>NC_083097.1:117103291-118523153 GCF_949774975.1 Lagenorhynchus albirostris
TGCCCATCTCTGTGGCTGCCCAACCAGGTACAGAACCCCTCTGTTATGTAGGTGGCTCATGGTTTCACAGCAGCAACTGGGTCAGTTAATCCAGGGTAGGAACCATCCTGGAAATGGGGGCAGGGGGTAGGGTAGGGAATTGATTCAAACTTGAGGGAGAGATGAGTGGGCATCCCTCCCGGTGACACTCACTTCAGTTTCTGTTTTCTTTCCAGCCCATGGATGTTGACAAAGGTGAGTTTTAGCCATGGCATCTTGCATTGGCTCTGGCAGTGCTGCTTTCCTCTGGGCTGAGAGTCTGACCCAGAACTCAGAGTTGCCAAGGCGGGCACTGGGGGACTTCCTAGTTCTGGGTTCTCGGAAGATCCGTGTCTTGCTTTATGGAATAGACAGAAGATGAGTCTGGAGTTCTGTCTGTCTTCCTGGGCAAGGGCAGGGCATATTTGCTCTGTTTGATATAATTCTCCCAGCTGTGGGGTTCTGAAGACATGGGGCAGGTTGAGTGGACAGTATTCTGGGCACACTAGTGCATCTCAAGCAGAGTAGCTCATTTTGAATTGGAATTTGATTAAAACTTTGTTAGCTAAAGGGTTCTGTTGCTTAAAAAATGTTGTTGTGAAAGGCACAGGTGGGAAGTGTGTTGTGGGGAAGAGGTTGTAAGCTCCTTATTTCAAAGTCTGAACAGAGTTCTCTTTCGCCCAGGACCCGGATCCGCCAAGGAGCTGATCAAGTCGATCAATGAAAAGTTTGCTGGATCTGCTGGCTGGGAAGGCACTGAATCATATCCTTTATTTCAGCGTGTTCATTCCAACTCCACCTGCCTCCCTGCTTCCCCACAACCTCCCCGCCCCCATCTTGCTCTTTCCCTTTTGTGCTGAATTTTGACAAGGATGAAGTCATGACTTTCCCCTTTCTCAGAGGACTCATTCATGTTCACAGCCCTCTCCTTAGAGTTTTCATGTTGGGGCTTCTAGCCCTTGGCCCTTCCTGCTTGAAGTTTTTCTGCTATTGGGAGAATTATTTTCTTTAACATAACATATGCTGAAGAAGCCAGAAGACAAGAAGCAGCTGGGAGATTTCTTTGGCATGTCCAATAGCTATGCTGAGTGCTACCCAGCCACGTACGTGAGACTCTGTTACAAAGAAGGAGGCTGGGATGATTGCAGAACAAGGTGGGGGGGGGGAGTGAGGTGTAAATTTGATTTGTTGGGACCCAGGGGTACTTCTTACTGGGTAAAGTATTCTGTTAGGCTCTGAGTGGGAGGCCTAGGAGGGATGGTTGTTCCTAGGCATATAGCCTCTTAGTGGTAGGTTTCTGCATGAACCATAGGAGTCTGGGTCTGCACCATCTCTTTAACTGTTGCTTCTCTTTAGGATGGATGACATGGCTGTGGACAGTGACGAGGAGGTGGATTATAGCAAAATGGACCAGGTGTGGAGCTGGAAGGATGGGTGGGGACAGTTACTCTTTAGCGCATATCCCCTTCCCTCCTCCCAAATGATCTGTTTTATTTCCTGGGCCTCATCTTCCTTCAGCTGCAGCAATAGGAACAGCAGCATTGTGGGGTCCTGGGCAGCTTGACTGTTTTAAAGCATCTGTACAAAGTCAAAAAATGAGATAGGGCCATAAATATATTACTTTTTATTTTCTGTAAAGTGCCAGGCTTTGATTTCCATCTTAGGGAGTAAGCAGGCCTTTAGTGCACATGTAGAAAGGGAAGAAGGAATTTCAGTTTTTAGAAAATAACTGGAAAACAAACAAACAAACTGAGTTTTATTCTAGCCAGGATTGACATTTTCCTCTAAGCCTTAAAACAAAAACAAAAGAACAAAAACACCAACAAACACTAACACCATTAAGGGTGAAGAAGTGTCATATACTTTTCCTTGTTTTCTCTGTACTGCAATGCTTAATAGCATGGTTTAATTCTATCTTGGAGCCTTGCTTAACCCTGGCTCTGCCAGGTATTGGTTTTGTGACCAAGCCAACTTATTTTACTGCTTTTTCCTCAGTTTCCTCATTAGAAAAATGGAGAGAACTATAGTTCTCTCTTAATAGAGTTTTTGAGAGAATTAAATAAGATACATGTTTAGTGTTCAGAATGATGCCTGGCACATAGTAAGTACACAGTTAACATTTATTATTGTTTATTAGGGTAGGATTTATGAATGATAAAACCTGGGATTATGGGAGAGCCTGGCTTTAATCAAGGGCTAAAATCTCATTTCCACTGACATCTTTTCCTTCCCTGCCCCCCATTCTGTCCTGCAACAGGGTAACAAGAAAGGCCCTTTAGGCCGCTGGGACTTTGATACCCAGGAGGAATACAGCGAGTATATGAACAACAAGGAGGCTTTGCCCAAGTGAGTTTTGGTACTAAATACAGCTAAGAGTGAGGAGAGGGATGGTGGTGGGGGTGGACTAGCCCACAGCAGATTAGAGGGTGTAGTCTGGCTGAAACATTCTGAAATCGGTTCTCTGCTCACCGGGTCTCCTGGGAACACCTAGCTACTGCTATTCAACCTCGGATGCCTTCTTCCCTCAACTGCCCTTTTTTTCCCTCAGGGCTGCATTTCAGTATGGCATCAAGATGTCTGAAGGGCGTAAAACCAGGCGCTTTAAGGAAACCAATGACAAAGCAGAGCTTGATCGCCAATGGAAAAAGATTAGTGCGGTAAGTGGGACTGGTTCTGGGTGGGAGAGCTTCAGCTGGGAGGAGATACTGGCCCACAGATTCAGGAACAGGCAGTGGGTCAGAGAGCCATGGAAGTAGGAGAGAGGTCAGCCTTGGGTCTCAGGTGAGCTTAGACTGGCAGCATAACCATCAACTATAACTTCTTTTTGCAGATCATTGAGAAGAGGAAGAAGATGGAAGCCGATGGGTGAGCAGCAGCATTCTTCCTCTGTGAGACTGGTGAGAACTGCTTAGTGTATTGATCTTATGCTCATTTCTCTTTCTATTGCAGGGTTGAAGTGAAAAGACCAAAATACTAATCTCTGGTTCCAACCCCAAGAATAATCTCCACAAGGATGTGCTCTCCACTGCTCGCTTTCTACAATTCCAAAAAAAGTTGCACGATGTTTTTTTTTTTGTGAATGTATATAAAATTTCATTGTATAATCTTTTGGTTCCATTAAAATTGGTTAACCTGCTCTCTTATCTTCTCTATGTTGAGGGCCCAGATGCACCAAGAGGGCTACTAATTCCATATACATGTGATTGTATAAAAATCACATGGAGAAAGTCAGCTCAGTCCTTTCCTGAGCTGTGGCTCTAGATTCCTAAGCAGGACATATACTAGCCAGGGTGCCCAATGGAGGAGGGAAGAATGACCCTCACTGTCAGGCAAGAGGTGGATAGAGAAACTTAAGGATGATTGGTCTTAAATATCAGACTCATCTGGGCCCATCCGGGGACCTAGTCTTAGGGCAGAGGTTCCCTGGGAATTAGGGTCAGCCCAGTGGGCTGCCAGTCTGATCCCAAGGTTGTGCAGGACTGGGCTCTAGGTAAAGGCACCTGATGAGAAACACTCCTGGGAACAGAAACCCTTCACAAATTTATGCCCTTCTGGGATCTTTAGTAATTCCAAGCACAAATCACTGCTTACCTGGTTGAAGGGGAAGTGCCTTGGAGAATCCCTGTCCTAGACCAGAAGAGTTTAGTGCCCTTCAACACACTGAAAGTTTGCCAAGGCCCAGGGTGGGATCGCTGGCCTCCAAATCACTCCATCCCCACCCTTTTCTTCCTCTTGGCTCATTGCCAGCACTTTGGTCTGGTACTCATCAGCAAAGGTCACCAGTTCTTTCTGGCTGGATCCATAGCTGCCACTGCCTGCCCTGAGCTAAGACCTGTGGGCTTACAAGAGCCAAGAAGAGCTAGATGGCTACTTTAGCCATTGCCTTTGGTTACTTTCACCTTGACAGGGCAAGAGCTTTTTGAGGAAGCCAGCTTTATGCACGGCGCCTAGGAGGCTGAAATTGGGCACTGTCTGCAATAGCACCTAGAATGGCTAATTTCAGACAGTAAGTGACATCCTGATGTCATGGCTGTAGGCAGCAGTCACAATTAGGAAAAAGGTCACAGAGACCCACCTGGCTCAGATGAAGGTACCTAGAGGGTCATTAAGATCAAGACCTTCTGGGGGTTGACTGCCAATTTAAAATAAGTTTCTGCAAGAACCACCAAGCCTTGTGGAAGTAACCAAGATCCAGACAGGAGCACATGCTCCTCATCTGCCCCACCATACACAGTGCTCTCATCTTTGCGGAACCTTTGGTAACCGGGATGTCCAGAACGTCAACTGTTGTGCCCATTTTTCCTTCTCAGCAACTCCTTGCCAGCTCTGAGCACTGCTGGCCCAGTCCCGCTGAGGGTCTGTAGCCAAACGGTAGGAACGGGTGGGGCGCTGTTGCTTTGGCCACGAGGATGTTCAGCATGGAGGGCTGCAGCTTAATAAGTGTGTGCGCGTACTGCCTGCTGTCTACGACCCCCGCAGGTCAAATTCTCGCGGCGTGGGCTTTTGTCGCTTACTGACCAAACTGGCTGTCGCTTGTCTTGGTCTTTCACCAAACCATGAACGACTGGCGTCCCGCTCTTCTCTCCCGAAGGCAGGCAGGCAGGCAGTCGTCCTTTACTGATTGCGGGAGACACTACCAAACTGTCAGCACCGCTCAGGAAAAGGGGAAAGAACTTAAACGCAGTTCTCGACTTTACGTGAAGTGACCAAGGAGGGGACTGATGGATGCGCCGTCTATCTGACACAGGAACCTCCTCCGCTGCAACACTGGGAAGTAGCTGGATTAGGAGGCCGGGCTCCTCGGGTCGGTGCCTCCCACCAGCTGAGTCAGGCCCCGCCTTTTCCGGGTTACGGAGAACGCCTTGACGCCACTTCCTGCCTGGCCCCCTACCCCGGAAGCGGTGCCCTGGGCCACCCCTCCCGCCGAGTGACTGGTTCTTGGGTTTACCTACCAATTGCTGCGCGGCTCGGGTCCTCTGGTTCATGGACCGCACATGTGAGGAGAGGCCCGCAGAGGATGGGAGAGACGAGGAGGACCCCGACTCCACGGAAGCCCCAGCCCGGATCCGGGACACTCCGGAAGATATCGTGCTGGACGCTCCGGCCAGTGGACTGGCGTTCCATCCGGCCCGCGATCTCCTGGCGGCTGGGGACGTGGACGGGGACGTGTTCGTGTAAGTGCGGGGCAGAGATGGGGGCGTGGTGGGTGTGGGGCTGCTCGGTCTGGAAGCTCTGCAGCGATGGAGCTGGGATGAGGAGAGAAGGTTACAGGGAGACTAAGTTTACAAGACTCAGTCTTGTCCAATTCGTTTAATAACATTCGCCTTTAAGCAAGTTACCACACAAATCTATTGAAAGAACTGAGAGACAAAGTGGCTGGAAAGTCGTGACGGAGCCCGGACAGGCAGGCGTTCAGGACACTGTTATTTCCCACCGAAATATTGTATTGATCCTGAAACAGAATCAACTGGGCCCCCTGCTTTCGCTTCTTGCCCATTTTAATTGATCTTTCAAAAACACAAATCCAACCACCTCACTTCCTTGATTAAAACCCTTCAATAGTTTACCTTTGCTTTTAGAATTAAATTGAGATTCCTTAATCCGGCTTTCAGGGCTTTGACCATCTGGCCCTTGCTCACTTTATTTTCTGTTTTCTGTGCTTATTCATCGTTACATTTTTAATGTACCTTGAAGCCTCAGCTCCTTTGCACATGTTATTCCTTCTTCCTGGAATTTCCCTCACTTGCACCTATTGTCCCAGAGTCCCCAGCATCTCTTCACTCTTCAAACATGCCTCAGACTAAATTAGATTACCTGTTAAATGCTGCCTTGGCACCAGATACCTTTTCCTCATAAACTACATAATGGTGTGTAATCATACAGCCGTTTGCATAATTATTTGAACACTGTCTCCTCCACTAAAAAAATGTTTTTTAAACTTTTTTGACCTCGCCCCACAGTAAAAATAGCTTTTATATTATGTGTGATGCACTCTAATATTTTCTGGTTTATTTTATTCTGTTGTTATTGCGGGCACACACAGAAAATGCTGATTGCAGCTCAGTAATGGGTCATGACTAGAGTCTGAAAAACAATGTTCTGGAGTGTAATCTGTAGTCTCTTTAGTTCTCCATTTTATCTCCTGCTTCTAGCCCAGGGTTAGTGCTCAATACACGTTTGATTTTGAATAAAAGATGTAGGCTAGAAGCAGTGAAAAGCCATTGAAGGCCTTAACCAGGAGAGTTGTGCTATCAGATTTACTTAATGAATTTAAACCCCAAACCCCTCATTAGCTGCAATGGCCTTGGGCAAGTTAATTTCTGATTTTCATCTTTGAAAATGGGAACAGTAGAGAATTCTCTGGTGGTCCCATGGTTAGGACTCCACGCTTTCACTGCCAGGGCCCCAGGAACTAAGATCCCGCAAGCCCTGTGGTTCTGAGGAAGGAGGGAGGGATGGAGGGAAAGAAGGAGGGAGGAAAGAAGGAAGGGAGGGAGGGAGGGAGGGAGAAAGGGAGAGAGAGAGAAAAAGAGAGAGGGAGAGGGAGAGGGAGAGGGAGAGGGGGGCTTCCCTGGTGGCACAGTGGTTAAGAGTCTGCCTACCAATGCAGGGGACATGGGTTCGAGCCCTGGCCCAGGAAGATCCCACATGCCATGGAGCAACTAAGCCCATGCGCCACAACTACTGAGCCTGCGCTCTAGAGCCCGCGAGCCACAACTACTGAAGCCCACATGCCTAGAGCCCGTGCTCCCCAACAATAGAAGCCACTGCAATGAGAAGCCCGCGCACCGCACCGAAGAATAGCCCCTGCTTGCCGCAGCTAGAGAAAGCCGCGCACAGCAACAAAGACCCAATGCAGCCAAAGATAAATAAAATAAATAAATTTATATTTAAAAAAAAGAGAGGGAGGGAGGGAGAGAGAGAGAGAAAGGCAGGTAGACAGGCAGGGAAGGCAAGGCGGGAAGGAAGGATAAAAGAAAATGGGAACCATAATACATACCTTGCAGAGAGGTTTACTACTTTTATCCATGTTTACAGTGCCAGACACTTGGGAGTCACCCTGGACTTTTCTTCACACACACCCCTGGCTTCTGTTTGTCTCCTCTTCTCTACCTTCAGCCACTGCCTTCTGGAGGCCTCAAACTTCTCCCATGACCATTCCAGAGAGGTTCCTTTTTCCAAAAGGATTCAATTCAGACTTCTGCCTGGCCTACATGGTTGTCTCAAGCCTAGTCCAGCCCATCTTACTAGATTCAGCTATACCTCTCTCTTCCCACTTGAACTCTCCTCATTCCTCGTGGGAGAGACATCAGCATCTGCCTCCAGTATCTGCCCTTTGTTCTCTGCCAGGTGAACTACTTATTCTTCATGATCCAACTCACATGTCATCACCTTAGTTAGCTTTCCAGGGCTCTCTTCCCTTCCAAAGTATTCATTCAATCTGTGTTTATTAAGCAGCTTTTTCATGCTAGGCACTGGGACAGAACAAACAATAAGTAGACCCAGTTCTGCCTGCCTGGAACTCAACTAGCAAGTAAGCACTTATTCATTCAGCCCTTTTTGAAGATCTGCTGAGGCAGACACTAGGGATAATCTCTGACAGGTACTTGCCTCAAAGCTGAGCTTACAGGCTGGTGCCTCTCTGCTCTACCTCCCTTGTCATCCTTCCGCCACACGTGTTCACAATGTGCCGTAATTTTTTTTTTTTTTTGGCTGCGTTGGGTCATCGTTGCTGCACGCGGGCTTTTCTCTGGTTGTGGCGAGCAGGGGCTACTCTTCGTTGTGGTGTGCAGGCTTCTCATTGCGGTGGTTTTTCTTGTTGGGAGCATGGGCTCTAGGCGCGTGGGCTTCAGTAGTTGTGGCTCGCAGGCTTAGTAGCTGTGGTGCACGGGCTTAGTTGTTCCGCAGCATGTGGGATCTTCCCAGACCAGGGCTCGAACCCGTGTCCCCTGCATTGGCAGGCAGATCCTTAACCACTGCGCCACCAGGGAAGCCCAATGTGCCGTAATTAATTGTGGCTTTCTTTAGCTCCTATAGACCTGGAGTGTAATATCCCTGTCTTACTCATCTTTACATTTCCAGCTTCTGGGCTGTTCTGTCATCAACTATTTTTGGACCTCCAGAGTGATTCAGACCTAATCTTTCCCCAGGTTATGGCTTTCAAAGATGATGAAGAGGGGTGGGGTGAGGTCACAAAAATGTACATTGAATGAAAAAAAGACCTCACATTTGAAGCTCATTGAAGATGGGAAAATGGAGGACTTCCCTCGTGGTCCAGTGGGTAAGACTCCACGCTCCCAATGCAGGGGGCCAGGTTCAGTCCCTAGTCGGGGAACCAGATTCCGCATGCATGCCGCAACGAAGATCCTGTGTGCCGCAACTAAGACCCAGCACAGACAAAATAAATAAATAAATATTAAAGAAAATAATAATATAAATACCTATTCATTTAAAAAAAAAGAAAATGGGATGGTAAGCTCCTTGGGCTTGGAGGTGTACAAGCAGGAACTCCTAGGTAGGTGGAAGTTTGGCTAGTTGGTCTCTATACTCCCAGGTGAGGTCTGGAGTCATTCACTCTTCTTCCATTCTCCCCAGCTTTTCCTACTCCTGCCAAGAGGGAGAAACCAAGGAGCACTGGTCCTCAGGTCACCACCTCAAGTCCTGCCGAGCCGTTGTCTTCTCTGAAGATGGGCAGAGTGAGTATTAGGAAAGGCAGCCAGCAGTGTGGTGGTGGGAAGGGAGCAATGAATAGCACCATGACCTGGGCATTTCCCCCTCCCTCCCCACAGAACTTGTTACTGTGTCCAAGGACAAAGCCATCCATTTTCTAGATGTGGAGCTGGGACGACTGCAAAGACGCATTTCCAAGGCTCACAGGTAAGGGGAAGCCAACTGTGTGTTGAGCCAAAGGGTAAGGATTGATTGGTACATCCCTACTGGGACAAAGGTGCTCGAAGAAGTTCTGTATCTGTGTCTCTAGTGCCCCCATCAACAGCCTGCTGCTGGTGGATGAGAATGTTCTGGCAACTGGGGATGACACAGGTGGCATCCGCCTCTGGGACCAGCGGAAGGAGGGCCCCTTAATGGATATGCGGCAGCATGAGGAGTACATTGCTGACATGGCTCTGGACCCAGCCAAGAAGCTGCTGCTGACAGCCAGGTACAGCCTCAAAGCTGCATCCCCTCCCTTCCCTGTGTTAAATGTTTCCCTTGGTGGGTACCTCCAGCCAAGCCTGCTGCTTTGCTCTCTCTACAGCGGAGATGGCTGCCTTGGTGTCTTCAACATCAGACGACGCCGGTTCGAGTTGCTCTCTGAGCCTCAGTCTGGAGACCTGACCTCTGTCACACTTATGAAAGTACAGCTGGGTGGGGCGGGATGGGGGTGTGCGATAGGGACTTGGTTTGATGTGGCTCCACAACATGGTTTGCCCTGTTTCCCTGCAGTGTGGGAAGAAGGTGGCCTGTGGCTCCAGTGAAGGTACCATCTACCTCTTCAACTGGGATGGCTTTGGGGCCACAAGTGACCGCTTTGCCCTGAGAGCTGAGTCCATTGACTGCATGGTTCCAGTCACTGAGAGTCTGCTGTGTACCGGCTCCACTGATGGAGTCATCAGGTGAGAGAAGCCGGATGGCCCTCCAGTCATAGGAAGGGCAGACCTAACCGGCCCATACCAACACTTTTCTTTCTCTCCAGGGCTGTCAACATCCTGCCAAACCGAGTGGTGGGCAGTGTGGGCCAACATGCCGGGGAACCTGTGGAGAAGCTAGCCCTCTCCCACTGTGGCCGCTTCCTGGCCAGCAGTGGCCATGACCAGCGCCTCAAGTTTTGGAATATGGCCCAGCTGCGGGCTTTGGTGGTGGATGACTACCGCCGGCGCAAGAAAAAGGGAGGGCCACTACGGGCGCTGAGCAGCAAGGCCTGGAGCACGGATGACTTCTTTGCAGGACTGAGGGAGGAGGGAGAGGACGCCACAGCTCAGGAGGAGGAGGAGACTGAGGATGACAGTGACTGAGGGAATGAGCTGAATCTCAGGATGGGTTCTCAGCGGACAAGAGTCTTGCTTTCTGGGCTGGATCCCTAGAGAGGCTGGGAATTTAAAATATCCTATTGTGCACAAGAAGATGCTCAGGATCGGCACACTGATGTGGGGAAGTACTTGCCCTGTAGCAGCTGCTCACTCCACCACTGTAAGACAAGCCCACAGCTGGCGCAAGACAGCACAGACACAGGTGTAAACCAACCAGGGGTTTAATATAAATACAACCAGCATAGAAAAACTCAAAACTACGCATACACCAAAACCAGAATGCCAAGTGGTTGGGGCAAAGGCAGATTTCTGACCCTTTGGCTCAGCCAGCCCCCAAATAAAAACATCAACAAAGACAAATCAAGAAAATAAGAAGCAAAGATTCATGCTAAGCTGTGGGAGGAGAGAGGGGTGTGTGTGCGACTGTGTGTCAGAGAACAACCCTGGGGTCAGGTTAAACCCCAGGCTGGGAGGGAGAAGGGAAGCTCCCTCACCACAACTTAGCCAAACTTGAGCTGCCCCGAGGTGCTGTGGGCGGGCCCTGCCTCAGCTGGGAGGCTGTGTCAGGCCTAGGGCAGGGCCCATGCTCCTCCCCTTCTTGGGATCAGATAGCAGCTGCCCAGGCCTGCTGGGCCAGGGACTGACACAGGCTCTGCCTACTCATTCAGGCTGCCTGGGGAGAGGATTAGGTCACTGCTGAACCATGGTACCTCCTGCCTCAGCCGCAGCAGACCGCTGGAGGCTGGCCCCAGACTCAGTGCCTCCAGCAGCCTTGCAGACACAGCATCCTTGGCCACCTCATGCCCATCCTGCCCACTGGGGGCCAGCACAACCCAAATGAGGCCACTGAAAGGCACTGGATGCCCAGGGATCACCACCTGGTACCAGAATCGGTGCCAGCCAGAACTTGTGCCCAAACACTTGGTGAGGAACAGTGGGCTGCCCAACTTCATCCGTTGGCATAGCAGCTGCAGGGCAGCCCGAGCCCCTTGGGACTCCAGCCCCTTGTCCCTGGCCAGGGCTACTTGGCTGCCCTCTGGCTGTAGGCACTGTAGAGACGGACACTTGAGCTGCTGGCGGAGTCGCTGCTTCAGGTCTGGCTTAAGCCACTCCACGGCCACCTGTTCTCCACAGAGGCGTGACTGCCCTGCAGGAAAAAGGCAGAGACAGGGCGGGGTCTAAGCCCTGGGCCCAAGCACCGGAGTCCTCTGGAGTCACACAAGCCTGTTTAATTTGTAGCCTCCCCATTTCCTGGTGTGACACCAGGCAAGTTAAATAACTTCTCTAGGCTTCTTTGTGTTTACTTACAAAGGGAGTGCAATAACTGCTACCTTCTAAGTTTCCTTGGAGTACTGGCTGATTGCAGGCTTTGTCTACCTCATAACCATCAGAATAGCTAACCTTTACCATGAATACTTGCCAAAAACTACAGAATGTGCTAAATGCTGCTTAATTCTCAGCTTCAGGAAGCAGGTTCTACAGTGGATAAAAGGTAGGCTCAGTTGGATTGCCTTGGGCAAGTAAATTTTTCTTAAAACAGTCTCCTATCTAAAGAGGGACAATGTTTTATGTTTCACTGCAATGTTGAGGGTTAAGTCAGGAGATAGTGCATGTGAAGTGTGAAGTTTAGGTGAGTGGTAGCTGGTAGCACCGGTGGAAATTTAAAAACGTGAGGTCAGATAGTCTGTCTCAAACTCAAGTGTGTTTGACCCTAAGGTCTCGCGACTTTAACCCGCTATGCTGATCTACGCTGACGTGTTGAAGTAAAGTGCCGGGTAGAACGCGTTTCGCCCCAACCAGCGGCCCCCCGCAGTCTCCACCCCTACCTTCCACCAGGGCCTTTTTGGCCATGGCCGCGGCGCGGTGCGAGCTGAACTTGAGCAGTGCGATCTGCGCGGGCGCCGGCCCAGGGCTGGGCAACAGCAGCGCCTCCTGCAGGCCGGGCCCCAGCGGCTGCAGCGCGAGCAGCAGCGCTTGGCGGCTCAGGCCCGGCGGCAAGCCGTCCACACTCAGCTCGCACTTCTCGGTGCTGCGGCACACGAGCAGCGGGCAGGACGGCCGCAGCGGGTGGTTGTGCAGCGTGGCGATGGCGGCCTGGGCGCCGCGTCGCGAGCTGTAGCGGGCGTAAGCGAAGCCGCGGTTCAGGCCGCTGAAGGTCATCATCAGGCGGAACTCGTAGAGGCGGCCCACGCGCTGGAACAGTGGGATCAGCTGGTGCTCGTACACATCCTGGGGCAGCCGCCCGATAAACACTTCTGACCCGGCCGGCGGCGGGCTGCCCACCCATCCTGGGGGAAGGGGGTGGGGAGGGGCACCGTCAACCACCCGGACGGTTCCGGGGTCGAGGTCCAGGAACCGAGCGCAGGAGGGAGTATGTGTGCAAACGTCTGTGAAATGGTTACAACACCCGTACGCCCCGGGTCGTTGGCGTAACTGGGTGACTGAGCTACCAACGGGGCTGGCACCTTAAGACTGGCTCCCTTCCTCGAGGGGGCGGGTGGGTGGGAAGCCACAGACAATGAGTTTCATCAGCTGGGGGGGCGGGTAACAGGGTAGTTATAAGTTTCTGACTGTGGAGCCTCGGCGTAGGCCCCTCCCTCCCCCGAACGCGGCGGCTCGTGGCCGTCGAGGCTGCCTTAGCCCTCCCGTAGGCGTAGGGCTGGGACTACCGTACCTGGGGGTGGCCCGCCATACTTCCTCTGCCCGTTCACCTGCACCAGGCGGATGCCCGTCTCCCTGACCCACGCCTCCAGCGCCGCCTTGTTCTCCGGATTCACCCTCTCACACCACAGCTGACGGGGAAAAGGGCAGGTTGGAACGCCTTATCGCCGCGTCCACCCCCACCTCGCCTGTTATGTCCAGGGCTCACCGACCCCCTGATAGGCAAACACTTACCTCACACTCCCGCTTGGACTGCATTGCTCTCCCACTGGCTCCCTCGTACCCCCTTTATAAACTCCTCCCAATCTGCCCCTCTGGAAGCTTCCCTACTCCTCCACCCCCAAAGCTCTCATTGGCTCTGAGAACGACCCCGCCCACCAAGGGGGTGGGGGTATCCGCCGCACGTGCGCCGCGGGAACCTCAGACCCTCAGGTGAAAGCTAGAGACCCTAGTGGGTGGGTCTGCGGGCAGCCCCACCTCCTAAAACACTGCTCGCAAACCTGCAGGATGGAGGCTGGAGGCGAGAACGTCAGGGGCGCCCTTCCCTTGCGGAATAGCCCGTGGGAGCTACTGTAAGTGTCTCTCCCCATTTTCCACCGCGGAAGTGGTCGCAGTGGGAGGCCCAGGCTCTAATAGGGAAGGCAGGGCTAGGCAGTAGTGACACAGGCAGGCTCCAGTGGTTGAGGCATTTTATTGGACCTTCCGCGGCGGCTGGTTGTGGGAAGCGTTCCCTCCACCTAGTTGTAGGGCCCTGCCGAGGAAACCATCTTGGGCCCGTTCCCCGTGGCCCACCCATTTTTGGGTGGCCATTTTTGCCAGTGATTACCAATAAAATAATCATAATAAAAATAAAAAAGTGGGCTTCCCTGGTGGCGCAGTGGTTGAGAGTCCGCCTGCCGATGCAGGGGACACAGGTTTGTGCCCTGGTCCGGGAAGATCCCACATGCCGCGGAGCGGCTGGGCCCGTGAGCCATGGCCGTTGAGCCTGCGCGTCCGGAGCCTGTGCTCCACCGCAACGGGAGAGGCCACAACAGTGAGAGGCCCGCGTGCCGCAAAAAAAAATTAAAAAAGTCTCTGTTATGACCACTCTTCAGGTCTTCCTGTTGGGAAGGAAACGTGCAAAGCTGCTGAAGTACATATGCAGAGTTTTGTCTTAGCCTTAAATAGTGCCAGTCCCACTTTCCTCTGATAGTTCAACTCAGCAGATGCAAAGGGGCTGGCTTGTTTTCCTTCTGATTTCCTCCACGAGGTCTTCTCTTCGGACGTCCACCTGGCCAGGATGGAGGAACAAGGTGGTATGAGCATCTTGTGTTCCACTGCTCTCTGAGCACCCATGCCTTCCTCTAGTCATCAGGCCTGGCTCAGCTGGGCGCAGGAACCCAATCAAACACCTCAGGGGAGACAGCGCTTCTTGGGGGAGGTGGAGAGACACAGGGTATGTGTGGGGATGGAGATTTTACCCTACCATGACCATAGTAACATATTACCCCCTTAAGTCCTTTAGGACTGGGCGTTAATATGAATGCCAGGCTTTTGCTTAGGTCTTGAATGGGCCTTGGCCTTGGTCTAGCTTATGTACAGTAACTTTCGGCCTTGGTCTGCCGAAATGGCATATATTCCCCATCCCTCAGCCTTCCTGTCCACCTACTTACCTCTTCCCTGCTGGCCACCGAGCGGAGCTTGATGACCCCGTCCTTGAGCTCTTGCTCACCAATGATGGCCACCAGTGGGATGCCTGCCTCCTCACAGTACTGCAGCTGGTTCAGTAACTTGGGGTTCTTCTTGTAGAGCAGCTCTGCCTGCAGGGGACCAGGGAAGGAGATGAAGGCTGTCTTTTGCAGTCCTCTGGGACAATCTCCTTGGGGCTCAAGTTGGCACCTTTCTCTGACCTTCACCCCAAGAAGCCACAGTAATGGCAGGGCCACTATGGATAAGCTTTTATTTCGTTTGTGTCCAGCACTCCCAAATTTGCTGCCACCCTGGGGCTTGCCTCCTCTACCTTGATCCCAGCATCCCATAACTCTGAGATGAGCTTCAGTCTCTCCTCCAGCAGCTTCTTCTGTGCAGATGCCACAAGCACCTGTGTTTCTGTGGTCCGTACCTTCTCCTTCACGGCCTAGGGAAGAAGCAGTTAAGAAAGAACTGGGCTACCCTTTACAACACCTTCAAAGAGCAAACAGAGCAGGCTCTTGTCAGGAGTCTGAGACCAGGCCCAACTCCACCAGGGCAGGCTAGTCTTCTCATCTAGCAATTGGGCAAAAAGTAGCTCTTAGAAGAATAAGAAATGAACTGACTGGCTTGTACATATGACTTGCCAGAATTAATAATGGAGGGCAAAGGTAGCTTATGTACAGTAACTTCAAGCTTATCTCCATCTAGAACCTTATGCATCATAAGTGATATTCTGAGCTCACCCAGGCAATCCAATCACCCCTGGCAGTCCTAGTTCCCACAAGGAGACTGTGTCTCTTATGCGTCAGCCATAGGGCACGACTTGGGTGGGGGTGTGGATGGAGGGGAGAAAGAATGCTGCTGCTGTCTCTTTTTCTGGAAAACTATTCCCATTGTTCTTAAAACATAAGATGCCTACTGGAACTGTGACCTCAATTGGAAAACACCAGCGGGTTCCACTCTAGAGAAAAGGGTGGGAGCAGTGGGAAGGTTACTGCCAGAGCATTACCCGAGGGATGAAAGGCAACCAGCCACTTAAGAGCAGTAGCAACAAAGGTGGGCTTGAGGCCAAGAAGGGCTTCCTTCATATTACTCTAGGTGCTAGAGAGTCAGGATAACCATCTGAGGGATCCCACAGCCTCAGATACACGCTTCCCACTTAGAGACAATATCGCAGAGTGGTTGGGAGCAAGACTTTGGAGTTGGACTGCCTGCATCCGAATTCTGACTCTGCCACTTAAACCTCGGGCAAATTATTTTATCTATAATCTTCAGTTCCCTTGCCTGAGAAATGTAAATAATGAAAGTAGCTACCCTCAGAGGGCTGTTTAAGAGTTTTATTAGACAATGTGTGAAAAGCACTAAGCACAGTGCCTAGCACAGAGTAGTAAAGTATTAAGTGTTCTGTATTATGAGGAAGATCCAGGTCTTTGGATATACTGGCCTAGATTCCTGACAGCTCTGAAGGAAGTAGGGAGCAAAGGATTTTGTGAAGAAAGAATGATCAAAGATCCATCAAGCTGGCCTATAATGGGGTGGGAGTCTGAAGGACAGCAACAGTCTTCTCTCCATTTCTTTGCAAAGATGCAACTTGCCCAATGCAGTACTAATTGCCCCCTTAGAGATCAAAGAAGATAGCTCAGGTGCCACCATCTGCCCAGAATGTCTTCCACCCAGCCCCAAGACATACCTCCAGCCTCTGCTCCACGATGGAGAAGATCCGCTCTACCCCAATGCTGAGCCCCACGCATGGCACCTTGCGCCCTTTGGGATCAAACATGCCCACCAGCCCATCATAGCGCCCTCCAGCCGCCACACTGCCCACACCCAGGGGCTCTTCCCCTGCCTGGGCTGGGGGCTGTAGCAGCACCGCCTCAAAGATCACCCCGGTGTAGTAGTCCAGCCCTCGAGCTAGGCTCAGGTCGAAGGAGATCTGGAGGGATAAGAACATGGTCAGCAGCAGATGAGGATCAAAGGCCTCCAGCCCCGGAGCTCAGCTAAGGCTCCCATCCCAACCTGACTCACCTTGTCAGCAATGCCAAACAAGGTCAGATACTCAAAGAGCAGCTTCAGGTCTCCCAGGCCCTCCAAGGCCTGCTTGTTTTGGGACAATTTAGGATCCTGGAGCAGCTGTTCCACCAGGGATACCCCACCTGGGGAGACAGATTCGTGAGCCAGACTGACAAGAAGAAAAAGATAAGGGCTTTACCTTTTCCTCTGGATTACACATGTATGCATGTGTGCATACACACGCATGCATTCCCTTTCCCTCTGTCTCCAGTGCGCGTGCGCGTGCGCACACACACGGAGGAGTTTGGCTTTCGCTTGAGGGCAGTGGGATGGCTGCCGGGGAGGCAGGGTTTGTTTCTCACCATGCTGCTGGACGTAGTCCCCAATGCGGTCAGCCACCTCAGGTGCCAGGCCCTTCTCTCCCACCATCTCACTCTTTACTTCCTCCCAGGACACCTGAGCAGACAGATACCAGTCAGGGAACCCTGGGCAGCTTCCCCAGTGCAGAGCAAGTGTGAGCCCTTCTCAGGGTGTGGTCTTAAGCAGAAGCTGCCCGTCAACCTATATCCTGGGGCTAATCTTCCTCTGTGGGCATAGAAGCAGGGCCCTCTCTCTCCTAATCTTTTCCATTTCTCAGGGCAGGGTGGGATCTGGGAAAAGAAGAGTCAGGTGTTTGGGTCATTACCTTGTCCAGCTTGTCCACTGAGGAGCAGATGGTGCGGAACTTGTTGTCAGGAACACCACAGACGGCAAACGTCCCATCTAGGATGCGCCGATCATTCACCTGCAGCGACCCAAGGCATAGTGAGAAGAGGATCTCCTTACATGACCCTCGATAGCCTTGGACACTTAGGCTACTGGTTCCTCTGCACAAGGACCTTCTCCTGTGAGAGGCCAGGCCCAGCTTTGTCCTCCCAGCCCCATTCAGCTCTGACCTTGACCAGGAAGTCGCCTATCTGGAGTGAACTCAGGATCTCACACATTATCTTCAGGCACTCTGCATCAGGAATCATGGGGTCAAACTGCCCAGCAATGTCAAAATCCTGTAGGGAGAGGGCTAGCTAGAGGTCCTCAGGGGTTTAACCTTGAGGGAGGACTCCTGGGAGCTCTGCTTTCTATGAAGGAGGCCTCTTTGCACTCATGCGCAGACCACATTCTTCATTCTCCGTCTGACTGTCAGCCCAGAGCAAAACCCCAGTATTCCTGGGTCTCTTACCAGTCCTGGTTTTCTTCCCATCCACAGGGCTATTCCTTCATTATCTCACTCATCTATTTTTCCTTATTTCCTTCCACTGTTGTGGGAGCAATTATACGGCCTTAGTCCTTTATTCATTCA
This sequence comes from Lagenorhynchus albirostris, assembly GCF_949774975.1. Lineage (NCBI taxonomy): Eukaryota > Metazoa > Chordata > Mammalia > Artiodactyla > Delphinidae > Lagenorhynchus > Lagenorhynchus albirostris. The sequence continues at coordinate 117,121,016 of NC_083097.1, forward strand.
GAAGCTGTGCCACCAGTCTGTGCGACAGTACCTCAAACCCAGTTTCCTCATCCTTTGCTCTGATCCTATCACTGTGGTTTAATATAAAAAGCCCTGGACCAAGAGTTCTAGTCCTAACTTTGCCTTTCTTATCCCTATGATCTCTTCATCTTGCTGAGCCTCAAGTTTCCTCAGATAAAATGAGGAGCATAATCCCTGTCCTGTATATGAAAATACTAAAGAAATCTTAGGGTTAGCATTATCTGGGGCATCTAGATTTTTCAGGACACCATAAGTACTCAATAGATTCTACTGGCTCAAGGGAGGGCCTCCTTACCCATCCTGCCCCCATACTCACACACTGGTAGAATTCCCGATATCGGCCTCGGGTCATGGCTGGGTTATCCCGCCGATACACTTTTGCTATGTGGTAGCGTTTAATGTTGGTCACTTTATTCATTGCCAAATACCGAGCAAAAGGAACCTGATGACAAAGAGTTAAGGGGAAAGCCCCACCTTTCAGAGTCTGGAAGTTGATTATCATCACCAACAGAAGCTGGGGTCTAACCGCACCCTGTGTGGGTAAAACCACCATCTGTAAGATTAACAGCATTTCTGAACATCAGCAAGAATCAACTTTGTTACCATACAGGGCAGCTGAAGTCTCATAAAATATTAAGGCTCTTTTGTTTTTGGGCCATGCTGAGCACAGCATGGGGGTGGGCAGATTGGCCAGGGAGCAGAAAAAGGGGCCCAAGTAGGGATCTCTAAGCAGATAATTCTCTGACATAGCTTGGAGATAAAGGAAACGTGCTGTTGGTCAATTAGGGAGAACTCTGTCCACCAGCCAGGGCAAGGGAGACATATTCTGAATCCAGGGGATTGTTGGCAGAGTCAGAACTGGACCCTGACATAAAGCTGAGGTCTCACTCAGGATTCAGAAGCCTTCAAAGGCTAGCTATGCTCTGTTTAGCCAAAGCCCAGCTCCTGGTTTAGAGAAATAACTTCCCTGACTGCAAGATGCATTATATTTGATCCCACCTATGTCTAGCTGCCCCCAAACCTGAGGCTAGAAAAAGCCCCAGCCCAGTAAGGGCCAATACATCCAAAGTTTAAAAAGATACAGTGAGGTCATAGCGAAGAGACAGCAGCTCCCCACCTTGGTCCTTCAGGTCATAGATAAGCTTAGAGTCTTCCCCATACTTTCCAGTCAGTGTTTCCTGGAGAAAACATAAAGAAATGTGACCATAATGATAAATATAACAATTTGAAAGGAATTTTTAAAAACAAAAACCCACCATTCTAACTATGACTGATTTCAACTTATCTACATTTCCTCTGTTCTCTCTCCCAATGTTTCCTTATTTGATGTAGTTATAATCAAGGAGATACCAATTTGGTTTTCTGCTTATCACATTTCCATTTTGTGACAGAGCTGAAGTATTATTTTTAAAAGCTGCATTGGGAGTTCCCTGGCGGTCTAGTGGTTAGGACTGCGCACTCACTGCCGAGGGCCTGGGTTCAATCCCCGGTTGGGGAACTATGATCCTGCAAGCTGTGTGGCATGGCCAAAAAAAAAAAAAAGCTGCATAATATTCTAGTGAGAAGAAGCTATTTCCTTCCTTCCTAGTGTTACACTGATAGATGTTTAGGTTATTCCTATTGAAAAAAAATTCCATAGCATTTCAATAAATATATTTGGGTACACAGTTTTTTGTTTTGAATATTTTTTTGGAGTATAAATGCCTAGGAGTGGGTCATTAGATCAACAAAGGTAAATGTTTTTATGACGGCCTGAGATTTGAACACTGTCAAAAGCCAAAACTGAGAGTCCTTGCCCTGTGATGTCTTCAACAAGATAACATATTTCACTACCAGACTGGCAAAATTCAAAAAACCTGAGAATTCCCAGTGTGTAGAAAATAGAAATACTCATACAATGGTTGGTGTTATGGCCAGAGAATACAGTGGTTGGTATTATGGCCTGAATTGTGTCCCCTCGAAATTCATATATTGAAGCCCTATTCCCTGCACCCACCTGGCCCCCGTAACCTCAGATTGTGACTCTATTCGGAGACAGGGTCTTTAAAGAAGTAATTAAGGTAAAACGAGGTCATTAGGATGAGTCTTAATCCAATATAACTCATGTCCTTATAAAAAGAGGAAATTTGGACACAGAGGAGGGAAGATGATGTGAAGACATAGGGAAAAGACACCATCTAAAAGCCAGTGAGAGAGGCCATAAGCAGATCCTTCCCTCATGACCCTCAGAAGAAACCAACCCTGCTGACAGCTTATCTTGGACTTCTAGCCTCCAGACAATAAATTTCTGTTCTTTAAGACACCCAGTCTATGGTATTTTGATATGGGAACACTAGCAAACTAATATAGTTGGTAGAAATAGGAATGAGTACAACCATTTGACCCAGAAATTCTACTTCTGTGAATTTACCCTGCAGATAAATGCCCACTAGTACCAGACATTGTTCTAAGCCCTGTGTATACATCAGTGAACAAAGGCAGTCCATGCCCTCATGGATCTTCTATAGTAATGAAAAGAGACAGGCAGTACATTAATGCAAGGGAACAAATTAACATAACTTTTGATAGTGATAGCTTCTTTAACGGAAATAAAATAGGTCAATGTGATAGACAAGGGCTGCTTTAGACCAGGCAGTTGGAGAGGAGTATTTGAGGAATGGCATTTTAGTTGAATCTGAAATCAAAATCTGTTATGTCTAATTTACTCTGGAATTAAAGTCATGCAGAGAGCTAGAGAAAAAGGAAGTTCAGCAAGAGGGAAGAGCAAGAACAAAGGCTCGAAGATAGAAACATATTTAGTATGTTCCAGGAATAGAAAAAGACCATGGTAGCACAGTGGGCAAGGAGAAGAAGCGCATGAGATGAGGTGGGAAATGTAGGCAGTTGCCACATCATGTAGGGCCTTGTAAGCCTGAGTAAAGAGTTTGGATTTTATTATAAATGCATTGGGAGTTACTGGGTTTTAAGCAGGGAGGGATGCAAAGAACTGTTTTTTAATAGCAAAGAACTAGAAACAACCTCAGGGTCCATCAATAGGGGACTGGTTGCATATTTATTCTTTATATGTTCGATTTACATGTATCTAGGAAACATCTCAAGTACAGGTGCCATGGAATTCAATGTAGCCAGGAGCCATAACAACTTCCACCCCTGAGAAGGGCTCTCTTTTGGATGCTGCCGGCCACAACCAAGGTAAATAAAAAGCAGGGCCTCTTTCTCTATGACAGTCCTGTCCCCCTTCTCATGGAGAAAATACCAATCTTTGTCTGCAACAAGAGAGAGACCTTTGGGCCTCACTCTCTTGCCATCCTCTTTGTTGTTTGTATACCCATTATTCCACCAGGCAATTTCTCCTCATCCACCCCTCACCTTTAGTTCAAACACGGGTGTATCAATTACTTCTGCACCGTGGCGCTTGAAACAGCTGATGATTACATCAAACACCTTCTCCCGAACTGCCATCTGCCGGGGACTGTAGTCTCTTGTGCCCTTGGAGTCAAAATCAGCCAGAGAACCAGGGATGGGGTTTAAAAACAAAGAACAGTAAGGTCTAGAAATATAAAAGCATGACTTCAATGATGGTGAATGAAAACCCTGCCCCAAACTTAGGTTTTCCTACAGGTCACTGAGTTGTAAAACAAGTACAAACAATTCCCTATTAATTACCACACCCATTGCTCTCACCCTTCTAAATTCCAACCCCTTTTTAGCTTGGTTCTATCTTCTAGAATTCTTGGAACTCTGTTCTCTGAGAAATTTTCCTAAACTCATTTTCTGGGAAACAGAACATTCCCCTGCCTAATAGAAAACATCTACCTGATGACAGGCATATAACCAACTCAAACTGGCTTAATGAATCGAATTCCAAATTTTACAAGTAATGTTCTCTCCCAACATACCTTAAAAGGAAATCCTAATAAATACTATTTTTTCTTTCTTTCTTTCTTTTTTTTTTTTTTGGCGGTACGCGGGCCTCTCACTGTCGTGGCCTCTCCCATTGCGGAGCACAGGCTCCAGATGTGCAGGTTCAGTGGCCATGGCTCACGGGCCCAGCCACTCCGCAGCATGTGGGATCTTCCCGGACCGGGGCACGAACCCGTGTCCCCTACATCGGCAGGCGGACTCTCAACCACTGCGCCACCAGGGAAGCCCTCTTTTTTTTTAAAAAAATTTGTTTATTTTTGGCTGCATTGGGTCTTCGTTGCTGCACGCGGGCTTTCTCTAGTTGTGGCGAGCAGGGGCTACTCTTCGTTGCGGTGCACTGGCTTCTCATTGTGGTGGCTTCTCTTGTTGTAGAGCACGGGCTCTAGGTGCGTGGGCTTCAGTAGTTGTAGCACACGGGCTCAGTAGTTGTGGCTCGCGGGCTCTAGAGCATAGACTCAGTAGTTGTGGCATGCAGGCTTAGTTGCTCCGCAGCATGTAGGATCTTCCTAGACCAGGGCTCAAACCCGTGTCCCCTGCTTTGGCAGGCGGATTCTTAACCACTGCACCACCAGGGAAGTCTCCACTATTTTTTTCTTTAATTTTTTTCTGATAGCCCTATGACAAGGGCTAAGTTAATGAATTTGAATGTGTTGAGAAGTTAAGTCATTACTTAAGGCCATTCAGCTGGTTCCTGGCAGTCGGTACTAGAACTCTGTTCTTCCAGGTCAGAGCTTCTAGTATGGGCTTTTATATGCTACTCACAAGTAGGACCTCTTTGGTCTCAGGACCCCTTTACACTCTTACTATTTACTAAGGACCCCAAAGTGGATTATACCTATCAATATTTATCGTATTATAAATTAAAACTGCAAACATTTAAAAATATTAATTCACTTAACAAAAAGAAAATCCATTACATGTTAACATAAATAACATTTTAGGAAAAATGTAACTACTTTCCAAAACAAAAACATCTGGTGAGAAGAGTGGCACTGATTTACATTTTTGCAAATCTTTAATGCCTGGGTTAATAGAAGACAGCTGAATTTTCATATATGCTTTTTGCATTCAATTCTGTTGTGATATGTTGTTCTGGTTGAATATATAAAGAAAATCTAGCCTTACAGAGATGTGTAATTGTAAAAGGAGGAATATTTTTAATAAACTTTTCAGCTAATTATAGATATTCTTCTTAAACTACACCAAAATCCAGAGGGAGAGCTTCTTAAGGATTGGTTTGCAATGTGGAATCTGAAAGTACATCAATGAACTTTTCACATTGTTACATTAAAATCTATTATAAGGTACCCAGAATTCACAGAGACAGAAAGTAGAACGATGGTTACCAAGGGCTGAAGGGAGGGTAGAATGGGGTGTTACTGTTTAATGGGTAAAGAATTTCAGTTTGGTATGATGAAAAAGTTATGGGGGATGAATAGTGGTTATGGTTGCACAGCAATATGAATGTACTTAATGCCACTGAACTGTACACCTAAAAATGGTTGAAATGGCAAATTTTATGTTATGTATATTTTAGTACAATTTAAAAAATATCTGTTACTCTATCTTGTACTTTGGATATTCTACGCAGGCACAATTTTATAACATCATGCATTGGTCATTTAGAAAATATTTGTTCTTTGATAACAGTTACACAGATCTTCCAAATGTTGATATGCCTCAGTATACAATATCAAAAAACCGTTATTTGTTCATGTCACCATAGATCTCATCAGGAAAGTCTTCAAGTATTGAGAACCTGTCAAGCTCATGGTGGAAAATACAAGTTCTAACATTGACTTGAACACTTGAATTTTATCACTGGCAACAAATACTGTTGAATGTTTTCCTTGAGGTGACAAGGCTCACTTTGTTCAGTTTTGTGAAAATGTCTGCCAAATATCCAAATCTTTAACACAATAGTTTATCTTTCAGTTTTTCTTTCAAATAAAAAAGGTTTTCCATGAAAAAAGTAGCTAGTTCAGCCTACAGTTCACACATGGCACAGCATTTTTCCTACTTTGGAATGCAGCAGAAGTGCTTTATCTGTGCTTTCCATTTCATCATACAGAGTATTAAAAAACAGTGTACTCAAGGGTCGATATTCAATAAAATTAATAATTTTTACTGTTTTATCAAGGACATTCTTAAGTGAAACTGAATCTTTTTTTTTTTACTGTGAGTTCACGAAAGTAAAGAACATAATGGTTATTAGTACAGCTCAGTGCCAACATCTTAATTTGTGCTAAGACACGAGCAGTTCTACACACCAGTGCTTTTGCACCTTCATCGCAAACGAAGTGAAAAAGGCAAATAACATTATGAAAATAATTTTGACCAGGAAGGTCCCTTGAAAAAGTCCTTTCCCCATAATACTGAGTTTTCTGTTAATTATGAATCACATGTCAAGAAATGTATTTCAACAAACTAATTGGATATTAACTCTCCAGTATATTCTCATTTTCTTGTTTTTTTAAAAACATCTTTATTGGAGTATAATTGCTTTACAGTGTTGTGTTAGTTTCTGCTGTATCTCATTTTCTTTTAACATTAAATTATGGAAATTTTCCAACACACATTATAGAGAATAGAACACTGGACCACCCCACCCTGTGTTTATTACCTACCTTCAACAACTATCAACATCTGCTATTCTTATTTTATCTAAGCCCCAATATTTTTTTTTCCTGCAGTATTTTAAGGTAATCCCAGATATCATATACTCCATAAATATTTCAGTATAATTGTCTAACATATAAGGATTAAAAAACAAAACACTACAATACCTTCCTTACAACCAATACAACTTAACAGCAGCCCTTTACCTAGTGCCCAAGTACTTGGTTGATATGTCTCATGTCTATTTAATCTGCAACAGTTTCCTTTCCTTTTTTTTTTAAAAAAAAATGTCCTTTATTTGTTGAGGAAACTGAGTCATTTTTCTGAAAGAATTTTTCTCATTCTAGATTTGGTTAACTGTATATTCAATGTGGTCATTTAACATGTTCCTCCATTTCCCATATTTCCAGTAAACTGGTAGTTAGGTAAACTGGTAGTTAAGTCTGAAGACTGATTAGATTCAGGTACAATTCTTCTTGGCAAGAATACTTCATAGGTGGTGCTGTGTACTTCTTATTGCATCACATCAAGAGGAATATAATGTCTGGTTGTCCTACTTTTAGTGAAGCTAAGATTGATCATTGGGTTTAGCTGAGGTCAGCCTGATCTATCATAAATCCCCATTAATCTTTTCACCCAATAGTTTGAATAACTATTGATGGTCACTGCCTTGGGGTTTTACACCATCTCTTTAACTTTTTTTTTTTTTTTTTTTTTTTTTGCAGTACGCGGGCCTCTCACTGTTGTGGCCTCTCCCGTTGTGGAGCACAGGCTCCGGACACGCAGGCTCAGCGGCCATGGCTCACGGGCCCAGTCACTCCGCGGCATGTGGGATCTTCCCGGACCAGGGCATGAACTCATGTCCCCTGCATTGGCAGGCGGACTCTCAACCACTGAGCCACCAGGGAAGCCCCTCTTTAACCTTTGAAATGAGTTATATGTAGAAAGGAATAGCTCAATGATTTTAGGAGCCCAAAGAATTACTCTTAAACGGCGACATCTCAACATAAGGAAGACAGATCATCTCCCCTCTACTTTGGAATTAAATTTCACATACATTCATTGAATACCTATTTAGTCCCAGACTCTCAGGTTAAATAAACCATGTGAATAATGAAAAGTCAGCAATAAATGCAATAACAGATATACTTATGAAGTGCCAAGGGAACCCAGATGATAGGTAAATAGTTCAGTTTATAGAACTTACAGAAAGTGGCATCTGAACTGAAATCATGGTGGTTGAGCTAGGAATCTCCAACTTCATTCCATTGTACTCTCCTTCTCTATTTGGTTCTAGTCATAAAGGTCTTTTTATAGTTCCTGGAAACTACCAAGGTTCTTTCTCACTTCAGGATTTCCATACCCTACCTGGACTTATCTTCCTCACACTCTTCACCTGGCTGTCTTCCACTCATCTATTAGGTCAGCTAGTCTATCACTTCTTCAGACTTCCCAGTTCTCCCTTATTTTTCTCAGAGCATCCTTTTTACTTCTTTACATCACTTAACACAATTTGTAGTTACATATCCATGTGTGGGATTATTTCTCCTAAGTCTGTTTCCTTCAGTAGAATGTAAGCTCCCTGAGGGCAGGCTATATTGTTCACCATGGTACACTCACTGCTTTGTACAGTGCTAGGCACACAGTAAGCACTCAGTAAATATTTACTGAATGAAAGAAGGAGTAGCAGTAGCAGGTAGACTCCCCTAAGCACCCAGCTGGCCTAGCTTCTGCCATCACTTTGCCATCCCAGAATGACTCAGAGTCCAATCCAGCCTGGTGCCTACAACCAACTGTTGTTTCCTCTGCAGGATTTCAGATCCTCCTCAATGACCTGATTCAGAGAAGCAGGCATATATGCGTCCTTGTGAGTGGAATTAGGGACCCTCTCAGAGGCTCCCTAAAGGAATATTTACCTTGGGGGTTTTGAGCACAAACTTCTGTTTCCCTTCATCAGGGCCCAGTTGTGTCTTCAGTTTCAGTAGTTTTGCCACCTCCTCCTCGATCTGTGGAGGGAAAGTAGGCGCTGGGCTACCACATCTGCCACCCCCTCCCTCTTCCGTCATTCATTCAGTATCCCTCCCTCAGCAGGATGTGGGGCATATCTCTCTCCCAAGCCTAGCTTTGCTTCTCTCGGGTCCTACCGCAGCTACCTCCCCACCCAGCCCGTCCTCCTACCTACAAGTCCAGTCCTTTCTTCCACATCCCCATCCTCTGTGCAGACCACTCCCCGCTCTGTTCTCCCAGGCCTTCCTTTGTCCCCTCTCCTGCCTCCTGGGTCGTACCTGCTCAGCGCTGGCCTTCTGCTGCTTAAGGGCCCGCACGCGCTCTCCCTGAAGTCGCACCAGATCCTCCAGCGTCGCACGATCAGCCATACTGGTTACCAACTGGAGCTGACTACTGTCTAGATAGGTTGTGTGGGCCACAGCTTCAGCTTGGATGACTTCCGGCTATCGAGTCGAGGGCCCGCACGCCTAGAAAGCCACCACTCAGTACAACAATCACTTCCGGCTCCTACCGGAAGTGCGGGAACTGGGCGGGAGCCTGAGAGGGCTGGAGCAACCCTCCGGAATTCAGGAGGTGTAGAAACGCTCACCTCTTCTATGGTGCTCCGGCTTCGCCTCTACAGCGCCCTATACCCTTCCTGGGGTCCTATCTGCCTCTTTCCTAGGTCCTTTGCCTCGTGTTCCGGAAATCCTGCCTCCTGCTGCACGATGCCCCAGCTCGGACTCCTACATGGGAGGGCCTGGGCTGTGCTGTTTGGCCAGCTCCGGCGACCGCCCGGTGCTGTATGCATCAGGGCAGTCCATTCTCATAGCCAGGTGAGCCAGACTGAGATAGCTCTGGTCTGTCGGGGCAGGCTCTCCAGGTCTGAAAGCATAGACTCGCGGCCTGTACTCCCGCAGTATTAACAGTCGGTTTTTTATTGAGTGCCCACCATGTACCGACACAGAGCTAAGGCCTTTTAGGATGCTTTGTCATTTAATCATCATAGCAATCTTGAGATGTTGGGGTTATTATTTCCGTTTTACAGTTGAAGAAACGGAGGCTCCAAGGTTAAATGACTTATCTATGGCTACATAGTAAGGGAGCATTTTAATATAGGTCCACAGTCCCTTATCTGAACCTTTTGGGATCAAACACATTTAAATTTTTTTAAGCAAAATATATGAATATTCCCACTAAGTGAGATGACTAACGGCCATAAGTAGAGTGAGTTCACATTAGAATTTACCTCAAAATTTTTAGTTTTCAGAGATTATGGATCCTTAGGAGGGGTTGTGGGCTTCAACTGCTGTCCTTTGGAGCACAGAATCTGCCAAAGTATGAACTACTACACGCTCTATATTTCTGGAAGGGCATACAGCCTGCTGGGGATAATCAAAATCACAGATTCTGTTTTACCTTGGGAATGACACTTTTGTGTTCCTAGTAGATGCTTTGTGCTATCATGAACAACAGAGCTCAGATCTTTTGTTATTTGCAGTCACAGCATCCTACCAGCCGGCTTTTTTTTTTTTTTCAATCAGGAAATCCATTCCTTTTCATTCCACAGGCATGTTCTGTGTTCTTGGGCTGTTTCTCTTCTGTCTTCCAGTTACTTTTTCCCTATCTCCAAACCTAATGACTATTACTACCTTATTAACAATTCTTAGTTTTTGCTCTTTGAGTAGGAACTGAGGACTGGAGATCCTACTAATCCCTACTCCTATATGGTTAGTGGTGGTAGTCTTGGGTTGCTTTGTGCCTTCCTTGTTTTTTGCTGGTTAAAGTTTTTCATACTTTTAAAAACTCCAATTATAGTGAGGAAGCTTGTATGGTAAACATCTGATCCCATATGTATTACATATATGTTGCAGATACAACTGGGTTTTTGGAAGTGGGCTGAGATTGGGATAGATTAGATAGTGTTCAGACTTCCTGTTGCTCAGGGCCAAAAATATTTTCAGGTTGGTGGTACACAGGGCCAGAGATACCACACGTTTGGCCAGTATTGAGAGGAGCCATATCTCACATTTCTTCTGCCAGGTTGCGGAGGCAGCGTTAGCAACCCAACTGAAACCACATCAAGAGAAATCAAATTTTATTATCAAGACCCCAAAGGTAATGCCCTTTGCCCCACCCTGTCTGTTAGAGTGCCTTGGAGTTCTGCCCTGTGCTTCTCTTCCTGACCACTTTTAATGTTTTTGTTTTTGTTTGTTTGTTTGTTTTGGCTGTGCTGCATGGCTTGCGGGATCTTAGTTCCCCGACCAGGGGTTGAACCCAGGCCCTTGGCAGTAAAAGCGCAGAGTCCTAACCACAGGACCCCCAGGGTATTCCCTATTTTTAATTTTTCACTATTTCACTAATTCTTCACTATTCTTGAGATACTGGGTGGGGCTCATAGTCGTCTGAACTCAAAGAGATTTCAACTCCAGACCTTAGATTATAGATATAGTTTAACTCTTTGTCTTAAATGGACTTGTCTTTGTCTTTGTTTTCACTCTGGCTCCTTTTGGTTTCTAGGGCACCAGAGATCTTAGTCCCGAGCAGATGGTCGTGAGGGAGAAAATTCTTGATATGGTTGTTAGCTGCTTTAAACGTCATGGAGCAAAGGGGTTGGATACCCCGGCATTTGAGCTAAAGGTAAGAGGAGAAAAAAAATGCAGGAACCCCATTTCTTTCCCAAAGGGCTTCTAGCCTATGTTCTGGAGTCCTCCTTTTAACCGTGGCACTTTCTGTTTGACCCCTGCAGGAAATGCTTACTGAGAAGTATGGAGAGGACTCTGGGCTCATCTATGATCTGAAGGATCAGGGTGGAGAGCTATTGTCCTTGCGCTATGACCTTACTGTATCCTTCTAAGTACGGCAGCCTGACTTACCTCTTTCCAAACCCAGAGGTCATTCTCTGATAACGGGACAGGAGTGACTCTGGGACCCTATAGGTTCATTGGCAGCAGCCTTTACTTCAAGTTTCTTCCAGAAGGCAATTCTGCCAGCAGAGCCTGGCCTGGAGCTCTGTCATTTAAGTTTATAGTGTGTCAGACTCCCTTGAGGAAGCTTGCAAAAATACTGATTCTTGACCTCTAGCCCCAGATTTTCTTAATTCTGTAGCTGGAGTGGTGTTCAGAAATCTGCATTTTAAATAGATACCTGGATAATTAAGATGCAAGTGGTCCTTGAACACTTGAAGAAACATTGATATAGAAGTTGTAGGCAAATCCAGGTTCTGAAGCTTGACTCTTCTGAGACAGTTGAGACTTGATCTGAATGGGAGGGAATGGCCCAGACTTGAAGTTCTTGGATCATTTCTATCTCTGCTTCCCCTGCTTTCTACCAGACTTGCAGGGATTCCTTCATTTGACACTATTCAGTGTTTATTGATTGCTGTGCCTTGGTGATAGTGGGAAAGGAGGCAGAGAAAGTCCTTGTTCTAATCCTAGTGGATGAGATCCAGTTGATAGAGGCCCAGTCCTCCCTAATGTCTTTCCACTGGGGCTAAGCTCTGGATGTAGTATTCTTCCTCCTTAACCTATTTATGTGAGGTCCCTTTTGCTCGTTATCTGGCCATGAATAAAGTGAAGAAGATGAAACGCTATCATGTTGGAAAAGTGTGGCGTCGGGAGAGCCCAACCATAGCCCAAGGCCGCTACAGGGAGTTCTGCCAGTGTGTAAGTGACCTGATGGAGGCAGCGTGGTTTGATAGTTCTGGGGACCACAACCTAGGAACTGGCTGCTCACTAATTTTTTTTCGCCCGTCTTTTTCTTTGCTGTAGGACTTCGACATTGCTGGTCAGTTTGACCCTATGATCCCTGATGCAGAGTGTTTGAAGATCATGTGTGAAATCCTTAGTGGGTTGCAGCTGGGGGATTTTCTCATTAAGGTGAGGCCAGAGCTGAGGACTGAGGAGAGAAGTCTGGATTTGGCCTAATGCTGTTTGAAAACATAGGTGACCCCAGCCATTAAGCCTGTAGCTCTAGGACTTTCTTAGTACAGGTGTTGCATTTTATATCTATATCTATATAGTCACCCTGTGGAATTTCCTTACTATCCCTTTTATGAGTCAGGCAAGTAGGGACTGCCATTGTTTTGAGGGAGAGGTCATTCATAAACCACTTGGGTCACTTCCATTGAGTTCACAGGTCAATGACCGGCGGATTTTGGATGGGATATTTGCCGTCTGTGGTGTTCCTGAAAGCAAGTTCCATGCCATCTGCTCCTCGGTAGACAAACTAGACAAGGTAACAAAGAAAACATGCTTCAGTAGATCCTATCAGAGTTTCTGCCCTGCCTTCAAATCTATATATACCTTTAGAGGAAAATAAGGAGATGGTGGCTGGAAGTGAGCTATTTCTGGGAGGAAGGTAAGGAGACATTCTGAAACGAGACCTGAGTTTTGCTGTGCAGTGGAGATTATGGCTGGATTTCCTAAGCTGCCTCTGACTTTGCTGAGTAGAGTGTTAGCTACTCGTGACATACATAATGAATGAAATGAGATGTCCTTTTCCATTAAGAGAAAGAAGGATCTTGGGGCTAGGCTAATGTTTGGGTGTTTGTGCAGATGTCTTGGAAAGATGTGAGACATGAGATGGTGGCAAAGAAAGGCCTGGCTGCTGAAGTAGCTGATCGAATTTGGGATTACGTCCAATGTCATGGTAAGAATCAGTGTTTTCAGAGGTACATGATAGAACCAGAGTGAGGGTGATAAGTGTATAACTTCTACGTCTGAAACAGCTCCTTTTTATAAATGTGCTAAGTTCCAGAGCCTGGTTTTAATTTAATAACCTTTTTACTTACTGTAACCAGTTATGTCTTTAGGTGTCAAAGATGGAGGCAGAAGAGGAGAATCTGGTCATATGTGATCAGGATCTTTTTTTTAAAGGAAATGAGGAGGACTAGCTGGAGCATATTAGGGATAAATTTGGATGAAACACATCTGGGTGTATAACACAGACATTATTTCTCCCCACATGTCTCCCCAGGAGGGGTGTCCTTGGTGAAACAAATGTTCCAGGATCCCAGACTATCCCAGAACAAGCAGGCCCTAGAGGGCTTGGGAGACCTGAAGCTGCTATTTGAATATCTGACTTTATTTGGAATTGCTGAAAAGGTAAGCTGGGTAGGGAGTGCACCTCCTGCTGTGTCTAGGGCTCTCAGGGTCCTGAGTCTTGTCTAAGACTGACTATAACCTTGTTCCCACAGATCTCCTTTGACCTGAGCCTGGCTCGGGGCCTGGACTACTATACAGGAGTGATCTATGAAGCGGTGCTGCTACAGACCCCAGCTCATGCTGAGGAGGAGCCACTGAATGTGGGCAGTGTGGCTGCTGGTGGGCGCTATGATGGGCTGGTGGGCATGTTTGACCCCAAAGGCCACAACGTGCCATGTGTGGGGCTCAGCATTGGGGTGGAGCGGATCTTCTCCATTGTGGAGCGGAGGATGAAGGTAGGTCCTCGGTAGGGTTAGAGTAGGGCTGCAGACCTTAAAAACTCTCATGTTTCTGGAAGTGCAGTTGGACTGTTTTTCTGATGATTGTTTTGTTTTGAATTATTGGTGCAAAGGAAGTTTTTATTAGTTTTACCTTCTCTCTCTCTTTTACTAGACTTTTGGTGAGAAGATACGGACCACAGAGACCCAAGTGTTTGTGGCCACACCACAGAAGAACTTTCTCCAAGAACGGCTGAAGCTAATTGCAGAGCTTTGGGATGCTGGGATCAAGGTATAATGGAGCTAATATCCAAAACATCTAGCTATATGTGGAATTCATGCACCAGGCCCACTTCTACCTTATGCCTAAGGTGGAACTCAAGATCTTTCTAGTCTTCACTAGTGTGTCTTCATAGGGTATGAGGGTGAGCTACTTACTTATTTGGATATGCCTGCTCCTGGGGTTTGAGTGGTATGGTCAGTTTTTTTTTTAACATCTTTATTGGAGTATAATTGCTTTACAATGGTGTGTTAGTTTCTGCTTTATAACAAAATGAACCAGCTATACATATACATATATCCCCATATGTCCTCCCTCTTGCGTCTCCTTCCCACCCTCCCTATCCCACCCCTCTAGGTGGACGCAAAGCACCGAGCTGATCTCCCTGTGCTATGTGGCTGCTTCCCACTAGCTATCTATTTTACTTTTGGTAGTATATATAAGTCCATGCCACTCTCTCACTTCGTCCCAGCTTACCCTTCCCCCTACCCGTGTCCTCAAGTCCATTCTCTATGTCTGCATCTTTATTCCTTTCCTGCCCCTAGGTTCTTCAAAATCATTTTTTTTTCTTTTTTAGATTCCATATATATGTGTTAGCATACGGTATTTATTTTTCTCTTTCTGACATACTTCACTCTGTATGACAATCTCTAGGTCCATCTACCTCACCACAAATAACTCAATTTCGTTTCTTTTTATGGCTAATATTCCATTGTATATATGTGCCACATCTTCTTTATCCATTCATCCGTTGATGGACACTTAGGTTGCTTCGGTATGGTCACTTCTAAGTCCCCTATTCTTTTTTTGAAAATTAATTAATTATTTTTTGGCTGCATTGGGTCTTCGTTGCTGCGCGCAGGCTTTCTCTAGTTGCGGCGAGTGGGGGCTACTTTGCGGTGCGTGGGCTTCTCATTGCAGTGGCTTCTCTTGTTGCGGAGCACAGGCTCTAGGCGTGCGGGCTTCAGTAAGTAGTTGTGGTACATGGGCTCAGTAGTTGTGGCTCACGGGCTCTAGAGTGCAGGATCAGTAGTTGTGGCGCATGAGCTTAGTTGCTCCGCGGCATGTGGGATCTTTCCGGACCAGGGCTCGAACCCATGTCCCCTGCATTGGCAGGCGGATTCTTAACCACTGTGCCACCAGGGAAGTCCCTAAGTCCCCTATTCTTTCTTCACCCTTTTCAGGCAGAGCTGATGTATAAGAACAACCCTAAACTACTAACTCAACTGCACTACTGTGAGAACACGGGCATCCCACTGGTGGTCATTATTGGTGAGCAAGAACTGAAGGAAGGGGTCATCAAGCTTCGTTCAGTGGCCAACAGGGAGGAGGTGAGTGGGGGCAGGCAGAAATAGGAGGGACCAAGTGTTTCTACTTTTCTTAGATCCTTTAAGAAATATATATCTTTTGGCTGAGAAAATATCTCCAGGGTTAATCGTGATAGAGATGAATGAGCACCCACCCTAGGCAACCATTATAGCCGATGATTGGTTGGGTGGGCAAAAGGACAAACGAAATCTCTATGGGTATTTCAAGACTTATCAACAAAATAGACATAAATCAGGTGTTTGAATCCCTTTAGTCTTGAGGACATACATTCTCCAGGTCAGGTTGAAGCACATACTCCTCCCTACTGGTTGCATAAGTAGTGGGAGCAGTTGCACAGTTAAATGAATCCAGAAAAGTAGTGGCTAAGGAACTAGTATCACTCTCTAGTTTGTCACATGAGAGTTCTGTTATGTTTCAGGTGGCCATTACACGGGAAAATCTTGTGGCTGAAATTCAGAAGCGACTGTCTGAGTCTTGATCCTTGCCTGAATGCCATCTGCTGCTCTTTGTAGAAAAGGTTTCATCTAGGACTGACTTCCTGAGGGACTTCATAACTGCTGGCCAGGATGGGTGACAAGTGCCTCTGCATCCTTCATCCTTCCTGGGTGCAGAACTGTAGAAGGCCCTGAGGACTCCTGGGCTAGTGTGAGCAGCTATTCTGCATGGGCGCAGATGGCTGGTACGTGACAGAGACATGCTCTAACATCCGAGGCAGATGGCAGGTTTGAAATGCCACTGAGTGCTGCCAACAGGTGCTGAGATGGTTGCTATGAGCAAATCTCTGGGAAAGTCACCTCAGGTTGAGAGGATTCTGACCATTGAGATCAAAAGTCAAATACTTAGCCTTCTGCTCTGGCTTCTGAGCCAGTTTCTGGGAAGTTTGTCCATAACCTGCCCTTGGCCTGTCCAGGTAGTTTTTGGGAGACAGCAAAGAGTTGGGCAATGACTGTCTTCTGTTTTGTTTGAGGACAGAGATGCTATCCCAAGGGCATAGCAGTGCCCATATTGATGTGGCATCTCTCTAGCCCATCCATTGTTAATAATAGCAGGGTGAGGCTGTCTGTTTAATAATCTTGAATGTTGAACTTAATAAGTGACCTGACAAGATTGAGATCTGATCTTTTGAGATTTTGGAGACCATTACCTGTGCCAGAATCACTGCTCTGACTTCCATGTCCTGCCATGGAGGTGCCTGTTCTAGAAGTGGTTGTATAATATATTAAATAAAATATTAAATATAGTAGTTTGGATAATTTGTTACCAAGGGATTGGTTTGCATAGGCCATGGAAAACGCTTGAGTGTACACTGGAGGATTCTGTGAGCTAGGAGTAACCTCCTTGGGGTGATGTTTCTGTATTCAGTGAAGGGAGCAGCCACAGTTCCCCTTCCCCCCAACTTGGAGATACAGTCACGTCACTAAATCAATGTATAGTGAGATATCTGCTAGAGTTCTTCACCCTAGAGTGTTGTTGATGACCGACCTTCCCAAGTCCCATCATGTTGATTAAACTGTGCACTATAGATTGAATGACTGTTTCTCAGCTGAAGGAAAAATGAGTTAACCAAAGTTTGATAGCATTGCTTCAAGATAAAGAGACAAGCCGCAAAAAGCGCTTTGCATATGTGCGTTGGAAAGGCTGCAGCCTTTACAAACAGTTCAGCGCTCTTGGGGCCATATTTTTAGTGCATCTAGAGCCCCTATAACGGCGCTTCAGCCTTAAAGAAGGTTTGGAAATTCTTGGCAGTGCACGCAGGTTGATTAGATTAGATCAGAGAGCACTGATCCGAATCTCATTTTCCTCTTTGGTTAAAAAGACAAGTTGAATCTACGCTTGTTTTGAAAGCCACGGCAAAAACGTTTCCAGGCGCCCTTACTTCCGTGTTGCTTCAAACTTTCCTTGCGCATGCGCTATTTCTTTGGCGCGGGGGCGGGGCCGACAATCCTGTTTTAGAAGCCCTCCAGTGCTTAGCTCGTTTAGAACACGAGAGTCTAAGCTTATTGGAGGCAAGCTTGCTTTACGGCTCAAGGCCGCTTTTTACGGCATTTTCCGGCTTCCCATTCACTTCGAAGTGAAGATGGCGTCGGGCAGTGGGGTAGGTGTTGTGTGTGAGGAGGCTTGGGGTGGGGGGTCGGGGGTGGCTTCTCGGCGCCGAGTATTCTGCACCCGATTGACTTCCCGAGACCTCCTCGCAATCTAATGGCCCCAGTTCAAGAGCTTCTTCGTAAGGCCCTGGCACAGGGTCAGCGGAATCGGGGAGGGCTCTGGTTGGGGTCCTGAGGCAACCTCAGCCTCCTGGTGCTGTCCGGAGAGGCTTCGCTTTCCCCAGGTCCCGGGGCCGCCTTGGCAGCGAGGACGCGCTTCCGTTTTTCCAGGAGTCGGACACGATTAGCGACGAATCTCAAGCGCTTTTTCCTCCCCCCAGACAAAAAACTTGGACTTTCGCCGAAAGTGGGACAAAGATGAATATGAGAAGCTCGCCGAGAAGAGGCTCACGGAAGAGAGAGAAAAGAAGGATGGTGGGTGCCTTCTCCATCAAGTGCTAAGTGTATTATAGAGGCGATGCAATGGTTGGAGAGTGGGTGGGGAGTTGAAATGCGCTGTCCTCATTTCTTGTGTAACCTTTGGCAGAGCATTGCCTCCCTGGTCCTCAGTTTCTTCAGGTATGAGAGCGAGGAGATGGACTGAAGTGCTTTTGAGGTGCTTTCCAGCTCTGTGATTCTGCTTCCTTGCCTTACCTTTGTTTGGCTCATTTCGTACTTTCCTCAAGTACAGAGAAGAGAGTGGGATCCTTACTAGTGACAGGAGAAGGAGTATTTTGCTGCTTTGTGTTATTGCTTTTGAAGAGCAACAGGGAACATGGTATTGTTTAACCTAGCGCTTAGTGCTGTTCTCTGTGCGTTATACTATGTCAGGGAGTTGGTGCTTCTCTCCTAGAGATTCCACTGTATAAAAAGAAACGTCTTATTTTCTCATCTGTTTTCAAACTGTACATTTTTCTTCTGCTTTACTTCTACACCACGTTGCATAATCTAACTTTTGGTTTTTATGTAACTTGTACAATAGTACTTGACATATAACAGATATTTCCTAAACGTTGGTCCCCTTTAAAAGTTTTCCCAGCTCTCAGAAGATTCCTTTCTGTTTTATGCTTGGGATATCTGTTTGAAAGCACTATTGAGTGGTCTTATTCTTCTTTTAAAAGGTTGCTTTTTGTGAAAATTCAGAGCTCCTCCCTTCAATTCAGTTAATTAATGAATAAAAAATATTGCTTTTAGGGGCTTCCCTGGTGGCGCAGTGGTTGAGAGTCCGCCTGCCAATGCAGGGGACACGGGTTCGTGCCCCGGTCTGGGAGGATCCCACATGCCGCGGAGCGGCTGGGCCCGTGAGCCATGGCCGCTGAGCCTGCGCGTCCAGAGCCTGTGCTCCACAACGGGAGAGGCCACAACAGTGACAGGCCCGCATATCGCAAAAACAAGAACAACAAAAAACACATTGCTTTTAGACTCGTTGGATTTGAAGTGGAGGAAAGATGTAGAGAGTTAGGGATTGCTTGTCATTTTTTCTGTGTTGAGCTTCTCCTTAGCTGCTGCTAGAAGTGACTGTTGTGTCCCTTGCTTCAGGTTTCAAAAAGACATGAAAGTAAACCTCAGGATTTTGGATTTCACGCGTTTCTTTTTCTTTCTGGTTAAGGAACTCTAATAATGAAGGGACTTCCTTCCCCATTATATTTCAGGAAAACCAGTGCAGCCAGTCAAGCGAGAGCTTCTCCGGCATAGGGACTACAAGGTGGACCTGGAATCCAAACTTGGGAAGACAATCGTCATTACCAAGACCACCCCACAGTCTGAGATGGGAGGGTGAGTGGCTTTTCATCTTTCTCTGCAGCCAGGAGTAAGTCTAATAAACTGCGTTGGTTTTAGGAAGTGTTGAGCAGGGTACCTGGCCTTAGAATAACAACCTTGTTTCCTGTAATTCCATCCATTGTCCTCCAAGGTCTCAAGTTAACATAATAGTGTCTCTAAGAGGGGTCACTCTGTAGGCGTCTTCATATTAGCACTGTAACTACTTCTTAATATCTTAAAAGGGATTATTTGTTCTCCTGCCAGAGGAAGAAATGAACAAAAGGACTACTGAGGAGATTTCTAGGCGAGAAATTAGGTGAAGCTAGAATGGAGCCCAGGAGCTGTTGATGGTGAATAAAGGGGGTTGAGGTTCCAGACTGGCTGCAAAGGTTGTAGCTGTTATGGATTTCCTGGTTGTGCACCTTCCTCCTAGACCAAGGCTATAACCTTTAGGAAGAAGGGTCCCACAAGAACTCGTCATCTTTTTGCTCACCACTACCTCTCTGTCCAGTTAGGTTTTCCAGCAGGAGCATAACACAGATAACAATGAGTGACACTTTTCTGAGCTGCTTCTCTGAGTAAATCCACTGTTGTCCTTCCTCTTTGTGTTAGTTATCTATTGCTATTTAAATTAATACATTAACCCAGTATTTAGCAGCATAAAACAATGGATAGCTCACAGTATCTGTGGGGAAGTAACCTGGGAAAGGTTTACCTAGGTGGTTCTGGCTCAGTGTCTCTCACAAAGCTGTCATCAAGGTGTCTGCTGCGTCTGCATTCATCTGAGGTATAAGTGGGGCTGGAGGATCTGCTTCCAAGCTCTGTCACGTGGCTGTGGTTTGGAGGCCTCAGTTCTATGCTCCATGGGCCGCTCCATAGTGCTGCTCACAACAAAGCAAGTGACTTCCCCAGGGCACGTGATCCTCGTGAACAGACTAAGACAGAATCCATGTTTTTTTATAACCTAATCTTGGAAGTGACATAGAATCACCTTTGATACATTCTATTGATCACACAGACTAACGCTTGTGCAAATTGGGAAGGGCCTATATAGGGTAGGAATACCAGGAGTGTGGGATCATTGTGGGGGCCATCTTGGAAGTTGGCAGCCGCACTCTTCCAAGAGCCAAGGCTTTGTGGAAATGAGAATGCTGCTTCTAAAAAGAAATTTTACCTAAAAATAATGAGTTTTTTGGTTGAAAACGGTAAAATCCTTACAACCAGATGTGACCATAATGCTATTTCTTTCTGTTTTCTAGATACTATTGCAATGTCTGTGACTGTGTGGTGAAAGACTCCATCAACTTCCTGGATCACATTAATGGAAAGAAACGTAAGACTTGGAGGTAGTTTGTGATTGGGGCTGGATTTGAGTTTTGGAGGTGGGGTGCGGGAAAGGGTAGTTACTATTGGGCCTCTTTTTCAGTGTCTGGGGAATTCTCTAGTTGCTTCAGCATAGGTCATTCTTTACTTCATTATTT
The DNA here is from genome assembly GCF_949774975.1 of Lagenorhynchus albirostris. Taxonomy (NCBI): domain Eukaryota; kingdom Metazoa; phylum Chordata; class Mammalia; order Artiodactyla; family Delphinidae; genus Lagenorhynchus; species Lagenorhynchus albirostris. The sequence continues at coordinate 117,141,923 of NC_083097.1, forward strand.
AATGTTTCTGGGGTCCATGAGGTGAGTATCTGTTCTAAGCTGTCAACAAGCCCAGACCATGGTCTTCTCCAGGGCCCAGCTGTCCCTACTGGTGTGCATCTGCTCAGTAAGGGTAATTGAAAGCTGCGTATATCTTGTTATCTGGGGCTGCTGCCAGGGAAATTTTTTTTAGCCCTAATTATTTTTACTGTGTGTTTTATGAGTCTGTTTTTTGTTTTTTTTTTAATGTCAGGAAAAGACTTTTTGAGGGACTTAGGATGTCTTAACAACCTTACCTTCTTCACTGTTGACCCTACCCAGATCAGCGAAACCTGGGCATGTCTATGCGTGTGGAACGTTCCACTTTGGATCAGGTGAAGAAACGTTTTGAAGTCAACAAGAAGAAGATGGAAGAGAAGCAGAAGGATTATGATTTTGAGGAAAGGATGAAGGAACTCAGAGAAGAGGTAGGCTCTCTTCCTCATTCCACTTCCATCCCCAGAGGAGAGTTGTATCTCCTGAATTTCTGTACATTAAGGGGGACATTTATTGCCCTTGTTTGGGACTCTCATAATCTGAAGGAAATGGCTCTAAACCTATCCTTTTTTTCTGGACTCTCTGGGCCATACTTTTTTTTTTTTTTTTTTAAACTACAGGAGTGATTAATTAAATGCACCTAGTCCCCAGCAGGCCCGTGGAACCAGGCTGACTGGGTCAGAGTTCTGTTTCCTTCACATACTGGCTGTGAATCTTGGATAAGTTATATAACCTCTTTGTGCCTCTGTTTCCTCATATTCAAGATCTTAGTATATAATACACATAAAGCACTTAGACCAGTTCCTGGCTTGTACTCTATGCCCCAGAATGTTAGTTCCTATTATGTGGCTTTACTCCCATCACCTTGTTAAGAACTAGAGATGAACTGGGATGTAGGATTGAGAAATGCTTTCCACAGGCTAAAACTTCTCTTTCTTGTCCCTTATGATCTTTACTGTGGCTTTTCCTCTGCTCTTGAAATTTTACTTGTCTTTAATTATTTTATTCTAAAGATAGAAAGGAAGCTCACCTATCTCTTTCAACATTTGGCTCACGAGTCTGAACTGATTCTGAGTGATTTCCCTTCTAGGAGGAAAAGGCCAAAGCCTACAAGAAAGAGAAACAGAAGGAGAAGAAAAGGAGGGCTGAGGAGGACTTGACATTTGAGGAGGATGATGAGATGGCAGCTGTGATGGGCTTCTCTGGCTTTGGTTCCACCAAGAAGAGTTACTGAGGCTTTTTATGCTTGGCTTTTTGCCAGGCCTAACTTTGTGTGTGTGGGCGTCATCTTTTGGGAGGTACTGGGGAAAGTCCTTAAGAGTGGCAGTGGGGAGGGCTAGAGGGTGGGTGTTTGTGGTTTCCCTCTACCTTGGGAGAGAGCACAGGATGCAAAGGAATGTGCTGTGGCATGTTCCTTCAGCCTCAGTATTTCACTGGAGACAGAGGACGTCTGATCATCTGAGTTCCCAATAAAGAAAAACCACCTCTTCTGAGGCTGCTTTCCGGAAACTCCCCTTGCATCTTTCCCTCTTCATCTGTCCATCTCATCTGAGCATCCTACATTTACCCTGTGTTCTGCCTTTGTTTTAATTTTTACTCTTGCTTAGCCTACAGCAGAAGGGTTCTCTGGGTCCCCAGTTTCCAGTTGATAGCATATCCTTGCCTGGCCCCTCCTTTTGCCATTCTCCCCCAGTCCCGCCCCGTGGTTCTCCGGCCACCTGTGCATGCATGTGTACTTCTGCCTGGGTCATTGGTATGTGCGTGTGCGTGTGCATGAAACTGTCACATAGAGGGAGCCTAAGCTAGAGCCTCAGGAGCATTGCTGCCTTGGGGCCTGGTGTTCTCAGCTTCCTCAGAGCATGTAACAGGAAATTAAATGGGATGAGTGTTTGGTGTGGTTTTTGTCTGGTGAGTTTTTTAACCTTTGTTCTTCATATGTAAACTGTTCAGCTTTTCCTATTTGTTTCATTTTATTGAGGATTACTCTGTTTTTGTCTTCCTTGTAAGCAGGCTCTTGGAAGAACCTGTTTGATGCAAAAAAGAAAAAGGAGAAAACCTCATATGGGAGCCCTTGGGTCTCAGAGGCTGTTCAACATGTATAATAAATAGCATTGACTGGGCCTATTTCACATTTGGTGGGAACATCCCATATTCTTCCCTGTGTATTGTTTTTTCTTCCCCATACTTATTCTTCTCCCTTCATTTGAGCCCTGTCACTTTTTTTCTAGGTGCCTTCAACACGAATTATACTTTACTCTGATGTGATCTGTGTCTGGAGGAGTTTGAATATAACTTTTCCTGTAATTTTAGCCTCCTTTGATCTTCTGTTTCTGGAACAGCAGAGCTCAGGGTTGAAAACTTAGTGTTTTCCTAACTCTCTGCAGTTAGGCTAAGCACAGGGTTACTCGGTGTTTGCACTGTTGACATTTTGGGCTGGGTAATTCTTTGTTGTGGAGGCTCCCTTGTGCATTGTAGGGTGTCTAGAGAATCTCTAGCCTCTACTCACTAGTTGCCAATAGCACCTTCTCCCCAAGTTATGACAATGAAAGATGTCTGTGTTCCTGGAGGGGGGCAGGGCATAATTCCTCCCCCCCCTAGCCCCACTGAGAACTATTGAGAAGCTGCCTTGCCTCAAGTTGGGTCTAACTTGAGAATTAGATGGTACAGACTGGCTAACTAAAGCAAAAACAACTTTGATGTTCCCTACATCAGGTACTGTGCTAGGCCCTAGGGATGCAGATGGAAAAAAAAGTCAGTTCCTTAAAGTAAAAAAACAAATGGTAGTTACACAAGCTTCAAACAGGTGAATTGTGTAACAACTTTAGTTGCTTCTGTTCCTTGAAAAGTGGGCTCTGCTTGGGCTAACAAGGCTGCTACCATATGGCTTGTTGACATTTTCTGCCTTATCTAGCCCTTTGGACACCTTTATGTAGCATCTGAACCACTTGTGGGTCCCCCAAAGCACCATACTCTCCTTTGGACTTTTGTGCAAAATTCCCTTGCTGTTAGGCATCTCTTTTGCTGACTTTTCTTTTTTTTTGGGCGGGGGTGAGGGGCAGCGTGCTGCGCGGCTTGTGGGATCTTAGTTCCCTGACTAGGGATCAAACCTGAGCCCTCAGCAGTGAAAGCGGAGTCCTAACCACTGGACCACCAGGAATTCCCTGCCTAATTTTATTTCTGATGCAGAATCTTGCCAATGGAAACACTGAATGTGTCTTTATCTACTGGTTCAAGGACTGGCTCAAAATTTCTCATACAATATTCGTTGGCCAGTTGCGGACATATTAGTTGGTACTTTCCTTGGCAGGATTATGTGTTCTACAGGTCCTTGGGTAAGAATCTACCCTAGTCAACTGGGTCCTTTTGTTCCCCCTGTCAAGGCAGGCTAGAGAATGTAACAATGAGCTGAGTTCCTTCCGTGGTTCAGTGTTCATTCTTCAGGTAGCTAATTCAACTTGGCTTCAAGCGATTTCCCTCTTTGGTACCGGTGGAATCTGACTTCTGGTCATCTCTACTAAAAAGCAATTCTGAAGTCCATTTTCTCTAAATTCTCTTGGGACTGGCAAGTGGTTTGAGTTTCCAAGGGGTCTAGGTCATGGATATTTGGAGGGGTTCTGTCTAGGTCATGGATATTTGGAGGGGTTCTGTCTAGGTCATGGATATTTGGAGGGGTTCAAGCTGGTGAATTAAAAAAAGCGGGGGGAGGAAGGAGATGGGATGGAAATTTAGGACCCCAGAGCAATCCTAGAGAACTCCAAACTCTGGAAGAGAAGCTTTATTGATGTTTGCGGTCTTTCTAAAAATCGAAGGAAATTTTGCATTCTGGTTGAGTCATATGCCTGTGACCGGCCTACATGAGTTCGTTCGGTGAGTGCTGAGATGCTGAACATGTTCTAGGCCCTGGTAGTATCTTCTGGGACAAGGCAACAAGGTTCCAAGTGTCATGGATTTTACATTCTGGTGGAATTGCCAGTTAAAGTATTTAGGGAACGAAAGATCTGTATGGCTTCAGATTTTGTGACTTCAGGCATCCCAGGGCCTCTCACATCTCTCCCATAACCTCCAAAAATTTAAATGTGAAGTCTTTAATTCAGCAATTCTACTCATATAAGTATCCTAAAAACAGACTTGCTTATGTGTACATATGCATACAAGGATGTTTATTGCAGCTATGTTTATAACAGTGAAACATTTAAAATAAAACCGGTACATTTATACTTGAGTATAATGCAGCCATTACAATATATATGAATTAGATCTAGTGTATGTACTGACAAGATCTCCAAGACATTCTGTTAAGTGTAACAGAATACCCAACAACCCAATCCCCAATAAGCCCACCCTTCACCCCTGCCAGTCAAAACTCTGTTGTGTGTACAGTTAAATACGTAGATTGAGGGAAAAAACTGGAGGAGTACACACTGAAATCATAGTCATGGTTAACTGGAGAAAAGTAGGAATTGTGGCTGTTTACAGTATACGTGAAAGGAATAGGGTGTTTTTGTGCAGTTTAGAATAATTTTTTAAAAATAGTAACAGAAGGAGTGACACTATATGACACCTGGGAACTGTATAACACCTGGGAGAGGAGCTGTGGGGTTTAGCTGCAAAGTTCCAAGATAACGCCTGAAGTAACAATTAGCAGCTTGTAAAGATTCCACTCTCCTGACTCAAGGCACTATGAAAGTTGTTTAGACCACAGAGTGAGCGGCCCTGTGTGGTTGTCGGGAGAGCGTAGAGGCTGGACCAGAAGTCCAGAGACTGGTGGACCTGGTGACTGCCGCGTGGTAGGAGGGAATAAGCCCGGAAGCAACTGCGGAAGAGCTCACTGAGAGGTAGGGGAGACCTGGGTCCTTCTCACTGTTGTGTGTCGGCAGATGGGCACTCTCAGAGTGTCTGGACTGGGGGTGGGGGAGCACGCTAAATCAGCCTGGATCGTATCTGCTTTGGTTGGTTTGTTGTGACGCACCTGTTTCTCAACAGCCAAGGGGATATAATCCAGAGTCCGAAGTCGGGCTGGCTATAGCTCAGCGGTTCCTTCGACTGCATTGTGATTCAACCACCCTTCCAAGAGTGGTTCGAGACCCGCGGGCGCTCACCAGCCCTTTTGCCCCTGTCCCAGCCTCTTCATTTTCCCATTAATCCCTTTTGCTGTCCCGGCCTTCTTCATTTTCCCATTAATCCCTTTTGCAATACCAGCTTTCTTCATTTTCCCAGTGATCCCGCTTCGAGAAAGCATTTTGAGACTCCTCCTCTGACGAGAGCACCAAAGCGACCAGGTTTCCAGCAGGTGTTCAGCTCCCATTCGACTAGGAACCAGGGTTCGTTGGAGAAATGGCTGGTGCTAGGACTGGGGCAGGAAATACAGAGATGAGCCTAGAGCATTTTGGATTCACCTAGTAGTTCCAGGAAGTAAGGAAGTGCTAAAAAACAACCTACCCCCCACCCCCGCCAAAAAAAAAAAATGAAAATGTAAAACCCACTTACTTTTAAAATTACTTTTGACGTTAAGTAATATTTGTGTTTTTGTTCCAATAATTATCAGTTATACTTGTATTTTTTCTAAGTCCTCAAATAACTTTTCCATAGGTGGGCTGTATTATTTCGTTTGTCAGCTCTATCTTGACTCCCTCCTATTACTTATATAAAGATCAATTATTTTATTCCATTTTTCCCTTTCCTCCCTTCCAGTTTGAGTCATATTGTTTTTAGAAAACAATTTGCATACTCTTTTCCCACCCTTGTCACCACCTTTATTTTACTTGCAGATCTACAACTCATTAGTATATTTAATACTCACCACCATGATGAGTATTATTTGGATGAAACTCATTCTATAGTAGATTCCTCAAACGAGGCTCCTGAGTACAGTATTCTGAGTTCTTGCATATTTAATACTGATTTTTTATAGCCTTGGTACTTAAAGGACAGATTGGCTGGATATAAAATCTTGGTTCTCACTTCTTTTCTTTTCCTTCCTAAATGATTTGGTCGTTTTGCCTGAGGCCCAGAGGATTTTTTTCTTTCAAATCTAATTGATTTTCTAAGATACCTCACAGTTGACCATTCCATATCAATTTTCTTTGGTCCTTGGGAGACCCTTTCAATGTGTAGATTGAAGTTTTATTTCCAGGAAGTTTTCTTGAATATTAACATCGGTTTCATTATTTTGTTTTTCTTCTACAGGGACTGTAATATATACTGGATCTTCTAATTGCCTCTCTATCTAGCACTTTCTCTCTGATCCTTCTTACTGATTTCTTAATTTTATTTTTATTTTCTTGGCTGTTTTAATTCCTTCTGTCAAAACCAGTTATTATATTTTAAGTAAAATCTCTTCCCCTTGGACATCTTATAATTTAGTCTTTTTTTTTCCCTGAGATGATTTTTCTTTTTGATCAGTTTCTTTTGATTTTGACTAAGCCTTGTCTTATATCTTTTTGTTTTTGTCCAGTTTTGTTCTGAGTTATTTTTCTGATTCACAGTATTTTTTCATATCACCAAATGACTGTTTAAGGTTATTTAAATCAGGCTGGAGTTTTCTTGTCTCATGGTTAGTTTTGAAAAAAAATTATTCTCTTTTTTTGTTGTCTTTATATAATATTATACCTACTATTTTCTGTTCATTTTGAAATGTCTACTATCCAGTTTCAGCAATTGGAAATGAGGCAGGCAGTTGGGTGTTTTATCAGGTTTATTAGTTTGAGAGTGCCCTCTTCTGTTGGTAGAATGTAGTGCATTTTTTCCAAATAGAAGGCACTTTTTTGCGAGTGGAGCCCAGGTTGATGTGTCTTCTGATTTTGTGACTCTCTTTCATTTCCCTGGTAGTCTTCATTTTCATTCCTTGTTTCCTTCTTTCTCTTCACCATCAAGCCCTCAAGGGATACCTGCCCTTCAAATCATCTCTTTCCTCTGGACAAGATGCCTTTCAAAGATTTCCATTTCCGGTCTCATTTTCAAGAATTTCTTTTAGAGTCCTCAGTTCCTCTCATCCACCAGGTCTGAGACCTATTGTCAGCGTTTCTCCACTCAAGCTGGGACTCTTTTTCTGGTGGTGACTTTATCTGTCTTCCACCATTGGTAGGATTCTGCTGCTCTCTGATCTTCTTTACCATCTTGGCCTCTCTTCAGTAGCATGGCTTTGTAACTGGATCTGCCGATTTGGGTTGTATAGTTACCAGTTTATATATAAAATGAAGTTTATAATATTCTCTGCCTCCAAATTATGTTGCAGTCATAGGTGGTTTTATTGTTTGTTTGGGTTTTTTTTGCTGCACCAAATGGCTTACTGGATACCTTAGTTCCCCAACCAGGGATTGAACCCGGCCCCTGGCAGTGAAAGCACCGAGTTCTAACCACTGGACCGCCAGGGAATTCCCTAGCTTTCCTTTTTGTTCATTTGTTTGTTTTTAGGATGGGTGGAGAGATTCAAATTTAGGTCGCTGGCATTCTGCAGGAACCTGGAAGGCAGGTCATTTTTTCCTTAAACATTTTTTTCCTTCCAGTTTTATTGAGATACAGTGGACATAGAGCACTGTATAAGGTTAAGATGTACAGCATAATGATTTGACCTATGTACATCATGAAATGATTACCACAATAAGTTTAGTGAACTTCTACATCTCATATATATACAAAAATAAAAGAAAACGGAAAATTTTTTTTCCTTGTGATGAGAACTATTAGGATTTACTCTCTGGGCAACTTTTATGTATAACATAAAGCAGTATTAATTATATTTAACATGTTGTACATTACATCCCTAGTACTTTTTTGTCTTATAACTAGAAGTTTGTGCTTTTGACTACCTTCATCCAGTTCCCCTCACTCCACCCCTGCCTCTGGTAACTACAAACCTGACCTCTTTTTCTATGAGTTTTGTTTGCTTTTGAAGTATAATTGACCTACAACACTATTTTATTTCCTGGCACACAACATAGTGATTCAACATTTCTGTTGAATGATCACCACCACCATAAGTCTAGTTACCATCTGTCATTATACAAAGATATTATATTATTATTGACTATATTCCCCACACTAAACATTTCATACCCGTGACTCATTCATTTTGTAACTAGAAGTTTGTACCTCTTAATCTCACTAACCTATTTCCCACATGCCCCTGCCCCACTCCCTTCTGGAAACCACCTGTTTGTTCTCTGTATCTATGACTCTGTTTCTGTTTTGCTGTGTTTGTTCATTTGTTTTGCTTTTTAGATTCCACTTATAAATGAAATCATAGGTATTTATCTTTCTCTGTCTGACTTGTTTCACTTAGCATAGTACCCTCTAAATCCATCCATATTGTCACAAATGGCAAGATTTCATTCTTTTTATGGCTTAGTAATATTCCTTTGCATATATATATATATAGCCACATATTTTTGTCCATCTATCAATGGGCTCATAGGTTGCTTCCATATCTTGCCTATTGTAAATAATGCTGCAGTGAACATAGGGGTGCATATATCTTTTTGAATTGGTAGGGTTTTTTTATTTTTGATAAATACCCAGGAATGGAATTGCTGGGTCATATGGTAGTTCTGTTTTTAATTTTTTGAGGAACCTCCATACTGTTTTCCATAGTGGCTGCACCAGTTTACATTCCAACCAGTAGTGCCCCAAAGTTCCCTTTTCTCCATATCCTCACCAGTATTTGTTTCCTGTTTTTTTTTATAATAGCTATTGTAACAGATATGAGGTGATATCTCATTATGGCTTTAATTTGCATTTCCCTGATGATTAGTGATGTTAAGCATGTTTTCATGTACATGTTGGCCATTTGTATATCTTCTGTGGAAAAATGTCTATTCAAGGTATCTGCCCATTTTAAATTTTTTTATTTTAATGAGTTGTATGAGCCACTTACCTATTTTGGATATTCACTCCTTATCAGATGTATGGTTTCCAAATATTTTCTCCCATTCTGTAGGCTGCCGTTTCATTTTGTTGATTGTTTTTCTTGCTGTGCAGAAGCTTTTTAGTTTGATGTAGTCCCATTTGTTGATTTTTGCTCTTGTTTGTGCTTTTGGTGTGATATCCAAAAAATCATTGCCAAGATCTATGTCAAGGAGTTTTTACCCTATGTTTTCTTCTCAGAGTTTAATGGTTTCATTGCTTACATTTAATCTCTTGGTCTACTTTGAGTTAATATATGTGAAAAGTGTAAGAAAGGCGTCTAATTTCATTTTTTTTGCATGTGAATATCCAGTTTTCCCAGCACTATTTAGTGAAGATACTATCCTTTCCCCATTGAGTATTCGTCATTCCTTGGCAAAAATTAGCTGACCATGTAAGTGTGGGTATACTTCTGGGTTCTTAATTCTGTTCCATTGTTCTGTATGTTAGTTTTTTTGTTTGTTTGTTTGTTTGTTTTTTTTGCGGTACGCGCCTCTCACTGCTGTGGCCTCTCCCGTTGCGGAGCACAGGCTCCGGACGCGCAGGCTCAGCTGCCATGGCTCATGGGCCCAGCCGCTCCGCGGCATGTGGGATATTCCTGGACCAGGGCACAAACCCGTGTCCCCTGCATCGGCAGGCGGACTCTCAACCACTGCGCCACCAGGGAAGCCCAATATATTGAATTTTTTCAGAAATTTTTTGCATCTATTGAGATGATCACATTGTCTTTCATTCATTTTATATGGAGTATCACATTTATTGATTTGCATATGACAAACCATCTTTTCATCCCAGGGGTGCATCCCACTTGACTTTTTTTTTTTTTTTTTTTTTTGGTCATGCCTCTTGGCTTGTGGGATCGTACTTAGTTCCCTAACCAGAGATTGAACCCACACCCTCAGCAGTGAAACCACAGGGTCCTAACCACTGGACGGCCAGGGAATTCCCCCACTTGATCCTTTTAATGTGCTGTTGAATTCAATTTGTTAGTACTTTATTGAGGATTTGTGCATCTGTATTCATCAGGGATATTGGTCTGTAGTTTTTTTTTTTAACATCTTTATTGGAGTATAATTGCTTTACAACGGTGTGTTAGTTTCTGCTGTATAACACAGTGAATCAGCTATGCATATACGTATATCCCCATTTCTCCTCCCTCTTGCATCTCCCTCCCACCCTCCCTATCCCAACCCTGTAGGTGGACACAAAGCACCGAGCTGATCTCCCTGTGCTGTGCGGCTGCTTCCCACTAGCTATCTATTTTACATTTGGTAGTGCATATATGTCGATGCCACTTTCTCACTTTGTCCCACCTTACCCTTCCCCCTCCCCGTGTCCTCAAGTCCATTCTCTACATCTGCATCTTTATTCCTGTCCTGCCCCTAGGTTCTTCACTTTTTTTTTTTTTAGATTCCATATATATGTGTTAGCATACGGTATTTTTTTTCTCTTTCTGACTTACTTCACTCTGTATGACAGACTCTAGGTCCCTCCACCTCACTACAAATAACTCAATTTCATTTCTTTTTATGGCTGAGTAATATTCCATTGTATATATATGCCACATCTTCTTTATCCATTCATTTGTCGATGGACACTTAGGTTGCTTCCATGTCTTAACTATTGTAAATAGTGCTGCAATGAACATTGTGGTACATGACTCTTTTTGAATTATGGTTTTCTCAGTGTATATGCCCAGTAGTGGGATTGCTGGATCCTATGGTAGTTCTATTTTTAGTTTTTTAGGGAACCTCCATACTGTTCTCCATAGTGGCTGTATCAATTTACATTCCCACCAACAGTGCAAGAGGGTTCCCTTTTCTCCACACCCTCTCTAGCACTTATGGTTTGTAGATTTTCTGATGATGGCCATTCTGACTGGTGTGAGGTGGTACCTCATTGTAGTTTTGATTTGCATTTCTCTAAAGATTAGTGATGTTGAGTATTCTTTCATGTGTTTGTTGCCAATCTGTATGTCTTCTTTGGAGAAATGTCTATTTAGGACTTCTGCCCATTTTTGTATTGGGTTGTTTGTTTTTCTGATATTGAGCTGCATGAGCTGCTTGTATATTTTGGAGATTAATCCTTTGTCAATTGCTTCGTTTGCAAGTATTTTCTCTCATTCTGAGGGTTGTCTTTTCATCTTGTGTATAGTTTCCTTTGCTGTGCCAAAGCTTTTACGTTTCATTAGGTCCCATTTATTTATTTTTGTTTTTATTTCCATTTCTCTAGAAGGTGGGTCAAAAAGGATCTTGCTGTGATTTATGTCATAGAGTGTTCTGCCTATGTTTTCCTCTAAGAGTTTTATAGTGTCTGGCCTTATATTTAGGTCTTTAATCCATTTTGAGTTTATTTTTGTGTATGGTGTTAAGGAGTGTTCTAATTTCATTCTTTTACATGTAGCTGTCCAGTTTTCCCAGCACCACTTATTGAAGAGGCTGTCTTTCCTCCATTGTATACTCCTGCCACCTTTACCAAAGATAAGATGACCATATGTGCATGGATTTATCTCTGGGCTTTCTATCCTGTTCCATTGATCTATATTTCTGTTTTTGTGCCAGTACCATACTGTCTTGATTACTGTAGCTTTGTAGTATAGTCTGAGGTCAGGGAGCCTGATTCCTCCAGCTCCATTTTTCTTTCTCAGGATTCCTTTGGCTATTCGGGGTCTTTCGTGTTTCCATACAAATTGTGAAATTTTTTGTTCTAGTTCTGTGAAAGATGCCATTGGTAGTTTGATAAGGATTGCATTGAATCTGTATATTGCTTTGGGTAGTGTAGTCATTTTCACAGTGTTGATTCTTCCAATCCAAGAACATGGTATATCTCTCCATCTGTTTGTATCATCTTTAATTTCTTTCATCAGTGTCTTATAGTTTTCTGCATACAGGTCTTTTGTCTCCTTAGTTAGGTTTATTCCTATGTATTTTATTCTTATTGTTTCAGTGGTAAATGGGAGTGTTTCCTTAATTTCTCTTTCAGATTTTTCATCATTAGTGTATAGGAATGCCAGAGATTTCTGTGCATTAATTTTGTATCCTGCTACTCTACCAAATTAATTGATTAGCTCTAGTAGTTTTCTGGTAGCATCTTTAGGATTCTCTATGTATAGTATCATGTCATCTGCAAACAGTGACAGCTTTACTTCTTTTCTGATTTGGATTCCTTTTATTTCTTTTTCTTCTGTGATTGCAGTGGCTAAAACTTCCAAAACTATGTTGAATAATAATGGTGAGACTGGGCAACCTTGTCTTGTTGCTGATCTTAGAGGAAATGTTTTCAGTTTTTCATCATTGAGAATGATGTTGGCTGTGGGTTTGTCATATATGGCCTTTATTATGTTGAGGTAGGTTCCCTCTATGCCTACTTTCTGGAGAGTTTTTATCATAAATAGGTCTTGAATTTTGTCAAAAGCTTTTTCTGAATCTATTGAGATGATCATATGGTTTTTATCCTTCAGTTTGTTAATATGGTGTATCACATTGATTTGCGTATATTGAAGAATCTTTGCATCCCTGGGATAAACCCCACTTGATCATGGTGTATGATCCTTTTAACGTGCTGATGGATTCTGTTTGCTAGTATTTTGTTGAGGTTTTTTGCATCTATGTTCATCGGAGATATTGGCCTGTAGTTTTCTTTTTTTGTGACATTTTTGTCTGGTTTTGGTATCAGGGTGGTGGTGGCCTCGTAGAATGAGTTTGGGAGTGTTCCTCTCTCTGCTATATTTTGGAAGAGTTTGAGAAGGATAGGTGTTAGCTCTTCTCTAAATGTTTGATAAAATTCGCCTGTGAAGCCATCCGGTACTGGGCTGTTGTTTGTTGGAAGATTTTTTTTTTTTCGTGGTACGTGGGCCTCTCACTGTTGTGGCGTCTCCCGTTGTGGAGCACAGGCTCCGGACGCATAGGCTTAGTGGCCATGGCTCACGGGCCCAGCCACTCCGTGGCATGTGGGATCTTCCTGGACCGGGGAACGAACCCGAGTCCCCTGTATTGGCAGGCAGACTCTCAACCACTGTGCCACCAGGGAAGCCCTAAATGCTGAGTACCTCTTTTTTTTTTTTTTTTTTTTTCTGCCGTACGCGGGCCTCTCACTGTTGTGGCCTTTCCCGTTGCGGAGCACAGGCTCTGGACGCGCAAGCTCAGCGGCCATGCCTCACGGGCCCAGCCGCTCCGCAGCATGTGGGATCCTCTCGGACCGGGGCACGAACCCACGTCCTCTGCATCGGCAGGTGGACTCTTAAACACTGCGCCACCAGGGAAGCCTGTTGGAAGATTTTTAATCACAGTCTCAATTTCAGTGCTTGTGATTGGTTTGTTTATATTTCCTATTTCTTCCTGGTTCAGTCTCGGAGGTTTTGCTTTTCTAAGAATTTGTCCATTTCTTCCAGGTTGTCCATTTTATCAGCATATAGTTGCTTGTAGTAATCTCTCATGGTCCTTTGTATTTCTACAGTGTCAGTTGTTACTTCTCCTTTTTCATTTCTAATTCTATTGATTTGAGTCTTCTCCCTTTTTATCTTGATGAGTCTGGCTAATGGTTTATCAATTTTGTTTATCTTCCCAAAGATCCCAGCTTTTAGTTTTATTGATCTTTGCTGTTACTTCCTTCATTTCTTTTTCATTTATTTCTGATCTGATCTTTATGATTTACTTCCTTCTGCTAACTTTGGGTGATTTTTGTTCTTCTTTCTCTAATTGCTTTAGGTGTAAGGTTAGGTTGTTTATTTGAGATTTTTCTTGTTTCTTCAGGTAGGATTGGATTGCTATAAAATTCCTTCTTAGAACTGCTTTTGCTGCATCCCATAGGTTTTGGGTCATTGTGTTTTCATTGTCATTTGTTTCTAGGTATTTTTTTATTTCCTCTTTGATTTCTTCAATGATCTCTTGGTTATTTAGTAGCATATTGTTTAGCCTCCATGTGTTTGTATTTTTTTACAGTTTTTTTTCCTGTAATTGATGTCTAGTCTGATAGCATTGTGGTTGGAAAAGATACTTGATATGATTTCAGTTTCCTTAAATTTGCCAAGGCTTGATTTGTGACCCAATATATGGTCTCTCCTGGAGAATGTTCCATGAGAACTTGAAAGTGTATTCTGTGGTTTTGGATGGAATGTCCTATAAATATCAATTAAGTCCATCTTCTTTAATGTGTCATTTAAAGCTTGTGTTTCCTTATTTATTTTCATTTTGGATGATCTGTCCATTGGTGAATGTGGGGTGTTGAAGTCCCCTACTATTATTGTGTTACTGTCGATTTGTCCCTTACTATTATTGTGTTACTGTCGATTTCCCCTTTTATGACTCTTAGCATTTGCCTTATGTATTGAGGTGCTCCTCTGTTGGGTGCATAAATATTTACAATTGTTATATCTTCTTCTTAGGTTGATCCCTTGATCATTATGTAGTGTCCTTCTTTGTCTCTTGTAATAGTTTTTATTTTAAAGTCTATTTTATTTGATATGAGAATTGCTACTCTAGCTTTCTTTTGATTTCCATTTGCATGGAATATCTTTTTCCATCCCCTCACTTTCAGTCTGTATGTGTCCCTAGGTCTGAAGTGTGTCTCTTGTAGACAGCATATGTACGGGTCTTTGTTTTTGTATCCATTCAGGCAGTCTATGTCTTTTGGTTGGAGCATTTAATCCATTTACATTTAAGGTAATTATCGATATGTAGGTTTGTAGTACCATTTTCTTAATTGTTTTGGGTTTCTTTTTGTGGGTCTTTTCCTTCTCTGTGTTTCCTGCCTAGAGAAATTCCTTTAGCATTTGTTGTAAAGCTGGTTTAGTGGTGTTGAATTCTCTTAACTTTTGCTTATCTGTAAAGGTTTTAATTTTTCCATCGAATCTGAATGAGATCCTTGCTGGGTAGAGTAATCTTGGTTGTAGATTTTTCCCTTTCATCACTTTTAATATGTCCTGCCACTGCCTTCTGGCTTGCAGACTTTCTAATGAAAAATCAGCTGTTAACCTTATGGGGATTCCCTTCCATGTTATTTGTTGCTTTTCCCTTGCTGCTTTTAATATTTTTTCTTTGTATTTAATTTTTGATAGTTTGATTAATATGTGTCTCAGTGTTTTTTCTCTTTGGGTTTATCCTGTATGGTACTCTGTGTGCTTCCTGTACTTGATTTACTATTTCCTTTCCCATGTTAGGGAAGGTTTTGATTGTAATCTCTTCAAATATTTTCTCAGACACTTTCTTTTTCTCTTCTTCTTCTAGGACCCCTATAATTCAAATGTTGGTGCATTTAATGTTGTCCCAGAGGTCTCTGAGACTGTCCTCAATGCTTTTCATTCTTTTTTCTTTATTCTGCTCAGTCTGAAAGCTGAGGCTTCAGTTTCCCTTCTCTGCCACATATTTCCAATGATGGTGTCTGCATTCAGGACCAAGTAGACAGATGACAGAATGATTTGTAAAAAGCAACAGAGATTTGATTCATGTTCTTGGGATCACAGATCCTTTCATTGCAGAGAAGTTTTCCGCTTCCTCAGAGTTTTGACACCTGTGGATGAAGCAAGAAAGAGGGGGAAAAGAAAAAAAAAAGAATTCCCCTACTGTCTCCGAGGTGTGGTCCTCTTAATTCTGGTTCCAAGACTAGAAAGAGAAAGATTCTAATGGAACTCTTTGTCTACAGCTGGTGTGCACTTCTGAGTTTCAGGCTGCCTTTGAGTCCAGGCTGGGCAGTATCAGAGGAGGAAAATGACAAACACTATTGATTAAGTGGAACTTCAGAGTTTTGGTATTTTCACAAATCTGCCTGCTACTATTAACTTTTCAGAAATCTAAGATAGCTACTCCATGCATTTTATATAGCATTTATAGTTTCTTTCGGTGGGAGGATGCATCTGTACAAGGTGGAATGTGATTACTTCACCTTCCCTGGAACCAGAATTTCCTTCTAGTTTTTATGCAATAGCTTCCATCAGAATCTGTCTTTTTAAAAAATATGATTTCTAAAAACTGGACAAATCAAATTATGTTGACAAAAATTTTGTGCAATCAAGACCACACTGAAAGTATCATATTTGAAATCAGATTTAATTTTATTAGGTTTGACAATACTATCATCAAGAAACATGAGTTGGGGACTTCCCTGGTTGTCCATTGGTTAAGAGTCCACCTTCCAATGCAGGGGACGTGGGTTAAATCCCTGGTTGGGGAACTAAGACCCCACATGCTGCGGGGCAACTAAGCCCGCACATCACAACTACTGAGCTCTCATGCCGCAACTACAGAGCCCACGTGCTCTGGAGCCCACATGCCACAACTAGAGAGAAGCCTGTGTGCTGCAAGGAAGAGCCCGTGCACCCACAATGAAACATCCCGTGTGCAGCAACTAAGACTCAATGCAGCCAAAAATAAATAGATATTAAAAGAAAAAAAAAGAAACATGAGTTGTATTTCATATGTGGAATTAGTGCCTAAGAAGCTCATCTAAGAATCTGGTCTGAGGTCTATTCATTTGGGCCTATGGATCCTAACCTCACAAAGAATAAGGAATGTTACTTACTGGCAGGCTGGGAATTTAGCAAATTTTGGAAATCTAGAGGAAAGGAGAATTTACTCACATTTACTGGTGCTAAAGACAGAACTTGATTGAGATAAACATCTTGGTTTTGGTTTTCTAGCATTGGAATAGATGAGCAAGCAAGAGTAATAACAGCATCTCTGAAAGACAGAGGCTATTGGAAATGCAATCTTAGATTCCTTACGTAATGTCCAAACAGCAGTTAATTCTGTGGACCTAGTAGTTGCTCAGCGCAGTATGGCTCTGAATTTATTGACCATACAAAAAGATTTAATGTGTGTTAGTAAATACCCTTTGCTTTATCTATGCATATGGTCAAGCCATCATCACAACAAAACCTGCAATTGAACCACCTTTTAATGATGAACAGTATTTTAGAATTATTCATAATCACATGGAGGAATTAAGAAAAATATCCAAAACATGGTAACAAAGCAAAAAGATAACCTTTAAAAATAATTTTTGAGCACTTTCTATAAGGTTCCCTATTTTTTTTTGTTTTGTTTTATTTTTTAAATTTTTATTTATTTATTTTTTGCGGTACACGGGCCTCTCACTGCTGTGGCCTCACCCATTGCGGAGCACAGGCTCCGGACGCGCAGGCTCAGCGGCCATGGCTCATGGGCCCAGCCGCTCCACGGCATGTGGGATCCTCCCGGACCGGGGCACGAACCCGCGCCCCCTGCATCAGCAGGTGGACTCTCAACCACTGCGCCACCAGGGAAGCCCTGTTTTATTTTTTAATTAATTAACTTATTTTGGCTGCTCTGGGTCTTAGTTGTGGCATGCGAGATCTTCGTTGTGGCATGGGGGATCTTTTTTTTTTTTAGTTGCGTAATGTGGGATCTTCTAGTTGCGGCATGCAGACTTCTTAGTTGTGCCATGCGGACTTTTTTTTTTTTTTTTAAATCTTTTGGCCACACCACATGGCATGTGGGATCTTAGTTACTTGACCAGGGATCGAACCTACATCCCCTGCATTGCAGGTGCGGAGCCTTAACCACTGGACCACCAAGGAAGTCCCGATGCAGACTTCTTAGTTGCAGACTGCGGACTCCTAGTTACGGCATGCATGCGGAATCTGGTTCCCCGACCAGTGATCGAACCCAGGCCCCCTGGCTTTGGGAACATGGAGTCTTACTCACTGGACCATCAGGGAAGTCTCTAAGGTTTCCTATTTTGTATAGGGATGTTTGCACAGTTGATTAGGGCTCAGAATTTTTTCAGTTCTGCAAAACCAATTATTATATGATGATTTATTATCTGTCAAGCAGAGCAATTAATCACCAAAGTTTTTTTGGTCTTCGTGGACATTAACCAGTTTGGAATTTTTTTTTAAAAATTTATTTTATTTATTTAGTTAGTTTTGGCTGTGTTGGGTCTTCGTTGCTGTGCGCGGGCTTTCTCTAGTTGCGGCGAGCGGGGGCTACTCTTCATTGCGGTGCGCGGGCTTCTCATTGTAGTGGCTTCTCTCATTGTGGAGCACGGGCTCTAGGCGCACAGGCTTCAGTAGTTGCAGCACGTTGGCTCAGTAGTTGTGGCTCACGAGCTCTAGAGCACAGGCTCAGTAGTTGTGGCACACGAGCTTAGTTGCTCTGCAGCATGTGGGATCTTCCCGGACCAGGGCTCGAACCCGTGTCCCCTGCATTGGCAGGTGAATTCTCAACCACTGTGCCACCAGGGAAGCCCAACCAGTTGGAATTTAACTTAGAAATCTTATTTTAGCGTTCTTCCCATCCCCTGATTATAAAATTCACACTTATCATATTATCTTTGGCTGGGTTTGTCATGTTATGGGTTCCATTATCAATGAGTTAAATAAAACTGACCAGCTTACTATCAGTTTGTATAAGAATTATGTTTTTAACATTTTGAGAATCATTATTTGACAAAATGCAAAAATTAACATCCTTATACTTGTATCCCTGTATGTACCTGTATAAGAATTTCTTTTATATATAATGCTGGAATAAAGCTGATGGCTCATAGAATATTTTATTCAATTTGATTAAGTAGCTCCAGCTGATCTTTTTTTTTAAATAAATTTATTTATTTATTTATTTTTGGCTGCGTTGGGTCCTCGTTGCTGCGCACGGGCTTTTCTCTAGTTGGGGCGAGCAGGGGCTACTCCTCATTGTGGTGCGCGGGCTTCTCACTGCAGTGGCTTCTCTTGTTACAGAGCATGGGCTCCAGGTGCACAGGCTTCAGTAGTTGTGGCATGCGGGCTCAGTAGTTGTGGCTTGCGGCCTCTAGAGCACAGGCTCAGTAGTTGTGGCGCATGGGCTTAGTTGCCCTACAGCATGTGGGATCTTCCCGGACCAGGGCTCGAACCCATGTCCCCTGCATTGGCAGAAGGTCTCCCAACCACTGCGCCACCAGGGAAGCCCTCCAGCTGATCTTTATCAGAATGGCTGCATCAGACTCTCAATAGCAATTCCTGATGTTTCCTTTATCTCCACATTCTTTCTCATGTTGGTAATTACTAGATTTCATCTTTATGCCATTCTGGTAGATGTAAAGTGTTCTATCATTTTATATAAATTTTCATATCTGTGATTATTAATATTAATAAAGAGGATTACATGGGAAGATTGTATTTTATTTTACATATTTTCTTTGGATTTTTTTTTGTTTTGGTCAGTTGTCTGTATCACCACTGCCATTCCTGTCTCTTCGTTGTTGCTTTCTTTTATTTTTTCAGATATTAGTTGCTTGTTTTTTCAGACATTGCAACTATATTCTCCTTAACTGTTGTCTGTTAACTTTGCCATGGTTTCTTCACTGGACAAAATTCTTCATTATTGTGTGTTCTAGGACTCGGTCCTTAGTTTTATTTTCTACTTTATCTATACTTATTCCTTTGGCAATATCATTTAGACTCATGATTTTTAAAATTTTAATTTATTTTTTATTGGAATTGATTTACAATGCTGTGTTAATTTCTGCTGTACAGCAAAGTGATTCAATTATATGTATATATACATTCTTTAAGAAATTTATTTATTTATTTATTTATTTTTGGCTGCGCTGGGTCTTCATTGCTGTGTGTAGGCTTTCTCTATTTGCGGCCAGCAGGGGGGCTACTCTTCATTGCAGTACGCGGGCTTCTCATTGCGGTGGCTTCTCTTGTTGTGGAGCACAGGCTGTAGGTGCATAGGCTTCAGTAGTTGTGGCATGTGGGCTCAGTAGTTGTGGCTCATGGGCTTAGTTACTCCCTGGCATGTGAAATCTTCCTGGACCAAGGATTGAACCCATGTCCCCTGCATTGGCAGGTGGATTCTTAAGCACTCTGCCACCAGGGAAGTCCCTACATTCCTTTTTTTTTTAAAAATAAATTTATTTATTTATTATTTATTTTTTTGCTGTGTTGGGTCTTTGTTGCGGTGTGAGGGCTTCTCATTGTGGCGGTTTCTCTTATTGTGGAGCACACGCTCTAGGCACACGGGTTTCAGTAGTTGTGGCACGTGGGCTCAGTAGTTGTGGCTCATGGCCTCTAGATCACAGACTCAGTAGTTGTGGCACATGGGCTTAGCTGCTCCGCGGCATGTGCGATCTTCCTGGGCCAGGGCTCAAACCCGTGTCCCCTGCACTGGCAGGTGGATTCTTAACCACTGCACCACTAGGGAAGTCCCCTACATTCTTTTCTTATATTTTTTTCCACTACAGTGTATCACAGGATATTGAATATAGTTCCCTGTGCTATACAGTAGGACCTTGTTGTTTAATCCATTCTACATATAATAGTTTGTAACTGCTAACCCCAAGCTCTCAATCCATCCCTCCCCAACTCCCCCTCCTCCTTGGATACCACAAGTCTGTTCTCTATGTCTGTGAGTCTGTTTCTGTTTCAAAGATAGGTTCATTTGTGTTATATTTTAGATTCTACATATAAGTGACATCATATGGTATTTGTCTTTCTGACTTACTTCACTTAGTAGGATAATCTCTAGGGCCAACCATGTTGCTGCAAATGGCATTATTTCATTCTTTATTTATGGCTGAGTAGTATTCCATTGTATATATGTACCATATCTTCTTTATCTGTTCATCTGTCGATGGACATTTAGGTTGTTTCCGTGTCTTGACTATGGTGAATAGTGCTGCTATGAACATAGAGGTGCAGTATCTTTTTGAATTATAGCTTTGTCTGGATATGTGTGTAAGAGTGGGATTGGTGGATAATATGGTAACTCTATTTTGTTTTTTAAGGAACCTCCATACTGTTCTCCATAGTGGCTATACCAACTTACATTCCCACCAACAATATAGGAGGGTTCTCTTTTGTCCACACCCTCTCCAGCATTTGTTATTTGTAGACCTTTTTTGAAAAATATTTATTTGGCTGCATTGGGTCTTAGTTGTGGCACACAGGCTCTTTGTTGCAGTGCGCCGGCTCCAGAGTGCGCGGGCTGAGTTGTTGCCTCACGCAGTCTCTCTAGTTGTGGTGTGTGGGCTCTAGAGCATGTGAGCTTAGTTGCCCTGTGGCATGTGGGATCTTAATTCCCTGACCAGTGATCGAACCCATGTCCCCCACATTGGAAAGCGAATTCTTAACCACTGGACCACCAGGGAAGTCCCTTGTAGATCTTTTAATGATGGCCATTCTGACAGGTGTGAAGTGGTATCTCATTGTAGTTTTTATTTGCATTTCCCTAATAATTAGTGATGTTGAGCATCTTTTCTTGTGCCTGTTGGCTATCTGTATATGTTCTTTGGAGAAGTGTCTATTTAGGTCTTCTGGCCATTTTTCTATTAGGTTGTTTATCTTTTGTTGTTGTTGAGCTGTATGAGCTGTTTGTATATTTTAGAAATTAAGCCCTTATTGGTTGCATCATTTGCAAATATTTTCTCCCAGTCTGTAGGTTGTCTTTTCACTTGTTTATGGTTTCCTTTGCTGTACAAAAGCTTGTAAGTTTGATTAGTTCCCATTTGTTTATTTTTGCTTTTGTTTCTATTGCCTTGGGAGACTGATCTAAGAAAACACTGGTATGATTTATTTCAGAGAATGTTTTGCCTATGTTCTCTTCTAGGAGTTTTATGGTATCATGTTTTATATTTAATTCTTTAAGCCATTTTGAGTTTATTTTTATGTATGGTGTGAGGGTGTGTTCTAACTTCATTGATTTACATGAGACTGTCCCACTTTCCCAACATCACTTGCTGAAGAGACAGACTGTCTTTTCTCCACTGTATATTCTTTCCTACTTTGTCAAAGATTAACTGTCCATAGATGTGTGAGTTTATTCTTGGGCTCTCTGTTCTGTTCCATTGATCCATATGTCTGTTTTTGTGCCAATACCATGCTGTTTTGATTACTGTAGCTTTGTAATATTGTCTGAAGTCTGGGAGGGTTGTTCTCCTCCTGCCTTGTTCTTTTTCTTCAGGATTGCTTAGGCAATTCCAGGTCTTTTATGGTTCCATATAATATTTAGGATTATTTGTTCTAGTACTGTGGAAAATGTCATGGATAACTTGATAGGGATCACATTAAATCTGTAGATTGTTTGGGAAGTATGGCCATTTTACCAATTTTAATTCTTCCAATCCAAGAGCATAGGATATCTTTCCATTTCTTTGAATCATCTTCAGTTTCCTTTAATAATGTTTTATAGTTCTCAGTATATAAGTCTTTCACCTCCTTGGTGAGGTCTGTTCCTAAGGGTTTTTTTGTTTGTTTGTTTGTTTTTTGGATGCAATTTTAAAAGAGATTTTTTTTTACATTTCCTTTTGATATTTCATTGTTTGTGTAAAGAAATGCAACCAATTTCTGTATGTTAATCCTGTATCCTGCTACTTTGCTGAATTCATGTATCAGTTCTAATAGTTTTTGTGTGGAGTCTTTTTTTTTATTTCTTGTTTTTTATAAATTTATTTATTTATTTATTTTTGGCTGTGTTGGGTCTTCGTTGTTGTGCATGGTCTTCTCATTGTGGTAGCTTCTCTTGTTGCAGAGTATGGGCTCTAGGCACACAGGCTACAGTAGTTGTGGCACACAGGCTCAGTAGTTTTGGCTCACGGGCTCTAGAGTGCAGGCTCAGTAGTTGTGCATGGGCTTCGTTGCTCCACAGCACGTGGGATCTTCCCAGACCAGGGCTTGAACCTGTGTCCCCTGCATTTGCAGGCAGATTCTTAACCACTATGCCACCAGGGAAGTCCCTGTGTGGAGTCTTTAGGGCTTTCTATATATAGTATTATGTCATCTGCATATACTGACAATTTTACCCCTTCCCTTCCAATTTGAATACCTTTTATTTCTTTTTCTTGTCTGATTGCTGTGGCTAGGACTTCCAGTATTAAGTTGAATAGATGTGGTGAGAATGGGAATCCTTGTCTTGTTCTAGATTTTTGTGGAAGGGCTTTTGGCTTTTCACCATTGAGTATTATGTTGGCTATAGGTTTGTCTTAAATAGCTTTTGCTATGTTGAGATATGTTCCCTCTATACCCACTTTGGTAAGAGTTTTTATCATGAATGGATGTTGAATTTTATCAAATGCTTTTTTTGCATGTATTGAAATGATCATTTGTCTTTTCTTTCGTTGATGTGGTGTATCACATTGATTTGCATATGTTGTACTATCCTTGTGACACTGGGATGAATCCAACTTGGTCATGGTGTATGATCTTTTTTATGTGTTGTTGGCTTTGGTTTGCTAATATTTTGTTGAGAATTTTAACATCTATATTCATCAAAGATATTGGCCTGTAATTTTCTTTTTTGGTAGTGTCTTTGTCTGGTTTTGGTATCCAGGTGATGTTGGCTTCACAGAACATCTTTGCGAGTGTTCTCTCCACTTCAGTCTTTTGGAAGAGTTTGAGAAGGATTGGTATAAGTTATTCTTTGTATGTTTGGTAGAATTAGTCTGTAAAGCCATATGGTCCTGGACTTTTGTTTGTAGGGAGTTTTTAAATTACAGATTCCGTTTCACTTCTAATGATCAGTCTGTTCAAATTATCTATTCCTTCTTGATTCATTTTTGGTGGGCTGCATATTTCTAGGAACTTGTCCATTTCTTCTAGGTTGTTGAATTTGTTGGTATATAATTCTTCATAGTATTCTCTTATGATTTTTTTTGTATTTCTGTGATATTGGTTGTTATTTCTTTTTCATTTCTTATTTTGTTTATTTGGGTCCTCTCTCTTTTCTTCTTGGTGAGCCTGGCCAGAGGTTTGTCAACTTTGTTTACCCTTTCAAAGAACCACCTCTTGGTTTTACTGATTTTTTCTATTGTTTTTTACTTTCTATTTTATTTATTTCCTCTCTGATCATTACTATTTTTTTTCCTTATGCTGACTTTAGGTTTTGTTTGTTCTTCTTTTTCTAATTCTTTTAAGAAGTAAATTTTCCATTTAACATTTTCAGACCATGGTTGTCCACAGGTAACTTACTTCTTTTAAGAAGTAAGAAGTAAGTTTTGGAGATTTTTCTTGTTTTTTGAGGAAGGTCTGTATCACTATGAACTTTCCTCTAAGAACTGCTTTTGCTGCATCCCATAGATTTTGTATGATTGTGTTTTTATTGTTATTTGTCTCAAGGTATTTTAAAAATTTATTCTTTGATTTCATCATCAACATGTTGGCTTATTAGTAGCATGTTGTTTAGTCTCCATGTAATCTTTTTTTCTCACTTCTTTTTCTGTGGTTGATTTCTAGTTTATGCATTGTGGTCAGAAAAGACACTTGAAATAACTTCTATGCTCTTAAATTTATTGAGGCTTGTTGTGTGCCCTAGTATGTGGTCAATTCTAGAGAATGTTCCATGTGCACTTGAAAAGAATGAGTATTCTGGTTTTGGGGGGATGTAATGTCCTGAAAATATTAATATCAATTAAGTCTAACTGTTCTATTTATCATTTAGGATCTCTGTTGCCTTATTGATTTTCTGGCTAGAAGATCTGTCCATTGATGTGAGTGGGGTATTAAAGTCTCCTACTATTATTTTATTCCCATCCATTTCTCCCTTTATGTCTGTTAGTATTTGGGTGCTCCTATATTGGGTGCATATATGTTGGTGAGCATAATATCCTCTTCTTGTATTGATCCTTTTACCATTATATAGTGTCCTTTATCTTTCTTGATGGTCTTTGTTTTGAAATCTATTTTGTCTGATATAAGTACTGTGACCCCCATTTTCTTGTCATTTTTGTTTGCATGAAATATCTTTTTCCATCCCCTCACTTTCAATCTATGTGTGTCCTTTGCCCTAAAGTGGGTCTCTTTTAGGCAGCAGATTGTAGGCTCTTGTTTTTAATCCAATCTGCCAGTCTATGTCTTTTGATTGGAGTATTTAGTCCATTGGCATTTAAGGTAATTATTGATAGATATGTATTTATTGCCATTTTAAACCTTGTTTTCCAGTTGATTCTATATTTCTTCTTTGTTCCTTTCTTTTTCTTTTTGTGGTTTGATGCGTTCCTTTTATATTATGCTAGTGTTTTCTTCTTTTTGATTTTTGTGAATCTATTGTATGTTTTTGATTTGTGGTTACCCTGTTTTTCAAGTATGTTAACACTTTCCTATATCTGCTTTCCTTCGACTGATATTCATATAGGCTCAAACACATTCTAAAAAACAACTCCCATTTTGGAAATTCCCTGGCAGTCCAGTGGTTAAGGCTCTGCACTTTCACTGCTGAGGACATGGGTTCAATCCCTGGTCAGGGAACTAACATCCTACAAGCCACAGAGTGTGGCCAAAAAAAAAAAAAAAAAAAAAAGGCATGTAAAAAAACTACACTTTCTGTGCTTCCCTGGTGGCTCAGTGGTTAATAATCCACCTGCCAATGCAGGGGACATGGGCTCAAGCCCTGGTCCAGGAAGATCCCACATGTCCCAGAGCAACTAAGCCTGTGTGCCATAATTACTGAGCCTGCACTCTAGAGCCTGTGAGCCACAAATACTGAGGCCTGCACACCTAGAGCCCATGCTCTGCAACAAGAGAAGCCACTGCAATGAGAAGCCTGCACAACAAAGAGTAGCCCCCACTCACTGCAACTAAAGAAAGCCCGCACGCAGCAGCGAAGACCCAATGCAGCCAAAAATAAATAGAGAAATTTATTTAAAAAGCCCTATACTTTCTTACTCTCCTCCTCCACATTTTATGATTTTGATGTCCTCTTTTACATCTTCATGTTTATCCTTTTGCTATTCATTTTGGTTATCATTGTTTTCACAAGAAATTTATTTTTATTTTTAATCTGTATACTGGCTTATTGAAGTGATTTATTTTCCAATTGTGATTTCCTCTTTCCTATAGCTTCTTGCTTCTTTTTCATTTAGAAAAGACCTTTCAGTATTTCTTTTAGGATAGGTTTAGTATTGCTTTTTTTTTTTTTTTTTTTTTTTTTTTTTTTGCAGTATGCGGGCCTCTCACTGTTGTGGCTTCTCCCATTGCGGAGCACAGGCTCCGGACACGCAGGCTCAGTGGCCATGGCTCATGGGCCTAGCCGCTCCGTTGCATGTGGGATCTTCCTGGACCGGGGCACGAACCCGTGTCCCCTGCATCGGCAGGCGGACTCTCAACCACTGCCCCACCAGGGAAGCCCTAGTATTGCTTTTTTCTTTTAGTTTTTGCCTGTCTGAGAAATTCTTTATCCTCCTTCTATTCTAAATGATAATCTTGCTGGGTAGAGTATCCTAGGTTGCAGATTTTTCCTTTTCGGGACTTTGAATATATCTTGCCACTCCCTTCTGGCCTGCAACATTTCTGTAGAGAAATCAGCTGTTTGTCTTATGGGGGTTTCCTTGTAGTTAACTCTTTGTTTTTCTCTTGCTACCTTTAGAATCCTCTCTTTATCTTTAACTTTTGCCATTTTAATGATAATATGTCTTGGTGTAGGTATATTTAGGTGCACCTTGTTTGGGACCCTCTGTGCTTCCTGTACCTGGGTATCTGTTTCCTTCTTTAGGTTTGGGAAGTTCTCAGCCATAATTTCTTCAAATACATTTTTGATCCCCTTTTCTTTCTTATCCTTCTGGAATTCTTATTATGCATAGATTGGCATGCTTTATATTATCCCATAGGTCTCTTATATTGCTTTCATTTTTTTTTCCATTTGGCCTTCTGTCTGCTCTTCTGATTTGGTGATTTTTATTAGTCTGTCTTCCAAATCACTTATCCATTCTTCTGCATTATTCAATCTGCTATTCATTGCATTTAGCTCAGCTTTTGTCTTGGCAAATGAGCTTTCTAATTTTTCTTGGCTCCTCTTTATAGTTTCTAGTTCCTTCTTACAGTAATTTGCATTTCTATTGATAGCCTTTCTTAATCCATTCAGTATTTTCCTTATCTCCTTTTTGAGCTTGATGTCTATCAGAGTGAAGAGGTCTGTTTCACTGTTTGTTCTTCTAGGGCAGTTCTCTTGATCTTTTAACTGGAAGTGGTTCCTCTGCTTCTTCATTTTACTTATGTTTCTCTTACTCTGTGTGTTTAGGAGAAACAATTGTTTACTGCGGGCTTGGAGGGCCATTTTTATGTCAGCGGATCCCTGTATAGCCTGTGTGGGTTTAATATTTTTGGTGCAAGGGCTCTTTTTAGTATGGATGCCTGCTGCCTCTTTCCTCAGTGTGTCCTGGCTGTTATCCCCTTGGTACAGGGTATGACTGGTGTAGTGGTGACCATAGCCTACACTGTTTAGCAGGACTTCCTCTTTGCTCTGTGGTTGTCATAGCTCTGTCGAGGGCAGGGTTTGCTCCCTATTTGTTGGAGTAGAAGCCCCCAGATCCATTTCTGAGCTGTCTCTGAGCTGTGGTGCAAGGTAGGGAGGATTGGAGCACTCTCGCTGGGAGAGGAGCAACTGATTATTCCTCTGCCAGAGCTGTCCACTGGTGAGTGCACTCTGTTGTGTCACCTGTCAACTGTTGTGTGGACTCACAAAGTACACTGTTGATGTCACTGCCCTTGGGCATCCTCAACCATGGGAATGCTGGCAATCTACCCTGGTGTCCCTCAAGCATTGTTTTCACAAGAGCACCAGTGCAGATCCACTGAAGTCATGTCCTAGGACTGCAGTAGTCATGTACCTGGACCCACCGTGGGAGGTGTGGAGGCAGCCCAAGTATCATGATTTTAAATGGTATTTATATGTCAACAATTCTCTTATTTACAACTCCAGTCTATACATTTCTCTCAAACAAATATATCCAACTGCCTACTAGACATTTCCCTGGAAATGACTGATAGACATCCATAACTTAATATATTTGGATTACACACTTGATTTTTCTCCCACAAATCTGGTCTTCTCACATTTTTCCCCATTTGGTTTGAAGATAACTCTGTCATCTTCATTGCTGAAGCAGTAAGTCATTCTTGGCTCATTTTCTTTCAGATCTTAGGCCAACACTAATATATAAATTTTATTATAATAATTTTTTCATCAACAGGTATGTATTGAGCACATACTATGTACTAGACACTCTTCTAGGTAGTGGATATAGAGTAGTCCTCCCTACCATCTGTGGGGTGTATGTTCCAAGACTCCCAGTGGATATCTTGAACCTCAGATAGTACCAAACCCTATATGTATGTTTTTTCCTATAATAATAGGCAGATACTATATAGAGCATACACTGGACAAAGGGATGATTTACATCCTGGGTGGGACAGAGTGGGTTGGCACAAGATTTCCTCCTGCTACTCAGAACGGTGCACAATTTAAAACTTAATGAATTATTTATTTCTGGAATTTTCCATTT
Source organism: Lagenorhynchus albirostris (assembly GCF_949774975.1). Taxonomy (NCBI): domain Eukaryota; kingdom Metazoa; phylum Chordata; class Mammalia; order Artiodactyla; family Delphinidae; genus Lagenorhynchus; species Lagenorhynchus albirostris. The sequence continues at coordinate 117,170,066 of NC_083097.1, forward strand.
AACATTTTCAGACCATGGTTGTCCACAGGTAACTGAAACTGCAGAAAGTGAAACCATGTTATCATAAATGGGAGACTACTGTATATTACTGAACAAAATAGACAAGTAGCCCAACTCCTGAGAAACTTATATTATGAGGAGAGGCAAAAAAAAAATAAGAAAATAAGAAGTGAACTATATTTAAAAAGGTGAAAATAATATATGCTTTGGCATAAAGAAATAGTGGAACAGATTAAGAGGATAAAGAATATGTGAGGAATGAGAGGCACACATTGCAATATTAAATAGCTAAATAGGATAAGCATGGTAAGTCTCATTAGGAAGTTAAATATAAAAAGACTTGAAGCATGTGAGGGAGTTAGCTTAGTGATTTTCAGGAGGAAAACATTTCATGAAGAGGGAAAATCTAGAGCAAAAACCCTAAGGAAGATAGGTGCTTAGTGTCCTCAATGAACATTACAGAGGTTGGTGTAATTGAGAAAGAATGGTCAGAAGAGCAGTAGGAAATGAGGTCAGGGTGGTAATGGGAGAACCAGATACTTTGGGTTTTGTTAAGGTAAGACTTTGCCTTGTACTCTGAGTGAAATGGGAAGCTAAATCTTCTCTTTTTTTTTTTGAGGTACGCGGGCCTCTCACTGTTGTGGCCTCTCCCGTTACGGAGCACAGGCTCCGGACGCGCAGGCTCAGCGGCCATGGCTCACGGGCCCAGCCGCTCCCTGGCATGTGGGATCCTCCCGGACCGGGACACGAACCCGTGTCCCCTGCATCGGCAGGCGGACTCTCAACCACTGCGCCACGAGGGAAGCCCTAAATCTTCTCTTTTTAGGACAGGAGTGACATGGCTAAGGTCCGTCTGGATGCCATGTTGAAAATATAATATAGGGAGGGAAGGGTAAAAGCAGGAAGATATGATAAGAATCTGTTTCAGTAATCCCAATGGGAAATTATGATTACTTTAACCAGGGTGGTAGTGGTCAAGAAAATAAAATAGTCAGATACTCAATATTTTTTCAACTGTTGAAAAATTTCAAAACTACAGAAAACTTGGAAGAAAAGACCAATGAATATTCATATATTTTCAACTTAGGTTCACTCATTGTTAACACTTGCCACATTCTCTCTCTCCATATCTATCTATCTATCCACCTCTCTATTGCTATACAGATATAGCAGAGAGAGAGAGAGAAATATTAAATGATTTTTACAATGTTACACAAATTTTACAAATATTAAACTATTTTATAGTTAATTAAAGACATAATAACAATTTTCTGCAAAACCTCACATACCTGACTCCTAAGAACAAAGGCATACTGTGATGGTTAATTTCACGTGTCAACTTGACTGGGCCATGAGGTGCCCAGATACTTCATTAAACATTATCCTAGGTATGACCGTGAGGGTATTTCTGGATTAGGTTAGCATTTGAATTGGTAGACTGAGTAAAGCAGATTGCTTTCCCCAACATGGGTGGGTCTCTACCAATCTATTGAAGTCCTCAGTAGAACAAAAGGCTGAGCAAGAGCGAAATTACACTCTGCCTGATGACCTTTGATGTAGGAACATTGGTCTTCTGCTTTTGTACTGAGACTGGAACTCAACACCATCAGCAGCTCTCCTGGTTCTCAGACTTTCAGAATGCAGATCTTGGGAGATTGCAGCCTCCATAATCACAGGAGCCAACTCCTTGTTATTTTTTTCTTCATTCTTCTGTTTAAATTTTAGATTAAGATTATCTAGTTTTCTTAAAAATCCAACTAAAATGTTGATGTCAATGAATTTTTAAAGATTTTTTTTGATGTGGACCATTTTTTAAAGTCTTTATTGAATTTGTTACAATATTGCTTTTTTTTAATGTTTTGGTTCCTTGGCCATGAGGCATGTGGGATCCTGGCTCCCCAATCAGGATCGAATCCACACCCCCTGCACTGGAAGGCAAAGGCTTAACCACTGGACCACCAGGGAAGTCCCTGATGTCAATGATTTTTAATTCATGGATTAATTTGGGGAATTTTTATTTTATATTAATGAATGTCATCTAAGCATAGAATGTTTCTCTATAATTTTCTCTGTACTTTAATGGTATATTATATTTTTCTTCATGACATCTTGTATATTCTTAGCTAATTCCTAGATGCTTTTTAGCTTTTAAAAAATATTGTGAAAGATATAGTAAAATGTTTTCAGCTTATTGATAAGGTAGTGAAATACTTGAAAAAAATATTAGAGTCACTCCATCTGACTGGACTTCATTAACCAAAAATCATGGAGAAAATAAAGCAAGATGAGTACCAAATAAATAGAAGGAATTTAAGAAGAAATGGACAATAGGTATAAATGAGAGAGTAAAATAAGCAGGTAATCAAAATAAACTTAAAGCAGAATTCTTATACAAACTACTGGAAAAACTAGATTCTAAACCTCTGCACTAGTGAGCCACAGACCTTACAACTCTCACCCAGCTTGTGTGGGAATGAGTTTCTTCATTTATAAAAAAGGGACTAAACTACATTATCTTCCAGGTCTCATTCAGCTCTGAGATTCTAAATAGAATTGCCTTGAACTGGATAATACTAATAACTTAAGTCTTTTTTTTTCTTTTTTTCTTTTTGCCACACCATGCGGCTTGTGGGATCTTAGTTCCCCAATTAGGGGCTGAACACACGTCCCTCAGCAGTGAAAGCACAGAGTACTAACCACTGGACAGCCAGGGAATTCCCCAATAACTTAAGTCTTAAAATCAAATCCAAAGCTTTAAAAATTCCTGTTTCTTTAAATTTTGTTAAGCAATAGAAGTGTAATCTTTACAAATAGCAGTACTTCTACTCTTTCAAGCAAAAGTTTTGCAGAATTCAATTTGAAAGTAAATCCAGGTCATTTCTCCAAAGTCAAACTGATGGTGGCTGTTGACCAAGAAAAACATTATGGAAATCCATCTGCTACAGTTCATGCAGGGGTCTCAGACTCACACTATTCCCTGATAGGGTGTAGCGTATCCTAAGTAACTGTGACTGACTGGAGTACCTACCTTTCATTTGGATTTTCCAGGACAAGGATACTGCCAGATGCAGTGAAATACTATTAATATTTTAAAGTTGATCTTGGTTATAGAATACTTGCTGATATTTGCCTTTTGCTTATGTTGGTTTTTCTAGGTAGATTATTTCATCAGTAGTAAAAAATGATAGTTTTATCTCTTCCTTTTTCTATCTTTTTTTTCTTTATAATAATGAATGTAAAATTTCTATGTTAAGTGTAATTTCTGCTGTAGTTTTGTTTTTGTTTGTTTGTTTTGGCCACACCACGTGGCTTGTGGAATCTTAGTTCCCTGACCAGGGATTGAACCCATGCCCCCTGCAGTGGAAGCGCAGAGTCCTAACTACTGGACAACCAGGGAATTCCCTCCCGTAGGTTTTTAATATGTAATTTTTCCAGGTAAAGAAGTTTTCCTGGGACGTCCCTGGTGGCACAGTGGTTAAGAATCCACCTGCCAATGCAGGGGACATGGGTTCAGTCCCTGGTCCAGGAACATCCCACATGCCACAGAGCAACTAAGCCCGTGTACCACAACTACTGAAGCCTGTGCACCTAGAGCCCCTGCTCCTCAACAAGAGAAGCCACCACAATGAGAAGCCTGTGCACTGCAACAAAGAGTAACTCCTGCTCACCACAACTAGAGAAAGCCCGTGTGCAGCAACAAAGACCCAGTGCAGCCAAAAATAAATTAATAAATTAATTTAAAAAATAATAAATAAAAATAAATTTTTTTAAATAAAAATAAATTTAAAAATGATAATATTGGTCTTTCCTACAAATGACCTCCAAAAAAAAAAAGAAAAAGAAAAGAAATTTTCCTGAGTTATTTTTAATCAGAATTTAAAAATTTGAATTTGCTGAATGTTGTAATGGGTTGAATGGTAGCTACCAAAAAAGATGTGTCCATGTCTTAATACCTGGACCCTCTGAATATTACCTTATTTTGAAAAAATAGTCTTTTTAGATATAATTAAATTAAATTAATGATCTGAAGATGAGAACATCCTGGGTTACTGAGGTGGACCCTAAATACAACAGCTAATTTCCTTATAAGAGATGGAAGAAAACACAGAGAAGGGGAGAGATCCATGTGAAGATGAGAGAGAGAGATTATAGTGATACAACCACCAGGAATGCTGACAGCCACCAGAAGAGGTAAGGAATGGATTCTCACCTAGAGTCTTTGGAGGGAGTGAAGCATTGGTAACACCTTGATATTATAATCTGGCCTCTAGAACTGTGAGAGATATATTTCTGTTGTTTTAAGTCATCAAGTTTGTGGTAATTTGTTACAGCAGCCCTAGGAAATTAATACAAATGCTTTTCTACATTATTTGGTTTTTATCTTTTATTTATGTAATCAATGTTCAAGGCCAGAATCAAACAACTGCAGGTACTTTATTTTGGGAGGATAGTCATAAGAAAAATTACATGCTTAAAAGATTATTGGTAGGGTTTAAGTAGTAAGCTGCACAAAACTAACTAGTAAAACAGTTTCCTCTGAGAATTCCATTATACACCAGTCTAGTTCTGGAGCTTCCTCTATCACCGAATAGCCTTTGTGCCCAGAATTTTGGAGAGAAGACACTAAATAAGTGCTCCAGGAATTAGGGAATCAGTTTAACAAGTAATACACTTGACCTTAAGACCTCTATTTTTAGAAATGACTGAAAGTGTGAGAGCTTAAGAGGTGCTGGGTAACTCAAAAGAAGTAGTTTACCCAAATCATTATCTACAAAAATGACCACATTGCCTCATTTTCTAACATATAACTCAGAAAATCTGTTTAAGCAATAATATAAATCCAACCTTTATCAAAATTGAGAGAAAACATGCTCTAATTAAAAATGATGTAATCAGAAAGAATGTAGAATGACCTTCAGTAGCGGATATCAGTTTACTCAACATCAGAGAGGTCACACTGGTGAAAAAAAGAACAGTGAATGTAAGAAATGTGAGGAGATGTTTAAATTTAAGTCAGTATTTACCACACTGAAGAGAATTCATAGTGGTCAGAAACTTACATGTTAACAATGTGAGAAAGTCGTTATTTGTGCAGATAATATAGTCAATACCAGAGAATTCATATTGATGTAAAATCCTGTGAATATAAGGAATGTAGGAAGTTGTTTAGAACAAACTGAGTTCTTTTTGCAAACCAGAGAATTCATACTGGTGATAAGCTTTATGACTATTAGTAATGTGGGGAAGCCTTTTTTGTGTGCACACAAGTTACTTAATATCAATAATTTATACTGATGAAAAACCAATGAATGTAAGAAATGTGGAAGATGTTTAGACTTAATTCAGTCCTTACTATGTGTTAGAGAATTCATACTGGTGAGATGCTTTATTAATATTAAAAATGCAATAAGGCCTTAACTGTGTGTTGACAATTTATCCATATCAGAGTATTCATACTGGTGAGAAATCATAGGAATATAAAGAATGTGGGAAGGTCTTTAGACCTGATTGCATTCTTTCTTCAAGGCAGAGAATTCATACTGGTAATAAATTTTATGAATGTAAGGAGTGAAGGAAAGCATTTATGTGTGGATGAGTTACTCAACATCAGAGAATTCATACAGGAGAGAAATCACAGGAATATAAATAAGGTCTTTAGACTGAATTGAGTTTTTTTCTTCAAGGCAGAGAATTCATACTGATGATAATCATTATGAATGTAAGAAATGTGAGAAAGCCATGACTGTATTTGTACAAGTTACTTAATATCAGAGAATTCATATTGGTGAGATAACTGATTAATATAAGAAATGTGGAAAGACAACCCACAGAATAGGAGAAAATATTTGCAAATTATGCAACTGACAAGGGATTAATCTCCAAAATTTACAAACAGCTCATGCAGCTCAATGTAAAAACAAAACAACAAAAAAAGAAAAACCCAATCAAAAAATGGGCAGAAGGGGCTTCCCTGGTGGCGCAGTGGTTGAGAGTCCATCTGCCGATGCAGGGGACATGGGTTCGTGCCCCGGTCTGGGAAGATCCCACATGCTGCGGAGCGGCTGGGCTCGTGAGCCATGGCTGCTGAGCCTGCGCGTCCGGAGCCTGTGTTCCGCAACGGGATAGGCCACAACAGTGAGAAGCCCGGGTACCGCAAAAAAAAAAAAGAAAAAAAAAGAAAAAAAAAAGAAAAAAAAAGAAAAAAAAAAGAAAGAAAATGGCAGAAGGCCTAAATAGACATTTCTCCAAAGAAGACACACAAATGGTCAAGAGGCGCATGAAAAAATGCTCAGCATCGGTAATTATTAGAGAAATGCAAATCAACACTACAATGAGATACCACCTCACATCAGTCAGAATGGCTGTTATAAAAGTCTACAAACAATAAATGCTGGAGAGGGTGTGGAGAAAAGGGATCTCTCCTTCACTGTTGGTGGGAATGTAAATTGGTATAGCCACTATGGAGAACAGTATGGAGGGTTCCTTAAAAAACTAAAATAGAGCTACCACATGATCCAGCAATCCCACTCCTGGGCATATATCTGAAGAAAACCATGGTTCAAAAGGATACATGCACCCCAATGTTCATTTTAGCACTGTTTAGCCAAGATGTGGAAGTAACCTAAGTAACCTAAATGTCCATCGACAGATGAATGGATAAAGAAGATATGATACATATATACAGTGGAATATCACTTAGCCATTAAAAATAATGAAATAATGCCATTTGCAGCAAAATGGGTGCACCTGGAGATCATCATACTAAGTGAAGTAAGTCAGAAAGACAAATATATGATATTGCTTATAAGTGGAATCTAAAAAAAATGATACAAATAAACCTATTTGCAAAGCATAAACAGACTTGGAAAACAAACTTATGGTTACCAAAGGGGAAAGGTGTTGGGGGAGGGATAAATTGAGAGTTTGGGATTGACATATACACACTACTATATTTAAAATAGATAACCAACAAGGACCTACTGTATAGCACAGGGCACTCTACTCAATATTCTATAATAACCTAAATGAGAAAATAATTTGAAAAAGAATAGATATGTGTATATGTGTAACTGAATCACTTTGCTCTACACCTGAAACTAACACAACATTGTAAATCAACTATACTCCAGTATAAAATAAAAATTTTTTTAAATGTGGGAAGATATTTAGACTTAATTCAGACCTTACTATATGTTAGAGACTGCTGTGAAGCTTTATGACTATAAAATATTCCAAAAAAGCCTTTACTGTGTGTGAACAACTTAATCAACATCAGATAATTAATATTGGTTTTTAAAAATCCTATAAATTTAGTCAAAGTGGGAAAACCATTAGTATGCATCAGTAGGTTCCTTGATAATATTCATATTGGTAAGAAGCTCTTTGAGTGTAAGGAATGTGTGAAGGCTTTTAGATATAATTCAAACCTTAATATATGTTGGTGAATTTATACTTGTGTGAATTATTATGAATATATGGAATGTGAGAAAATGTTTAACAAAGGAAGACACCCTAATATGCAAAAGAGAATTCATAATGATGAAAATCCTATAAATATAAAATATTTGGAGAGGCCTTAAATAGTGGCTATCAGATCACTCAACTTCAGAGAATTCATACAGGGAAGAAACTCTATGAATTCAAGGTATGTGGGAAGACCTTTATTCATGTGAGAGATCTTAGTTTTCATCAAGTAATTCATGGGGGTAAGAACAAATTTTAGGAATTTAGGAAGAATTTTAGGCAACATTTACATCTTTCTCAGCTTGGGAGAATTCGTAATATAATTTAATTAACTAAGAAAGCCTTCACATTTTATATTTCTGTTTTTAGATAATCAGAATATCTATCCTAGAAAAAAATTGGAGACTGTATAAACTCTATATGCTAATTTAAGTTCATATGTCTCTAACTGGTACAGTTTTACCAGGTACAATTTGGAATTATAGTGCTTACTTTGGAGAACTTTTGATATAGACTAGATTGTACATTTTGAAGTACCTTAGAACACAAAGGAAATATTTCTACTTCCCAATGGAGTGCTTTATTTAGTTGCTGTGAGGAGCCTTCCGCCTTGAAATTGGACTTTAAAATTGCCTCACTAAATAATTACTTGGATAAAGCAAATTAAAATTATGAGAAAGTTAGAAATACCTTATTTATAGATCCACAAAACCTCGTTATACTCCCCTCCATATCTCTCCTACTCTTCCCTTACCCATCTTCCACTTCCAGGACCTTGTTCCTTGTTCATTGATTCCTTACTTTTACTCCTCCTCCTTTCCCTTAACTCACAAAACTACCTTAATGCATCTTAAATTTGATATTCCCACTTGGGAAAGACTTCAACATGTAGTCATGTTTGGATCTCTGTGCCATTGTTTGGACTTCCTGTATCCCAAAATAAAAAGAGAAAAATGTCTATAAAGATGATCATGTGGTTTTTGTCTTTTATTGATATGAAGTATTACATTAATTGATTTTCAGATGATAAAACAACCTTGCATTACTGGGTTAAATCACCATTAGTCATAATGCTTTATCTTTTCAAAATTTTGCTGGATTCAGTGTGTTAGTATTTTGTTGATATATTCAACAATGTGTGTATTCATAAGAGATATTTGTTTGTAGGTTTTTTTTTCTTGTGGTGTCTTGTCTGGTTTTAGTATCAGTGGCCTCATAGAAAGCTGAGAAATATTCCATCCTTTTCTGTTCTTTGGAAGGCTTGGTGAAGAACCTTTTTAAAATGACTATCTGGTTCTGGGATTTTCCTTGTGGGAAGTTTTTTTTTTTTTTCTAATTCAATCTCTTCACTTGTTATAGGTCTATTCAGATTTTTATATTTTTTCTAAACTCAATTTTGTTTGTTTCTATCTTTCCAGGAATTTTTCCATTTCGTCTATATTATCTAATTTGTTGGCCCACACTTGTTCATAGTATAAACTTAGCATTCTTCTTATTTCTATAAGGTCAGTAGTAGTGTTCCTTCTCTCAGTTCCAATTTTAGTTATTTGATTCTTTTCTCTCTCTTTCTTTCTTTTTGTCAGTCTAGTGAAAGGTTTGTCAATTTTAATGATCATTTTAAAGAACTGTCCTTTTGTTTTATTGATATTTATTTCATTCTTTTTCTGTACTCTAGTTCATCAGTATCTGTTGTAAGCATTATTATTTACTTCCTTCTGATTGATTTAGGTTTAGTTTGCTCTTCTTTTTTTCCTTCAGTGTCTTAAGGTGGAAGTTTAGTTTATTAGTTTAAGATCATTCTTCTCTTTGAACTTACAGTTGTAAATTTCCCTCTAAGCACTTGTCTCCCATTAAGTTTTGGTATGTTGTGCTATATTTTCATTTATCTCAAACTATTTTTTAATTTTTCTTGATGTTTCTTCTTTTGCTAAGTGGTTATTTAGTAATGTATTGTTAATTTTTACATATTTTTTGCATTTCCTAAACTTCTTTCTGTTATTAATTTCTAATTTCCATTAAAGGGGAACATCCTTTAGTGAGTTAAATCTTTTTTAAATTTATTGAGGTTTGCTTTATGTCTCAACATAAAGGTTTGCTTTATGTCTCAACCTGGAGAGTGTTCCATGTGTACTTGAGAAGAGTGTATATTTTGCTGCTGTTGATGGAGTTCTCTGTAAAAGTCTGTTAGGTCTAGTTTGTATAGACTGTTGTTCAAGTCTTCTGTTTCCTTGTTGATTTTATGCATGGTTGTTTCATACAGGATTGATAGTGGAGTATTGAAGTTTCTGACTATTGTGGAATTATTTCTGCAATCATTTCTATCAGTCTTTGCTTTATGTGTTTGGGGGCTCTGTTGTTAGGTGGGTATATGTTTATAAGTTTTATAATTTAAAGATGCATTGACCCTTTTATCAACATAAAGTCACTCTTTTTTCTCTAGTATCATTTTTAGTTTAAAGTCTGTTCTGTCTGATATAAGTATAGCTACTCTAGCTTTTGTATGGTTACTGTTTGCTGTGTGTGGGTGTGGGTGTGGGTGTGTACGCATAATTTCCAATCCTTTATTTTCAGTCTTGTATTGAATCTTGATTCAATTTTTGAATCTAAATTATGTCTCCTGTAGACAGCACAGAATACGATTATGTTTTTAATCCATTATGCCAATATCTGCCTTTTGAATGGAGAATTTAATCCATGTACCTTTAGAATAATAGTATACTCATAAAGAAGAATTTATTTCTGCCATTTTTCTGTTTATTTTATGTATGCTTTATAGCTTTTTTTTGTCCCTCATTTACTCCATTACCACCTTCTTTTGTGTTTAGGTGATTTTTTGTAATCACATGTATTGATTCCCTTTTCATTTCCTTTTGTGCTTTTCTATAGATATTATTTTTGTGATTACCATGGGGATTACATATACATCCTAAAGTTATAACAATCTCATTTGAATTGATACCAACTTAACTTCAATCACATACAAGAACTTTATTCCTATGCAGCTTCATCTCCCCATCTTTATGTTTGACATCACACATTACATTTTTATACATTGTGTGTCCAATAGCAGATTTAAATTATTTTTATGCATTTGTCTTTTAAATTATGTAGAAAACAAAAAGCAGACTTACTAATCAAAATTACAATAATATTGGCTTTTATATATGCCCATGTATTTACATTGCTGGAGGTCTTTATATTATCATTCAAATTTAAGTTACTGTCTAGCATCCTTTGATTTGAACCCAAAGGACTCTCTTTAGCATTTCCTTAGGGCAGGTCTAGTGGTAATGAACTCCCTTGCTTTTGTTTATTTTGGAATGTCACTTTTGAAGGACATTTTTGCCGGATATGAAACTCTTGATTGACAAATTTTTCTTTCAGAATTGTAAATATATCATTCTACTGCCTTATGGCTTCCAAGTTTTCAGATAAAAAGCCAGTTGATAATTTTATTGAGCATCACTTGTACATGCCAAGTAATTTCTTTTTTGCTGCTTTCAAGATTCTCCCTTTGTCTTTTGACAGCTTGGTTATAATGTGTCTTAGTGTCAGTTTCTTTAGATTTATTCTACTTGGAGTTCCTTGAGTTTCTTGGATGTGTAGATACACGTCTCTCATCAAATTTGGGAAGTTTTTGACTACTATTTTTTCAAATAATCTTTCTACCCATTTCTCCTTCTCCCCTCATTTTTGGACTCCAATAATGCATATATTCTTATTCTTGATGGTGTCTCATAAGTCCCTTAGACTCCCTTTACTTTTCTTCAATCTTTTTTCTTTCTGTTACTCAAACATTTCCATTGTCCTATATCTTCAAGTGTGCTGATTCTTTATTCTGCCTACTCATATCTGCTGTTGAACCCCTCTGGTGAATTTTTCACTTCAGTTACTGTATTTTTCAGCTTTTTTTCCCCCATTCTCTCATCGAAGAGTATCTTGTTTTGTTTTGTTTTCAGTGTTTTGAATATTATAATTTTGCTATCAATATTTGTCTAGAGGTTTTTGTGTGAACATAAGTTTTCACTTCTCTGTGATAAATGCCCAGGAGTGCAATTTTAAGTCTATTTTTTTCCAAAAGAATCGGCCAATCTGTTTTCCAGAATGGCTGTCATATTCTGTATTCTCATCAGCCACATATGAATGATCTAGTTTTTCTGCATTCTTGCTAACATTTGATGTCAGAATTTTTTATTTTAGCCATTCTGGTAGATGTGTAATGATATCTCATTATAGTTTTAATTTGCATTTCCCCAAATGCTACTGGTGTTAAAAATATTTTCATATGTTTCTTTGACATTTGTATTTCTTCTTTGGTCAAATGTTTTTTTTTTCAATTAGATTAAATTTATTTAAAATATAATCTAACAATAAAGTACAATAAACTGATTTTAGCCTCTAGTTTTCCTCTCTGCCCAAAGTCCTACAACAATGTCCATAGGGATGAACTTTCCAGTGCTCCAGATCCCTGGATCCTTACCCTTTCATCAACAATGTCGAATTCAGTCACCCCCTCCCCTGGTCACATCTTAGATAGTCATCACCAAAAACTGCACTGTCTCTAAAATCTTGAGTTTAAACACCCTACTCTCTGTCCTCCACCCTTGTTCTACCTACATCGTTAAATCACAAATACCTATAGCCCCAAATTCTTCAGCTCTTGGGAGGTTGCCAAATTACTGGCCCTGTAACTTTCTGACTGCTTATTTCTTCCTCGCTTCCCTGTCTAACCTGAAGTCCATAACTTCTCATTGTAATCATTCCCTTGCAAGTACCGCCAGCTCCCTGGTTCTCTCCTATTCTCTCTCCAGGGAAAGATCTCCCTCCAAAGCTTTATTTGGCCAGTAGCTTATGATCCTCTAGGACTTTGCCTGAGTATAAGTTCTTCTGGTGGCCTTTCTTGACCACCCTATGCAGAGTGCAGTCTGCTATCTCTACCTCAATTCCTCTCCCTTGCTTCTTTTATAGCACTCATGGCAACTTATAAACATTTTATTTGATATGTAATTTTTTCTCCCTGTCTCTTGCACTAGAACATAAATTCTATCAGGACAGGGACCCTGACTATCTTGTTCTCCCTCCATTCCCAGTACCTACCGTAATTCCTTGCACATATTAGAAACTCAACAAGCAACAGTTGTACAAAGGAATGATTATCAAATTTTCTAAGCCTATTAACAATGTACATTATTTCCAAGTGTCTGTCTGTGGAATGATTACAAAATTTGATAACATATAAGGACATAAATATACCTTAATTAATTCAGTAATAGTGTTAATTATACAACCCACATTCTTTCACCACAATGTAATAAAATCAAATATATAATAATTAACTCTAACCCACTGGAAATCTAAAAAACTCTATTTTCAGTAACTCTTGGGGAAAAAAAAGAGAAAATGAAAGATTACAATTAAATTACAAACATTTTAGAAATTAAAGAACATTATATACCAAAATCAACTGCATGGATCCAAAACTATCTTCAGAAAAATGTATAGTCTTAAATGCTTTTGTTATTAAGCAAGAAAAATAATAAATTAACTATGTATTCATGGGGAAAAAGCTGAGAAAAAAAGCATTGAAATGAACAAACATAAATGAGAGTTAAATTAATCAAGGTAACCATAATATATTAGAGATAAAAGGGGAAAAAAGAAAATTATTTGAACATATCAATAAAATAGATTAACTTTTTTCAAGTGCACTGAAGGTAAAGGAGATAAAGCATAAACAAGTAGACATAAAATTGGGCACAAATGCACAGGGAGAAAATTAATTTAAGAGTCTTCTTGTAGCTAAACCTTCTTTTTGTTGCTTTCTCTAGATTTTTGCCTAGGAGCCAAGCTCGGCTGGAGAGAGCTGCACAAGAGTCCACCCAACTGTTTTTCATAAAGGCAAAGGTTGAACTTTAAAAGGACCTCCCCAGTGCCCCCCAAAATGGGGTAAGTTTCTCTGTCCTGCCCTCAATGACAAGGTTTTTACACTTTCCCTTTGGGCCTCCCCAACTCCCTGCCAGCTTCCTTACAGCAATAGCCTGACATTTACCTTCTCAGAAAAAATTGCAGCCACATTACCCTTTAACATGAAATAAAATGAAAAAATATAATAAGTAAAAAATAACGAAAATTGACTCTAACTCCACAAGATCTTTGTCTGTGTCATTCACTCACACATCTCAAGCACCTAAGACAGGGCTTGGCTCAAAGCTATTGCTTTGATCTGGAGGTAAATTCATTTGAGGAGCAAGGTAAATTCATTTGAGGAGCAAGTGGATACCATGTATGCATGTTCGCACCCATTTGAACTCATTCTCTCTGCACCCTCTTCTAATTCAGTGAAAGCAGTGATCCCTCTTCACAACCAAGACCAAGCCTTCCCCCCATGCTTGAACGCCTGCCCCTCCCAGCTTCTCAGGGGTCTTACATTATCAGTTATCCTGTTTCTCTTATTCATAGTCTAAACCACACTCTTTCCAACAGCTTTTAAACATGCTTGAGAGTCTGTTCCACTGAAAACATAACTCTCCTTCAACCAACATCTCCCCTCCAGCTTGCATCTCCCTCCCTCCTGTGTGCTTCCTAGAATGCTTTTTTTTTTAACATCTTTATTGGAGTATAACTGCTTTACAATTGTGTGTTAGTTTCTGCTTTATAACAAAGTGAATCAGCTATACATATACATATATCCCCATATCTCCTCCCTCTTGTGTCTCCCTCCCACCCTCCCTATCCCACCCCTCTAGGTGATCACAAAGCACCGAGCTGATCTCCCTGTGCTATGTGGTTGCTTCCCACTAGCTACCTATTTTACATTTGGTAGTGTATACATGTTCATGCCACTCTCTCACTTCGTCCCAGCTTACCCTTCTCCCTCCTCGTGTCCTCAAGTCCATTCTTTATGTCTGCATCTTTATTCCTGTCCTGCCCCTAGGTTGTTCAGAACTTTTTTTTTTTTTTTTTAGATTCCATATATACGTGTTAGCATATGGTATTTGTTTTTCCCTTTCTGACTTACTTCACTCTGTATGACAGACTCTAGGTCCATCTACCTCACTACAAATAACTCAATTTCATTTCCTTTTATGGCTGAGTAATATTCCATTGTATATATGTGCCACATTTTCTTTATCCATTCATCTGTCAATGGACATTTAGGTTGTTTCCATGTCCTGGCTATTGTAAACAGAGCCGCAATGAACATTGTGGTACTTGAATCTTTTTGAATTATGGTTTTCTCAGGGTATATGCCCAGTAGTGGGATTGCTGGGTTGTAAGGTAGTTCTATTTTTAGTTTTTTAAGGAACCTCCATACTGTTCTCCATAGTGGCTGTATCAATTTACATTTCCACCAACAGTGCAAGAGGGTTCCCTTTTCTCCACACCCTCTCCAGCAGGTGAAATGTTTCTTCATGTCTTTTGCCCAGGTTCTAATTGGGCTGTTTGATTTTTTACTGTTGAGTTTTGATTATCCATTATAGATTCTAGATACAAGCTCTTTGTCAGTTATATGCTTGCAGACAATTTCTCCAAAATTTTAGCTTTCATTCTCATACTCTAAATATGGTATTTCACAGAGTAAAAGTTCTTAAATTTTGATGACGTCCAATTTATCAATTTTTTTTTCTTTTACAGACTGTGCTTTTGGTGTCAAGTCTAAGAACTCTTTGCTTACCCTTAGATCCTAAAGATTTTCTCCTATATTTTTTTCTAAAACTTTTAGAGTTTTATGTTTTACTTTTAGGTTCATGATCCATTGAATTGATTTTAGTATAAGATATGAGACTTAGGCAGGGTTTTTTTGTTTGTTTGTTTTTCCTAACAAAGTCCAATTGCTCTAACACTATTTGCTGGAAAAGCTATCTTTCCTGTATTTAATTGCTTTTGCAACTTTGTCAAAATTCAGTTAGTTCAGCATATTAACATGGGTCTATTTTTGGATTATTTATTTTGTTCCCTTGATCTACCTGTCTATTTATCTACCAATAACACAGTCTTGATTTCTGTAGCTGTATAATAAATAATAAGATACACTGATTCCTTCTACTTTTTTATTGTTTTTTAAAATTGCTTTAAGTATTATAGTTCCTTTGTTATTCCATGTAATCTTGTCTATATCTATAGAAAATCTTGTTGAGATTTTGGTAGGAATCGTGTTAAATCTATATGTTAATTCAGGGAAAATTGACATCTCTCCATGAAGTGTCGAGTTATCCAATTCATGAACACAGTAGGTCTCTCCACTTTAGATATTCTTCAATTTCTTTCATTAGTGTTTTGTAGTTTTCAGAATACACTTACACCTAAGTATCTTTTTTGAGCTAATGTAAATGGTATTGTATTTTAAATTTAATTTTGGTATGTATATTTTCATTGTTAGTATATGGAAATACATTCTTTTTTTTTTTTTTTTTTTTTTTTTTTTTTGCGGTACACGGGCCTCTCACTGTTGCGGCCTCTCCCGTTGCAGAGCACGCGCTCCGGACACGCAGGCTCAGCGGCCATGGCTCACGGGCCCAGCCGCTCCGCGGCATGTGGGATCTTCTGGGACCGGGACACAAACCCGTGTCCCCTGCATCGGCAGGCGGACTCTCAACCACTGCGCAACCAGGGAAGCCCAATACATTCATTTTTGTATGTTTATCTTGTTTTCTGTGACATTGCTGAATTCACTTTTCTAGGAGGTTTTTTTCTAGGAGGTTTTTTACTGCCCCTGTAAATAGGGACAGTTTTCTTTCTTTCTCATCTATATGCCTCTTATTTCCTTGTCTTGGTTTATGGCACAGAGTAGAACTTCCTTCACTATGCTGAAACAAATAAGAGTAGTAAGACCAGATATCTTTGCCTTGTTCCCAATCTGAGGTTGAAGGCAGTCAGTCCTTCACAATTAAGTATAATGTTATTTATATGTTTGTCATGGATTCTCATTATCAAGTTGAGAAAGTTCTTATGGGTTTTGAGGAGAAGTGAGATGTAATTTTTATCTTTGTTCCTCTATAGGTAAAGTGTATTTTCCCTCTGGCTTCTTTCAGGATTTTTTTTCAATTAAACTTTTTATTTTGAGATAATTGTACATTCAAATTCAGTTGTAAGAAATAATACAGAGAGATCCTGTGTACCTTTCACCCAGTTTCCCCTGATGGTAACGTAAAGCTGTAGTAAAATAACAGGATTTTATTTAATCTTTGATTTTCTATAGTTTGAAACTGATATACCAGGTGCAGATTTTTTGGTGTTTATTCTGCTTGGTGTTATCTGAGCTTCCTGGATCTGTGATTTGATGTCTGAAATTAATTTGGAGGAAATTCTCGGTCATTATTATTTCAAGTATTTCTTCTTTTCCTTTCTTTCTTTCTTCTGGTATTCCCACTATGAGTATGTTATATACCCCCCCCCTTTTTTTTAATGCTATACCTTTTTTAAAGTTGTCCCACAGTCCTTGGATTTTCTGTTCTGTTTTTTCAATTTTTGTTCTCTTTGCTTTTTGGTTTTTGAGGAATCTATTGATATATCCTCTAGCTCAGAGATTCTTTCCTCATCCATGTCCAATCTACTACTGAGCCCATCAAAGTCATCTTTCATTTCTGTTACATTTTCTTTTAAATGGGTTTTTTGTTTTCAAAAATGGGGTCTAATATTTCTCTTTGTTTTTTTTAACATCTTTATTGGAGTATAATTGCTTTACAACGGTGTGTTAGTTTCTGCTTTATAACAAAGTGAATCAGTTATACATATACATATGTTCCCATATCTCTTCCCTCTTGCGTCTCCCTCTCTCCCACTCTTTTTGGTTCTTTCTTAGGATTTCCATCTCTGTTTACATTGACCATCTCTTCTTTTCTTACATGCTATCTACTTTATCCATTGGATCCATTAGCATATTAATCATAGCTGATTTAAATTACCAGTCTGATAATTCCAAAATCCCTGTCAAGGGATCCCTGTCTGATATTTGCTCTGCTCTTCAAATTGTGGAGTTCCCCCCACCCCTTTTGCTATGCCTCATAATTTTTGTTGATAGCTGGACATGATATACCAGGCAGAAGGAACTGCTATAAAAAGCCTAGTAATAAATGAGGTGTTGAGGTGTGGGAAGAGGGGAAGCATTCTATAGTCCTATGGTTAGGTGTCAGTCTTTTACTGATATTACACTTCTGAACTATGAACTTCACAAGTGTTTCTCATTCCCCTCCACCCCATGTCAGACAGAATGGCTAGAATGCCCTGGAATTTGGTATTTTTCTTCTCCCTCACAGAAATCTAGAGCCTGCTGGAATTGGCTCTGATAATAAACCAACAATTAGTCTTCCATTAATTAGTTTCCCTGAGGGAAGGCCTTGTTAAGAAGAACAGAATACATTTCAAAATGGTTCATTTCCACCTCCCACTGCCAAAAGCATGAGGGGGATTTTTCTCTGATATTTACTGTGGGAATCTGGTCAGGCTCCTGGAGGTAAATTTCAAAATATTTTGAGCCGCCCTCATGACTGCTTCCCCCCCATCTACATTGAGCCTACAGCAATTTGTCTATTGCAGTTCAGCTATTCCTGCTCCAGCTCTGGTTTCCACAGTGGCTTCTGCTCTTGGGTCTCTGTGCCAGTAAGTAATCTGTGACTTTCTGTATTTCCCTGTCTCTTTAATTTTGGGGGTAGTGGTTTGCCCTGTGTCCTCCCCTCTCTTACACAGCCAAGAAGAGTTGTTGATTTTTTTCAGTCTGCTCAGCTTTTTATTTGTTGGAGTGGTGATTTCAAATCCCCTTACATTCAGAACTAGAAACTGGAAGTTCTTGACAGTGTCTTTTGATGGAAAAAATTTTCACCTTTTATGAAGTCTAATTTGTCTGTTTTAAAAATTTTGTTGCCTGTACCATATCCAAGGAATCATCACCAAACCCAATGTCATGAAGCTTTTGCCCTATCTTCTTCTAAGAATTTTACAGTTTTAGGTCTTACATTTAGGTCATGGATCTATTTGAGTTAATGTTTGTATGTAGTGTTAAGTAAGGGTATAACTTCATTCTTTTGCAATGTGGATTTCCTGTTTTCCCAGCACCATTTGTTCAAAAGACTGTCTTTCCTCCCATTGAATAGTCTTCGTGCTTCTGTTGAAAATTGTCTGACCATATATGTAAGGATTTATTTCTGGGCTCTCTGTTCTATTCCATTGGTCTATATGTCTGTCTTTATGACAATACCACACTGTTTTGATTACTGTAGCTTTGTAGCAAGTTTTGAAATCAGGAAGTGTGAGTTCTCCAACTTTGTTCTTCTCTTTCAGGATTCTTTTGGCATTTAGGGTCACTTAAGATTCCATATACTGATTACCAAAAACTAAAGAAGGAAGCCCCATTTTGTCACTGCTGGAGAGAAGACAAAAATGATAAGGAGATAAATTATTTCAAATATGAAGGGGGAAAAAAGGCAATATTTTAAAGTAAAGTGAGAACGGTCGGAAAGGAGTAGTGCTTTTGTGATGCTGTTTTCAAGGAGAGGTGGCCAGGGAGGCCGGTGCCTGCTGCTCTCGATTCTGCTCTTCACAGCCTGGGGGGCTGGCAGTGGCCAGATCAACTACTCGGTCCCTGAAGAGGCCAAACATGGCACCTTCGTGGGCCGCACCGCTCAGGACCTGGGGCTGGAGCTGGCCGAGTTGGTGCCATACCTGTTCTGGGTGGCGTCCAAAAGCCACGAGGACTTTCTGGAGGTAAATCTGCAGAACGGCATTTTGTTTGTGAATTCTTGGATTGACCTGGAGGAGCTATGAGAACAGAACACGAAATATAGTATTCACCTGGAGGTGCTCGTGGACAGGCCGCTGCAGGTGTTGCATGTGGAAGTGGAGGTGAAGGACGTTAATGATAATCCACAGGTCTTTAGTTAGAGTGAGAGAACAAAGGCTATTTATTCCTGAATCTAGGCTGCTGGATTCACGTTTCCCGATAGAGGGCGCTGCTGATGCAGACATTGGTACCAACGCTTTTCTAACATACACTCTCAGCTCCAGTGATTATTTCTCTTTGGAAGTACAGGCAAGTGATGAACTGAGTAAGTCACTTTCGCCTGAATTGAAGTCTGTGGATAGAGAAGATACACCAGAACTTCGTTTATTATTGACAGCCACTGATGGGGGCAAACCAGAACTGGAAGGTATAGTTCAGCTGCCGATCATGGTGCTCAACGTTAATGATAACGCCCCATGGTTTGCCCAGGCCGTGTACAGAGTACACTTATTAGACACGACTAATGTTCCAGCAACTGGAACATTAATGACCACATTAAATGCCTCTGACGCTGACAAAAGTGTAAATGGCGAAATTGTCTTTCTTTTGGCAATGGTGTTTCTCTTAACATAAACAACAAAAACAAAAATTCAAAATTGATTCCAGCTCAGGGGAAATTAGGCTAATTGGTTGACTGGATTATGAAGAAACGAAATCCTACGAAATTCAGGTAAAAACAGTTGATAAAGGAGGTCCTCCAATGTCAAATCACTGCAAGGTTTTAGTGAAAGTGCTGGATGTAAATGATAATGCTCCGGAACTGGTGGTCACATCCATCTTTGCCTTAAGAGAGGAGTCTCCACTCAGCACCGTCATCGCCTTCATCTCCTTGTCTGACCGTGACTCTGGTGTCAATGGCTAGGTGACCTGCACCCTGACGCCTCATGTCCCCTTCAAGCTGGTGTCCACCTTCAAGAATTACAATTCGGGGCTTCCCTGGTGGCGCAGTGGTTGAGAGTCCGCCTGCCGTTGCAGGGGACACGGGTTCATGCCCCCATCCGGGAGGATCCAACATGCCGCGGAGTGGCTGGGCCCGTGAGTCATGGCCGCTGAGCCTGCGCGTCCGGAGCCTGTGCTCCGCAACGGGAGAGGCCACAACAGTGAGAGGCCCGCGTACCGCAAAAAAAAAAAAAAAAAAAAAAAAAAAAAAAAAGAATTACTATTCGCTGGTGCTGGACAACGCCCTGGATCGCGAGAACCTGGCGAACTATGAGGTGGTGGTGACCGCGAGGGACAGGGCTCGCCTTCCCTGTCGGTCACAGCCAGCGTGTCCGTGGAAGTGGCCGACGTGAACGACAACGCGCCCGTGTTCGCGCAGCCTGAGTACACGGTGTTGGTGAAGGAGAACAACCCGCCCGGCTGCCACATCTTCACGGTGTCGGCGCGGGACGCGGACGCGCAGGAGAACGCGCTGGTGTCCTACTCGCTGGTGGAGCGGAGGGTGGGCGAGCGAGCGCTGTCGAGCTACGTGTCGGTGCACGCGGAGAGCGGCAAGGTGTACGCGCTGCAGCCGCTGGACCACGAGGAGCTGGAGCTGCTGCAGTTCCAGGTGAGCGCGCGCGACGCGGGCGTGCCGCCTCTGGGCAGCAACGTGACGCTGCAGGTGTTCGTGCTGGACGAGAACGACAACGCGCCCGCGCTGCTGCTGCCCGGGCTGGGCGGCGGGGCGGGCGCGCTGAGCCAGCTGGTGGCTCGGTCGGTGGGCGCGGGCCACGTGGTGGCGAAGGTGCGCGCGGTGGACGCGGACTCGGGCTACAACGCGTGGCTGTCGTACGAGCTGCAGCCGGCGGCGGGTGGCGCGCGCAGCCCGTTCCGCGTGGGGCTGTACACGGGCGAGATCATTACGACGCGCGCCCTGAACGAGGCGGACGTGTCGCGCCAGCGCCTGCTGTTGCTGGTGAAGGGCCACGGCGACCCGGGGCTGACGGCCACGGCCACCGTGCTGCTGTCGCTGGAGGACAGCAGCCAGGGGCCCAAGGCCTCGTCGCGGGTGTCCACCGGCGCCGCTGGCGCGGAGGCCGCTCTAGTGGATATGAACGTGTACCTGATCATCGCCATCTGTGCGGTGTCCAGCCTGTTTGTGCTCACGCTGCTGCTGTACGCGGCGCTGAGGTGCTCGGCGCCGCCCAGCGAGGGCGCGTGCGGGCCCGGGAAGCCCACGCTAGTGTAATCCAGCACGGTGGGGAGCTGGTCTTACTCGCAGCAGAGGCGGCAGAGGGTGTGCTCTGGAGAGGGGCTGCCCAAGACCAACCTCATGGCCTTCAGCCCCGGTCTTTGTCCAGGTCTGAGCACGTCGGGAAGAAATGAACATCCAGAAACAAATTCAGTAATATAAGTTCAACTTCCAAGATTTGGCTTTAGATTTTTTTTTTCATTTTTACTTATCTAACCATCTTTTCAGATGTCACTTTAAAAAATATATTCCAAGTGTTCACTAAAATCTCAACAAATCTTACCATTTATTGTAGATATTTATTCTATTACTTATAGCTGCATCTTGAATAGAACTTGGAATCAAACAACAAAAAAACTAATGTAGGAACAAATTGCCATATTCCTTGGATCAAATAGTAGGATACTTTTGAAAGAATACTGAAATATTAAGCAGTCTTGATCATATTTAACACAGAATCTTAACGTAGTCAAATACATTGTCATTTTCAACTTTATTTGTAGCTTGGAATGAAATGTCAAGCCCTGGACAAAAATTTATAGGTAGATTTACAGAAACTATCTGCCTTCCCTTAAGGTTTTGCGTTTCAAAGTGGGCAATTAAAAAAATCATTTTAAATAAAAGTAATTTAAAAGATATTTGTACGGTGACATTTTAATTTTATGTTAAAATATACAACTATTTTTTCTTTGCTTTTATGATCAGTATCCTGATGCCAACGACTTTGAGTTCTCCTGGTTCTAGAAACCTTAGCATGGAATGAGTATTTTAGTATAGGATCTGGTTAGGAAACACTTAGCACCTTCCATTTACTCACAAATGTTCTAAGACACTTTATTTATTTATTTTTAAATTTATTTATTTAATTTATTTATTTTTGGTTGCGTTGGGTCTTCGTTGCTGCACGCGGGCTTTCTCTAGTTGAGGCGAGCGGGGGTTACTCTTTGTTGTGGTGCACGGGCTTTTCATTGCGGTGGCTTCTCTTGTTGCAGAGCACGGGCTGTAGGCATGCGGGCTTCAGTAGTTGTGGCACGTGGGCTCAGTAGTTGTGGCTCACGGACTGTAGAGTGTGGGCTCAGTAGTTGCGGCGAATGGGTTTAGTTGCTCCGTGGCATGTGGTATCTTCCTGGACTAGGGCTCGAACCCATGTCCCCTGCGTTTGCAGGCGGATTCTTAACCACTGCACCACCAGGGAAGCCCTAAGACACTTTATTTTTACTTCTCTCAACCTTTCCAATAACTTTGTGAAGTGCATACTTTAGTCTCACTTTGTGGATGAAAGTACTGAGGCTTAGAAAATCTAAGTTCAGTATTTTTACTAAGTTTTCTCCAGATTTCCCAAGGATATCCAGAACTTGCTTGTTCTAATGGACTTCATTGCCTTTTATAAAATATTTAAGGTAGCTTACAATGGAAGATATTTACAAGAGCAATTTAAAAAAGTCTGTTTAAAAGCCAAAGTAAAAGATCAAGAGAAGTGTGGGAACAATTTATCAATCATAGGCTGAGTGCAAATCCTAATACTCACCTTCCTGGAAGTAAGTACAGAAGTATAAAAAAGAAGAATAAAAGGAAATTCTCTGTACCAACTCTTCAAGAGAGAAAAAACTCCTCTCTTCCTGCTGTAAATTCAGAGTTGATTACTGGGCATTATGTAAGGGTTTAGCAATACCCTTAACAGTATGTTTGATAGCAGTTTTGCAAAACCAACTGAAACATATTTGTTATAAATATTATTATATATGCTAGTCATTAAGTCAAGAGCATAATATTAAATTTTATTTCCTATGTTTAATTCTGAAACTACACAAGTATTAAATGAACACATTTTTGTTTGCAAACATTTAAATAAACATGCAGAAAAAGTCCCTTGAAAGTCACCTTGTGAAAGCATTCTATAAGAAATTAGTATAATTTAGTAGTTAAGTTTCTAGATATTTGAATTGATATAGTGCTGTTGCTTAGACTGTTCCAAGAAACAGGCAATGAGTATGTTTCTGTAACTTTTCAAATATTAATTATCATACCCAGGCTTTTGGCAAAAATCAGCAAATAATAATAATAATAATTTTAGATTTCACATTGCCAAGAAAAGTTTCCAGCTCCTTTAAATATGAGATAAACTTTGCAAGATTATAAAACTGGGCAAGATAAATTAAGGAGTCACAAAAATAATTTCTGTTCCCTAATTCACATTACCTATGTCCCTATGTCCAGGCTTAGAAGTTTCTCTAGGGACACTGAATATATTTACTGATGGATCAGTACACAAGCACACATGGAGAGCCTACTACAAACTAAGTCCTGCTGTAGAAACTAGGGACCTAGCAAGAGTGAAACAAGATAGGAGAGGTCCTTGGCTTCAAGGGGACCACATTGTAACCTGTTTAAAATAACAATTGTGTTATGAAAATACTTACATTGGTATAATATTGCCTTTTCAGTTTTCTTTGTCTAAACAAGGTATCTATATAGGAGGATCTCATTCTATTCATAACTTTTAAAAAATAGACTGTATAATGCTGACTGTTATTAGCAAGTTTTCTGGAAAAAAGCAGATGTGGGCTTTCCCTCTTTATGTGATTTGCGCTCAGAAAATTATATGTAATTCTCATTGCCTCAACTAATGAAAATATAATCAATTAGATGGAAAATTCTCTGGAAAGGGGAACTAAAATGATCAAGAAATTAGGAGGGATAGAGGAAACTACATTTTAAGGCCAAACTGAAAAATCATAAACAGTATGGAGAACGTAAACATATATTTCTTTTATCAAGCCAAAAAAACTTGAGTTAGAGGTTGACATTTGAAGCTAGAATGGCACAACTTGTTTCTTCAAGAATTTATATAGGTTGAAAAATCAATTATCTAACAGTACTTCACTGAGAGGTTAATAATAAGATTTCTAATGGAATTGGACATCACTTGATAAATACCAATAGCCCTTTAAATTTGGCCTGAAGAGATTCAGGCATGCCTTCACACAGCTACACTGGGATCACTGTCAAAAAAAATTTTTAGATGATGCATTATGGATCTAAGAACAGACAAACATTTCTTTCTGTATTATGATTATTGTTGTAAAGGTTAAAATTTTCTGGGTTATTTGAAGGTATTAACTTGGAGGTGAATCTCAAATTTTAGTTAATGACTACTAAACCAAAAAAAGGGGGTTTAAGGTTACAAAGTTTGAAAAGTGATTTTTTAGGGCTTCCCTGGTGGCGCAGTGGTTGAGAGCCCTCCTGCCGTTGCAGGGGACACGGGTTCATGCCCTGGTCTGGGAAGATCCCACATGCCGCGGAGTGGCTAGGCCCGAGGGCCATGGCCGCTGAGCCTGCGTGTCCGGAGCCTGTGCTCCGCAATGGGAGAGGCCGCAACAGTGAGAGGCCCATGTACCGCAAAAAAAAAAAAAAAAGTGATTTTTTTAAATGAAAAGGTACTTCTAGGATGGAGGAAAAGATGATTGTGGAGTGGTGTTGTTACTTAATATTTATTTTTATATAAATATGAATGGATTTCCCATTGGTAGTTAATATTCTTGTGCCATTCAGAATCTTTGTGCCAACTTTCAATAGTTTTGTCTTCCTTTACAAGATTTCTTCCAGGAAATGTATTTCTTCCTCTTTTCTTCTTTATAAAGACGACCCAGTTGCCATATTTTTCTACTTTTCCACCATTCTTTGCTATCATTAATATATATTCGTTGAACAATTTAGTAGTAATAAAAAATTGGACTAGTATAAACTTATGGAAAATTTATTTTTTGGTACTTATTTCATGGTATGTTTACAATTCAAACTAGTCATTCATTTAGGAAATTTATTGACTTTAAAATTGTCAAATCCTCAAAAGGTGAAGTTATATTTGCTGAGATCTTATTACCAGGTTATAATCATTGTTATGCAATTGGATTAGTTTTGGTTAATATTAATTATCCATTAAAGTTGGCAGCTTCACACCTTTGCTGTCCATCTGAAAAACTAGGCAAAATCATCATGCTGTTAATACTGAAAATAACAATGTTATTTTCATTTTTCTATGAAGGCTCCGAAAAACATCCCAATGGAAACAAAAACTATGATTGCTTTCAGTAAAATATTAGTAAACGTATATTATTATCTTTTGATTATTCAATTTCAGTAATGAATTTCAGTTGCATGACTATGATTTTAGAAATTGCAATTTTATTATCAAATTACCTTGGTATGATGATACTAATGTAATTTCATTTGTAGGGGAATATTACGTTTACATTGCCTAAAGTACAAGAAAGAACACCTGAGAAGACTATTTCTTGATATGTTCCTTCTTTTTCAGAAAACTTCCTTTCTAAGATTAGAACTGTAATTCAATTTTCTAGTATAACAATAAGTGATTAGAGAAGTTAGGTATCACTTCAAGTACCTTTGAGACTTGTGGTCAGTCAGGCATACAAATAGATGAGAATGAGAAATAGTTGTTTATTTTGGTAGCCACTATTAATATTTCTGTTCTCCCCCTTCTGGGAACACTGGAGGATTTCACTTCCCTGCTACCTTGAGCTGTGATTTTCTTTGATCAATGAAATGTGCATGATGTATATCACTTCCAAGCAAAAGTAGATAATTGCCAGTGCAAGACTGTCTTCTGCTGTCTTTTCCCGTTGCAGCATTTATGGAAGTACAGGTTGATGTTGAGATGCCATAAGATCAAAGCATTCTGGGATGCTGAGCCAGCATGTGGAGAAAAGCTGTCCTAGGCAGTCTTCCAAATCCACAAAGGACTTTGCAGAAGTCAGAAATAAAATTGTGTTTACTTTAGAGGTAAAATGGAAATAGTCAATATACAGCAACATGGTCATTGGGTTCCATTGCCATTAAGCTAATATGAATAGAATACATTTTAAGAGGAGAGCATTACAACAGGTAATACAACTGATAGGAGAACATTATTATTCACCCTTGCACTAAGGTATCTAACCATTAAGTAGATGAGGTAACTTGGATTCCATGGAAAAAATTAATGTGTAGTGATTTATTTTTATATAAAAAGCAGGAGAAGAAAAATAATAAATGGAATTTAAAATGTTTTTGGCACCTCTTCTTCTTTTTTTGTTTTTCTTACCTAGCATCCATTTCCCCTTCTTGTTTTTTTCCTTCTGGGGCTTTGTTGTAGTTTTGTGAAAGACCTGAATGAGGATTTTTCAAGAATAAATGCTCAGACACATAAATCTTAAGGAATTGACAGTTTGCTTTGATAAGGGCAAAGGATATAATTGTAGCAATGGATAGTATATTAGTTTTGTAGTGCTGCTGCAACAAGTTACCACAAACTTGGGGGCTTGAAACAACAGAAATTTATTCTCTCACAGTTCTAGAGGCCAAAAGTTCAACAAGGTGTTGGCAGGGTGACGTTCCTTCTGAAGACTCTAGGGGAGACTTCTTCCTTGCCTCTTCCAGTTTCTGGTGGCTCCTGGCATTCCTTGACTTGTGGCAGCATACCTCCAATTTCTGCCTCAGTCTTCACATTTCCTTCTTTCATGTGTCTCTGTGCATCTTCTCTTTTCCTGTCTCTTATAAGGACACCTGTCATTGGATTTTTGGCCCACCCAAATCTAGGATAATGGTAGGGTTAGGGTTACCTTATTGATATCTGTAAAGATCTCTATTCCAAATAAAGACACATTTTTAAGGTTCTGGGTGGATATATCTTTTGGGGGCTACTATTCTAACCACTACAGATACAAGCTTGGTGTTATTTGTTGAGCATAGCTTCTCAGTCTCTTTCCCCATGAGGGGAAATGTGCTTGGATTTCTGGCAATGGTACTCTATCTCTCTGAGGGAAGGGAGAGAGACATTCTAGGTCCTCAGAAACCCTGAATAACAGCAGAATGTGCCTCATACCTTCAGATATGTCATTCTCAAAATCTAGCAAAATTACTTTATAGGATTGCAAAAATTCCCTTAAGCGAGCCGTGTTTCCTAGAGCTAATATCTGGATTCTAGGCATAATTCCTTAATATGTCAACAGTAGCCAGAGTGGCCACTGATTATAAAAAAACTATGGGGTGTTACTAATATGCAGTTGCATTGCAACTATGTAATGATATAATGGCCAGTCTGCAGCTATGTGCAGTTTAAGCTCCAGGAGAAATTGGGTACATGAGTTCTTGCACTGGTCTTCATGAGAACCAACCTCCTCATTTTCAGTCCACATAATTTAGGCATGCCTGATTTCATCTCCTGGCTTCAAGGATGCATAAGCAACCAATGTCTGGCCAATGTAAGAACCATCGCAACTATTGACTAAAGGAAAGATACATCATCTAAACTGGGTCAAAGGAAGTGATATTCTAGGATTTTTGCTGGGGATATTAGGAAAAGGGCATTTTTTTTTTGCTGAGAGTCACTAAATGTGGCCTGAAAATAGGTAGCCTATTACTTTGGCCATTTTTGCTCTTCCTGAAACTGGTAAATAATTGACTATTTCCATGCATAAGACAATAAATGATGCTCTGCTTTTTTGCTTAAGTCAGTTTACTTGGGTTTCATTGTTAGAGTATGATTAATATAAGTATATACTTTATAGATGGTGTGAATAAGTATCTTAAGATATTGGACTAAAGGGAGAAATTAGCATTGGTTTTTCAGTACTAGGAAAAGCTCGTTTTTCTTTAGCAGGGATTTTTCTTTTCTTTTACGGACACTATAAATCTTGCAGTTAATTTTGTTTTCCTCTTTGCTGAAAACAAAGTTTGTGACCTCCTTAGAGTAACTGAAAATAACTTTTATGCATTTTGAACACTGACCCACCCTCAATTAATTTTATTTTATTCCTATGTTATCTTGATCATATTTTCATATTCTTTGTGTATGAACGGGACAGCTAAGAATTATTAAAATAAGATATTCTCAAATAATTAACACTAAAAAGAGGTCAATTATACTGTTCTTGAATGAAAATCCAAATGTAGAAAAGGGAACTTTCTTAATTAAGAATACATTATCCAAATGAGGAACAAATGAATTGTTAATTTACAAACATCTGTGAACAGTTCAGAAAACAAACTAAAAATGGAATATATAAATATATTTTCAATTTATAAAGTATAAAATAAATACCCTTTGATTCCTGTGTGTTTTATGTGAAGAAACCGAGAAAAAATTCTGTTATATTCAAAAGAACTGAAAGCAGGGTCTCAGAGATATTTTCACACCCATGCTCATAATAGCACTATTCACAATAGCTAAGAGGTGGAAGCAACCCTGATATCCATGGACAGATGGATGAATGGATAAACAAACTGTGGTATATACATGCATCAGAATATTATTCAGCCTTAAAAAGTAAGGAAATCCATCACATGCTACAACATGGATGAACCTTGAGGACATTATGCTAAGTGAAATAACCCAGTTACAGACAAATACTGTAAGATTCCACTTATGTGAGGTACCTAGAGTAGTCAAATTCATAGAACCAGAAAGTAGAATGGTGGTTAGAGGGGTGTGGTGTGGTGGGAAAGGGGAGTTGTTTTCTAATGGGTATAGATATAGGTTCATGTTTGCAAGATGAAAGTTCTCAAGATCTGTTTCACAACAATGTGAATATACTTAACATACTAAATTGTATACTTAAAAGTGGATGAGATGGTAAATTTTGTTATATGTTTTTAACACAATTAAAGGGGGGAATGATATATTTCAGAGTTTAAATATTTTCCCTAAATGAAAGCTATCAATAAACTTAGACTAGACAATTGTTTAATTTTAAATCTACAGAATAAATAGTAGAGCCTACATTTTGGCCACATGATGTCGCTGTCTACTACAGTGTATTCTGTAGGAAGAAAAATACCCAGGGCCCTCTTGTCACTCCAGAGAGACAGAACAATAAGAGAAGCAGCAGGACTTGAGCAGAGACTAGAGGACAATATTTAAAATTTTGCAAAATATGATATTCTAATTTGATCAACTCGCTGAGTATTGGTGATGGTGTCTTCTAAGAGTAGGGGCGGAGAGGTCGGGTGTCTGCTGCTCTCGCTTCTGCTCCTCGCTGCAGGGGAGGCCAGGAGCAGCCAGGTCCACTACTCCGTCCCCGAGGAGGCCAAACACGGCACCTTCGTGGGCCGCATCGCCCAGGACCTGGGGCTGGAGCTGGCGGAGCTGGTGCCGCGCCTGTTCCGGCTGGCGTCCAAAGGCCGCGGGGACCTTCTGGAGGTAAATCTGCAGAATGGCATTTTGTTTGTGAATTCTCGGATCGACCGGGAGGAGCTGTGCGGGCGGAGCGTGGAGTGCAGCATCCACCTGGAGGTGATCGTGGACCGGCCGCTGCAGGTGTTCCATGTGGAGGTGGAAATAAAGGATATTAATGACAATCCGCCAGTATTTCCAGTGACAGTAAAGACTATCTGGTTTCACGAATCGAGGCTGCTTGACTCGCGGTTTCCTCTAGAGGGGGCGTTTGATGCAGATGTCGGAGTAAATGCTCTTCTCTCCTACAAGCTCAGCTCCAGTGAGTTTTTCTTTCTAGATATACAGACAAATGATGAACTAAGCCAGTCTTTGTCTCTTGTGCTGAGGAAATCTCTGGACAGAGAGGAAACTGCTGAGATTAATTTGTTACTGGTGGCTACTGATAGGGGCAAACCTGAGCTCACAGGCACCGTTCAATTGCTTATTAAGGTATTAGATGTGAATGACAACGAACCTACTTTTGACCAATCAGTTTACAAAGTACAATTGTTAGAGAACATCGCAAAGGGATCCTTGGTGATTAAATTAAATTCTTCTGATGCAGATGAAGGATCAAACAGCGAGATTGTGTATTCATTTAGTAGTGATGTGTCCCCCAATATAAAGACCAAGTTCAAAATAGATCCCAGCTCAGGGGAAATCAGAACTAAGGGACAATTAGATTATGAAGAAGTGAAATCTTATGAGATTCAAGTCATTGCGTATGACAACGGGACTCCACCAATGTCTGGGCACTGTAAAATTTCAGTAAAACTTGTGGACATCAATGATAACACACCAGAAGTCTCAATCACGTCTCTTTCACTTCCCATCCGAGAGGATGCTCCGCTGGGAACAGTCATCGCCCTCATCACGGTGTCTGACCGCGACTCCGGTGCCAACGGGCAGGTGACCTGCACCCTGACCCCCCATGACTTCTTCAAACTGGTGTCCACGTTCAAGAATTACTATTCGCTGGTGCTGGACAGCGCCCTGGATCGCGAGAACCTGGCGAACTATGAGGTGGTGGTAAAAGCACGGGACGCGGGCTCGCCTTCCCTGTCGGCCACAGCCAGCGTGTCCGTGGAGGTGGCCGACGTGAACGACAACGCGCCCGCGTTCGCGCACCCCGAGTACACGGTGCTGGTGAAGGAGAACAACCCGCCCGGCTGCCACATCTTCACGGTGTCGGCTCGGGACGCGGACGCGCAGGAGAACGCGCTGGTGTCCTACTCGCTGGTGGAGCGGAGGGTGGGCGAGCGAGCGCTGTCGAGCTACGTGTCGGTGCACGCGGAGAGCGGCAAGGTGTACGCGCTGCAGCCGCTGGACCACGAGGAGCTGGAGCTGCTGCAGTTCCAGGTGAGCGCGCGCGACGCGGGCGTGCCGCCTCTGGGCAGCAACGTGACGCTGCAGGTGTTCGTGCTGGACGAGAACGACAACGCGCCCGCGCTGTTGCTGCCCGGGCCGGGCGGCGGGGCGGGCGCGCTGAGCCAGCTGGTGGCTCGGTCGGTGGGCGCGGGCCACGTGGTGGCGAAGGTGCGCGCGGTGGACGCGGACTCGGGCTACAACGCGTGGCTGTCGTACGAGCTGCAGCCGGTGGCGGGTGGCGCGCGCAGCCCGTTCCGCGTGGGGCTGTACACAGGCGAGATCAGCACGACGCGCGCCCTGGACGAGGCGGACGCGCCGCGCCATCGCCTGCTGGTGCTGGTGAAGGACCACGGCGAGCCGGCGCTGACGGCCACGGCCACCGTGCTGCTGTCGCTGGAGGACAGCGGTCAGGCGCCCAAGGCCTCTTCGCGGGCGTCGACGGGCGCCGCTGGCGCGGAGGCCGCTCTGGTGGATGTAAACGTGTACCTGATCATCGCCATCTGCGCGGTGTCCAGCCTGTTGGTGCTCACGCTGCTGCTGTACATGGCGCTGCGGTGCTCGGCGCCGCCCAGCGAGGGCGCGTGCAGGCCCGGGAAGCCCACGCTGGTGTGCTCCAGCGCGGTGGGGAGCTGGTCTTACTCGCAGCAGAGGCGGCAGAGGGTGTGCTCTGGGGAGGGGCCGCCGAAGGCAGATCTCATGGCCTTCAGCCCCAGCTTACCTCAAGGTCCAGACTCAGCAGAAGAAAGGCAACAACTCTCGGAATCAGAACAGTTCGGAAAGGTGAGTCTTTTAATTTTTTTTTCTGTCGGCTCTAAAATTGTTCTATTTTCTTTGTTCTC
This sequence comes from Lagenorhynchus albirostris, assembly GCF_949774975.1. NCBI lineage: Eukaryota > Metazoa > Chordata > Mammalia > Artiodactyla > Delphinidae > Lagenorhynchus > Lagenorhynchus albirostris. The sequence goes on from NC_083097.1 coordinate 117,201,901, forward strand.
TATGATTCTATTAATTTTTAAAATTAATTATTATTGGAGTACGGTTGTTTTACAACGTTGTGTTAGCCTCCACTGCACAACAAAATGAATCAGCCATACACATTCTATTATTTTGATTCATAGCTCTGCTTTCATTTTGTATCATTATCTTGTACAATATATGGTGTGAATTAGAAATCAATTTCTTGCATTGAGAAGAATTTAAATGCTTTTCTTATTTTTACATTTTGGATTTTCCTTAATTAAATCTTGCCATGAAAAATAGGATTAAAGTATTGAGAAAACACTTCAGCAAAATTTGAAAACTTAACATTACGTGTAAATATTTTTTCTCAAATTAAAAAATCACAATTGGAAAAAATTTAAAGAGGATGATTATGGAATGCATATTTTCAATTTACACCATCCATTCTGTCAGAATATGTTGGGAATTTCCTCAATTATTCTTTTGATCAAGAATTCATTTATCGGGCTTCCCTGGTGCCGCAGTAGTTGAGTCCGCCTGCCGATTCAGGGGACACGGGTTCGTGCCCCGGTCCGGGAAGATCCCACATGCCACGGAGCGGCTGGGCCCGTGAGCCATGGCTGCTGAGCCTGCGCGTCCGGAGCTTGTGCTCCGCAACGGGAGAGGCCACAACAGTGAAAGACCCGCGTACCGCAAAAAAAAGAAAAAAAAATTCATTTATCTTTATCTGTTTATTCAACAGTTAATATGTTAGTTTTTCTTTTCATGTATTTTAAAGCAGCCTGAACAGATTTTTAACGCCTAGCATCCAAAGTATATATCATAACTCATTACAACACATGACATCACTTAGAAATCATTGCTAATCTTAGGTATGTCTTTCAGTAGTAAAAAGATTTCACATTTGCAAAATCCTTAGAGTTTTAAGGCACAGTAGAGAGTTTATTGAGAAAAAATATCTCCCTCAATTTTGTTTAATTAAAAAAAATTTGTTTTTAAAGTCACATTGTGGGGTGGCCAGGTGGTGGGACTTTTTCTTCATACAAGTGGAGAGTACTTTAACCCAGTCTTTATGTTAGTGGGGGTGCTTAGTCACGCTTAAAGTATATCACTGGACTAATGTATGCAGACCTCCCACTGTGCAGAGATTGACCACCTTCCTTTGGTACCACACACTATGCCCGTGATAACATTTTCCAAGACTGAGCTCACTTAATTTCACCTGGCAGCAACTATATTCCTAATGATGTTGGGAGTTTTTCCAAAAGGCAAAGACTGGCATTGAATGACTACATTTTCATTGGTAACTACTATGTTGGGTAATTAAAACACTAAACTTGATGAGTAAATAAGTAAATGTTATACTTGGAAGGGAAATTAAAAACACTTTTTTTTTCAACAACAGGAAGATGCCTTGGGGTGAAATTACTGTCTTCTACTACTCTTTTGTCGTTACTTATTTGCTGGTTTATTTCCTCCCAAATGATGAATTGATGAATCATGAAATAACTTCCACTAAGTGATCTTAGCTTTAGCCATTTCACAGATAGGCCAGAATATCAATTTCTATCTGGGATCTGCTATTAAAGGAATTGAGGAGTTTGGTGGGGAAATACTGAACTTTATTTAAGGATAATCTGTTCCTGTGGGAAATATATTAGTGCCTTAGAGTTGATAAGCCTCAAAATACAGTGAATATATATTTCCTGGGAATCAGAAAAGTTCATCTGAGGCTTTACAGAGAAAAACAAATGGCTGAAGCTCTTTCTTGGGATGAGTCATCCCACCTAGAGTACTATAGCTACTCACCACCTTCTTGAGACTAGTGTACAGAAAGTGTGAATGGTCAGATGGAATCTGTCCTACTGGAAGTCTGGCTACTACATTTCTACTCTAGGTAAATGGTAAGATTTAAAATTATATCCAGGTGTGCCCATATCTCCAGGAGTCACAATACATCACTGTATAAATTCTTGATTTCTTATTCCTTATTTACATTTTCTTGATTCAGTTGCCAAAAGAGATGTCTAAGTGAGAGTAGATATTATTCACTGATACCTTAACCACACATTAGCACAACTTTAAACTCATATAATTCCTTTAGTATTAACTTCATCTCATAATAATCATTATGGAATCTACTCTGTTATAAATTCCCTGTGCCATTCCAATTTGCAGATAGTATACTCTTAAATGTCATGAAATGTGAAGTATTACAGTAAGTTGTGAAAGCCATCTCAATATGAAGTCCATGATATTTAAAACTTTTTAATTTTGTCTCTCATTTTAAAACTAGCTACTACCTTTCAAGATCCATCAAAGCACTAACTGGCATATTGATATCTTAATTATTTCCTAGATATACTCTTTTCCAAAATAATTCTTAAATGTTTACTTTTTAAAAAAAGATTTCTTGATGTGGACCATTTTAAAGTCTTTATTGAGTTTGTTACAATATTGCTTCTGTTTTTTATGTTTTTGGTTTTTTGGTGCCGAGGCATGTGGGATCTTAGCTCCCCGACCAGGGATCAAACCCACACCCCCTGCATTGGAAGTCTTAACCATTGGTCCACCAGGGAAATCCATTAAATGTTTACTTCTTTTTCATGAACTAGTACAAGAGAATCAATTAGAAATTATCTGTTTGATATCAACAAATATCATTAATGTAACTTACCTCTTATATTCTTCAGAAAGTTAATTTAAAATATTCACTTATTTATACATTAAAATTTAATTGATAATTTATTCTATTCTAAATGTGAATGATAAAATATGAGTAAGTTGCAATGCAGTCTTGCATTCAATGAGTACGTGGAAAACCTGGTATGAAAACTTTTCTCCTAATATTTAAATCAAATTTTTGTTTGTTTGTTTTTGGCTGCACCCTTGGCAGTGGAAGCATGGAGTCCTAACCACTGGAGCACCAGGGAATTCCCTTAAAGCACACGTTTGATTTCATTTAAAAAGAGTAGGACTATAAGCAAAAATCTGGGCATTCTCTTACCTCTCTAAATTCAACCTCTTCCCATGAATTTTCTTTGCTCAGTTTCCAAATGCTCAGAGAATGCATGCCTTTTACTAACTTTACAGAGACATTTAGTATATTTCATTGCCTAGTCTTACATGTATTGAGTGAGTCATATTCCAAAGTTACTTTTCTCTCTTTAATAATTGGTTAAACACCAATTATTACAAGTAACAACTTTTTAACAAACTGGAATCCAGAAATTCATCCAGAGTGGAGATTATTAAAAACAGAATCATTTCATATTGTGAACATGTTAAGATATACAGGTAAATTGAAATGTACAAGTGATGTGTAAATTTAAAAAACTAATATACTTTTCCTTGGTATGATGTGAATATAACAAATATCCAAACACACAGTGTTTTCATGCAACAAAAACCAAATTTACAGAATAACTGCACTGTAAAAGACTGACTTGTGGCATCTTTATGTAAACAGTTGAGACAGCTAACAAAGATGCAGTTGTTGGATAAAGGACACAGGAGTGGTTCGTAGACATTCTACAAAGTAAGAAACATATTTTATAAATTAACGATTGCCATAGTAATGTAGAAGTAAAATTTTCAAGGTCTGTTGTTTTGATGATTACAAATATCAAAGACCCGATTTTTCTGTAAAATGTAGACTTTGTGGCCAAGTGGTTAATGTCATGAGTCTTGAATCATATTGAGATCCTACTCAACATCACCAGTTAATATTACTTTTAAGTTACTTAACCTGTATGCATTTCCACTTCACTGTTTGTAAAAAGTGAATCATATTAATACCTACCTCAGAGGGTTGTTGTGAGAATTTAATGGGCTAACCCTATTAGAACAAATGAAATAGTACTTGTCACATCGGAAATATTTCCAAAAGATGTCCACTACTGTTATAATAGTAATCACTATTTTACTATATTTAACTATATGCCATGGATTGGCCTAATTTAAAGTGATGAATTAGCATAAAAGTTCTAAGGATATATTTTGATAAAATATGAAGACTTTGAGGAGTGCTCGAAGGAAATTACAGGGAAAAAAAATGGGGGAAAGTTCAATGGAAGGAAAAAAAGGTAAATACATTTATTTAATACTTACACATTTAGCCACATGATGTCGCTGTCTACCGCAAGGTATTTCACCACAAAAGATATGCAGCATTTATTACGTACTAAGATGCTGGTTTTCCTCACCATCTCTTAAATACGTGCACGGAATGATTAAGAAATGAAAAATAAGGAACTAGAAATATTTAAAAATTTTTGATCGATGCAAAAGCGACCCAATATTTGGAAAAACGCTTGCAATGGTATTTTTCTGGAGAGAAGGTCAGGGAGTCTGGCGACTACTGCTTTCGGTTCTGCACCTCCTATTCTGGGAGGCAGGGAGCGGCCAGGTCCATTACTCTGTCTCCGAGGAGGCCAAACACGGCACCTTCGTGGGCCGCATCGCCCAGGACCTGGGGCTGGAGCTGGCGGAGCTGGTGCCGCGCCTGTTCCGGGTGGCGTCCAAAGGCCGCGGGGACCTTCTGGAGGTAAATCTGCAGAATGGCATTTTGTTTGTGAATTCTCGGATCGACCGGGAGGAGCTGTGCGGGCGGAGCGCGGAGTGCAGCATCCACCTGGAGGTGATCGTGGACCGGCCGCTGCAGGTGTTCCATGTGGAGGTGGAGGTGAAGGACATTAACGACAACCAGCCGGTTTTTCCAATGGCAGTAAAAAATTTGTTTATTTATGAATCCCGGCCGCCTGGTTCTCGGATTCCGCTAGAGGGCGCATCAGATGCAGATATCGGAGCTAATTCGCTATTGACCTACACTCTTAACTCCAATGAATATTTTACCTTGGATGTTAAAAGAAATTATGTGGAAATTAAATCCCTTGGACTTGTGCTGAAAAAACTTTTAGATCGAGAGGTCACTCCTGAGCATCACTTACTTATAACAGCAGTTGATGGTGGGAAACCAGTACTCACTGGTACTATTCAACTGAAGATCACCGTTGTAGATGTAAACGACAATGCCCCAGAGTTTGAGAGCACGATCTACAAAGTCAGATTATTTGAAAATGCACCAAACGGTACCCTAGTAGTGACTGTTAACGCCTCTGATTTGGATGAAGGGATAAATAAGGACATTGTGTATTCTTTCAATACAGACATGTCAGCAGATACTTTGTCGAAATTCCACATAGACCCTGTTAATGGATACATCAGTGTAAAGGGTAACATAGACTTCGAGTTCACTAAGTTATATGAAATCCAGGTAGAAGCAACAGATAAAGGAAATCCCCCAATGGCAGATCACTGCACGGTTGTAGTGGAAATTTTGGACACCAACGATAATGTACCTGAGTTGGTTGTCAAATCACTCTCTTTACCTGTATTAGAAGATGCTCCACTAGGAACGGTAATCGCTCTGATCAGCGTTTCCGACGGCGATTCCGGTGCCAACGGGCAGGTGACCTGCACCCTGACTCATCATGTACCCTTCAAGCTGGTGTCCACCTTCAAGAATTACTATTCGCTGGTGCTGGACAGCGCCTTGGATCGCGAGAGTATGGCCAACTATGAGGTGGTGGTGACCGCGAGGGACGGGGGCTCGCCTTCCCTGTCGACAACGGCCAGCGTGTCCGTCGAGGTGGCCGACGTCAACGACAACGCGCCCGCGTTCGCGCACCCCGAGTACACGGTGTTGGTGAAGGAGAACAACCCGCCCGGCTGCCACATCTTCACGGTGTCGGCGCGGGACGCGGACGCGCAGGAGAACGCGCTGGTGTCCTACTCGCTGGTGGAGCGGCGGGTGGGCGAGCGAGCGCTGTCGAGCTACGTGTCGGTGCACGCGGAGAGCGGCAAGGTGTACGCGCTGCAGCCGCTGGACCACGAGGAGCTGGAGCTGCTGCAGTTCCAGGTGAGCGCGCACGACGCGGGCGTGCCGCCTCTGGGCAGCAACGTGACGCTGCAGGTGTTCGTGCTGGACGAGAACGACAACGCGCCCGCGGTGCTGCTGCCCGGGCCGGGCGGCGGGGCGGGCGCGCTGAGCCAGCTGGTGGCTCGGTCAGTGGGCGCGGGCCACGTGGTGGCGAAGGTGCGCGCGGTGGACGCGGACTCGGGCTACAACGCGTGGCTGTCGTACGAGCTGCAGCCGGCGGTGGGTGGCGCGCGCAGCCCGTTCCGCGTGGGGCTGTACACAGGCGAGATCAGCACGACGCGCGCCCTGGACGAGGCGGACGCGCCGCGCCATCGCCTGCTGGTGCTGGTGAAGGACCACGGCGAGCCGGCGCTGACGGCCACGGCCACCGTGCTGCTGTCGCTGGAGGACAGCGGTCAGGCGCCCAAGGCCTCTTCGCGGGCGTCGTCCGGCGCCGCGAGTGCGGATGCGGTGTTAGTGGATGTGAACGTGTACCTGATCATCGCCATCTGCGCGGTGTCCAGCCTGTTGGTGCTCACGCTGCTGTTGTACACGGCGCTGCGGTGCTCGGCGCCGTCCAGCGAGGGCGTGTGCGGGCCCGGGAAGCCCACGCTGGTGTGCTCCAGCGCGGTAGGGAGCTGGTCTTACTCGCAGCAGAGGCGGCAGAGGGTGTGCTCTGGGGAGGGGCCGCCCAAGGCAGACCTCATGGCCTTCAGCCCCTGTCTTCCACCGGGCCCCATTAGTGGGGATAGAGAAGAGCAGACGGATGTGAAGGTTGATCTTCCTGCTAAGGTGAGTAACTTTTAAAAATCCTTTCAAAACTGTCTTTGTTTTTAATTCTCAACGTTACTACTCCTTTGGAAACATTTTAATAGTTAATTAGTCTTGTTGCTGTCAATAGAGTTTTCAAGGTATTGGTTTTGTGGTTAAAGTGTTTGAATTTCTTGTGACTAATGGCTTTGAACCGAATCAGCAATAAATGGTAAGACCCATACTTGCAGGTTTTTAAAAGTTGCTGTAGAATTATTTTATTGCTACAAATCTGGATAGAAACAAAATATATTTTCCAGGGTAAATTGAATTGATTAGAATATTTGACTTAAACTGTGGTATGCTAATACCTGCACAATGCTTCAGTAACTTATGACACTTTTTATTGGAAATTCCTACTGGATTAGTCCAAATGTCACTGACACTCTTCCTTTTTATTATGCTTTTACATATTCAGTTTCAAGCATTAGATTATTAAGCCTGTTGTCTCCTATAGAGCCTCTTTTACTCACTTATCCATTTATCTGTATTCTCAGTTCCTTCTTTCTACTTGAACATGATTGTTTTAATTTTTGTGCTCACATTTGGCAATACTGTGTATTGTTGCTAGTTTTCCAATTGGGTTAAAAAAAAGTTAGAATAATAAATTTATTGCTTTTAGAATTGTATCATTTTCTCTCTTCTGTTTCTCACTACTTTTTATTAGTAAACATTAAGAAATCAATAGGAAGTGAAATTTTAATACTCTCTTTAGTATATCATAATTTAGAAAATATTGCGTTTGAAAGAATATTATTAATCTTGTTAAGAAATATTATTTTCTATCTGAACAGTGTAGAGAAAAATACTGTATACCTCATTTTAAAACTATTCAATTAGCAAAACTTATTTATTATTAACCTCTTTTACATGCAGTATTAATGATGCTAATGTCCAAAAAATTCAGTAAGTCAATGTTATTACTGGTGACCCTCCTCTGAATACCAACCTATTAATGTGTGTCATGTAGCAAGTACAAAGTTCCAAATAACTGGAAGTGAAATTATTTTCCATTCATTCCCCTATTTGGTATTTGGTCAGTTACCCTAGTAAATAGTTGGTCTCCCATTGAAGTTTCTTTGCCACTGGAAACCAAAGCTTAGGTATGTTAGTGACTGGAGAATGGGCAAGTATTCTAAACCATTAGAGACAAAAATGAAGATATCAACCTTGCTCCGGTGTATTCCATTCTAATTGTGTGGAATACTTTTCCACACAAGTTATGTACTACAACTTCCTACTTCCTTGTTCAAGTTTCCTTGGTGAAACCTGATTAATACTCAATTACATTGTGGGATAGGCCAACATATAAAATACATAATCCTCCTTTTTTCCACTTCCATTTCCTCTTTCTGGCACTGTCCTTTGTGGCCTCCTGTCCATCAAGTATGAGCCACAGCATGTCCAACCTCAGTTCACTATTTATTTTATTAGGTATCATTTTCATCCTATTGTGAATAATAGGGCCATCCAGAGTTCTTGTCTTCCAGGATGTGGGACTTCAGTCTTCAAATCCAGCTCCCCTCTTCAATTTCTTTTTTTTTAGTACAAATGGGCATATAGTTTTATTTTTTAAATAAATTTATTTATTTTTGGCTGCGTTGGGTGTTTGTTGCTGCGCACGGGCTTTCTCTAGTTGCGGCAAGTGGGGGCTACTCTTTGTTACGGTGTGCAGGCTTCTTATTATGGTGGCTTCTCTTGTTGCGGAGCACGCTGTGCTCTAGACATGCGGGCTTCAGTAGTTGTGGCACGTGGGCTTCGTAGTTGTGGCTCACAGGCTCTAGAGCACAGCCTCAGTAGTTGTGGTGCACAGGCTTAGTTGCTCCCTGGACCAGGGCCCGAACCCGTGTCCCTGAATTGGCAGGCGGATTCTTAACCACTGTGCAACCAGGGAAGTCCTCCTCTTCAACTTCTTGACTAACATGATTCTCAGCTAATAAGACATTTTAAAGACTTTTGAGTTCTTCCCTTTAGAGATGTGTTGTCTCTATACCCGTTAAATAGTGAATAGCTCCCAAATAAATATCCTTTCTATTCTTTTGCATACCTCATCTATGCATTTAATTACTTGCAAAATAAAGTAAATGGACAGGGAGTCCTTTTCACTTCCTTTCAGTGTGTTTGATACTAATCCTTTTGCACAAATCTGCAGTTTGGGTACTGGAACAGTGAAACTACTTTGATTTATGTTTTAGTTCAGAAAAAATGGGGGGGCAGTGTGGCTTTTCATAGAATGGGAGCCTAGAGCTATTTACACTAGATTGATTTTTTTTTGTCTTAGACAACTATGGAGTAAGAGGTTTATGAACATAAAAGTCAAAGAAAGTTTTAAAATAGCTACCATCATGTCCTTCTATATTGTTTTGTGTGTGTCAGGAAAATATATTATGCTCTATTATTTGGGAATTCTTTATTGACCATTAGAACTATTAATGTCTCAAAGATCATGATTGCCAAGAACTGGAATGAAAACTAAGCTAAAATCCAGGTTTTCAATATGGAAATTGAAATATACCTTAAGTAGAGCAATGTCTAAGGAAAATATTTTTGTATCTCTGGAAAATTATAGAGGTTGCTGAGATATCATATTTCTTAACTAGCTGCATGACCACCTTAATTTAATGCATTTTATTAAGCAGTTGAAGAAAACCAAACCATTCTATAGTGTAAATGTTCAGCAAATATTCAGTAAGTATTCTGAGCTATTAAACAATTATAACACAAATATTCTCTTTAAAAGTTTATATTTCAAAAATGGAGGATTAGACACACATACCCAAATACCTACAAAAGAGAAATTAATGTAATAAATGTCCCAAGTGATTTTATCTAGATGCTATAGTATAAAAGAAAATGAAGATGCCTGCCCAATTGGCTTAATCATGAAAGTCTTTGTTGGTCAGGGAAGTTTTAACTTGTTATATAATGGGGGAAACTGCTTTGAGAAGAGTTTGGAAATGATGGATATTACTTAGGCAGGGAATGAAATGAGTATATCTGTTTCATGAAAAATGTTATTGGAAGCAGCAAATTGTCCACTTTGACTAAAATATATGAGTGCTGTAGGAGAGGATACAAGTTGAGACATATTAGATCCTGGAGAACAAGCAAGCGTTTATAAACTGTAAGAGACAAAATGAGAATACCCATCTTGCTCATGGGAGGTGAATAGGTTCCATTGAATAAAATTATCTGGAATACTTCCCAACACAAATTATATACCAAAACATCCTGCTTCCTTGTTAAAGCTTCCTTGTCCACAGCAAGGAAGACTTTCAATTAAGTGCTGATGGTCTTTGCTTCCTTTTTCAAACATTTTTGATATTCTCTTTCAATGACTTATTTTGGAGATCAGAGTTTTCCTAGAGCTTAATTCTCTGAAATCTTCAACACCGGGAATGTAAAATCCAATGATGAAGAGTGTGTCATCATTAATAACTACCTTTCATCACTCTCAGGAACACACACACACACACAAAACCTGTCATGAATTTCCTAACCAACACTTTACCAATTGTATATTTGCAAAGTGCTATGTTAACTACAGTTCGGTCTCTGTAAACACTTAAAACTTCTATGAAAAAAGTATTTCCACTGAAGTGAAAGCTGCTCCTGTGGTGAAACTAAGGATCCCAATAAATCAGTGGTGCAAAATGTGTATCTCAGTGGTGCAAAATGTGTACCTCAGTAGTACAAAATGAGATTCTATTCTCCAAAGGCGGAATGGATGAAAGAATAATTAAGACTTAGAGTATGCATTTCCAGAATCTGTTACTTACGGTTTGGAGCCACATGATGTCGCTCTGTACCATAAAATTGATCCGATAGAGCGAGAAAGAAAGGAAAAAAATCCCTCCTATTCTTACTGTAAAGAAGCTGCATCCACCATCCAGATGCTGAAAAATGGAGGATGCAGTGGGACTGGACTGAACGGTCAGGAGATATCTCTTCATTTTGAAACAAGACCCCCTTCATGAGAACAAAGCACTGCGGGCTTGAGATGGAGTTTTCCTGGGGAATCGGCCAGGAATACCGGCGTTTGCTGCTCTCACTTCTGTTCCTTGCAACCTGGAAGGTCGGGAGCGGCCAGGTCCGCTACTCCGTCCCGGAGGAGGCCAAACATGGCACCTTCGTGGGCCGCATCGCCCAGGACCTGGGGCTGGAGCTGGCGGAGCTGGTGCCGCGTCTGTTCCGGGTGGCGTCCAAAGGCCGCGGGGACCTTCTGGAGGTAAACCTGCAGAATGGCATTTTGTTTGTGAATTCTCGGATCGACCGGGAGGAGCTGTGCGGGCGGAGCGCGGAGTGCAGCATCCACCTGGAGGTGATCGTGGACCGGCCGCTGCAGGTGTTCCACGTGGAGGTGGAGGTGAAGGACATAAACGACAATCCTCCTGTGTTCCCGGGAACACAAAAGAATCTGTTTATGGCTGAATCCAGGCCGCTTGACTCTCGGTTTCCACTAGAGGGCGCCTCCGATGCAGACATTGGAGCCAACGCTCTGCTGACTTACACACTGAGCCCCAGTGACTATTTCTCGCTGGAAAAACCATCCTATGAAGAGCGAGTAAAACGTCTTGGGTTAGTATTAAGGAAACCTTTAGACAGAGAAGAAGCCCCGGAGATTTTTTTAGTGCTTACCGCCTCTGATGGCGGCAAACCTGAGCTAACTGGCACCGTTCAGTTACTCGTCAAAGTGCTGGACGCCAACGACAACGCCCCAGCTTTCGACAGAACACTCTATGAAGTGAAATTACTGGAAAATGTTCCTAATGGAACGTTGGTAATTAAACTTAACGCCTCAGATTTAGACGAAGGCTTGAATGGGAATATTACATATTCATTCTCAACTGATATTTTACCAAATGTGAAATCCAAGTTCTACATAGATCCAATTACTGGAGAAATTATGGTAAAGGGATATATCGATTTTGAAGAAAGCAAATCCTATGAAATTCTTGTAGAGGGCATTGATAAGGGGCAGCCCCCACTTTCTGGCCATTGTACAGTTATGGTGGAAGTTGGCGACACCAACGATAATGTCCCAGTAATGGAATTCAAGTCCTTGTCCCTCCCAATTAGGGAAGACGCTCCACTGGGCACCGTCATCGCCTTGATAAGTGTATCCGACCTTGACTCCAGTGTCAATGGGCAAGTGACTTGCACCCTGTCGCCCAGTGTTCCCTTCAGGCTGGTGTCCACCTTCAAGAATTACTATTCGCTGGTGCTGGACAGCGCCTTGGATCGCGAGAGTGTGGCGAACTATGAGGTGGGGGTGACCGCGAGGGACGGGGGCTCGCCTTCCCTGTCGGCCACAGCCAGCGTGTCCGTGGAGGTGGCCGACGTGAACGACAACGCGCCCGCGTTCGCGCAGCCTGAGTACACGGTGCTGGTGAAGGAGAACAACCCGCCCGGCTGCCACATCTTCACGGTGTCGGCGCGGGACGCGGACGCGCAGGAGAACGCGCTGGTGTCCTACTCGCTGGTGGAGCGGAGGGTGGGCGAGCGAGCGCTGTCGAGCTACGTGTCGGTGCACGCGGAGAGCGGCAAGGTGTATGCGCTGCAGCCGCTGGACCACGAGGAGCTGGAGCTGCTGCAGTTCCAGGTGAGCGCGCGCGACGCGGGCGTGCCGCCTCTGGGCAGCAACGTGACGCTGCAGATGTTCGTGCTGGACGAGAACGACAACGCGCCCGCGCTGCTGCTGCCCGGGCCGGGCGGCGGGGCGGGCGCGCTGAGCCAGCTGGTGGCGCGGTCGGTGGGCGCGGGCCACGTGGTGGCGAAGGTGCGCGCGGTGGACGCGGACTCGGGCTACAACGCGTGGCTGTCGTACGAGCTGCAGCCGGCGGTGGGTGGCGCGCGCAGCCCGTTCCGCGTGGGGCTGTACACGGGCGAGATCAGCACGACGCGCGCCCTGGACGAGGCGGACGCGCCGCGCCATCGCCTGCTGGTGCTGGTGAAGGACCACGGCGAGCCGGCGCTGACGGCCACGGCCACCGTGCTGCTGTCGCTGGAGGACAGCGGCCAGGCGCCCAAGGCCTCTTCGCGGGCGTCGACGGGCGCCGCTGGCGCGGAGGCCGCTCTGGTGGATGTGAACGTGTACCTGATCATCGCCATCTGCGCGGTGTCCAGCCTGTTGGTGCTCACGCTGCTGCTGTACACGGCGCTGCGGTGCTCGGCGCCGCCCAGCGAGGGCGCGTGCGGGCCCGGGAAGCCCACGCTGGTGTGCTCCAGCGCGGTGGGGAGCTGGTCTTACTCGCAGCAGAGGCGGCAGAAGGTGTGCTCTGGGGAGGGGCCGCCCAAAGCAGATCTCATGGCCTTCAGCCCCAGTGTACCTGACTCTGGGGACAGAGAGGATCAGCAGCCAGCAACTGAGGATTCTCTTTCAAAGGTTAGTGTATAAATATCCTTTATTTACTCTGAAGTCTCATATTCTTTAATTTTAAAAAAATTATTTATTTATTTTTGGCTGCATTTGGTCTTCGTTTCTGCACGCGGGTTTTCTCTAGTTGCGGCTATCGGGGTCTACTCTTCGTTGCGGTGCGTGAGCTTCTCATTGCGGTGCCTTCTTGTTGCGGAGCCCGGGCTCTAGGCACGCGGGCTTCAGTAGTTGTGGCACACGGGCTCAGTAGTTGTGGCAACTGGGCTGTAGAGCGCAGGCTCAGTAGTTGTGGCAACCGGGCTTACCTGCTCCGTGGCATGTGGGATCTTCCCGGACCAAGGCTCCAACCCGTGTTTGCCGCACTGGCAGGCGGATTCTTAACCACTGAGCCACCAGGGAAGTCCCTCATATTCTTTAATTCTATCAATTTCTTCTTAATTAAAAAAATTCTCAGAACCAAATTTCTCTGAATTAAATGTTTACTTCTTACATACCTTTTTAAACTAAAATCTTTTAGAATTACAGGACACTAAGGCAATACATGTTGTTTTGTTTTTATTCTTAATTATTCAATGCATATTATAACTAGTGTTATAAATTTTGTGGTTACTATCTTCACCTACTTGTTTTCAGTTGTAATCAGCTTTTAGAGAGCATTTTCTTGTTATTTGCTCATAATACACTGAAAAGTGCACAGAATGAATATTATAGCTCTATCAGCTACTTGGAAGTGAAAACTTCTATTACCTCCACTCCAGAAGCCACTAAAATGCACCTCCCAAATATCTTTCCCCTCTTTCTCTCCCAAATGTAGCCACAGTTTTAACTTTATAAATGATTTTGACCTGTTTCCTAAATTTTATCTGAATGGAATTGCACAAAATGTGTTATGTGTGTGCATGTGTTTGTGTGTTCTTCATATTTATCATTCACCATTGTATGGAATAATCCATATTGCCATATGTACTTGGAGTTCATTTAATTTATTATGTTCTCTGGTACTTTGTTTTATGAATAGGGTGTGAGTTATTTGCTCCACTCTTGAGAATTTTACATTATTTCTCTTTATGTCTATTTCACATATTTCTGCCATCAATATATTTGTAACATTTTCAATGTCCGTGTACACACTTTTCTCTATTATTTAGCTAGGATCGAGATTAGTGGAACATAACCTATGTACGTATCTTCTTCTTTAATTGATAATGTCAATCAGTTTCACCAAATGCTTTTACCTGTTCACACTCATGCTAGCACTGTATGAATTCCTATTCTTCTTCATCTCCACAACTTGGCATTGTTAGTTTATTTATATTGTTGCCATTTTGCTGGATGTGTTTATGTTTCTTGATTTGTAATTGAGGTTGAACACCTTTTGGTGTTATTATTATTGGCCATTTTTAGATCCTATTTTGTGCAGTAGCTGTTCAAGTCTCCTACCTATTTTTCCTATGCTGTTGTATTCATCTACTGATTTTTGAAATTTTTCATATACTGTATATAACCCCTTTCTTGATTTTGCACTCTTCTACACTGTGCCTTCTCTTTTCGTTCTTTTGTCCTTTGGTGAATAGAAATTTTTTATTTTAGTTAAGTTCAGCTTATCATTCTTTTCTTCTTGATCCTGTTCCATGAAGATAATTTCTTGTGGTGTCTTTTGTTTAATTGGTCACATTACATATACAATCCATTTTGAATTTTTTGTCTTTGTTGGGACATAGGGGTCAAGATTAATTTTCCCCAAGGATATTCAACTGAAGCAAGACCACTTGAAAAAGATGAGTTCCACATGTTTTATAAAACACTTTTCTGTTATATAACCATGGTCTTTTTGTTGTTATTGTTGTAATCTATTTGACTTTTTTTTCATTAATGTCATGTTGCCTCTTTCATTTCCACTTAAATTTGTATGTAAATTCCATAAAAACAACTCGGTGAGGTTTTGATTTGGACTGCATCATATCTACTGAGAAACGTGAAACTAGTTGACATCTTTACAATAATGTCATTCGGTTCATGAGCATGCTCTATGTATCTAAATAACCTGTAATGGTTCTTAATATTTTATAATTTTCTGTGTAGAGGTCCTATATATACATCTTTCATTAGATTTACTCTTAGATAATTGTCATTTGTGATCATTATAAATATCAACTTTAAGCTAAAAATCTTTTCTCTGTTTACTAATGATACGTATGAAAATATTTTGTATTTTTCTATTGACGTGTTATTCAGCTAACTTGCTAAGATAATTTATTAATTCTAATAATTTGTCTGTAGGTGCTTTGTATTTTTTGATATAGACAATCATTCTATCAGAAAATATTGAGAGTTGTATTTTTTCCTTTCCAATCCTTGTATCTTTTATATCTTTAGTATGCTTTATGGGATTGGGTAGGACCACTAGTACTCTGTTAAACCGAACTGGCAATAGTGGACATTCTTGTCTATTTATGAACTCTAAATGAAAGTTCATATTTTATTATTAATTATTATAAATAATTATGAATTATTTATTATTAATAAATTAATAATTTATTATTAATTATGTTTGCTGTAGGTTTTAAAAAATTATTAAAAATTCCCTTCTATTCCTCCTCTTTTTTGTCTTCATTTGGATTAGTATATTATAATTATTTCATTTTCTCCTGAATTATCTTTTTAGTTATACATTCTTTTACTAATTTCTTTATTGATTTCCTGGATACTATAACAAGCATCATTGACTTGTTTAGTATAGATTAAACTAATACTTTTGCCACTTACAGACAATGCTAGGACTTTGAATAATAACTCCATTTACTTGCTCTCACTTTTTCTTTTAATATTATGCCTTTCAATTATACATATACTCTAGGAACAGATTACATTATTATTGTTGTTTTATACAGTTACTTTTTTAAAAAATTAATTAATTAATTAATTTTTGGCTGTGTTGGGTCATCGTTGCTGCAGGCAGGCTTTCTCTAGTTGCGGCCAGCAGGGGCTACAGTTCGTTATGTTGCGCGGGCTTTTCATTGCGGTGGCTTCTCTTGTTGTGGAGCGCAGGCTCTATGTGCCCGGGCTTCAGTAGTTGTGACGCATGGGCTTAGTTGCTCCACGGCATGTGGGATCTTCCCGGACCAGGTCTTGAACCCATGTCCCCTGTATTGGCAGGTGGATTCTTAACAACTGTGCCATCAGGGAAGTCCCTAAAGTTACTTTTTCTTGTTTCTTTCTGGGATATCTTTCCTTATGAATAAATTCTTTAATATTTCTTTTAGTGGTGGTAAAGAATTATTTAATCTATGGAATATGAGAAATATGCTTATTTTGCCAACACTTTTGAAGAATAGTTTTGCTGAATATTAAGTTCTGTGTTGTAAGTTATTTTTCCCTCCAGTGCTTTCAGATGACATTCCATAGTATTTTGAGAAGATGGCTGTCAAGTTTATTGTTCAGGTAGTGTAATCTTTTTTATCCCCCTCTAGCTGCTTTGTAAAATTTTTCTTTGTTTTTGATTTTCAATGGCTTTATTATATGCTCAATTTTAGTTTTCTTTGGTTTTATCTTGTTTGCAGTTTTTTTTTCTAAATTTATTTATTTAATTTTGGCTGTGTTGGGTCTTCATTTCTGCGTGAGGGCTTTCTCCAGTTGTGGCAAGCGGGGGCCACTCCTCATCGCGGTGCGCGGGCCTCTCACTATCGTAGCCTCTCTTGTTGCGGAGCACAGGCTCCAGACGCGCAGGCTCAGTAGTTGTGGCTCACGGGCCCAGTTGCTCCGTGGCATGTGGGATCCTCCCAGACCAGGGCTCGAACCCGTGTCCCCTGCATTGGCAGGCAGACTCTCAACCACAACACCACCAGGGAAGCCCTCGTTTGCAGTTTTTAAAGCTTCTTGAATATGTGGCTTGATGTCTTTCATCAGTATAGGAAAATTCCAGCAATCTGTCTTCGAATATTCCTTCTGCCTCATGCTTTTCTCTCTTTCTCTTCTGTAACTCAAGGAATATGTGTGTTAAATCCTTTCACCTTAAAGTAATTATACCACAATAAAGATGTTAAAAAATATTTTCACCATATCTCTTATATCTACTCTGCCCTCTCTATTTTTTAAACATCACTTTTGGTCTCTATTATATGCTGTATATTTTATTCAGACCAATCTTATACTTCAGCAAAATTCTTTTCTTATTATTAAATCATCAACTGAATCTAAACTTCAATTATGATTTTTTTAAGCTTTAGGATTGTAATTTCCGTTTAAAAATAGATTACAATTTTCTGGTGAAATTATTTATTATGTATTTATTTCAATACCTTAATCACAGTTTATTTGTGATCCGTCATATCATTGTAATAATTGGATCATCTGTGTGTCTATTTATTCATTTTTTTCTCATGATTCTCTTTCTTTATAAGCCTAATAATTTTGTATTGAGTTCTGGGTATTGTACATAAGAAGCTGTAGTTGTTCTAGATGTAATTATATTCCTCTAGAAATGGATAAAGAATTTATAAATATCTGACAGATATGAGTTTAGAACATTTATGGAAAAGTTTGAATTGAGATAAATATTTTATCCCTTTTTCTTTTTTGTCTACTACAATGATGTCTGTCATTACAAATCTTCTGAACATTTTATTTTTCTCTTTCCTACTGACACCCAAGTTCTATTTTGTACTCTCATACAAAGTAAATTTAGTGGAATAAAGATTCTGTACTTTATTTTAAACCCCTTTTCCTTCCTCCACTCCCCTTTCCTTGGTACATAAGAACCAAGCTTATTGAATTTATTACTCTTTAGTTACCCTCCTTTCTTCTTTCTTACCCTAGATACTTGCTAATGGTATAAGAGTCTTGCATCTCACCAAGTTTCCACTCACTTGACCTAGGATTTTTTTTTGGTGGGGGGGATTTTTTTTAATTCAAACAGAAAGTCACTAAAATTATAATCATCCTCATCAGTTCACTCAGTCCCATGTAATTAATTCTTTTTCATCTTGATCTTTTACTGGCACTTTTATGAATTCATCAGTTTTCCCTTAGAGTTCTGAAAATGCTTATTCATTCAGTTCAGCAGTACAGTCAGTTACCAGAAATCTGTACTTGTCAGAGTCTTTTCCATGAATTCCTTGAAGGTGAAACCCTTTTATAGGAACATTTTTGCGAAAGCATCAGAGTACACCCAGAACTGTCTGTAAAAGACAAAAAACTTAAAAATAACCATGGTTAAAGATTTGATGAAAGTTCATAATAATGCAATCAACAAGGAAATTTAGTTATTTCTGAGATATACATTTTAAAGTAATAACTAGAATTATGACTTATAACATTATACCAGAACATATAAGCTTTTTAGAAATTTCATGTAATGTCTGAAACATTTATATTAACATATTTCCATACAAATAACCCAAAGAAAGTTTAGTATTAGTTGTTTTTTTGTTTGTTTGTTTTTTATACTGCAGGTTCTTATTAGTCATCAGTTTTATACACATCAGTGTATACATGTCAATCCCAATTGGCTAATTCAGCACACCAACATCCCCACCCCACTGTGGCTTCCCCCCTCGGTGTCCATACGTTTGCTCTCTACATCTGTGTCTCAGCTTCTGCCCTGCAAACCAGTTCATTTGTACCATTTTTCTAGGTTCTACATACATGCGTTAATATACGATATTAGTTTTTCTTTTTCTGACTTACTTCATTCTGTATGACAGTCTCTAGATCCATCCACGTCTCAACAAATGACCCAATTTCGTTCCTTCTTTATGGCTGAGTAATATTCCATTGTATATATGTACCACAACTCCTTTATCCATTCGTCTGTTGATGGGCATTTAGGTTGCTTCCATGACCTGGCTATTGTAAATAGTGCTGCAATGAACATTGGGGTGCATGCGTCTTTTTGAATTATGGTTTTCTCTGAGTATATGCCCAGTAGTGGGATTGCTGGATCATATGGTAATTCTATTTTTAGTTTTTTAAGGAACCTCCATACTGTTCTCCATAGTGGCTGTATCAATTTACATTCCCACCAATAGTGCAAGAGGGTTCCCTTTTCTCCACACCCTCTCCAGCATTTGTTGTTTGTAGATTTTCTGATGATGCCCATTCTAACTGGTGTGAAGTGATACCTCATTGTAGTTTTGATTTGCATTTCTCTAATAATTAGTGATGTTAAGCAGCTTTTCATGTGCTTCTTGGCCATCCGTATGTCTTCTTTGGAGAAATGTCTACTTAGGTCTTCTGCCCATTTTTGCATTGGGTTGTTTGTTTCTTTAATATTGAGCTGCATGAGCTGTTTATATATTTTGGAGATTAATCCTTTGTCCATTGATTCCTTTGTGAATAATTTCTCCCATTCTGAGGGTTGTCTTTTCATCTTGTTTATGATTTCCTTTGCTGTGCAAAAGCTTTGATGTTTCATTAGGTCCCATTTGTTTATTTTTGGTTTTATTTCCATTACTCTAGGAGGTGGATCAAAAAATATCTTGCTGTGATTTATGTCAAAGAGTGTTCTTCCTATGTTTTCCTCTAAGATTTTTATAGTGTCCGGTCTTACATTTAGGTCTCAAATCCATTTTGAGTTTATTTTTGTGTATGGTGTTAGAGAGTGTTCTAATTTCATTCTTTTACATGTAGCTGTTCAGTTTTCCCAGCACCATTTATTGAAGAAACTGTCTTTTCTCCATTGTATATCCTTGCCTCCTTTGCCATAGATTAGTTGACCACAGATGGGTGGGTTTATCTCTGGGCTTTCTATCTTGTTCCATTGATCTATGTTTCTGTTTTTGTGCCAGTACCATATTGTCTTGATTACCGTAGCTTTGTAGTATAGTCAGGGAGCCTGATTCCTCCAGCTCCGTTTTTTTCCCTCAAGACTGCTTTGGCTATTCGGGGTCTTTTGTGTCCCCATACAAATTTTAAGATGATTTGTTCTAGTTCCGTAAAAAATGCCACTGGTAATTTGATAGGGATTGCATTGAATCCGTAGATTGCTTTGGGTAGTATAGTCATTTTCACAATATTGATTCTTCCAATCCAAGAACATGGTATATCTCTCCATCTGTTGGTATCATCTTTAATTTCTTTCATCAGTGTCTTATAGTTTTCTGCATACAGGTCTTTTGTTTCCATAGATAGGTTTATTCCTAGGTATTTTATTCCTTTTGTTGCAGTAGTAAATGGGGGTGTTTCCATAATTTCTCTTTCAGATTTTTCATCATTAGTGTATAGGAATGCAAGAGATTTCTGTGCATTAATTTTGTATCTTGACCTAGGATTTTAAAACTGGATATGACCTAAGAGATTGTCATTCCTCTCAATTTAATGATGACTAAATTGTGGCCTGGAGACAAAAATTTGCTTGAGGCCACATAAATATTAATATGGATGCATAGAATAGAACGAAAAGTACTTGAACTTAGCTCCATTGTCACTTTCCATTATTAAATGAGCTCATCTGGGAATAATGAAGACAATAGGATTGTGAGTAAAAGCTATGCTTAATTTAACTTACTTATTCCCTCAGAGGTACTTTAAAATTACTCTCCGATTTTCTCAGAATGACTATATAATATAAACATTTTAGCACAATATTTTGTAGGGAGTTTGAACGATTATAAAAGTAATGTAAAGATATGTACCATATGCATACAGTGTGTGGTTGTAGGATAAATTATTTTCCACATATAATTAATTTTTTGTCAAATTTGATGCAAGTGCATAAACTGTTTATAATCTTTAAAAGATTGCTTCAACTTCACCTGTTATATCTCAACAGTGTGTAGACCTATATAATTTTCTACACATAGCAGAGAAATATATATTATTAAAATTTTATTCTGGAGTTTTTTAGGAAATGAAAGATATCTAGACTCCAATGCAAAATTAAAATTTCTCATGTACTATCTTCCTGAATGATTTCCAGTAAATTAAGCAGAGGCACCTCAAAATACTATCTGTTTTCCTTAATCGAAATTCATTGTCAGGAAAGGAGTCTTAGTTTTGCAGTGGGCCTTATATATAACTGAAAAACTTCTAGAAACTATACAGTAATAAAGTAATCTATAATATTCGATTGAAAGAATGGTTTGGAAAAAGATTTAAACAATCTTCTCTACCTATGGAGTCCTCTATGGAATTACAACTAGAGAGTCTATACTTGTTGAAAAAGTAACCTCCAAAAAAAGAATTGAGCCATGAAAGACAAATGCAGGTGATAATTTTAAAACACTATATAATCTAACAGATTTGAGGAGAGCTCAAATGTCAAGAGTCTGGTTTTCTTCTGTACATATTTACATGATAAAAATTACAAACAAAAAAGCATATGATACTATTGATGGCATTTTCTTCATTGAGTATATTTTTTAAAGTTTTAAATATTTACTGAAAATATTCTGTAAATTACTATGCATGTATTGTTAATACCACACCATCAGTTGGATTTTAAGCACTTAATATTTACTTTTCTCAAAAGTAAATTTATTTATCCTGGTTTTGTAGGTTCACATCAATCATGGTTCCATAATAGAAGGTGAATCAACATTAACTGATGATATTTTCAACTCACATATTATCATTTTCTTTTTTATCGTTGTATATTAAAATATTTTAAAATTATCATTATCAGTAACTGTTAGGTGAGTTGTCTTGAAAACTGATTACTGTTTAACTTCTTTAGTGTTTGGATGTTCTAATGCCAAGGGGAAAGTCATGATAATAATGATAGTAAAAATCTTTCAAAAACTAAAGAGAATGATAAACATACTATTAAAGATTATATCAGAAACAAATTTAGTAACATTATCTTATGTCTTTAAATTACTGTTTTGAATACTGAGAAGCAAATTAATTTCAATTGACTTTGTATTTTCTATTAATCATTTCTTTTCAATCTAAACTTACCCCCCCATCCCACCCCCATGCTGCCCGGCTTGTGGGATCTTAGTTCTGCAACCAGGGATTGAACCCAGGGCCACAGCAGTGAAAGTGCCAAGTCCTAACCACTGGACTGTCAGGGAAGTCCCAAAGCTAGTTTATATAGTACCATTTTTCCATATTTGTTTTATACATTGACATAAAAATAATACTTGCAGTCATACCTATCACTTATACCAAAATTAAAGAAATGTATTTGAGGTTTATGCTTTACATGTAAAGCATCAAGTAATAGAATTATTGATCTTCTGGCCCCTATTTTATTCACAGGCAAGGAAGATTTTGTAACATTTAAGGAATTCTAGGGAGTATATACATAAGTAGAATATTAAATTTTTTAAAAAATTTAAAATTTTTGGCTGCGTTGGGTCTTCATTGCTGTACGCGGGCTTTCTCTAGTTGCGGCGAGCAGGGGCTACTCTTCGTTGCGGTGCGTGGGCTTCTCATTGCGGTGGCCTCTCTTGTTGAAGAGCATGGGCTCTAGGCGCGCGGGCTTCAGTATTTGTTGCACACGGGCTCAGTAGTTGTGGCTCGCAGGCTCTAGAGTGCAGGCTCAGTAATTGTGGTGCACGGGCTTAGTGGCTCCGCAGCATGTGGGATCTTCCTGGACCAGGGCTCGAACCCGTGTCTCCTGCATTGGCAGGCGGATTCTTAACCACTGTGCCACCAGGGAAGCCCCTAAATATTTTTTAAGTGGAAAAATTGGTCCATTTTATATTGGCCATATTTTTTAAGTGTAGTCCAAGTCCATACAGCAAATAAACTGTATAATTAAAAAGAGATGAAATTAGCACATAGTTAACCTGGTAAATAATGTGATTTCTTTCCATGTTTTAATTTCTACTGGAACTCAAAAATTTTATGGAGTAGTGTATCTCACAAACAACATTAGGATTTTGATTTCTTTCATGAAAAATATATGTGCATTCACAATTGATCTCAGTTATGATTTATCAGTAATAGCAACTTGAAGAAATGCCTGTCTAGATGCATCTAATTTGCAAATAGTGCCATTTCCACATTACAGTTTTTGAGTTAACATTAAAAGTAAGTAGGTAATATAGAGAAAAATGAAAGAAATGGATTTTCAGTAATTTGAAAATCAGCCTTCGAAATGGATCTCAGACAAGAATGCTTTTCAAATAGTTTTAGTTACTTTGAAAATAATATCAACAAAAGCCAATATTAAATACTGCAAATAGGAATATAAACTTGTTTTATGAGTAACGTAAAGACTAGTATACAAACATCGCATCAAAATAGTAGAGAAAAAGTCAATAATTTTAGTAAGTAATATTTAAATATGGAAAGAAATGAAAAATCTAAAACTCTTAAAGTCAGGGATTATACAAACCCTAAATAGAATAGACCAATACAAATCATTCTAGTAAAGATTGGGTGTCACAATTTCAGTAGTATTGATTTTGCAATATTTTAATTAAAGTTGATATATTTTATTAAAATTTTAGTGATATATTTGATTAGAGTAGGGGAAATAATACATAAGAGTCATTGAAATTGGGAAATATTTAACGAATGTAAGGTAAGTAAAGCAGAACAAAGTAAAATACTCCCCTTTCATCCACATGATGGCTCTGGACATCGCAAGTTTTTTTGGTTTGTTTGTTTTTAGCAACAAAGGAATACAGAGAGCTTATTTTCCTTAGAAAGGAAAAAAGCCACTCCATTTTTTTTCACACTGCTGAAGCTCAAAAGGTGAGCAAATACAAAATTATATCAAATTGGGAGTTAAGTTTCCAAAAGCTATATGGTAGTGCAATAGACATTTGAATATTGCAACGAATTTGCGATGGTATATTCCCAGAGAAGAGGTGCGGGATCCCGGCGCCTGCTGCTCTCGCTTCTGCTCCTCGCAGCCTGGGAGGCGGGCAGTGGCCAGGTGCACTAGTCGGTCCCTGAGGAGGCCAAACAAGGCATCTTCGTGGGCCACATCGCCCAGGACTTGGGGCTGGAGCTGGCGGAGCTGGTGCCGCGTCTGTTCCGGGTGGCATCCAAAGGCCGTAGGGACCTTCTGGAGGTAAATCTGCAGAGTGGTATTTTGTTTGTGAATTCTCAGATCGATTGGGAAGAGCTGTGCGGGCGGAGCGCGGAGTGCAGCATCCACCTGGAGGTGATCGTGGACCGGCCGCTGCAGGTGTTCCATGGGGAGGTGGAGGTGAAGGACATTAATGACAACCCCCCAAGGTTCTTGCGACAAAAACAAACACTATTTTAGAATCAAGAATAGCGGATTCGGGCTTCCCTGGTGGCGCAGTGGTTGAGAGTCCGCCTGCCGATGCAGGGGACACGGGTTCGTGCCCTGGTCCAGGAAGATACCACATGCCGCGGAGCGGCTGGGCCTGTGAGCCATGGCCGCTGAGCCTGCGCGTCCGGAGCCTGTGCTCGGGAGAGGCCACAACAGTGAGAGGCCTGCGTACCGGGGGGAAAAAAAAAAAAAAAAAAAAGAATAGCGGATTCTAGGTTTCCGCTAGAGGGCGCATCTGATATGGATATCGAAAGAAACGCAGAACTGAGATACAAGTTACAAGCTAATGAATATTTTGACTTGGATGTTAAAACAAATGAAGAGGAAACAAACTGTTTAGAGCTAGTTTTGAAGAAACCAGTAGGTAGGGAAGAAACGCAAGAACATCGTTTATTGCTGATTGCAATTGATGGAAGAAAACCTGAACTAACAGGTACAGTTCAGTCATTGATCAATGTATTGGATGCGAATGATGATGCCTCGGAATTTGATATATCAATTTATAATGTCAGAATACTGGAAAATGCACCGAACGGGATATTAGTTATTAAACTGAATGCCTCAGATGCAGGTGAGGGCATTAATAAGGAAATAGTGTACCTCTTTAGTAATCTTGTTCTTGACAACGTAACATCTAAATTTGCGATCAATCTAATAGTGGGGAAATAACAGTTCAGGGAAAGAAAACTGGATTATGAAGACTGTAATTTATATGAAATTAATATTGATGCCGTTGATAAAAGTCCATTCCCATTAACTGACACTGCAAAGTAATAGTGAAAATCCTGGATGAGAATGATAATAGCCCAGAGATGGTCATAACCTCCTTATCTCTGCCTGTGCAAGAGGACGCCCCACTGGGCACTGTCATCGCCCTGATCAGTCTGTCAGACCACGACTCCGGTGCCGATGGGCAGGTGACTTGCACCCTGATGCCTCATGTCCCCTTCAAGCTGGTGTGCACCTTCAAGAATTACTATTCATTGGTTCTACATAGCGCCTTGGATCGCGAGAGTATGGCGAACTATGAGGTGGTGGTGACCGCGAGGGACGGGGGCTCACCTTCCCTGTCGGCCACAGCCAGCGTGTCCGTGGAGGTGGCCGACATGAACGACAACGCGCCCGCGTTCGCGCACCCCGAGTACACGGTGTTGGTGAAGAACAACCCGCCCGGCTGCCACATCTTCACGGTGTCGGCGCGGGACGCGGACGCTCAGGAGAACGCGCTGGTGTCCTACTCGCTGGTGGAGCGGAGGGTGGGCGAGCGAGCGCTGTCGAGCTACGTGTCGGTGCACGCGGAGAGCGGCAAGGTGTATGCGCTGCAGCCGCTGGACCACGAGGAGCTGGAGCTGCTGCAGTTCCAGGTGAGCGCGCGCGACGCGGGCGTGCCGCCTCTGGGCAGCAACGTGACGCTGCAGGTGTTTGTGCTGGACGAGAACGACAACGCGCCCGCGTTGCTGCTATCCGGGCCGGGCGGCGGGGCGGGCGCGCTGAGCCAGCTGGTGGCTCGGTCGGTGGGCGCGGGCCACGTGGTGGCGAAGGTGCGCGCGGTGGACGCGGACTCGGGCTACAACGCGTGGCTGTCGTACGAGCTGCAGCCGGCGGTGGGTGGCGCGCGCAGCCCGTTCCGCGTGGGGCTGTACACAGGCGAGATCAGCACGACGCGCGCCCTGGACGAGGCGGACGCGTCGCGCCATCGCCTGCTAGTGCTGGTGAAGGACCACGGCGAGCCGGCGCTGACGGCCACGGCCACCGTGCTGCTGTCGCTGGAGGACAGCGGCCAGGCGCCCAAGGCCTCTTCGCGGGCGTCGACGGGCCCGCTGGCGCGGAGGCCGCTCTGGTGGATGTGAACGTGTACCTGATCATCGCCATCTGCGTGGTGTCCAGCCTGTTGGTGCTCACGCTGCTGCTGTACACGGCGCTGCGGTGCTCGGCGCCGCCCAGCGAGGGCGCGTGCGGGCCCGGGAAGCCCACGCTGGTGTGCCCCAGCGCGGTGGGGAGCTGGTCTTACTCGCAGCAGAGGCGGCAGAGGGTGTGCTCTGGGGAAGGGCCGCCCAAGGAAGATCTCATGGCCTTCAGCCCCAGCCTGCCTCAGGGTCCCATTTCTACGGACACCGTGAGTCTCAAAACTCTTACAGCAATTTTTCGTCATGTCTTTAATATGAAATATTTAATATTATCCTCTATCTTCTCTTTTTATTTTAAATTATGGCTTTATAAGTAATTATTGTATCCTTTTAGATATAAATTCTCTTGGTACTAATTCATTTACTTATAGTTACGCTTAAAATTTACTTTGTTTGAGAAAATTGTTTTGCACTATAGTGTTTATTTCGGTAACAATCCCCTTTTTATAAGGTTTTAAAAGTTTGAGTTAATGGACTAGTTTTCTGTGGACCATAGAAAGCATTTGCAGACTGAAACTTTTAGTTGAACGTTTCATTTTTCAAATATTAGTGTTGTAGTAAGATACTTGTAAGATACATACTTGGCATTATTATTTATTGTCAAAGCCCCATGTTGTAACTACATAGAAATATTTAACATCATCGTGTCAATTTGCCTTTTTTGTTCTCCATATACTATCCGTTATTTGAGTATTTTTATTACACATATTGAATTAAGTTTTTCAGTAATATTTGTGCATTGAATGACTCTTTCAAGTCTGTTTAAATGGTTGGCCTTGGCATACTAATGGTGAATTTGATATTTATAATTAAAACTTTTTAGCTCTAGTGGCTTCATTTTATTCATTTTTGAATACAAAATACATTTACATGATTTAAAATGTTTTAAAATGTTTCCATTCTACCTCCAATATCAAACCATTTAATATACCTGCTGAATATTTCAAACTTGCCAATTTCTTGGCCATTCTTCTAGAGAATTTTTCATATACTAATAAACTCCCGTCTCCCATTTTAAGACATAATATTTGTGTTGATTTTCCTTCCCCCTTCATTTAATATAATTTGTCTATCATGACATATTACTTAAGGAGTTTTTTCATTCTTTTTTCCAGCCCATGTTTTCCCATTTTGCAGATATGTCATAATTCCCCACCTCTAACATCAACATTTAGTGGAACAATGATTAGTTTTTCTCTATCTTACTTTTTCTTTTCCAATACACAAATTATTATATTGGTGAGAAATAATCATGAATTCTCACAGTTGGGAAAATCTTAACATTTTTGAGTTAGAAAACGTTTGTATTTATTGTTGCCTTTTGTTTTTAGATTTTAAAAAACTGTACTATGATATAACCACCCCCCTGAGTTTGTTGTTTACGAATACCATTTTTACAACAAAGCCATACATTTTATCTACTATAGGCAAGAGTGCTCTCCATCTCAAATACAGAGAACTGTTTTTCTACACTTCTTTAAAAAACAATATGGGTTTAGCCAGGAATAAATATTCCACATTTCATATGACAAAATGTCAATTCCCCTTTTTATTGCTTTCCTATTTCTTGCATTGTCACATGTATTTAATTTTATAAGTACACTTGTATCATACTATTTAAACATTTCTAATACCTCATTACTTTGGGGGAGTCCTATAAATGGAGAGGGCATTCTCACCACTGTGTAAACTTGTAGGTAACAGTTGTCAGCTTTTTAAAAATCAAGTTAAATAAATCAAGTTAATTTAGTTTTGAAATATAAACTTTTTATTTATAACTGAGAATTTTCTTTGCTGGGCGAGGAAGATGTTCACGGATTGACTAAACTTTTTTCTCACACAATCTTCTCCCTTGACTAGATGAACTGTTTGAGTAAATAAATAAACAAAAATATAAGATGTTTCTTATAAGGAGACCAGTATTTTCCTTTTCCAATGAAAAGGAAATTGCATATATGATTTCAGTAACATTGTATAATTTTCTACTTGGAGCCAATAAATAGAATTATTGCAACTGTTCCAGTTAATTGGACTATATTACCAACCTTCTGGAAATTGCTAGGAACTTCACTGGAAAGACAGATTTGATACTTTAATTAACTAATTTAAAAGTTGATATTCAAAGAGATTCTTCACTTAGGGCAGCAATTTATGAAATACCTTAACCACTGTAGAAAACCTTCAACTAACAAGACTGTAGGCCAATATATCTTTTTTTTTTTTTCCCAGTACGCGGGCCTCTTACCGTTGTGGCCTCTCCCGCTGCGGAGCACAGGCTCCGGACGGGCAGGCCCAGTGGCCGTGGCTCACGGGCCCAGCCTTTCCACCGCATGTGGGATCTTCCCGGACCGGGGCACGAACCCGTGTCCCCTGCAGCGGCAGGTGGACTCTCAACCACTGCACCACCAGGGAAGCCCCCAATATATCTTTTGTCAAGGCCTTTCTTCCTGTAAGCAAAGGAACCTTTATTTGGGGGCTTATTATTGGTTGTCAAATGAACTCTTTGTTTACTCAAAATAAGTGTAATAGAAAGCGATAAGGACTACTACTTATCAGGATAGATCTAGGTTAGTTATTTTAAGATATTGTCATGTAAGTTATGTAAAATGTTCTCATGTTGGGGGGTACTTTGTATTACAGTTGTCTGTGAGGATTTTACAAGTATATCAGAATTGTGCAGAAGGGTGAGTGTTGGCAAGTGTCCGTTTGAAAATTCTTTTTAATAACTTTCATTGTCTCCTTTTGAGAAAGAGTTTAATTACCTACAGTTGATGACATTAAGGATGAATTCATGGTAAGATGATATTTTGGCATGACTTTGATATGAGTAGAGCATTTTTACAGGTAAAGATGGAGGTAATTTTTTAAAAATTGAACAAAGGTTGTATTGCGGAAGAAGGAAAGCAAGTGATCTATGTTGTCTGCAAAATAGAATATTGGAGAGTAGTTGAAAATAACACTGCCAAGTGAAAATAACACTTGGTTTGTGATCATATCTCAGGTCACATAGAAGTGATTCTAACATCTTGGGATTTATTTGTTTAGTGCAATCCAATAAAAGCTGTACCCATGAAGATAAATATGGTGGTATGTGAAAAGACAG
The DNA here is from genome assembly GCF_949774975.1 of Lagenorhynchus albirostris. Taxonomy (NCBI): domain Eukaryota; kingdom Metazoa; phylum Chordata; class Mammalia; order Artiodactyla; family Delphinidae; genus Lagenorhynchus; species Lagenorhynchus albirostris. The sequence continues at coordinate 117,231,176 of NC_083097.1, forward strand.
ATGGACAGATGGACTATAGGCCAACTTTGAATAGGGCAGGTAAGGGAGATGGAGTAATAAAAAATTGATATAGGTGACATGTAGAATGTTCATGCCATTAAATAAAAGGTGAATTTAAGGGTTTGAATTTGGGGGGTATTAATGATTTATCTTCATAATCTTTAAATTGTAATCAAATTATTTTCTAGGAGTCATCAGCATGTATGGCTAAAAATGACAATTATAACCATTGAAAAGGGGGAGGAAGATGTGAGTTTGGGAATACCTTCAATAGAAGTCTTGTCTGAAATGTTGGAAGGGGATGAGAACACAAATAAAAGCATATAAGAGGTTGAGGTAGAAAGAAAAGGATAAGGTCATTTAGGAGCAGTGGAAGGATCAGAGCAGCAAAGCACAATAGGTAGAAATTCCACAAGATGGAGAAGTATAAGTAGAAATTCCACAAGAAGGAAAATATTTTGAGGGGGAGGACTAATATAAGCTGCAGAGAAATTAAGAAATGTTGTAAAGAATATGTGCTAAAATTTTCAGCCTCCATTATTAAATTAAAAAATATTATTAGGAGTAGTTGATGTTCACTCAACAAAGAAAGAATGGACTTTGATAATCTATAAGGTTTTTAAAATTTGGGTAAAACTTGCTAATTTAAAATTACACTCTTTTCTCAAAATATAATAGTATATTCTGTGACAGAAATACATGCACATGTTTCTTCTCTATGCAAATATGTAGGATAGTTTGCACTTCTAATTCCCAAGCCTGGTTCATATCACACTTAAGCTTTCTAAAATGGCTGATACAGTTTTTCCTTTATTGGAAGGAAAGTTGTTTCACTATAAGTATTTTGAACCCTTACCCTACTCTAAACTAATAAAAGAAAACAGACGAGATAAACTGACCCTTCAAATTACAAACATGAGGAAATTTACTATTAAAATAAGGCAAAACATATATATGTAATATAAATATCTATATCTTTAATTTCAAGAACTATAGCGTAGCTTCGTTGTGAAGTCATTACTTACCCTTTCGAGCCGCATGATGTCGCTGTCTACCGTGAAGTTACACTAGCTGTTATTCAAGTCCATTGCTCCCGTTACTGCATCCTTCCACGAGTGTTGAATGATGGCAGGCGCAGAAGAACTGAATTAACAGACTCGGGATCATACAATATTTCATCTTAATGCCTAGACAAGATTTCCTGATGGAACTAAACCAGCAAGTATTTGAAATGCTTATTACACCTGAAGGCCGACTGAGATCCCGGTGTTTGCTTCTCTCGCTTCTGCTCCTTGCAGCCTGGGAGGAGGGGAGCGGCCAGGTCCGCTACTCCGTCCCAGAGGAGGCCAAACACGGCACCTTCGTGGGCCTCATCGCCCAGGACCTGGGGCTGGAGCTGACGGAGCTGGTGCCGCGCCTGTTCCGGGTGGCGTCCAAAGGCCGCGGGGACCTTCTGGAGGTAAATCTGCAGAATGGCATTTTGTTTGTGAATTCTCGGATCGACCGGGAGGAGCTGTGCGGGCGGAGCGTGGAGTGCAGCATCCACCTGGAGGTGATCGTGAACCGGCCGCTGCAGGTGTTCCACGTGGAGGTGGAGGTGAAGGACATTAACGACAACCCGCCTGTGTTCCCGGTAAAGGAACAAAGAGTGTTGATTTACGAATCTAGGCTGCCAGATTCGTTGTTTCCACTAGAGGGCGCGTCGGATGCAGATGTGGGCTCAAATTCTGTCTTAACCTACAAGCTCAGTTCCAACGAAAACTTCGCGTTAGATGTGAAAACAAACAGTGATGACAGTACACAAATTGGGCTCGTGTTAAGGAAATCGTTGGACAGAGAGGAAGCGCCCGAACATAACTTATTCCTCATGGCCACTGACCAAGGCAAACCTGAGCTCACTGCCACTGTTCAGCTGCTGGTCACCGTACTGGATGTGAATGACAATGCTCCCAGTTTTGGACAGTCAGAGTATGAAGCAAAAATATTTGAAAACTCAGATAACGGAACAATAGTTATGAGACTGAATGCTTCTGATAGGGATGAAGGAGTTAATGGGGAGTTTTCATACTCTTTTAGTAGTCTTGTTCCATCCATGGTTAGTAACCAGTTTAGAATAGATCCAAATACTGGAGAAATAGTAATTCAAGGGAATTTAGATTTTGAAAATATAAATTTATACAAAATCCGTATTGATGCGACAGACAAAGGCCACCCACCCATGACTGGTCATTGCACCATCTTGGTGAAAGTTTTGGATAAAAATGATAATGTCCCTCAGATTGCACTGACTTCCTTATCCTTGCCTATCCGAGAGGACGCTCATTTCGGCACTGTCATTGCCCTAATTAGCGTGTCCGATCTCGACTCAGGTGCCAACGGGCAGGTGACCTGCTCTCTGACGCCCCATGTTCCCTTCAAACTGGTGTCCACCTTCAAGAATTACTATTCATTGGTTCTGGACAGCGCCTTGGATCGCGAGAGTGTGTCGAACTATGAGGTGGTGGTGACTGCGAGGGACGGGGGCTCGCCTTCTCTGTCGGCCACAGCCAGCGTGTCCGTGGAGGTGGCCGACGTGAACGACAACGCGCCCGCGTTCGCGCACCCCGAGTACACGGTGTTCGTGAGGGAGAACAACCCGCCCGGCTGCCACATCTTCACGGTGTCGGCTCGGGACGCGGACGCGCAGGAGAACGCGCTGGTGTCCTACTCGCTGGTGGAGCGGCGGGTGGGCGAGCGAGCGCTGTCGAGCTACATGTCGGTGCACGCGGAGAGCGGCAAGGTGTACGCGCTGCAGCCGCTGGACCACGAGGAGCTGGAGCTGCTGCAGTTCCAGGTGAGCGCGCGCGACGCGGGCGTGCCGCCTCTGGGCAGCAACGTGACGCTGCAGGTGTTCGTGCTGGACGAGAACGACAACGCGCCCGCGCTGCTGCTGCCCAGGCCGGGCGGCGGGGCGGGAGCGCTGAGCCAGCTGGTGGCTCGGTCGGTGGGCGCGGGCCACGTGGTGGCGAAGGTGCGCGCGGTGGACGCGGACTCGGGCTACAACGCGTGGCTGTCGTACGAGCTGCAGCCGGTGGCGGGTGGCGCGCACAGCCCGTTCCGCGTGGGGCTGTACACGGGCGAGATCAGCACGACGCGCGCCCTGGACGAGGCGGACGCGCCGCGCCATCGCCTGCTGGTGCTGGTGAAGGACCACGGCGAGCCGGCGCTGACGGCCACGGCCACCGTGCTGCTGTCGCTGGAGGACAGCGGCCAGGCGCCCAAGGCCTCTTCGCGGGCGTCGACGGGCGCCGCTGGCGCGGAGGCCGCTCTGGTGGATGTGAACGTGTACCTGATCATCGCCATCTGCGCGGTGTCCAGCCTGTTGGTGCTCACGCTGCTGCTGTACACGGCGCTGCGGTGCTCGGCGCCGCCCAGCGAGGGCGCGTGCGGGCCCGGGAAGCCCACGCTGGTGTACTCCAGCGCGGTGGGGAGCTGGTCTTACTCGCAGCAGAGGCGGCAGAGGGTGTGCTCTGGGGAGGGGCCGCCCAAGACCGACCTCATGGCCTTCAGCCCCAGCCTTCCAGCTTGTCCAGTAGTGGTGGATATGGGCGAGCTTCAGGATTTAAATGGTGATCGGCTTTCCAAAGTAAGTCTGAATTTTCATAATTACCAGTTAATATTTATTTTGAAATGTTATAATTGTTTTCGTTCGGTTTATATTTACACTCTCTTTTTTGAAAAATTTGAATAATTTTACATTATATACGTCTTTTCCTTTTTGTCAATCATTATGATCTCTTTGGTTTATTAATGTTGACTTAAAGTGGAATCAGACGTTATTAATATCATTCTACACTTCAAGATTTTTGTCTTGAAACTCAAAATTTCATTGGATACATTCATTTGTGATGCATTTAGAAATTTGCATTGGTAATATTTTTTTTCTTATTAATGTTGTAGAGCTTTCATTACTTTCCATTTGAACTTCAGGAGGGTTATTTCACAGTTACTCATTTTTGAATAATATATTGACATTTCAACGTCACTTTATTACACTTTTATCCTTTCAGCTTCCTTCTTCCTTCCTTTCTTTCCTTCTTCCTTTTTTTTTTTTAATGCTTCTGTTTCACCAACACTTTCAAGTTATCCACTTTGTTTAAGGGCCCTGTTCATCATATCTTAATCTAGATTCCTTTTGGGGCCTGGTGATTCCAAGAGTCCAAGAGTCTGTAGTGCTTATTTACTGTTGGCCTTTTAAACCATTTAGAGACAAAGTACATAGTATTAGTTATCAGACTGAATACTTCTGATTGGGTTGAAGAAGTGAATGGGGAAATTTCACACTCTTACAACTACCATGTGACACCCATGGTTATTGCTCAGCTTATCAGGGATTCAAATATCAGACAAATAGTAATTCAACAGAATGTGAACTTTGACCAAGTACATTCATGTAAAATCTGCATTGAACTCTCAAACACTGCAAATCACTTTTCATGTTTGATTTTTATTTGGTGGGTTCCTTTCATAGAACTATTTCTTCTAATTTAATGCTTTCATTATTCACTCTATATTATGATTTAAACTCTTCACTGTTTCTTTACATGCAGGAAGCAGAGAATAGTGTTTATTGTTGTGAGTTTTGAAGCCATCCTTCCTTGCCTAAATTCCCCCCTACCAATTTTGTTCTGTGCAGCCTTGCTTAACCTCTCATTTTTCAGTTTTCCACCTGTAAAGCTGGGAAGTTAAATAGTAATACCTATCACAGGTAAATGCTGAAGTACTTAGTAAGTTGATACTTATAAAGTGCTTATGATAGTATTAGCTAAATAGTAAGAGCTTGATCAATTTGGCTATTAATATTCTGAAGAGGAATAGGAAAATCTAAAATGTCAGAAGGTCATCATTATGGCTTCTATATTATTTTTATTTTATGTAAAGGTTATTTATGGCCTCCCTATAAATAATTAATTTAAGATGTATTTTAATTAATCCAAGATGTCTCTAACATTTTGAATGCCATTGAAGAAAATTTTGATCCATTTTTTCTATGTTGAAAATTGAATTAAGATTTTGGCAGTGGAAAAGCATTTTGGATTTAAAAAATACATTTAAGCTGCTGAGCCTTTGGTGCTTTGCTGAAGGTGATTTTTAACTTTTTGTGTTGTCCATGTTTTCCTAGGAAGTATTAGACTACCTTAAACTGGAATGGCATATTTTCCTACATTTACAAGTTGTCCAGGGTCTATCAGAGGACTGAACTGGGGTTTGTGCTCCCCAATATTTTCATTTTCTATTTTTGAAATGGTGGAAACCACTGGTAGTGTTTCTGGTTTTTAAAAATAAGTAAGCACACAATAGTTTTGTTTTGGGTTTTTTTTGGTGACGTTGGGTCTTCGTTGCTGCACGCGGGCTTTCTCTAATTGAGGCGAACGGGGGCTACTCTTCATTGCAGCGCGCGGGCTTCTCACTGCGGTGGCTTCTCTTGTTGCGGAGCACAGGCTCCAGGCGCGCGGGCTTCAGTAGTTGTGGTGCACAGGCTTAGTTGCTCCGCGGAATGTGGAATCTTCCCGGACCAGGGCTTGAACCCGTGTACCCTGAATTGACAGGCGGATTCTTAACCACTGCGCCACCAGGGAAGCCCCACACAATAGTTTTTAAACACATACTTAAAAGTGACAAATAGACTATTGTTGTATAATCAATAAAGAGTGTCATTTGTGTAAATAGTGATATCTAACAACCATAAAAATAGTATGCTTTCTTAGGAAATAGAGAAGAACCATAGGCATCACTCTTGAGTAAACATTTAAAAAATATTCTAGGATGGTCTCTAAGAACATGATGCTGTGTCAAGAATGATTGAATTAACAAGAACCAGCCCCTGGCTTCAAAAAGTTTATAGAAGAATAAAGATATCTGTCATACATAAATATAACCATCTTAGAGGCAGAATATTATAAGAGATACAAGAGATGTAAATCACTGTGATTGTATTGAACAGAAATATCCACCTATTTCCCTTGTTGAAGGAGTCCTTCAAGAGTTTTGACATTTTAGTGGTTTTTAAATGGAAAAGTTTCCTTCGGGAGAATATTGAGTATAACCGGTATTCTTGGCAACAGAGGAACTTAAATAAAGTACACAGAAAACCCCAAATGTGCCTGGACACAGGGAAGTCTGTTTTGGTTAAAACATATAGTTCCCATAGGAAAGAGTATGAGATAAAGCAGGAAAAGTAATATGAGAAAAATCTCTTGGGTAATTTGAGTACTTGACTAAGAAATTTTGACTCACCTCTCACATCATTTGACAGCTATCAAAAAGAGTGAATCCATAGGAATAAAAGGTGTTTTTCAGGAAGATGACTGCCAGGATTAAGAGAAGGATAAATGGAGTTGTGACAAGATGATGCAATAAGAAGCTATTGCAATAATTCAGGATAGCAGCATTATTTAAAACTCATTTAGGCAGATATTAAACTTGGAAAGCCATAGCATACAGACGTTAATTATTTTATTTGCAGTTGGGAAAATGGATGTGAAACTTTAAAAAAAACTTGCTCTGTTAAGTAGAACTAAAAAGGATAAAACACCCCAAGCTTGATTAAAGGACTGCTTTAATTAAAGGACAGTTGAGTACCAACATTTAGCTGATGAAATAATCTAAATCATGTTGGAGATTGTAAAAACAGGTGGATATTCATAAAACATGAGGCTTAGAAAGAATGAAAGGAAAAAAGATATGAGAACCATGAAATCCTGAAACAGAACATGTAAATTCTGATGAAAAGAGAAATTCAGAATACTTCGTCCTCGCAAAATGCACTTAATACAAATTCTTCCTTTTCAAAGATACCCCAAACCTTCCCTTATTGTACTTTCTTAAGACAAGTATATGAATTAGTTGCTAATATTTCTTGCTTCCTAAAAACAACTTTTCTAAGTTTTTCTTCCACTAGATTCTTGAGATACTGGGTCCCTAGAGAGACCAGGAGTTTCCTTAACAGAAATCTAAGAAAATGGAGCTTCCTGGACTCTGAAGAGAGGATTTTAAAACTTAGGGTTGCTAACATAATTTTATTTGTCACTTGGATTTTTATCTTTATTTTAAAACTTTGTGGGAAAACATATTTTCAAGGCTTGAGAACTACAATTATGGTCACACTAAACATCCAGAAGTGAAATCTCCTAAGAATGCCTTCAGCCAGCATGAGAAATGTTGTCCTACACTTTAACAAATATTTGTAGAAATTCAGAGATTGAAATAAAACTTTGCACCTTATTAATATAAAGTTGATTTTTGTAATTCGTACTTACTTTTTGGGCCACATGATGTCGCTCTTTACCGTGAAATTCTCTTAATTCAAGACAAAACTAAGTCATCCCTTTTCACATCGGAAAGAGTCTCCACTCTGTTTCAGTACCCGGAGGTTGAACAATGGCGAGCCTATCAGGATAATAAAGAAGGGATAAGAAGATTCCTCTAAGTTTTGCGACAAGTTACGCAGTTTAGAATAAAATACCAATAATTTGAAATGTACTCAAATCTAGGCGACTCGGGGAACCGGCATCTACTGCTATTTTTTATAATTCTCATAGCCTGGGAGACAACGAGCAGCCAGGTCCATTACTCGCTCCCGGAGGAAGCCAAACACGGCACCTTCGTGGGCCGCATCGCCCAGGACCTGGGGCTGGAGCTGGCGGAGCTGGTGCCGCGCCTGTTCCGGGTGGCGTCCAAAGGCCGCGGGGACCTTCTGGAGGTAAATCTGCAGAATGGCATTTTGTTTGTGAATTCTCGGATCGACCGGGAGGAGCTGTGCGGGCGGAGCGCGGAGTGCAGCATCCACCTGGAGGTGATCGTGGACCGGCCGCTGCAGGTGTTCCACGTGGAGGTGGAGGTGAAGGACATTAACGACAATCCTCCTGTGTTCCCCGGAACACAAAGGAATCTGTTTATCGCGGAATCCAGGCCGCTTGACTCTCGGTTTCCACTAGAGGGCGCCTCCGATGCAGATATCGGGGAGAACGCTCTGTTGACTTACAGGCTGAGCTCCAGTGAGTATTTCTCTCTGGACGTACCAACCACCGACCAACAGGTAAAGCCTCTGGGACTTGTATTACGAAAACCTTTAGACAGGGAAGAATCTCCGGAACTTCATTTAGTGCTCACGGCCACTGACAGAGGCAAACCTGAGCTGACTGGCACAGTTCAGTTACTCGTCAAAGTGCTGGACGCCAATGACAACGCCCCAGCTTTCGACAGAACACTCTATGCGGTGAAATTACCAGAAAACGTTCCCAATGCAACGTTTGTAATTAAACTTAACGCCTCAGATTTAGACGAAGGCTTGAATGGGGATATTATTTACTCATTCTCTAGTGACGTTTCTCCAGATATAAAATTTAAGTTCTACATAGACTCCCTAAGTGGGAAGATTATAGCAATAGGACATATAGATTTTGAAGAAAGTAAAGCCTACAAAATTCCAGTAGAGGCGATCGATAAAGGCCTCCCACCCCTGGCTGGTCACTGTACAGTTCTTGTGGAAGTTTTGGACGCTAATGACAATGCTCCAGAGTTGACTGTCACTTCCCTGTCGCTTCCTATCTCAGAAGATGCTCAGCCCGGCACAGTTATCATCTTGATTAATGTGTCTGACCAAGATTCTGGTGCCAATGGGCAGGTGACCTGCTCATTAACGCCCCAGGTCCCCTTCAAACTGGTGTCCACGTTCAAGAATTACTATTCGCTGGTTCTGGACAGCGCCTTGGATCGCGAGACTGTGGCCAACTATGAGGTGGTGGTGACCGCGCGGGACGCGGGCTCGCCTTCCCTGTCGGTAACAGCCACCGTGTCCGTGGAGGTGGCCGATGTGAACGACAACGCGCCCGCGTTCGCGCACCCCGAGTACACGGTATTCGTGAGGGAGAACAACCCGCCCGGCTGCCACATCTTCACGGTGTCGGCTCGGGACGCGGACGCGCAGGAGAACGCGCTGGTGTCCTACTCGCTGGTGGAGCGGCGGGTGGGCGAGCGAGCGCTGTCGAGCTACGTGTCGGTGCACGCGGAGAGCGGCAAGGTGTACGCGCTGCAGCCGCTGGACCACGAGGAGCTGGAGCTGCTGCAGTTCCAGGTGAGCGCGCGCGACGCGGGCGTGCCGCCTCTGGGCAGCAACGTGACGCTGCAGGTGTTCGTGCTGGACGAGAACGACAACGCGCCCGCGTTGCTGCTGCCCAGGCCGGGCGGCGGGGCGGGAGCGCTGAGTCAGCTGGTGGCTCGGTCGGTGGGCGCGGGCCACGTGGTGGCGAAGGTGCGCGCGGTGGACGCGGACTCGGGCTACAACGCGTGGCTGTCGTACGAGCTGCAGCCGGTGGCGGGTGGCGCGCACAGCCCGTTCCGCGTGGGGCTGTACACGGGCGAGATCAGCACGACTCGCGCCCTGGACGAGGCGGACGCGCCGCGCCATCGCCTGCTGGTGCTGGTGAAGGACCACGGCGAGCCGGCGCTGACGGCCACGGCCACCGTGCTGCTGTCGCTGGAGGACAGCGGCCAGGCGCCCAAGGCCTCTACGCGGGCGTCGACGGGCGCCGCTGGCGCGGAGGCCGCTCTGGTGGATGTGAACGTGTACCTGATCATCGCCATCTGCGCGGTGTCCAGCCTGTTTGTGCTCACGCTGCTGCTGTACGCGGCGCTGCGGTGCTCGGCGCCGCCCAGCGAGGGCGCGTGCGGGCCCGGGAAGCCCACGCTAGTGTACTCCAGCGCGGTAGGGAGCTGGTCTTACTCGCAGCAGAGGCGGCAGCGGGTGTGCTCTGGGGAGGGGCCGCCCAAGGCAGATCTCATGGCCTTCAGCCCCAGCCTCCCTCCAATCTTAGGTTCAGAAAACGCGGGCAAACTGCAAGATGTTGATCATTGCACGGAGGTAGGTCCATTTAAACTGATATTAAAATATTTAAGACGAAATTTTATAATTTATAGTATTTCACATTTATTTTCCTTTTTCTAATATATAGCACGTTTTCACACTTCAGTATACAAACGTTACTGTGGTTTAAGAATATTTAAAATTAATCGTTTTTTCCCCCAGATTTATTGCGATATATTTGGTGAATAGCATTGAGTATGTTTAAGGCATAAAACGTGATGATTTAATACATGTGTATATGGCGAATTTAATCTCTGTTTCTCAGTGCCATCAGACATTAACCATTCTCCATGTGTTGGGTTTCTATTCAAATTCAAATTTTTCTTGGATAAATTTCTTCTTACTGAATACGATTTTATTCTTTGTAATACCTAACTTTCTGAACCCTAACAACAACCTGTTTATATACATTCCTCCAAATAGCATTTATTTTTCATTGTATGTAGTTTTAACCTTACTTCATATACTATGTTTCGATAATATTTATATATTTTCTGGGGATTACTTTTACTTTAAGATCAGAGCCCATCCATTTTATTTTCTTCTCTCTCTTAGGGTTTGTTACATAGGTATAGAGAAACAGATATTACTATATATACTACATGTATATAGTGTTTATTGGTATTTTAAGCAGTTTAGTAATAAAGTACAGAATAATAATTTCCTTCAAAATTTGCATGTTTTCATTTTCTTACCAAATTTATTATAGACCAGATAAAAATAAAACCAAAAGTGGACAAATATTTAATATTCCTTTCAACAGAATATCAAATAGAACATTGTACTATTTCAAGATATGTGCTTTATTATCAGATACTTTTTTAGTCATGTCAATAACAACATTTTTGGAGGATCTATGTATAGTAACTAATTTCTTTTAATCTGATAAAAATCTTCTTACTTCTAATGATTAATATTGAGGAAAATACTATCAGCCCTTTGTAGATGAGTTGGAATATTATGGAAAAATATTTCACATTTAAACATATTTTATATATGACTTAGAAAAATAATTTGATTAGAAAAACTATTAATTCCATTCTTGCTGTTCAAATGATTAATTTATAAATCTTTATTACACAGAATATGCAGGATGATTAGGACTCATTTATTCAAGTTAACATTTTTAGTTTTGTACAGTAAAACTTTGAGAGTCCAAGAATGTTTATTATTATTTTTTTAATCTTTTCATTTTTTTGTTCTTGTCTTTTTTAAACCTTTGCTTCTTGTAACTGTTTGACCTGGCTTGATGTTAGTTGGTCATAGATTTTGAGCATATTCCTTTGGAGAGAATGGTGGGACTTAATGGAATGGAATGAATGGTTTCTGGAACGCTCAATTCTTAATTTGTTATTAATATATTTCTTAATTTCTTTAACATTTATGACCAGCAATGTATGACATTTTATTTCCTTTGCTTACCTGTAAGTAACCTGAAACTAGTATTATTTTGTGGCTTATTTTATATTTCTCACAATACCTTCAGTGCCTAAATTTTATTTGGCTATTAAAAGCACATTACATGAAAGAAATAATTTTAATCCTTAATTTTAATGGCTGTGTTGTTTTTGTTTTTGTTTTTTTTGCGGTACGCGGGCCTCTCACTGTTGTGGCCTGTCCCATTGCGGAGCACAGGCTCCGCACGCGCAGGCTCAGAGGCCATGGCTCACCGGCCCAGCCGCTCCTCGGGCATGTGGGATCTTCCCAGACCGGGGCACGAACCCGTGTCCCCTGCATCACCCTGCATCCCCCTTCATCGGCAGGCGGACTCTCAACCACTGCGCCACCAGGGAAGCCCCAATGGCTGTATATTTTAAAAATATGTTTATCTTTACTGTACTGTTTGAATCAAATGTGGAGTTTCTCCCTTGTGAAAGTGATGGTACACTTAGATTTTCTATTCTGTCTATGCCTACCTGATTCTTGGATATAACTTTAATTACTCAATTCTCCTAAATGTTTAATTGGTTTTTAAAAATTCCTTAATTAGAAATAAGACACTTAAAAATAAAAGAAACAAGACACTTTCCATCACCTACCATTTATTTGACACCTCTCATCATTTCGATAATTTTAGTTCTGTGTTCCTACAACTCTCTAATTGATATTCAATTTCATTTTAGGGGTGTGCTTATCACAAAGATGGAGTCAAAATCTAATCTGTATTTTAACACTTTGCACTCCTCTATGTTAATGGTTTTATTTGTTTATTTTTAACTTTTTATTTTATATGGGTGTATATAGTTGATTAACAATTTTGTATTAGTTTCAGGTGAATGGTAATGATTTTAGCTATTAAATATTTCCTAAATTGAAAGGTACCAGAGCTCAGTTATTAAATACTGTGGATTCTGGAGCTTCCTGGATTAAAACTCCACCTCTTCCAGTTTTTGTTCATATAGCCTTTGATAAAGCATTTGTTATTTCAATTCCTTGGTTTCACATTCTACACATGATGAATATAAATTCTATTGCATAGAATTTTTGTATAGAATTTTTGTATCAAGTAAGTTAATATTTATAAAGTTGCTTATAAAATGTCTGTCAAATACTATGCATAACAAAATTTAGTTATTATTCAAAAGAGTTCAAGGAGTTAATAACTGGAAAAAGAAAAACTAAAATGTTAGAAAGTCATTATGGCCTTCTATATTACTCTTATTTTATGTAAAAGTTATCTTTTGTGAAGTTATTTTCAGGTTAACCTACAATGTGTCAATATTTTGAATTCTTTGTGATAGAATTAAAAAACTCATCTAAAAGTCAGTTTCACCAGTTTTGGGAAGTCCAATTACCATTGTGGATGTGGAAAACCTTTTGGAATCTAGAAATTTATTTAGATAAAGTCTCCTCAAGGAAAGTTTAAACTATCTTGTGTTGACAGTGATGTCTTTTTTCATACTTATAAGTTGCTTCAGATCATTTAGAGGTCTGAGTAGGTGTTTGAAATCTTTGTTCTTTTCCATTAATGGTGTTTTCCCTTCCTCAAAATTAAGTACACAGTATGTTTTGATGACGATTTAAAAGTTAGTAGTAGTTACTGCCTGTTAACCATGGAAGTAGACCATTTATATAGAAAGTGTTATAGAATAACTTTTAAAATATAGTCATCAGTCTTCATTAATCATTAGTAGGACCCTTAGGGGATTCCAAGACCATGTTAGCATGCCAGGGACCACTGAATTATCAAAACCCAGCCTCTGACATCAAAACGTTTGAGATAAAATAAATATATGGGTCGTACAATGAAAGACAAGATATTATAACAGGCCCAAAAGCAAAGCTGGGGTTGAAAGAAAATCACTCCCTATTTGTCTTTCTGAAGGAACACTTGAAGAGGCATGGTGTTTTCAATGGTTTTTAAAAGAGTAAGTTACCCTGAGAGAATATTGAGAATAATGAATAATTCTGTGAAGGAGAAAATTAAGCAAACTGAAGACACACAAAAGCCTCTATATGACTGGAAACACGGAATAGTCCACTGTGGTTAAAACATATGGTTCACATAGAATAAAGTCAGAAAAAGTAATATGAAAATATCTCTTGATTCTGAGTACTAGACTAAGTAACTTTGAGTAGTAGATTAAAGAATTTGGATTCTTCAGAAGTAAATTGGGAACTATCAAAAGATCTTGAGCAAAAAAATTCAACATCGTGTTTCAGAAGATTGGATGGAAAGACAATCTAGGAAGCTACTGCAATAATGAAGGATAGCAGCAATTAGTTAAAAACGTTTCTTAGGCAGGTAGCTGTAAGAATATGAAAGAAAAGATAGATATACAGGAGCATTAATGGTACGATAAACTGATAATTTTGCCTTTACTCTTGAAAAGCACTAAAATCTAGATGTAATTAATCTACTTGCAGTTTAGAATGAGAGTAGTTCACAAATGAGCTTTCCTTGTTAAATAGATACTAAGAAGGAAAAATCCCAAGCATAACTTTAAAAACAGAAATTGTCCTAAGTACTAAGGATGAACAATAATGAAATTAAAATGTATGTATTATGAAAAGACATAATGTAAACTATATTGGGGATTGTAAAAAGATATTCATAAGTATTAAGGCTTGGAAAAATGCAACTATATAGATATAGGAATGCAACACATTTCTGAAAAGAAATCACATTAATTCTAATAAAAAGAAAAATATAGACTAGTTTCTCCCTACAAAATATATTAAAGCAAATTCTTACTTATATTAAAATATTTTACATATATTCAATTCATAAAATTACTTAAGAAAATACTTCAATTTGTTGCTCAGTTTTCTAGATTTTTTTTTTTTTCAGACATGAGCAAGTTTCTTTTTCATCAGTAGATTTCTGGTCTCCTAGAGACCCTAGGAACAGTGAGTCATCGAATTCTTCTAGGCAGAATCCTAAGTCTACGTATGTGGGAGATCCTGAATTACAGAACAAAAGAATTTTCCAGTTTAAAATCCCTGGTTGTTTAACTAATCATTTTAATTCTCACTTCATTTCTGTGATTATTTTTAAATTGTGTGGAGAGTTTAGTTTCCTCAGGTAACAGAAAGCCACAGTTTTGGTTTATACTAAACATTTAGCTGCACTTATTTCACATGAATGCTTCCAACAAGAGAAATGTCCTTCTCTATTTCATCAACGATTAAGAAAAAATTCAGAGAATGAAACAAAACTTTGCAGGATAATGGCGAAATGTTTATTCATAGAATATGTACTTACTTTTGGGGCCACGTGATGTCACTCTCGGCTGAGAAATTCTCTGATTCAAAGCCATCTTTTAGGCTTTGGAAAGACAGTCCGGTCTTTTATAGTCTCCTAGGGCAGAACAGTGACGAACACAGCAGGATGGGACTGAAGGAATCAGAAGATTTCCCCTAGTTTTGAAAAATTTTTCGCTAACTATAAAAAAGATCAAGTATTTGAAATGTTGTACTCAAGTCGAGGCGACCAAGGGGAGCGGGATCTACTGCTACTGTTTATCATTCTCACAGCCTGGGAGACCGGGAGCAGCCAGGTCCACTACTCAGTCCTGGAGGAGGCCAAACACGGCACCTTCGTGGGCCACATCGCCCAGGACCTAAGGCTGGAGCTGGCGGAGCTTGTGCCCCGCTTGTTCCAGTTGGATTCCAAAGGCCGCGGGGACCTTCTGGAGGTAAATCTGCAGAATGGCATTTTGTTTGTGAATTCTCGGATCGACCGGGAGGAGCTGTGCGGGCGGAGCGCGGAGTGCAGCATCCACCTGGAGGTGATCGTGGACCGGCCGCTGCAGGTGTTCCATGTGGAGGTGGAGGTGAAGGATATTAACGACAATCCTCCTGTGTTCCCCGGAACACAAAGGAATCTGTTTATCGCGGAATCCAGGCCGCTTGACTCTCGGTTTCCACTAGAGGGCGCCTCCGATGCAGATATCGGGGAGAACGCTCTGTTGACTTACAGGCTGAGCTCCAGTGAGTATTTCTCTCTGGACGTACCAACCACCGACCAACAGGTAAAGCCTCTGGGACTTGTATTACGAAAACCTTTAGACAGGGAAGAATCTCCGGAACTTCATTTAGTGCTCACGGCCACTGACAGAGGCAAACCTGAGCTGACTGGCACAGTTCAGTTACTCGTCAAAGTGCTGGACGCCAATGACAACGCCCCAGCTTTCGACAGAACACTCTATGCGGTGAAATTACCAGAAAACGTTCCCAATGCAACGTTCGTAATTAAACTTAACGCCTCAGATTTAGACGAAGGCTTGAATGGGGATATTATTTACTCATTCTCTAGTGACGTTTCTCCAGATATAAAATTTAAGTTCTACATAGACCCCCTAAGTGGGAAGATTATAGCAATAGGACATATAGATTTTGAAGAAAGTAAAGCCTACAAAATTCCAGTAGAGGCGATCGATAAAGGCCTCCCACCCCTGGCTGGTCACTGTACAGTTCTTGTGGAAGTTGTGGACACTAACGACTTTGCTCCAGAGTTGATTATCAAAACGCTCTGGCTCCCTGTCAAAGAGGACGCACAGCTGGGGACAATCATTGCCCTGATCAGCGTTATTGACCGAGACGAAGGTGCAAATGGACAGGTGACCTGTTCTGTGATGCCTCATGTCCCCTTCAAACTGGTGTCCACCTTCAAGAATTACTACTCGCTGGTGCTGGACAGCGATCTGGACCGTGAGAGGGTGGCAAACTATGAAGTGGTGGTGACCGCGCGGGACGCGGGCTCGCCTTCCCTGTGGGCCACAGCCAGCGTGTCCGTGGAGGTGGCCGACGTGAACGACAACGCGCCCGCGTTCGCGCACCCCGAGTACACGGTGCTGGTGAAGGAGAACAACCCGCCCGGCTGCCACATCTTCACGGTGTCCGCTCGGGACGCGGACGCGCAGGAGAACGCGCTGGTGTCCTACTCGCTGGTGGAGCGGCGGGTGGGCGAGCGAGCGCTGTCGAGCTACGTGTCGGTGCACGCGGAGAGCGGCAAGGTGTACGCGCTGCAGCCGCTGGACCACGAGGAGCTGGAGCTGCTGCAGTTCCAGGTGAGCGCGCGCGACGCGGGCGTGCCGCCTCTGGGCAGCAACGTGACGCTGCAGGTGTTCGTGCTGGACGAGAACGACAACGCGCCCGCGCTGCTGCTGCCCAGGCCGGGCGGCGGGGCGGGAGCGCTGAGCCAGCTGGTGGCTCGGTCGGTGGGCGCGGGCCACGTGGTGGCGAAGGTGCGCGCGGTGGACGCGGACTCGGGCTACAACGCGTGGCTGTCGTACGAGCTGCAGCCGGTGGCGGGTGGCGCGCGCAGCCCGTTCCGCGTGGGGCTGTACACGGGCGAGATCAGCACGACGCGCGCCCTGGACGAGGCGGACGCGCCGCGCCATCGCCTGCTGGTGCTGGTGAAGGACCACGGCGAGCCGGCGCTGACGGCCACGGCCACCGTGCTGCTGTCGCTGGAGGACAGCGGCCAGGCGCCCAAGGCCTCTTCGCGGGCGTCGACGGGCGCCGCTGGCGCGGAGGCCGCTCTGGTGGATGTGAACGTGTACCTGATCATCGCCATCTGCGCGGTGTCCAGCCTGTTGGTGCTCACGCTGCTGTTGTACACGGCGCTGCGGTGCTCGGCGCCGTCCAGCGAGGGCGCGTGCGGACCCGGGAAGCCCACGCTGGTGTACTCCAGCGCGGTGGGGAGCTGGTCTTACTCGCAGCAGAGGCGGCAGCGGGTGTGCTCTGGGGAGGGCCCGCCCAAGACCGACCTCATGGCCTTCAGCCCCAGCCTACCTCCGTGTCCTGGATCTGTAGATGGAAGTGGAGACCCACAAGCTTCTTTGGACTCCTCTGGGAAGGTGGGTTGCTCTAATATTTTGTTTTTTATGTATGTATTCATTTAGTCTTGCAAAATATTTTAATTATCCTATAAGATACTTTTAAATAATTTTTATCCAATTTTTTCTAGTTCTGCCAGGATGTTTAATTTTATTTCCGGAAAGTGAACCTTAACTTTGTAACTGACTTTTGCTTCGACTTCTAGTTGAGAATTATTACAAACCATACACTGAACAGACATTTATTAGAGCTGAATCCATTTTATTTAAAACCTGTTGTGGGAGTCATATTGAATTCCTGATTAATTGCTGCCACCGACCTGAAAACTATTAGGTGAAAACAAATTTAGTCATTACACATTAACTGCAACACCACTCTATGAAATGATAATTTATTTCTAAAGTAAGCATGGTTGTTTAGTCTAATTATATTGTTTTTAAACAACCCCATAGCAGATAATATGCAGTCACTCTTACCTTGTCAACCTATAGTTTCCTACCTTTCTGGAGACACGGCGGTCAGCACTAGTTAGTGTCTGTAACTTCAATAAGCAACTTCCAATATACCTAGAAAACAGTTGCTTTACTTTAGGAATTTAATGTTGACAGTAATTGTTTCAAATATAACTCTTATTCCCATTTGTTCAAAATATGTTTCTTTACATTGTCTGACAGTGTAGATCATAAGAAAATGTTGATTGAGAATCTTTTCTACGCATAGAAATTTTTTTGAAATTCATGTTTTATCTGATATTGAAGAAATACTTCCTGAAAGGTACTTTCTTTCCTGAAGAAGACTTTCTCCTTTTATTGAAATTTTCTGTTAGTAATATAATGCTGGGGCATTAAAGATATACCCATATTTCACACTTTGAATTCTCTTGAAATTGTTGTCTGGAACTTGACCAGTTTACATGAGGATTTACTTTTTCTCTCAGTATTCCAAAAGACAGAAATCTGGAGATGAGATTGTGCACCTTTAAAGTCACTACAAGCTAAACTTACATTTCCTGGATTATGGTTTGCAAGTTTCAAATTGGTGGTTCTCCACACTCTATCTTTAGTCCAAGCGTTCATTTTGTTTTTCTAATTTATATATTAAAAACTTCCTTTATTCTTACATTGCATTTTTGTAATGTGTTTTATATTTCTACTCAGGGGTTTTATTTTATTTTTTATCATGTCAGGTATTTTCCAAGGCATTTCTTAATTGAAAATTCAAAAGAGCAAGTCAGAGTGGACTTGAGAATAGAGCCACAATGTAACCGGGCACTTGCAAGTAAAAATCACTTAAATATTTCAGTACTTTGTTTCTCTCCAAACGACACATGTTTGGTTTATGCTACAAAGCAATCTATTTTTTTCCCATTTTATTTCTTGCAAAACTTGAATATTCTCTGAACTCTTGTCATAAAACCTATGTCTGTTGGCACAACTCACCTTAAATCCAGACTTATACCTTCAAATATCTCTGTCCTTGTACTTTTTCAGGTTCCATATGCCACTTGTACTTGGGCCCAGGTATTTGATTATGTTATATGGATTAAGGGATGCTAGAAGTGTCATTTGCTTCCGCCCAAAAAAACTGCCACCGTTCCTCTAGTATCTTAGAACTAGTATTATTCATTAAGTACTTACTACATATTTTATAATTAAACATTTTATTCTTTATTATTGATGGCTGCATTGATATAATTGGTAATATAGTCCCTTATACTAATCTTTATTCTCTCCCAAAATATGGGCTATCATTGTATGCAAATTTTCAGAAGATCAGTGAACATCTTAGTAATGAATTTATCTTTTGGGTCATCAGGAAGCATGAGCACACTGGGATTCAGGAAATTCAGGATTAAAAACAGCTGGGAAGTCCAAAATAGAGAGGTGAGAGCTTGGAAGACACTTCATTGCTCAATTCAAGCCAGAATCATGAGACCAATAATGAAGCTCCCCTATGCCAGTCTGTTAACTGTAGTTTCTAGATAGGGCTAACTAAGTTATGACTCGATCTCAGACACTTTTGAGAGTGAAAGGGGCACTATACAAAAGACCACAGACAAACAGAGCATATTTCAGGCAAACTGGTTTTTATGGTCAGCCTATCCTCAGACCTGACAATGCTAACTGCTTTAGCAATATCTGGGGTCCTTATTGAACATTCTGCTTCCCAGACACCACCTCAAGTTTCTGAAATAAGAGGTATTGGCAAATTTGCATTTTAACAAGCATTCCAGGTGATTCTTATCCAACTGAAGTTTTAGAGGCTATAGCCCTATTGAGTTGCTTGGCAAAGCAAGTTCCTATTATTTGACAGGATATAATTTAACTACACTACTTTTCATTCATTATTGGAGATTTGTATTGGGGTATTTATGTTATTACCTGGTTAAAAATGCTCATTAACAGCAATGGAATTTAGTTTATATCATTGCCTTGTGTTGAGATGATTAATCAATGATAAACTTATTTTTAGACTCCAGATAGTAGCTTACACTGAACATTGCTATTGTGGGTGGATAGATTAACTCATTACATTTTAATTCATGCTGTATAAGAAAAGTAACCCTTAAAATCAGAATATGAATAGACTTTGACCCTAAAATAATTCTAAAGGAGTAGAGAAGTATAAAAACAGAAGTTAGAAGCACACATACATCGATGAATCAAGTGACCCTCATTCCTGTAAATTTTCTTATTTATTCTATAAATGTTCTATTTTTCAGAGTTCAAAATTATTGATTTCTTTAAAAAAATAATTAAAGTAAGAAATTAACCTTTGGATAAGACAAAACCTCCCATCAGTAAGTTTTCCTTTTTTTTTTTTTTTTTTTGCGGTACGCGGGCCTCTCACTGTTGTGGCCTCTCCCGTTGCGGAGCACAGGCTCCGGACGCACAGGCTCAACGGCCATAGCTCACAGGCCCAGCCGCTCCGCGGCATGTGGGATCTTCCCGGACTGGGGCATGAACCTGTGTCCCCTGCATAGGCAGGCGGACTCTCAACCGCTGCGCCACCAGGGAAGCCCAGTTTTCCTTTTTTTTGAAAAAGAGAAACTTCAACTTTTATCAGTAGCATATAGTATAGTATATTGCCTGCACCGCGAGGCATACAGGATCTTAGTTCCCCGACCAGGGATTGAACCCGGACCCCCTTCACTGTAAGCGTGGAGTCTTAACCACTGGACCACCCAGGAAGTCCACCATAGATATATTAATGGAGAATTTCAGTTACTGAATATTTGATTCCAAGAATTTTGAGAGAGAGAAAGTATTTTTTACTGCAGGTGATGAAAAACTTTGACACTTATAAAATTATTAGATAATGCCCAAACTGTATATTTGGGGTATTTGAAAAACATAAATATAACAAAGATGAAATTAGTTGTCTCTGAAATTGGAAATCATAAATTTTTAATTATTTTGAATCAAAATTAAGATTCTTTTTGCCCATGTGAGATGTGTATAAAAAAGTGAAACTTCCCCTGTATAACCAATTTCTCAATAAAAGCACTTTTCTGTCTTCTTAAAGACAGGAACACCACTCAGCCTGTGCAGCAGCAATATGTAAAGGCTTTATAGGGTGATGCCATTCTATAGGTAATCATTTTATCCAAAGAGCCAATTTTGGTCTTGAGCATTATGAAACTAATGTGGCTAAAGTGAGCCCTGAGAACAACTGCCATTTATGAAGCACTCACTCTCCTTGAGGTATTATACTAGGCACTTAATATATCATAGTTCATGCAACTACCATATTATTATTAATATTTTATGAATGTTATGAAAGTGAAAACTGAGACGGAGATAGGTTAAATTATTTTCCCCAAGTCACACACTAGTAAGTTGGAGACTAGGAATCAGAAGAGAGGAATTTCTGATGTTGAAGCCTGTGATCTCTCTACATTCTAGTGATGATTGGCATTTAGAAGTTGCAAATACCTCACAGAGAACTGATGCTTGAGATTAGTGTCTAAATAAGGTTTATTTAATATCAAAATAATGACAAGGAGAAGTGAATTAAGGTTTAGAAGTTGAAGAGACTTAAATTTGTTATCCAACAAAATGCTAGTACACTCAGTATTATACAAATATTAAGCGTGTTTTCAAATTCAGCTAAAGACAATCATGGTTAGGGAAGGAATTACTTCTCTGTGATTTTCCACTTAAGAAAAATGCGGCACTACGTATCGACAATGATTATTATTATATACAAAAGAAACGTAATGTGAGTCTTTGAAAGTCCATAGAGACCCAAATATATGAAAATAGAATGAAAAGATAGGAACAAGAGTTGTTAAACTCATGGAATTGTACTTACACAATAAGCCACCGAGTGTCGCTGTCTTCCACAAAATGGCTTTTCAGAACAAAGGCATGATCCTGTTTCTCAAGGACTAGGAAAGAGCTACATTCGGAGATCTCAGCCATTTCAATAAAATTGGATGCAAGAAATCGAATAGAAAAAATCGGAGCGGTGGGTGTGTTCTGGACGCCGAGTCACTGATTTGTAAAACAGGAGAAAGTTATGATGTTGGTCTACAGACCTATCAGGCAGAGAACCCAGCGCCTGCTTCTCTCGTTTCTGCTCATTGCAGCCTGGGAGACAGGGAGCAGCCAGGTCCATTACTCGCTCCCGGAGGAAGCCAAACACGGCACCTTCGTGGGCCGCATCGCCCAGGACCTGGGGCTGGAGCTGACGGAGCTGGTGCCGCGCCTGTTCCGGGTGGCGTCCAAAGGCCGCGGGGACCTTCTGGAGGTAAATCTGCAGAATGGCATTTTGTTTGTGAATTCTCGGATCGACCGGGAGGAGCTGTGCGGGCGGAGCGCGGAGTGCAGCATCCACCTGGAGGTGATCGTGGACCGGCCGCTGCAGGTGTTCCATGTGGAGGTGGAGGTGAAGGACATTAATGACAACCCGCCGGTCTTCTCTGTCTCAGAACAAAAGCTCTCAATTTACGAATCTCGACCGCTTGACTCTCGATTTCCTCTAGAAGGTGCATCTGATGCGGATATCGGAGAGAACGCAATGCTTACTTACAGACTCAGTCGAAATGACTTTTTCACTCTAGATATTATAAACAAAAAGGACAAAGGCAAATTTCCAGTGCTTGTTCTACGAAAACTGCTGGATCGTGAAGAAAATCCTCAGCTTCAGTTGTTATTAACGGCAACTGATGGAGGCAAACCCGAACTGACGGGATTTGTTACTCTGCTGATCCTGGTGTTAGACGCCAATGATAATGCACCTCTATTTGACCGATCCGTTTATGAAGTTAAGATGTATGAAAATTCAGCGAACCAAACATTAGTCATCTGGCTAAATGCTTCTGATGTGGATGAAGGGATAAATAAGGAAATAATATATTCGTTTAGCTCTTTGGTCCTACCCAGCACAAGAAGGAAATTTCTAATGAATGAAAGCACAGGAGAAATAAGAGTAAACGATGCTATTGACTTTGAGGATAGTAATACTTATGAAATTCATGTAGATGTTACAGATAAAGGAAACCCACCTATGGTTGGTCACTGCACTGTCCTAGTGGAAATCCTGGATGAAAACGATAATTCACCTGAGGTGGTTGTCACTTCTTTGGCTCTTCCGGTGCGAGAGGACGCTCAGGTGGGCACCGTCATCGCCTTAATCAGCGTGTCCGACCGTGACTCTGGCGCCAACGGGCAGGTGACCTGCACATTAACATCTCATGTCCCCTTCAAACTGGTGTCCACCTTCAAGAATTACTATTCGCTAGTGCTGGACAGCGCCCTGGACCGCGAGACCTTGGAGAACTATGAGGTAGTGGTGACCGCGCGGGACGCGGGCTCGCCTTCCCTGTCGGCCACAGCCAGCGTGTCCGTGGAGGTGGCCGACGTGAACGACAACGCGCCCGCGTTCGCGCACCCCGAGTACACGGTGTTCGTGAAGGAGAACAACCCGCCCGGCTGCCACATCTTCACGGTGTCGGCTCGGGACGCGGACGCGCAGGAGAACGCGCTGGTGTCCTACTCGCTGGTGGAGCGGCGGGTGGGCGAGCGAGCGCTGTCGAGCTACGTGTCGGTGCACGCGGAGAGCGGCAAGGTGTACGCGCTGCAGCCGCTGGACCACGAGGAGCTGGAGCTGCTGCAGTTCCAGGTGAGCGCGCGCGACGCGGGCGTGCCGCCTCTGGGCAGCAACGTGACGCTGCAGGTGTTCGTGCTGGACGAGAACGACAACGCGCCCGCGCTGCTGCTGCCCGGGCCGGGCGGCGGGGCGGGCGCGCTGAGCCAGCTGGTGGCTCGGTCGGTGGGCGCGGGCCACGTGGTGGCGAAGGTGCGCGCGGTGGACGCGGACTCGGGCTACAACGCGTGGCTGTCGTACGAGCTGCAGCCGGCGGCGGGTGGCGCGCACAGCCCGTTCCGCGTGGGGCTGTACACGGGCGAGATCAGCACGACGCGCGCCCTGGACGAGGCGGACGCGCCGCGCCATCGCCTGCTGGTGCTGGTGAAGGACCACGGCGAGCCGGCGCTGACGGCCACGGCCACCGTGCTGCTGTCGCTGGAGGACAGCGGCCAGGCGCCCAAGGCCTCTTCGCGGGCGTCGACGGGCGCCGCTGGCGCGGAGGCCGCTCTGGTGGATGTGAACGTGTACCTGATCATCGCCATCTGCGCGGTGTCCAGCCTGTTGGTGCTCACGCTGCTGTTGTACACGGCGCTGCGGTGCTCGGCGCCGCCCAGCGAGGGCGCGTGCGGGCCCGGGAAGCCCACGCTGGTGTACTCCAGCGCTGTGGGGAGCTGGTCTTACTCGCAGCAGAGGCGGCAGCGGGTGTGCTCTGGGGAGGGGCCGCCCAAGGCAGATCTCATGGCCTTCAGCCCCAGTCTTACGCCGTGTCCACTACCAGACGTAGAAGGGGAAGAACAGTCTACTGGAGGCAACCACTCTAGCAAGGTGGGTTATTGCTTTTCAATTTTATAGTTTGCTTCGTGAATATTTTATTTCACCGCTTTCCCCCTCAAATATGTATCTTGGAATACCTTCATTCTTTGTCTAAATATCATGTATTTATATAATTCCTCAAATATTCCTTAGTAATTCCTTTTGTAATATAGTTTATTCTAAAACTTCACTTTATATTCTATATACAGTACCTTGTGCATCAACTTTTGCTGAATACTTCAATTTTTAATATATGCCATTTTTCTGAATTCATTTATATTTTCCAATATAAATATTTGATGTCGGTTGAAGGTTTTTATTTTTTTCATAAACTATTTTTTATTTTACAAATATTTGTCAGATTAGTACTTTATAATTTTATTTAATTTTTAAATCTAAAAATTGAAATAACCTTGCTACAGTAACAAAAACCTGCTACGATCAATTTCCTTCACGATGAAAATGTGGTTTTTGCTCCCTAAGTACAGAATGTGTAGTGCAACATAACATAATGCATACTGTAACTTCAGTGTTTACACTTCGTTCGTTTTTTTTTTTGGTGGTACGCGGGCCTCTCACTGTTGTGGCCCCTCCCGTTGCGGAGCACAGGCTCCGGACGCGCAGGCTCAGCGGCCATGGCTCACGGGCCCAGCCGCTCCGCGGCGTGTGGGATCCTCCCAGACCGGGGCACGAACCCGTGTTCCCTGTATTGGCAGGCGGACTCTCAAACAATGCGCCACCAGGGAAGCCCTACACTTTATTCTTAATAGTAGATTATGTAGACTGGAAGATTACCATTTTAAAAAGTCCTAATCTACGGAATTAAATTAAGTGTTTTGAATTTTAAATGTTTTTTTGAATTTTTATTTTAGTTTTTTACTTTTCTTTTTTTTTTTTTACTGAGTTTAGTCGGATAATGTCTGCCACTTGGCTCTGTTATTAACATACATATTTTTAAAAACCTTTGTAGACAGTTTAATTCAATTCAGAATGACTGAAATTTTAGGATGAAACCATAAATTTTCCCAAATCAAGGATTGCTTTTAACATTCTTGACAAAAAAAGGAGTTAGCCCATTTCTTTTAAAACTTCTTATTTTTATAAACATATTTAACACGCTCTTTATTAGATGGCATTAAAATGAGACTAATCATGAATATTCCTTTGCTCTTGGCAGCATAGTATTTGTGATACCTTGTTTCAAGGTGAGAGGGACTTCCCTAGTGGTCCAGTGGTTAAAACTCTGCGCTTCCACTGTAGGGGGTGAGGAGTTCGATCCCAGATTGGGGAACTAAGATCCCACATGCTGCGTGGTGGGGGGGGGGAAAGAGTAATGAACCCATAGGTTTATTGGTATACTGTAGTAATTAGCTATATGATAGCCTTGGAACGTAGGAGATTTAAAAACTATCTCTCATATGTACTTAATTAGTGAAGGAATTCTTTTTTTTTTTTTTTTTTTTTTTGCCCCGGACGCGCAGGCTCAGCGGTCATGGTTTGCGGGCCCAACCTCTCCGCAGCATGTGGGATCTTCCCGGACTGGGGCACGAACCCGAGTCCCCTGCATTGGCAGGCAGATTCTCAACCACTGTGCCACCAGGGAAGCCCTGAAGGGATTCTTAAAAGCAAAAATAGAATGGACCTACAGCATGGAGTCATTCCTAAAGGGAATGAAGTATTTCAATCAGCAAACATGAGGAGGTTTATTTCCTAGTCATGTCTTTTTCTCAAATTTAGCCACCCCCATGTGCTAAAACTTTTCCTTCTCTTCTTTAGGTAAATATGTTGGTCTTGAACTTATGGCTTCCACAATTAATAAAAGAACTAGCTGTAGTTAGAACTGTAAATCTTTGGCATAGATTTAATTATTGAATCACTATTTTAAAATGTGTTTAAAATAAAGACTGTAGCTATTACATAAAATCTAAGATTTCCTTGGGTAAACATTTATAATTTTTTTTAGTAGGGAAATTCAGGATTAAAGTATTTTTCTAAGACAACACTGATAAACTTTATTGCAATCAATAATTATGCAAATTTCAGCATTTAAAAAAATTTGAGTAAAACAAGAAAATAAAATTGAGTGATTAAATAAGATTTAGAATACTCTTGATACCCTAATCTCCTTAAACCCATTCTGGAATAGAACGGGTATAAACAAAGTGACAAATATAACTTGAATTCCTCATCAGTGGGTTTTTTTTGTGTGGGGGGTAGAAAGAGATTACTTTTACAAATAGCAATGAATATAATGCAAATTTACACTGTCCTTCGGGTTGGAAACTACAGCATTCACCCTGAGCACATACAGTAATTGAAAAAAAAACTTTTAAATGAGACAAAGGTAAATATGTTTTGTATTTCCAGGAGTCAGTACTTGGTAAATTCATTAACATCGAAGCAAATATGTTTTTTGGACAAACTGATAAGTAGCTTGCATATGAGCATGGGTTTGAAACACCCTCAAGTTGAGATGGTAACTTAGAGAACTGGTATTTTGAGTTATCCTCTACACAATTGGACTAAATGTTTAGAATAATTTACATAGTATAAATATTAAGCAATAGAACATTATAGAGTGTTAGCAATGGAGTAAACTTAATAAGGAGCCAATCAAAAATGATCTATTTCTAAAAGTCTAAAAAACTGTATTGCTAATAACCTACATATATGGATTTTTTTCATGTTCATATACATAACATAGCGATCTAATACGTTCTCTTAGATACCCATATCCAAGATAAAACTCTTCTTGGAATTCTAATTTGTAAAACCGAACCACCTTTAAAGAGCTAGTGGTCACACACAAAGAATATATAATGAAAGAATTAAAATTACACACACACACAATGGACCAATATGAAGGAATCACGAAAGAAGCAATATAAGTGAAAGAAAGTACAAACGATAAACACACTTCCACTTTAAGCCACAGGATGTCGTTGTTCTCCAAGGAGAGGATTGTTTTAACCGGAAAAAAAATAAATAAATAACGATTATTCTCGCACCAGAAAGGCTCGCCACTGTTCCGGTGCTTTATAGACTATAAACACATCCATATTGTTAAGATCAGCTGGGATATCAGGAACAAAGACTCAGAAGGAAGGTCTCAAAAGGACTACATGTTTCTACTCATGAAGTGTTTATTTACTAACCAGAAGCGAGTCACGATGTTAACTTCAGGACCAGAGAGGCAGGGAGCCTGGCTCCTGCTTCACTCGCTTCTGCTCCTCGCAGCCTGGGAGACAGGGAGCAGCCCGGTCCATTATTCGGTCCCCGAGGAAGCCAAACACGGCAGCTTCGTGGGCCGCATCGCCCAGGACCTGGGGCTGGAGCTGGTGGAGCTGGTGCCGCGTCTGTTCCGGGTGGCATCCAAAGGCCGCGGGGACCTTCTGGAGGTAAACCTGCAGAATGGCATTTTGTTTGTGAATTCTCGGATCGACCGGGAGGAGATGTGCGGGCGGAGTGCGGAGTGCAGCATCCACCTGGAGGTGATCGTCGACCGGCCGCTGCAGGTGTTCCATGTGGAGGTGGAAATAAAGGATATTAACGACAATCCGCCTGTATTCCCAGCGACACACAAAAATCTCTTTATTTCCGAAACTAGGCCTCTTGACTCTCATTTTTCACTAGAGGGCGCCTCCGATGCAGATATCGGGGCCAACGCTCTGCTGACTTACAGACTGAGCCCCAATGAGTATTTCTCTCTGGAAGTACCGACCAACGACGAGCAGGTAACACCGCTCGAACTAGTACTAAAAAAACCTTTAGACAGGGAAGTCACTTCAGAGCTTCTCTTGGTGCTCAAAGCAACGGATGGGGGCAAACCTGAGCTGACAGGCACTGTAGAGTTAAACATCACAGTGCTGGATGTAAATGACAACGCCCCAGTGTTTGACAAAGCAGTATATCGTATAAAATTACTGGAAAATGCAAGAAACGGTACACTGGTTATTAGACTTAACGCCTCGGATTTGGACGAGGGTTCAAACGGCCACATTCTTTATTCCTTTGCAACTGATGTCTCCTCTAATACAGAAGCCTCTTTTCGCATAGATGCAAACAGTGGAGAAATAAAAGTGAATGGAAAAATAGATTTTGAAGAAATTAAATTATGGAAACTTCAAATAGAAGCAGTTGACAAAGGAAACCCCCCAATGTTTGGTCACTGCACAATCTTGATAGAAGTCTTGGACATCAACGATAATGCCCCAGAGTTGCTAGTGACGTCACTGTTGCTTTCTATTCCAGAGGATGCTCCACCGGGGACTGTCATCGCTCTAATCAGTGTAACCGACCATGACGCCGGTGGCAATGCGCGGGTGACCTGCTCACTAACACCCCAAGTCCCCTTCAAACTGGTGTCCACCTTCAAGAATTACTATTCGCTAGTGCTGGACAGCGCCCTGGACCGAGAGAAAGTGTCGGAATATGCTCTAGTACTGATCGCGAGGGACGGGGGCTCGCCTTCTCTGTCGACCATGGCCAGCGTGTCCGCGGAGGTGGCCGACGTGAACGACAACGCGCCTGCGTTCGCGCAGCCCGAGTACACGGTGTTCGTGAAGGAGAACAACCCGCCCGGCTGCCACATCTTCACGGTGTCGGCGCGGGACGCGGACGCGCTGGAGAACGCGCTGGTGTCCTACTCGCTGGTGGAGCGGCGGGTGGGCGAGCGAGCGCTGTCGAGCTACGTGTCGGTGCACGCGGAGAGCGGCAAGGTGTACGCGCTGCAGCCGCTGGACCACGAGGAGCTGGAGCTGCTGCAGTTCCAGGTGAGCGCGCACGACGCGGGCGTGCCGCCTCTGGGCAGCAACGTGACGCTGCAGGTGTTCGTGCTGGACGAGAACGACAACGCGCCCGCGCTGCTGCTGCCCGGGCCGGGCGGCGGGGCGGGCGCGCTGAGCCAGCTGGTGGCGCGGTCGGTGGGCGCGGGCCACGTGGTGGCGAAGGTGCGCGCGGTGGACGCGGACTCGGGCTACAACGCGTGGCTGTCGTACGAGCT
Source organism: Lagenorhynchus albirostris (assembly GCF_949774975.1). Classification (NCBI taxonomy): domain Eukaryota; kingdom Metazoa; phylum Chordata; class Mammalia; order Artiodactyla; family Delphinidae; genus Lagenorhynchus; species Lagenorhynchus albirostris. Next base: position 117,260,272 of record NC_083097.1, read on the forward strand.
GCAGCCGGCGGTGGGTGGCGCGCACAGCCCGTTCCGCGTGGGGCTGTACACGGGCGAGATCAGCACGACGCGCGCCCTGGACGAGGCGGACGCGCCACGCCAGCGCCTGCTGGTGCTGGTGAAGGACCACGGCGAGCCGGCGCTGACGGCCACGGCCACCGTGCTGCTGTCGCTGGAGGACAGCGGCCAGGCGCCCAAGGCCTCTACGCGGGCGTCGACGGGCGCCGCTCGCGCGGAGGCCGCTCTGGTGGATGTGAACGTGTACCTGATCATCGCCATCTGCGCGGTGTCCAGCCTGTTTGTGCTCACACTGCTGCTGTACACGGCGCTGCGGTGCTCGGCGCCGCCCAGCGAGGGCGCGTGCGGGCCCGGGAAGCCCACGCTGGTGTACTCCAGCGCGGTGGGGAGCTGGTCTTACTCGCAGAAGAGGCGGCAGCGGGTGTGCTCTGGGGAGGGGCCGCCCAAGGCAGATCTCATGGCCTTCAGCCCTAGTGTCCCTCCAGGTTCGAGTTCTGGAGATATTGGAGACCAACAGGAATTTTGCGAGAATGTAAGTACAGTAATTCTGAGATGTATCATGCCTCTTAATGTCAATCACATAGTAGTTCACTAACAAATTACTGTTAAGTCCATTGCTTCAGTTATTTGTTGTCTTTTTCTTGCGATGGTTTTTTCTAAAGCACAATGGAAGTACAGCCATTTTTATTACTTTTCACCACAGTCTTCTTGAATATACGGGGAATATTATTTAGTTGGAGAAATAATAATAATAGTAAAAATGAAATAGACTGCTAAAGCTTCCTGTAAATGAGCAAGGCTAAGTCAGCCAGGAAGGAGACAAGGATCACTGATGGGAAATGGAGGATGTGGGTGAGGCTTAAATCTTCTACTTCTCAATTTTGCAGCAAGTTTATTCTTCCTATTCATTTTCTTATTCTATTTGGTGTCCTCTACGCATTATGTTTATGCATTCAAAATTACCCTAACAATTCATAATTTGGTTTTTTGGGGTTTATACATGTGTACATTCTTACCTTCCTATAATCTATAAGCTTGTGTATTACTGACGAGCATGGGCTGTTAAGGTGGCCTCATTTTATAAATGATTTTGTTTCTTTATAATCAATGACATGCTTCTTTGAGAAAGTAGGTAGAATTTTAGCCTTTCCTTTGGGGATGATTTTACTTTTTTTGTCTTTAATCCCCTCATAATTTAAACTTATTTTCTTCATAGTCTTCAGCTGCTTCAGATAGACAACTTAAAATTCTTTCTAAGGTAATGACAATTTTGCTAGTTCCCTTTCTAAGGTAATGACAATTTTGCTAGCAATGTGTTGAACACATTGCTGCTCTCCTCCACATTAATTTCTGCCATCTTCTAATTTATTTGGAAAATTTATTTGAGCATTGACCATACTTATATTTCTTCCATTCATGGTACCTGTAATGAGGCTGTATGAAAATATTTTAGAGTGGGAAAATTCACACTTCTTTGTGCTTTGAGGTTCAAAAGGGTCTTCCCATATAGGGGAATTGTGATACTTCTGCCTGTATTCACCAAGATGCCTGGTCTTCAAAATAATATTGCTCTAAATAATTTAAGCATAACAATCATGGAATATATATAAAGGCACTTCCATTTGACAATGGTGCTGTTGATCACATTTCAGTATTTAACATTGTGTACTCAAAATGTTTTTAACATTGAGTACTTTAGATATATTGATACAAACTCTTTTTTTGTCTCAATGCTATTTTCATGTGAATTGTTTTCTTTAAAGATATCACAGAGAACTTGAAATTAGAGCTGTAAGGGTGTGAATCAAATAATGTGGAAGTTTATTTTGTTCTTTTTGGCTCAAATGTACAAATTAGAGATTCTTTAATTGTACTGAATGGAGAAATAAATTATATATGATATATTTACATATGGGAGGAGAACCACGTTATAGATAGGGTAAAGTTAATAGAAATTCTGAGGCTATTTTCTACCTAGAATGTAGGATGATTTCCATGAAGATGAACATTAGGAAATGTTCAGAAAAGGAAAAGCCATATCCTAGTTTATGGTACTGGAATTTTCTTCATTGATAGCTACAGAATAGAACAAGAGTAAACATTGGTCACTAACTATGATCAACCACCACTATTTGAGATATTTCTATTTGTAAGATATGGCATGAAGGGCTTAAAATACATAATTTCATTTAAGTCTTATAACAACTTGTAAAGTACATTTGACTATCCAAGTTCTAAAGATTAGAGATGTTGAGATGTTTATCTATCTTGTCCACTGCTATCCAGCTAGTACATGATGGAGATGATATTCAAATGCATATCTCTTAGATTTGAGAGCCATTCTTTAATTTATTGTAGAACTTTGTAGAGTAAATCTTTTATCTGATGAGGCATAGTTCTGGCTAGGAGAATCAAGCACAAGCTGTATACAGAGTAATCCTCCTTTCTGTTTTGCTTAGAAAAACCCTTCATGATTATCTTCATGGTTAACTTTGTACAATATCATAACTGAGATAGGAATTAAGATTTTTTTATGTTTATTTTTTTATGTTGCTAAGTGATTTTTTTTCTCAGAAGTTTCATGGACATGATTATCATTTGTCTTAGTGCCATATTGAGATAGGTTTTTACATTATTTGATCGGTAAATAATTAAGAGTTGTCTGATAAGGACTATTGATCAGTTGTTTGGAAGTGATATAAATAAGCAGAATCATTTAATATATGAGGAAAATCAGAAGACTGAGGTCTGCAAAGTTCTTGCAGAACACCAAAGCCAAATAATACATGTGGAAATGACCTTGTTCTTTTTACACTGTGAATAAGAATAATGTTTTGACAAATATAAGCAGTAATATGATTATTTCTTGGATCCTGAACATCAGTGAAGGATCAATAATTGTTTCCAAAATTGTATACTTCAATAACAGCTTTAAAGGTATATATTTCTCATGAAAATCTTTGAAAGTGTGTGGGTCTTTCAAGATTCAGACTCCTTCAGTCTTGTTGTCTGAGAGATTTGTGCCAATTGAACAAATGATCTGTGATCAAATAACTGTGTATACTTCAATAAGCCATGATAGCACAGAGTGAACATCACTGCGTATATTCTACAGTTTTGTAGACAGTACTTCTAATCTGTTAATTTTGAAGAACCTACTGGGTTTCCAAGAATGGCTTCAAGATCTATTTCTCTGTTTAATGTTTTCAATAAATAGTAGTACTAGACCTATTATGAAGTAATAGTGGATGATGAGGACTGGTAGAACATTAAACCATGCACTCCAATACTTGACTATCAAGACATACAGCTGGAATTTAAGACTAACAAGATTGATTTAGAAAAGGTCAGGCATGAAGTTCCTTAGCCTTTTCAATCAATCTTACAAAATCAATGTTAACAACTATATCGATGTGACTTCTTGGCATTAGCCTATTGCCGGATCTCAGGCCCATCCCCAAAGATGAGTTCAAAGATATCATAATCTATTCTTTAGGAGCTAGTTGAGATAGTGATATCTGAAATAGCACAGCCAAAGTGCAAAAGTCGTGTCATTGGTTCATACAATATATCAAACTCTTTTACGAATTGGTGTTCATCCAATGTCACTTTATATACTTGCAAAATACCACGTTTCTGGAAAGTAATTCCTAAATTAACAACTGGTTTTAATTCAGACATGTAATATCATCATCTCCCTTGGGTAAACATTCTCATGTTTATTTCTCTGCCTTTAAAGAGTCCACATTGCATATAACATCTCATTACCCAGTTTCCATAAGGAAGGGTTGGAGGCCTCTTGCTTCTTTCTTCTACAAAATAAATCTGACAGGCCTTGAACATCATGTTAAACCTACTGTTATCTAGCCTAATGTTATATTTTGAAAAGAGGCTCATATGAGTGGTTGTTTTATAGATGCATAACAGAATTCAGTGTCATAAAAGGTGATGAGCCTGCTTTGTTTGTTTTTTAAGAAATAATTTTTAATTGTCTTTAAAAAGAATTCTAGCAGATAATAATATTGGGAAAAGAGTAAATTTGAAAAAAATGAAACAAGGTTTGAAATTAGCAATAGAATATATGTATGTGTTCAAGATAAAGGAAAATATTAACATACAAATAAATATACTAGTAATTTTTTCATTGTAATATTTTTAGATTCGACATGAACCATTAAAACCATACAACAAAATACTCAAGCTAGAGTGATACTTATTCTGAACCACTTTCTACTCTAAACTTCCACTGTACCCTCTTTTTTCCTCCTTAAATCCCAAGGTAATATGAAAAGATGAAGGACATGTAACTAAATTACAACTTCAGGCAATGAAAACTCACATCAACAATTCTGATTTTCTAGTTGGTATTTTATGAAATCGAATTTCCATTAGTGCTAATGGAAGTAACATGGAAGTTCATTTAGCATTTGGTTGAATTGTTTGATTATTTTCTATGATTTTTTAGCACAATATTAGGCACTTAGAGGCAATGTGATTAGAAGTCATTTCCCTTGTTTTGGATAAACTTACAATCTCAAACCCAAAATTCTTTTAAGACGAAATAGGTCAGCTATTTTCATGAATATGACTTGATAGATATACAAAAGCCAGCGTTGGTGAGTGGAAATACCAATATGGCACAGAAATTTTCATGGTGATTTTTATTTCATTGAATGGTAAAAAGTTCATTCTATAGTTAAAAGACTACTTCTTTCATATATTGACACTATTACATAAAGTGTCATTTTGATATCTCTTATTATACTGTTCGCAATGCAACTTACATGAGAAAGCATATATGCCAAATATGTTTCATCTACATCAATAGACTTTTCTCTTATGAATTTTATGTTTTAAACTACCAAATTTGAAATATATTTTTGTTTTTCTTGTTGTTCTTCAATGCATATAAAGTTGTTTGTAACAGGAACACAATTAAATATAAATAATGATAAAGAATTAGAACTAATAAAAATATAAGTAGAAAGCAAGTGCACATAGATAAAAACACAATATGCAGACTTAAAGACTAAAGAAGTGTTATTAAAACTTCAAATTTGTCTTTGAGTTTCCTAGCAGCCAAAGTAACAAGGGTGACTAGAAGTAAAACAATTCAAATTTGATATTTTTATATGAGGAAATGTTTGAATTTATTTTTTCATAATTTTTTCAATTGTAAAACTCTACATCAAACATAGGAACAAATATTTCAATTTGATGTTAATCAAGAATAAAATGCCATTTTCCATATACCATCAGTTTCAATATGACTTAAAATCTGATTTTTATTCCACAAATAAGCACTTTGGAAATATGATTTGGGGGGTAAAATAGCTTGAAACACGTGAACTTATTTTTTTCTCAAGTAAAATTCTGTGGTATTGGATGTAGTGTACAATACTCACAATTTCAGGCACAAGGTGTCGCTCTTTACTTGGAGGAAATAGTTCATTCAAGGGTTGGTCTGAGCAGCCAGGAACTCCGCATTTAAAGACTCCATCATGCCGGATGCTACCGTTAAAGGATCCTTTGAAACTTCTCAAAAATTCAGTAAGATTTTTAACCCAAAACTGGAGTCTATGGTACTGTAAATGTAAAGAATCTTATTTGGGAAGTCAATGTATGCAATGTTCGCGTCTGAAAGAAGGGGATTGGACACTGGGCGACTGCTGCTGTCGCTTCTGCTTCTCGCAGCCTGGGAGGCGGGCAGCGGCCAGGTCTACTACTCCATTCCCGAGGAGGCCAAACACGGCACCTTCGTGGGCCGCATCGCCCAGGACCTGGGGCTGGAGCTGACGGAGCTGGTGCCGCGTCTGTTCCGGGTGGCGTCCAAAGGCCGCGGGGACCTTCTGGAGGTAAATCTGCAGAATGGCATTTTGTTTGTGAATTCTCGGATCGACCGGGAGGAGCTGTGCGGGCGGAGCGCGGAGTGCAGCATCCACCTGGAGGTGATCGTGGACCGGCCGCTGCAGGTGTTCCATGTGGAGGTGGAAGTAAAGGATATTAACGATAATCCACCGGTGTTCTCTCTCAGAGAACAAAAGCTGCTGATTTCTGAATCTAAGCAACCTGACTCTCATTTTCCTCTAGAGGGAGCTTCTGATGCGGATATTGGAGAGAATGCTCAATTGACCTACAGACTAAGTCAAAATGAGCACTTTTCTTTAGAATTACCAACAAATAGTAAGCAGACTAAAAGGCTGTCACTTACATTAAAGAAGTCTCTGGATAGAGAGAAAACTGCGGAACTTAATTTACTATTAACGGCTGCAGACGGCGGGAAACCGGAGCTCACTGGCACTGTTCATCTCTTCGTCCGCGTCTTGGATATTAACGACAATGATCCGGAATTTGAACAATCAGAATACAAGGTGAGATTGATGGAAAACGCAGCTAAAGAAACTCTTGTGATAAAGTTAAACGCCACAGATCAAGATGAAGGAGTCAACGGGGAGGTGACATACTCCTTGATGTCGATTAAGCCCAATGGAAAACGTTTATTTACACTACATGAAAACAGTGGAGAAGTAAGGGTCAATGGAACTTTAGACTATGAAGAAAACAAGGTTTATGAAATTGATGTACAGGCTACAGATAAGGGGAATCCCCCAATGGCAGGTCACTGTACAGTCTGGGTCGAAATCTTAGATGCCAATGATAACGCCCCTGAAGTCACTGTGACTTCCCTGTCTCTTCCAGTGCGGGAGGACACTCAGCCAAGCACGGTCATTGCGCTGATCAGTGTATCTGATCGCGACTCTGGTGCCAACGGACAGGTGATCTGTTCTCTAACGCCCAACGTCCCCTTCAAGATCATGTCCACGTTCAAGAACTATTACTCACTAGTGCTGGAGAGCGCCCTGGACCGCGAGAGCATGTCTGTCTATAAACTGGTGGTTACAGCGCGGGACGGGGGCTCGCCTTCCCTGTGGGCCACAGCCAGCGTGTCCGTGGAGGTGGCCGACGTGAACGACAACGCGCCCGCGTTCGCGCAGCCCGAGTACACGGTGTTCGTGAAGGAGAACAACCCGCCCGGCTGCCACATCTTCACGGTGTCGGCGCGGGACGCGGACGCGCAGGAGAACGCGCTGGTGTCCTACTCGCTGGTGGAGCGGCGGGTGGGCGAGCGAGCGCTGTCGAGCTACGTGTCGGTGCACGCGGAGAGCGGCAAGGTGTACGCGCTGCAGCCGCTGGACCACGAGGAGCTGGAGCTGCTGCAGTTCCAGGTGAGCGCGCACGACGCGGGCGTGCCGCCTCTGGGCAGCAACGTGACGCTGCAGGTGTTCGTGCTGGACGAGAACGACAACGCGCCCGCGCTGCTGCTGCCCGGGCCGGGCGGCGGGGCGGGCGCGCTGAGCCAGCTGGTGGCTCGGTCGGTGGGCGCGGGCCACGTGGTGGCGAAGGTGCGCGCGGTGGACGCGGACTCGGGCTACAACGCGTGGCTGTCGTACGAGCTGCAGCCAGCGGCGGGTGGCGCGCGCAGCCCGTTCCGCGTGGGGCTGTACACGGGCGAGATCAGCACGACGCGCGCCCTGGACGAGGCGGACGCGCCGCACCAGCGTCTGCTGGTGCTGGTGAAGGACCACGGCGAGCCGGCGCTGACGGCCACGGCCACCGTGCTGCTGTCGCTGGAGGACAGCGGCCAGGCGCCCAAGGCCTCTTCGCGGGCGTCGACCGGCGCCGCTGGAGCGGAGACGGTGTTAGTGGATGTGAACGTGTACCTGATCATCGCCATCTGCGCGGTGTCCAGCCTGTTTGTGCTCACGCTGCTGCTGTACACGGCGCTGCGGTGCTCGGCGCCGCCCAGCGAGGGCGCGTGCGGGCCCGGGAAGCCCACGCTGGTGTACTCCAGCGCGGTGGGGAGCTGGTCTTACTCGCAGCAGAGGCGGCAGCGGGTGTGCTCTGGGGAGGGCCCGCCCAAGACAGACCTCATGGCCTTCAGCCCCAGCCTTCCTCCCGGTCTGGATAGAGAAGTCGGAGAGGAAAGGCAGGAGGCAGGATCAAATCAACCTGGGCAGGTGAGTTCTATAGATTCCCCCCTTTTGAAGTCGCTGTTAAAATTTTTTAAATTCCAGTTTGTTTCAAAAAAAATTTTAATGATGCTCTATACTTTGAGTATCATTTTAAAGAACAACGTTTGTTCGTGAAATGCCAATGATACACATATACAATTTTAATCATATGAGGTATTAGGTTGTTTAGCCAATAAATATCCTATTTCTCCTAATGTTTTGTTAGAACATGTTTAAGAAAATGTAAGAATGACGTTCCTGTTATTTGATCTGTGTCACTTCATTTCAACTCTAACCCTCAGTAGTGTAGATAATCACTGTGGATTATTTCAATTTTACTTATCCTGTTTGTTTTTTAACAGGCTTTTGTCCTGATATTTTCACATTATTAGATCACTGACTTTTCTCACTTCAGACTTGTATCAAAATTTTGACACTCTGTTAATTTGTTTTGAAGGGGTTTTCCTTTCTTTTTCTATGGTTTTAAACATTTATTGTCCATTGAATAATCTTTAGTTTTTCCTCTACCAATAAGATAAAACCTGTTTCCATATTACTTGCAGTAAAAAAATGCAGCCTTTTGTTCTAGTATGCTTATTTCATTGAAATAATATAACTAAAAGTTCTGTCCATTTTTAATTCTGTTCCATGAAGTGGGGAGAGATTTATGTACTATGTACTGAAACAGAACTTCCAGGTTTATGCTTCCAAAGTAACTAGGCAAATAAAATCATTCATATTCTTCAATCAAGTTATTCAAATTTGCTAAAGGCATGCATATAGGATTATAATATCTGCAATATATGCTAGCTGGCATTATTTCTTATTTTTCTGGATTTATGTGGAAAGAAGAAGTTAACTCTGTCAAAGTGAAGTCTATTGACATTTATCAATTTCATTCATCTCACATTTAAAAATTGAACTATAGTTGATTTACAATGTTGTGTTAATTTCTGCTGTACAGCAAAGTGATTCAGACATATATATATATTTTTATATTCTTTTCCATTATGTATCATAGGATACTGAATATAGTTCTCTGTCGGTCCCATTTTTTTATGCATTCCGTATATAATAGCTTACATCTGCTAACCTCAACTCCCTCATCTAACATTTTAAATTCCCTATCTTTAAATGCTTTATCGCTGGTGTTTGTAAAATTTTCTTTCCATGTGGTTTAACCACATCTGAAGATTCTAGCAAAGATCATTTACCTCTAGGTCATCCTTCTAATTGAGTGGTTCTTAGCCACATGTAGGATGGTGGAATCACTGACCTCTTTGAGAATCTGATGAGAGTCATATATGGCCATTCTCCCCTTAAAATTACACAGCATACCACTTAGCATAATATTCAAGGATCCCATGCTGAAGCTCATTCTTGGACCTCTGTTTATGAAACTTTGTTTCTCAATATTAATTGTCTAAAAACATTCTTTATTCCAAATTAGGCAACAAGGTTAAAATATGAAATATTTCAGACTCAAAAGTGATTAAACCATCATATCACTCATGAAATTTTGTAAATATAAATAAATGTGGATGTTAGGTAGGACATACCTTATAACCCATTTCCCAATGAAGTTCTTGGAATGACTGAACGTCATTTAAATTTAATAAAATGAAATTGGAATTTTTTTTACATCTTTATTGGAGTATAATTGCTTTACAATGGTGTGTTAGTTTCTGCTTTATAACAAAGTGAATCAGTTATACATATACTTATGTTCCCATATCTCTTCCCTCTTGCGTCTCCCTCCCTCCAACCCTCCCTATCCCACCCCTCCAGGCCGTCACAAAGCACGGAGCTGATCTCCCTGTGCTATGCAGCTGCTTCCCACTAGCTATCTGCCTTACATTTGGTAGTGTATATATGTGAAATTGGAATGTTTTAAGTAAAGGTTAAAATTTTGCAAATCATTACTTTTACACAGTACATAAGTAATCAATGTACATTTTAGATAATTCCAAATTATGTGGATTAATTTCTATGGTACAAATTTAGTATCTTTTATACTTATTTTTAATTTCAGGATTACATTCTATGATGTAAAATTGTAATTTCATCCTATTTTGTAATTTGGTTGTTTAAGTATTAAGCTAAATTTAGATGTTCCTATCTGTTTAATAATTTAATTATGTCTAACAGTGTGTGAGGACTACCTACACACTACAATAAGGTTGCTTACCAATTATGGTACATTGACTATTTTTGAAAATGGAAGATATAAAATGAAGAAGCTTGATGGTGATAGACAATTTAAATAGTCCAGTAGCATCAAAATTCAAATATGTTTTTCATTAATTAAGAGCCAGTGTGGTAGTTGATTTAAGTTATTTTATACTTGTAGAACCATTCTTGGTTATTATTTTCTGGTTCTATAAAGATTTAATTTCTCAGTTTCCTTTATTATATGTAAAAGGAATGGTGATAACTTATTGGTTTAAAGATTTTGATTTGAATTTAAATGAGCTTATAAATAATATATTTACTTGTTCACAACTAGCTGTGGGATCTTATCTGTGTTTTGTTTTCCCTTAAAGCTGGTCTTGAATTAATGAATAAAATTATGAAGTCTTTTTATTCTCCCTTGAATCATAGTCACCATTGTGATTTTCTGAAGAGAAGCATATTCCGTGTAACTACTAACTGGCCTGAAAGGAAAGATTTAGATGGAAACTAAATGGTCATTATGAAGTTCATATTTTTTTGACTTTTGTCAATGAGATTGGGCTCCAAAACATCTCACGTGATCTTTTTCATATTAGTGCTCTACTGCCACTTCAGAATACTATGAAATTTGGAGGCTTTGACTCAACATTTTACAGGAAAATCCTTTACTCCTGCTAGAGTAAAATATTCCAGAATCCATACCGAAGCTTCATTTTTTCAACATATTATGTGAATGAGGGCAGTTGTATGAAAAGTAATCACATTTGAGTATCAAGGAACCGAAAACATCTTCCATATTTATGATGAATTATAGTATTCACCAGGTTTATGAATAAAATAATTTATATGAATGAAATATTTGTTTCTTTTCCTTTACTAGATGAGGGAATTCTTGGCTTTCTCCTAAAGTCTTAGAATGAAGTGCTTTTGAAGGATGAAAATCATTACAAATGTGAATTGTAAGCAATATAAGGGCAGAGGTGATGTATATTATTCTTTATTTTATTGGCCATGATAGCTAAGGAGTAGCTTCTGATATGCCACATTTCAATGATTATTTTATGATCGACTTTGAAGCAGACTATTTTTAAAACTGAAGTATAATAGAATTATTGTGCTTTGTTACAAATATCATGTATATTAAATAAATAGGCATTTACAAATGATCCATGAAAATATCCAAAAAGTCGAAATAGATTTAAAGTGAACCAAAAAGTGGCTAAACCAAAAAGAACCTCAGGATCTTTCTTGTACTTACATAATCAGTCACATGATGTCGCTGTACACTCAAAAGGTGAAAAGGGAAAACTTTTTCTCCACGCCCAGATTTCAACCATCCACAGAATAATCGACTCCATACTGACAGGAATGCTGGGTAAATTTTACTAAATATATACTTACAGAAGGGGAGACTGGTCATAAATGTTGGCAGGCGAGCTATCTCTTAAAACTGACAGTCTCACCTCAGAGATCTCTTTGTCTGTAATGGAGTTTTCCTGGCGAGGAGGCTTCGAAGCTCGGCGCCTGCTGCTCTCGCTTCTGCTCCTCGCAGCCTGGGAGACAGGGAGCAGCCCGGTCCATTATTCGGTCTCTGAGGAAGCCAAACACGGCACCTTCGTGGGCCGCATCGCCCAGGACCTGGGGCTGGAGCTGACGGAGCTGGTGCCGCGCCTGTTCCGGGTGGCGTCCAAAGGCCGCGGGGACCTTCTGGAGGTAAATCTGCAGAATGGCATTTTGTTTGTGAATTCTCGGATCGACCGGGAGGAGATGTGCGGGCGGAGCGCGGAGTGCAGCATCCACCTGGAGGTGATCGTGGACCGGCCGCTGCAGGTGTTCCATGTGGAGGTGGAGGTGAAGGACATTAATGATAACCCGCCGGTGTTCAGAGGAGAACAAAAGGTACTTATTTCTGAATCTGCTCCTCTGGACTCTCGTTTTCCTCTAGAGGGCGCTTCCGATGCGGATATCGGCCTAAACTCTCTTGTGACCTACAGGTTAAGTCTAAATGAGTATTTTACTCTTAAAGTAATAACGAAAACCGATAAAAGTATATTGCCTGAACTCATTCTTCGGAAGTCATTGGATAGAGAAGAAATGCCAGAACTTAATATATTGCTGACCGCTCTGGATGGCGGTAAACCCGAACTAACAGGATCTGTTCAGATTCAAATAACCATCCTGGATGTTAATGACAACGCTCCTGAGTTTGATACGCCTGGCTATAAAGTAGTGCTGTTTGAAAATATCCCAAACAACACCAGAGTGATTCAACTAAACGCTTCTGATCTAGACGAAGGACCAAATAGAGAAATTTCCTATGGAATCAGAATGATTCTGCCAGTGAGTGAGAAATGTATGTTTTCAATAAATGCAGAAACAGGTGAAATTAGGATTTATGGTAAACTGGATTTTGAAGAGAATAATGAGTATGAAATTCAGGTTAACGCTATTGATAAAGGGATTCCTTCTATGGCAGGTCACTGCACGGTCCTGGTGGAAGTTCTGGACCTGAATGACAATACCCCCGAGGTAATGATCACTTCGCTCTCGCTCCCAGTGCGAGAGGACGCTCAGGTGGGCACCGTCATCGCCTTGATCAGCGTGTCCGACCGCGACTCCGGCGCCAACGGGCAGGTGACCTGCTCACTAACACCCCAGGTCCCCTTCAAGCTGGTGTCCACCTTCAAGAATTACTATTCGCTGGTGCTTGACAGCGCCTTGGATCGCGAGAATATGGCGAACTATGAGGTGGTAGTGACAGCCCGGGACGCGGGCTCGCCTTCCTTGTCGGCCACAGCCAGCGTGTCCGTGGAGGTGGCCGACGTGAACGACAACGCGCCCGCGTTCGCGCAGCCCGAGTACACGGTGTTCGTGAAGGAGAACAACCCGCCCGGCTGCCACATCTTCACGGTGTCGGCGCGGGACGCGGACGCGCAGGAGAACGCGCTGGTGTCCTACTCGCTGGTGGAGCGGCGGGTGGGCGAGCGAGCGCTGTCGAGCTACGTGTCGGTGCACGCGGAGAGCGGCAAGGTGTACGCGCTGCAGCCGCTGGACCACGAGGAGCTGGAGCTGCTGCAGTTCCAGGTGAGCGCGCACGACGCGGGCGTGCCGCCTCTGGGCAGCAACGTGACGCTGCAGGTGTTCGTGCTGGACGAGAACGACAACGCGCCCGCGCTGCTGCTGCCCGGGCCGGGCGGCGGGGCGGGCGCACTGAGCCAGCTGATGACGCGGTCGGTGGGCGCGGGCCACGTGGTGGCGAAGGTGCGCGCGGTGGACGCGGACTCGGGCTACAACGCGTGGCTGTCGTACGAGCTGCAGCCGGCGGCGGGTGGCGCGCACAGCCCGTTCCGCGTGGGGCTGTACACAGGCGAGATCAGCACGACGCGCGCCCTGGACGAGGCGGACGCGCCGCGCCATCGCCTGCTGGTGCTGGTGAAGGACCACGGCGAGCCGGCGCTGACGGCCACGGCCACCGTGCTGCTGTCGCTGGAGGACAGCGGCCAAGCGCCCAAGGCCTCTATGCGGGCGTCGACGGGCGCCGCTGGCGCGGAGGCCGCTCTGGTGGATGTGAACGTGTACCTGATCATCGCCATCTGCGCGGTGTCCAGCCTGTTGGTGCTCACGCTGCTGCTGTACACGGCGCTGCGGTGCTCGGCGCCGCCCAGCGAGGGCGCGTGCGGGCCCGGGAAGCCCACGCTTGTGTACTCCAGCGCGGTGGGGAGCTGGTCTTACTCGCAGCAGAGGCGGCAGCGGGTGTGCTCTGGGGAGGGGCCGCCCAAGGCAGATCTCATGGCCTTCAGCCCCTGTCTTCAACCGTCAGGAGAAGATTGTTTAAGTCCTTCTAGTGAAGTAAGTCCTTGATATCTTTCAAGTATATTAGTCATTTTGAACTTTTCGTGTATTAGCCCAACTTTTCAAGTAATATTAAATAATGGGATAAAGATGAAATGGAAGCCATGGATCTCCACATTAAAAATTTTTCTTATTCTATAATTTTTCATATTATCTATGAATGGTTCGCCTTGAAAGCTATAAGTACGTTTGAGTAAAAACTGTCTAGGTTCTGATAACTCAAATTTATTTTTAATTTGTACTTAATTTCATGATTAAAGAAAACTTGCAAGCTTAGTGCAGAGAGTTCCCAGATATCATTAACTGGATTCCTTTACTGCTCTTTATGTGCATAGGCTTGTAAAATAGCCTTGTTGCCCACCAATCTAATTCCAGTAAATCTCCTTTTGAGTATTATAACAATAATAAAAATTATGTTATTATTGCTAAGATGAATAATTTTATGTTATTCCCATGGAGTACCTTCTTTCTTTCAATTGGGATTGGCTACAGTATTGTTCTTATTTACATAAATATAATAACATTAAAATATTATAATATCCATCTAAAGCAGGATACACCTTTTTTTTTTTTTTTTTTTTTTTGCGGTACGTGGGCCTCTCACTGTTGTGGCCTCTCCCGTTGTGGAGCACAGGCTCCGGACGCACAGGCTCAGCAGCCATGGCTCACGGGCCCAGCCGCTCCACGGCATGTGGGATCCTCCCGGACCGGGGCACGAACCCGCGTCTCCTGCATCGGCAGGCGAACTCTTAACCACTGTGCCACCAGGGAAGCCCCAGTATACACCTTATAATTGATGGTTTACAATAATTTACTTGCCTTTTTTTCTTGGTAGCACACACGTAATGGTGCATCTTACAATTAATAACATTTCTTTGATTCAATAAAACATAAGAGTACTTATTGGTCCCCTATTATTTTCCAGGACCTGTTCTAGGATCTTTAATTGTATTATCTTATTTAATTATCATATCACTCTTATGGTGCAGGTACAATATCTATCATCGGAATTTTACTTTAAGAAGTCTGAAACTTAAGCCACATAGACTGTGCAAAGTGGCTCAAACTCAGTTTTGAAGGATCATCAACTCATTATGGTGTACTACTGCTCTGACACAATTATCAGGTGAATCTTCTAAAGTGCATTTTACATCTTGTAACTTTCTTCCACACAAAGCCTTTCCATAGTGTCTTTTAGTGAGAGGGAAAGAAGCAAGTAAAGAGGGAGATACTGAAGATGAGACAGGCAGAGAAAGAATGAAGATGAAGATGGAAAATATGAAAGAGAATAGAATAGGGAAAAAAATAAGAGCATAGGGTTGGCCATAAAAGTGGGGGGATTTTTCCTTAGTAGGGAATGAGTAATAGAGAATATAAAGAAAAATGTTGACATAAGAAGAGAGCCATTGAGTTCATATTTGATGACTTTTATCTCTGGGTAAATCATCTGAGAAACAGGTTGTGGGAATGAGACTGGGAATTTGAGAAGAGAGAAGAAAATACGGAAGAATCTCTGTAGGCGGGAATTATGAATTCACTTGAGGGCTCAAGTGAGGTAAAGGTGAGAGTAAACTTGTAGAGAATATAGTAATCCTGGTTAAGTGACTAACACACTGAGAAGCTCAGTAGAAGGAATGGAGAAAATGGATAGTTAGGCTGTGTGTTGGAAGCTAAAGAAAATGTTAGAGGGGTGCTATAAGTAGGTGTGTGCCTTTAGGGTGTCTGGAAGGGCATGTTTTAAATGGTTGACTGTGTAGTCTAGGTTAGGTGGAGAGATAAATGAGACAGATAAATGAGACAGGTAGGGCCTGATAGACAAGAACAATTAGAACCAAAAAACGATTCCCATTATAAGAGTAAAGGTATGTTAATAAAAGTAATGGAGCAATGAGGAGGATAAGGGTGAGAGAATACCAAATGCTCTACTCACATTTTCAGAGGGGAGCAAAGATTCAGAAATGAACCCAACTCTTATTTCCTGCAGAGTTGTGCATAAAACAGGCAAGAGAATTATTGGGGCTATGTTCTTTCTTTCCTAGCCCTATTTGGCCTGGATCTTGGTAACTTGGTAAAGATAGGTACGGTATTAGATAAAAGTAAGAGCCCCTTCCTTTCTTCCTTGCTAGAGATGTGTTACCATCTGTATCTACCTGTTGTTACTTGGAAAATCAGTCAGTTTAAATGATAGTAGGACTTTCTCCAGTGATGGTGTAAGATACGGAGAGAGAAGAGGGAAATTTAACCTATTGGTAGTAATTTCATTTCTAGCAAATACATAATATACTAGTTCTTGGCATGTTTTATACAAAGAGAATCCAGAACTTTAAAGAATCGTTATATCTAAATGGTCTACATTGTGTGTTTATGTACACACACACGCACATACAAACTCATACGCACATTGATGGACATTTCCTTCGAATACAAATATTTTATCCAAATTTCACAGTCATATTTGGGGGAATTTATAAATATTGTGTTTATTTAAAATCTTGTATATCAGTTACCGAATTTCCACATTCATCTGTTTTATTCTTATGTGATTCGTTATGTTTCCATTTTGAGTCAAGGGAGTTGTGTGAATAGGTCTCAAAAATATTACAGGAAAAGGACATTCCTACCCAAATCTACAAAGCTGTGCAGAACTAGAGTCTGAGTTCTAAAAGCAAATGTAGAATATTACTTGTTTTTACAAATTCTGCACCACGTTTTACACATGCGAAAATGTACTTGTGGAAAGATGGAACTCATCAACCAATTTCAACTAGCATCCAGTGCTGAGCAGAATATAGTGATTTACTGTTGCTGGAAAGAAAAACATTTAATCTTCCATTACGTATTTGCAATGAAAAATGTCACGAAATGCAAGAAAAAAAAACACCCTACATCAACCGAAAATATGGACCGAGTCATTTTTACACTT
Organism: Lagenorhynchus albirostris; assembly: GCF_949774975.1. Classification (NCBI taxonomy): domain Eukaryota; kingdom Metazoa; phylum Chordata; class Mammalia; order Artiodactyla; family Delphinidae; genus Lagenorhynchus; species Lagenorhynchus albirostris. The sequence continues at coordinate 117,277,249 of NC_083097.1, forward strand.
ACACATTCATGCGCATGGTGTCGCTCTTCACTGAGAACAATTCCTCGAAGAAAGCGCCTCCCCTCTTTCCTCCCCGCAGAAAATTTGGCAGATAGTGGAAAACCTCTAGTGAATTCTCCCGCAATAGAAGCCCGTAAAATTAGACCTTGAGAGGCATTTGAGGTAAGGTAGTTTATACACTTCAGATATCTCTGAAGGCTTTTGAGTGTACCATGCTGTCTTCCTGGAGAGGAGGCCCAGGAGCTCGGCTTTTGCTTCTCTCGCTTCTGCTCCTCGCAGCATGGGAGGCGGGGAGCGGCCAGGTCCACTACTCGGTTCCGGAGGAGGCCAAACACGGCACCTTCGTGGGCCGCATCGCCCAGGACCTGGGGCTGGAGCTGGAGGAGCTGGTGCCGCGCCTGTTCCGGGTGGCGTCCAAAGGCCGCGGGGACCTTCTGGAGGTAAATCTGCAGAATGGCATTTTGTTTGTGAATTCTCGGATCGACCGGGAGGAGCTGTGCGGGCAGAGCGCGGAGTGCAGCATCCACCTGGAGGTTATCGTGGATAGGCCGCTGCAGGTGTTTCATGTGGAGGTGGAAGTTACAGATATTAACGACAACCCGCCTGTGTTCCCTGAAAGTGAAAAAAGAATAATCATTGCTGAATCTAGACCTCCGGAAACTCGGTTCCCACTAGATGGCGCATCTGATGCAGATATTGGAGTAAACTCCGCCTTGACCTACCGAGTCTATCCCAACGATTATTTCACTTTGGACACACAAAACAACCGTGAACAAACGTCTTCGTTATCACTTGTGTTAAGGAAATCATTGGACAGAGAGGAAATTCAGGAACATAGTTTATTATTGACAGCTAGTGATGGAGGCAAACCCGAGCTGACCGGCACAGTTCAGCTGCGGATTACAATCCTGGATGTGAATGATAACGCCCCAGAATTTGACCACTTAATTTATAAAGTGAGAATGTTAGAGAATGCAGTTAATGGAACATTAGTGATCAAACTAAATGCCACAGACTCTGATGATGGTACAAATGCAGACATAATCTACTCATTTAGAAGACCTGTATCGCCTACAGTATTATATGCGTTTTCCATAAATCCCAGCAGCGGAGAAATTCGGACAAAAGGTAAATTGGATTTCGAAGAAAAGAAATTGTATGAAATATCCGTGGAAGCAATTGACAAGGGGAATATTCCAATGGCGGGTCATTGTACCATTTTGGTGGAAATAGTAGATATAAATGATAACGCCCCAGAAGTTACCGTCACTTCTTTGGCTCTTCCGGTGCGAGAGGACGCTCAGGTGGGCACTGTCATCGCCTTGGTCAGCGTGTCCGACCGCGACTCCGGCGCCAACGGGCAGGTGACCTGCTCCCTGATGCCCCACAGCCCCTTCAAGCTGGTGTCCACCTTCAAGAATTACTATTCACTAGTGCTTGACAGCGCGTTGGACCGCGAGAGCGTGGCGAACTATGAGGTGGTAGTGACAGTGCGGGACGCGGGCTCGCCTTCCCTGTCGGTAACAGCCACCGTGTCCGTGGAGGTGGCCGACGTGAACGACAACGCGCCCGCGTTCGCGCACCCCGAGTACACGGTGTTGGTGAAGGAGAACAACCCGCCCGGCTGCCACATCTTCACGGTGTCCGCTCGGGACGCGGACGCTCAGGAGAATGCGCTGGTGTCCTACTCGCTGGTGGAGCGGCGGGTGGGCGAGCGAGCGTTGTCGAGCTACGTGTCAGTGCACGCGGAGAGCGGCAAGGTGTACGCGCTGCAGCCGCTGGACCACGAGGAGCTGGAGCTGCTGCAGTTCCAGGTGAGCGCGCGCGACGCGGGCGTGCCGCCTCTGGGCAGCAACGTGACGCTGCAGGTGTTCGTGCTGGACGAGAATGACAACGCGCCCGCGCTGCTGCTGCCCGGGCCGGGCGGCGGGGCGGGCGCACTGAGCCAGCTGGTGGCGCGGTCGGTGGGCGCGGGCCACGTGGTGGCGAAGGTGCGCGCGGTGGACGCGGACTCGGGCTACAACGCGTGGCTGTCGTACGAGCTGCAGCCGGCGGCGGGTGGCGCGCGCAGCCCGTTCCGCGTGGGGCTGTACACGGGCGAGATCAGCACGACGCGCGCCCTGGACGAGGCGGAAGCGCCACGCCAGCGCCTGCTGGTGCTGGTGAAGGACCACGGCGAGCCGGCGCTGACGGCCACGGCCACCGTGCTGCTGTCGCTGGAGGACAGAGGCCAGGCGCCCAAGGCCTCTATGCGGGCGTCGACCGGCGCCGCTGGAGCGGAGACGGCGTTAGTGGATGTGAACGTGTACCTGATCATCGCCATCTGCGCGGTGTCCAGCCTGTTGGTGCTCACGCTGCTGCTGTACACGGCGCTGCGGTGCTCGGCGCCGCCCAGCGAGGGCGCGTGCGGGCCCGGGAAGCCCACGCTTGTGTACTCCAGCGCGGTGGGGAGCTGGTCTTACTCGCAGCAGAGGCGGCAGAGGGTGTGCTCTGGGGAGGGGCCGCCCAAGGCCGACCTCATGGCCTTCAGCCCCAGCCTTCCTCCTTGTCTGAGTTCTGCAGAGGTAACAGGTGAAATAGAACCAGATTCAGAACAGTTGAAAGAGGTGAGGTCGTATTTGAAATTTTCTTACTGTTTTAGCCCTCCTCACCGTTTTCTATTTAAGATTCTTCAATCTCAATTTTAAGATCGTTCTTTAATTTTGCTCATCATTATGGTATTTCATGAGTATTACTGAGATCATTAGTTTCATAATTCTTCAGATTGAAATCTTAAGGCAAAAGCCATAATATTGTTCATAATGTTAATAATTTGTTTTTGTTGTATTCTTAATAGTTTTAAAGTATTTATTACCTACATAAGCATTTTCAAGAAACTCCACATTGTGAGTACTTGAGCATTTAGAAAACTTTTGCTTTAATGAGGCTAACCATAATTAAACACTTTAAAATCTCTTTATTTTTAAAATTTATTCCTCTACCCACATACAGGTTTTGTTTTGAACAGTGCCATAACTTTTAACATAACATCTTTTTAAAGGTGCATATTTCTTTCTTTTTAAAAAATCTTTTTTTGTTTGCTCCCTCCTCATTTTCCTCTAGACACATCACTGTTCCCCTGTCTGATAACCAATATGATTCCTTTAACATTTTTATGTTCAGTTAATTATTCATTCACATGCATATACCTGGTGGGGGTTTTTGTTATTGTTTCTTTTGGATAATTTATTAGAAGAGATAATGCATTTTACATTTCTCAGTCACCAATACCTCGTGGAAATCCCTACAAATCTGGCACTTTTAATAGCTGTGTAGTACTCCACACTCCGGATGTATCATTTTTTAAAAATTAATTAATTTATTTATCTTTTTATTTTTGGCTGTGGAAGTCCCAAATAATTAGCTTTTATCTTCCATCTATACCACAAATATTTTTCCTCCTATATATTGATTTGTTTAGGGTATATCTTGCCATATAAAAGTGTTTAAAAATTTCTCTGTTTTTCTGTTATGGATTTTAAGGTCTCTAGGTTTAGTTAGGAAGGTCTTCCTTTTAGATTGAACATTCATTAATTAAATTCATTTAACAAACATTTGTTTTTAAATTTAATTTAAAAAATATAATTTACATATAATACTATATTAGTTTTAGATGTACAACCTAATGATTCAATATTTGTATATATTGTGAAATGATCACCACAATAAATCTACTTAACGTTCATCAGTATACATAGTTACAAAAATTTTTTTCTTTTAATAAGAACTTTTAAGATCTATTCTTTAGCAACTTTCAAATATATAATACAGCATTATTAACTATAGTCACCTATAGTCATGCTGTACATTATTACATCACCAGGGCTTATTTATTTTATAACTGTCATTTTTTCTCTTGACCACCTTCACCCATTTCACCCACCCTCCACCCCTTGCATCTGGCAACTACCAATTTGTTTTCCGTATCTATGAGTTTGTTTGTTAGATTCCACATAAGTTAGGTCATTTTTTCTTAATGTAGGCATTTATTGCTATAAACCTCCTTCTTAGCACTGCTTTTGCTTCACCTCATAGGTTTTGATATGTTGTGTTTTCATTTTCACTTGTTTCAAGATATTTTTGAATTTCCCATTGATTTCATCTTTGACCCATTGGTTTCCAAGAGTGTGTTAATTTCCACATATTAGACCACTGTGGTTGGAAAAGATACTTCATATTATTTCAGTCTTTTAAAATTTGCTTACACTTGTTTTGAACCTAATATCTGATCTATCCTGGAGAATGTTCCATGTGTGCTTGAGAAGAATGTATATTCTGCTGCCCTTGGATGAAATGTTCTGTGTATATCCGTTAGGTACATTGGGTGTAAAGTATAGTTCAAGTTCAATGTTTCCTCATTGGTTTTCTTTCTGGATGATCTATTCATTGATGAAAGTGGATATTGTAATGTTGTCTGTTAGTTCCTTCAGATCTGTTAGTATTTGTTTTATATATTTATGTACTCTGATGTTAGGTGCATATTTATTTACAATTATTATATCCTTTTGATGAATTGACCACTTTATCACTATTAATGGCTTTCTTTGTCTCTTGTTACAGTTTTCTACTTAATCGACTTACAGTCGATTTTGTCTGATAGAAGTATTGATACCTCTGCTCTCTCTTTTGGTTTCCATTTGCATGGAGTGTCTTTTTTCCATATCTTCATTTTGAGAGTGAATGTCTTGGAGGCAACATGTAGCTGGTTTTTTCTTTTTCTTTTTTTTTTTAAACCTATTCAACCATTCTATGCCTTTTGATTGGACAATTTATTTCACTTACATTTAAAGTAATAATTGATAGGCAACTTACTATTGCCATCTTGTTCATCGTTTTCTGGTTGTTTTGTAGTTCCTTTGTTCTTTTCCTCCTCTCTTGCTATCTTCTTTTGTGAACTGATGATTTTCCATTGGGGTATACTGTGATTCCCTTTTCTTTATCTTGTGTGTACATATGTACTATAGTTTTTTGTTTGTTTATTTTGTGGTTACCCTGTGGCTTACTTGAAATGCCTTATAGCTATAACAGCCTATTTCAAGCTGATAACTTTTATTACATACAAAAACTCTACTCTTCTACTCTCCCCTTACTTTGTTTTTATTTATTTTTTAAAATTTATTTTATTTATCCTTTTTTTTTTTACTGCATTGGGTCTTTGTTGCCGCACGCGGGCTTTTCTCTAGTTGAGGTGAGCAGGGGCTACTCTTCGTTGCAGTGCGTGGGCTTCTCACTGTGGTGGCTTCTCTTGTTGCGGAGCACAGGCTCTAGGCACGCAGGCTTCAGTAGTGTGGCACGCAGGCTCAGTAGTTGTGGCTCATGGGCTCTATAGTGCAGGCTCAGTAGTTGTGGTGCATGGGCTTAGTTGCTCCACGGCATGTGGGATCTTCCCGGACCAGGGCTCAAACCCATGTCCCCTGAATCGGCAGGAGGATTCTTAATCACTGGGCCACCAGGGAAGCCTTCTTCCCTTACTTTATTTTTTGTTTTTGTTACCATAATTGACATCTTTTAAAAAAATAAATTTATTTATTTATTTATTTTTGTCTGTGTTGGGTCTTGGTTGCTGCGCACAGGCTTTCTCTAGTTGCAGCGAGTGGGGGCTACTCTTGGTTGTGGTGCATGGACTTCTCATTGCGGTAGCTTCTCTTGTTGTGGAGCACAGGCTCTAGGTGTGTGGGCTTCAGTAGTTGTGGCATGCGGGCTCAGTAGTAGTGGCTCGCAGGATCTAGAGTGCAGGCTCAGTAGTTGTGGCACATGGGCTTAGTTGCTCTGCGGCATGTGGGATCTTCCCGGACCAGGGCTCGAACCCGTGTCCCCTGCACTGGCAGGCAGATTCTTAACCACTGCCTCACCAGGGAAGTCCTTGACATCTTTTTATATTGTGTATCTCTTAGCAAATTATTATAGCTATATCTATTTTTTTATCTATATCTATTTTTTACACTTTTGTTTTTTAACCCTTACACTAGAGTTAAGTGGTTATTATGCCATCATATTACAGTATTAGATTATTCTGAATCTGACTATATACTTACCTTTATGAGTGTATTGTGTATTTTCATATGTTTTCATGTTACCAGTTAATAGCCTTTCATTTCAGCTTGAAGAACTCCTTTCAGCATTTCTTGTAAGGCACATCTAATGGTGATGAACTCCCTCAGCTTTTGTTTGGGAAAGTCTTTATCTCACCTCTATTTCTTTTTCTTTTTTAAATTAATTAATTTATTTAGTTCTGGCTGTTTTGGGTTTTCATTGCTGTGCGTGGGCTTTCTCTAGTTGCGGTCAGCAGGGCTACTCTTCCTTGCAGTGTACAGACTTCTCACTGCAGTGGCTTCTCTTGTTGTGGAGCACAGTCTCTAGGCATGCAGGCTTCAGTAGTTGTGGCACACAAGCTCTAGAATGCAGGCTCAGTAGTTGTGGCGCACAGGCTTAGTTGCTCCGCGACATGTGGGATCTTCCCGGACCAGGGCTCGAACCCGTGTCCCCTGCATTGGCAGGTGGATTCTTAACCACTACATCACCAGGGAAGTCCTTACCTTCATTTCTGAAGGTCAACTTTGCTGAGAAAAGTGTCCACGGTTGGCATTTATTTTCTTTCAGCTCTTTGAATATATCATCCCACTCTCTCCTGGCGTATTTCTCCTGCTGAGAAATCTGCTGATAGCCTTATAGGGGTTGTCTTGTTTAATATAAACTTTTTTCTCTTGTTGCTTTAAAAATTCTCTTTTCATCTTTGATTTTATACAATTTTATTATAATTTGTCTTGAAGAAGATGGTTTTGCATTGAAAATTTGGGGTGACCTATTGGCTTCATGAACTTGGATGTCCAAATCCCTTCCCAGGTTTGGGAAGTTCTCATCACTATTTATATAAGCTTTGTACCCATTTCTCTCTCTCTCTTCTTCTGAAACTCCAGTGATTATTTCTTTTAATGGTGTCCCTTAAGTCCCATAGTCTTTCTTCATTCCTTTTCACTATTTTTTCTTTTTGCATCTCTTGATCAGATACTTTAAAATGATCTCTCTTGCTCCTTCTACTGTCTTTCTGTCACATTTCAATTTTCTGGTTCTATAGCAGCAAGCTGTTCTCCCTTGTTCTCAGTGGCCACTAGGCATCTAAAGTATCTTGGTTCCCTGACAGTTCCAAGTCAGGTGAGAAAGATACCAGTTCCTTGAGCAGCCCTCCAAAAACCTGAAAGGCTGGATTCACACTCTTCTTTCTCCTTCCCAAGGGAGCTAGCTGCCCCCTTGCTATTTTTTGTTCTTCAGGGCTCTCAGTCATCCAAACTACACCAGTTCCATCAGTTCTCTGAGTGAGGCAATATAAAAACTAGTCCCCCAGGCAGCCCTCCAAGAAGCTGAAACATTGGACACATGCCCTACTCTTCTCTTTCCCCTTGAAGGTGGAGTAGTGAACCAGGGTGTTTTTTCCTGGTGCTGAGCTGTGCCAGCTTGGGGGAGGGGCTGATGTGAGTAAAGTAAAATTATTCTTATTTGTTTCAATACAGCTGTTTCAGCTTTATGCTCACTTAGGTACTCTCAACTTCTTGATTATGGAATTTTTGCAAGGGTATTTTATTACACATATCATTACGCATTGGTATTTTTGTGGGACAATTAGGGCTGGAACTTTCTATTCTGACATCTTGCTGGTGTCATTTGATCCATTTTGAGTTAATTTTTGTATATAATATGATGTAGTGGTCCAACTTCATTCCTTTGCAAGTGGATATTCAGTTGTCTTGACATCACTTATTGAAAAAGAATTATTCTTTTCCCATTGAAGTGTTTGGGAACCATTGTTGAAAATCAACTGATGAATAAATATGGGAATTTATTTCTGGATTCTCAATTATATTCCATTGATCTATATGTCTATCCTTATCCCACTACCACATTCTCTTGATTATTGTAACTTTGTACCTAGGTTTTAAATCAAGAATCATTAGTGCTCCAACTTTGTTCTTTTTTATCAATATTGTTTTGGCTGTTCTGGGTGTTCTTGCATTTTCTTATGAATTTTAGGATCAGTTTGTCAATTTCTGCAAAAAGCCAGCTTACTTTTGACAGGGAATTTGTTGACTCTGTAGATCACTTGGGGGAGTATTGCCATTTTAACAGTATGAAATTATACTATCTTCATGAGCATGGGATTTTCCCCCCATTTATTTACATTTTCTTTAATTCCGTTCAACAATGTTTTATAGTCTCAGAGTATGCATTTTATATTTCTTTTGTTAAATTTATTCCTTAATATTTTCATCTTTAAAAAATTATTTATTTGTTTATTTATTTTGGCAGCATTGGGTCTTCGTTTCTGCACACAGGCTTTCTCTAGTTGCAGTGAGCTGGGGCTGCTCTTTGTTGTGGTGCGCGGGCTTCTCATTGCAGTGGCTTCTCATGCTGTGGAGCATGGGCTCTAGGCGCGTGGGCTTCAGTGGTTGGGGCTCGCGGGCTCTAGAGCACAGCTCAGTAGTTGTGGTGCACGGGCTTAGTTGCTCCGCGGCATGTGGGATCTTCCCGGACCAGGGCTCGAACCCGTGTCCCCTGCATTGGCAGGCGAATTCTTAACCACTGCACCACCAGGGAAGCCCCCTTCAATGAATTTTAAACTGTATTTTTTTTAAACTGTATTTTTGAGTTATTTTCTCCGTGGTTTCTCTAGAATTTACTATATACGTTATAACTTAACAGTATCTCCAGATTTATATTAACTTAATTCTATTAAGACAGAAAGATATTACTCCTATATAGCTCTTTTTCTTCCACCCTTTTTGCTTTATTATTATTATAGCTATTACATCTTATAGTGGGTTGAACTGTGGCCTCCAAAACGATATGTCCACTTCCTAACCCCTAGAACCTATGAAAGTGACCTATTAGGAAAAAAAGGACTTTGAAGATGTAATTAAGTTAAGGATCTTCAGATGAGTTCATCCTGGATTTTCCAGGTGGGCACTAATTCCAATGAGAAGTTTTTTTTATAAAAGATAGAATAAGGGAAGACACAGACACAGAGGGAAGGCCATGTGAAGATAGAAGCAGAGATTGGAGCAATGCAAATAGCCACCAAAAGCTGTATGAGGCAGGGAATGGAATCTCCACTAGAGCCTCCAGAAGCCTCCAGTACAGCCCCCAAACACCTTGAGTTTGGATTTCTCCCCTCCAGAACTGTGAGAAAAACTGTCTTAAGCCACCCAATGTGTGGTAATTTTTTTGCAGCAGCTGCAGGAAACCAATATATATCTCTATATATTACAAACCCAAAAGTACATTGTTATAATTATTACATTATATAATTTTATATCTTTTAAAGATGCTGAGAGAAAAAAGGAAAGCAATTATATATTTATAGTGTTTCTTTCTTTTTTTTTTTTTTTTTGTACGCAGGCCTCTCACTGTTGTAGCCTCTCCCGCTGCGGAGCACAGGCTCCGGACACACAGGCTCAGCAGCCATGGCTCACGGGCCCAGCCGCTTCGCGGCATGTGGGATCCACCCAGACCGGGGCACGAACCCGTGTCCCCTGCATTGGCAGGCGGACTCTCAACCACTGCGCCACCAGGGAAGCCCTATAGTGTTTCTTATTTGCCATTTCTGGTTCTGTTCATTTGTTGATGTGGATCAGAATTACCATCTGTTGTCCTTTCCTTATCTAATACAGCTGTTCTTCTATCCACCTCCTTTGTACTGTAATTGGCAAAGTTGTTTCATTTCTAAATATTATAGGCCCAGCAATACATTTATACATATTGTTACATACAATTGCTTTTTTAAAAGAAGAAAGGAGAAGCCTTTGGGCATATCTCAGAAGGAGTACTCTTCCTCTCTCCCTGACAGAGCCACAAGGGAATGTTTCTTGGATGTTCGCTTTGAGAACCTAGTGGGGTTCCTGAAAGTAAAGCCCGTAAAATTGGGTGTAGGGGGCCCCAACTGTGCCCTCCAGGAGTTTCTCACTCTGAAGATGGTCCACAACTCAGCCTTCAGCAATTTGTCAAAATTTCCATTTAAGTGTTCCCTACCAGCCTCTGGCTCTAGTGACTTCTGCTCCATGGAAGCAGATCTTGGCTGTGACTCTCCGGATTTGCTTGTTTCTCCAGATTTCAGGGCGGAGGTTTTCCCTGTAAACTCAGTTCTCTGATGGGTTCAGGAAAAGTCATGTATCCAGCTTTTCTTGTTGTTATTATAAGGAAAGGAGTGATAAATTCTAAGCTCTTTACATGTTGGAGCTGAAACGGGAAGTTTGTTCTTTCTGTTTATTTTTCTCAGCCTTCTCAAATGTTTCTTCTTGTTCTTGACTATGTACCAAGCAGAGCCTGTTCACTTTTTTACTGTTTCCAATGTGGCTTTAATTTCTGTTATTATATTCTGTTATTTCTGATTTTATATTTCTCTTCCATTTATTTCATGAATTGCATCAGCTCAGTTTTCATGGTCTTTTGTGGCCTTTTCATTTTGAAATTCTGTATCTTTGTTTTGAGTTCTTAATTCTCTGAGACGCTTTAAAATTGTTTCATAAATCTTCTAACTAGAGACCTCTAGAGAACTGTGGGCTTTTTCTGTTTTTTGGTTTTTGTTTTGGCCGGGCCATGCCGTATGTGGGATCTTAGTTCCCTGACCAGGGATCGAACCTGTGCCCCCTGCAGTGGAAGCATGGAGTCTTAACCACTGGACCACCAGGAAAGTTCCAGAGACCCGTGTGTTCTCATCTGTTATTTTTCATATTTATTTTCTTATTCCTTCTTGTAATATTTATGTAGATCCTATGTTGGCTCTTTTTTGATTACTATTTATCTTTGAGAGGAGTTCCTTTAGGACCAGCTATCTGCAGGTGGAAAGTGTAAATGGATGGGCCAGCAGTGCTCTGGACTAACGTGATCATTTCCTTGTTTACCGTTTGTTAGAGGAGTTTGTGTGTACCTTAGCTTTTACATACCTCCAACTAATGAGAACTGGCAGCTGCAGAGCAATTTGTCATCTAGAGTTTTCTCTTAACTTTACTGTATCCTTAGGTTCACTCTTGAAACAATGGTGCCTCTGCTCACTATCACATTCAGTCCTGCTTTCTCTCCTATTTTGCGCTGACAAATGGGTTTACAGGAAAACGCTGCCTGATTTAGCCTATGTACCTCGATGTTTTTGTTCCAAACAAGGGACCTTTGGTTTTATATCTCAGTGTGAAGCACTACTCTGGAAAACTCCAATCTACCAGCTTTTCCCAAGGTCTCCACTGGCAGGAATCCTATCTCAGCATTTTCTCTTATCTTAGTTCAATCTTCATGGCACTTGGTAACTTCTCTTCATATATACTATGGTTGAAGTTCAAATGTTTTAAAGAGTTTCATCAAAGATATAACTTTAGGGCTTCCCTGGTGGTGCAGTGGTTGAGAGTCTGCCTGCCGATGCAGGAGATACGGGTTCATGCCCAGGTCCGGGAAGATCCCACATGCCACGAAGCGGCTAGGCCCGTGAGCCATGGACGCTGAGCCTGTGCGTCCGGAGCCTAAAAAGATATAACTTTATTAAATTAAAATGTTTATTTTCATTTATCCATAATTGATAGAAATCCCACTTTTTGTCTAGTTATTGAAGGTATGTAGGAAAGGTATGTTTTTTATTTTTAAGCTAATCATCTCATTGAGCTCTTTATTAGTTCTAATTATTTTTTCTTTAATTCTCTGGGATTTTATGAGTAGAAAATTATATTACCTATAAATTTATCATCTAACAGTATATTTTATACTCCTTTCTAACACACACACACACACACACACACACACACACACACACACTTCCTTATCTTGTGTTGTCCAGAATATCCAAGTCAGTATTGAATAATAACTATGACATGAAGTGTGGTGTTATGCTCCTGATTTTTCATGGGAAAAAGTCTAGTGTTTTCACTGTTTAAAATTAAGATGGCCATTTTTTTGGTGACAGCTGTCAAATTTTTATCAACTTTCTTTTAAATATATATCACAATAATGATCTGGAAATACTTTGTTTTGAAACTTAATATAATGTGGGATTTGTGTAGAGTCCTTTTTGGAGAATGTTGATAGTGTCTTTCTCAGATCTTTATTTTAGGTTAGGCGCTCCTAATAAACTGATGTCAGGTAGGGTGGTTGGTAGTGGTTGCAAGCCTTCCTTTTCAGCCACACTTGATGAAAATTTTTTTCTGAAGCTCAGAGGAAGATCTGGTGTGACTGTTTACCAAATATGTAGGAATATGAAATTTGATATAGGTAAAATATGTGATTGAATCAGATTGTCTAGCTCTTAACACAATGACATTCAGCAAATTTGAGTTAAAAAAATAAGTATAAAAGTCTAGGACTGGGACTTCCCTGGTGGCGCAGTGGTTAAGAATCCGCCTGCCAATGCGGGGGACACGGGTTTGAGCCCTGGTCCGGGAGGATCCCACATGCCGTGGAGCAACTAAGCCCATGCGCCACAACTACTGAGCCTGCACTCTAGAGCCCGCGAGCCACAACTACTGAGCCCGTGTGCCACAACTGCTGAAGCCTGCGTGCCCTAGAGCCCATGCTCCACAAGAGAAGCCACCGCAATGAGAAGCCCGCGTACCGCAACGAAGAGTAGCCCCCGCTCCCCGCAACTAGAGAAAGTCTGCGTACAGCAACAAAGACCCAACGCAGCCAAAAATAAATAAATTAAAAAAAAAAGTCTAGGACTTTTTGATCTGTGGCTTAATAACATCTAGAAAAAAACAGATGTGAATTTTAGTTTTTAATCCATCATAAAAAAGGTATGTGATGCAGCTGAAAAAGGGTCTATGACATTTTAAATGATATTATATTATGGAGAAAAACTCCGTAGTACAAACTTGAGAAAGAAATTCTATAGCAGTGTGCTATTGGTAAGGTGTTCAAGTAAAAAAAGAAACAATGAATGACGTAGGCCAGGCCGCTATGTATCGAGATACATAGCCACTTAATTTACATGCCCAACGCTTAGCTGGATATTTAAGAAACAAAATTGAGTGATACAGATCTCTACCCTCAAACAACTCCCACCCTGTTAGGCTTGATTTTAACACTACGTGAAGCTATTTTACAGGATGAAAATTTGCTTAACGTGATTGTCATGTTCAGTCTTTTAATTTAGTTCCCATAAGTACATAACATACTCCCAGGGAATAATCTTAAGCACTAAGAAAATCTTATTTAAAGTACAATATCCTTTTGCTGACAAACTCTTTGGTGGGTATTCAGATTATTCTCCTGTTTGGCTTCAATATCTCTAATATGAACTTATGCATTATGGCTAGAAATCTCTTGAATTTACAGATTATGGCCAAGTTTGGTGGGAGAGCTTTATAATAACAGTCTTTGCAATAGAACCCAAGCAGAAATCAGAACAATGTTTTTGCACAGAGTCCACTTAAACTTGTACTTGCACCTAATTAAAAACTTGAAAATATTTGAATTAGGAGACACTATGGAAAATGCCATAAACTGGCAAAATGAAATACTAGAAAGGAAAGGTTCTGCTAAAGAGAAGTTTTGTTAATTTATGATTTTATTCACCTAGCAATCTTATACAAAACAAAAAAGTCTTGAGACTTTCTCATCTTTGGGATATCCAAATATCCCAAGTATCTCCTAAATGTTGCTTTCCCACAGATCCCAGTTTATATGAGCAAATATTGCTTTCCCACAAACTTCAGTTTATGTCAGTAAATACCACGTTCCCACAAATCCCAGTTATGCCTAAAGATAGGGAGGCAGATGGTGGGACAAATTCTACTAGGAGAGCTCTATCTACTTATTCCTGAGACTAAGTAAATCTTTTTAAAATAAACATCAGTGGCAGTTTAAACAGAAATAGGAGAAAAGGGAAGCCAAAAGTCTGAGAAGTGTGTGAATGGGGGAGAGTTTTTGTCAAGATTTTCCATGCTGATTCTCAGTATGTGTTTTCCTTTCTCCCCACTTCCTAATCCACACCCACACATCCTATTGATCTCTGAGAGGCAGAAGTGAGTGATGGCGTGAAGCGAGATCTTAATTCCTTGCCCAGGAATTGAACATGGGTAGCCTGGATGAAAACCAGGAATCCTAGCTGTCACACCCCCTGGCTCTTGCTCCCAGTGAAAAATGCATTTCTCACAGAGGCAAAACTGTAAAAACAGGGACAAATTTTATTATTAGAGACACAGCCCAACAACAAGTGGGAGAGCACAGTTTGCTTAGTTAAGATAGAAGCAAGGCAGAGATGCACACCCGGAGAGAAAGGGTGTAGGTGCCCTCCTTAATGAGGAGGAGTTCAGTAAAGAGGTGGTTAAGTCATCTATATGGCAGTTCTTCGGGGTCTTTGTTTACCTTTGGCCAATTATCTGGTTTCTTTTTCCACACCTGCCCTGCCTTAGGACCCTCCCCAACATGCGTGCACAACAGCCCAGAGGCTATGGGATGGCCTTAGCATCACATATTATGGGGTGGTGCCCCCTCCCTTTTGACCCCCAAGGAGCCTTTTCTAAGCATGTGCAATATTTCCCTTGCCCCAAGGATGGGAAATGTATGAACTCTTGATCTTTTAACAGGGTTTAGTCCCACTCGGTCCCTGCCATAAAAATGTCCAATGTCCAGTTATTTATCCTATTTCTGTTGCTGGTTTTTACATCAAGGTGCAGATCTCAAAATATAGACTGGAGTCCGGTCATAAATATGTAGTTCTGGAGCCCATTTGTCTCTTGTATGTGATGTAAACAGGGGGCTGGTAATGAATGTCCGGCCTGGAGCCCATCTTCTTCTAACCCCAGGATGTGTGAGCAGGAGGCTAGTTGTAAATGTCTACCCTGGAGCCCATCTATCTCCTGCCTCACTGTCCTCCTAAACCGGGGATAATAAGAAGCTTGCTTGCAGGTGTAAAATTCATGGGCCTTCCAAAAGTTGAGTACATTTCTCCAGGTGCATTTCATCTGCTGCTAATGGAAAAGCGAAAAGTATAACCTTTTACCCCAAAGCAGTTAGCTTGGTTAGCAGCATTAAATTGAGAAAATGCAAATCCTAATAATCTCTCACACTGAAGTAGAAAATCAGTTTCGGTTCTGAAATTTGGTGAGGAATCAATTCAATTTTTATTAGTTATTTCACATCCTAATGAGGATTCCCAACATTTCAACGGGCTGACAGGTTTCTCGCTTTAATTTTATTCAAGACTTGGCGTCAATGATTTTTTTGGTTCCCTAGTTCGGAAAGACAAACTAGTCAGGGGCATTTACTATATACTTACATTGCCTTATGTGGCAGCCTGCCCTACTTCCTTGGAAGAAATAAGGAATGGGTTTGTGATGGTCAGAGGAGACTGGTTCTTAGTGGCACACTGAAGTTACCAATCCCACTTTTAGTGTTAAAACCAGAAAGCTGGAGCTGCCTATCTACTCCTGCCCCCACCTCCATTTTAACTGACAATTTAAAAAATTATTAGAGAAATATTCAAACATACAGTAAAGTTGAGAGAATTGTGTAATTAACACCATGTGTCCTGTACTCAGCTTCAATAATTATCGACACTTTTAGGCAGTTTTCTGACCAGGAAATATAATGCCCTGAAAGCTTCAATTCTTTATCTCTATTTGGCTTTTGTCTTTCAAATTTTGGTTCCTGGGGCTTTGGACACTGCAATTGTATTAAAAGAAGGATTTGAGTGAGGAATTTAGTGTTTAATGTCAGTCTCTTTTTCAGCTCTGCTCCCTCTCTGGAGAAGCCACTGGTTATTGGGTGCTAGGCGGAATCTGGCAGTATTTATTGCGGCCAAGAGCTGTTTTTCTTAAAACAGATCACTGTCCCGATTTCCGTGCAGAAGACCGGCCAAAAAACAAAGCTGGAGAATTTATGGGTATCAAGCCAGTTCTTACCCCACCTCAGTGCTGTTTTCTAAACATTTACAGAGAGCAAATTTGCATAACAGTTTTCTGGTCACACTCTGTAAAGTATCTCAGTAGTTTCTCTCCCCTTCACTTTGCACGTCCTGTTTGGGGATGAGTTGTCAATCTTTCTGAGTTTTTGGTGCTAACCTCCTCCCTCGCCCACAGCGTCGGGGGCCGCTTGCAAAGCACTCCCAGTAGGGCCTCCTGGGGAACGAGAAACTGCTGATCCGCAAAAAAGCGGAAACGTGGAACGGAATTGCGCTCGCACACTTTTGTGTCTTGAAAAGCGAGAATCCCGGGGAAGCTTCCCAATCTGCCTCTTGCTGGTAGCCTCTACTGAAATCTTGGCAGCTCCCGGGATATAAGAAGGTGCAGGAAGAGACTTAAACCCGCAGCGGAGAGGCTGAGAATCCAGCACGGAATGCATCCCAGCACTTGGTTTGTGGGCTCCTGTTTCCTTAAGCCTCGAAGGTGTCGTGGTTCACGGTCACGGTTCCGCCTATCAGCGCCTCCGCCCCGCGGTTCCTGTCGAAGTTCCGCCCTCTCCGCGGGCAATGTAGGGAGTCAGTGGGTCCGAGCGCCCGGGACCCGACGCTCCGCTTTCAAGCAGTCGCGGAGAAACGCCAGCCGAGCTCAGCCCCAGTTATAAACTGTCTTCAGGGAGAGGTTGTAGACATTAAGACCGCGGCGGTCTCAGGGCGTTGTCCTAGGAAACGCCGTTTAAGGGAAGGCGTATTAGTTGTTGGGAGCGTCTTCCTTGCCCCGCCCCGCGCTCGCTGCCTGGGCGCGGGGCGAGATCCCAGCTGGCTGGGAACCGAGACCGCGCTTCCCCAACGCCGGCGGTTTACCTCGTCTCTGCACCCCTAGGCGGCGCTGCACTCCTCCGCACCCGGTCCGCTCCGCTTTCCCAGACGGCTGCCAAGCCTCCAGTCTAGCAAGCCTAGCTCGCAGCCGGCCGGCCCCGGGCAATTCCGGTATTCGGAAGGCGAACGTCGGCGGTCTCTGCACCTCCAGTCGGCAGCAGCGGCCGGTCGGCCCTCGTTTTTTTCTTTTTTAAAACCACGGCTTGTGATCTCCGGGAGTCCGGAGCATGGTCCCGGGTCACCGCTGGTGGAACGAGGACGCCGAGAGGGAGGGAGGATGGTGGGCTGGAGGGTGGCGGTTCTATGTTTGTGGGTCTCCTGCGGCTCTGCAGCGGGACAACTCGAATACTCCGTGTCGGAGGAGACCGAACGGGGCGTAGCCGTAGGCAATGTTGCCCAGGACTTGAGGCTGTCAGCGGCCGCTCTGTCCCTGCGGAACTTTCGCTTCCTTTCCAGCCACGGCGAGCCCTACTTCGAGGTCGATCTGGCCAGCGGAAGCTTGGTGGTCAGAGAGCCGGCGGATCGCGAACGGCTGTGCGGGGACAAAGCTGCCTGCGTCCTGACCTATGAGCTGGTGCTGGAGGACCCGCTGGAGCTGCACAAGATTCACGTTCACGTCCTGGACACCAACGGCAACTCGCTTCACTTCCCTGCCGGCGACGTGCAGTTGCACATTCCCGAGTTCCTGATGCCGGAGCCCGTTTTACTCTCCCTAATGCCCAAGATGCCAACGAGGGAAGCAGTGGGGTGCTAAGCTACTGCCTGAGCCCCAGCCAGCACTTTCGCCTGGACATGGGGTCGTGCGCGGGTCGACGGCAGCGAATACCCGGAGTTGGTATTGGAGAAAGGGCTGGATCGGGAGCAGCGTGCCACCCACCGGCTGGTGCTCACCTCCCGGGACGGCGGGCCGCCCGCGCGCTCCGGAGACGCACAAGTCACCGTCGTCGTGGTGGACACAAACGACAATGCACCTGTATTTGAGCGCTCAGTATACCGCACCAAGGTGCCAGAGACTGCACCCAACGGGACTGTGTTATTACGAGTTCAAGCCTCGGACCCGGATGAAGGCTCCAATGGGGAAATCCGGTACTCCTTAAGCAATAGCACGCAGGCAAAGCTGCGACACCACTTTCACGTGCACCCTAAAAATGGGGAAGTGCGGGCTACTGCTTCACTAGGTCCGCCTGAAACGCTGTTCGAGGCATACATCGAGGCGAGGGATGAAGGCGCCTTCGGTCTAGCCAGCACCACCAAACTGCTGGTGGAAATGACTGATGTGAACGATCACGATCCCGAGGTGAACCTCCCCACTTTCTCCAGTCCAGTTTCCGAGGACACCGCCGCTGGCACAGTGATTGCTCTCCTTAGTGTAAGGGATGAGGACCTTGGTCCCAATGGTAAGGTCGTTTGTAGCATGTCCACTGGAGGCCCTTTTAAGCTGAAGGCTTCCTTTGACAACTACTACAGCTTGCTGACTGATGGGCCGTTGGACCGGGAGCAGGTCAGTGAATACCAGGTTCTGATCACCGCCTTACATGGTGGCTCGCTCCCACTTAGCACCCGCAGGACACTGACTGTGTCAGTTGCTGATGTGAACAATACACCAAACTTTCCTCAACCGAAACAGGAACTTCTTGTGGCTGAAAACAATGGCCCTGGGGCCTCCCTAGGATGTGTGTTTGCCCAGGACCCAGATCTGGGGAAGAATGGCGTCATCTTTTATGAGCTGTTGGATATTATCTCTGAAGGGCAGGCAGCCTCTAACTTGGTGGCAGTAGATTCCTCCAGTGGGGCTATCACTGCCAAAATTTCCTTTGACTTTGAGCAGCTCAGGGAGTGTCACTTCCAAGTGGAAGCCCAGGATGGTGGCATTCCTCCCAGAAGTGAAACAGTGACTGTGAACTTGTTTGTGGTAGACAGGAACGACAAGCCTCCAGTCATCTTGTTTCCCTTGCCCAGAAATGGCTCTGTCCCAGTGGAAATTGTGCCCCGCTCTGCCAGAACAGGACACCTGGTCACAAAAGTGGTAGCAGAGGATGCAGACAGTGGCTCCAATGCTTGGCTTTCTTACCACATCTCTCAGGCTTCTGACTCGAGCCTTTTTAGAATTTCAGCCGATATGGGAGAGCTCCATACTGCTCGCTTAGTTCTTCCCACTGATGCAGTTAAACAGAGGGTGGTGGTAGTGGTTCAGGACCATAGAGACCCATCACTTTCCACCTCTGTCACACTGGGCATTCTGTTGAGCAACTCTGTCCCTCGGGTCCTTCCAGACTTTGAAGATGGCTGGGAAAAAGGCGGGCACCTTTCTGCCCAGAACCTGTATTTAGTAATTGCTCTGGCCTGTTATTTCCTTTTTATTTCTGGGGTGCTTACTTTTCTTTGTGAGCAGCAAGTTGAGCCAGATCCCACGTTATTGCTCTCAGAGCTGCTGTCGCTCTCCAGAGGAGTTGAGATATGGGAGCAAGATGGCTTTGAATCCTTGCATGACATCTGCCACAATAGATGTCACTACAGTCGAAAGACTTTCTCAGACCTACCTCTGTCGGGCCTCTCTGGGACTTGGTTCTGACAATAACAGTTTGCTGTTGCGTGGGGAATACAGTGCTGCTGACCTGAGAAATTTGGCCTCTGGGATAGGACTGAATGTGCCAATATCCTGTATTCAGATTCACAATAGGAAAAGGGATCATGCAAATGTCAATGCCGTGGTAAGCAAATTTTATGGGATTTGATTCCCTTGACCAGGAAATGACCACTAGCTATTTCTGAAATGTTTCTTAGATGAGCCTTTGGCAACATTTAATCCAATGAATTGAATGCTCCTGCTTAGCATCCCCTGTGCTAAGGATTCTGGGAAGATATAGGCGTTAAAAGAGACTGACCTTGGCCTCAAGAAGGTTACAGTTTATTTTTGAGAAAGCAAGGTAAGAAATTCAAACCTATTACAGAACAATTAAAATAATATAGCATAAAGGTCTAAAATTTTTAAAAAAGCACCAAAGTTTCTGGTACAGGTAATAAACAAACTGGAGGGTCTTTTTAAAAAAATTATTTATTTTTATTTACTTATTTTTGGCTGTGTTGGGTCTTCATTGCTGCTCGCGAGCTTTCTCTAGTTGTGGTGAGCAGGGGCTACTCTTTGTTTCAGTGCGCGTGCTTCTCATTGTGGTGGCTTCTCTTGTTGCAGAGTCCAGGCTCTAGGCATACAGGCTTCAGTAGTTGTGGCACACGGGCTCAGTGCTCTAGAGCACAGGCTCTAGTAGTTGTGGTGCATGGGCTTCGTAGCTCTGCGGCATGTGGGATCTTCCCAGACCAGGGCTTGAACCTGTGTCCCCTGCATTGGCAGGTGCATTCTTAACCACTGTGCCACCAGGGAAGTCCCCTGGGGTGTCTTTAAATAATTCCTTTTATGAATTTCTTTAAGGAATTACTTAAAGCAAATATCCCTTCATTAGAAGTATTTTGAGCAACAGATATGTGTAAGGCATTCTGATTCCTAAGGTGAGAATGAAAATTATGTAAGAGTCTTTGTGTAATACAAACTTAATATCATGGACGATGAGACGTTTATTCAAATCATTACAATACATGATTTAAAAATGTTGTTAACCTAAAACATGTAAAAGTAAATTGCAGTGGATGTTCAAAGAAGGGAGAGAGATAACATGAGAGAACATCTAGGCAGGGAGGAGGGAATCATAGGAGGCTTTGTGGTAGAGATAGCTGTTGAATTGGATTGTGAATGCTATACCGTTTAATGAAATGCAGCATACTCTCTAGGCTATATTTTACAATGAGTCCCGTTTTGACAAAGTAGTCTTTTTTGAGAATGATACTCCAAAACACAGCTAATAGGTCCACACAGTGTTTGTAAGTATATAAAAATTCTAGGCATATCTCAAAACACCTATTTGTACTGACAGAAAGAAGATAAGATGATTGGGTATAGGACTTGACAACCTTTTATTTTGTGTTCTTATTGATATATTTCACAAAGAAGACAGATGAGTAATTGTTATGTCAGAAACATTTGTGTGTTCAAAGGTGCACTTACCATTCAAAGTCCATTCAACTTGGATTTAATATTCTTATTATTTTAGAAACCAGTATACTTAGAAGTAAGTAAATACCATATTTGGGAGTAATGCATCTAATAAAATTAAATTATGCCTCAGTTTATCTGTTTGGCATTTCAAAACTTTCTGAGTGGAGTGGGAGCAATTGGCTTAGCAATTTTACAATATTACTTTCCAACTTCTCATAGAGATCATGGATACAAGAGAAAGGTTGTGCAGAAATTAGGGAAGGGAACGAAGGGAATGTTCTACTCTTCTAGGTAATAAGAGAGAAAATTGGATAAGTTATTCTCCTTCAAATAATTATGTTAACTGCAAATAAAATAGATTTGCATCCATTATAATTTTGCATAATTAATATTCACACATGATATAATGGAATCCAATATATATGATTAGTAAATACTTGCTGATGAATGAATAATTAAATTTGTGAATATATTAATTGGCTGGAAACACTCTTCAACATAGAGGGAAAAACTTTAACTTAACTTTTATCTTTACGTGTATATATAGTTAAGAGTTTAAAGGCTATTTTCAAACATATTATTTTCTTCCTTATGATATATAATCATGAAACAACACAACAGGGATTTTCTGGTCCTAGAGGTAGCATGAAAAATCTCAGTGCTGTATTCTGGGGTTAAATAAGAGTCCAGTTCCTGTAGATAACAAAGTGATTAGTAGAGATGCACATCATAACACTGTGAACTTTGCAGTGAATGAAAATTAAAATGCAGTTTATTTTAAGGGAGAAAATTGGTGCACAAAATGTTAGTATTTCAGGTATCAAAACACAGTGTATAAACTCTATTAAGAAAATTCACCATTTATTTCTTTTATTTCATTGCTTTCTGTAACAAGGAGAGATAAGGATACCAGCAATGTCTATGCAGTTTGAGAATCAGGAATTGTTTGAGAGAAACATTTTGACTAGACTACAAAGGAAACGTAAGTAAGTGATAAGAAGATCAATGGATCTGAGAGTTAGAAGGAAAATTATCTACTTAAAAGGGAAAAAAATGCAGTTAATGACAGAGGAAAATGTCCCCTGCCACAGAATTTTTAAACTTATGTGAGTGATAAAGTAACAGAGATATACTGTTTAGACGTGCAGGGCTATTGTGCCATCTCACTCATCCAGTTGGACAGTCTTTTTCCATCATTGTTGATATTTCACTTTTTAGGTTGTTCATTGTCTGTTAATTTTTGTGGGCTGGATAATTCCTTATATATATAGAAAGTTTGATATATAAAAACGTGGGGAAAATAACTTCTGTAAAGCTGTAGTATTTGTAATTCAACACAGGCATTTATTATTTACTTCTTCCTATCCAAGTGCATATTGATCCAATCTTGATTCTTTAGAAAAGAATGCTTATCATAGTGTTCACTGAATGCCTTAAGAACAACTACAGAATTCTAGAAATAAGGTATTTGTTGCTTCAGTTTTATAAAACATATATCCTTTGAAAAGTGTGAAATTTCATAATTTTAACTGTGTGCCCGAGTCACACAGAATCATGTTGATGCATATGTGTTTATATTTTGTTCTAACTCTGAGCTCTTCTGTCTTATTTTAGTTTAGAGTGTATGTTAGTATAATTTACAATACTAAAAAAAATTAACTTAAGAAATTCAGGAAGAAAAAAAGAAATTCAGGAAAACCTTTTATCTATATCTCTTCTTTGTTAATATTTAACAGATATAACCAAAATTGACCCACTGTGCAACAAGTAGACAACACGAGCCTCATGGCAATTTTTTCTGTTAAAATTCTTGATAGGGCTTCCCTGGTGGTGCAGTGGTTGAGAGTCCGCCTGCCGATGCAGGGGACACGGGTTCGTGCCCCGGTCCGGGAAGATCCTTTGCGGCTCGGTTCATGAGCCATGGCCACTGAGCCTGTGCGTCCGGAGCCTGTGCCCTGCAACTGGAGAGGCCACAACAGTGAGCGTGCCACACACACAAAAAAATTCTTGATAGACAATTTGAATTTTTAGATGGTATCTGAGGTGTAAACTCCACTATTTAAAATTAGTTGCATTGGCAAATCTGCGTCCGGAGCCTGTGCTCTGCAACTGGAGAGGCCACAACAGTGAGCGTGCCACAAAAACAAAAAATTCTTGATAGACAATTTAATTTTTTGATGGTATCTGAGGTGTAAACTCTACTATTTAAAATTAGTTGCATTGGCAATTTTTTAAGGTAGTAAATATAAATGTAGCAAAAATGCACAACAGCATACAACTGACTTTATTAAAAATTCCACATGAAAATTATATTTTAAACATACCAATGTTTTATTAGTGTATCATTCTTCAGGGATTAAGGCAGTTTCTCTTTTGCCAGGATCTATGGAGTATAAAATATTTCCCCTTTGCAGTGTTGTTTGTTAACAGAGTGGTAGAATGTTTTTGGCATTCTGGGTGTTTTTATTTGCTAACGTATATTCCTTAAGTAGACTTTCCCATAGGTTAATTGGATGTTTCCTTATATCTATTTTGACTTTGAAGCTGATAACCACACGCCGAAAAACTTTAGAGTGCAGTAACTAAGGAAGCGTGCAAGGTATATGATATATATTCAGATTAAAAAATATGTAAATAGATAGCACAATAGTATTCACTGTATAATGCAAAAACCTCAAACTAGTGAAAAGGAGAGAAAAAGAGCATTATAACTTGAGTAGAAAAAAGAAAAGCAGTGCTTTTGGGAGATGTATGAGTGGGAAAGTTTTGACAACATCTGATAATGTTAATGACCTATTGATTTTTGTTGCCTTCAATATTTGCAGTTAGAGGGAAATAATATTCCAGAGACTAAGTACACTTTAGCTGGCTTGGGCTGAAGGTAGACTAAATTACTAAGAGGTTTTTACATTGCTCAAATGCGTGTAATGTGACTATCAGAAATAGCATTTGGCAGAACGTCAAATGAATATAAATCACAATCTAGGACTCTGATTAAAGTATGGGAAGCA
Organism: Lagenorhynchus albirostris; assembly: GCF_949774975.1. Classification (NCBI taxonomy): domain Eukaryota; kingdom Metazoa; phylum Chordata; class Mammalia; order Artiodactyla; family Delphinidae; genus Lagenorhynchus; species Lagenorhynchus albirostris. The sequence continues at coordinate 117,301,097 of NC_083097.1, forward strand.
AGGAATTTATTGGTAAGGATTATTCTTTAAAACCAAAACTTAAGGATAAAGGTGGTTGCTCACCTTGTTCCCAATTTTAATTGATGAGATGAGAATGGGTCAGGAAACCACATGTCTCTTTTATACTGCATTTATGAAAAAGAATTAGGATAAGAATTTCTTCCTCAAGCTATAAACATAGAACTTGTCTTGGAATCTAAGAATGAATATGCATTCACGTTGTCTCCTATGCTGCAGAGAAAGAGAAAAGCCTTTCTGTCCCAACCCAAATTGTTGGCTGTTCCTAGAGTCATCTGTTTGCCATGTACACATATACTGTTTTCATAGCTGAGCTCTATTGACATACCTCAAAATGTACTCTCTGAATTCAGGCACATTATGTTTATTCTTTAGAATCTTTAAGCAAAGATTACAGCTGTTTTGTTTAGAATCAAAATGATGTTCATACAAAATAAAAACAACCAATTAAGACATCTTAATAGTGGGTTTAGGCATCTGTATACATCACTTGAGATTGGCATGTCATTTTCCTTTCTTTTAAGGATTTGGTATCAAGGTTATGCTGGCCTTATTAAACAAGTTAGAAGTGTTTTTTTTCCTCTCCTTTTTTTCTAGTCTCTGGTCATGTTTGTTAAGATTGGTGTTATTTCTGTCTTAAATATTTAGTAGAATTCACTAGGAATGTTCTCTGTGCCTTAAGTTTTCTTTGTGGGAAGGTTTTAAATCATGAAATCACATTTCTTTATTAGTAAGAGAAATATTCATATTTTTATTCTTCTTGTTTCATTTCTGTGAATTCTCTTTTTCCAGAAATATGTTAATTTTATGTAAATTTTCAAATATTTTGGCATAAAGTTTTTTATAATATCCTCTTTGTGATCTTTGTAACATCTACAGGATCTGTAGTGATATTCCTCTTTCCAATCTTGATGTTATTGTCACCTCTCATTTTTCCTGGTTAGACTTGGAAGTAGCTTATTATATTAGCCTTTCAAGGACTAACTTGGCTTTTGGGATTCTCTTGCTTGTATATTTGCTTTCTATTTAATTGATTTCTGCTTTAAACATTATTTACCTCCTAATATTTTCTTTATGTTCCATTTGCTATTTGATTTCTAGCTTCTTATATAGCTTATTGTTTTTCAGGTTTTGTTATTTTTAATGTATGGATTTAAAGCTGAAAAATTCCCCTAAGTATGGTATGATCTGCTTCATGCAAATCATATTTTTAAAATTTTTAATTCAAGTGTAACATACATAAAAGTTCATATATCGTATATGTATAACATGCTGAACAATTCAAAATCAACAGAATCATGTAATCACCACAGAGGTAAAGAAGTAGGAGAGCATTACCAGCACCCCAACCCCCACTCAGCCCCCTCTATCTTTACTCCCTTCTGAAATATAACTATTATCATGAATTCCAACATCATAAAAATAGAATCGTATGGTATGATTATGTTTTTGTGTCTGGCTAATTTAATTCAATATCATACATATGACAATCACCTGGCCTGCTGTGTATAGCAATAATCCATCCGTTAAGTTGCTGTATGTCACATTGTATGAATATATCACAATTTATTTATCCATTTTTCTGCTGATGGACATTTTTTTCAAGTTTATTTTTGCTATTATGGACAATTCTGCTATGAACATTTTTTCCGTGTCTTTTGGTGCACATATTTGCATTTCTGATGACTATGTATCTAGTAGTAGAAATTGCTTGGTTATGTGGTATGAGTATGCTCAACTTTAATAGCTACTGCCAACAGGTTCCCAAATTAGTTGTTCCAAGTTCCTCTCCTGCCAGCAGCGCTTGAGAGTTTCAGTTACTCCACATTCTTGAATAATTAGTTTTACCAGACTTTTACATTTTCTTTGTTATAGTGGTATGTACTAGTATCTCATTTTAAAAATTTAAGTTCTAGATTTGTGTTTTTTTCCATATAATGTAATAATTGAATACTGAACAGTCTACGAAGTGAATATTAAAATGCTTAGACCATTCATCCCTCCCTTCCATTGTATACTTTTTTTTAAGTCAGGTTTATTGGTTGTTTGAGAAATATTGGTTCACTGAGCTCTACAGATCTTCCAAATGTGGACACATTTTATTATGCAATAACAAAAAATCACATTTGTCAATACCACCATCGATCTCATCAGACAGACAGTCTTTTAGTTTTGGGAAGATACAAGCTCATGGTGGCAGACAAAAGTTTTCCAAAATTGTGATTCTTACTCAAAATCTTAAATTTTATCATTTGCAACAAATACTGTCACTTGTTTTCCTTGCAGTGACAGGCTCATTTCATTCATTTTTAAGAGAGTGTCTGCCTTCTGGTGTTATAAATACCCAAGTCCATCTTGTAAATTTCCTGTCTCAGACCTGGAGTCAACCATTCTACAAAGATCCTTCAATTCTTTTTTGTGGGAGATGGTATTTAGAAATATAATCTGGACAATAGGTGTGCTTATTCCTACGTGGTTGAGTCAGCGTTTCTAGGTGTGAACTAGGGGATATGCATTTTTTAAAAGGTAAAATAAATCACAAGTTCATATTAATTTTTACAATTCAAGTTCAGAACTATAAGGTTTTTACTTAATTTCATCACTCTTACATTTGTATCTCCTTTCTCCCATAACAAAAATCCCAGTGTTGGGCTTCCCTGGTGGCGCAGTGGTTGAGAGTCCGCCTGCCGATGCACGGGACACGGCTTCGTGCCCCGGTCTGGGAAGATCCCACATGCCGCGGAGCGACTAGGTCCGTGAGCCATGGCCGCTGAGCCTGCGCGTCCGGAGCCTCTGCGCCTCAACGGGAGAGGCCCCAACAGTGAGAGGCCCACGTACCGCAAAAAAAAAAAAAAAAAAAAAAAAAGTGTTCATTTATATCAACATAATTACTAATTTATTACCACAAACTACTCAAAGAACACACTTAGAAAACAATACCAGCATTAAACCAACATTGTGATTACAGTAACAGTTTAATATTTTTGCCATTCTTTTCATTTGTAGGGTATATTTTACTAGGCTTGTACAAGTTACTGTGTTTTAAAGTATCTTGGAATAGTTCATCTCTGTGTAGTTATGCCACCAACTACACAGAGTTAGGTTCATTTATTTCAAGTTGCTTTTGCAGTGAGGGCTTTCTTTTTTTTTTGAATTTTATTTATTTTTTTATATAGCAGGTTCTTATTAGTCATCAATTTTATACACATCAGTGTATACATGTCAATCCCAGTCACCCAATTCAACACACCACCATCCCCACCCCCCGCGGCTTTCCCCCCTTAGTGTCTATATGTTTGTTCTCTACATCTGTGTCCCAACTTCTGCCCTGCAAACCTGTTCATCTGTACCATTTTTCTAGGTTCCACATACATGCATTAATATACGATATTTATTTTTCTCTTTCTGACTTATTTCACTCTGTATGACAGTCTCTAGATCCATCCATGTCTCAACAAATTACCCAATTTCGTTCCTTTTTATGGCTGAGTAATATTCCATTGTATATATGTACCACATCTTCTTAATCCATTCGTCTGTTGATGGCCATTTAGGTTGCTTCCATGACCTGACTATTGTAAATAGTGCTGCAATGAACATTGGGGTGCATGCGTCTTTTTGAATTATGGTTTTCTCTGGGTATATGCCCAGTAGTGGGATTGCTGGATCATATGGTAATTCTATTTTTAGTTTTTCAAGGAACCTCCATACTGTTCTCCATAGTGGCTGTATCAGTTTACACTCCCACCAACAGTGCAAGAGGGTTCCCTTTTCTCCACACCCTCTCCAGCATTTGTTGTTTGTAGATTTTCTGATGATGCCCATTCTAACTGGTGTGAAGTGATACCTCATTGTAGTTTTGATTTGCATTTCTCTTATAATTAGTAACATTGAGCAGCTTTTCATGTGCTTCTTGGCCATCTGTATGTCTTCTTTGGAGAAATGTCTATTTAGGTCTTCTGCCCATTTTTGTATTGGGTTGTTTGTTTCTTTAATATTGAGCTGCATGAGCTGTTTATATATTTTGGAGATTAATCCTTTGTCCGTTGATTCATTTGCGAATATTTTCTCGCATTCTGAGGGTTGTCTTTTCGTCTTGTTTATGGTTTCCTTTGCTGTGCAGAAGCTTTGAAGTTTCATTAGGTCCCATTTGTTTATTTTTGGTTTTATTTCCATTACTCTAGGAGGTGGATCAAAAAATATCTTGCTGTGATTTATGTCAAAGAGTGTTCTTCCTATGTTTTCCTCTAAGAGTTTTATAGTGTCTGGTCTTACATTTAGGTCTCAAATCCATTTTGAGTTTATTTTTGTGTATGGTGTTAGGGAATGTTCTAATTTCATTCTTTTACATGTAGCTGTCCAATTTTTCCAGCACCACTTTTTGAAGAGACTGTCTTTTCTCCATTGTATATCCTTGCCTCCTTTGTCATAGATTAGTTGACCATAGGTGCACGGGTTTATCTCTGGGCTTTCTATCTTGTTCCATTGATCTATGTTTCTGTTTTTGTGCCAGTACCATATTGTCTTGATTACTGTAGCTTTGTGGTATAGTCTGAAGTCAGGGAGTCTGATTCCTCCAGCTCTGTCTTTTTCCCTCAAGACTGCTTTGGCTATTCTGGGTCTTTTGTGTCTCCATACAAATTTTAAGATTTTTTTGTTCTAGTTCTGTAAAAAATACCATTGGTAGGGCTTCCCTGGTGGCACAGTGGTTGAGAGTCCCCCTGCTGATGCAGGGGACACAGGTTCGTGTCCCAGTCTGGGAGGATCCCACATGCCATGGAGCGGCTGGGCCCGTGAGCCATGGCCGCTGGGCCTGTGCATCCGGAGCCTGTGCTCTGCAACAGGAGAGGCCACAACAGTGAGAGGCCCGCGTACTGCAAAAAAAAAAAAAAAAAAAAAAAACCATTGGTAATTTTATAGGGATTGCATTGAATCTGTAGATTGCTTTGGGTAGTATAGTCATTTTCACAATATTGATTCTTCCAATCCAAGAATCTCTCCATCTGTTGGTATCATCTTTAATTTCTTTCATCAGTGTCTTATAGTTTTCTGCATACAGGTCTTTTGTCTCCCTAGGTAGTATTATTCCTAGGCATTTTATTCATTTTGTTGGAATGGTAAATGGGAGTGTTTCCTTAATTTCCCTTTCAGATTTTTCATCATTAGTGTATAGGAATGCCAGAGATTTCTGTGCATTAATTTTGTATCCTGCAACTTTACCAAATTCATTGATTAGCTCTAGTAGTTTTCTGGTGGCATCTTTAGGATTCTCTATGTATAGTATCATGTCATCTGCAAACAGTGACAGATTTACTTCTTCTTTTCCAATGTGTATTCCTTTTATTTGTTTTTCTTCTCTGATTGCCATGGCTAGGACGTCCAAAACTATGTGGAATAATAGTGGTGAGAGTGGACATCCTTGTTTTGTTCCTGATCTTAGAGGAAATGTTTTCAGTTTTTCACCATTGAGAATGATGTTTGCTGTGGGTTTGTCGTATATGGCCTTTATTATGTTGAGGTAATTTCCCTCTTTGCCCACTTTCTGGAGAGTTTTTATCATAAATGGGGGTTGAATTTTGTCAGAAGCTTTTTCTGCATCTATTGAGATGATCATATGGTTTTTCTTCTTCAATTTGTTAATATGGTGTATCACATTGATTGATTTGCATATTATGAAGAATCCTTGCATCCCTGGGATAAATCCCACTTGATCATGGTGTATGATCCTTTTAATGTGTTTTGGATTCTGTTTGCTAGTATTTTGTTGAGGATTTTTGCACCTATATTCATCAGTGATATTGGTATGTAATTTTCTTTTTTTGTAGTATCTTTGTCTGGTTTTGCTATCAGGGTGATGGTGGCCTCATAGAATGAGTTTGGGAGTGTTCCTTCCTCTGCAATTCTTTGGAAGAGTTTGAGAAGGATAGGTGTTAGCTCTTCTCTAAATGTTTGATAGAATTCACCTGTGAAGCCATCTGGTCCTGGGACTTTTTTTTGTTGGAAGATTTTTAACCACAGTTTCAATTTCATTACTTGTGATTGGTCTGTTCATATTTTCTATTTCTTCCTGGTTCAGTCTTGGAAGGTTATATACCTTTCTAAAAATTTGTCTATTTCTTCCAGGTTGTCCATTTTATTGGCATAGAGTTGCTTGTAGTAGTCTCTTAGGATGCTTTGTATTTCTACGGTGTCTGTTGTAACTTCTCCTTTTTCATTTCTAATTTTATTGATTTGAGTCCTCTCCCTCTTTTTCTTGATGAGTCTGGCTAATGGATTATCAAAGAACCAGCTTTTAGTTTTATTGATCTTTGCTATTGTTTTCTTTGTTTCTATTTCATTTATTTCTGCTCTGATCTTTATGATTTCTTTCCTTCTGCTAACTTTGGGTTTTGTTTTTTCTTCTTTCTCTAGTTCCTTTAGGTGTAAGGTTAGATTGTTTATTTGAGATTTTTCTTGTTTATTGAGGTAGGCTTGTATAGCTATAAACTACCCTCTTAAATTGCTTTTGCTGCATGCCATAGGTTTTGGATCGTCGTTTTTTCATTGTCATTTGTCTCTAGGTATTTTTTGATTTCCTCTTTGATTTCTTCAGTGATCTCTTGGTTATTTAGTAACGTATTGTTTAGCCTGCATGTGTTTGTGTTTTTTACGTTTTTTTGCCCTGTAATTGATTTCTAATCTCATAGTGTTGTGGTCAGAAAAGATGCTTGATATGATTTCAATTTTCTTAAATTTACTGAGGCTTGATTTGTGACCCAAGGTGTGATCTATCCTGGAGAATGTTCCGTGCGCACTTGAGAAGAAAGTGTAATCTGCTGTTTTTGGATGGAATGTCCTATAAATATCAATTAAATCTATCTGGTCTATTGTGTCATTTAAAGCTTCTATTTCCTTATTTATTTTCTGTTTGGATGATCTGTCCTTTGGTGTAAGTGAGGTGTTAAGGTCCCCCACTATTATTGTGTTACTGTCGATTTCCTCTTTTATAGCTGTTAGCAGTTGCCTTATGTATTGAGGTGCTCCTATGTTGGGTGCATATATATTTACAATTGTTATATCTTCTTCTTGGATTGATCCCTTGATCATTATGTAGTGTCCTTCCTTGTCTCTTGTAACATTCTTTATTTTAAAGTCTATTTTATCTGATATGAGTATTACTACTACAGCTTTCTTTTGATTTCCATTTGCATGGAATATCTTTTTCCATCCCCTCACTTTCAGTCTGTAGATGTCCCTAGGTCTGAAGTGGGTCTCTTGTAGACAGCATATATATGGGTTTTGTCTTTGTATCCATTTAGTAAGCCTGTGTCTTTTGGTTGGAGCATTTAATCCATTCACGTTTAAGGTAATTATCAATATGTATGTTCCTATGACCATTTTCTTAATTGTTTTGGGTTTGTTTTTGTAGGTCCTTTTCTTCTCTTGTGTTTCCCACTTAGAGAAGTTCCTTTAGCATTTGTTGTAGAGCTGGTTTGGTGGTGCTGAATTCTCTTAGCTTTTGCTTGTCTGTAAAGCTTTTGAGTTCTCCATCAAATCTGAATGAGATCCTTGCAGGGTAGGGTAATCTTGGTTGTAGGTTCTTCCCCTTCATCACTTTAAGTATATCATGCCACTCCCTTCCGACTTGTAGAGTTTCTGTTTAGAAATCAGCTGTTAACCTTTTGGGAGTTCCCTTGTATGTTATTTGTCGTTTTTCCCTTGCTGCTTTCAATAAGTTTTCTTTGTCTTTAATTTTTGCCAATTTAATTACTATGTGTCTCGGCGTGTTTCTTCTTGGGTTTATCCTGTATGGGACTCGCTGAGCTTCCTGGACTTGGGTGGCTATTTCTTTTCCCATGTAACGGAAGTTTTCAACTATAATCTCTTCAAATATTTTATCTGGTCCTCTCTCTCTCTCTTCTCCTTCTGGGACCCCTATAATGCAAATGTTGTTGCGTTTAATGTTGTCCCAGAGGTCTCTTAGGCTGTCTTCATTTCTTTTCCTTCTTTTTTCTTTATTCCCTTCCTCAGCAGTGAATTCTCCCATTCTGTCTTCCAGGTCACTTATCCGTTCTTCTGCCTCAGTTATTCTGCTATTGATTCCTTCTGGTGTAGTTTTCATTTCAGTTATTGTTTTGTTCATCTCTGTTTGCTTGTTCTTTAATTCTTGTAGGTCTTTGTTAAACATTTCTTGCTTCTTCTCGATCTTTGCCTCCATTCTTTTTCTGAGGTCCTGGATCATCTTCACTATCACTATTCTGAATTCTTTTTCTGGAAGGTTGCCTATCTCCACTTCATTTAGTTGTTTTTCTGGGATATTATCTTGTTCCTTCATTTGGTACATAGCCCTCTGCCTTTTCATCTTGTCTATCTTTCTGTGAATGTGGCTTTTGTTCCACAGGCTGCAGGACTGTAGTTCTTCTTGCTTCTGCTGTCTGCCCTCTGGTGGATGAGGCTATCTAAGAGGCTTGTGCAAGTTTCCTGATGGGAGGGACTGGTGGTGGGTAGAGCTGACTGTTGCTCTGGTGGGCAGAGCTCAGTAAAACTTTAATGCACTTGACTGCTGATGGGTGGGGCTGGGTTCCCTCCCTGTTGGTTGTTTGGACTGAGGCGACCCAACACTGCAGCCTACCTGGGCTCTTTGGTGGGGCTGATGGTGGACTGGGGGAGGGCTCATGCCAAGGAGTACTTCCCAGAACTTCTGCTGCCAGTGTCCTTGTCCCTACGGTGAGCCACAGCCACCCCCTGCCTCTGCAGGAGACCCTCCAACACTAGCAGGCAGGTCTGGTTCAGTCTCCCCTGGGGTCACTGCTCCTTCCCCTGGGTCCCAATGTGCACACTACTTTGTGTGTGCCCTCCAAGAGTGGAGTCTATGTTTCCCCCAGTCCTGTCGAAGTCCTGCAATCAAATCCCACTAGCCTTCAAAGTCTGATTTTCTAGGAATTCCTCCTCTTGTTGCCAGACCCCCAGGTTGGGAAGCCTGTCATGGGGCTCAGAACCTTCACTCCAGTGGGTGGACTTCTGTGGTATAAGTGTTCTGCAGTCTGTGAGTCACCTACTCAGCAGTTATGGGATTTGATTTTACTGTGATTGTGCCCCTCCTACCATCTCACTGTGGCTTCTCCTTTGTCTTTGGATGTGGGGTATCTTTTTTGGTGAGTTCCAGTGTCTTCCTGTGGATGATTGTCCAGCAGCTAGTTGTGATTCTGGTGTTCTCATAAGAGGGAGTGAGAGCATGTCCTTCTACACCGCCATCTTGGTTCCTCAGCACTTGCTTTTTAAAATTAAATATTTTGGAACCACCTTTATCCAATTCTCCCTCTCCCCCACCCCCTCCTTTTGTAACCACAAATCTGATCTCTTTTTCTATGAGTTTGTTTGTTTGTTTGTTTTTGTGGTATGCAGGCCTCTCACTGTTGTGGCCTCTCCTGTTGCGGAGCACAGGCTCTGGAGGCACAGGCTCAGCGGCCACAGTTCACAGGCCCAGCTGCTCCGTGGCATGTGGGATCTTCCCGGACCGGGGCACAAACCCGTGTCCCCTGCATCGGCAGGCGGACTCTCAACCACTGTGCCATCAGGAAAGCCAAGTTTGTTTGTTTTTTGAAGTATAATTGACCTACAGCACTATGTTAGTTCTGGTGCACAACATAGAGACTTGATATTTCTGTACGTTATGAAATGATCACCATAATAAGTCTAGTTACCATTTGTCACCATACAAAGATATTACATTATTATTGACTGTATTTTCCACACTGTACATTTTATACCTGTGACTCGTTTATTCTGTAACTGGAAGTTTGCACCTCTTAATTTCCCTTACCTAGTTCACTCATCCCCCAACCCCTTCCCTTCTGGCAACCACCTGTTTGTTCTCTGTATCTATGACTCTGTTTCTGTTTTGTTTATTCATTTGTTTTGTTTTTAGATTCCACATATAAGTGGAATCTTACAGTATTTGTGGTTGTCTGACTTATTTCACTTAGCATAATAACCTCAAGGTCCATCCAGGTTGTCACAAATGGCAAGATTTCATTCTTTTCTATGGCTGAGTAGTATTCATCTCAACTGGGCACTGTTGCTGGGCACTTAGGTTGCTTCCGTATCTTGGCTATTAATAGTGATTAATGCTGCAGTGAACATAGGGGTTCACATATCTTTTCAAACTAGTGTTTTCATTTTCTTTGGAAAAATACCCAGAAGTGGAATTGCTGGATTGTATGGTAGTTCTGTTTTTAATCTTTTGCGGAAACATCATACTGTTTTCCGTAGTGGCTGCACTGATTTACATTCCTTTAAACAGTGCATGAGTGTTCCCTTTTCTCCACATTGTCGCCAACAATTCTTTCTTATTTGTTGTCTTTTTGATAATAGCCATTCTGACAGGTGTGAGGTGATGTTTCAATGTGGTTTTGATTTGCATTTCCCTGATGATTAGTGACGTTGAGCATCTTTGCGTGTAACTGTTGGCTATCTGTATGTCTTCTTTGGAAAAATGTCTATTCAGATCCTCTGACCATTCTTTAATCAGGTTGTTTTCTGTTTGTTTGTTTTGCGGTATGCGGGCCTCTCACTGTTGTGGCCTCTCCCGTTGTGGAGCACAGGCTCCGGACGCACAGGCTCAGTGGCTGTGGCTTATGGGCCCAGCCGCTCCACGGTATGTGGGATCTTCCCGGACTGGGGCACGAACCCGTGTCCCCTGCATCGGCAGGCGGACTCTCAACCACTGCACCACCAGGGAATCCCAGGTTGTTTGTTTTTTAGATGTTGAGTTATATGAGTTCTTTGTATATTTTGTATATTAACAGCTTATTGGATATATCATTTGCAAATATCTTGTCCCAATCAGTAGGTGGCGTTTTCATTTTGTTGATAGATTCCTTTGCTGTGCAAAACTGTTTTAGTTTGATGTGGTCCCATTTGTTTACTTTTGCTTTATTCATTTCTTCTAGGTTGTCCATTTTATTTGCATATAATTGTTCATAGTAATCTCTTATGATATTTGTATTTCTGTGGTGTCAGTTGTCACTTCTTTTCATTTCTGATTTTATTTATTTGGGTCCTCTTTTTTTCTTCATGAGTTGGCTAAAGGTTTATCAATTTTGTTTATCTTTTCAAAGAACCAGCTTTTAGTTTCATTGATCTTTATTATTTTTTTTTTTAGTCTCTATTTCATAAATTTCTTCTCTGGTCTTTATGATTTTTTTCCTTCTGCTAACTTTCAGTTTTCTTTGTTATTCTTTTTCTAGTTCCTTTAGGTGTAAAGTTAGATTGTTTAAGATTTTTCTTATTTCCTAAGGTAGGCTTGTATTGCTGTAATCTTCCCTTTTAGAACGCTTTTGCTGTGTCCCATAGATTTGGGATCGTTGTGTTTCTGTTTTCATTTATCTCCAGGTATTTTTCGATTTTCTCTTTGACTTCTTCAGTGACCCATTGGTTGTTTAGCATATTGTTTAGCCTCCACATGTTTGTGTTCTTGGGGTTTTTTTTACAGTTTTTTCCTTATAGTTGATTTCTAGTCTTGTAGTGTTGTGGCTGGAAAAGATGCTTGATGTGATTTCATTCTTCTAAAATTTACTGGGACTTGTTTTGTGGCCTAGCAAGTGATCTATCCTGGAGAATGCTCCATGTGTACTTGAAAAGAATGTGTTTTCTGTTGCTTTTGCATGGAATGGACTATATTATCTATTAAGTTCATCTGGCCTAATGTGTCATTTAAGGCCAGCATTTCCTTATTGATTTTCTGTCTGGGTGATCTATTCACTAATGTAAATGGCATGTTAAAGTCCTTTTCTATTATTGCGTTACTGTTAATTTCTTTCATTACATTTGTTAATATTTGCTTTATGTATTTAGGTGCTCCTATGTTGGGTGCATATATTGGGTTGGTCAAAAAGGTCGTTCGGGTTTTTCCATAAGATCTTACAGAAAAACCTGAACGACCTTTTTGGCCAACGCAATATGTTTACAGTTGTTACATCTTCTTGTTGGATTGATCCCTTTATTATAATGTAAGTTCCTTCTTTGTGTCTTATTATACTCTTTGTGTTAAAGTGTATTTTGTCTGATACAAGTATTGCTACTCCAGCTTTCTTTCTTTCTTTTTTTTTTTTTTGCGGTACGCAGGCCTCTCACTGTTGTGGCCTCTCCTGTTGCGGAGCACAGGCTCTGGACGTGTAGGCTCAGCAGCCATGGCTCATGGGCCTAGCCACTCCGTGGCATGTGGGATCCTCCGGGACTGGGGCACGAGCCCGCATCCCCTGCATCGGCAGGTGGACTCTCAACCACTGCGCCACCAGGGAAGCCCTCCAGCTTTCTTTTTGTTTCCATTTACATGGAATACCTTTTTCTACCCCCTCACTTAAGGTCTTTGCACAACTTTCATTAGATATTTGATATTTTGATGCTATTTTAAATGCTATTAAAAAATTTTTTATTTTATAGTTTTTGTCACAAGTATATAAATATAAAACTATTTTTATATTAAATTTTTTTTTTTTTTTGCCATACGCAGGCCTCTCACTGTTGTAGCCTCTCCCGTTGCGGAGCACAGGCTCCGGACGCGCAGGCTCAGTGGCCATGGCTCACACGCCTAGCCGCTTTGCGGCATGTGGGATCCACCCAGACCGGGGCATGAACCCGTGTCCCCTGCATCAGCAGGTGGACTCTCAACCACTGCGCCACCAGGGAAACCCCTCATTGTGCTGTTTTATGAGTTATTTCTTACTAGTTTTCTTTCAGTTTTACTAATTTTGTCTTCATTTTGTGTCTAATATGCTATTAGAAGTTTCCCTTGAGGTTTTTTTTTTTTAGTTATTATATTATTCATTTAAAAATTCTATTTATTATTGTTCAAATCTGCTGGGACATTTTAAATTTATTTTTTCGTCTATGAAAATATTTTCAAGCTTGCTTTTTATCTCTTTAAATATATTAAATCTTGGATATTTCTGGAGTCTGCAGTCTGAAAGTATGTTTCTGCTGTGTGCTGCTTCAGCTGTTTTTTTTTTTTTTTTTTTTTTGCGTTAAGCAGGCCTCTCACTGTTGTGGCCTCTCTCTTTGCAGAGTACAGGCTCCGGACGCTCAGGTTCAGCGGCCATGGCTCACGGGCCCAGCCGCTCCGCGGCATGTGGGATCCTCCCGGACCGGGGCATGAACCCGTGTCCCCTGCATCGGCAGGCGGACCCTCAACCACTGTGCCACCAGGGAAGCCCTTCAGCTGGTTTTTGATCACAGCTCCATATTTCCATGTGTGCCAGATTTCCCCTGACTTGTGATGGTCATTACCCTGAAAATAATATTTGTCAGGATATCCTGAGATCTTGAATGAAAGTGCCTTCAGGATAGATTTTTATTTACACCTGCCAGTGTCTGAAAACTACTAGTTGTAAACTGCTTTAATCTAAGTTCAAGATTTGAGGGTCTTTGGAGACTTAGACTCTATGTATACCCAGCTGAAAATCTGTGGGATATCCAGTATCCAACTACAACTTTATAAGATTTTTTTTCCTTTCCTGTTTTCCTTCTGTTCTGGTTGGCTCCAAGTCAAACTCCCCAGCAGTTCTCTGGGCTGGAGAGTGGATAGGTTTGTTACACCGTTACCTTGAGAATATAGTCCTTGGGGTTCCAGATTACTGTAGTTTGGAGATCCTATAAGAATCCTTAGTTTATGTACATTCTGGTCCTTAATTTCTGTCTTCCTCATCCCACAAATTATCTGAATTTATGTCCAAGTTTGTGTTGGCAGATGCTTTCAGAACGAAAAGCAAGTTCAAAATTCTGCTCACCTCTTTGGATTTAAGTTTCCTCCAGAATTTGTCTTAGCAGTTCCTCATTAACTTATCTGGTTTTTAGTGCTTTTAAGATAATTGTTTTAATAGTTTATCCAGAATATTTACTTGCTTTTAGTAAGATGGCTGCTCTGAATAATTTAGGCTGCCATTAGCTAAGATTCCCTATTATACAGTTTTATCACTAGCAGACTAGCATCTAAGTAGTATTTAAATGCTTCATAGGAGGATTTAAATATTTTATTATTAATTTTGGAAAGTAATTCATACATTAATTCTACTATGAAATACTTAGTAACTGAACCAAGAGAGCACATGCTTTCACTTAAAACATTCAGACAATAACCTATGAGGTAAAAGAATCTGAAAAAAATATATATATATACACATATATATATACATATATACGTATATATGTGTGTGTATATGTATATAACTGAATCACTGTGCTGTATATCTGACACTAACATGATATTGTAAGTCAACTATATTTCAGTAAAAAAAGAAAACACAAAAACATTCAGATAATCAAACTTTAGTAGAGGTGGTATTTGTGGCTTTACTTGACATACAACAATTTCTATATTTCTTTATTCTAGTCACTCCATTTGACATGCTTTTTTGAGCATGAGACACTCAAAATGTGGAGACAGATAAGATATAATCCATAACAGTGAAAGATATCTCAACAACAAACAGGTAAACTGTCAAATATAATACAAACAAATTAGAGCTACAGTGAAACAAATACGTGCTACGTAGGAAGCCCAGAGGAAAAGCAACTAACTCAGTATGGTGTTTGATGGAGGGTGGGGATAGGCAGGGAAATCTTCCCATGTAAGATATCTTTATAGCAGAAGATTAATGGATCATTTAGGAAGCAAGGAGGTAGAGTGGAGAATGAGTATTTCAGGCAGAGCAAAAACCATAAAGGCCTGGAGGAATGAGAAAGCATAAGAGAAGCTGAAAATAGTTTGTTTTGGCCAGAGTATACTGTACATGTGTAAGCAAGGAAGAAGTTGAGGCTAGAAAGGTAAGTTAGAATCAGATAAGATTCTTCAATGCAATGCTTAGAATTTTAGATTTTATCATGAGGAAATAGGTAGCCAGTAAAGTTGAAAATAGATTTTAAAATAATTTTTCCGTTAAAAATTCCGTTAAAAATCCACATGATCATTGTAGATGGTTTAGGAAAAGAAATCATCTGTAATCCCAAAACCTAAGTACAGTCACAATTATATGTGTTTACAGCTCTTTTAAAAAAACATGTTCCATGCATATTTTTATTTATTTATTTACTTATTTATTTATTTAACTTATTTGGCTGCAGCGGGTTAGCTGCGGCATGCAGGATCTTCATTGCGGCATGTGGGATCTTTCGTTGTGGTGCACAGGCTCCAGAGTGTGTGGGCTCCAGAGCACATGAGCTCAGTAGTTGTGGCACGCAGGCTCTCTAGTTGTGGCACGTGGGCTCCAGAGCATGCAGGTCAGTAGTTGCGGCACGCAGGCTTAGTTGCCCCTCAGCAAGTGGGATCTTAGTTCCCCGACCAGGGATCAAACCCACATCCCCTGCATTGGAAGGTGGATTCTTAATCACTGGGCCACCAGGGAAGTCCCCATGCATACATTTTTTTAAAGTTTTCATCATTTTATAATTTCTTTTTTTTTGGCTTCATTGGGTCTTTGTTGCTGTGCGCAAGCTTTCTCTAGTTGTGGCGAGTACGGGCTTCTCATCGCGGTGGCTTCTCTTGTGGAGCGTGGGCTCTAGGTGCACAGGCTTCAGTAGTTGTGGCACACAGGCCCTAGAGTATGCGGGCTTCAGTAGTTGTGGTGTGTGGTCTCAGTAGTTGTGGCATGTGGGCTGTAGGGCATGTGGGCTTCAGTAGTTGTGGCACACAGACTCAATAGTTGTGGCTTGTGGCCTCTAGAGCACAGGCTCAGCAGTTGTGGTGCACAGGCTTAGTTGCTCTGTGGCACGTGGGAGCTTCCCAGACCAGGGATAGAACCTGTGTCCCCTGCATTGGCAGGCGAATTCTTAACCACTGCACCACCAAGGAAGTCCCTCCATTCACTTTTTTTTTTTAATTTATTAACTTTTTTAAGTTCCCCAAGCTTAGAACCTCAGTCTTGGACTCGAAAGTGTGAAGATATAAAGAAAGCAGAAACAAAATTCTCAAGAAAATATATATTGAAGTCAGTATCATTCTGTGAATTTCTTAATATGCAATTTGAAAGAGTTCCAAGATGCATTCTATTTTAAGATAACTAATGGAAATCACATAAAGGCATTAAACTTAATTTTTTTTACAGCTCACTTTAACCAAGTATGCAAATATGTCTGTGTCCTACTGAGATATCAAATAACGTTTTTCCTCTCGAAGTTATACACATAAATTTACACAACCACCTAAGTGAATTTGTAGATGTTGTTTTTTCAGAGCTCTAGGAATTTTTTAGGAATTTATTATTGAATAGCGTCTCTATCATTGTCATCAAGAGAAAATAAACCTCCATTCACTTATTTATTTATTTATTTTTCTCTGCATTGGGTCTTCGTTGCTGCACGTGGGCTTTCTCTAGTTGCAGTCAGCGGGAGCTACTCTTTGTTGAGGTCTGGGGGCTTCTCATTGTGGGCTTCTCTTGTTGTGGAGCACGGGCTCCAAGCCCGGAGGCTTCAGTAGTTGTGGCTCATGGGCTCAGTAGTTGTGGCTCACGGGCTCAGTAGTTGTGGCATGTGGGCTCTAGAGCATCGGTTCAGTAGTTGTGGTGCTCAGGCTTAGTTGATCTGCAGCATGTGGGATCTTCCCAGACCAGGGCTTGAACCTGTGTCCCCTGCATTGGCAGGCGGATTCTTAACCACTGTGCCACCAGGGAAGTCCCTCCATTCACTTTTTTTTTTTTTTTTTTTGCTGTACTTGGGCCTCTCACTGTTGTGGCCTCTCCCGTTGTGGAGCACAAGCTCCGGACGCGCAGGCTCAGCGGCTATGGCTCACAGGCCCAGCCGCTCCGCGGCATGTGGGATCTTCCCGGACCGGGGCACGAACCCATGTCCCCTGCATCAGCAGGCGGACTCTCAACCACTGCACCACCAGGGAAGCCCCCTCCATTCACTTTTAATGTTGACTCAGTAACCTTGATGCATATACAAATTCTTTAATGAGAATTAAATTTGATAATTTAATTTGGTTATCTATTGTAACACCATTGAATCCCTCCATGATTCTTTTCAAAATATGTTGGGGAGAGAATAAGAATAGGGAATAATCCATGATAATTTAATTTTCTGTGCCTACCCCCAAACTAAAATTGTCTAGTTCTCAGAATTATAGCTAAATTTTTCATCCAAGGATGCAATATTCCTCCTTGTACTCAGGAAACTCACAGTCTGACATTTTTAGGGTTGCTGCTACTTTCTTAACACATCATTGTTGACACTTGGAAAGAATGACTTTTTGTAACTTGAAAATCCTATTTATTCTTCAACTCCTGCTAGCTTAAGGAACACTAAATCTACATATCGTAGGAGGCATATCTGTCCAATATATCCTATGTATTCATTGATTTATGAACCAATAAATCTTTCATATACAGTTTAAATGAGCTTATGATAATTGGATCAGAGGAATACTAGTCTAGTTTGAGAGTACAGCAGAAAACCAATCATGAGAGGCTATGATGAAATTTTAATTATAAAGGATATTGAATATCTTAGGGTGACAACTCTGTTGTAATAGATGTAACATTGAGTTGGAAAGAGAGAAAGTGAGATTTTTTTCCCCAGTTCTGCTTGAAATCAACTCTGTATTTCTAGTAAATTATCAAACCATTCTATGCTTCAGTTTTATATCTTCATTAAAGTTACCACCCCATTGTCTTTGGCTCACTGGGTTTATTGGAAAATTCCCCAATAGATTTAAAGAAAAGTCTCACATTAAAGTGTTGATTGATTGGGGAGTTTTGTGTATATATATGTATGTGTGTGTATACACACATGCACACACACACACACACACACACACACACATATATATATATTTTCCTATTCAGGGCTGAAAAGCTGAAGTTGGCATCAAGCAACTTCAAGTTGTAGATGTATAAGTTAAATGATCTTTGAGACCCTTAGTTCAGAGATGCTGTATAAATAGAACCATTACTATAAATAGAACTAGATTTTTCTTCTCAATTCTGTCAGTCAAGTAGAGTACGCAAAAAAGGAATGCAGAAACTTGGGCTTTTGCTGTCTTTTGACTCATCCCTCCTTTCTCCTCAGGTTATTTGGATAATTTTATGAGACTTCTATCCCCATGCTGCACCCCTCCTTTTTCTGGCTAATAATCATTGAGAATTTATACAATGAAAAATTTACATGCTTTATCTGAATAAATGTCTAGCAGGAACTGTTGGTAGTAAGTACTATTTTTCTTTATTTTACTAAGCTGAGATTTAGAGGAAAAAAAAAAACTTTCCCAATGACACATAATAAACAGTAGAGCCAGATCTTGAATCTTGGAGTCTGGTTTTACATCAAGCAGGATTATTGTAAGAGGAACCTAAGTAGGTGCATGACCTAAGCATACAATGGGATTAAAAACTTTGAAGTGGAGTTGCGTGTATTATTGCTAGAGAAATTTAATCCTAGATCTTACTACCTAAAAGATATGTGTAAAAAGTTCTGAGGATACCACAAAATTGAAGAATCTATAAGTCTTTTCTAATTTTAATAAAAGGTTTCTAACTTTGATAAAGGTTTTAGGTAACATTAATTTCTCATCAAAATGCCTTAAAGGATCTTTTAATATCACAGAATACATAGTACATCTTAACTTGGCTAATTTAGAGAATTTATGTTTTACCCACCTTATAATGTACACATAACTGCTAAAGGATTTATGTAACAAAATTCATCACAAGGAATACACTAATGAGATTTATATTAGAAAAGTCTGGGAATTCCCTGGCAGTCCAGTGGGTAGGACTCTCTGCATCCAATGCAGGGGGCCCGGGTTCAATCCCTGGTGGGAGAACTAAGATCCCACAAGCCAATTCATTTGTAAAACCCCATTACTTAGGCAGAATATTGTAGGTGGGATCCTGCAAGCCATGCGGTGCAGCTAAAAAAAAAAAAAAATTCATTTGTAAAACCCCATTACTTAGGCAGAATATCATAGGTGGGAAGATAGTACTGAAGGAAGAGACTGGGATATGAAATACAAATCTATTTTGTATAACACTTTTGCTAAGGCCAGCCATTTAAAAGATATATATAGTCCAAATACATATATATGTATGTATGTGTATATATATATATATATATATTCCAATTGACGTCTCTAAAAGACAAAAAAATTGTAGTTATAAAAACAATTGGAGGGCTTCCCTGGTGGCGCAGTGGTTGAGAGTCCGCCTGCCGATGCAGGGGACACGGGTTCGTGCCCCGGTCCGGGAAGATCCCACATGCCGCGGAGCGGCTGGGTCCATGAGCCATGGCTGCTGAGCCTGCGCGTCCGGAGCCTGTGCTCCGCAACGGGAGAGGCCACAACAGTGAGACGCCCACGTACCGCAAAAAAAAAAAAAACCAAAACAATTGGATAGGATCTCATATAAAATACTTGGAAATTAATTGCTGGAGGCCAGTAACATGGAAGTGCATGTGTAGTGGTCAGATGTAGTGTTACTATCTCAAGAAACAAGGGCATGGACAAGAGCTTCCTGAAGATTCTGTTAATTCTTTCACCTTTTTGGGATCCAGTTTCTTCATCAGTACCAACCTGACTGGGGATTGTGCTCTTGTGAGCATTAAATGAGTTAATATGTATAGACATAATAAGTAAACAGTAGTGCTAAGGCATCAGCATGGCAAGGAGGACCCCAAAAGGCAACAATTACTTGATACTCTGAATATATGAACAGATGCTTTTGAGAATTCACCCTTTTTAGGTGGAAGTATTAGTTTGTTTTCTCCAAGCAACAAACACAATGGGTATAGAAAGGAGATACCATGGCCTTCCTTTAGACTGAGCTTAGGTCATATCCTGGAAAACAGTTCCAATTTGAGGTACCTCAACAATATCTACATTTTTTGAAATAGAGAAAAACAGTATACAGATCGATGAATGCTTGTGGCTAAAACCCACTTGGGAACAAGGATATTTTTTAGTGCCAAATTACCATCTTATTTTATTCTATGGCTAAAATCCCAAGAACTGAAACAGAGCCAAACAAGTTTTTCTATTAAAATAAAAGGCCTTGAGTGATGAATGGAAGCTTGGAACAGGTTTTAATGGCAATACTGGAAGCCAGAAATTAAATACAAACTTACCAATTTCTGGCATGTATTGAGTCTCAGATAGAATACTGGTACTAATGTTATTGAATTAGAATCATGTTTTACCCTAGGCAGTTGATATTCTCATTCTAGAGAGCTCAGCTTGTTGCTGGATTGGCCTGGACACTTGATGCTTCCTTACTTTGAGTCATTGATAAAATATTGAATAAGGGATAAGACCAATGGTGAATCTCGGCAGTCACCTACAGGAATTTTCCTTCCAGGCTGAAGCATTCCATTAATAAACACTTTTTGTCTCACTGTTATCCAAACAATTATGAAATCATCTAATCATACTGTCTTGCAGCCTTTCTTTCTTCCTTTTGTCTGTAAGGATATATTGGGGGGAATTTGTTTAATGTCTCTACGAATTCCAAATAGACTATGCCTGTAGCATTTCCCTTATCAATGAGTCTGGCAACTGAAAATCTAAAATGCCCATGGGAAATTTTTTTTAAGTCTATGTGGTAGGTTTGATGTTACCAGTTTTCAGTTAAGCCAAAGTAGTCCCTAGTATTGAATGCCTTTAAGTGCTCATATACAGTTACTTTAGTAACAATAGAGTTTTGAAGGAATTTATATCAAACTCAATGGCACTTTTTTAAAAATAGGAAATTTGGTACTCTAGTCACATCCGTAAGTTCTTCTAGTACTCTGGAAGATCATTTGTCACTTGGCTTACTTATAGCACTTTTATGCTTCCTATCTCCTCACTGACCTTGAGGTTCAAGTTCTACTGAAACATTTTGTTCAATGAAAAATAAAGAATTTGGGTGAGATACTTTCTAAATCTCTCTCAACCTTTAATATTCTGTGATTCTTGGTAGGCCATCTCAATTGAAAATACTGATAGAGAAGCAAAGCCCTCAAATAATTGAATAGTTTGATTTTATCTCTTATATTACACAATCTGCCCCAAGACTTTAATGTATTCTCTGTTTTTACTAGTACTTGTCCAAAGATAGTTTGGGTTCCTTTGCTTATTCTAAGCAAATGCCTCAGCCAAAAATCAACAGTATATTAATTTCTCAGAACTATCAATAAAACCTTAGAGGATCTTTCCCTAAAAGTTAATGCATTCCCTCTGGAGGGAAGGGACTGTGGAAAAAATTCAGCCATAATGTTATTTGAAAAATCTTTTTTATCTCTCCAACCATTGGATGCTGTACCTGTGACAAATGCTGTAATCGTGTTGGTAAACATTTTCCTTCTGAAGATTCATAAAGATCAGAAGTGCAGTTCGTTTATAACAAGATGGAATTTTAAAACTATTTTGGACCACACTAAACATTGGGATGTTCATTTGTCTCTGTTTTTAAATTATATATCATGTGCTCAGTTTGTGGAACAACATAAACATACAACTTAAAATTGAAAATTAGAACCTTCCCTATTTGGCAGGTACTCCCATAATGGTCAGCCCAAAGCCTGATCCAACTAATGAGCATGTCCCCTTGCCCTGTGGCCAAAAGACTCCAGATTGTTTGGTTCCCCAAAGTAAAATGATTTGTAATGGCACTAATAATAGAGAAAGGAAAATTTATGTGAATTAGGAGAGTTCACTGAGTACCAGTATTTGTCTTTCTTCTTTTTTTTTTAATATTTATTTATTTATTTGACTGCTCCAGGTCTTAGTTGGCATGCGGGATCTTCGTTGCCGCATGTGGGATCTTTTCTCTTTTTTGAGTTGTGGCACGCGGGATCTTTAGTTGTGGCATGGGGGATCTAGTTCCTTGACCAGGGATAGAACCCGGGCCCCCTGCATTGGGAGTCTTAACCACTGGACCACCAGGGAAGTCCCATACCAGTATTTTTCTTAGAGGCTTAATTGGGTTGTGTTCTGATTGGTTTTGCTCCTGTGTCCAATGACCTTGTGATAGATGCATTTTACAAATACAATTAAGGGATACAATTAAGGGATACTATTTCAAAGTTCTCGTCTAACATGGGGGTAAACAAAATCATGTCTTTTTGTGGCACTCCTCGTATCATGTCACTTTCCATGTTAGTTATGAGCAAGGAATACCTTTATTTTACAATTTATAATTATAATATAAAGTAGAAAGAGTGATAATACTTTTGAGCAGAGCCTTTCTTAGCGTCCAGCAACTTCATTAGTAGGATTCAGTTCTCCAGGTTTGAAATATTTTGAATTTCAAACTTTAAAGGAAGTAAAATCATTGTAGGCTCTTGAGCCTTCTCACCATTAGACCTGGGGAAAAAAGGGAGAAGTAGCAGCACTTCTTGAATCTGCTAAAAAAGGATCTGAAGAAAATGAAACAGCCATCACTTATTTATTGAGAGTCTGTAAGTCTTCCTACACTGTGAAGAAATACACAGACATATACAACATGGCTTCTGCTTGTAGGTTGTGTATAATTAAGGTAAGGAAATAATATTAAAGCATTTGGATGAATTAAAGAATGACACATTCAGAATTCTGAATGTCAGCATTGAGAGATGTAGACTATGAAAGAGAAAAAAAAAGACAGTATGTTTAGAGTAGACAATGTTTCATGGATTAGGTAGGTTTTAAGATGGACATTGAAATATAGAGAACATTTAAAAGGGGGAGAGAAAAGATGAAGCTATTTCTATTTGAGAGGATTGCACAGGTAAAGTTGTAAATTTAGTTCTGTTCAAGAAACATTAATTAAGTACCTCTGTGCCAAGCTCTATACTGGGAGCTAGAGATTACAGCATTTTTGGGAACACTTCTGTACTCTGTTGCTAAAGTATTTTCACATATCCTAAAAAGGTGAATCTCTTGTGAGGGAACAAATCCCTTGAAGGAATTCTCATGATGGAAGTCCCTTTTCTTTGCTGATATAGAAAGGGACTGGTTTTTGTTTTCAAAATATAGGCTAAGCTCTAGAAATAATTGGGTAAGCTTAACTTTGGTGCACACTCATCTTCTCCATCATCACTGACTTTCTGTCTGGCATAGTTACAGGTGCTTATCTCTGTTTGATACCTTAAAGGGCCATGCTATATATAGACTGTCAACTAAGGTTATCTGATGATAATAAATTGTTGCATTTTAATAATAACAATAATAACGATAATAATAACATACTTGTCAATTACTATGCAGATTGGTTTTTCTTCTTTCCAGTTTTATTGAGATATAATTGACATACAGCATTGTATAATTTTAAGGTGTACAGCATGATGATTTAAGTTACATACATCATGAAATGATTACCACAATAAGTTTAATGAACATCCATTATCTCATATAGATAGAAAATAAAAGAAAAAATTTTTCCTCGTGATGAGAACTCTTAGGATTTATTCTCTTAACAGCTTTCATGTATAGCATACAGCAGTGTTAATTATATTTATCATGTTGTATATTATATCCTTAGTACTTATTTATCTTATAACTTGCAGTTTGTACCTTTTGACTACCTTCATCTAAACTCCCCTCTCTTACCCCCCCACCTCTTAACCACAGATCTTATTTCTTTTTTAAAAAATTTTATTGGAGTATAGTTGATTTACAGTGTTGTGTGATTTCTTTTTCTGTGTGTTTGTGAAGTATAATTGACCAACAGCACTATGTTAATTTCTGGTACACAACATAGTGATTCAATATTTCTATGTGTTACAAAATGATCACCGTGATAAGTCTAGTTAGCGTTTGTCACCATACAAAGATATCACATTATTATTGACTGTATTCCCCATAGTGTACATTTCATACCTGTGACTTATTTATTTTTTCTGTAAGTGAAAGTTTATACCTCTTAATCTCTCTCAGATTGTTTTATATACATCATCTCATGTAATCGTAATGATTCTATGAGTTTACTTAAAATTGTCTTCCCCAATTAAAATGAGTAAACTGAAGCTTAGGTTAAGTAACATGACCAAGTCCACACGGTTAGTCATTGGCAGGGGTGTGACTGACTTCAAAATCTGCGCTATTCTGCTTTTCAATAGGGGGTTCTTGAAGGTCCAAGGAAAGGAAGGAATGCATAGTGGTGTGGTTGAGGCATTAGTATTAATATTCGTAGACAGGGCACTTGCCAGCAATCTAAGCAATCCTATTCCACCAACTAGTAAGGTTGGCATGAGACATGTACAATAGTATGAGCAACTAAATCATTGTAGTGCCAAATACAGAGTTTGCCATCTCTTTAGTACGTCTTTGAAGAGGTGGCTGATTTGTGTTGGTGCTATGTTTGTCTTCTCAGCCATTGAGGGAGTAAGTACTAGTTGAAGCTTATGATCCCAACACATCAAAATGGACAACCTGGCAGATGTCCTTGCTGGAAGATGACAAGATTGCTAATAGAGGAGCCCTGATTTTTCTCCTGAGATTTGACACTTGGGGGCTTCCATTAAAAACATTACCAAGCCTCTGTCATTTTAATCTCTTCTTTAAGTGCCTGTGATCTTTTCAGGGGCACAGGTCCACGCATGGTCAATGCCTAGTGACCAGGTTTCAGAGCTGTGGGCAGAGGTGGCAGCGACTGTGAAAGCCTGGGAGGAGATGAGGGAAGAAAAGGTCATTCTTCCTGACAACTTATAACTTGATTCCACCTATAACCCATTTATTTTCAGAAATAAGTAATGGGTGAAGACATAGGCCAGGCCTACATTTCATGCACTTGAGAGTTAAAGGCTTTCTGAGATCAAATTACCACAGCAGAGACAGAGTTACTGTAGGGACATTTTGGGAGGAAGCAGACAGAGAGGGAGAAGCCAGAGGCTTAAGAACAGAAACAGGAATAGAATGTGATGGAAATTGCTTCCCACTTTGCACTCCTGAGGGAACAAAGAGGACAAATAAGAAGTAGCAGGGATAGGAGGAAGCTGGGAGCTTCTCTGGAATAAAATGGGTTAGGTTGTGGAGTTGTCAGCTGCTGTACTTGGTAGGTGGGAGGAAGAGATGTGCTAGTCCAGGCCTTTGAAACCTGGGTGCCTTGGCCCCTTCAACTATGCCCTGAAGGAGGGAAGCGTGCCAAATGTCAGGTCTCCTTCTAGTTTTGTTCCAGTTCATAGCTAGAGAATGACAGCAGAAGATCTAGGGGTGAGAGGATGCTGAGAGAAAGAAGGAGAAAGAACACTTTAGTGAGTGCTTTTGTACAAGTGGGACAATGAATTTTAAACTCTTGTGGAATAGATGGGAGGGCCTGGGAACGGTGGATGTTCAAAACAGAGAAACAGAGGCAATGACACAGAACAGAAAGGCTTCCTCTGATCCTTCTGCCTTCTTGTTCACTGACAATTGGTTATCCTTTTGTTGCCTCTGCAGCAATACAAGGGGGGAGTCTTAGGGGAACAGAGACCCGGAGGGGTAAAGGAAACTTATATTTATGTAAGATGAGCTGCAGCCATTGAAATTGCTGGCTATTGTGAGATAAATCCCAGCCTTCCACATTTTGCTTAGTAACAGCAGACTTTTCACTGCAAGGCATTAATGGAGTCCAAATTCCAGCCAGGCTTGGGGAATCAAGAGTAACTCTCTTGATGTAATGGTTTTGCAGGCTCTTGAAGACATTGTCATCCGTTAAAGAAAAAAAATTAAATCACTCTTGAAAGAAAGAAAATGTCTTGGGTGATAAATGAAAAAAAATTTGAAGTAAAATGAGGAAAAGCTCGAGGGAAGAATCTCTTTAAAATTTTACCAGATTCTCCCCACTATGATCAAAAGGGGTTAAATAAGAGCTTAGCCTGCAGCTTCATGGAACCAATTTTTTAAAGAAAGAATATTAAAACCTGAAATATTGGTTATTTGCCAAGGCACACACTGGAAGTAAAAGCCACTTGGCTAGGAGCAGAATTGAGTGTTGGATCGCAGGATGCTAATTTTAGGCTTGCTCCGCGAAAGATGACAGCACTTGCCACCCCCCCTCCCTCCGCCCTAGAAGTTTCCACAGTATTTAGGAGTATTCAGGGAAAATGTTGGTGTCAGGGAAATAATCCCCATCATCAGTAACCCCAGAGCGCCTCACTTGCGTTTGTTTCTTTGAACGTGGAGCCGCCGCCCAGATATCCGTAGTTAGCCAAGGCCCTCGGTGTATTTTCTTGACTTGCGCTTGGAAATCTTTTTCTGGGAGCTGAAAGCCCGAGTCCTAGAGACTTAACTGCTGTTCCTAGAATAATCTCCTTACAAGACCAGTTCAGCAGCCGAGGGACCGTGGAGACTGGCTGAACAGGACAGTGGGGGCAGGGAAAAAGGGAGTGGCCGTGTTCCCGGGGTCTGCTGGGATCCGGCCGGTCCGGGGCGAAGGAGCTGGGGCTGGAGTGGCTGGAGCGACTGGACAGTCCGGGTCGCCGTCCGCCACCTCGGTGCGGAATCGGAGCCGGACTTGCTGAGCATTTCTCCCCCTCCTCTTCTGCTTCCTCTTCCCTCCTCCTGGACCGGCGGCGGCGGCGGCAGGAAACGAAGCCGGGCTGAGCGACTCCGAGGCGAGCGGAGGAGCTGGGATATGGGGAATCAGAGCGGGCGGCGGGGCCAGGAGCCCTCCGGAGGGCCCACGAGGGGAACGGCCCCGGCGTTTGCTAGCTCGTGAGGCGTGGGGGAGCGGGCGCAGGGCGGCACGAGCGGAGGCGGAGGCGGAGGCGCGGCCCCGGCGTGGAGCACGGCTGGGGAAGCTGCTGCCTCCGGCCTTGCCCGGCTGCCTCCGTCGCGGCCGGCGGCTATGGAGCTGGCGGGCACCAGACCTGGGGCGACAGAGCATCCCCGGCTCCGGACGCCCATGTTCTGGCTGCTGCTGCTTTCCCTGCTGCTACTGCTGCTGCCGGGCCCAGCGGCCTCCCAGCTGCGATACTCGGTGCCGGAGGAGCAGACACCTGGCGCGCTTGTGGGCAACGTGGCTCGCGCACTGGGGCTGGAGCTGCGGCGCTTGGGGCCGGGCTGCCTGCGTATCAACCACCTGGGTGCGCCCAGCCCGCGCTACCTGGAGCTGGACCTGACCAGTGGAGCTCTCTTCGTCAACGAGCGCATTGACCGGGAGGCGCTGTGTGAGCAGCGGCCTCGCTGCCTGCTCAGCCTGGAAGTGCTGGCGCACAGCCCCGTGGCGGTGAGTGCCGTGGAGGTGGAGGTACTGGACATAAACGACAACTCGCCGCGCTTCCCGCGGCCCGACTACCAGCTTCAGGTAAGCGAATCGGTGGCACCTGGAGCGCGCTTTCACATAGAGAGCGCGCAGGACCCCGACGTGGGCACCAACTCGGTGCAGACCTACGAGCTCAGCCCCAGCGAGCACTTCGAGCTGGACCTGAAACCCCTGCAGGAGAACAGTAAGGTGCTGGAGCTGGTGCTGCGTAAGGGCCTAGACCGCGAGCAGGCAGTCTTGCACCACCTGGTTCTCACAGCTGTGGACGGGGGCAGCCCAGCCCGCTCAGGCACAGCGCAGATCTCTGTGCTTGTCCTGGACACTAACGACAATTCTCCCGCCTTCGACCAGTCCACCTACCGCGTCCAGCTTCGGGAGGACGCTCCCCCAGGCACATTGGTGGTGAAGCTGAATGCCTCAGACCCGGATGAGGGCTCCAATGGCGAACTCACGTACTCCTTGAGCAGCTACACGTCGGACCGGGAGAGGCAGCTCTTCAGCATCGATGCCAGCACGGGGGAAGTGCGGGTAAGTGGAGAGCTGGATTATGAGGAGGCCTCTTCCTACCAGATCTATGTGCAGGCAACAGACCGGGGTCCAGTGCCCATGGTGGGTCACTGCAAGGTGCTGGTGGACATCGTGGATGTGAATGATAACGCACCAGAGGTGGTGCTCACGGACCTGTACAGCCCAGTGCCTGAAGATGCTGCGCCCAACACCGTTGTGGCCCTTCTCAGTGTCAATGACCAAGATTCAGGTCCCAACCGGAAAGTGAGCCTGGGCCTGGAGGCCACACTGCCTTTCCGACTGAATGGCTTTGGAAACTCCTACACACTGGTGGTGAGTGGCCCCCTGGACAGGGAGCAGGTGGCTGCCTACAACATCACAGTGACAGCCACTGATGGGGGAGTACCACAGCTCACATCCCAGCGGACACTGCAGGTTGAGATCTCTGACATCAATGACAATCCACCCAGCTTCCTGAAGGACTCTTACTCCATTTACATCGAGGAAAACAATTTGCCAGGGGTGTTGCTCTGCACTGTGCAAGCCACAGACCCAGATGAAAAGGAGAATTCGGAGGTGACCTACTCCCTCATGGAGAGGGAGATTCAAGGGCTGCCAGTCACCTCCTATGTCTCCATTAACAGTGCCAGTGGCAGCCTTTATGCTGTCAACTCCTTTGATTATGAGAAATTTCGGGAGTTCTTTGTGACTGTGGAGGCCCGGGACAAGGGGAGCCCACCACTGAGCAGCACTGTGACCACCAACGTGTATGTAGTGGACGTGAATGACCATGCCCCTCACATCCTATACCCTACCTCAACCAATTCGTCAGCAGCCATTGAAATGGTGCCTCGAACTGCCCCTGCTGGCTACCTGGTCACTAAAGTCATAGCCATGGACTCAGACTCTGGGCAGAATGCTTGGCTCTTTTACCATCTGGCCCAGATTTCTGACCTGGACCTCTTTAAGGTAGAGCTACATACAGGAGAAATTAGGACTACCAGGAAGATGGGAGATGAGAGTGGAACCACTTTCAACCTGACCGTGGTGGTCCGAGACAATGGAGAGCCATCGCTGTCAGCCTCTGTGGCCATTACAGTAGCTGTAGTGGATAGGGTTTCCAGAATCCTCCCTGACACTCAGAGACATGTGAGAAGTCCTCGGACATACTCTGAAATTACACTTTATCTAATAATAGCATTAAGCACAGTGTCTTTTATATTTCTTTTGACAATCATTGTTTTGAGCATCATCAAGTGCTACCGCTACACTGCTTATGGCACTGCGTGCTGTGGAGGCTTCTGTGGAGTGAGGGAGAGGTGCCCTGCAGAACTCTACAAACAGGCCAACAACAATATTGATGCCAGGTTACCACACGGCCTCAAAGTGCAGCCTCACTTCATTGAAGTGCGAGGGAACGGCTCCCTCACCAAGACCTACTGCTACAAGGCCTGTCTGACAGCAGGCTCAGGGAGTGACACTTTCATGTTTTACAACACAGGGGCGCAGACAGGACTGGGACCTGGGGGAGCCCAAGCAGCAGCAGGTGACAGCAGGCACCTCACAGGCCAAAGTGGGCAGAGTGCTGGGAACCTGATTATTCTAAAAAACGAAGCTGTTTCTCAAAATGAGGTGAGATAGTAGTCAAGGGGTCTTCCACAAAGTCATGCATTTTTCACATTCCCCCCGGCCCCCTCCCGGTATCATGTAGTTGGCTTTCTCGAGTTATTAACAATGACAAGGGTTATCTGGTAAACTGAGTGTGTGTGTGTGTGTATTACCTGTGATTGGATTATAATCTGCTATGTTTCCTCTCTAGAAAAATAGGACTAGAGAATTGTTTTACTTTCCATTTTCTTTTCAGATATATGAAACCTTGACCATAAAATTGTTTGAGAAATGAGGATTTTCTTAATTATGTGGTGTTAAAGCACAGCTCTGTAGAGAAATAGAATAGGCCTGAGAATAAGATGATGCTATAGAGGGTAACATTATGAGATTCAAGGAGAAATGGCCTGTGCTGTATCATCTACAGGGAAGGTTCCCTTTTGAAATCCTACAGGAGTGTTGTTTTTCAAAAGCTCTGAAACCTCTCGGGGCTGTGGTGGTCACCTCTGTATGCTGTCCCTGTTTATACCATGGACTATCTACAATGAAATGTATCCAGTTAATATTTCTGGTAATTGCATTGAACTAATGTGATGAGATCTGCTAGAAATTCATGTCAGAGGTGATAAAGCCATAGAATGTGGACCTCACCCTGAAGACAAAGTTTGATTTGGCTGTTTGCTGTGGTAACTATTCTGTTGGGGCTGTCAGAGGAGATGAATGATGGCATCCAAGAATCAATTTGTCTGCTTGGGCCAGGGAGATGGTAGAGTGAGTGGATTAGGGATGTGGGGTATATGGTGAAGACCAGGACAAGCTGGGGTTGGGGAGAAAGAATTCTGCCACTAGTTATCTTTTTTGGCCTTGTGTGAACTCCTTGTAAGAGGATTTCCCTGCATTTAGCATAAATGTAATCTTCTGATTTCCTCTTGAGAATTCCTAAGGTTTTGATGAGACGTGAAGCAGCCTCTTCAAGCCCTTCATGTCCTTAAGTTAAATGACAGTACTTTAAATGGTACTTCAACATGCTCCAAAGCACGCATTTAATTTCTGGATCTAGCTACAAAAGCCTTGGAAAGTGGATGGCTTACTGTACATGAGAGACAGAGAGACAGGTGTTAGTAGAGACACTGGTTTTAAGTAGGTGTAAGGCCAGTTTGCTCAGTATATGAAGGATGTATATAAATTGTTGGACACAGTGCCTGTGTTTGTGTAGTGTGTTTGTCTCCATATGCATGCTTGAAATAATAGAACCCTGCTTTGCGATACTTTAAACTTGGATTTCAGAAGCCAAAATTTTGTCCCATAAAAAGTGATGAGTTGTTTCTTCCCAAACAACTACTTTGTAGCTAGGACTTTCAGAGGTCCTACAAAATGAGTTAATAATATTTGTCCCTCCTATATTTTTGTGATGTGTTTTCACTGACATATTGTTGTCTTTTTATTAACGTCCATAGTTTCACATTCTAAATTCATGCTCATCTTCAGGAAATTAATGCATAAGCACAGAAAAGAACAGAGATGGATTGAGAGAATTTCCATGTACGTTGTAGGTAGATTTATCAGAAGAGCCTGATGTTAGTCAATGCTGAGCAGCCGCGGGAGGCAGATTGCAGATTAAGAAGAACGGGGTGGGGGAGGGGAAATCAAAGAGCCTCCAGAATTCTTTAGATCATAGCTTTTGGCAGCATGTAGAAAGGCTTAATTTTAAATAAGGATGCTGTAGACATTTGCTGAACAAATTACTGTTAAGTCCTTTCGGGCCTGGGGTGGGCTGCAGGTGGTAAAGAGGCACAGAGAGCAGGCCAGGCAAGCTTTGCAACCAGCTGTGAGCCGGAAGCGCAGGCGAGTGACACTCTCACCCTCTCTCTCCTGACTCAAAGCTTGGGACAATTTGATACGTGAACTATTTCTGTCTTATACTGACCTGTGTGTTAATATGTGCTTTGGTTCACAAACCTTTAATTTAGGGAGAAAATTATGTCAGAAAAGGGCTTGCTTTTGTGGGATTTTGCCAGGAGAGTACATGATTTTAATAAAGGCAAATTTTTGCCAGACACTTTTGGAAATCCAGTGAAGAGAGCCCTAAGATCCACAGCTCCTGGAATTATTGCGGTTATAGGTAGAGAGTGAGTCACGTTGTCATAGCATGGCAAAATGGGGACAAAAATTACTCAACTCTGGAAGTCATCACTGCTAGATCAACCTGTTAAATTCTCACGTTAGGCTTTCTTTCTTCCCTACCCACTCACTGCACATGACAGGAGAATCCTGGGGTGCAATTGATTCCATGTGCCTACATTAAAATTAGATGGGGATCGGAAAGGATGAGTAAGGGAATTTGCGCTCACCGACCACCCTGCTATACAAAAATATTCTGCACTGCAATATATGTATGGTTTCATTACCTGTAAGTCATACATTAAATATTTATCAACATCTAGCACACGAGGAAACAAGCTCAGAGAGGTTAAGTAACACACACAGTCACTCTACTAGTGGTGTTTTAAGTCATATCTGTCTGACTCCAAAGACTGTGCTTTTTGAAACAGTATGAGGAGATAGAAATCCCAATGTTTATATTCCTTTTGATATGGGATACTCAGGCATTCAGGCTACCACTGATTCACCTAGTGGTGTCAATTAACTGCTCTGGAAAAAGAGGAATTCTTTGCATAGAAGTAGGTCACCAATGGGAGGATCAATGAGTAAAAACGTTACCACCAAGATAGGATATTTTTATTTGTTCTACCATTGGCCAAACCTGTTCAGATCTTTTATCTTTGTTCTCTCTCTGATTTCTCTCTTGTTGCTTATTAAATATCAGTATTTAACATCAGGCTAATCTTTTGGTAGATTTTACCCCCAATGAGTTTATTTCATGAGCCACTTGTGCAGTGAGGCTTTTGAAGTAACTGTTTAGCAGTGGGGCAGAATTTCTCTTTGGAGACTTCTGAAAACCTGGTGTTGAATGTGGTTGGCACCCTCTTCAGAATCTCCAAGAAAAGGAACCAAATCTTAAGGTGGTTTCTGTGCATCTGTGGTCCTGTGACTGCTGATGAGTCACTTTGAGTGCTCTGGGCAGATTTGTCCAACTGCGCCTCAGTGGGACCAGTTAGCACAAGATGTGGAAATCACAAAAGGGTATAGCAGAAATGAGTTAAGTTTACATTCACTTCACTTATTTTAAAGCAAGTTGTAGTCACCAAAGCTTCAGTTATTTTTGCCACTGTGTGTACATACTCACTCTAATTCCACTTGTGGTAACTTCGAAGGGTGAGCCCTTCTTTCAGTGGCACCTAATTTATTTATTGCAGGACTGACTTTTCTAGCTGGTGACTAACTCTGTCCTGGATCAGAACTTAACACTTAGTGTAAAGTGCCATCGTGGTGAATTGATAAAAACTGCACAGTGGTCAGAATAGGCAAAGAAATTGTATCTGAACTTCCATCCTCTGATGGTCACTTTTGAATGGGTGGGGCTGTTTTGTTTTGCCATTTCTGTATTGGTTATAGGACTGTTCTTCTGAGAAAAGGTTTATTTCATTTGGTCTGAGAATACATTAATTTCTTCAAATTACCCCCTTCCTCCCCTCTTCTACAGATCTGCTGAGCCAGATGGAATTATGGCTGAGCTCCTCTCTGTCTCTTTATCTTGCACATATTCTGACTGATGGAGAAAGCTATTTATTGTAGCTTGAATGTCATTGGCCTACCCTTTGGTCTGACCCAGGACTGAGCCTGCACATGGGCATCTGGTCTGACT
This sequence comes from Lagenorhynchus albirostris, assembly GCF_949774975.1. Classification (NCBI taxonomy): domain Eukaryota; kingdom Metazoa; phylum Chordata; class Mammalia; order Artiodactyla; family Delphinidae; genus Lagenorhynchus; species Lagenorhynchus albirostris. Next base: position 117,334,160 of record NC_083097.1, read on the forward strand.
CAGAACACTCTGCAGGGACACAGCCTGGCATATTACAAATTGTCTACTGGCATGCTGTTTGCTTGACAGAATAGCAGAGTTGGTTCTGGATACTTGCCTTGGTTGGCCACCAATTTTTGCTCTCAATGAGAGGTCAGGATGCTGTCTGTTTGCAAACGTTTGATGAAAAATTACCATCATCAAGCCCAGAGGTTTAGCTGAATTGAATGGGGATTTACAGGTGTCTTTGAATATGAGTTTTGTAAATTTCACCTGGCTCCGTGTTCCTGGGCATATTACAGTATGAATATAAATTTGGCTTATTCATATGATAATATTTTGAGTACTCTAAAAGCATGATTTCAAAAATCAAAGGTCAAGAGAATTCCTTAGCAGTGTTTTAAATCTGCTAGCCTAAAAATTACACAAGTTTTTGTCTTTCGAGGATTTGAACTTAACAAATGCAGAGAAATCTCCAACATGGCAAAAATTGAAGAAAAATATTAGTCCCTTGGCACATAAGCAACATCAGTTGCTTTCTGGCCTTGCAGGGTCAGAACTCTGGGCTCCAGGGAAGTAAAACTGTGGGGGAGAGAGTAACTGCTGCACTAGCAGGCTGTGCATCCAGAATTAAGCAAACCTAGCATTTTCTGTTGTACCAGAGCCCATTAGGTATGTTTTAAAGTTATGGGTATTTTATTTTACTGCTCTGTGGATTTAGGATTATAAATGACTGTTTTTAGAAGTAAGTATTCACCTAGACTTCTCATATTTATCATCTTTTCATTTTGATTTACTAGAAGACTAACATGTAACATAACAATGATTATTTTAAATGTTAGATTCCTTTTTGCCTTCATGACCCACAGTTTATGTGTTCATTTTCTATTGCTTTGTAACAAATCACCACAAATTAGTGGTTAAAAACAACACTCGTTTATTACCTGCACACTGTGACTGGGTTCTCTGCTCAGGTTTTCACAAGGCTGAAATCAACATGCTGGCCAGGCTGAGTTCTCTCTTGGAGGCTCTGGGGAAGAATCTGCTTTCAAGTTCATTCAAGCTGTTGGCAGAATCCAGTTCCATGAGGACTGAGCTCCCCGTTTTCTTACTTACTGTTGGCTGGAGGTCACTCTCAGCTCCTAGAAGTTGCTCTCAGGTCCTTACCAGTATTTTAACAGTGGAGAATATTTTCTCACATGGAATTCCTCTCATGCTTCAGATCTCTCTGATTTCTGTCTCTGACCTCTAGACCCAGATTTAAAAGACTCATATAATTAGGTCATTCCCACCCAGATAATCTCCCTTTTTCAAAGCCAGCTGTGCCGTATAATATAACTTAATCATGGAGTAAGATCCATCATATTCAGTCTTGGAGATTATACAGGGCATTTACAGTAGGGTATAGGGATCTTGAAGACCATTTTAGGATTTTGCCTATCATAATTTATATCAGTGTTCACAAAATATCACTGAAAAATTTGCAGTGGATACATCTTTAATAGATTCCTACTAGGAAGGAAAAGGAGATGCCACACGTAGTCTTGTTTCTCAGAGGATCATTTATTGATAGCTTCATGGATTTCCATGATAAGAAGATAGCATATTACTTCACTGAGTAGTCCTATGATTTTATGAATGACATAGGGTATTTTAAACCTATTTTATTTCAAATCTGTCTTGGAAGAGGTGATTCACCCTTTTGTAGCTCAAATATTCCATAGTATAAATAATACCATTACAGAATAAATCAATTCTTAGCTATAATTTTGATAGAAACAAATGGATTCTTGTTCTTCAATAATACTACATCACCCACTTGGACTACCTAATTCAGTTTTTCCACATCTGGAATTTCCTGACTTATTCTACTGAAGGACTATGCTTTGAAACAACAGAACATACTGGGCTTTTCACCAATAGAAATTAAGCAAAGCCCAGGGATGTACCATCCAAGTACTAGAGAACTAAACGTATGTCTCATTATATTAGGTATATCAGCAGTCAACCTGTCAGCTTCAATTTTCCCAAGTTTAATCAGTTTTTCCAAGTTCACATGAAACCCACGTACATTTTATTACATTTAATTTTGTATCACTTTAAAATAAATCAATCTGGGAAAGTCAGAAGTAAAAAAGAGAAAAATATATATCTGTCATTCCATGCAAATTTATTTAAAACACAGACTTTCGCGTTAGGGGTACCTAAACATGACTCTCAGGCAAACCTACCTATCAGGCAGGTAATCTAATCTCTCTAAAGTTCCAGATTTCTAATTTTTGTAATTTAAGTACGATAGTATTACCCTTGCATGGTAGTTAATTTATTCGAAACCCTTTAAAAAACCTATCAAATACCTGAACCCTGCTAGCTTCTGAAGCTATAGCTATGTATTATGAATATTTGAGAATATCAGTATGTTTTGTAAACAAAATATAATCCCTTTCATAAAGTTTATGGTCTAACAAAGGTGTTAGGATAAATGCAGTAATATGTATAAAGTGCTTATTCCATTGCCTAGTATTGTGTGGCTACATAAAACATATTAATTACTTTCTTCCTTACCTTTTCCCTGCCTGATCTCACTGCCATAAGGTGTCTCATAACTATGATTTTGGCAAATAAATCTCAGAAGCATCTTGTTGCTGAGGGACTATTATAGAAAATAGCAGCATGACAAATTACGTGTCGTTGAGGAAGTGAGATTATGTAATGGACTGAGTTTCCTGGTCAGTCCTGCTAGAACTGTGCCTTTCTGCAAAATAGAGTTGGTGATTTCATTCACCAGATCAAGTTGCAGCAATTTTCATCATGGATGTTACCCAGTCATAGAAAAATTGGCAGCATTGCTCAACAGACGTCAGAGTCTTTCTTGAAGGAGGGTTCTTACAGCTAACAAGCTGACACCAATGCTGCTGATGGTCAGGGGAAAGCTGGTGATGATATGATTAATAAAAAGTATTTCAGTCATATTTTCAGGTTTACCAAATGGTTTGCAAATACTTTCTCTTTTGCTCCCTCTACTACCCCTGACAGAAAATGGGAGCCCCTTCATTTCATCTGTAGATAGTTTTATGGTACTTTATGAGGAACATCAATAGCATTTTGTGAATTTGAGAACCAAGGATGAAGCAGCTTGTATGTTCATATCTTGCCAACAGAATGGAAGGGACCGGAGAGAGCAGTTAGTGTATGGGGACATTTGAGGTAAAGTATCGTAGAGTTGTAGCTTTTTCTGGGCCTTGACTCGGCTAAATTGTTGCATATCATCTAACCATCCCAAAGTCTGTCTGGAAGTTGAGATGCTGATCACTTCTTCTCTGGATCTTGTGAAGAAGTATGTTTATGAAATACTGTGCATCCCTTGAATGAACTATAAGAATGACAGGAACAAACTTATTGACATTTTGAAATGTCAATTGGCATTACAGTAATTGGCATTACTGTGGCCTTGTGTCTACCAAATATGATAATTATAGTCCAGAGGAAAATGCAGAATACAACCTCCATCTCTTCATCTTTCCATTCAAATGGGCCTCAATATTCAGTGACAGGACCACTTTAATTTCTGCCCATGAAAACACATCGAGAGGAACATCTGTCATGGGTTTTTCATAATAACATTTTTGCTAATTGATAACAAGATAGTGATGGTGATTGATTTTGTCCCCAGTGATTCCTGAGTAGCTTCTACTCTGCACATAACTTCCAGAACAGTCTCTAGGTGCCCACATTTCCCTCGGTGTCCCCTCCACTTTGAATTGAGTTTGAAGACACAGGGCAATGCATCTTTCCAACACATAGGTGGTGCAAGTCAGGTTCTTCTTAGGTTTCAGCTGCTCCCTGTTAAACAGAGCTTAGCAAACAGTAATTGAATAAGAAGGCAAAGCCCTCAGAGGAGCAGGAAACAAGTACAATTTTATGAAAAGGATTATGCAGCACAACAAGGTCAAACCCCGCGGTGGTTTGTTTTCCTCTCCCTTGTATTCCTCTTCAATCAGCAGAAGAGGTTGTTATCAGTTGCTGGCATTATGACTGGGCACATCCGCCCAGAGTCAAACATGCTGCAGTCTGCAAAGTCAGCAGCAGATTGCAGTGCTCTGCAGTCCAGCCAGAACAGCAGAATTTGTGTAGCTGTGTTCCCTGTTATAGCTAGAATACCAAATTGGGGATGTTCCCTTAAAGGGGCATTTGAGGGCAAAAACAATGAAAGCTTTTCCTGTTTCAGAATAGACTGTCCTTCCACTAGTGCTGCTTTAGGAACATAGACCTGTTTTGTTTTGTTTTTTAATTGAAGTATAGTTGATTTACAATATTGTGTTGGTTTCAGGGGTACAGAGATTCAGTTATATATATTCTTTTTCAGATTCTTTTCCATAGTAGGTTGTTACAAGATATTGAATAGAGTTCCTTTGTGTTATATAGTAAGCCCTTGTTTATGTACTTCATATATAGTAGTGTGTATCTTAATACATAGACCTGTTTTGAGCAAGGCAAAGCCAAAGCCGGTCCTCACAGCATCATTAAACCCAGTTTTCCATGGTATTTAATCTGTGCAAGGACCCTGATGAGCTAATTTAATTTTCTCCTGAAGTGCTATATATATGTGAACATCATCTCAGAGATGCATATGAAATGGCTTCTTCCATACTTTTAATAGCTACATGGAAATATTTAAGAAACAACTCATCGGTGAACATCGTCACTAGGAGATCATCGTTTTTGCCATATTAACAAAAACTCCCTTTGTGATTTTGCAGCCCCGACAACCCAACCCTGACTGGCGTTACTCTGCCTCCCTGAGAGCAGGAATGCACAGGTATGGCTTTCCCTCCTCATTTCACTCAGAAGTTACTGCAATTGTTTGACTCAGATAAACTGTCTTCATAGGCCGGAAGCAGCTGTCAAAACTGAGAAGCTTAGATACTTTGCCAGGGGAATGCAGTTGTTTATATGTCTCCGTGTCTATTCCTTGAAACATTGGAAGTGGTCAGTGCCAAATGCTTATCAAGTGCCGGCAAATAAGAATCTCCTGTAAAATCACAGATACAGGCGACTGTTTACTTTCGCTCATTAAAATTTCTATAAGGAAGTAGCTTCAACTTCTTTCATCCCTTCCCCATCTGTACTTTCTGTCCTTCCCTTAAAATTATAATGAATACTGATGCTTTCAGACTTGAGTACATTGTGTAATATATATGCACTTGTTGTCTACCTTGGTTTTCCATCACACATTGACTGTTATATCCTGTTACCTACAGTAATTGTTGTTCATGTTCACCCCTATTAGAGTCTCCTTATCTTTTCCATCTTGTTGCTATCTTATTGCCTGCCCTCAGTGGCAAGAGCTCTTCAGAGGATGAGCCATGTGAAGGGCTTTTATTGAATATCTGGAGACCAAATCTAGCTTACTTTTAAATTAACCTAGAGCAATAACATTACTTTAAAACTCAGATTAAATATAATTTTGCCTTCTCTATTTTGTCTCTTTGACAGTAATTGATTAACTACCATTATTCCCAGACCTGATCTAGTATTCATGCCACCGGGCCAAATAAAAGATTCATTGTTTGTGAGTGTCTTTGGGAAACCAAATGGAGAGAGCCAAGCAACTAGTGTTCACTACCACCAAAATAACTTAGTTTTAAAGAAGAAATAAACTCCAGACTTAAGCCCCTCAAAGTATCTGGGCAACTCTTGAGTAGATCGTCACCAAACCTTGATCAATTTCTAAAGAGAGAGCTTACAGAGTATGTATTGAGTTAATGAAAAATTAGTTTTAGCCTGTTAAAAACACATTAAATCAAAATAAATCAACATATTCCCAAACATTACATTGCAAATTGAGCAGAAATCATTATAATGGGTGCTCTTTCTGAACGAGAAGCAATCAGTGAAAACTGAAGATCAGTAGTTGGCTTGGTGAGACATCACATTGGAATCTGGTCATAACTTTAGGCCAGAAACACTTATGCAGATGCCAGAATACTAGGTTACAGAAAGATTCTTTCTATTTGTTAGAAACCAGCTTATGCTTTTGCCTGCATCTAAGCTATTGTGGTGGACTATATGATAGGAAAAAATGTGGTTTACAATACCAACTTGTTTTGTCCCAGTTGAATTAGTGCTTTACTTGAAAAGTACCAAAGCTATAAGATGCACCTTTAAAACTATATTAACATAAAATACTAAACTATATCAGTTCCTTATTCCATTTTCAAATAAAAAAAAAGAAGCCACATGTGTTTCTATTCAGGATTCAATTAAGATATTATGAGATTCAAGCAGGATAAGAAATGAAATAAAAATTAAAACTAAATGTTATTTATTCCTCACAGTGTACTACATGGAACATATGTTAAAGTGGTGAACTTAAACAACACTCATCTTTTTCACACATACGCTTGGCTTCGTGGCCTTTCTAGCCTCAGATATCATGTGCCTGTTCTGTTTGAAAATTCTGCTTTGAGCTGAGCTGGTTCCTAGGGTAGTTCCATCTTCAGAGTGAATCTAATTGAACCCATACAATTTGCTGGTAGAATCCACCAACACCCGAAGGATATTAATATTTGGAAAAAAGAGAAGATTCTTGGGTGTAGATGAAGGAAAGAACAGCAGTAGGGCAGAGCTTAATGAGTGAATTTCCACTAGATGTGTTGTTTGAAGTCAAAGAGTAAGAGGATATTGGGAATTCCCTGGCGGTCCAGTGGTTAGGACTCTGTGCTTTCACTGACAAGGGTGCGGGTTCAATCCCTGGTCCGGGAACTAAGATCCCATAAGCCTTCTGGCACGGCCAAAAAAAAAAAAAAAGAGTAAGAGAATATTGAACTTAGAGATGACCTTCCCCCACAATATTTCAAGTTTTCCTGCTCTGTTGAGTCACATGACCCCTTCAGGCAGTAGTACTCTAAGTTTTACTTTAGTAACTTAACTTCCGAGATGAACCAATGCCTAATTTCAAAGAGTCCTCTTATTTTGGTGACGGTTTTCTTGGGTGATATTTACTCTTAGAGTCCCATTTGTTCCTTTCTTCATCCAGAAAATATTGAGGGTCTCATATCTGCTAACATTACACATACATAAAGAATATGATGTTCTCTCTGCCCTTGAACAATTTACGTTCTATCTCTACTTGCTTCTAAGGATCTCCCAGTTCATGTCTCACTCTCTGCAATATTTCATGATGAATTAATCTCTTCTGAACTGGGATCCATGAGTGCTGGTGATAAACTTCCTCTAGTCCCAGGAAATGTAGGGTGGGTTATCTATGAGGAAAAGATACAGAAAGAGTAAAACAGAAAATAAAGTTAAGAATTAATTGGGCCAAACTGGAATAATACTACAGTTACCAGCAAATAATGTTCGTGCTTTCCTCTTTCCTATGAGAACCCAGAAATAAGAGATCTAGCAAAAGAGGCTTGGGGCTTTTGAGAACAAGCTCTCCTCATCTGCTTTGGCATTAAGACGATAAAATGTCATTAGCCTTCTGATGGGCTTCCTGTTAGATTTAATGAACACCACACAGCATTACTGAAAACCAAAATTGCTATAAAGATAAAACATGTTTATCGCCTGCATGGTGTAGCAGACAAGTAAGTCAGCAATGCTTTTACAGTTGATGTAAGGTGACTGCTCAGTGGTAATTGCTTCAGTTCAAGCATGAGTAAAAAGTGTTAGCTGCAGCCCTGCCTCCAGAGATGTGAGCACTTTCTGAGGGTGGAAGGAGAGCTGGAAAGGCATTTATGGTCTAACTATTATTTGGGTCTATGTGTTTACTCAGTTCTGTGCACCTGGAAGAGGCTGGCATTCTACGAGCTGGTCCAGGAGGGCCTGATCAGCAGTGGCCAACAGTATCCAGTGCGACACCAGGTAAAGACCCAGGGTCTCTCCCTTCTTGCTTGGATTCTGGAAAGCCATGAGATGACCTGTTTTTGTAAGACCAGGAATGTCAGTGGCTCTCTTTTTATTCTTACTTCTTTTTCTTACATGTGTGACTTCCTTGCTTACATGATTATGCAGGAGTATTTTGATTTTCCACTTAATGTACTTCAGCAGTTGAAAACAGATAACATAAGGGTGTGTGTGTGTGTGTGTGTGTGTAAAGTTATTTTCTGAAATAACTGGGTACATTTCAAATGCTTAGGCTGTCCGAACTACAACAGGCAAGATCTGGTGGCGTCATGCACGGAGATGACACTGTTAGCAAAGATCTTTTGGTTAAAGGTGATGGAAATCCACTCAAAGTAGTAAGCAGAAGGGAGACTGATAGATTGATTAACAGATAGGTCGATGAAATGGAGTTTCTCATGGAAGTGGAAAAGTTGTCAGAACCAGGGCACCATTCTGGTTGACTTCAAGTCACAGTCAGGCCTCCTCCTTCCCTGACATGTACATCATTCTGCAGACTGAATTTTATTGCCTTGACATGCACAATGCCAAACATGACCAGTCTTGCGGTTTCTTAGTTCAGAGGACCAATGGGAACTGATTCCTAATCCAAACTTCCAAGAAAGAGAATCTGCCAGATTAAATCAAGAACCCAATGGCTGGGTGAGCATAAAAAAGTTGCCTAAACTCATATTTCCTGATTTTCCTTATTCTTGCCCAATCACTGAAGCAGTGTCATATAATACAAATATGGCTTTGGAGGCCCATCCCTGTGGCAGTTATCAGAAAGGAAGGATTATAGAGACTGCAAATGTTGTCTACCATAATCCTCTATTAATAGAACATGATGATGATGGTAATAATTACTAATAATTGAGCCACAATGTACCCAGACACTGTGCCTGTGTGATCTCATTTATTCCTTGAGACAGTCTTGCAAGGGATTTATTATCTCTATTTTACATGTGAGGAGCTAGAGACACAGAGAGATTAAGAAACATACCCAAGTTCACATAGTTTGTAAGTGGCAGAGGTAGGATTCAAACCCAAGTGTGTCTAGTTCCAAATCCAAGTGTATCTAGCTCTTATATTCATAGCATGGCTGGCTTGCAAGAATCCACCCAAATCCAAATGCATACATATATGCATACATAACAGATTACATAAGCGTATGTGTAAAAAGTTCTTTCCAAAAATAAGCTGGTGCCTTTCAAGTGATTAGGCTATGCAAGTAACATGTGCAGCTAAGGGCCCATTTTCACTGGCAGCTCTAAGGGTTTTCGTTGATTCTAATCAGCCAGCATTTGCTATTTATGAATATTGTATAATTCAACTAAAAGTCACATTTGTTAAAAAAAACAAATGCTCAAGTTAAAGCAATTCATTAGAGAGCTAATATTGCCAGATGGCAAGGGGAAAAACATAAAATAGTTCATTGACAAATCTGCAGCCCTAATGCCAGTGATGGTGTGAAGGAGCGATGGAGGAGGAAGTGGTTTTAGACTACCAAGTGCTGCAGGATGGGAGGCATCTGAAAGGTGAGAACTACTCAATCCTAGCAGCCCCATGAAATCATGCCCTCCTACCCTGCCTCCATTTCAGGGTTTTTTCTTGTTCTTATAGAGACTTTGTAGGTCAGGCTGGTGAGCCCAAAATTAACTTTGAATACATTCTCCCTTTCATCAGTGTTGCTGGTTGGTGTATATTCCTAGGCCCGTGGGAAATAGGAACTGTTTACTGATTATTTTTATCTGCATCTGGCCCAGGACTCTCCTTCAAATTCAAAAGAATGTTAAGAACACATCTTTTTAAAAAAATTTATTTTATTGAAGTATAATTGATTTACAATGTTGTGTTAGTTTTTGCTGTACAGCAAAGTGATTCAGATATATGTGTGTGTATATATACATATATACACCTATTCTTTTTTATATTCTTTTCCATTCTGGTTTATCATAGGACATTGAATACAGTTCCCTGTGCTACACAGTAGGACCTTGTTGTGTATCCATTCTCTATATAATAGTTTGCATCTGCTAATCCCAAACGTCCAATCCTTCCCTCCCCCACTCCCACTCCCCCTTGGCAACCACAGGTCTGTTCTCTTTGTCTATGAGTCTATATCTGTTTCGTGGATGGGTTCATTTGTGTTGCATTTTAGATTCCACACATAAGTGATATCATATGATATTTGTCTTTCTCTTTCTGACTTACTTCACTTAGTATGGTAATTCCTAGGTTCATCCATGTTGCTGCAAGTGGCATTATTATAGCTGAGTGATATTCCATTGTGTATATTTACCACATCTTCTTTATCCATTCATCTGTCAATGGACATTTAGGTTGCTTCCATGTCTTGGCTATTGTAAACAGTGCTGCTGTGAACATATAGGGGTGCATGTATCTTTTTGAATTGTAGTTTTGTTCGGATATATGCCCAGGAGCGGGATTGCTGGATCATATGGTGACTGTATTTATAGTTTTTTTGAGGAACCACCATGCTGTTTTCCGTAATGGCTGCACCAATTTACATTCCCACCAACAGTGTAGGAGGGAGGAACCCATCTTCCTGACAGAAGAGAGGGAAGGAGTCGCCATCGCTCCACTTCCCAAATGTCCTAACTCCTCTTGTATAATCCCTTCTCTCCAGTACTATACCTGGCTGTTGAGTCATGAGTCACAGTTTTCGTGGACTGAGCTGGACAGAGCTTATATCTTCCAGTTACTCTATGGGTGACCTAACCATACTTTTCAGCATACCTCTGCACCAGTGATAGGACATTAAGAGAGATGTTCCTCTGTGTTCTGCTCTGTACTTTTGGTACTTTAGAGTTTTAGGACTCAAATTATGTTCTGCAATGTTTGGAGGGAATATGGCATAAAGATGAAGATTATGGTTTAGAATCAGATCTGAATTGAATTCCAACTTCAAACTTACTTGCTGGGTGAGCATAAGCAAATTGCTTAAATTCATGTTTTCTTAATTACCCCATCTGTAAATTGGGTATAATTATAACACCTATCTTATCTGGTTTCCATGATAACTAAAGAAGAAAGAGCTGAATATAGTGCTTGACATATAGTATTAATAAATGTCTAATTTTTTAAAAATTATTTATTTGGCTGCATCAGGTCTTAGTTGTGGCATGTGGAATTTTTCGTTGCGTTGTGCAGGCTTTTCATCGTGTCACACAAGCTTCTCTCTAGTTGTGGCACTCAGGCTCCAGAGCACATGGGCTTAGTAGTTGCAGCACGCGGGCTCTCTAGTTGTGGCACATGGGCTCCAGAGCACGCAGGCTCAGTAGTTGCAGCCTGCGGGCTCTCTAGTCGTGGCTCACGGGCTCTAGAGTGCATGGGCTTGATAGTTGTGGTGTGCGGGCTCAGTAGTTATGGTGTGCAGGCTCAGTTGCCCTGCAGCATGTGGGATCTTAGTTCCCCAACCAGGGATCAAACCTGCGTCCCCTGCATTGGAAGGTGGATTCTTAACCACCGGACCACCAGGGAAGTCCCAAATGTCTAATCTTCTTATTCCTTTTTTTCTGGGATACTTTCGTTTCATGCAGTCTGTGTGGTGGCCTTCGCTGGTAGCATCTTAGTGAGAATTCAGTAGTTCTCATTTCTGAACCCAGATACAGACCCTCTAAGGTTGTCTGGGTCATCCTGACATCTGTACAGTCCCGTCACCCCCAGCCACCCTCCTGGAGATGGCATGAGGAGAATTTATCAGTTCTGCCTGAGAAAAAGGAAAAAAATTTGGTTGCTTTCATTCCCAAGTAGAGCCTGCCTTTCACTGATTCTGTTGCCCTTAGTGTTTCATGACGAAAGTGCAGTTGCTTCCAAAAGGCTTCCTAGTGGCGCCTGAGTCTCTTTTCACTTGTGTCTGAGACCTTCTCAGGAACCAGCACCTTCTGACACCAACACCTGCAACAGTGGCAGCCATGGAAATAGAGAGAGGCCTGCTGTGACCGATCCCCCCTCACATGTGTTCTTTGTAGTTGTTTTTCCCTACTGATGAATTCTTTGGCTTTGTCCCCACACTGTTCATTCATTTTCACAGTCCACAGAAGCCTAGGCTAAGATGCCACGCTCTGAAGGGATCAATGGGGACATCACCAGGTGATGTTTCCTGCAGGATAAACAAGTCGGGCATTAAGTCTGTTAATCCCAATTGTTGGCCACTTTCTCCAGCCTTGACTCTGTGTGAGCAGACCTGGACCACAGGCTTCTTATTTCCTCAGCAGCTCAGTGAGACTGAACAGGGAAAGAAAAGGAGCTGAGTAGGGAGTGCACAGCACACAGTCATCCTTCAGATGGAGGAGTGTGTTGGGGGGCTGAGGGCATTAAAGGGCCAGTCATTCGTACTTACAACTCTTTTAACGTTCTCAGTGTGCAAGCTCTGAACAGGGTTTAATGAGTGTCCTCTTGTGACAGTTCCTAGAGAGAATCCCAAGAGGTTATAGAAAGACTGTCCCTGCCTTCAAGAGAGCTAGTCTGGCTTCAGGGCCCCTGGCTGCTTTGCTATCTTGACTGGTCCTTCCAGGCTCCTCTTTCTACACCTCATGGGATCTCAGGACTTACCTAAGGCAGCAGTAAATTAATTTTAGAGTGAGAGATATTCGCTATTTTCAGAAGAGCTCAGAATTCAAAAGAGCTCAGAGCTCAGCCAAAGAATTCAACAGTGGAGGAATTCCGAAATGCACAACACTGCCAAAGATAACATTATAGCTTTTCAAGGAACACCCCAGAGGATCTGGGGCTGAAGTGTGAAAGGTTAATTAGGTAGGTGAGGCAACTAAGGCCATGAGGTTTCCTTAGAGAAGCTTAGTTTATATTTTTGTTTTATTTTTTGGGGGGGCTTTCATTCTTCTGTGTTGTTGCCTGCATTATCTCTGTCTCTTTTTTTTATGGGGGTATAGTTGTTTTACAATGTTGTGTTAGTTTCTACTGTACAGTGAAGTAGAGTTCCTTGTGCCATACAGCAGGTTCTCATTAGTTATCCATTTTATACATATTAGTTAGTGTATATATGTCAGTCCCAATCTCCCAATTCAGCCCACCCCCGATTTCCCCCCTTGGTGTCCATACGTTTGTTTTCTACGTCTGTGTCTCTATTTCTGGCTTGCAAACAGGTTCATCTGTATAGAGAAGCTTAGTTTAGAGTGACTGCACAGGGGTTCTCAAGGTATGGTTCCCAGAGCCACACTGACAATACGTATCAAATCTGCAATTCTCGGGCTGGGGCCTGGCCATCTGTGCTTTAAGGAGGCCTCCAAGTGATCCTGATGAACCCTAAGGTTATAGAGTTGAGAGTAAATATTTCTGAGATTGTCTGATACCTTTGGAGGCTCAGAAACCATGCAGGGAAGCCATCTGTTTATGATTCTTACAGGAAGCCCAGCAATTGTATGTTCCTGGGACCATTACATAACTTTTCTGAGTCCCAGTTTCTTTCTCTGTAAAATGGAGATAGTAGTAGTGTCTACCTTACAGCGTTGTTGGCAAGAATTAAATGAGATAATACACACAGCCTGGAGAACACTGTTTAGTAAATGGTAGTTATTTTTATGATTTTTCAAGGTATGAGTCTATCCTTCAGCTTCAGAATTTAGGTCTGAGTTGTTCTGAGTAGTCTCTGTGGGAAGGCTTTATTATAGAGCAGATTTTTTTAAAAGCGCCTTTTTGTGTCCTCGGGGGATTGTTTTTGCCCTGGTTTGCTGCATCTCTTTACTCTGTGGAAGACGGACAGTTTATGTGCCCTAGTTTTATAGGGAGATTCATGCTCTTATTTGTCTTAGGGATTCCTACCTCCCTGACTAAATCACCTCCCCACGGAGGGGCTCCATGGAGACTCCATCTCTGATTCTCCCCCAGAAAGAAGCCATGATCCTTAAATTTGGGGGAATCCGTATAGGAGTACCGTCAACATGAATTTTTCCACATCATGAGTGACTGCAGCCTCAGGCCTTGTTTGAGAATTTAGAAAGCATGCTGTTCCACTAACCTGCTCACCCTCAACTTCTGCTGTTGTCATGGCAACGATAGTCCTGGGAGATGTGTGCATATCTTTCTCAGGAAAAAAAAAATAAGATCTGCGATCTATGTGGGTGGAGCAGCTCCCTCCCGTCAGTATCCTCCACTCTCACCTTGCATCTCACAGCCCAGGAGTGCCAGCTTGCCTTAGTTGTGTCTAGTAGCTGAGGAAAGTAAGTCCTTGTGTAAGATACACTTTTACCTTCGGGGGGGCGTGGAGCTCATCATGTCTGTTGGAGTTCTCTATGTAGCTTATCTTGTGTGTTCTGACCTGGCCTGGAGGGAGGGAGGGAGGGAGGTGGTGTGAGAAGGGGAATTAGAATTCTCTACCCAGGAGAAACCAGGAAGTTTAAGTCTCTGCTGGCTCCATCCGTGACTTTCTTCAACCCCTTCTTAGGAGAACACTCTGCACCTCTATTTTTAATGGTCATGTAAATAAAAAACTAGAATGAAGAATTCCTGCTTTTCCTGAAATCAAATTTCTGTTGAATAAATAGATTCTGAGATATTTCTTTCCCTCCGCCCTGTATTCCCTGCACCTCTCTCATTTTTCCTACACCCATTCTTCCAGGTTCGGTAGCCCTGGGCAGGATACAGGATTGGGGCCGTGATACATAGTAAAAGAATTTCTTCTATGTCAGAGACCCACAACAGATCATGTGCCTCCTGAAAATCGAATCCCTTGTGCACTCAGACGTGTGCTCCTGGGCATACATTTTGGAGAGGAGAGTGTAGTGAGGAGAGAGGAGGGGCAGGAGCTGTTCTCTTAGGCTGCAGTTTCCTTCAAATCCCACAGATGCAGAGAAGCAGCTAATGCAGGGTCAGGAAATGGAGACTCATTACAGTCCCTTTGGTTATCATTGATCCATCTAATGAGCCACTGGAGCAGTACAGTTTGGCCCCTGCAAACTTCATCATGAGAAACAACTTCTGCGTATGTCTTAGGAAAATAATACACTTCATTCTTCTTTTGTTTGAGTGTTGCTTGGGACAGGAGAGTTTCTGAATAACCCTCCCTTCTAGCTTTCTCTACACACCATCCTTTGTAGCTGAATTTTTTTTGGGGGGTGGGGGAACAAAATTTTATTCCAAAATGCTGGAATAGATTTTCTTCTTCTTTTTTTTTTTAACATCTTTATTGGGGTATAATTGCTTTACAATGGTGTGTTAGTTTCTGCTTTATAACAAAGTGAATCAGCTATACATATACATATATCCCCATATCTCTTCCCTCTTGCATCTCCCTCCCTCCCACCCTCCCTATCCCACCCCTCTAGGTGGACACAAAGCACCGAGCTGATCTCCCTGTGCAATGCGGCTGCTTCCCACTAGCTATCTACCTTACGTTTGGTAGTGTATATATGTCCATGCCTCTCTCTCGCTTTGTCACAGCTTACCCTTCCCCCTCCCCATATCCTCAAGTCCGTTCTCTAGTAGGTCTGTGTCTTTATTCCTGTCTTACCCCTAGGTTCTTCATGACATTTTTTTCCCTTAAATTCCACATATATGTGTTAGCATATGGTATTTGTCTCTCTTTCTGACTTACTTCACTCTGTATGACAGACTCTAGGTCTATCCACCTCATTACAAATAGCTCAATTTCATTTCTTTTTATGGCTGAGTAATATTCCATTGTATATATGTGCCACATCTTCCTTATCCATTCATCCGATAATGGGCACTTAGGTTGTTTCCATCTCCGGGCTGTTTTAAATAGAGCTGCAATGAACATTTTGGTACATGACTCCTTTTGAATTATGGTTTTCTCAGGGTATATGCCCAGTAGTGGGATTGCTGGGTCATATGGTAGTTCTATTTGTAGTTTTTTAAGGAACCTCCATACTGTTCTCCATAGTGGCTGTACTGTAGCTGAATTTTTAAGCCCCTTATCGAAAGGGAAATTCAAGTTTCTGTTGGGGAGATCCTAGGGTCTCAAGGACCAAGGAAGGGTGTGTGTGTGTGTGTGTGTGTGTGTCACCAACTCTGCTACCTGACTTGGCTCAAAGACGACAGGCCACCTGTATGTTTGAGAGCTTTGTGGGGAAGTGGAGTGGCGGGTGAGGGTCAGCAGTTCATTCTCTGGGAAAGAGTGCTTGGATTGTATAGAATTGGTGGGCTTGGAGCGCCTCCCTGGGAGGTGCTTGGACAAGAAAGATCTATTTATGGCCTGGTTTGAGGGCAGAGGGGTAGTGATAACTTGTAATGCCTTTAAGCTTTGCAGCTCCAGCAGGCGTTGCTCTCAGCCTCACTGATTCTAGTAAACTAGAAACGAGAGCTGGTCCCCAGCAACAGCAAGGATCTTTAATGACAAATATTTTCAGAGCAACTCAGTCCAGATTCCAAAAGAACTCGAAAAGTTCTTTTTCTCAGAGGCAGTTAGCTTTGCAGTTGAGAAGGTCATTGCCTAACCTGGAGAAACATATTCAGGTCAAGCACTGGCTGGAGACTAGGGGCCTCTAGGGGAGGGTCATAAGAGAGCTCAGTCAGTGCCAGGAGGCCTGGAAATGAGCCTGTAGGTTGGAGAGGAGCCTCTCTCTGCCTCAGCACTTGGAGCTTGTTACCCACAGTTATAGAAAGGACAGGGAGAAGAGATGGATACTGTTCCACTCTCATCTCAGTGAGACCAAGAGCTTCCCCAGCAGTACGCTGCCTGGAAAGGTCTAACTCCAAGGCAGTGGGCTAGGTGAAGGATGGGAGAAGGCAGTCCTGAGGATGGCAGTACCAAAGGAAATAAAGGGGAAAAAAGGATGTTTTTGCATAGTTTTAAAATAGGAAATGGAGAGCTTTGTAGAAGTCAGACTCAAGAGGTTAACTACAGAAGGTTAGGGTGTGAAAAGGTAACTTTCAGGAACCAAATTTGCATCCACAAGACAACAGGAATGATGGGAAGTTTATTGTTGCTAGAGTCGTGTCCCTGGGCTGCTGAATCCCAAGCAGAGTACCCTAAGCCTCCCGATTCTAGCTGCGATTGCATGTGAAAAACAACCAAACAGACTTTAAAAAGAAGGAAAGCCTGTCCTGTACAAAAAGTCTGAACAGACAAGTTTGTTGTTGATGGTCCAAGAAAGCCTGCCAACTTGGGTTTACTTCCAACATTGGCCCAATCCCGTGTCCAGAGCTGTTGCTCTAGGTGACATCGTGGGCCAAGCTGAGTAGTGAGGTGACATTCCCCAAGTCACCTCTCTTATTTTCTTTGACTCTGCGTCATAGATACTGTCTTACCCAAGCACACATATGTCATATGTCTGTTTCCATAGTCACCTGGTGTCACCCAAAGGTCTGTGACAAAGCTAGAAGCTTCAGCCAGTGTAAATGACTTATGTTAGATGCACACCAAGCTCCATGTCAGAGTTCTGGGGGGAGAAGGGCATCACCAGATGTGTAAACAGCCCTGAGATGGATGCCCTTGAGCCTGTGAGGCTGGCTCTGTGTGTGATGATGAGCAAGGAATATTAGAAGTTAGCAGAAGTTCCCTTCTCTCAGCTAATGCCTATTAGTAGGGAGGTGTGTGTGTCAGTTGGAGGGTCTTTGTCGTTGAAGTTTCAAAGTTTTTGAATCCTGTGCTGTTGCCCCCCTGGGTTGTAGAAATAGTATTTTAGAACAAGAGAAAGGAAGACTATATAATAGCTGTTATTTATGGAGAACTGTGATAAGGACTTTACATGTATTACGTCCTTAAACAAGAGAGAAGTGATTATTATTCCCATGTTCTAGATTAGGAAAATTGAGGCTCCCAGGAATTAAATGACTTCCTTACAGTCATCCTTCCTTACATCTAGTTGGTGTTTTTTACTCACTATTATATTCCCAGTGTTGAGGCAGCTGTCTAGTACATGATGGTGCTTAATAAATATTTGTTGAACTCATCAGGGAATAGCAATGGCTGAGGCTATATTTGAACCCATGTCTGCCTGCTGCTGAACTCTATGCATTTAAATAATACACTACTTTGTCCCACTTGCCAGGTGAAGCGAATAGTTGGGTAACTAGGAGAAGACTATTCACTGTCTGAGTTCCAGGCCGACTGTAGGGGTCTATAGTATTTTCCCATTCCTGCTGTAATCAGTTTCTGCAAACCTTGTGACTTAAAGCAATACAGATTTATTATGTTACAGTTCTAGAGGTCAGAAGTACAAAATGGGTTTTACTGCTGGCTAAAATGTAGGTAGGTTCCTGCCACTATGTAACAAGGATCCACTTTCCTTCAATTTCCAATAACCTGTTCCTCATTTCCATCTGAGCCCTCCCTGGCAGCACCTTTAATGTCCATATTTCTACAACAGTCTGTTCATGACAAGTTAGGTATTCCCCAAGACAATATATGTTTTCTCTACCATACTCCTCACTTCTGAGTCCTCTCTGTCAGAGTCATTAATATCCATATTTCTACTAACAGTCTTTTCAAGGTAATCCAGGCAATTTCTTCATGCTCCTCAAAGCCCTCCAGTCTCTGCCCACTGCCCAATTCCAAAGCCACTTTTACATTTTTACTTATTTGTAACAGCAACACTCCACTTCCAGATACCAAAATCTGTATTCGTTTCTAGGGCTGCCATAATGAATGACCACGAACTGGGTGATTGAAAACAATACAAATTTATTACCTTATAGTTCTGGAAACCAGAAGTCCAAAATGGGTTTCTCTGGGTTAAAAATCAGCATGTTGGGGCTTCCCTGGTGGCACAGTGGTTAAGAATCCGCCTGCCAATGAGGGGGACACGGGTTCGAGCCCTGGTCCGGGAAGATCCCACATACCGCGCCCGTGTGCCACAACTACTGAGCCTGCGCTCTAGGGCCTGCGAGCCACAATTGCTGAGGCCCGCGTGCCTAGAGCCTGAGCTCTGCTACAAGAGAAGCCACCGCAGTGAGGAGCCTGCACAGCACAACGAAGAGTAGCCCCCGCTCACTGCAACTAGAGAAAGCCCACGTGCAGCAACGAAGACCCACCCAAAAAGCAGCCAAAAAAAAAAAAAAAAATCAATGTGTTGGAAGGGCTGCATTCCTTCTGGAGGCTCTAGGGGAGGACCTTTTTCCTTGTCTTCCAGCTCTCAGGCTGCCTTCATTTCTGGGCTTAGTGGCTCCTTGCTCCATCTTCAAAGCCAGCTACGTAGCATCTGCTAATCTCACTCTGACTCCCCTGCCTCCCTCTTTCCCTCGTAAGGACCCTTGCGATTACATTGGGCCCACCTAGATAATCCAGGATAATCACTCTAGCACAAGATCCTTAATTTAATCACATCTGCAAAGTCTTTTTTTTACCATGTAACATAACATATTCACAGGTTTCAGGAGTTCCTAGGACCTGGGCATCTCTGGGGCACCATTATCCTGCCTACCTCAGAGTCATTTATGTGCAGGCAGCAGTGGCTGTGTGTGTCTGTGTGTAAATTTCAGTAGAGACGAAGGTAAAATAAGGTACATATTAGGACCCTGAAGAGGGTGTAGTCAGTGTGGACTAGACTTTAAAAGCCTTTTAAAAGCTATTAATTGCCAGAAGTTTGCTGGAGACATATCCATCACCCGCTTTCTCTCCAGACCTTAGCTAATTAGGAATCGATGCATGGGGCCACCTGAGGAAATCAAAGTTCAGAATCAGGCTTATTGTTGGTAAAGAAGTTCTGGAGAATACCACAGGGCCTCTAGCAATGCAAGGGAAGAATACCACAGGGCCTCTAGCAATGCAAGGGAAGAAAATCAAGAATGGCAGACCTCTCCCTTAGTGAGGAAGGGGAACTGTCCTGGTTCGATTGGCTGAGCTAGAGCAGAGAAAGAGAATTAATTAGGTAAGAGGTATGTCATGAAAGAACAGTAACTGTTGATGCTAATTTGGCGCAGTCAGGAAACACAATCCAGGGAATTCCCTGGCAGTCCAGTGGTTAGGACTCCATGCTTCAAATGCAGGGGTGGGGGGGTGGGGGGTGGGTTTAATCCCTGGTCGCGGAACTAAGATCCCACATGCCACGCGGCGTAACCAAAAAATTAAATATTTTAAGATAAAATAAATAAATGAATAAAGGGCATGGTAGCTAGCAAAAAAGTCAGTCACTATTTCTAAATCTCACTTTTCCTCAGGGATGCCTCCTGTGTCAGGGGCAGGGTGGTTGTAGGCCAATTCTGTGGATACACATGCATTCAGGATTTGTTTGTTTTTTAGGAGCATTTTGCATAACAAACCTATTCTCACACTAGCTACCTCCTTGAGATCCTAACAGGCTAAGCATTTCCAAAGCCTGGAGCATCTCAGCACTCTCAGCAGCTCTGACTGGAGACTAAATCACCCTCTTGCCTCTGACAGTGACTAGCCATGAGACCCATGGAAGGTTCTCCTTGGAGGCCAGCATCCCCTAGAGGCTCCTTGTGTCACTAAGATGTTGATCTGACTGCTGTCCCTCAATCTGCAGCCAGTGGGGTTGTGTTTAGTCAATGATCAGTGTCATGTCAATTTCCCTTTGTTGGACCAAGTATAAATTGATTCTAAATACCTGCCTTGGGGAAATTTCTGTAGGGAAGATGAGCTTTTCAGTGTGCTCTCTCTAATTCTGGGCACTTAGAGATATAAATTAGTTTCCTTGGTCTTTTCTCACTCAGGGTCACAACCTTGCCTCCAAGATACTAGCCTTCTATTTTTTTTTTTTTTGTGGTTCGCAGGCCTCTCACTGTTGTGGCCTCTCCCGTTGCGGAGCACAGGCTCTGGACGTGCAGGCTCAGCGGCCATGGCTCACGGGCCCAGCCGCTCCGCGGCATGTGGGATCTTCCTGGACTGGGGCACGAATCCGTGTCCCCTGCATCGGCAGGTGGACTCTCAACCACTGCGCCACCAGGGAAGCCCAGATACTAGCCTTCTAAATGGTTGTGATTTGAAGGGCACTAGGAAGATCATCACAAAACTCACCTAACAGGCAGGTCCCTAGAACTTTACCATTAACCACCACCACTAGAAGCATTCTCTTTTAAAATACCCCTTCATTCATTCATATCCTCTCTCTTCCTCCCTCCTTCCCTCTCCCTCTCTCTCTCTCTCTCTCTCTCTCACACATGCGCACACACACACACACACACACACACACACACAAAGTATTAGACTATCCCGTCCAAGGGTACTCTCCTTGGCTTGGCTTCAGTGTAGAATTTGGTTGGAACTTCCTATAGTCATTAAACAAACATTTGTTAAGTACCTACTTATAGCCAGTCTTTGTTCTAGGTGATGCGAATACGATACTAAATATAACACAGTCCTGTCATCATCTAGTGGGGGAGACAGAAATGTAAAGAAATAAGGTGGAAATATTACAGTGTCAGGACCGTAATAGTGCCATGTATAGGCAGGTCCAATAAGGAAGCTTGCCGGTCTGGAATGGGACCCAGAGTCTATCTATGTTGTAATCCATGCAAACCCCATGTAAATATGGTCAGCTGGTTCATCTTTCCTGATAAGGACCTCTTTAATTGTTTTCACAGGGCTCAAACCCTCCCTTAGCAACCATGAATGTTAGATATTGTGGGAGCCCAGAAGATGGAATTCGGAATTTAGGGGACCAGATCAAAGAGTATGTGGCATTCAATACTGGGTATTGAAGGATGGTACATAGAATGTGGGAAGAAAGAGAGTTCCAGACAAAGGGAACAATACATGCGCGTGTGTGAGCCTTAAACCCAGAAGGCATATTCTGGGTGAACAGAATGAGTGCATTTGATGGGTGGGGTAAGGTGGAGGACTGTTGGGAAATGAGATCAGAAAGCTGGACTGGTGTCAGATTTTGTTGGGCTTTAACAATCCTGCTAAAGAATTAGAACTTTCATTCAGTTGCTGGCAGTGGAGAGCCACCAGGTTTGTTTGTTTGTTTTTAAGAAAGGAGCCTCTATTGAGCCTCCTTAGCTCTACTGAATCTGCAAAAATCATCCTGTAATGTGTCAAGACAAATTCATAAGCTATCAACCTAGTGTTTTCCTCCACCTAAATCAGGGATTAGAAATGTTGAGTGTCTAGAAATGTGGGACCAAGAGGGTGATGAATAATAGTGTAAAAAGGCGTGGCCTTGGAAATGTTCTTAGGTAACTCTGCTGGACTTGGTTTGATCGTGTCTAAGAAAATGTGGAGCGTGAAGGGAAGACTTGTTTAAATTTTGCCTGTGTTAGCTTTTTAAGGGAGGTAGCGTGGCATTGCACAGTGCCTGAGCTCCCTGTGGTACAGCTTCATCACTGTGCCTCAGATTTATTAATGTGTATAAAAGGAAAGACTGAAGGCTGCTGTAAGGATTAAGTGAGATGACACCTGTGAAATGCTTAGCACAATGCTTAGCTCACGTTACTATTTTCTCAGTTTAACGCACCTGGCACTTAGCACAATACCTGGCACACAGTATATAGGATTCACAACGTCTTTGCTAGATGAAATGGAATGGTCTTAGGGTGCACAGAGTCGTAGGGTGGTGGTGGTGGAGAGGGTTCTCCCCGACGACACTCGTTCTCCTGCCCTCCTCCCTGCAGTATTCTGATAGCACCTCCGTTTTACACCCTTAGTGCAGAGATATCACGGTTTGTCTAGAAATGGTTGCTCAAGGCTGCAAAGGGACACAGCACCGGAGAGCCTGGGATTGCTGCTAAATCTTAAGAAGAGCAGATTGTGACAAAGTACGGGGTGGGGGGGAAGACAGAGAAGAGAAAATGTGAAAACCTAACGAAAACCAGACGCAGTGCTCTCACTGAGTGACATGGTGATGCCTCACCCAGTTTCACGTGGGACAGGCAGGGTGAGACCACTGTGAAGAGTCACTGTCAGGTTGCGGTACTGAAGGAGGAGCCCGGACGTGGGCTCTGGGGTCCAGGCAAGGCTGCTGCATGGGGCCTGGCACTTGGAAAATGCCGTTTGGTTTAATACTATGCACTCACCGCCTTGAAGTTCTTAATCATTTTTTACAAGGGGCCCCCCATTTTCATTTTGTAGTGGACCCTGCAAATTACATAGCTGGTCCTGGGTGCAGGCTACCTGGGGCAGTGACATTTTGCCTCAGCTAGTTTTTGAGCTAGTTTTTTTTTTGTTGTTGTTGTTTTTGTGGTATGCGTGCCTCTGACTGTTGTGGCCTCTCCCATTGTGTAGCACAGGCTCCGGACGCGCGGGCTCAGCGGCCATGGCTCACGGACCCAGCCGCTCCGCGGCATGTGGGATCCTCCCGGACCGGGGCACGAACCCGTGTCCCCTGCATCGGCAGGCGGACTCTCAACAACTGCGCCACCAGGGAAGCCCGTAATTAATTAATTTAAAAAATGGGTAGCACCTTACTCCCTTACTTCAGTCATCCACTACCAAGAGCTTAGTGTGTATCCCCCAGATTTTTTGTACTGTAAAGTTTAAAGTACTGTATTATAAAATAATACGCAGTTACATTGTTGATGTAAATATTAAACAGTACAGCATCATTTATGTGAAAATATTCAAGTTTTCCTCCATTCCACTCCCCTTTAGTGAGGCAACCACCATTAACAGTTTTGTCTGTATGCTTCAAATATATTTTTTAATTCATAAAGTTTATTTCTTTAGAGCAGTTTTCGGTTCATAGCAAAATTGAGTGGAAAGTACAGAGAGTTCCCGTAAGCTCCTGTCCTCACACCTGCCCAGGCTCCACCACTATTGTTAACCAGCACCAGAGCATGCATTTGTTACAGTTGATGAATCTATGCTGATACATCACTGTCACCCAGAGTCCAGAGTTTACACCAGGGTTCACTCTTCCAAATATTTTTCAAATTAATTTTTAATTATGTAATTGATGTATGAATGTTTTTTCTATGTCTATTAAAAATATGTAGGCTTTCAAAAAGCAAAATGGGATAATATCATGCATATTAGTATATAGCTTGTTTTTATTTTTTAACAAATACCTTTCCAAGTCACTACATATAGACCTGCCTCATTCTTCTTTAATAAGGGCATACAGTGTTGTATGTCTGTATTATGTTATTTATCCAGTTTCCCATTGGTATATATGGTTTTTAAAAAATATTTGTTTGGCTGCATCAGGCCTTAGTTGCGGCACGCAGGATCTTTCGTTGTGGCGCGCAGGCTCTTCCTTGTGGCACGCGGGCCTCTCTCTAGTTGAGAGGCGGCACACGGTCTCAGTAGTTGCGGTGTGCGGGCTCTCTAATTGTGACAGGCAGGTTTAGTTTCCCCGCTGCATGTGGGATCTTTGTTCCCTGACCAGAGATCGACCCCACGTTCCCTGCATTGGAAGGCAGATTCTTAACCACTGGACCACCAGGGAAGTCCCTATTCGTTTTTTAAACAACTTACGCATTCTTTTTTCTTTATTATTTAAATATTTATTTAGGCTGTGCCTGGTCTTTGTTGCGGCAAGCGGGATCTTTAGTTGCGGCATGAGGAATCTCTTAGTTGCGGTGTGCATGCGAGACCTAGTTCCCCAACCAGGGATTGATCCCGGGCCCCCTGCATTGGGAGCATGGAGTCTTACCCACTGGATCACCAGGAAGTCCCCACATTCTTATACATATATATTTTGCACTCCTAGTATTATATAGAATAAATTTTCAGAAGTGGGATTATTGGTTATAGGGTATGAACATATCAGATTGGCGCTCTCTTATCTGGGGTTGACTGCACTTGTTATACACTCCCTCTAACCCCCACCTCTCTGTCACTTAAACTCAGTGACACCATCTTCAAGGGACTTAGCCCTCAGGGTTGAGAATACTGGAGCATCGAAAGGAGAGAATTTACTTGTGAATAATAACAGTAATAGCTCACCTGCATTGAGCACTTAAACCATGTTTTGTGCACTCAAGCCAAGTATTGTTCTAAACACTTTACATGTATTAACTCCTTTAATCTGTATAACCACCCACAGAGATAAGTCTATTCTTATACCCATTTTAATGCTTAGGAAACTGAGACACCTAGGGTTAAGTAAGGTCACACATCTGTCTAGTAAATGTTGGGGCCAGGATCTGAAGCAAGGCTCTTGTGCTCTTAACCTCTGCACACACTCTCTAGAGAGTTTAATGCCATAAAGATGTCAGAGTTTCTCTACCTTGTTTATTCCTTAAAACAATATTGTATTTATGCATTTACTTGTCTTTTTCTACACCGTAACTCTTTGAGGGCAGGGTACCTGTCCAAGTATTCTTCATAACCCTATACCCTAATTCCTAGCACCATGTCTGATTTATTGTACATAATAAATAAATTTAGTTGAATGGATAACAATGCCTCTGGGAGGTAGCTACTATATCCATTTTACAGATGAAGAAACTACAAGTCACTGTCACCCAAACGCTGCAGTAGAAAAGACTAGTAAGCGGAATCGTGGAGCGGCAATTTGAACCCATGGCTTTTGATACCTAATCCAGGGTGCTGTCCACCTTGCCTGAGCTGCCTCCTTCCTGCGTGTTTCTGAGGGCTCTGGAGCATAGCTCCCTACCTAGCAACTGTTTCTAAGCTGGAAGACTCACAGCTAGCCAGTTTTAATGATCCCTGGGAGGGGCAGAGCCTGATGGGAGGAGGGCCCCTGGAAAATATCTTCTGGAAGTACTGCAACCAGGAATCAGTTGTTAGAGGAGTCAGGTTCCTTAGAGGACTACCGCGTAGTAATAATACGTATCCTCTATGTCGGCTTCTGCATGCCGAATGTTATTCTGTGTGATTTATGAGCATTGTCTCTTTTTAATGATCGCAATCCCATTAGATGGATATTGTTATCTTTGTTTTACATGTGAAAGAATACTGAGAGGCCGAGCGACTTGCTCAAGGTTACACAACAAATAAGTGCTAAGGCTGAGATCCAACTCAAAATGTGTGACCCCCAAACGTTCATTTTAAGCATTCTGCTACCCCAGCTTATAACAGCAGCTGGGGCAGGGGACATTGTAAGAAGAAATTGCCCTCCCAAGACCCTGGAGGACTTTAGGGACGAGTAGGTAGAGAAATAAGGTAGAGAAAACCATGCAACCTGAGCCCTCCTAGGTGACGGGGTCACAGAAAGAAGAAATGTTATTTTATTTTGTTTTTTAGCTGGCTGTGAGAGCTAGGAAGATTTGAGACCAGCCATTCCAATTTTTGAATCTGGGTTCTCAGCACGTGGTGTCTTTATAGTCAACCTAGAAATGGCAGAGTTATTTTGGGCACAAAGCAAGAGCTGTGGCTTTAAAAATATGCCACTGTATTTATCTCTTCCGCTCCAAGATTACTGAAAATTAGCCCAGCTGTGGCCTGAGGCACCAGACAGCCACACAGTCTTCTTCCAGCTCACTCAGCCCACCCTAAGCGGGTGAAACACCCAGAAGTGGCAGCCTCTGGGGAGTGGCTATCGGATTAGTTCCCCATCACCAAGCCTACCTTCTGATCACACACACATACCATCCCTTCCCGGCTACTGTAGGGATCAGGATGCTAGGCCTGTGAATCAGCTCAGCTCTGTCTTCTCCCCCATCCCCAAGGCTTCAATAGAAGTAAAAAAAAAGTCATAATTCTAATATTGAGCTGAGGAGTCAGTACAAGAATAATTTTTCAGCTGTATTACCAAGTCACTGTTTGATTCAGGGCAGACAATCTTGCGGTAATTTAAGCCTTCACTTTCCTTATCTATAAAATGGAAATCTTAAAAATATATTTTTTTATATATATATAAAATATATGTATATGCAAAGTGCTTAATAAAGTGCCTAAGAAAGTACCTGGCCCATAATAAGCAATCGATTGATATTCCTTAAACTAGTGAATCTTCTGCTACTCTGATCTTACTAACAGGTAAAATGTGGTGAGCTTTTACTTCATGTTAGGCACTGTGTTATATGCTCTCTAAGGATAATTACATTTAATCCTGTAACAACCCTATGAGGTGGATGGTATTATTCCTTTACACATGAAAACTGAGGCCCAGAGATAATTAATTTGCTAAACATCACGTAATTTACATGATGTAGCCAGATTTAAGCCTAGTATTCTGATTATAGGACCTAAAGTCTTAAAGAGAACAGGGAGTATATTTTTACATTCCCCTGTTTCCATGGAAAATTCTTTCCACTGTCAACTGAAGGACTAAGAAGCAGTGGGGAAATGCCCAGGTGGTTTTAGCTTTCTTTCCCTGTCTCTGATCCTGGACAGGATTTGGGTTTCCAGCCATCATTCTCCTGTGTTTTGTGGGCTGTAATTACTCAGATTTACTTTGCCCAGTTCATAAAGGATCGAGTGAGGGAGAGGAGGCGGAGCTTGTCCAAGCAGTCCACAAACCATACAGATGGTGGGATAGGGGGTGGGGAGGGAGCAAGATATGTTTTACATCCTGGTCTTTCAGTGGGTTTGATGGCAGATGCTTTTTGCGTTTTGGTCTGAGCGTGTATAATTCTACAATCTGCCAAGTTCTGGTAGAGAAAGAGAGGGAGAGACAGAGAGAGAAAGACACACACACACAGAAGAAATGGTTGCTCAAAGCCACAGAAGGCTCAAATGAAATTGGAGCTGCTTGAAGGGCCGCAGTGGCTGGCGGGGTGGGAAAGGAGTCCAGGAGAAGCGAGGCGTCCCTGTGCAGAAAGCCTGGGTGGTCACTTGCAAACCCAGAATCTGCACAGCCTTCCGTGCCCTGACCCTCCCCTGCGCGGCCAGAGGCAGCAGCAGAAGCAGCAGCCCGCGCCGGAGAACAAGCAGTCCAGGGGAGCTGTCTGGTGGGGCCGGAAACGGCTGTAATCATTTAATAGCCTTTGCTGGCTGCACGAACCTAGCGGAGTGGGCGGTAGGCAGGCTCCAGAGTGCTGTCTGGCAAGATGGTCCCCCGCTTTAATCAAAATGATGGGTTTTCTGGAAGCTCTTTATTAACCTCAGCACCAGAATCCCAGAGATGGTAACAAAGGGATGAATGGGGAGCGAAAGGGAGGGCTGCAACCTGCCGGCTGGGCTGCGATTTTCCAGAGCTGAGCACTCACTCCCGCAGCCCCACCCCTCCCCCCACCTCCACACTTCTTTCTATTGATTCTTTCTTAGAGGCTCCTGCCTGCATCGCCGTCTCCCAAATGATGACTAAACAGATGTAGCCAGAGCCATTGCTATGTTTGTATAATGCTTCAGGGTTTTCAAAGGGCCTTCATATACAGCTCAGGATGTGGGTCTCGTTGGTAACTGGAGTGAGACTACCTAGATTTGAGTCCCAGACTCCACCAGTTAGTAACCCTGTGACGATTGGTCCTCAGTCTCTTCATTTATAAAACCAACATATCTATAAAGCAGACATGGATATTGGCAATATCTACTTCCTATGGTTCTTGTGAGGAGTAAAAATTATATAGCATATGCAGATCTGCTTAGCCCAGTGCCTAGCACATAGGAAGGCAGAGTAAATGTTAACTAATTCATAACCCTGTTGAAGACAGGAAGGTGATCACCTCCATTTTATGCCTGAGGCAACTGAGGCTCAGAGTCGTTTATATAAATTGCCCAGGACTATGTACCATTAAGTGACAGAACCAGGGCAAGCCCTCAAGTTCAGAAGAGCAAAGCGAGAGGAGGAGAGGAAAAGAAGATTAAAAATCCTCCAACATTCTCCAGCCTTGCCCCTCTAAAAACTTTCCTGAAAGTACTATTCTTGGTCAAAATGACTGTGGGTGGTTTCGTTAGGGGAAGTCTGTGTAAATCAGATAAACCTCTCCTGGCCTTAGCTGATTGTCAGGAGCAGATTAGAATAGGGGTTGGGGGTAGGTTTACAAGTCTGGCATTTGCTTCACAATCTTCAGGACCTTCCCTGGCATCTGCACTGGCAAAGCCTCCAACTCAATTGTTCCCAGTCACTGAGGCTAAACTCCATCCAGAGTTCGTTTAGAATGAAAGAAGAAAGTAGGGAATGTTGCCCAAAAGACCCTGGGCAGTGTCTAAGGGAAGTGCCTAAAGTGGGTTATTGGATTAGGTGAAGTGGTCAGCTACCCCCATAGGGCAGTTTTTAAAGCTGGAGATCTGTATGCCTTTGTAAAACAAAAAGTGTATGTTGTTCATATTTTTACATGTATACCTACTGTGGAGAAATCAGCCAATTAAAAAAAAAAGGCAAAACCTTTTACTATAATTATGACCATACTCTATTAAACTTTCAAATTCCATTGGGTTGTAATCTGAATGTCAGGGAAGGGCTGATCCTCCGCCGCTTGATGTCTCTCAGAAGTCTTCTTTCCAGGCTGTAATAGATCCATTCATTTGGGTCATGGCTGCATCTCAGTCTTGTCTTTGTGAGCCAGTGAGCTGGGTCCCTGGGAGCAGAGAGGAGGGGACCTGTGGGAGGTCCCAGGAGCGGGAGAGGGAGACAGCACTGAAAGAAGAAACATTCCCTTGACTGACCTGAGACTGGCCCTGGGCTGGGGTTAGGGGTAGAAAAGGTGCATCTTCCTTTCTCATCTTTTCCTCATCTTCCTTTTTCATCTTTCTCATGAGATACTCTCATCAAGGAGTATCTCCTTGATTCTGCCCCAAAGTCACAGCATTTTATAAGCGAAGCTGGCCAAGGGCTTCAGTACTCTTGGCCAAAAGGGACTCAGATTTAGGAGGTCAGTAAATGTTGTTTGTCACAGCCTTAAGATATTATTTCACCTGAATGAACCCTCAGAGATGTTCGCACACACATCAGCCAGAACAGGTTGGGTACAAGGATCCGGGAGGCACTGGGGAAACCAGATCTTGTTCTGCTCTGCGGAAGCTGAATATGAGGAGGATGCACCTGAATTCTTCTTGGAGTGGAGGCTGAATCAGACCCAACCTAGACTCCCAGCCAAGGCCGAGGGAGCTCAGTGACATGTAAAAGAACTCATCAACTCTTAGGGATCCTGCTGTGAGAGGCTCCCTCCGCCCATAGGCACGGCCATTAAGGTCCTTTAACTCTGCAAGATAAAAATATCTCTGAATTCTGCATCTCCAGATGACAGTCCTAAAGGCCTCATACAGAGTCCTGGCTGTGGTCAGAAAATTTTCCATCCTGGACTCTGTGAGAGCAACTAAAGGACTACAGAGTGGTGTTGAAACCCAGTTCTCCTAGACGCCAAGTCAGAGGCTTTTAATTGCATTTCTCACTTTTGTCTCAGTCTCTCAGGGGCAGGGCCTGTATTTGAAAGGTCAACAGGCAGATTCTGGCTGAGGTCAACTGCAGATTTGATTATCTTAGACGAATCAAAGAAATCAGTCTCAGAGAAAAAATACCTATAGCCCTATGTCCAAAGAGCTATAGTGTCAGCTCTGCCAGGGGAAGCATGGTGTAGCAAAGGGGTTTATGAGAGAAAAGACACTCTCTTACTCCCTTTCCCTACAGTCTGCTGGTATTTGGACTAAATTTGCAATATCCTTACCCTGCCGTCCTAGCCCTGAGAGCTGCGCCATGTATAGTTGCCCATGTGTGATTCCATTTGTTGAGCTCTTTCATTGTGCTGGAGTCAGTCTCAGCACTTCACATGCATTTCCTGGTTGTCTTTAGGGACTCCAAAGTGCGGCAATGGAAACTTATTTGATCTGCTAAGGAGTGGGCACCACTTCCATTTCTCACATCAGTCCTTTCATTCATCCATCCAGCAAGTATTTATCAAACACCTGTTATGGGCCAGAAATTGTGCTAGACACTGGCTACACATTGGTGAATAAAACAGTTATATTTTCTTACAGAATAGATTACTAAAAAGAACGTGCTGTATAGCACAGGGAACGTACTCAATACTCTGGCGTATATGGGAAAAGAATCCAAAAAAAAAATGAGTGGATATATGTGTATGTATAACTGATTCACTTTGCCGTACACCTGAAACACAACACTGTAAATCAACTGTACTCCAGTAAAAATTTTTTTAAACATTCAAAAATAAATACATATTTTCTGCTTCTCTGGACCTTACAGTGATAGAGATAGAGGTGAAGGGGGTGCTGCTTGGCTAGGATGGTCATAGAATACCTCTCTGGAGAGGTTTCAATTAAGCACAGACTTGAAGAATGAGGAGTCATGCTAAGCATGGAGGGGAGACCATTCTAGGCAAAAAGAAGCCATATGTGTACAGATTTTGAGGCAAAAACAATCCCAAGGGGTGTTGAGGAATTGAAAGAAAACCTGTGTGGCTGGAGGATAGTGGTAAGGGAGACACTTGTAGGTGAAATTGGAGAATAAAAGATAACAGGCTATTGAAGGGCTTTGTATACCATGTTAAGGAGTTTGATTTTTTTTTTTCCTCTCAAGGCAATAGAAAACCTTCAAATAATTTTAAGCAAGGGGAGTGATATAAAATAATTTCTATTTTTTAAAGGATTTTTACTGTGTGCATGTTATACTTCAGTATTTTAAAAACGGAGAAAGACTTTAAGGAATAAAGATGACTCTGGCTATGTGTGGAAGTTTAGAGAGAGGCAAAAGTAGAAGCAGGCTGAACAAGGAAGAGGCTATTGTTGTAATTCACATACAAGATAATCGTGTCCTGAAAAAAGGTAGCAGCAGTGAAAATGGGGAGAAGAGGACAAAGTCTAGATATGTTTAGGAGGCTGAAATGACAGGTGTTGGTATATTATAAATGAAGAATAGAGAAAAATGAATAATGGCTCTGAAGCTTCTGCCTTGAGCATTGGAGTGAATGGCATATCATCGATTGAGATGAGAGATTTAGAAGGGAATAGAGGAGAGGAATCATGAGTTTGATTTCAGATTCCTTCAGTTTGAGTTGCCCATGAGACTGCCAAGAGGAGATACCAGATAGGCAGTTGGATACATGAGATTGGAGAGACCTATGGGCTTTAAGTATACATTTGTATCTCATCAGCATATTTAGATGGTATGTTTACCCATGGACAGGCTGAGATTCCAAAAAGAGACAGTGAAGAGAAAGAAGAAGAAAAGGTCTAGGGCCAAACCCAAGGAAGCTGCAATACATAGGTAAAGAGGATCCTGCGAGGAAACTGACAAAGAACAGCCAGAGAGAGTGGTCAGGAGAATGGTTTGATACGGAACTCATAAAAAAACAAGTGTTTCAAGAAGGGGATTATTAATGCTGCTGAGAAGTTCAATAAGATGAAGACTAAAATGTGACCACTGGCTTTGGAAGTAATATAATCAGTGAGCT
This sequence comes from Lagenorhynchus albirostris, assembly GCF_949774975.1. Taxonomy (NCBI): domain Eukaryota; kingdom Metazoa; phylum Chordata; class Mammalia; order Artiodactyla; family Delphinidae; genus Lagenorhynchus; species Lagenorhynchus albirostris. Next base: position 117,366,128 of record NC_083097.1, read on the forward strand.
TGCCATGAACAATGTTAGAAAAGTAGTGCTCAAGGATACCAAATTAGAGGAGATTGAGAAGTGGTGGAAGGTAAGGAGATGGAAGTAGCAAATGTAGAGAATCCCAAACTACAATCAAACGTAAACTGTTCATCTGGCAGAACTTTCCATGGCTCCACCGAACACTGCTGTGATGCCAAAAGGTTTCAATGTCATGGCCACTGGGATCACTTTGCTCAGACAGACCATTACTCTTCTTCTCTAGCTCTGACCTCTACTCTTCTAGAAGTCATTGGTATACTTTATGGTGTGTCTTCCAACTAGACTCTTGGGAAAGTCTTGCACTGGAAACCCCTATGGATGCATAATCATTTTCTCAAGTCTCAGCGTAAATTTCACCTCTCTTGGAATCTCAATTGACTTTCTCAAGTGTAGTTAATAATTTTTGCCTCTCGGTCCTATAATACTTTACATGTACCTATATATATCTTATCTTTTATTTTTAATTGAGATATAATTGACACATAATAGTTCCAGGTGTACAACATGATTTACTATTTGTATACATAGTAAAATTATCACAATAAGACTAGCTAACATCTCTCACTATATATAGTTACAAAAAATTTTTTTTATTATGATGAGAACTTTCAAGATCTATTCTCTTAGCAGCTTTCAAATATGCAATACAGTATTATTAACTGTAGTTACCGTACTGTACATTACATCCCATGACTTATTTATTTTATAACTCTAAGTCTGTACCTTTTGGCACCCTTCACTACCACCACCACCATCTAGCAACCACCAATCTGTTTTCTGTATCTATAAGCTTGTTTTTTTGTTTGTTTTTTTAGATTCCACATATAAGTGAGATCATGTGGTATTTGTCTTTCTCGGTGTTATTTTGTCAAATATTTAAATATTGACTTATTTCACTTAGCATAATGCCCTTGAGGTCCACTCATGTTGTCACAAATGGCAAGATGTCATTCTTTTTTTATGGCTGAATTATATATATATATAAAATTCAGCTGTGTGTGTATCACATTTTCTTTATCCATTCATCCATCGATGAACACTTAAATTGCTTCCATATCTTTGCTATTGTAAATAATGCTGCAGTGAACATGGGGGTACATATATCTTTTCAAGATAGTGTTTTTGCTTTCTTTAGATACATACCCAGAAGTGGAATTGCTGGATCATATGCTAGCTCTATTTTTAATATTTTGAGGAACCTCCATACTCTTTTCCATAGTGGCTACACCAATTTACATTCCCACCAACAGTGGACAAGGGATCCCTTTTCTCCATACCCTCACCAACACTTTCTATTTCTAGTTTTTTTTTTTTTTTTGCGGTGCGCGGGCCTCTCACTGCTGTGGCCTCTCCCGCCGTGGAGCACAGGATCCGGACGCTCAGGCTCAGCGGCCATGGCTCACGGACCCAGCCGCTCCGCGGCATATGGGATCTTCCCAGACCGGGGCACGAACCCGTGTCCCCTGCATCAGTAGGCGGACTCTCAACCACTGCGCCACCAGGGAAGCCCTGTTTCTAGTTTTTTTGATAACAGCCATTCTAACAGGTGTGAGGTGATAGCTCATTGTGGTTTTGATTTGTATTTCTCTGATGATTAGTGACATTGAGCACCTTTTCACATACCTGTTGGCCATCTGTATGTCTTCTTTGGAAAAATGTCTATTCAGATCTTCTTTCCATTTTTCAATCAGATTGTTTGGAGTTTTTTTAATATTGAATCCTATGACTTCTTTATATATTTTGGATACTAACCCCTTATCAGATATAGGATTTGAAAATATTTTCTCCCATTCTGTAGGTTGCCTTTTCATTTCGTTGGTTTCCTTCTTTGTGCAGCAGCTTTTTAGTTTGATGTAGTATCATTTGTTTATTTTTGCTTTTGTTGCTTTTGTTATCAGATTCAAAAAAATCATTGCTAAGACTGATGGTAAACAGCTTACTGCTTATGATCTTTTCTAGGAGTTCTATGGTTTCAGGTCTTATGTTCAAGTTTGTAACCCATTTTGAGTTAATTTTTGTGTATGGTGTAAGATAGAGGCCCAGTTTCATTCTCTTATATGTGGCTGTCCATTTCTTCTAACATCATTTATTGAAGACACTGTCCTTTTCCCATTGTATGTTCTTGGCTTGTTTGCCATAAATTAACTGACCGTTTTTGCATGAGTTTACTTTTGGGCTCTGTATTCTCTTCCATGATTTGTGTGTCTTTTTATGCCATACTGTTTGCATTACTATAGCTTTGTAATATAGTTTAGAAGCTTGGTGCCTCCAGCTTTGTTCTTCTTTCTCAAGAATTCTTTGGCTGGGGCTTCTCTGGTGGTCCAGTGGTTAAGACTCCATGCTTCCACTGCAGAGGGCACAGGTTTGATCCCTGGTAGGGTAATTAAGATCCCACATACCATGTGGCATGCATGCATGCATGCATAAATAAATAAATCTAAAAAATAAAATTAAAAAACGCTTTGGCTACTGGGTTCTTTTGTGGTTCCATACAAATTTTAGTATTGTTTGTTCTATTTCTGTGAAAAATGCCATTGGAATTTTGATAAGGATTGCATTGGATCTATAGATTGCTTTGGGTAGTATGGGCATTTTAACAATATTAATTCTTTCAATCCATGAGCATGGGATATCTTTCCATTTGTTTCTATCTCCTTCAATTTCTTTCATAAATGTCGTAAAGTTTCCAGTGTACAGGTCTTTCGTCTTCTTGGTTAAATTTATTCCTAGGTACTTTATCGCATATTCTGCTTTAATCCAGTACATTTCCTGCCCCACTCCCAGGCAGGGTAATCACAACCAGATATTCTTTAGAAAATTCTTCACAAAGAACCAAAAATATGTTACTAGAAACCTAGATTTCTGGACCCTCTGGTGAAAAAAATCCTTTCCAAACATTGGCCTTGCCCTAGGCTTGAAGAAATAACTCACGATTTCATGGGGGCCATGACCATCTGTGCAGCCTCTCCTGTGTTCAGGCTCCTGGTGTGGCATATGGAAAGCATATGTTGACTCTGTGACTGACTTGTGATGGTTTGTCTTGCAGAACCAGAGGCAGGAGAGGTGTCCCCTCCAGTCGGTGCTGGTGTCAACAGCAACAGCTGGACCTTTAAATACGGACCAGGCAACCCCAAACAATCTGGTCCCGGTGAGTTGCCAGACAAATTCATTATCCCAGGATCTCCTGCAATCATCTCCATCCGGCAGGAGCCTACTAACAGCCAAATTGACAAAAGTGACTTCATAACCTTCGGCAAAAAAGAGGAGACCAAGAAAAAGAAGAAAAAGAAGAAGGGTAACAAGACCCAGGAGAAAAAAGAGAAAGGGAACAGCACGACTGACAACAGTGACCAGTGAGGTCATCTAATGGAAACAAGCCACTTAGCCAGTTTTTGTAATAATGGCAAATCTCTCCCATGTAGCAACTCCCTACTCCTTTTTCCTGTCCACATGAGCCCTTTCTTATAGACCTCAGAAATCTGCAGAAAGTTCCCTATGTCTGTCTAGATCACATTTAACAAGTTTTGTCTTAAAAGCTTTACTAAGTCTGGTGTTAACTCTCTCTCTCCACTCTGGCTTGTTTTCAGAACCTAAAAAGCAGACCCAAGTCTCCTTTCTCCTCCGCCACAAAGGAGAGGCTTCCCAGCCCCGCCAGTGAGAGGTTGGACTCTCTGCCCTGTGCTCCGGGGATCCTGTCTTGATGACACTTTCAGGGCAGGCTGAAAGGTTTTGAGATTGAGCAGCTTGAGTGTCTGTGGCCACTGGGTATGTGTGGCCACCAGGGAATATGTTGGCTGGGATGGGCCAGATTAGACTAGGAGGGCTGGGAAACAAAGGCAAATCAACAATGGGAAATGTGAAACGAAAAGGTACCAGACTTTCTAAATCTTACAGCTGAAGAGGCAGTGGCCACCCTCTAGCAGACAAAACTCCCCCCATTGACAAGGCTTTAGGAATCCCTAAGTCTCTTGGCTGTGGTGTCATTATACCTAAAACCTGCATTTTACCTACAAGCCAATAGTTCAGTGTTTAACAGGGGGCCAACCAGGGCAACAGAAGCAGATCTGATGTGTTTCCTGCATATGTCCTTGTGCTCACTTTATTAAAAATTCTTTTGCACACAATGTTATGAAAAGGTCAGATTCTTTTCCGACAACACATATGCAAAAGCAAAAGAAAACCCCAGCACCTCACTTTATGCTGTTTGTTGATAGATTTATTTAAAAAAGAGAAAATCTATAACTATAAATCTTTAAAGAGAAATATGATGAATTCAATTCCCCTAAACTATCCTCGAAAGAGAATTCAGCCTACAGCCATTTAAATGATCATTGCTGCTACAGAAGTGCTTTAAGAGAATTGCCTGAAACATCTGTATTATACCGGCCACCTGCCAATCACAGCTTTACTCTTTCAGGTCACTCTGGGGCTGCCTCTTGCATGTATTAATTACTAAATAAAAGGATCTTTCGCTCTCTGTTTTCTAAGAAACAATTATGTGCACTTTGAATACACAACCTTCTCTAACCAACTGTATCAAGACCCAGAAATTGAAGAAAAATGTTGTTTTCTCATACATACAGTGAGCAGACTTTCCAATCCTCTAATTCTGTGATTTGTCTTGGTGTGATCGCCAACACCTTCTCTTTGGTTTAGTTTTCCTTTTCTATAACACTCTGAATTGCTAATCTTGCTAACACCTATGATGTTACCTGAGCTCAATCTCCCATATGTATGCTGTATGCTATTATAAGACTCCTGATATATATTTACTCTGTGCTTGTGTATGTGAATGTTACTGCAACTATTACCTAGAGTGAACTTTAAGCTTTATTGTTGAATGTAATTCCATTATATTTCCTTTTGTACACCTGTGAAAAAGTGCAGTAGAGTTTTTTTAACCATTGTTAATCAACTTTTATGTATGAAAGACACAGTAAAATTTCTTTCTTAAATCAAGATACTGGTGATTCAAGGAATTTTATTTATGGTCAGCCAAGAGCTGTCTCTTGCCAAGACTCTTGCTGGCAAGGGAATGGTTAAAGCTGTTTTTCTCTAGTAACAGTTCTGGAATGCATACTGAAGATATTTCCTGAGGGTGTGCAAGCACAAAATTTACCAATCTGACCTCTTTGAAGTTACAGAATACTTTGAAATTCTAACAATATCTGGAATATCAGCTCATAGAGAATAATAAAATTTACTGTCACCTTAAATAAGAAATTTTAATTTGTTAAAATGTACAATTTAGAAGTTTGATTAATTATATTATCTTTTAAAAGTTAACATAAAAGAGGTAGGAGTCTGTTATTAAAAGCATTAAATCTCAAAAAAAATTCAAACCTGTTTTGTCTACTTTTAGCTTCATTCTCCCATTTTTTTGAAGGGTGTGTAACTTCAGCTCTGCAGGATTGCATGGGGTAAAACTTATTGCTAACACATGTGAACCATTGCTACATCATTGTAGGTTGTAATCATTTTGCCCCACTGAAACCCATGTATCTGACCTTACGTGCCTTTTGAATACTAGGAGAATCGGGCTAATTTATTAATGATGATAATTATAATGCATCTGTACAGCACTTTTACATTTGCAAAGTGCTTTCCAGTCCATGTTAGTTACTAGTTATTACAGCTGTAAGGATAAAACACGTCATATGGATTCATTTTTGATTGGTGCTATTGGTATTTCCTCTGTTATTGCTAATAAATGGAAAATGATGGTATGAAAGAAATGGTGGTCATTTCTAAGAAGAAGAGTAGGAGAAAATAGAACACTGATTATTATTAGCTATTATGGTTGAAGAAGGTTGCAGTGTAAAACATACCGTATCATTCTCTGGCTGTCTCCCTGGCTATTATGTTCATTACTAAGGCATGACACCCAATGGAATCAAGAATCAAATTCCACAATATTACCAGAACGGGCAGCCAGGAGGTTTCTGGGTCACTTCCCAGCACACCATTTCAGTCTTCTCTAATAAGAATTGCAACAAACCAATTTTAATCACTAGAGCCCTCCAGTCATCTTGTTCATTGTTTGTTTAGCCCTTGTACCTCTCTACAATTGGGAAATCAAATAATGCCCCCAAGAAATTAACCTTTATTGAGTACAGGGTGTATGCCAGCTAGTGTAATAGGTAGGCTTATAGTACATGTTCTGTAGCAAATAGATGGTATTTTCCTTCTGTAGTTAAATTTTTGTGAGCATAGGCTTTAGATGCAGTAATTCTCAAGTAGGAACAACTTTGCCCCTCGGGACGTTTGGCAACATCTGGATACATTTTTGTTTGTTATTTGGGTGGGGGGCTACTGGCATCTAGCGGGTAGAGGCCAGCAATGCTTCCAAACACCCATAATGCACAGGACAGCCCCTCACAACAGAGAATTTTCCAGCCCCCAAAAGCAATAGTACCAAGATCGGGAAATCTTGAGATGGAGCAGCTGTAAATTTGTTGTCAGGTTCATTTGTGAGATGGTAAGGGGACACCATTACTAATTACTTCAGGATACAAGATGTAAACTGGGACTAGCTCAGGCAAACTGGGATGTATGGTGAATCTACTTATAGAAAAAGATAAACTGGTATTAACTCTGTCACTTACTGGCTGGGGAACCTTGGACAAGCCACTACTCCCCTCAGTTCTTCAGCCTCCATTTCATCATCTACAAAATATGCATAATTATAATACAGACCTTATAGATTTGTGGAGAAGATTTAGCGAGATAATCTCAAAAAGGTTTCAGCACAATGTCTGGCACACCATAATGCTCAATATATAGTTATTATTAAGAATCCTTTTCTTCCATCTCCTCATCCGTTTTTTGAAAGATTTAGCTATTACCCTCAGGACACTTTTCCTACTGATTAAAATGCAGATGGGGGATGGTACAATAACATACTTGGCAATAAAAATATTTTTACTCCACTTTTTTGCTCACCCCTCATATTCAGCTTCTGCAGTGCAGAACAAAATTTGGTTCCTCCGGTGCCTCACAGACCATTGTACCCAATGCCTGATGAAACATTAAATCCTTAACGTCTTTTCTCAAAAAAGTCTCTGAGCTTGTCTCTGAGCTTAAGCTCCTGTGAGAAAGACACTGATAAATTTGCTTCCATAAAATATAGTCTAGAGTACATAAAGAAATGGGGAAAATTGGGTAGTGAAAAACATAAAGCCCAGCAATTTGGTAGGTTATGCAATTATCATGTGACTTGGGCATCATCAATCCACAAAGAACATGAACAATTTAGACAATCACTCAGCCAGTAGTTGTTCTTACAGCAGAGCTAAAAAAATTGACCTCTGATCCATAAACGTTACTGAAGGGCTGATTAAACAGCCTCCATTTTTAAGCTCTGCTTTTACTAGACTAATTTTATACATTGAATTTTTATTATAAAAGTAATACATGCTCTTTTTTTTATAAATCAAAAGAATCCAGAGGCATATAAAGAAAAGTTAATTTCCTCAACCAGCTTCTTTCAATTCTCCCTCACACAGGTCTCCACTGTTAACATTTTAAGGTATGCTTTTCCATATTTTTCTGTCTGCACACACATACCCACACAGAGACACTCCTATTATAATTAGGAAGGAGACTTTAGTTAGTGAGCATGGTGCTATTCTCCCTTTGAAGTTGTGTCTAAGAGTGGTATATAGCAACCTTATTGTCATAACCAGTGTCGGGAAGGGGAAAATGTCCCCCTCTACCTGCCTTGAGTTCTTGTGGCTGGACTAATATTAAAAATGACACAAGACAGATTAACAGGAGAGAAAGAAACAAATTTTATTTCACACGCATGGAGGTCTTATAGAAATGGCACCTAAGAAGTGGCCAAAGCAGGCAGCTTTTATACTTTTTAGACAAGGAAACAATAAATTAGTAAGGAATTGACAGGTCAAAGGAACAGGTTTGGGGTGATCAATTAGTGAAGAGTCTAAAAAGAGTTTAGGCTTGGGGTAGTATTGATAAAGAAGTAACATGGTTTGTTTATAATAGGCTTCTGGGACTAAATACTCTGTCTCTGGGGATAAGGGCATCCTTCTACCTCCATACGCAGGGAATGCACTTTTCACACGGGAGATTTATTTCCTGCTTTCAGGGAGACAGAAAGGTGGTCAGGGTGTCCCTCTTGCATTGGCCATTTCTTAAGTAACTTTAATTCAAAATATGTGGCCTATTTTGGGACAGCCTGTCCTGAGCCCCAGCACCAGTTAGGTAAAACGTAGAGAATTAAACTTTTGTGTATGTGTATATATCACATACACATAAGTTTAATTGCTTTCTTTTTTAAGTAAACACAAGCTAATACCATGCTCATTACCCTGAAGTTTTTGTTTTTTGTTTTTTTAACTTACAATAACATGGAGATTTCTCCAGGTCAACTCTAAATCATTCTTTTAAACTCCTGTACAAATCCCATATAATAGATCATAATGTCATAATGTACTCATTTTTTCCTCTATTAATGGACAATTGGGTTATATCCAGATTTTTGCTACTATAAACAACAAAAAGCACTTACGTGCAGTGATAAATTCAGTTGCTGAGCTTTATAAAACCTGTTCTAGGTGTATCCCAAAGAGGAAATGTAGGGACTTCCCTGGTGGTGTGGTGGTTAAGAACCTGCCTGCCAATGCAGGGGACACAGGTTCAAGCCCTGGCCTGGGAAGATCCCACATGCCCTGGCAACAAACAGTAGCTTCTGCTAGCCATAGCTAGAGAAAGCCTGCATGCAGCAGGGAAGGCCCAACACAGCCATAAATAAATAAATAAATTTTTTTAAAAAAAGAGGAAATGTAGAAGGCTTTTATGAACATTAAGTGACTCCCTCTGTAATAACCACAGTCCTCTATTTGAACTTATACTCATTTTTAGCGCTCAGCAGTCAATTATGGCTCTATTTATATAGATGAATGATGAAAAACAGAATAGACATTCACAAGAAAGAGAGAAGTCAGAAAGATCTGTTTTCATTTACTTATCCAAAATCGTTTCCTAGGAGCTGCATTTCGCCCAAATACTTTTCCTCTTCCAATCACAGATTGAGATGCCCGTGTCCAGGAGGAAGAGATTTTCCTCTACTTTCTACATTCTTCTGGCTGGTCTAAGAATTAAATCCACACGAGACAGATTAACAGGAGAAAGTCAAACAAAAGTTTAATAACATATATACCTGGGAGAGGCCAGGAAAACTAACTCACCCAAATGGCCAAAACCCTCACCTTAAACCCTGTCTTCAGCTAAAGACAAAAGAAGATGTTGGGGGTAGCAGTTTGGGACTTTTAAGGAGAGGAAGGCAATTCACATGGAGATGAAAAAGCAAATGTTTGGTAAACAGATGTTCGCTGGGCCTGCAGAGACAATGGGACACAGAGTGGATTCTGATCTCTAGGCCCTGCCCAATTCCCCCTATAACCCCTAGTTTTTCTTTGCTTATATCTGATGACAGCACTATTCTGCGAAGGGGCTCTTTATCTAAACTTTTTTTTTTAAATTGAAGTATAGTTGATTTACAATGTTGTGTCATATCCAAATTCTCTAGGCAGCTAAGTGGGAGGTAAAAAGACAGATTTCCTGAGTCTTCTGCTTCTTAAAAATAATTTTATCAGCCTAAACTAATCCTCATGCCAAAGAGAAACATTTTGGGTGGAAAATTTTGTCCCCTGCACCAGCTGTGGAACATTGGTGGGTGGTGCATGTGTTAGGGAGCTGTAGCTGGGATGGGCAGGGCTGGATAAAGCCTGGGGTTGCTCCTAGGGCGGGGACGTGGCTTTCTGCAGACTGAGTTTAAATCCAATAGAAATTTAGTTTCTTTGCATAGATTTGGAATGATAGGGCCAAGAGGCTAAGGAACAGGTCTGTTTCTGCTGGCTAGACGTACATTGTAGAAAAGATTCTTTGGTTGCAAGTTAAAGAGACCAACTCCCTCTAGCTTAAGCTAAGAAGGAATATCTATTATAAGGATACAAATTTGTCTCATTGAAACTAAGAATTGGAAGGCAGCTGGGCCTCCAGAAGGGACCAGAGACTAGAAAGCCAGAAGAAATCTTTTTTTTTTTTAACTTTATCTTCTCTAGTTATTTTCCTTAGTCTGATTTATTCTTCCCCTATCTCTACAGGCCAGTTTTTTTTCTTTTCCACAGCTTCTAAATTCATTTACCCTTGATTCTAGTCCACAAAAACCTAACTTCTCTTTCTAAATCCCTATTCTAAATTCTTCATGGAGAGAAAAACTGTTTGGATCACCTTCAGTCAGGTGGCCACTTATGGTCTCATCAGCCATGGGCCAGTGGGCTATGGAGAGGAAAGAGAATTCCCAAAAAAGTGGAGTCAGACACTTAGAGACAACGTTAATAGACTGCTGACAGCTGATATTAATTACCCAAGTGTATACTAAACATCAGTGTATAGAATCTTAGAAAGTTAGGGCCTAAAGGAAACTTGTTTAACAAATGAGAAAACTGAAGAAGCAAATGACTCATTCAAGGTCACACAGCTAGTTAATGACAAAGAAAGTCATTATCCTCTTACCATGGACTGCAAGACCAGAGGCCACCAGGAGTGAATAACAGTATCTATTTCATTATATTCTTGACAGCCATAAGTAGTATAATTTAGGGAGGCCATGTTTATTTCACATAGAGAGTAGTATATCATTGTTACATATGTTCTATTCCTCTTTTTAATCAAAATGGAAATCAATATTGATTTCTCTTTATTGGTTCTGAAAGTAACACATGATTATATATACATATATTTTAAAAATAAAATATACAGAAGCCCAGAATTTAGAAAGTAGCAAGTAAAGTATCTATAGAGAGCACCATGGAGGAGTTTGGAATTTATTCTTCCATGCCTTTTTAGATGCATATCGGTACTTGAAAATACCCAATAAACAGCAGCTCTCTTCCTTGTCCAGAGTAATGAATAAATTGATAAACAAGACAAATAAATGGTACAAGAAGGCAAAAATGTTACTTTTATGAATGTAAAGATGAATTGCAGGATGTTGATTACTGTGAGTGCCAAAGTAGGGACTGCTAAATGAACTCCGGAATTATTCAGGGTTTCCCTCCCAATATCAGGCAGGAAAGACAGCATGGAGGAGCAGAAAAGAGCTGGTATTCCCAGCAGGCAGTTCAATTCCAAGAAGAAAAGGGGCAGAGTTGGGTCAAGTATTGTAACGGAGCAGGATGTTATGGGGCCTTCCTAGGACAGACCCCACCATGTCCTCCACCTGCCTCTTGTTTGTAGAAAAGCTTTAATTTCCCAGTCCTCCCCTGAGTCATAAAAGGCTCAAGATTAATGATTGAAAGAATGTGAACATACAGTAACAACAAAAAATAGCAGTTGGGTCAGGAGAACTGGTAACTATTTAAACAGTAAATCAGGCGTATTGCAGTCATAGAATCTTTAGGTCCTCCCTGAAGGACATAGCTAACAGTCTGATGCACATTCCTGAGTTATTTTACGGATACTAAAACCGCCACCAGATGGAAGAAGTTAACTGCATGATGACCATGAGCACATGGCCCTCAGACTGGTTGGAGCCAGAAGATTGATAATGTTAACACCTGTGACCACTCTGTAACCTCACCATCAACCAATTAGAGAATTGTGCACGAGCTGATCACTCACCCTGCAACTCCCCTCCTTCACCTCGCCTTTAAAAACTCTTCCCAGACTTCCCTGGTGGCGCAGTGGTTAAGAATTCGCCTGCCAGTGCAGCGGACACAGGTTGGAGCCCTGGTCCGGGAAGATCCCACATGCCGCGGAGCAACTAAGCCCGCGCGCCACAACTACTGAGCCTGCACTCTAGAGCCCGCGAGTCACAACTACAGAAGCCCACGCGCCTAGAGCCCGTGCTCTGCAACAAGAGAAGCCACCGCAACGAGAAGCCTGCACACCGCAACGAAGAGTAGCCCCCGCTCGCCACAACTAGAGAAAGCCCGCGGGCAGCAACGAAGACCCAACGCAGCCAAAAATAAATAAATAAATAAATAAATAAAATCTTCCCAGAAACCCATCTGGGAGTACTGTCTTTTGAGCATTAACCACACGGCCTCTTTTGCTGAGCACTGGACTGTCTTTCACCACAGCCTGACGTCAGTAGATTGGCTTTACTGCGCGTGGGCTACTGGACCAAAGTTTGATTCGGTAACGGTATGAACTGTGTATTCTTCCCCACATCGCCAATCAAATGGATCACTGAAATCTGTCGAGGCAGCGCGCATAAAGGAGTATAGAGAGGTAAGAGTGTGACTGAGTTCCTTTTGCATAGACGGGAGCATTGAGAGCAAGAGATGGATTTTTTCCATAAATATGTATGTGTATTTTAAAGGGTTATACTAGTCTTTCTGTAACTTGCTTTTTCCCACATATAAATTTTTTGAATTATTTGCATGTATTCCATGATATAATTACACTATAATTTAACCAGTTCCTGTTAATGGATATTAAAGTTTTTCTAAAGTTTTACTACTGTAAACAGCGCTATAATGAACACTCTTTTGCCACATTCGGCATATTGTCCAATATTCCCTCAGGATAAGTTCCAAAAAGTAAAAAGGTAAAGTAATATGTTTTTATACGTCTTACAAAATTGGCCCCTGGAAATGCAATATACTCCTACCAACAGTTTATAAGAGTTTCTACACCTTGCCTAACGTTGGATATTATCAGTCATTCTCATTTTTGAAAATAGAAGCAAAGCATTGTGGTTTAATCTGTATTTCTTTGATTACCATGAAGTTGCACACTTTTTCCCACCTCTTCTACCAGAAGATTATGATTTGACCGGTCTGATTTACAGTGTTGTAGTATAAACCCTGACAGCTGGCTTTTCCTTTTGTAATGCAAGTGCCTGCCTTAAGCTTTGATTGCCCTGGCTTTCACTTTAAAGAGGCATCCACTTCAAAATGGGATCCCGAGTGAACACAGTGCCACTTGCCTAGATACAGTGACAGCGTACCCCGCACCTCTTTTGATTTCAATGTTGATAACTAACCGTTATTTCCCTATTTCCACACCACCACCACCACCCCCCGCCCCAACCCAGCAATTTAAATTCCCTCCCTTATGTTTTAAATTTACCAGTAGAGTGAGCTCAGAAACCCTAGGCCCCGACCCTCGAGTCTAGTAAGAGCAGAACCCTAGGGCCCACGCACGCTTTCGATCTCTCTCCCCTCGACCTCACTGTGTGGCCCCAGGTATGTTGTGTAATTTGCAGGATCTGTAAGTATTAGGCCTTTTTTTCCCCCGTTTCCTGATGGTTATTGTGGAGGGTGTCAATAATAAGAACCATAAGGGCTGGTCCGACCACAGCATTGGTTATTAATAGGCTGAGACCTGCATAAAACAGGTGTCAATTATTTACCAGAATACGAAATGCCTTTAAGTATCTGAGCAGCAAATTGGGCTTTAAAACAGTGTGAAAAATTGATGGTGTTATTTGGCCTAGTAGATGTATTAGGTAGATTACAATGTGTGATCTCAGAATCAATGTTCAGTCCATATATTTGTGCGATGGATAATTACTGTAATAAATGCAGACTTGACATTTCAGTAGAAGGAACATAGTGCATTAGGCCTGTGTCCCAGAGGGCTTGCTGGATCAGGAGGTTAGAAACCATCCAGAACAGTGGGCCAGTTGCCTTGCTTCCAGAACTCTACCCTTCAGTCCTCATAGTGACTGGAGACAAAACGAGAACATACAAAATTTTGTCTTCCCTTTTGCTGAAAAGGAGCCCACATATCATCGTTCCTGCTTCTCTGGGCACACTGATAGAAGTTTGACTAACTCCCAAATAGCAGACTTGGAGCCTGTTCTGTGTGGGTCTTAATGTAACCGGACAAAGCTGGTACCAAACCCAAGTTTGGCTGCTTGTCGCTGGAAAAGCCAATACTTGATAGACAAGTGTTAGTGGAAACAGAAAAGATGTTTTATTCGGGAGGCCAGCAACCTGGGAAGATGTGGACTAATGTCCTAAGATCATCTCCAAGTTGCCGGTTTGAGGACAAAGGTTTTAAAGGAGAGTTTCAGGGGTGTACAGGCAGGGGGCTATGTGCAGAACTGCAGCAATAATAATCATCTCAGAACTGGGCTTGGGGTGTTCTGGTCAACGGCATCTGGATGGTTTTATGCCCAATTAGTCTTCTACTCCAAGGCTGGTCTGCTCCCACCTCATTAAGGTCAGTCCCTAGAATTCTTAAGCAAGCAAGATTAATTCTCTCCTAGTTAGCTAGACATTATCTATAACTCAAAGACATGCCAGGGTCAGTAGGAAAGAAAAATGCATGTAAATTTTAAACTCTGTGCTGCTCAAGATAGAGCAGCTTATGCTATGGCTACATTCGATTTAACAATACCAACAAAAGCAAATTTAGACACTTAGGTCTAATCATACATCTGGAGAGATAACAGAGTTAAAAGAAAGAATGTGTGTAAAGATATTAGAAAAAGCTCAGGCACAGAGGAAGCATTTAATAAATGTGAAGCATTTTTTTTAACAGGTTGACGGTATGGCACCTGAGCCCATTTTGAATGACTGAGAATCAATTTTTTTCTTCCTTCTCTTTCTCCCTCCTCCCATCTGTCTAATTCATTCCTTTCCCTTTCCGCATGATTCTTTTCTGCTCCTTCTCACCATTTTTTCCTCTCCCCCATACCTTTCCTCTCTTCTTCTCCCTCCTTCTTCCCTCACTACCTCAATTAAACCCTTTTCTCATCTCATCTGCAGTGAGTCAGGCTATGATTGATCCTCTCAATGACAACTCAGAAAGTCAACAAACTACAAAAAATCAATTTACAGAAAGGGAATCTACCTAATGTTTAATTGGATTAAAATGTAATTTTTCCAATTCAATTTTTCCAGTTTCATATGGGACATAGTCTTTTCTCATTTGCATGCTTTACAAGTAAGTTAAGTTGACATTCCCCTCCTTACATTTCAAGGGTTTCTACTGGATACTTTCAAAGTCACTTTAAATTTCAAGAAAACTGCGCATTTTAGACTAGTAGCCAGAAGGGGAAAGTGTCCAGAGAGAGTTGGCCACTTGCAGAGACAA
Source organism: Lagenorhynchus albirostris (assembly GCF_949774975.1). NCBI lineage: Eukaryota > Metazoa > Chordata > Mammalia > Artiodactyla > Delphinidae > Lagenorhynchus > Lagenorhynchus albirostris. Next base: position 117,381,224 of record NC_083097.1, read on the forward strand.
TTATTCCCTTCTAATTAATAAGACAAAAATCACATAATTTTGTACTTTTTCACTTCTTTCCCTCTTTGCTTGCCTACGGAGTGAGAAAGCAGAGGGCTAAAAGGAGGAAACTTGGAGAGGGGTTGAAGGCAGGCAAAAGGGTTTTCACCAACACTATACAACAAAACGTAAATGCCATTTAGATTGAGGAGTTAAATATAACTGAAACTATAGAAGAACTAGACTAAAACAAAAGCTCATGTCCATTAAAGGCAATAAATTAAAGCATAAAAATAGATTTGACTATATGAATTATCTTATAGCCCTAAGTTAAAGCAAATGGACTGCCAAAAATATTAACAGAAAATAAACAATGATTTTTATTGTATAAAGAAATTATACAAATTAATAAGAAAAATGCTCAGGCTCCACGAGATATGAACAGACCAGAGAATTTTAAAATACTTTGGAAAATGTTCAACTGTTCAATCTCATTAATAATCGAAGGTAAAAACTAAAACTATTAGTTACCATTTGTCATCTATTAAATTATTAAATTAAAAAAAATCCATAATTTCCTATCCTCACGAAGATGTGAGATGACACTTTTTCTCCACTCCTTCCTCCATTCTGGGGGAGCTCTAATGACTTGGTCCTTGCAGCCTTTACCCAATCCCTGACTCCTTAAGGGAAAAGATTTACCTGATGGGAGAGTTTGAAAGGATAAACTGGCATGCAGAGACCATTCCTCTTCCTTTTTTTTCCTCGTGGATCAAACTCCTCCCCCTGAGCCTATGTTCTACTCCAGTCCTACTGGTTTGAGAGATAGGCTACCACCTGTGTTTAATTCTAGAGATCAGACTAAGAAGCAAATTTTCCTGAAGATAAAAGCATATTTCCCAACATCAGATTTAACAGTGATAAAGGGGGTATTTTCATCTCCATTATGTCTTGTTCCTTGTTTTATATCTCCATTGCTTTAGATATTGGCCACAAAGAAGAGTACTACTTACTGGGGCCTGTCAAAATTCAACACTTTATCACTGTGCACCCAAAGCTTTAAAGATGTTCAAAGCCTTTTATCCATTTCTGGAAATTACATTTAGACAAAGCTTTATGCACTAAGATCTTCATTATGGTTTTAAATTAATGATAAAATAATGGCTAGTGAACCAATGTTGTATCCACTAACAAAATTGCTACTAAAAGGCAAAAATCAAGATGTAAAAGAATGTATACACTTCATTCATTCAACTAATATTTTTTAGCTTGTACAATGAGCCGAGGACTTTGCTATGTAATTTACAAAGAAAAAAGCCTAGAAGGAAATACAGCAAAAATCTTAACAATGTTTATTTTTAAGTAGTAAGATGAAGACTGATACCCCTTTCTGATTATATGTTTCTTTGTGTCTTTTTAAATTGGCATGTGCTACTTTTATGACTTTATAAAATTATGCACACCAAAATAAATTCAAGCTGGAGAGACAGAAATAATATGTTAAAAGCAAACATGATGCATCAGTTAGGTTTAGGTTAGTATATTTCTAAAAGACTCAAAAGTGATGGAAAGTATGTGTCTTTCATAAAAAGAAGTCTGGAGATAGTCAAAGCTAATAGGGTAGCTTTATTATGTCATTAGGGACCTAGGGTCATATCTTCTGCTCTGCCATGAGATTCTGCTTCCTCATTATCAAGGTATCCCACATAATTCAATATGGCTGCTAGATCTCCAGCCATTTCAAGAACAAGAAGGAGGTAGGGAAGTCTTTTAAGAAGGTTTCCCAGAAGTCCCATCTAACATTTCTGTTTACATCTCGCTGGCAAATCAATCAATCACATGGTCAAAACTAGATGCAAGAATATGACCACTTAAAAACAAGGTTCTCTGTTTAAAGAGAAGAGAATTTGGGGCCTGTAGCCTCTGCCACGAAATGGATGATTTTTAAAAAATCTCAAAATGGGGAAAGATTTTATAAGTATGACAGAATACTAAGAAGACAGAAAAATATTTTGTATAGACAAATTTTTTTTTTTTTTTTTTTTTTTTTTTTTTTGCAGTCTGCGGGCCTCTCACTGCTGTGGCCTCTCCCGCTGTGGAGCACAGGCTCCGGACGCGCAGGCTCAGCAGCCATGGCTCACGGGCCCAGCCGCTCCGCAGCATGTGGGATCCTCCCAGACCGGGGCACGAACCCGCGTCCCCTGCATCGGCAGGCGGACTCTCAACCACTGCGCCACCAGGGAAGCCCTACAGACAATTTTTAAAAATGCACTGTGAAAACCACTGAACAAAATCAGAAGATAAAATATCTTTTCATTAATGTCATAGAAAAGGGCTAATTTCTATACATATAACTCCTACACATTAATAGATAAAAGCCCTCAAAACCAATAGAAACATGTGCAAAGGACATATCACAGAAAATGAAAATACAGATGTTTTGAACATGGTTCAACAAAGTCAAAACAGAACTCCAGTGAGATATCATTTTTTCACCTATTGATTAGAAATGGTTAAGAAATTTAATGACACATTGTTGATAAGGGTGCAAGTCCTATGCCACGTATCAGATGCTTCTTGTGCCTCACCTCACAGCCTCTAAACTTCACCTCTGATTCCAGCTGTTGCTAAAGAAAAAAAAAAAAGAAAAAAATCCTCTGTGAGCTTAGACTCATTCTGGCTGACAGTGTCTTGCCTCAAGCATGCATCAAAGTCTTTTTGCTTTCTCTCCTAGAGCTTTTCTGATATCTCATTCACGGGTCACTGGTGGTTGAAGGTACAGGTTTATTCTAGAAGTATGGGACTTAATACCTCTGGGCTAGCCTTCAATGAGGTTAGATGAGGACTGACGGACACATGTTTTTCCCTGTTGACCCTTGTGTGAACAATTACAAGAGGCATCTTATAGCCTCCTCTGAAGTTCCTGGCTGGCTGGAACCCCAGTTCCCTACAGTGGTGATCTCGATGATGCATCCCTGCATTGGCTCTTCTCCATTTCACTTTTCTTGGTCCTTCACTTCTCCTTTAGATCACCTCTGTGTGATCAGGCCACTCAAGATGGCAGTTCTCTTGCTCTCTGCACATCCCCTGCTCGACCATTCCTTGCTTCACCTGTACCCTACTCACATGACTGACTTTCCCTCTTAATCATAGAACTTAATCAGTGTTTGTCCCCTGCCTCAGCTGGTGATTGTTCTAATCCTTAGACCAGGATAATGATCATAATGATCGTTAACCTGAGGGGCTGTAAGGGGTGGGCTCCTCAGCTGGTTTCCATGGTAACTGATGAGCCAACCTGACTTCAATTCCCCCTATAAATGGTAACCTCTTTCTTTCTCCCCAGCAGCCATCTTTGTTGCCGTGTCCTGCCTGCCCGTCTGCTGTACACGGTGGGGTGTTGCTCCAGGACTTTGCTTCTGACTTGTAAGTTTCCCTATCCAACAAGTTGTTGATGTCTCTGTCACTGCCTCCAGGCATTTTCTTTGGTCTTGTGGCTGGGCAAGTACAAGGCTTGCAGGCATTCGGGGTGCAGCCCACAAATCTCCCAAACTAGTTACCTATCACAACCCTGTTGGAGGGTTTGCTTTTGAAAGTAATTTGAGCTCAGACGTGTTGCTAATGGGATATAAGTTGGTAAAAGTAATTTGACAGTATTTACTACAATTTTTGCAGAAAGTAATTTGACAGTATTTACTACAACTGAAAAAATACTGATCAGGGGCTTCCTTGGTGGCGCAGTGGTTGAGAGTCTGCCTGCCGATGCAGGAGACACGGGTTCGAAGCCTGGTCTAGGAAGATCCCATATGCCGCAGAGCAGCTGAGCCTGTGCTCTGGAGCCTGCGTGCTGCAACTACTGAAGCCCACGCACCTAGAGCCTGTGCTCAGCAACAGGAGAAGCCACCGCAATGGGAGGCCCTCACACTGCAACAGAGAGTGGCCCCTGCTCGCCGCAACTGGAGAGGGCCTGCAGGCAGCAACGAAGACCCAACACAGCCAAAAATAAATAAATTAATTTATTTTTTAAAAAATTAATATATTAGCATGGGTGAAATGATGGCTGCAAAAGAATATGCACTGCAGCATTGTGTACCAGCCAGGAATTTAAAAAAAACAAACACTAAATTCCCCCAAATATGGGCTTGCTTAAATAAATGCCAGTGTATCTATACAATGGAATAGTATGCAGGCAGTAAATGAGTTACATATATATGGAAAGATCTTTAAAAACTGTTGTAGAGGGCTTCCCTGGTGGCGCAGTGGTTTAAGAATCCGCCTGCCAATGCAGGGGACACGGGTTCGAGCCTTGGTCCGGGGAGATCCCACATGCCACGGAGCAACTAAGCCCGTGTGACACAACTACTGAGCCTGTTCTCTAGAGCCTGCAGGCCACAACCACTGAGCCCACGTGCCACAACTACTCAAGCCCACGTGCCTAGAGCCCTGCTCCGCAACAAGAGAAGCCACTGCAATGAGAAGCCCGCGCGGTGCAACAAAGAGTAGCCCCTGCTTGATGCCAACTAAAGCAAGACCGGGTGCAGCAATGAAAACCTAATGCAGCCAAAAATAAATAAATAAATAAATAAATAAATAAATAACAGTAATTCTTTAAAATAAACAAACTGGTGTAGATCAGTAAATATAAGCTACCATTTGTAATAGATACGTGTGTGCATGTACGTGTATGCTGGTGTATGTATAGAACATCCCTGGGCAGAGACATAAGGACTTGACATCAGTGGGATATCTCTGAAGAGAACTTGGTGGTTTGGTAACGGTGAAAGAGAGAGACCTGTCTTTATTTTATATAATTTTATAGTTTCAAAATACTGTGCCATGGGAATACATTACTTATTCAATTTTGTCAAGCAATTTTTTTCTTTTGGTTATTAATATGACATGATTTAGTGTTAATTTGCTATGCAGAATACGGGACCCTGTCTGAAGGCCTATCTGAAATGTCTATTACATTAATATTTTTTAAAATTTCTCAGGTCAGAACCACCTAATTCACAGCTAGGATTAAGATACACTTCTCTAGAGAATGCTAATTTTATATGAATTAATTAGGCAAGTTGGCATCAGGAGATTTTTTAAATTTATCTATTTTTTTGTATTTGACTGTGTTGGGTCTTTGTTGCTGTGCCGGCTTTCTCTAGTTGTGGCGAGTAGGGGCTACTCTTTGCGGTGCGCGGGCTTCTCGTTGCGGTGGCTTCTCTCATTGCGGAGCACCAGCCCTAGGCGCGCAGGCTCAGTAGTTGTGGCGCACGGGCTTAGTTGCTCCACGGCATGTGGGATCTTCCCGGACCAGGGCTACAACCTGTGTCCCCTGCACTTGCAGAAGGGGCATCAGGAGATTTGACTTTAGGTGAAATGGCATCAGGTGAACTAAATTCCCATCACCACCTTTGCATGCTACTTACAAAGATTGTCCATCCCCCTTGGGCATTATGTCTTTCTAAATACCTAATTCATTTTATAGACAATTACTCACAGGGTCCCACTTTAAATTTGGCATCTGCCTCTGGCTCTCCTCTTTGCTTACGTGAGGTCTCTCCTGAGAAGAGCAGTTCGCATCTCTTGCCTATTAGCTAAAGTCTGGAACTGAAGATGTGAACGTTCTCTCCAAATTTCAGGTTGAAACACCCTGGTCTCAAGTCAACGATGGCTCAGAAATCCCCTCTGACACTCTAAGGCAGTTTTATTTTTCATTTGCAAATGGAGAAACTATAAGTAGGAGTAAGTTTGTAACATGTTAAGTGTTAGGGACATAACCAGAGGCAAACTCCAGAATCCTAACTCCTACTTGAGTTAACTTAAGAAAAGATGTCACAGTGAAATTCTCCACTTTTGCTTAGTATTGCTCAGAAAAACAGATCAGACTTTAACATTTCCAGACTTTTTCCAAAACAAATAGTCACCTGAAATCTTTGTCTCTGTAGCTAAGGTGCTATCTGTCTCCCTCATCAGCTCCCAAGAACCACTGTGGCAGAGAAGAATGGGCTGTTATTTGATGCCAAATTGAATCTGCAGAGATTCAGTGAACCAAGGCTAGAGAATTATTACAGTGACTCAGTATGGTGTGTCTATTTGTGATTTTTAACATTGATAGCAAGCAAGACTTACTTTTAATTTCCTCTTAAATATTACAATGTTTCAAAATGCCCACAGTTACTGATTAGGCCATTGTGTTTCTGATCTTGGTGATAGAAAGTAGCCAACTTTTAAACTTTAAAAAAAAAAAAAAAAGACTTCTGGGAGGCTCTGACTGAACTTCCCATTTTTCAAGATTACCCATCCTTGCCATACAGAAACATGAATACCCGTCAGCTTAGTGCTACTTTTTAGACATTCTCATTGCGCTTTGGTTCTCACAGGCCATTGTCCTATGTGAGAAGAATTGGCAGCATTAGCAGCACAATTGTCATCACAATGCTCTGATCTCCTGAAAAGCAAGGGCTTCAGGAATAGATTTGTCTTCAAAAAAGGGTAGAAAGCCAGAACCTTGATTCCTCCTGCTATGAATAATATCCAAGGCTATCATATGGTAGCCCTATTTTTAGGTTTTTAAGGAACCTCCATACTGTTTTCCAGTGGCTGCACCAGTTTACATTCCCACTAACAGTGTAGGGGGTCCCTTTGCCCCACACCCTCTCCAGTATTTATTATTTGTAGACTTTTTGATGACAGTCATTCTGACCAGTTTGAGGTTATACCTCATTATTGCTTTGATTTGCATTTCTCTAATAATTAGCGATGCTGAGCATCTTTTCATGTGTCTGTTGGCTATCTGTATGTCTTCTCTGGAAAATTGTCTATTTAGGTCTTCTGCTCATGTTTTTGATTGGATTGTTTTGTTTTTTCAATATTGAGTTGTATGAGCTGTTTGTATAACTTGAATATTAACTACTTGCCAGCTGTATCATTTGCAAATATTTTATTCCATTTCATAAGTTGTCTTCATTTTGTTGACATTTTCTTTTGCTGTACAAAGCTTTGAAGTTTGTTAAAAGCTTTTGTTTAGTTTGATTAGGTCCCATTTGTTTTTTGCTTTTACTTCTTTTGCCTTGGGAGGAGGATCTAAGAAAATACTGCTACAATTTATGTCAGAGAATGTTTTGCCTATGTTCTCTTCTAGGAGTTTTATGGTGTCATGTCTTATATTTAAGTCTTTGAACCATTTTGAGTTTATTTTTGTGTATGGTGGGAGGGAGTTTCTAACTTCATTGATTTACATGTGGCTGTACAGATTTCCCAGCACCACTTGTTGAAGAGACTGTCTTTTCTCCATTATATATTCTTGCCTCCTTTGTCGAAGATTAATTGACCGTAGGTGTGTGGATTTATTTCTGGGCTCTTTATTCTGTTCCATTGATCTATATGTCTGTTTTTGTGCTGATACCACACTGTTTTTTAAAAAATTTATTTTACTGAAGAGTTGATTTACAATGTTGAGTTAATTTCATCTGTATAGCACAGTGATTTAGTCTTACATATATATAGATTCTTTTTCATATTCTTTTCTGTAAGTTTATCATAGGATATTGAATATAGTTCCCTGTACTATACAGCAGGACCTTCTTGTTTATCCATTCTTTATATAATAGTTTGCATCTGCTAATCCCAAACTCCCAATTCATCCCTTCTCTCACTCCATCCCTCCCCAAGTCCCTATCCCCCTGGGCAACCACAGGTCTGTTCTCTGTGTCTGGGAGATGGATTCTGTTTTGTAGATAAGTTCATTTGTGTCATATTTGAGATTCTACATATAAGTGATATCATATGGTATTTGTCTTTCTCTTTCTGACTTTCTGCACTTAGTATGATAATCTCTAGGTCCATCCATGTTGCTGCAAATGGCATTATTTCATTCTTTTTTATGGCTAAGTACTACTCCATTGTATATATGTACCACACCTTCTTGATCCATTCATCTGTCGATAGACATTTAGGTTGTTTCCATGTCTTGGCTATTGTGAATAGTGCTGCTATAAACATAGAGGTGTATGAACATAGGGGTGTATGAATCTCTTTGAATTATAGTTTTGTCTGGATATATGCCTAGGAGTGGGATTGCTGTATCATATGGTAACTCTATTTTTAGCTTTTGAGGAACCTCCATACTGTTTTCCATAATTTTTTTTTTTTGCGGTACATGGACCTCTCACTGTTGTGGCCTCTCCCGTTGCGGAGCACAGGCTCCGAACGTGCAGGCTCAGTGGCCATGGTGCACGGGTCCAGCTGCTCCGCGGCATGTGGGATCTTCCCGGACCAGGGCACGAACCCGTGTTCCCTGCATCGGCAGGCGGACTCTCAACCACTGTGCCACAAGGGAAGCCAATTTACTTCCCACCAACAGTGCGTGGGGGGCTTCCCTTTGCTCCACACCCTCTCCAGACTTCTTGATGGTAGCCATTCTGACCAGTTTGAGGTTATATCTCATTGTGGTTTTGACTTGCATTTCTCTAATAATTAGCGATGTTGAGCGTCTCTTCATGTGTCTGTTGGCCATCTGTATGTCTTCTTTGGAAAATTGTCTATTTAGGTCTTCTGCCCATTTTTTGATTGGGTTTGTTGTTTTTTTTTGATATTGAGTTGTATGAGCTGTTTGTATATTTTAGAAACTAAGCCCTTGTTGGTTGTATCGTTGGCAAACATTTTCTTCCATTCCATAGGTTGTCTTTTTGTTTTGTTGATGAATTCCTTTGCTGTGCAAAAGCTTAAAAGTTTGATTAGGTCCCATGTGTTTGTTTTTGCTTTTACTTCTTTGACCTTGGGAGACTGATCTAAGAAAATATTGCTACAATTTGTCAGAGAATGATTTACCTATGTTCTCTTCTCGGAATTTTATGGTGTTATGTCATATATTTAAGTCTTTGAGCCATTTTGAGTTTATTTTCATGTGTGGTGTGAGGGTATGTTCATAATTTCATTGAACGTGCAGATGTCTAGCTTTCCTAACACTACTTTTTGACGAGACTGTCTCTTCTCCATTGTATATCCTTGCCTCCTTTGTCATAGATTCACTGTAGCCATGTGGATTTATTTCTGGGCTCTCCAGTCTGTGCCATTGATCTATATGTTTCTTTTTGTGCCAATACCACATTGTTTTGATACTGTATCTTTTTTTTTTTTTTGCCGTATGCGGGCCTCTCACTGTTGTGGCCTTTTCCATTGCGGAGCACAGGCTCCGGACGCGCAGGCTCAGCGGCCATGGCTCACGGGCCCAGCTGCTCTGCGGCATGTGGGATCTTCCCAGACCGGGGCACGAACCTGTGTCCCCTGCATCGGCAGGCGGACTCTCAACCACTGCGTCACCAGGGAAGCCCGATTACTGTATCTTTGTAGTATAGTCTGGAGTCTAGAAGGGTTATACCTCCTGCTTTGTTCTTTTCCTTCAGGATTGCTTTGGCAATTTGGGTCTTTTGTGGTTCCATATAAATTTTAGGATTATTCTAGTTCTGTGAAAAATGGCATGGGTAATTTGATAGGGATCGTATTAAGTGTGTAGATTGCTTTGGGGGGTATGGCCATTTGAACAATATTAATTCTTCCAATCTGAGAGCATGGGATGTCTTTGCATTTCTTGGAATCATATTCAGTTTCCTTTATCGGTGTTTTATTGTCCTCAGTGTATAGGTCTTTCACCTCCTTGGTCAGGTTTATTCCTAGGTATTTTGGTTTTTTTGACTCGATTTTAAACAGGATTTTTTTTGCTTCCTCTTTCTGATATTTCATTGTTAGTATAAAGAAATGCAACAGATTTCTGTATATTAATCTTGTATCCTGCTACCTTGCTGAATTCATTTACTAGTCTTAATAGTTTTTGTTGTAAATGTCTTTTATTTTGTTGTGATATGTTCCCTCTATAGTCACTTTGGTGAGATTTTTAAATCTTGAATGGATGTTGAATTTTGTCAAATGCTTTTTCTGTGTCTGTTGAGATGATCTTGTGGCTTTGGTCTTTCCTTTTGATAATGTGGTGTATCACACCGATTTGTGTATGTTGAACCATTTTTGCAACTCTGGAATGAATCCAACTTGATCACGGTATATGATTATGTATTTTTGGATTCAGTTTCCTAATACATTTTTGAGGATTTCTGCATCTATACTCATCAAAGATATTGGCCTGTAATTTTCTTTTTTTGTAGTGACTCTGCCTGGTTTTGGTATCCGGGTGGTGGTGGCCTCATAGAATGAATTTGTGAGTGTTCCCTCTTCGGTTTTTTGGAATAGTTTGAGAGAGATAGGTACAAGTTCTTCTTTGTGTGTGTGGAAGAATTCCCCAGTGAAGCCATCTAGTACTGGACTTGTCCTTGCCAGGAGGTTTTTTCTGTTTTTCTGGGTTGTTGGGTTTTTTTTAATTACAGATTTTATTTCACTTCTAGTGATTGGTGTGTTCAAATTACCTGCTTCTTCTCAACTCAGTTTTAGCTGGTTGTATGTTTCTAGAAACCAGTCCATTTCTTCTAGGTTGTCCAATTTGTTGGCATATAATTGTTCATAGTATTCTCCTGATTTTTTGTATTTCTGTTGTTTCAGTTCTCCTCTTTCACTTCTTTTTTTAAAATTTTTATTGGAGTATAGTTGATTTACAATGTTGTGTTAGTTTCAGGTGTATAGTAAAGTGACTCTGTTATACATATATACATTCTTTTTTAGATTCTTTTTCCATATAGGCCAATAGAGAGTATTGAATAGAGTTCCCTGTGCTATAAGTTATCTATTTTATATATAGTAGTGTGTATATGTCAATCCCAATGTCCCAATTTACCCCTCCCCCCCTTTCCCCCAGTAACTATAAGTTTGTTTTCTATATCTGTGACTCTATTTCTGTTTAGTAAATAAGTTCGTTTGTACCATTTTTTAAGATTCCACATATAAGTGATATCATATAATATTTGTCTTTCTCTGTCTGACTTCATTCAGTATGACAGTCTCTAGGTCCATCCATGTTGCTGCAAATGGCATTATTTTATTCTTTTTTATGGCTGAATAATACTCCATTGTATATATGTACCACATCTTCTTTATCCATTCCTCTGTTGATGGACATTTAGGTTGCTTCCATGTCCTGGCTATTGTAAATAGTGCTGCAATGAACATTGGGGTGCATGTACCTTTTTGAATTATGGTTTTCTCCAGATATATGCTCAGGAGTAGGATTGCTGGATCATATGGTAGCTCTATTTTTAGTTTTTTAAGGAAGCTCCTCTTCTTTCTTTCTTACTTTGTTTATTTGGGTCTCTTTTCTTCTTGGTGAGCCTGGCTAGAGGTTTGTCAATTTTTACCTTTTTAGAAAAACAGCTCTTGGTTTTGTTGATCTTTTCCATTGTTTTTTGATACCTATTTTATTTATTTCCTCTCTGATCTTTATTATTTCCTTCCTTCTGCTGACTTTGGATTTTGTTTGTTCTTTTTCTAATTCTTTTAGGTGGTAGGTTAGGTTGTTATTTGAGATTTTTCTTATTTTTTGAGGAAGGCCTGTATTTCAATCTATGTGTGTCCTTTGCCATCCCCTCACTTTCGGTCTGTTTGTGTCTTTCATCTTGGAGTGAGTCTCTTGTAGGCAGCATATTATAGGTTATTGTTTTTTAATTCAGTTTGCCACAGTATATCTTTTGATTAGAGCATTTAGTCCATTGACATTTAAAGTAATTAAAGGTATATAATTATTGCCATTTTAATTCTTGTTTTCCAGTTGTTTTTGTAGTGCTTTGTTCATTTCTTCTTCTTTCCTTCTGTGGTTTGATTTTCTTTTGTAGTATGCATTTGGCTTTTGGTTTTATGCTTTTTGGTTTTTGTGGATCTGTTGTTTTTGTGGATCTGTTCTATGTTTTTGATTTGTAGTTACCATTGGAGTTCAAGTATGTTGATCCATAACTATATCTACTTGCTTTAAAGTGTAAGTCATTCAAGTTAAAACACATTCTAACAAATCTACATTTTTATACTCCCCTCCCCCACATTTTGTGATTTTGATGTCCTATTTCACATTTTCATGCTTATCCTTTTACTGTTTGTTGTAGTTGTAATTGCTTTTTTTATGTTGACCATTTTAAATGTCTTTATTGAATTTGTTACAATATTGCTTCTGTTTTATGTTTTGGTTTTTTGGATCTGAGGCATGTGGGATCTTAGCTCCCTGACCAGGGATCGAACCTGCACCTCCTACATTGGAAGGTGATGTCTTAACCACCGTACCACGAGGGAAGTCCCTGTAATCGCTTTTAATAATTAAAAAATATTTTAAATCTATATACTGGCTTATATAAGTGATCTTAACTTTCCTTTTGTGTTTTTTCCCCTTTCCTATAGATTCTTGCTTCTTTTCTATTTAGAGAACAACCTTCAAAGTCTCTTTCAGGGTAGGTTTAGTGTTGCTTTATTCTTTCAGTTCTTGCTTATCTGAGAAGTGTTTCTCTCACCTATTCTAAATGATGATCTTGCTGTGTAGAGTATCCTAGGTTGCAGGCTTTTCCCTTTCAGGACATTGAGTATATTATGCCACACCCTTCCGGCCTGCAAAGTTGCTGCAGGCAAATCAGCTGATAGCCTTATGGGGGTTCTCTTGTAACTGAGTCTGTTCCCCCCCACCCCCCGCTGCCTTTAGAATCCTCTCTTTAACTTTTTCCCACTTTATTTTATTTTTTAAATTAATTAATTAATTAATTTGGCTGTGTTGGATCTTAGTTGCAGTGCACGGGATCTGAGTTGCGGCATGCGGGCTTCTCTCTAGTTGTGGCATGCGGGCTCCAGAGCACGCAGGCTCAGTAGTTGCAGCACAAAGGCTTAGTTGCCCTGTGGCATGGGGGATCTTAGTTCCCTGACCAGGGATTGAACCCATGTCTCCTGCATTGGAAGGCAGATTCTTAACCACTGGATGACCAGAGAAGTCCCTCTCATTTTAATTATATGTCTTGGTGTTGGTCTGTTTGGGTTCATCTTGTTTGGGGGTGACTGTGCTTCCTGTACATGGATATGTGTTTCCTTCTTTTGGTTTGGAAGTTTTCAGCCATAATTTCTTCAAATACGTTTTTTATCACCTTTTCTCTTTGTTCTCCTTCTGGAATCCCTATTATGCGTAGTTCGGCATGCTTTATATTATCCCATATATCTCAAGTGTTGCTTTCATTTTTCTTTTTTATATGTCTTTCTGTCTGCTGTCTGATTGGGTGATTTCCATTATTCTATCTTCCAGATCACTTATTTGTTCTTCTGGGTCATTTAGTCTATTGATTGCTTTGAGATTTTTTTTTTAACATCTTTATTGGAGTATAATTGTTTTACAATGGTGTGTTAGTTTCTGCTTTATAACAAAGTGAGTCAGCTATACATATACATATATCCCCATATCGCCTGCCTCTTGCGCCTCCCTTCCACTCTCCTTATCCCACCCGTCTAGGTGGTCACAAAGCACCAAGATTATCTACCTGTGCTATGTGGCTGCTTCTCACTAGCTATCTATTTTATTTGGTAGTATATATAAGTCCATACACTCTCTCACTTCATCCCAGCTTACCCTTGCCCTTCCCCATGTGCTCAAGTCCATTCTCTACATCTGCGTCTTTATTCTGTCCTGCCCCTAGGTTCTTCATAACCTTTTTTTTGTTTTTTAGATTTCATATATATGTGTTAGCATATGGTATTTATTTTTTTCTTTCTGACTTACTTCACTCTGTATAACAGACTCTAGGTCCATCCACCTCACTACAAATAACTCAATTTTGTTTCTCTTATGCCTGAGTAATATTCCATTGTATATATGTGCCACATCTGCTTTATCCATTCATCTGTCGTTGGACACTTAGGTTGCTTCCGTGTCCTGCCTATTGTATATTGAGCTGCAATGAACATTGAGGTACGTGACTCTTTTTGATTATAGTTTTCTCAGGGTATATGCCCAGTAGTGGAATTGCTGAGTCGTATGGTAGTTCTGTTTTTAGGTTTTTAAGGAACGTCTATAGTGTTCTCCATAGTGGCTGTATCAATTTACATTCCCACGAACAGTGCAAGAGGTTTCCCTTTCCTCCACACCCTCTCCGGCATTTATTGTTTGTAGATTCTTTAATGATGGCTATGCTGACTGGTGTGAGGTGATACCACATTGTAGTTTTGATTTGCATTTCTCTAATGATTACTGATGTTGAGCATTCTTTCATGTGTTTGTTGGCAATCTGTATATCTTCTTTGGAGAAATGTCCATTTAGGTCTTCTGCCCATTTTTGGATTGGGTTGTTTGTTTTTTTGATATTGAGCTGCATGAGCTGCTTGTAAATTTTAGAGATTAATCCTTTGTCAGTGGCTTCACTTGCAAATATTTTCTCACATTCTGAGGGTTGTCTTTTCATCTTGTTTATGGTTTCCCTTGCTGTGCAAAAGCTTTTAAATTTCATTAGGTCCCATTTGTTTATTTTTGTTTTTATTTCCATTTCTTCAGGAGGTGGGTCAAAAAGGATCTTGCTGTGATTTATGTCGTAGAGTGTACTGCCTATGTTTTCCTCTAAGAGTTTTATACTGTCCGGCCTTACATTTAGGTCTTTATTCCATTTTGAGTTTATTTTTGTGTATGGTGTTAGGGAGTGTCCTAATTTCATTCTTTTTCATGTAGCTGTCCAGTTTCCCCAGCACCACTTATTGAAGAGGCTGTCTTTCCTCCATTGTATACTCTTGCCTCCTTTATCAAAGATAAGGTGACCATATGTGCATGGGTTTATCTCTCGGCTTTCTATACTATTCCATTGATCTATCTTTCTGTTTTTGTGCCAGTACCATACTGTCTTGATTACTGTAGCTTTGTAGTATAGTCTGAAGTCTGGGAGTCTGATTCCTCCAGCTCCGTTTTTCATTCTCAAGATTGCTTTGGCTAATCGGGGTCTTTTGTGTTTCCATATAAATTGTGAAATTTTTTGTTTTAGTTCTGTGAAAAATGCCATTGGTAGTTTGATAGGGGTTGCATTGAATCTGTAGATTGCTATGGGTAGTATAGTCATTTTCACAGTGTTGATTCTTCCAATCCAAGAACATGGTATATCTCTCCATCTGTTTGTATCATCTTTAATTTCTTTCATCAGTGTCTTATAGTTTTCTGCATACAGGTCTTTTGTCTCCTTAGGTAGGTTTATTCCTAGGTATTTTATTCGTTTTGTTGCAATGGTAAATGGGAGTGTTTCCTTAATTTCTCTTTCAGATGTTCATCATTAGTGTATAGGAATGCAAGAGATTTCTGTGCATTAATTTTGTATCCTGCTTTACCAAATTCATTGATTAGCTCTAGTAGTTTTCTGGTAGCATCTTTAGGATTCTCTATGTATAGTATCATGTCATCTGCAAACAGTGACAGTTTTACTTCTTCTTTTCTGATTTGGATTCCTTTTTTTTTGTTTTTTTACATCTTTATGGAGTATAATTGCTTTACAATGGTGTGTTAGTTTCTGCTTTATAACAGAGTGAATCAGTTATACATATACATATGTTCCCATATCTCTTCCTTCTTACATCTCCCTCCCTCCCACCCTCCCTATCCCACCCCTCCAGGCAGTCACAAAGCACCGAGCTGATCTCCCTGTGCTATGCGGCTGCTTCCCACTAGCTATCTACCTTACATTTGGTAGTGTATATATGTCCATGCCTCTCTCTTGCTTTGTCACAGCTTACCCTTCCCCCTCCCCTTATTCTCAAGTCCATTCTC
The DNA here is from genome assembly GCF_949774975.1 of Lagenorhynchus albirostris. Lineage (NCBI taxonomy): Eukaryota > Metazoa > Chordata > Mammalia > Artiodactyla > Delphinidae > Lagenorhynchus > Lagenorhynchus albirostris. The sequence continues at coordinate 117,396,894 of NC_083097.1, forward strand.
TTGTAGGTCTGTGTCTTTATTCTTGTCTTACCCCTAGGTTCTTCATTACATTTTTTTTCTTAAATTCCATATATATGTGTTAGCATATGGTATTTGTCTTTCTCTTTCTGACTTACTTCACTCTGTATGACAGACTCTAGGTCTATCCACTTCATTACAAATAGCTCAATTTCGTTTCTTTTTATGGCTGAGTAATATTCCATTGTATATATGTGCCACATCTTCTTTATCCATTCATCTGATGATGGACACTTAGGTTGTTTCCATCTCTGGGCTATTGTAAATAGAGCTGCAATGAACATTTTGGTACATGACTCTTTTTGAATTATGGTTTTCTCAGGGTATATGCCCAGTAGTGGGATTGCTGGGTCATATGGTAGTTCCATTTGTAGTTTTTTAAGGAACCTCCATACTGTTCTCCATAGTGGCTGTACCAATTCACATTCCCACCAGCAGTGCAAGAGGGCTCCCTTTTCTCCACACCCTCTCCAGCATTTATTGTTTCTAGATTTTTTGATGATGGCCATTCTGACTGGTGTGAGATGATATCTCATTGTAGTTTTGATTTGCATTTCTCTAATGATTAATGATGTTGAGCATTCTTTCATGTGTTTGTTGGCAGTCTGTATATCTTCTTTGGAGAAATGTCTATTTAGGTCTTCTGCCCATTTTTGGATTGGGTTGTTTGTTTTTTTGATATTGAGCTGCTTGTAAATTTTAGAGATTAATCCTTTGTCACTTGCTTCATTTGCAAATATTTTCTCCCATTCTGAGGGTTGTCTTTTGGTCTTCTTTATGGTTTCCTTTGCTGTGCAAAAGCTTTGAAGTTTCATTAGGTCCCATTTGTTTATTTTTGGTTTTATTTCCATTTCTCTAGGAGGTATGTCAAAAAGGATCTTGCTGTGATTTATATCATAGAGTGTTCTGCCTATGTTTTCCTCGAAGAGTTTGATAGTTTCTGGCTTTACATTTAGGTCTTTAATCCATTTTGAGCTTATTTTTGTGTATGGTGTTAGGGAGTGATCTAATCTCATACTTTTATATGTACCTGTCCAGTTTTCCTAGCACCACTTATTGAAGAGGCTGTCCTTTCTCCACTGTACATTCCTGCCTCCTTTATCAAAGATAAGGTGACCATATGTGTGTGGGTTTATCTCTGGGCTTTCTATCCTGTTCCGTTGATCTATCTTTCTGTTTTTGTGCCAGTACCATACTGTCTTGATTACTGTAGCTTTGTAGTATAGTCTGAAGTCAAGGAGCCTGATTCCTCCAGCTCCGTTTTTCATTCTCAAGATTGCTTTGGCTATTCGGGGTCTTTTGTGTTTCCATACAAATTGTGAAATTTTTTGTTCTAGTTCTGTGAAAAATGCCAGTGGTAGTTTGATAGGGATTGTATTGAATCTGTAGATTGCTTTGGGTAGTAGAGTCATTTTCACAATATTGATTCTTCCAATCCAAGAACATGGTATATCTCTCCATCTATTCGTATCATCTTTAATTTCTTTCATCAGTCTCTTGTAATTTTCTGCATAAAGGTCTTTTGTCTCCTTAGATAGGTTTATTCCTAGATATTTTATTCTTTTTGTTGCAGTGGTAAATGGGAGTGTTTTCTTGATTTCACTTTCAGATTTTTGATCATTAGTGTATAGGAATGCCAGAGATTTCTGTGCATTAATTTTGTATCCTGCTGCTTTACCAAATTCATTGATTAGCTCTCGTTGTTTTCTGGTGGCATCTTTAGGATTCTCTATGTATAGTATCATGTCATCTGCAAACAGTGATAGCTTTACTTCTTCTTTCCCGATTTGGATTCCTTTTATTTCTTTTCCTTCTCTGATTGCTGTGGCTAAAACTTCCAAAACTGTGTTGAGTAATAGTGGTGAGAGGGGGCAACCTTGTCTTGTTCCTCATCTTAGAGGAAATGGTTTCAGTTTTCACCATGGAGAACGATGTTGGCTGTGGGTTTGTCATATATGGCCTTTTAATATGTTGAGGTAGGTCCCCTCTATGCCTAGTTTCTGGAGAGTTTTTATCATAAATCAATGTTGAATTTTGTCAAAAGCTTTTTCTGCATCTATTGAGATGATCATATGGTTTTTATCCTTCAATTTGTTAATATTGTGTATCATATGGATTGATTTGCGTATATTGAAGAATCATTGCATTCCTGGGATAAATCCACTTGATCATGATGTATGATCCTTTTAATGTGCTTTTGGATTGTGTTTGCTAGCATTTTATTGCGGATTTTTCATCTATGCTCATCAGTGATATTGGCCTGTGGCTTTCTTTTTTTGTGACATTTTTGTCGGGTTTTGGTATCAGGGTGATGGTGGCCTCGTAGAATGGGTTTGGGAGTGTTCCTCCCTCTGTTATATTTTGGAAGAGTTTGAGAAGGATAGGTGTTAGCTCTTCTCTAAATGTTTGATAGAATTTGCCTGTGAAGCCATCTGGTCCTGGGCTTTTGTTTGTTGGAAGATTTTTAATCACAGTCTCAACTTCAGTGCTTGTGATTGGTCTGTTAATATTTTCTATTTCTTCCTCATTGTGTCTCGGATAGTTGTGCTTTCCTAAGAATTTGTCCATTTCTTCCAGCTTGTCCATTCTATTGGCATACAGTTGCTTGTAGTAATCTCTCACGATCCTTTGTATTTCTGCAGTGTCAGTTGTTACTTCTCCCTTTTCTTTTCTAATTCTGTTGATTTGAGTCTTCTCCCTTTTTTTCACGATGAGTCTGGCTAATGGTTTATTAATTTTGTTTATCTTCTCAAAGAACCAGCTTTTAGTTTTATTGATCTTTGCTATTGTTTCCTTCATTTCTTTTTCATTTATTTCTGATGTGATCTTTATGATTTCTTTCTTTCTGCTAACTTTGGGTTTTTTTTTGTTCTTCTTTGTCTAATTGCTTTAGGTTTACAGTTAGGTTGTTATTTGAGATGTTTCTTGTTTCTTGAGTTATTGCTATAAAACTTCCCTCTTAGAACTGCTTTTGCTGTATCCCATAGGTTTTGTGTTTTTGTGTTTTCATTGTCATTTGTTTCTAGATATTTTTTGATTTCCTCTTTGATTTCTTCACTGATATCTTGGTCATTTAGTAGTGCATTGTTTATCCTCCATGTGTTTTTTTTTTTTGTTACAGATTATTTTTCCTGTAATTGGTATCTAGTCTCATAGCGTTGTGGTCAGAAAAGACACTTGATATGATTTCAGTTTTCTTAAATTTACCAAGGCTTGATTTGTGACCCAAGATATGATCTATCCTGGGGAATGTTCCATGTGCACTTGAGAAGAAAGTGTATTCTGTTGTTTTTGGATGGAATATCCTATAAATATCAATTAAGTCCATCTTGTTTAATGTATCATTTAAAGCTTGTGTTTCCTTATTTATTTTCATTTTGGATGAACTGTTCATTGGTGAAAGTGGGGTATTAAAGTCCCCTACTATGATTGTGTTACTGACGATTTCCCTTTTATGGCTGTTAGCATTTGCCTTATGTATTGAGGTGCTCCTATGTTGGGTGCATATATATTTATAATTGTTATATCTTCTTCTTGGATTGATCCCTTGATCTTTATGTAGTGTTCTTCTTTGTCTGTTGTAATAGTCTTTATTTTAAAGTCTATTTTGTCTGATATGAGAATTCCTACTCCAGCTTTCTTTTGATTTCCCTCTGCATGGAATATCTTTTCCCATTCCCTCACTTTCAGTCTGTATGTGTCCCTAGGTCTGAAGTGGGTCTCTTGTAGACAGCATATATATGGGTCTATATTTCTATATTTCTTGCATGGAGCCAGTCTATATTTCTTGCATGGAGCATTTAATCCATTTACATTTAAGGTAATTATCAATATGTATGTTCCTATTACCATTTTCTTAATTGTTTTGGGTTTGTTATTGTAGGTTGTTTCCTTCTCTTGTGTTTCCTGCATAGAGAAGTTCCTTTAGCATTTGTTTTAAAGCTGGTTTGGTGGTGCTGAATTCTCTTAGTTTTTGCTTGTCTGTAAAATTTTAATTTCTCTGTCGAATCTGAATGACATCCTTGCTGGGTAGAGTAATCTTGGTTGTAGATTTTTCCCTTTCATCACTTTAATATGTCCTGCTGCTCCCTTCTGGCTTGCAGAGTTTCTGCTGAAAGGTCCGCTGTTAACCTTATGGGGATTCCCTTGTATGTTATTTTTCCCTTGCTGCTTTTAGTATTTTTTCTTTGTATTTAATTTTTGATAGGTTGATTAATATGTGTCTTGGCGTGTTTCTCCTTGGATTTATCCTGTATGGGACTCTGCACTTCCTGGACTTCATTAACTATTTCCTTTCCCATATTAGGGAAGTTTTCAACTATAATCTCTTCAAATATTTTCTCAGTCCCTTTCTTTTTCTCTTCTTCTTCTGGGACCCCTATAATTCGAATGTTGGTGTGTTTAATGTTGTCCCAGAGGTCTCTGAGCCTGTCCTCAATTCTCTTTATTCTTTTTTCTTCATTCTTCTTTGCAGTAGTTATTTCCACTATTTTATCTTCCAGGTCACTTATCCATTCTTCTGCCTCAGTTATTCTGCTATTGATTCCTTCTAGAGAATTTTAAATTTCATTTATTTTGTTGTTCATCATTGTTTGTTTGCTCTTTAGTTCTTCTAGGTCCTTGTTAAATGTTGTATTTTCTCCGTTCTATTTCCAAGATTTTGGATCATCTTTACTGTCATCACTCTGAATTCTTTTTTAGGTAGACTGCTGGTTTCCTCTTCATTTGTTTGTTCTGGTGGGTTTTTACCTTGCTCCTTCATCTGCTGTGTGTTTCTGTCTTCTCATTTTGCTTATCTTACTGTGTTTGGGGTCTCCTTTTTGCAGGCTGCAGGTTCATAGTTCTCCTTGTTTTTGTTGTCTGCCTGCAGTGGCTAAGGTTGGTTCAGTGTGTTGTGTAGGCTTTCTGGTGGAGGGGACTAGTGCCTGTTTTCTGGTGGATGAGGCTGGATCTTGTTTTTCTGGTGGGCAGGTCTGCATCCAGTGGTGTGTTTTGGGGTGTTTGTGACCTTATTATGATTTGAGGCAGCCTCTCTCTTAATGGGTGGGGTTGTGTTCCTGTCTTGCTAGTTGTTTGGCATAGGGTGTCCAGCACTGTAGCTTGCTGGTCGTTGAGTCGAGCTGGGTCTTAGCGTAGAGATGGAGATCTCTGGGAGAGCTTTCTTCGTTTGATATTATGTGGAGCCGAGAGGCCTCTGGTGGACCAATGTCCTGAACTCGGCTTTCCCACCTCAGAGGCACAGGCCTGACACAGCTGGAGCACCAATACCTTGTCAGCCACACAGCTCAGAAGAAAAGGGAGGAAAGAAGAAAGAAAGAAAGAAAAAAATAAAATAATTAAAATAAAAAGTAAAAAATAATTACTAAAAATTTAAAAAGTTTAAAAGTAATATAAAAAAGAAAGAAAGAAGAGAGCAACCAAACCAAAAAACAAATCCACCAATGATAACAAGTGCTAAAAACTATACTCAAAAAAAAAACCCCAAAAAACAAAGAAACAAAAACAATGGACAGACAGACCATTGGACAAATGGTAAAAGCAAAGCTATACAGACAAAATCACACAAAGAAGCATACACATACACGCTCACAAAAAGAGAAAAAGGAAAAAAAAATATATATCATTGCTCCCAAAGTCCACCGCCTCAATTTTGGGATGATTCATTATCTATTCAGGTATTCCACACATGCAGGGTACATCAAGGTGATTGTGGAGATTTAATCCACTGCTTCTGAGGCTGCTGGGAGAGATTTCCTTTTCTCGTCTTTGTTCGCACAGCTCCCGGGGTTCAGCGTTGGATTTGGCCCTGCCTCTGCGTGTAGGTCGCCTGAGGGCATCTGTTCTTCGCCCAGACAGGACAGAGTTAAAGGAGCAGCTGCTTTGGGGGCTCTGGCTCACTCAGGCCAGGGGGAGAGAGGGGGTACGGTGTGCGGGGCGAGCCTGCAGAGGCCAACATGACGTTGCACCAGCCTGAGGCGCGCCGTGAGTTCTCCTGGGGAAGTTGTCCCTGGATCATGGGACCCTGGCAGTGGCAGGCTGCACAGGCTCCTGAGGGGAGGTGTGGATAGTGACCTGTGCTCGCACACAGGCTTCTTGGTGGCTGCAGGAGCAGCCTTAGCGTCTCATGCCCTTCTCTGGGGTCCGCGCTGTTAGCTGCGGCTCATGCCGATCTCTGGAGCTCATTTAGGCGGTGCTCTGAATCCCCTCTCCTCGCGCACCCCGACACAATGGTCTCTTGCCTCTTAGGCAGGTCCAGACCTTCTCCTGGACTCCCTCCCGGCTAGCCGTAGTGCACTAGACCCCTTCATTCTGTGTTCACGCCACCACCCCAGTGCTCTCCCTGGGATCTGACCTACGAAGCCCAAGCCTCAGCTCCCAGCCCCCGCCCGCCCCGGCGGGTGAGCTGACAAGCCTCTGGGGCTGGTGAGTACTGGTCAACACCGGTCCTCTGTGCGGGAATCCCTCCGCTTTGCCCTCCACACCCCTGTGGCTGAGCTCTCCTCCGCGGCTCCGAAGCTTCCCCCCTCTGCCACCCGCAGTCTCCACCCGCGAAGGGGGTTCCTAGTGTGTGGAAACTTTTCCTTCTTCACAGCTCCCTCCTACTGGTGCAGGTCCCGTCCCTATTCTTTTGTCTCTGTTTTTCTTTTGCCCTACCCAGGTACGTGGGGAGCTTCTTGCCTTTTGGGAGGTCTGAGGTCTTCTGCCAGCGTTCAGTAGGTGTTCTGGAGGAGTTGTTCCACATGTAGATGTATTTGTGATGTATTTATGGGGAGGAAGGTGATCTCCACTTCTTACTCTTCTACCATCTTGAAGGTTTCTCTTGAGATTGGTTTTCATCTTGGCAATTGAATTGTCTGTTTTTGATTGGTTCATCTTTGTAGTTTCTAGTTCCATTTTACAGTGATCTGTGTCTCTTTTGATAATCTTTCTTAAATCAGTGAGCATTTTTATTACCACCTTTTTTTTTTTCCCAAAGCATAAGTTTATTGAGTTTGCATTTGTATTTTTATCAGCAAGAGGGTGTTTCCCTGAGGAGGAATTTTATCCTGGAAGCTAGTGCCTCAGGCCTGCCCAGTCTTTCTCTTTGTCCTTTAGCTTCAAGGAGCTGTATTACCACCTTTTTCAACTTGGGGTCTAATAGACTGATGAGTTCTGTTTTACTATTTGTTCTTTCGGGGAATTTCTCTTGTTCTTTTCATTGGGAGTAGTTCCTCTGCCTTTTCATTTTACTTAACCGTTTCTCCTAAATTCATAGAGACAGAAAGTTATCTGCTGTGGTCTTGAAGGGGTGTTTTTATGTGGGAGTGTCCCTATGTAGACTGCATGTCCAGTGTTTTTGGTGTGAGGGCTGGTTTTGGTATGGACACTAGCCTCGTCTTTCTTCAGGGTGTGCTGGCTGTTATCCCCTTGATGTGGGGGTGGTGGTGGTGGTGGTGATTAGTGTTGTAGTATCTAGAGCCTGTGCAGGATGTGAGTCAAGGCTTCCTCTCTGCTCTATGACTGTGGCTGCCCTGTCAGGGGTGGGTCTGTTCCCCAGTTGTTGGATAAGAACCTCTGAAGTTCTGAAACTGACGGTCAGTTTCAGTCAGGCTCCATTGCCCTTGAGTGCATGCCCTGCCCCAAAGGAGGTGAGTACTGAAGCAAGTGAGGCCTGTGCAGTCAGAAAGGACCTATGCACTGCCTGTGTAGGTGTCCGCAGTTCACCCAGAAGCAGCCCAAGGTCATGTCCCTTTCTCTGTTGTGTTCGTCCCAGATCTAGTGCAAGGCTGCGGTGTGGAGTAGGCTGGGGGTCAGGGCGTTGTGGCTGCAGGAATTGAGGTGGCTGGGCTGCCCTAAGGTCTGGGCTGTCTCTGTGGCAGTCTTCTCCCAGGACCTGTCTGCCCCAGATCTAGCACTAAGCCGCAAGTGAGGAGTGGGCAGAGCTGGGGGTGGGGAGGTGCTCTCTCATTGGGAGACGAACTCCTGACTGTGCTGACAAGGCCATTGCCATCCCAACCAGACCATACTCTATGCAGAGGCGTAGCTAGATTGAATCCTCTCCAGGGCCTGCCTGGAGACAGGTGCTTAGCCACTGCATGCTCTTATGGCACTGCCCTATGCATGTTGTGACAGTGGTCTCCCTGGCTCCACCCAGATCGCACCCTAGCTAACCCAGTCTGTCTCTGCATAGCTAGACCAGGTCTTTGCCCAGATGGTGTGCCAGGCTGTGGTGTGGAGTGAACTGGACTAGAGTGTTAGCCCCTTTATGTTGAGAAGTGTAGCAAGGCTGCAGACGCCAGTGCATGGCTCTCTCTGCCCTGATTGTTGGCAAGCCAGCATCTGTGCACTTCTGCAAGTAGAGTCTAGGCTTTTCCAGTCCTTCTGTCTGTCTCAGCGGATTTCCCAGCAGGCAAGGGGGCTTGTCTCCTCTGCACGGGACACCAGGACTGGGCATGACCTCCTTGCTCCCCAGGACAAGGGTCTGCCCATGTGGACCTTCTCTTCCATATAGATCTCTACCAGGGGTGTAGTTCCCGACCTGGTAATTTTTTTCTTTTTTTTTCTATCCTAACTGGTTACATGGAGATCTTTTTTGCAGCTTTTGTTGTTTAGGAGTTCTTCTGCCAGTTTCCGGGTTAGTTTTCGGTGAGGATTGTACCACATGTAGATGTGTGTTTGATGTGTTGTTGGGAGAGGTGAGCTCCACGTCATCCTATTCCACTATCTTGATCCTCTTCTCCTACTGGCTTATGAGAGATATTTATGCTAGGCTTAGAATTTAAAAAATTTTTATTTTTATTGAAGTATAGTTGATTTACAACATTGTGCCAATCTCTGCAAAGTGACTCAGTTATACACTTGTAGACATTCTCTTTTTTAGAATATTCTTTTCCATTATGGTTTATCCCAGGAGACTGGATATAGTTCCCTGTGCTACACAGTAGGACCTTGTTGTTTAGGTGTAGAATTTTAAGTTAACTATAATTTTACATCAGATGTTGACAGTGTCATTTCATTGTATTTTGTTTTCCACTATTGCTGCTGGGAAGTTAGTTCTCCATCATTACTTAAAAAGAAATTGATCTTTTATATCTATTTTAAGATAATCTTCAGTATTCCGCAATCTCACTATGATCTATATATGTGTTTATTTGGCCCTATATGAGATTCATTTGGCTTCTTGAATTAGTGGTTTGGCGTTATGAAAAATTCTAATTATCTCCTCAAATATTGCTTTTATCCCTTCTGTTTTATCCTTCTGGGACTCCAGTTAGAATAGAGTGAAATGGTATATATAGATCTGTGTCTTGTAAAGTCTTTCATAATCTCCATCTGTTTTCTCTTTTTGCTACATTCTTTTTGCCTTCAGTCTATTCTTTTTCATCTATGTCTGATATGTTCTTAAAACTACCCGTTGAGTTTTAAACTTTCATTTATTACAACTTTACATTTCTAGCAGTTCTATTTGTTCTTTCCTCAAATATACTTGCTCATTCTTCACGGTTTCTGTTCCCTCCATTTATTTTCAAACATTTATTTCCTTAGATACATTAAATACAGACATTTCATATTTTGTGTTTGATAATTCCATTGTCTGACATCAATGCATGTCTGCTTCAGCTGTTTTTATTTCTGCTCGTTCTCACTCTGGTATCTTGTTTCCTTGCACGTTGAACTACCTTTTTTTTTTTTTAATGGTAAGTTGCTCACTTAACTTGAAATTCTATTTTTGGAAATTATTTGAAGCCTGGGGTAAAGAGGCATTATTCTAATTTAACCACATTCCAGGGCATTACCAGTTTGAAAGCAATATAAAATTACATTCTCTGAGGATTTTATCCCTGTACCCACCACCCCTTGCCAACTGTCCAGGTCCAGTGCATACACGCTACAAAATTATGTGGGGGCTAGAAGTGGTTCCAAATTCTTAGTAGTGATTCCTATCCCCCACCCTCTCTGCCCTACTTCTAGGCTCAGGAATAGTGTTTCAGACAGTTTTTATTGTAGCCCCTGGATGGAAGTTACATGTAGCTCACTTAACAGTGATGTGTATCCCTTTCAGAATCTCTCCTTTGATGGGATGAATCTTAGACTTTCCATGTTGGTTGATTCTAAACCTTTTTCACCTCGTCCTTGTGCGAAGTAAGGCTATGACAAGGAAGCTCAATTACCAAGTACTAAAGACAAATGGATAGGAACTAACTACGGATACATGTGATATCATGGATGAATTTCAAAGCATTATGCTAAACGAAGGATGCTCAGTGCAAAAGGCTACATACTTTGTGATTCTCTTTATACAGAACAGAAACCAGATCAGTGTGGTTACCAGGGGCTGTGGGTGGGGTGAGAGACTGAATGAAAAGTAGCATGAGAAAACTTTTGGGGGTAATGGAAATATTCTACATCTTGATTGCGGTGGTAGTTAAATGATTATGTATGTTTGCCACTCATCAAACTGTACACCTTAAAGGAGTGAATTTTACTACATGGAATTTATATCTCAATAAACCTGACTTTAAATGAAACAGATCTCTCTCTCTCTCTCTGTCTCTCTCTCTCTGTCTCTCTGTCTCTCTCTCTCTCACACACACACACACACACACGCACACGCACACGCACACACCCCTGAAGTTCAAATGTATCCATATCTCTGAATGTCTCCAGGGTGAAGCTGTTATAAGTGGTCTAATTATCCCTCTGGGGTTCCTAGAGGGCAGAGATTTTTGTCTATTCAGTGCTGTATCCCTAGCACATAGAAAAATCCTAAAATATTGTAGGACCTCTATAGATACTGGCGAATTGACTAAATTAATGAATTTTAAGCAGTGGCCTGCCAACTTTTAAAGATCAAAAGAACTCTCATGGAAACAAACAAACAAACAAACTTTCTTGAGTGCCAAAGATCTTCGTCTGTCATAATGAGAAAAGTAGTAGACTAAGGAGTAGGAATCTGATTTCTATGACAGCTGTGTTTCTAACTTGGAGTTAAGACATCCCATTTCTCTGGGCCTCAGTTTCTTTATATATAAAATGAAACCTATACTAGGTATCTCCTGTTTCTCACAGAAAAAAAATTACAATTTTAACTCTCCACATCTATTCTCTTTTCATTCACCTCTTCCACATCCAGAAATCCAGAAATAACAAGAGGATGAATCATCAGTTTCATGTTATCTTGGTTTATTAAATTTTAGAAATAAATTACATTTCCTTAATTGTCATATTTAGAGCATATCAGAAATGAGGCCTCATTTAATACATATTTATTAACAGATTACTGTATTTCTCATGACTGTTATTGTGGAATTGGGATACGGGGAAATGCTTAATATGTACAAGTATTCCCCAGAGCCTCATGAGAGTGAATTAATGAACAATCGGAGTGGTTAGGTAATCTTGGAAGGATTAGAGAACAACTTTTTATTTTTTTTATTGAAGTATAACTGGTTTACAATGTTGTGTTAATTTCTGCTGTATAGCAAAGTGGTTCAGTTATACATATATATATATATATATATATATATATATATATATACACATTCTTTTTAAAAAAATATTCTTTTCCATTATGGTTTATCACAGGATATTGAATATGATTCCCTGTGCTATACAGTAGGACCTTGTTGTTTATCCATTCTCTATATAGTAGTTTGTATCTGCTAACCCCAGCCTTCCACTCCATCCCTCCTCCAACCCCCTCCCTCCTCCAACCCCCTCCCCCTTGGCAACCACAAGTCTAGAGAATACTTCTTAAATGTACCTAAGATTATCTGAAAAGAATTTCAAAAATATCAATAAAATTTGTAGTGTTTGTGTATTAGCTATTATATATGAACTAATGAATATTGATTATTGCATAAAAATACTTAAAAAATAGAATTTGGCATTTATCCATAATAATGAAAATCAATTTTTAAGATAGTTTGAAAATCAATAAGAAGTATTGAGGTAGGTCACCTTAAAGGAGAGAAAAATAATTATAAAGTTTTTCCCTTTCTCACAGTGTTCTTTAAATGTTGCACTATCCTTCCATTCTTCCATGGCTTCTAAATCTGTGTACATGCTTTTCCCTATTACTAAGTCACTGTTGCCCTTCCTGGATAACTCCCAATCTTTCAGAGCCCAGCCTTTCATAACCTTCCATTCCCCCACCTGGAATATTGAGTTTTTCTATTATGCTATATTCTTATGATAGTCTGTAACATATTTATTATAACAATTTAATTGCCTATCTTACCATTAGGACCCAAGTTTTTTGAGGCTGAAACGGTGTCCATCTCATTCAACATCATATTTCTGACCCTGAGTAGGCCAAACACACAGAAGGTGCTTAATAATTAGTAACTGAGGGACCTCCCTGGCGGTCCAGTGGTTGACACCACACTTCCACTACAGGGGGCATGGGTTCGAACCCTGGTCAGGGAATTAAGATCACGCATGCCATGCAGCATGGCCAAAAAAATAGAAAGAAAACAACAAAACTGAATGACTGTAGTGCTAATTGAGTGTTAGGTGAAATGAAACTTTAGAAGTCCCTCGATTTAACACTTCTGTGAAAAAGAGCTGGCACAAGTTTTTTAGTGATTGAATTCTAAAACTCCTTTATTGGGCCCGTGAGAAGGATTTAAGAGCTCTGTGGAACGGACAATTTGCAAGAATAGGAGTCCGGGTGATTATGATGGCAATTATTAGAAACAGCCTTAATATATATACAAGTGAACACAAAAAACTAGTTTGTGAACATCAGTGCATCACATGAAGGTCTTGGAAAAAGCTTTGAAAGTCATTGGTTCAGATAAAATAGGAAGTTCAATGAAGACCTCTCCACAGAGGAAGTTTATGTTTCTATTTTGAGGCAAACAGTAAGTATCTGTAATTACTTCAGAAGAGGAGAAGAGTTTCCCAGTAAGGGAAATCATAGGCAGAGAAGTAAATAGTATCCACAGAGCTACGAAGAAACTGCCTCATTTTTTCCTTCAGGCAGCCACCATTACAGTCAAGTAACCTATATACTTGGATCTAATATCAAGGAATTGTGAATTTAGAAGTTAACTAATTTATTACTAATATATATACTAATATAACTAATTTATTATGTATATAGATCATCAAACCTGGAAATTCATGTAATCTCTACTTCAAGTAGCATTATTTAAAAGGAATCCAAGCTGAATAATATTTTCATAATGGATTGTCACATTAAATCAGATTTTTATATTATCACTTCATTGAATCTGCTCTGCCAAGGTCACAAAGGACCTCCATCTTTCCATCTCACGTTTCATCTAACTAAACACAGCGGTATTTCCTTCCTCCTTCTTGACACAGTGACTTTCAGACTTTCAGAACATATTCTCTCCTGATTTCCTATGACCACACTGGCTACTCCCCCTCAGTCTCCTTTGTTGGCTTCTCTCCATTTCCTAGACCTCAAAATGTTGACGTGCCCTAGGATTGGCCACCTTCTCTAACTACACTAATTCCCTAGGTGATCTCATTCAATTTCATTACTTTAATTATGGTTTTCCTAATCTTTGCTCAAATCTTTCTAGATGTGATATCTCCCCTAAGTCCACAGGCCTCAATAATCAATTGCCCAATCAACATAACATATATTTAACAAACATTTCAAATTTAACATGTCCAAAATTCTTGATTTTTTTTCCATACCAAAACTAACCCTAAATTTCCATAACAGTAAATAGCACCACCAATACCAAAATACCCCACACAAACTGAGGGCCATTTTTCTTTAACATTCTATATCTAAGACCATCATCAAATCATTTCAATTTTCTTTAAAATATGTCCCAAATCCAAGCAATCTATGTTAACTCCAGCACTGTCACCCTAATTCAAACTATCACTATTTTTTGCCCATATTTCTGCAATGGCCTTCTAACTGGTATCCCTTCTTATACCCATATAACAACCAGACTTATCTTTTTATTTTTAAATTTTATTTGAATCTCCATTCAAAACCCTCTCTTGGTTTCTCATCATCCCCTTTCTTCTTCTTTTTCATTTTTTTTCAAAATTTTTATTGGAATATAGTTGATTTACAATGTTGTGGTAGTTTCAGGTGTACAGCAAAGTGAATCAGTTATATATACATATCCACTCTTTTTTTTAGATTATTTTCCCATATAGGCTATCACAGAGTATTGGGTAGAGTTCCCTGTACAGTAAGTCGTTATTAGTCATCTATTTTATATATAGTAGTGTGTATATGTCAATCCCAATCTTCCAGTTTATCCCTACCCCCCCTTACACCCTGTAACCATAAGTTTATTTTCTACATCTGTAACTCTGTTTCTGTTTTGTAGATAAGTTCATTGGTACCCTTTTTTAAGATTCTACATATAAGCAATATCATATATTTGTCTTTCTGTCTGACTTACTTCACTCAGTATGACAATCTCTAGTTCCATCCATGTTGCTGCAAATGGCATTATTTCATTCTTTTTTATGGCTGAGTAGCATTCCATTGTATATATGTACTACATCTTCTTTATCCATTCCTCTGTTGATGGGTATTTAGGTTGCTTCCATGTCCTGCTATTGTAAATAGGGCTGCAGTGAACACTGGGGTGCATGTATCTTTTCGAATTATGGTTTTCTCCAGATATATGTCCAGGAGAGGGATTGCTGGATCATATGGCATAAATCGCAGCAAGATCTTTTTCGATCTACCTCCTAGAGTAATGAAAATAAAAATAAACAAGTGGGACCTAATGAAACTTAAAAGCTTTTGCACAGCAAAGGAAACCATACACAAAACAAAAAGACAACTCTCAGAATGAGAGAAAATATTTGCAAACAAAGCAACCAACAAGGGATTAATCTCCCTTTCTTTATAACACTTGCCACTACCTCACATAATATTGTACATCTATTTGTAGGCTCCCTATAGGCAGGGACTTTGTATTGTGTGCCCAGAGACTAGAAAAGGGTCTGACGCTTAATAGATGATTAATAAATATTTGCTGAGTAAATAAGTGAACCACCAAGTATTTTTTTTAAGAAACTTTGGTATCTGATGTTACAACCTGGTAGTACAGGTTATAATATCAGATGTACAATGATTATCTGATGATACCTGTCTTTGCAACTACATTCTAGGATCATACTTAGAGCCCCATGCACCACATTTTTTTCTCACATGACTGTAATAAAGAATTCCAGCTCTTCACTCTGGATGATCTTTTCTTCAGAATATGAGCCCTCTGATACACTATTTTCCAGGAGGAAGTAACTTATAAACTCTACTTTTAAGTATGATAGAAATGAAGATATGTATGTGACATATATGGACCCTATTTGTAGGAGTGATTTTTTTTTACAGTGAGTTAGTATAGTAGAGAGCTTCAAAACTCTACACTGTGATTGCACCAGAAATCCCCCTCCTGCCAAGACACAATATATATATTTTTATATGAAAGGAAAAGGTAAAAACCAGAGTTTTCAAGTGTTAAAACATAGACCTAAACTCATATTTATTTATTATTTCCACAAATACTTAATAAATTTCTGTAGTGTGTCAGGCATTATGCTAAACTAAGCACCAAGGAAACAGCAGGGAACAAGACAGATAGGGTCTGTGCACTCATAGAATTTACCTTAGAGTGGGAGCAGTTAGACAGTGAATGGGCAGAGGAATATATAAAATGACTAAAAACTGTGATTAGTGCTCTTAATAAATACAATGCTGTGCTAGAAAAAGGTGGACTGTGGTAGGCAGAATAATGCCCCTCAAAGATGTCCACAACTCTAGTCTTCAGAACTTGTGAATATGTTATAATACGTAACAAAGGAGAATTAATGTTGCTAAATCAGCTGTCCTTGATCAGGACAGTATACTGAAATATCTGGCTGGATTCAACAATATCGAAAGGGTGGAAAAGAGGGAAGAGAGGGTCACAGTCTGAGAGAGACTTGAAGATGCTGCACTACTGATGGTGAAGATGGAAGAAGGAGCCACAAATCCAGAAGTGCCTCCAGCCTCTAAGAGCTGGAAAAGGCAAGGAAATGGATTCTCCCCGAGAGCCTCCAGAAGGAAACTGCTCCTGCTGGTGCCTTGATTTTAGCCCAGTGAGACCCATTGCAGACTTCTGACCTTCAGAAGTCTCAGATCATAAATTTGTATTGTTTAAAGCCACTAAGTTTGTGATAATTTGTGATGGCAGCAAATAGAAAAATGACACGGGGACTTCAGATAGGAGAGTCAAAGCAAGTTTCTCTAAAATGGTATCATTAATCTGAGAGTTGAAAGATTAGAAGGAACATGTTATGAAAAGAGCTGGTGATAATGCATTCCAGGAAGAGAAAACAGCAAGTCCAAGGGCCTTAAGATTGAAAAGAGATAGATATGTTCTGGAAACTGATGAAAGCTCAGAGTAATGCAAGTGTGATGATTGAGGGAGAAAATGGTTAATAAGAGATTGGAAATTTAGGTAGGATTAGTTTTTGCAGGGCCTTATAGGCGACTTTAAGGAATTTAGATTGCATAACATAATTAACATGTAGAAATCAGTGTATAGCTCAATAGATATTTAAAGGGTGAACACACTTGAGTAACCACCACCCAGATCGGGAAACAGAATATTACCAATACCCCCTGAAGCCTCCTTCATGCCCCCTTTCAGTCTTTATCTCCACCAAAGGCAACCACTATTCTGACTTCCCTTAGTTTTTCCGATAATTGAGCTTTATATAAGTAGAATCGTACAAAATGTTGTTTCTGATTTTTTTCCTGCTGAACATCACATTGTGAGATTTATACATACTGTTGCATGTAGCAGTAGTTTTTTAAAAAGTCATTACTGTATGTATTTCTGTATATGGCAATAACAATATATCCATTCTATTGTTGAAGTTTGGATTGCTTCCAAGTTTAAGATGAACATTCTTTTACATGTCTTTTTGTGTGCACATATAAGTATTTCTATTGAGACTATACCTAAGACTGCAATTACTGAGTTGTAGGGTATGCATATATTGAACTTTGGTAAATGCTGACAGTTTTCCAGAGTGACTGTACCAACTTATAGCCCATCAGTGTGTGATAGCTGAAGTTGCCCCATCCTTTCCAACACTTGAAAATGTCAGCTTTTTAATTAATTAATTCTCTTTGGTGGATAAAGGCATTTCATTGTGGTTTAAAATTCCATTTCTTGGATAATTAATGATGTTGAAACCTTTTAATATGCTTATTGGCTTTTTGAACATCCTGTTTTACTAAGTGCTTGTTCAGTGACTTACTTCAGTTTTTTAAAGATAATTCTGGTTTCCATGGAGAGATTATATTAGCCAGTTTTAAGTATTTGTTTGGATCTTGGTGTAACATGAATGAAGTTTGGTATATGCATAAAAAATTTATTTTATAAGTGATTAGGTACAGAAGGTGTGCAATACAACACCATCAAAGTGCAATTTACTTGAAGGATTTATGATGAAACTGAATCAAATCATGCTTTCTGAAAAGTGTTGATCTAACCTAAGACACCATCATCAACTTTAACAGAGTATAATACTTCCTCATGAATTGAATTTGTTAATGAAATGGTGTCCTTTAAAAACAAGCTTTATAGAAATTTAATGATTGAAGGAGAGAAAATGCAATGCTGCATAAAATTTAGTTTAATGTCCTCCAGAAAAAATTAATTTTACTAGCTTGAAACTGAGACATAAATATGAGAAGAAAAAGGGCATGTCCAATTAATGGGATTTCTGGCTGCCTGCCCGAGAAGCTTGTGCAAAGTCTTACAATACAAGGTAAAACCCACCTCCTCTGGAGCAAGTCGTATGCCTGTCCAGAATGCAGAGGGTTCCGCCCAGCAATAAATTAACTTTGTACAGCATGCTTTATTGCTCTGCCCTGCATTCTAGCAGGCTTTCTGTCATTGTCTCTCCCCCTGAGTGGCTTGCTTTGCTTGTTGTTTTAAAGATGACTCAGTCAGATTCTTAGTCTTTCATCTTCTCCTTTCCCTACCCCCACCCCATTTTTGCTCCCAGAGTATCAAAGCCAGAGCAGAGCCTTTTTTGGTTGATGTTCCAGCATACTGAGCTATTATTGGCCCTGAGAAGTGAACTGGTTTTCTCTTTCATAGGTTATATCTGTCGTGTAACCAGGCTCTCTCTGGCTCTCCCAATTCTCTGAAGCTAGTGATCACAAATATCCATGGCTTATGGGGGTGGGGCTGCTTTTAATCCCAGCCTCCTCCTGGGACAACAGGTGCAATCCCCTCTGCAGCTCCAAGTAAGGGGACAGCAGAGCAGCCACAGATCCAAGGCTGACAGGGCTGCCACTCTGTGGAGTTCTGCGCTGCTGCTTTCCTTCCTCCACTCCGTTGGTCTATATTTGAAGAGCCTAGTAAATTAATTTCCCAGGGGCAAGGGATGAGAAAGGGTGGGGTGAAGGAAGGGAGTGCCTTAGGGGCGAAAAATACAGTCGACTCGCCCTCTGCTGGTTAAAGATCTGAATTATCGCCGCCAAAAATAGTGGGAAATAGTGAGAAAGCAGTCCGTACAACACGGATAATTTACAGGTAAAACTCGGCTTAATTTAGCTTATTTGTCCATCTTAAATAGCTACTTGTTCCCGTTAGCTCTACCTGCTGCCCCAGCACTGAGACTGATTCTAAACACTAGAACTAGTAAATATATCAAGCTGTCCTGAGTGCATTTTCATTTGCCCTTGGGCTTTTGCTGTTACGTAAGTTAAAACCCGCAGATGTGCTCTTTTTTGTTTAATTTGTTGCTAGGCAACTAGAAAGATGACACCTAAACCATCAATTTTAGAGTACACTCGTGCTTCAGTCCAACCTCTCTAAAATAGTAATTTCATGTGAACAAAAAGAGCTTCTGTTTGGGTTTTCGGCACTCACTGAAAAACTATGCAGAAAAAGCAGTCCATCCCCATGCTGGTTTCTTAGGAAAGCTGACAGGCAGCTTTGTGCAAGAAGAGGGATTGGCCGCCATAACTCACACGGACTTTTGTACCGCCTTCGTTGTCTTAACGCGTTTTGTCGGAATAAACCAACACACCGAGGCTGGTTAATCTACTGTCTCTCGCACCGCAAGATAGCATTTCTAAGAATGCACTTAGAATCTGGTGGGTAGTGAGGGGGAAAAATTAGGATTTTTGCATTACGATGTATTATTTAAAATCACCTGGTTCTCCTGCCAACCTAAATGTCCCAAATCGAGTTCTTTCCCCCTCCATATCTGGCTTTGTAAATGGTCAGTCACGCAGCCCTTGGAACCAGTTGGGATTGGCCAGTTCCTTTGTCAGGTGAAAATCTCTGCAGCGAGTCATGGGACTAAATTGGGCGGTGTCGCTGTCCGCGTCGAGGGTGCTGAACTCTAGGCGTGGCCAGAGAGGCTTCCTTTGCATGACAACTTCCGGTAGGGCGGGGTCAGGGTCGCTCTCCAAAAAGTGGAGCCACCTGCCACCTGGTGGTAGATGAGGAAAATGCTTTTGATAAAGTTCAAAAAGGACTTTGGATGGAGATCCTAAACTCTGAAGAAACAAATCGGAGGGGTTTGGAATATTGAACCTCAGGAGGTGGTTTTGGGGAGATCTGGCCATTTTAAAAAGCCACAGAGAGGTATAAAAGAATTGAGAATTTCCAGAGTGATCTCTCACTTCTACCACATCTCCTCAAATAATTTACAAATGTTAAAATTTTCCCAAGCATTTCTTTCAGCCTATCTTGTTATCAGATGACTATCTGAAAAATATTTGTTTTTATAGACATTTAGAAATAGTTACTAAATTATTCACAGAGTACATTTTGCTGAAAGAAATGCTTCTGAAGCTCTCTCTTGTTAGCCAAATACATTCAAGCAAGCTTAGCTGAGAGTACTTCTCTCTCTGATTTCTGCTTCTGGAAGGAAAAAAACAAGTGTAATTATATTTAGGAAGCGGTAAGAGGTCATAGAAATTCTAGGAGGAAAACTCAGGTTTCTTATTTTCTTCCAGGACTGGTATATATAAACTATCAGAGTTGAAAACACAGGAAAGTTAGGGTATGCTTCTTATGTTTACCCTGTGTATTTTCACACTGTGTACTTTTACACAGTGATGATGAAGTTACTTTGAAGTTTGTACATTTAACTTCAGATGGGGAGCCCCTGAAGTTAATCGGGTTGCTAAGTAGAGATTCTTTTGATAGATAATGAGAGTGAAACAGGAGAAAGAGGTAATGGAATAGTTCTTTCAAATGTTATCTTTATAAAAAACACTATGGAAAGGTGGGTACTTTTTTTTTTCAAGAGGCTATGAAGTCAAAATTCCAACTGACCTTACAATTTCTATGTTTTTGACAGTAACCTCTTCTTCCTAATTAGTTTAATATCACTCTTCCCATATTCCGAAACAAGTGACTGCTTTATAGCTGGAGTCTTACTATATCTTCAGATATGTGGGTTACAGTGTAAAGTTACTTCTAGCAAATTGAGAGTAACATGAATTTCTTTCTCAAACTTAGCAATCTCAGAAAAAGATAGAACTACCCAGGAAGCACACTTGGCTTTGTCAACCAACCCAGTTAATATTTAGTATTCTTATAGATGTTTTCTCATTTACTCTTCTATGGATCTTAACACAGAAAATAGTTATCATTTCTGTTTCCAGACATAAAACTTTTTTTTCAAAGTACTGATTTAAATAAAAATTTAGGTATCCAATTTGGGGATGTTATTTGAATTATCTTCACGGATAAAGGAGAGAAATTGGTTGGAGTTTAATTAAGAGAAGAATAAACATTCTAACCTAGCCTCCATTTGGTTAAATTGGGAAGTTTCTCAAACACCTGTCAGATTTCATGGAACGACACCTATAACCCATGCTACCAGAGTCAACATGGGCATGAAAGCCCTCTGTTTAAAGTAAGAATGTAATATAAATCTGGACTATAAATGGTATTGGTTTATATTAAGGCTTCTTATATTACTGTGGAAGACAGAAACATTATACGCAGATGCACATGGTAAACAACAAGAGGCATTGTCATTTAAAGCAACAGATGGTAGATCAAAAGCAGCAGCAATAAATTGAGCTGCCTAAGAAAGACTTCTGTACCCTCAAAGCCTCTTGTTCCTGCCAAAAGGAATAAGAAACCTAAAATGCATGAAAAGACACAATAAAAGAAAAGAATCCTAAAATAATAGTGAAGTCTAAAACCGCAGGTGTGAACTCAATGTTTTAAAATACATGTGCTCCAGGGCTTCCCTGGTGGCGCAGTGGTTAAAAATCCGCCTGCCAATGCAGGAGACACAGCTTCAAGCCCTGGTCCGGGAAGATCCCACATGCTACAGAGCAACTAAGCCCCTGCGCCACAACTACTGAGCCCACGCGCCTAGAGCCCATGCTCCGTAACAAGAGAGGATGCTGCAATGAGAAGCCCGTGCACCGCAACGAAGAGTAGCCCCCGCTCCCACAACTAGAGAAAGCCCGGGTGCAGCAACAAAGACCCAATGCAGCCAAAAATAAATAAATTAAAAAAATAAATTAAAAAATTATAATAAAATAAAATACATGTGCTCCTAAAAAGTGTTTTTCAGATGAGTATATATGAAAGAAAGAGGGTATCCCAGATATTAATATGCTTATAAATATGACTATAACAAATATCATAAATATTAAAAGTAAGACTATTTCAAGTTTGAATACAATAGAAACAACCAATGGGGAGATTAGCCAGTATTGTAATTACACACGCACAGTAATGAAGTCCAGTTAAAAAAATCTTTGTGCTCCACCTATTCATCCTCCCTCCCCCTAAGTCCTGCCAACCACTGATTTTTCTTTTTTTCTTTTTTTACAGTTTCTATACTTTTGCCTTTTCTATAATGTCATATAGTTGAAATCATAGCGCAGCTTTTCAGACTTGCTTCTTTCACTTAGCAGCATGCATTTTAAGTAAGATGCATTTATGTTTCTTCCATATCTTTTCATGGCTTGATAGCTCATTTCTTTTTAGTGCTGAATAATAATAATAATAAAGAATAATTCATTATCTGGATATACCACAGTTTACTTATCAGTTCACCTACTGAAGGACATCTTGGTTGCTCCAAGTTTTGGCAATTATGAATAAAGCTGCTATAAACATTTGTGTGCAGGGTTTTGTGTGGACATAAGTTTTCAGCTACTTTGGGCAAATACCAAGGATCATGATTACCAAATTTTATTGTAAAAATATCATATTTTAAGATTTGCATAATGAGCAAATATATTGATGGTGCTGGGAACCAAATATTCTCACTTTGGTACAAGGCTAATATAAATATGAATTGGGGGATGGAAAGGAAGAAACCTGTTTTAATGGATTGAAAGTATAAATACCATGATTATACCCACACACATACACACACCACAGATACTTATGTAAGTACAAGTATATATTAATATAGGCAAGTATCATCCATGGATGTTGGAAAACACTGAGTAATAAAATTGTTTTGGAAATAGAATATTCACATAGTTTTTCCCCTAGCTTTATTGAGATATGATTGATATACAGTACTGTATAAGTTTAAGATATATAACAGTTGTTTGACTTACATCATGAAATGATTATCGCAATAAGTTTAGTGAACATTCACATCTCACATAGGTACAAAATGAAAGAAATAGAAAAAAAATTTCCTTGTGATGAGAACTCTCAACTTTCATATATAACATAAGGCAGTGTTAATTATATTTATCATGTTATATATTACATCCCTACTACTTATTTATCTTATAACTGGAAGTTTGAACCTTTTGACTACCTTCATACAATTCCTCTTCCTATCCTCACCCTCCCTCTGCCTCTGGTAACTACAAATCTGATCTCTTTTTCTATGATTTTGGTTTTTTGAAGTATAATTGACCTATAACACTAATATTTCCTGGTACACAACACAGTGATTTAGTATTTCTACACATTTCAAAATGATCACTATGGTAAGTCTAGTTATATCATCAAAAATATTACATAGTTATTGACTGTATTCCCCGCACTACATTTCATTCCCTTGACTCATTTTGTAACTGGAGTTTGTACCTCTTAATTTCCCTCACTTATTTCTTTCGTACCCCCCACCTGCTCCCCTTTGGCAGTTTGTTCTCTGTATCTATCACTCTGTTCCTGCTTTGTTATGTTTGTTCATTGTTTTTTTTTTGTTTGTTTTTTTAGATTCCACACATAAGTGAAATCATACAGTTTTTGTCTTTATCTGACTTATTTCACTTAACATAATACTGTTTAGGACCATCCATGTTGTCACAAATGGCAAGATTTCATTCTTTTTTATGGCTGAGTAATATTCTGTTATATACACACATACATACACCCCCCACACACACACCTTCTTTATCTAGATTGCTTCTATATCTTGGCTATTGTAAATAATGCTGCAATGCTGCAACATAGGGGTGCATATATCTTTTCTAATTAGTGTTTTTGTTTTCTTCAGATATACCTAGGAGTGGAATTTCTGGGTCACATGGTAGCTCTTTTTAATTTTTTGAGGAATCTCCATACTGTTTTTCATAGTGGCTGCACCAATTTACATTCCCACCAACAGTGCACATGGGTTCCCTTTTCTCCACATCATGGTCACATAGTTTTGAAACATTTCTCCAAAGATAACTAATCATGAAAAATTAAAAGGTACCTTTCAAATTGAGAAATGTGGACACTATTTTGTAACCACA
The DNA here is from genome assembly GCF_949774975.1 of Lagenorhynchus albirostris. NCBI lineage: Eukaryota > Metazoa > Chordata > Mammalia > Artiodactyla > Delphinidae > Lagenorhynchus > Lagenorhynchus albirostris. The sequence continues at coordinate 117,420,601 of NC_083097.1, forward strand.
TTATCAAACTTAGTATCACCAATAATGGGACATAAATGACATCATATGCCTCCTGATGTAAGGCACTGAAGAGACTACAACATCTCCAAGGTGGTATTGATGTCAAAATATTTCATCTGAATCTAATGAAGACACAATGCCCAAACTGAGGGATATCCTGTAAAATGACTCTTTAAAAATGGCAGTGTCATGAAAAAAAAGTCATAAAAATATTTTCTTTAAACTGCTCTAGTTTAAAGGAAACTAGAAAAACATGACAATTAAGTGCAATGTGCAAACCTTGATTATATCCTGGATTAAAAAAAAAAAACAGCCACAAAGGACACTGGAACAATTGAGGAAATTCAAATATTGAATACAATATTAGGTAATAGTATTCATGTTAAATTTCCTGTGTGTGATAATTGTAGTTGAAGTTATGTGGGAGAATGCCTCTGTTTGTAAGAGGTACATATTGAGATATTTAGGGATGATATGTTAAGATGTCTGCAACTAACTCATAACAAAATACAATGTTTACATACTGTATCTGTCAGCTGTGGTCACAAAATACGGTGCAAAACTTAATAGCTCAAAATAACATTAATTCCCACTTGTGCATCTGGAGGTCAGCAGATGTAGGCTGAGATCAGCTGTGCTGTGCTTCAGTATACAGGTTGTATCCAGTGCTGTTCCGTCCTCATCCTTGAGTCGGTGGGCTATCCAGAAAAAGTTCTTAGAAAGGTGGCAGAAGAGCAAGAGGGCAAGCCCAATTATTGCAGCACCTTTCAAGCCACAACTTGCTTTACTCTGTGTATTAGTTTCCTAGGGCTAATATAACAAACTACCACAAACTGGGTGGCTTAAAAAAAACAAACTTATTCTCATAGTTTGGAGGCTAGAAGTCTGAAATCAAGGCATCAGGAGGGCCCTGCTTTCTCTGAAGGCTCTAGGGGAGGATCCTTATTTGCTATTTCCTAGCTCTGGTTGTTGCCAGCAGTCCTTGGCATCCCTTGGCTTATAGCAGCATCAGTCCAGTCTCTTATCTCTGTCGTGATATGGCCTTCTTCCCTGTGTGTGTCTGTGTGTCTCCAAATCTCTCTTTATAAGGATACCAGTCATTAGACTTAAGAGTTCATCGTAATTCCATATAAGCTTATCTTAACTTGATTATATCTGAAAAGACACTGTTTTCAAATAAGGTCACATTCACAGATACTACCCACTCTGCTAACTTCCCGCTGGCCAAAGCAACTCACGTGGTCAAGCCCAAAGTGAAGGGGTGGAGAATTATACTAAACGCATCTTGAGGGTCTAGTATAATTCACATGGCCAAACTCAACATCAGTAGAGCAGAGAGATATATTCTGCCCACAGAAGTTAAGAGAGTGACTATTTTTGAATAATAAATGTGTGTATATATATATATATATAAAATGTATAACGTATGTGATGTATATGCATACATGTGTATATATATGAGAGAAAGTGAACAAATGTAGCAAAATTGGTGAATCTAGGTGAAGACTATATAATTATTTATTATTGTTTATTATGTCAAATATCAACAAGTCTGGACTTCGGGAAGGAGAAGCTGTTTTAAAAGACTATTGCAATAGCAGAACTCATTGATCACAAAATCTGCAAATGTCTCATACAGAAAAAGGTTTTTTGTTTTTGTTTTTTAAATTAGGGAGGGGTAAGCAGGGCTAGCAGTAACTTTGTGTGGGAGTAGGACAAGGGGATAGAGCAAGCAGATGGTATAATCAGGGTGCTTTAACAGGAATGTTTTTCCCTCTGTGGTTGGCCAATTCTCAGAATGAACCATTAAGTGGGGGATTTTAGGACTTGTTTCAGTTTGGGGGTGAATTAAAGTGCAGAGGCCTATGAGAAAAAGAGAAACCTAACTAAAATTTGGTCAAACCAAATCAATAGGTCGGTAATGGGTAATTGTAAGCACTCTTGAAACTCTTCTGAAGGTTTAAATTATTTCAAAATAAGATTTTTTAAAAAATACTAAGAGTTAGTACTTAGATAAAATTTTTTAAAAATTATGCAGTCCTACCTTCTCAGTCTATGCTTACTTTTATTTATTTTTGGCTGCGTTGGATCTTCGTCTCTGCATGCCGGCAAGCAGGTGCTACTTTTCATTGCGGTGCGTGGGCTTCTCATTGCAGTGGCTTGTCTTTGTTGCAGAGCAGGGCTCTAGGCACGTGGGCTCAGTAGTTGTGGCGCACGGGCTTAGTTGCTCCGCGGCATGTGGAATCTTCCCGGACCAGGGCTTGAACCTGTATCCCCTGCATTGCCAGGCAGATTCTTAACCACCGCGCCACCAGGGAAGTCCTTAGATACAATTTTGGAATGCATCTTTTATTCCCCCTAAACTTCATGATATTTTACTAGGTGTGGTTTGCCCCTCTTCCTAATAACTAGATTTTGAGTAAAGACACTGGCATTACAGGCTGGTAAGTTGTAGATTTATCCTGTATGTCCTAGTTCTACCTTCACTGGGAAGAATAAAAACTTATTTAAAAAAATACCATGATGTTTAAAGGGTCCAAAGTTTTCAGAGGAAAAAAAATATTTTGGAATTTAATCCCATCAAGCAGATAATACATAGCCTGAGAACTAACTAAACAAATTAAGATTCAGAGGAATCCAATTGAAGAGCAGCATTTCTTGTATTTCAAGTCGTAAGAATGTATTTTTTAAATTTATGGGTTTTGAATGTTACTTACAAACTGATTGTATTAAGACTTCCTAGGTGGTGACTGTAGTTAATAACACTGTATTATATATTTGAAAATTGCTGAGAGTAGATTTTAAAAGTTCTCATTACAAGAAAAACGTTTATAACTATGTGTGGTGATGGATGTTAACTAGACTTACTGTGTTGAGCATTTAGCAATATATACTAATATCTAATCACATTGTATACCTTAAATTCATATAATGTCATATGTCAATTATATCTAAGCTAAAAAAAAGACTTCCTAGGATGCCATAAGCTTCTGCTTAATGTGTGAATCACTGGGAGAAATACCTCTTTTTAAACAAAACTCTGTAGATATATATCAACTAAGGATAAGCTATATATCAACTAAGGATAAGCATGTCTCTTTTTCTTAATTACAAAGAGATACTCAGGACTCATATTTAGAATATATGAAGAACTACAACAAATCAATAGGAAAAAGACAATCCAATGTAAAAAAATGGGCAAGGGAACTGAACAACCCCCCCAACCAAAGGTTATCCAGATGACTAAACATATATTAAATAGTGCCCTACGTCATCAATAATTAATAATCAGAGAAATGCAAATTAAGGCCACACTGTGATAGCCAAAATGGTTAAACTTTTAAGAAGACTAGTAACGATAAGTGTTGGTAAGAATAGAACAAATGGACCAATTTAAAATCATCGACCTATTTACACATCTCATCCTGCTAATGAGATGTGTAAATTGGTACAACTTCTTAGAAAGCAGTTTGGCAGTATCAGGTAAAGCTGAAAAGAGCATACCCTATGACACCAATGCCACTTCTAGGTATATGCCCCCCCTCAAATGTACACACGTGTGTACAAAGTGACATATATAATGACATACTTCTGTGAACAGTAGAACAATAGTAAATGAGTTTTGCTGGTCATGCTGAAAAAGACAAAAGCAGTCCATGACAGCTAGGAGCTAGCCTGATACTCAGACCTAGGCTATGCTGTTCTCGTGTTGAACTAAAACAGGTTCATAGAACAACATTAGACAAGGCCACTCTGTGACAGTGATGGATTAAGAGAAAAACAAGAGTTTGCCATAATCAGGTGAAAAGGAACATTTTCCAATCCACAAAAATGGCTAATATGAATTACCAATCACAGCTTTAGCCTCCCTCCATTTTTCTCACCTTCTAAGAATTATTAATATATCCAACTATAAAAATAACTGTTTCTGAGAGCATCCAATCCAGAGCAAAGTCCTACTTCAAACCACCCCCAAATCACCTTGCACAAATACCGCAAGTCCTTTTTAACACCCTCTTATTGAGATGCCCCATGATTCTCTGTGGTGTGATGTCTCCCTTGTTGCAGTAATCAGAAAATACAACTTTGTTCAACTACAGGTGTGTTCCTGATGGTCTGTGGCCAAAGAGCATTGACCAGACTGGAATTCTATACAGCAATGGAAATTAATGAGCTAGAGCAGAACACAACATCAATCTGAGACTGAGCTAAATATCAAAGGAAAGAGACTAGATTCTGAAGATTACCTACTGTAAGTGTTGAGTTTTATTTTTACAAATGGGAAACCACCAAATGCTCCTGCTAATGAGCATGAGACAGTGTCAGAAGACAGGTTCTAGTTTTTATATTGCCAGCAGTAGCTGTATGGACTGGGCAAGTGATTTCATCATTTGGGCCTTAGTTTTTTCATCTATTTAAAAAAGGGGTGGGGGAGATTGGACCTAATCTTTCTGAGGTGCATTATCATTCTTAAACATTCTATGATCTTATGACTGTAAAAAACTCTCAACAAATATCTTGCAAAATTTCTGTTGGGCCATTTTCAATATATGTAAGTAGTCTATTATTTAATTTCCTTTAAAATCCAAAGCCAAATATTTATCTTCATTTAATTTACCTACTATATTATTTGGAAAGTAGAGTTACATACTAATTACGAGCATGACTTTGGAGTCAGACAAAATCAAATTGAGTTCCTTCTCTAATATTTACTAGGTAGAAGATGTTGGGGGAGTAACATAACCTCTCCAGTCTCAATTTCATCTGTAAAAAAGAAATAATAATAATGTGTACCTCACAGAGTTGTTGCAAGGGTTAAATGAGATAATGCATGTAAATTACTTAATACAGTACCAGTATATAGAAATCATACCCAATAAGTATTACTTTCATCAGAATCATAAGTGACAAGCCAGTCGCTTCCTAAGCGTTTGAGGGTTCTGTAGAAAAGAATGGGTTTATGCAAACCATGAGGCAAGTTGAACAATTCCCCTATCAATGTACCTAATGGACCCCAGCTTCCTGAGAGATGATGTCTGTCCCCTTTCCTTTTTCTACTGATCACTTTCTTCCAAGCCCCCCTCCCTCATTCCCATCCAGTTGGTTCACGCTTCAGAAGACACTGCAGCATCTTTTTGCCTCTCCCTTGGTCTCTGGGCGGAGTGTGTGTGTGGAGTGTGCCGAGTACCTTAACACCTCGCTGTTTGCCTGCTGCTGCAGCGGCCCCAGCCGGCTCACAGATACTATGACTTCAACCTTGAGCTTGCTTAACGAGTATCCTCATTGGGTGTTCAATTCCCCAGAGCTTTTTTTCCTGAAAGGGAATTGAAAGGCGAGTTTGTTGTTGCTTTGGCAACAACTTTCAACCTCTACCTAACTCTCCAGAATGAGAACATATCTATTAATACATTCGATAGACTGGGGAGTTGAGTTACTTAATGCAATTTTTCTTCCAAGTGCAAAACAGCTCACCTGGCTCTGTTAGCCTTTGGCGGCGCTGCGGTTAGAGGCTAGCAAAGCCGAGAGCAGCTGTTGCAGGAACCTGTTGGCAGAAAAGTGAAAGTGTGTACGCAACAGGTGTATCTGCTGCAGAGAGTGCTCTTCTGAGAACGGATGGCGATTGCACGCAGAAAACTCTTGCAAAGCAGGCAAGTGGGCTCGCTTCTCCTTTTTCTGTGCTTATCTGTGGGGGGTACGGCGACCATCCGCTATTCGATGGCAGAGGAGATGGAGAGTGGTTCATTTGTATCTAACGTGGCTAAGGACTTGGGGCTGGAGGTAGGGAAGCTGGCTGCGCGCGGGGCGCGGCTCGTTTCTGAGGGCAATAAACTGCATTTCTGGCTGCACCGCAAGACAGGAGATCTGTTCGTGAAGGAGAAACTGGATCGGGAGTCACTTTGTGGCAAAGCCGATCCATGCGTTCTGCAGTTTGAAATAGTCCTGGTGGAGCCACTGCAGTCCTTTGGCGTGGAGGTCAGGGTATTTGATATCAATGACAATGCCCCGGTTTTCCTAAACAAGGAGCCTCTTTTAAAGATTCCGGAGAGCACCCCCCTGGGTTCATGGTTTCCTCTGCAGAGCGCGCAGGATCTGGACATCGGCCTCAACGGTCTCCAAAACTACACCTTGAGCGCCAGTGAGTATTTCTACCTGCACACCCGCTTCCGCAGCCATGGGCCCAAGTATGCCAAGCTAGTGCTGGATAAACCCCTGGACAGAGAGGAGCAGCCTGAAGTCAACCTGACAATTACAGCTGTGGACGGAGGGTCTCCGCCCAAGTCTGGCACTGCCCACATTCGCGTGGAGGTTCTGGATGTCAATGATCATGTGCCCCAATTCTCTCGACTGGTGTACCGCGCTCAGGTGCTGGAAAACAGTGCCAATGGTTCTTTGGTGGCTACGGTAACTGCCACCGACCTAGACGAGGGCTCTAACAAGGAGATAACTTACTCTTTAGCTCAAAACCCAGAAGTAATTCTCCAGATGTTTCAGATTGACTCTGAAACTGGAGAGGTTCAACTAAGAGGGTCCCTAGATTTTAAAGCAATTGAAACATACGACATTGACATTCAAGCTACCGACGGAGGAGGCCTCTCTGCCCACAGCAAAGTCCTGGTGGAGGTGGTGGATGTTAATGACGATCCTCCTGAAGTTACAGTCTCCTCTGTGTCCAGCCCTCTCCCTGAGGACTCTCCACTACAGACGGTAGTGGCCCTTTTCTCTATCAGAGACCAGGACATTCGAGTGGGAGGAAGAATCACTTGCTTCCTCAAAGAAGACCTTCCCTTTGCAGTCAAACTTACATTCAGGAATTCCTACTCACTGGTCACTGACAGAGGCATGGATCCAGAGGAGGTCTCTGGCTATAGCACCCTTGTTGCCATGGATACTGGACCACCCACTCTGTCGTCGGAGACTGTGATAGAGGTGCTAATATCTGACATTAATGACAATCCCCCAGTATTTCAGGAAGATTCCTACATCTTGACTGTTCGAGAAAACAACAGCCCTGCAGTTTTTATTGGCAAAGTCCATGCTGAGGATCTAGATTTGGGTGAGAATGCCCAAATAATATATTCTCTGCTGCCTCCAAAAAGTGGAGATCTATCAGTCTTTGCTTACATTTCCATAAATTCAGACAATGGGAAACTCTATGCACTGAGAACTATGGATTATGAAGCCATTCAAGATTTTCAGTTTGTGGTAAAGGCAACTGATGGGGGCTTCCTGTCACTGAGTAGCCAGGTTACTGTCTGAGTGGTTGTCCTGGATGACAATGATAACTGCCCAATGATCTTGTACCCACTGCAAAATGGCACCTTGCCCTGCAATGACCTGGTGCCTAGGTCTGCAGAGGCAGGCTACCTGGTGACTAAGGTGGTGGCTGTGGATGGTGACTCAGGTCAGAATTCCTGGCTTTTATATCATCTATTTAAGGCCACTGACCCTGGGTTATTCTCTGCTCAACAACAAAATGGGGAAATCCGTACATTGCGGCAGATATCTGAGAGAGACCCCATGATGCAGAAACTGATCGTTCTTGTTCAGGATCATGGCCAACCAGCTCTTTCTACTACTGCCTCACTTAATATCCTCCTGGTAGATGGCTTTTCTGAGCCCTATCTGCAGTTCCTGGATCCATTCAAGCATCCTACAAGGGTAAATCCATCCACTAAATATTTGGTCATTTCTCTGGCTGTGCTTTCCTTTCTCTTTCTCCTCTCTGTCACAGTGATCTTCATTACACATATCTGCCAGAAGATTAAATACAGAGAAAATTCAAGAGCGTTTCTATGATGACTGTAATTTCTCTAACACCCTGGTACAAGGAGGAGCCAGTGGATCCATATCCCAGCCTTGTCCCTATGAAGTGTCCTCAGCCACTGGCACTGGCAATAGTGAATTCTGGTTTCTTAAGCGCCTTATGCCCAACTTCCCCTTCCCCCATGGCACTGGAGAGGTAAAAACAGAGGCTGGCTCCAGTTTACCACCAGATTCTGATAGGAATAGGTCTCAGGGGTCAGAAGGTCATGCCCAAGTATCTGATGACTATATGTGGCCATTATTCATGTCTCCTGTGGAAGTTCATTAGTCCTGGCTCTGGATATGCTTAGTTCCATAGAGATATCATGTTATTTTGCCTTTAAGTTATTTTCCATTAGAAAGTTATGCATGCATAGGGACAAGAACTAGCTCCTAGTTTTGATACATCAGAAAGCAGTTAGGTTCAAGAAGTAGAAATATAGTTTATTGTTATTCAGAAATTGCTAGATTTGTCATCTGATGAGTAGAGATTATCTTTGAATCAACATCTTGCATACCATCATTCACAATCATGCAAATGTCTGGTAAATGGTGGTCCTCATAGATAACTGGATGGGAGGAAGGGTAAAGAAGAAGAAAAAGGATTTGACTTATTTGCAAATGTAAAGGCAGATATAAGGCTAAAGAGATTCAGTTCAGGAATTAAGTTAGGTGTAGATTTCTTAATGGTTGTTGGGGACCTTAGGCAAGTCTTAAATCTCTGTTTATACACAGATATCTCATTCCTCATCAGAGAGCAGTTGTTTGAACGTAGATGAGGAAAAAAATAGACTTGTAGATAACAAATGCTATTGAACAACTACAAAACAAAAAGATATTAAAGAAGAAAGAATGCATTAATACCAATAAAGTGGCCTTAGGAAAAGACAGATTTTCATGTATTAACAGATTTGATCTTAAGCCATTTTATCCTCTGAGCATGCTGATGTGACAACATGGAAACTAAGAAAAAGAGTTAGTTCCTAGCATATCATTCAAAAAATGAAATGGAGTAGGGATTCAAGTTAGGTTTCTTTTTGATCATCATTGTTTTGCATTTGTAAGCTATTTTAAGTTCTCTCATTCTAAAATTAAAGAAAAAAAATTAAAACATTAACATATTTCAAGGATGCTATTAATACTACCAACTGTGCCTTAACTGTTTAAAAAGTTTGCTTTAATGCGTCTTTAATTAGGTACCTTATTTTATACAATGTGTAAATTCAAACCCACAAGGGTGTGTCCCACACAGATAGGCACAACATTTGTACCTGGTATTCCAAAGGTAGAACAGTACCTCTAGTTTGGGCAAATTGCTTCAATTACATATTTAACTTTGAAATGCATATAGATCTACATTTCTAAAGTTAAAAAAAATTTTATACTATATTTTAAATAATATTTTATTTACTTATTCATTCATTATTTTTTTGGCTGCATTGGGTCTTGGTTGTGGCACACGGGATCTTTCGTTGTGGCACGTGGGCTCTTTGTTGTGGTGCGCGAGCTTTTTTAGTTGTGGCGTGCAGGTTTTCTCTCTCTAGTCGTGGTGCACAGGCTGCAGGGTAAGTGGGCTCTAGTTTGTGGCACTCGGGCTTAGTTGCCCTGCAGCATGTGGGATCTTAGTTCCCTCACCAGGGATCAAACCCGCATCCCCTGCATTGGAAGGATTCTTTACCACTGCACTAGGGCAGTCCCTTAAATTCCTTTTTTTTTTTTTAACATCTTTATTGGAGTATAATTGCTTTACAATGGTGTGTTAGTTTCTGCTTTATAACAAAGTGAATCAGTTATACATATACATATATCCCCATATCTCTTCCCTCTTGCGTCTCCCTCCCTCCCACCCTCCCTATCCCACCCCTTTAGGTGGTCACAAAGCACTGAGCTGATCTCCCTGTGCTATGTGGCTGCTTCCCACTATCTATTTTACATTTGGTAGTGTATGTAAGTCCATTCCACTCTCTCACTTCGTCCCAGCTTACCCTTCTCCCTCCCCGTGTCTTCAAGTACATTCTCTAGTAGGTCTGTGTCTTTATTCCTGTCCTGCCCCTAGGTTCATCAGAACCTTTTCTTTTTTTTTTTTTAGATTCCATAGATATGTGTTAGCATACAGTATTTGTGTTTCTCTTTCAGACTTACTTCACTCTGTATGACCAACTCTGGGTCCATCCACCTCACTACAAATAACTCAATTTCATTTCTTTTTATGGCTGAGTAATATTGCATTGTATATATGTGCCACATCTTCTTTATCCATTCATCTGTTGATGGACACTTAGGTTGCTTCCATGTCCTGGCTACTGTAAATAGTGCGGCAATGAACATTGTGGTACGTGACTCTTTTTGAATTATGGTCTTCTCTGGGTATATGCCCAGTAGTGGGATTGCTGGGTCATATGGTAGCTCTATTTTTAGTTTCTTAAGAAACCTCCATACTGTTCTCCATAGTGGCTGTATCAATTTACATTCCCACCAACAGTGCAAGAGGGTTCCTTTTTCTCCACACCCTCTCCAGCATTTGGTGTTTGTAGATTTGCTGATGATGCCCATTCTGACTAGTGTGAGGTGACACCTCATTGTAGTTTTGATTTGCATTTCTCTTATAATTAGTAACATTGAGCAGCTTTTCATGTGCTTCCTGGCCATGTGTATGTCTTCTTTGGAGAAATGTCTATTTAGGTCTTCTGACCATTTTTGTATTGGGTTGTTTGTTTTTTTTTAATATTGAGCTGCATGAGCTGTTTATGTATCTTGGAGATTAATCCTTTGTCCAACGATTGATGTTCAAATATTTTCTCCCATTCTGAGGGCTGTCTTTTCGTCTTGTTTATGGTTTCCTTTGCTGTGCAAAAGCTTTGACGTTTCATTAGGTCCTATTTGTTTATTTTTGTTTTTATTTCCATTACTCTACGAGGTGGGTCATAAAAGATCTTGCTGTGATTTATGTCATAAAGTGTTCTTCCTATGTTTTCCTCTAAGAGTTTTATAGTGTCTGGTCTTACATTTAGATCTCAAATACATTTTGAGTTTATTTTTGTGTATGGTGTTAGGGAGTGTTCTAATTTCATTCTTTTACATGTAGCTGTCCAATTTTCCCAGCACCACTTATTGAAGAGACTGTCTTTTCTCCATTGTATATCCTTGCCTCCTTTGTCATAGATTAGTTGACCATAGGTGTGTGGGTTTATCTCTGGGCGTTCTATCTTGTTTCATTGATCTATATTTCCGTTTCTGTGCCAGTACCATATTGTCTTGATTACTGTAGCTTTGTGGTATAGTCCGAAGTCAGGGAGTCTTATTCCTCCAGCTCTGTCTTTTTCCCTCAAGACTGCTTTGGCTATTCGGGGTCTTTTGTATCTCCATACAAATTTTAAGATTTTTTGTTCTAGTTCCACAAAAAATGCCACTGGTAATTTGATAGGGATCGCATTGAATCTGTAGATTGCTTTGGGTAGTATAGTCATTTTCAAAATACTGATTCTTCCAATCCAAGAACATGGTATATCTCTCTATCTGTTGGTATCATATTTAATTTCTTTCATCAGTGTCTTATAGTTTTCTGCATAAAGGTCTTTTGTCTCCCTAGGTAGCCTTATTCCTAGGTATTTTATTCGTTTTGCTGCAGTGGTAAATGTGAGTGTTTCCTTAATTTCTCTTTTAGATTTTTCATCATTAGTGTATAGGAATGCCAGAGATTTCTGTCCATTAATTTTGTATCCTACAACTTTACCAAATTCATTGATTAGCTCTAGTAGTTTTCTGGTGGCATCTTTAGGATTCTCTATGTATAGTATCACGTCATCTGCAAACAGTGACAGTTTTACTTCTTCTTTTCGGATTTGGATTCCTTTATTTCTTTTTCTTCTCTGATTACTTTGGCTAGGACTTCCAAAACTATGTTGAATAATAGTGGTGAGAGTGGACATCCTTGTCTTGTTTCTGATTGTAGAGGAAATGCTTTCAGTTTTTCACCATTGAGAATGATGTTTGTTGTGGGTTTGTCGTAATATGGCCTTTATTATGTTGAGGTAGGTTCCCTCTATGCCCACTTTCTAGAGAGATTTTGTCATAAATGGGTGTTGAATTTTGTCAAAAGCTTTTTCTGCATCTATTGAGATGATCATATGGTTTTTCTTCTTCCATTTGTTAATATGGTGTATCACATTGATTGATTTGCGTAATTGAAGAATCCTTGCATCCTCAGGATAAATCCCACTTGATCATGGTGTATGATCCTTTTAATGTGTTGTTGGATTCTGTTTGCTAGCATTTGGTTGAGGATTTTTGCATCTATATTCTTCAGTGATATTGGTCTGTAATTTTCTTTTTTTTAGTATCTTTGTCTGGTTTTGGTATCAGGGTGATGGTGGCCTCACAGAATGAGTTTGGGAGTGTTCCTTCCTCTGCAATTTTTTGGAAGAGTTTGAAAAGGATGGGTGTTAGCTCTTCTCTAAATGTTTGATAGAATTCGCCTGTGAAGCCATCTGGTCCTGGACTTTTGTTTGTTGGAAGATTTTTAATCACAGTTTCAATTTCATTACTTGTGATTGGTCTGTTCATATTTTCTATTTCTTCCTGGTTCAGTCTTGGAAGGTTATACCTCTCTAAGAACTTGTCCATTTCTTCCAGGTTGTCCATTTTATTGGCATAGAGTTGCTTGTAGTAGTCTCTTAGGATGCTTTGTATTTCTCCAGTGTCTGTTGTAACTTTTCCTTTTTCATTTTTAATTTTATTTATTTGAGTCCTCGCCCTCTTTTTCTTGATGAGTTTGGCTAATGGTTTATCAATTTTATCTTCTCAAAGAACCACCTTTTAGTTTTATTGATCTTTGCTATTGTTTTCTTTGTTTCTATTTCATTTATTTCTGCTCTGATCTTTATGATTTCTCTCCTTCTGCTAACTTCGGGTTTTGTTTGTTCTTTCTCTAGTTCCTTTAGGTGTAAGGTTAGATTGTTTATTTGAGATTTTTCTTGTTTCTTGAGGTAGGCTTGTATAGCTATAAACTTCCCTCTTAGAACTGCTTTTGCTGCATCCCATAGGTTTTAGATCGTTGTGTTTTCATTGTCATTTGTCTCTAGGTATTTTTTGATTTCCTCTTTGATTGCTTCAGTGATCTCCTGGTTATTTAGTAACATATTGTTTAGCCTGCATGTGTTTGTTTTTTACGTATTTTTCCCCTGTAACTGATTTCTAATCTCATAGCGTTTTGGTCAGAAAAGGTGCTTGATATGATTTCAATTTTCTTAAATTTACTGAGGCTTGATTTGTGACCCAAGATGTGACCTATCCTGGAGAATGTTCCATGCGCACTTGAGAAGAAAGTGTAATCTGCTGTTTTTGGATGCAATGTCCTATAAATATCAATTAAATCTATCTGGTCTATTGTGTCATTTAAAGCTTGTGTTTCCTTATTAATTTTCTGTTTGGATGATCTGTCCATTGGTGTGAGGTGTTAAAGTCCCCCACTATTATTGTGTTACTGTCGATTTCCTCTTTTTTAGCTGTTAGCAGTTGCCTTATGTATTGAGGTGCTCCTTTGTTGGGTGCATTTATATTTATAATTGTTATATCTTCTTGGATTGATTCCTTGGTCATTATGTAGTGTCCTTCCTTGTCTCTTGTGACATTCTTTATTTTAAAGTCTATTTTATCTGATATGAGTATTGCTACTCCAGCTTTCTTTTTTTTTTTTTTTAACATCTTTATTGGAGTATAATTGCTTTACAATGGTATGTTAACTTCAGCTTCACAACAAAATGAATCAGTTATATACATACATATATTCCCATATCTCTTCCCGCTTGCGTCTCCCTCCCTCCCACCCTCCCTATCCCACCCCTCCAGGCGGTCACAAAGCACCTAGCTGATCTCCCTGTGCTATGCGGCTGCTTCCCACTAGCTATCTACCTTACGTTTGGTAGTGTATATATGTCCATGCCTCTCTCTTGCTTTGTCACAGCTTACCCTTCCCCCTCCCCTTATTCTCAAGTCCATTCTCTTGTAGGTCTGTGTCTTTATTCTTGTCTTACCCCTAGGTTCATTACATTTTTTTTCCTTAAATTCCATATATATGTGTTAGCATATGGTATTTGTCTTTCTCTTTCTGACTTACTTCACTCTGTATGACAGACTCTAGGTCTATCCACTTCATTACAAATAGCTCAATTTCGTTTCTTTTTATGGCTGAGTAATATTCCATTGTATATATGTGCCACATCTTCTTTATCCATTCATCCGATGATGGACACTTAGGTTGTTTCCATCTCCGGGCTATTGTAAATAGAGCTGCAATGAACATTTTGGTACATGACTCTTTTTGAATTATGGTTTTCTCAGGGTATATGCCCAGTAGTGGGATTGCTGGGTCATATGGTAGTTCTATTTGTAGCTTTTTAAGGAACCTCCATACTGTTCTCCACAGTGGCTGTATCAATTTACATTCCCACCAACAGTGTAAGAGGGTTCCCTTTTCTCCACACCCTCTCCAGCATTTATTGTTTCTAGATTTTTTGATGATGGCCATTCTGACTGGTGTGAGATGATATCTCATTGTAGTTTTGATTTGCATTTCTCTCATGATTAGTGATGTTGAGCATTCTTTCATGTGTTTGTTGGCACTCTGTATATCTTCTTTGGAGAAATGTCTATTTAGGTCTTCTGCCCATTTTTGGATTGGGTTGTTTGTTTTTTTGTTATTAAGCTGCATGAGCTGCTTATAAATTTTGGAGATCAATCCTTTGTCAGTTGCTTCATTTGCAAATATTTTCTCCCATTCTGAGGGTTGTCTTTTGGTCTTCTTTATGGTTTCCTTTGCTGCGCAAAAGCTTTTAAGTTTCATTAGGTCCCATTTGTTTACTCTTGTTTTTATTTCCATTTCTCTAGGAGGTGGGTCAAAAAGGACCTTGCTGTGATTTATGTCATAGAGTGTTCTGCCTATGTTTTCCTCTAAGAGTTTGATAGTTTCTGGCCTTACATTTAGGTCTTTAATCCATTTTGAGCTTATTTTTGTGTATGGTGTTAGGGAGTGATCTAATTTCATACCTTTACATGTAGCTGTCCAGTTTTCCCAGCACCACTTATTGAATAGGCTGTCCTTTCTCCACTGTACATTTCTGCCTCCTTTGTCAAAGATAAGGTGACCATATGTGCGTGGGTTTATCTCTGGGCTTTCTATCCTGTTCCATTGATCTATCTTTCTGTTTTTGTGCCAGTACCATACCGTCTTGATAACTGTAGCTTTGTAGTATAGTCTGAAGTCTGGGAGCCTGATTCCTCCAGTTCCTTCTTTCGTTCTCAAAATTGCTTTGGCTATTCGGGGTCTTTTGTGTTTCCATACAAATTGCAAAATTTTTTGTTCTAGTTCTGTGAAAAATGCCAGTGGTAGTTTGATAGGGATTGCATTGAATCTATAGATTGCTTTCGGTTGTAGAGTCATTTTCACAATGTTGATTCTTCCAATCCAAGAACATGGTATATCTCTCCATCTATTTGTATCATCTTTACTTTCTTTCATCAGTGTCTTATAATTTTCTGCATACAGATCTTTTGTCTCCTTCGGTAGGTTTATTCCTAGATATTTTATTCCTTTTGTTGCAGTGGTAAATGGGAGTGTTTTCTTGATTTCACTTTCAGATTTTTCATCATTAGTATATAGGAATGCCAGAGATTTCTGTGCATTAATTTTGTATCCTGCCACTTTACCAAATTCATTGATTAGCTCTAGTAGTTTTCTGGTAGCATCTTTAGGGTTCTCTATGTATAGGATCATGTCATCTGCAAACAGTGACAGCTTTACTTCTTCTTTTCCGATTTGGATCCTTTTATTTCTTTTCCTTCTCTGATTGCTGTGGCTAAAACTTCCAAAACTATGTTGAATAAGAGTGGTGAGAGTGGGCAACCTTGTCTTGTTCCTGATCTTAGTGGAAATGCTTTCAGTTTTTCACCATTGAGGATGATGTTTGCTGTGGGCTTGTCATATATGGCCTTTATTATGTTGAGGAAAGTTCCCTCTATGCCTACTTTCTGCAGGGTTTTTATCATAAATGGGTGTTGAATTTTGTCAAAAGCTTTCTCTGCATCTATTGAGATGATCATATGGTTTTTCTCCTTCAGTTTGTTAATATGGTTTATCACATTGATTGATTTGCGTATATTGAAGAATCCTTGCATTCCTGGAATAAACCCCACTTGATCATGGTGTATGATCCTTTTAATGTGCTGTTGGATTCTGTTTGCTAGTACTTTGTTGAGGATTTTTGCATCTATGTTCATCAGTGATATTGGCCTGTAGTTTTCTTTCTTTGTGACATCCTTGTCTGGTTTTGGTATCAAGGTGATGGTGGCCTCGTAGAAGGAGTTTGGGAGTGTTCCTCCCTCTGCTATATTTTGGAAGAGTTTGAGAAGGATAGGTGTTAGCTCTTCTCTAAATGTTTGATAGAATTCGCCTGCAAGCCATCTGGTCCTGGGCTTTTCTTTGTTGGAAGATTTTTAATCACAGTTTCAATTTCAGTGCTTGTGATTGGTCTGTTCATATTTTCTATTTCTTCCTGATTCAGTCTTGGCAGGTTGTGCATTTCCAAGAATTTGTCCATTTCTTCCAGATTGTCCATTCTATTGGCATACAGTTGCTTGTAGTAATCTCTCATGATCTCTTTTATTTCTGCAGTGTCAGTTGTTACCTCTCCTTTTTCATTTCTAATTCTATTGATTTGAGTCTTCTCCCTTTTTTTCTTGATGAGTCTGGCTAGTGGTTTATCTATTTTGTTTATCTTCTCAAAGAACCAGCTTTTAGTTTTATTGATCTTTGCTATTGTTTCCTTCATTTCTTTTTCATTTATTTCTGATCTGATTTTTATGATTTCTTTCCTTCTGCTAGCTTTGGGGTTTTTTTTGTTCTTCTTTCTCTAATTGCTTGAGGTGCAAGGTTAGGTTGTTTATTCGAGATGTTTCCTGCTTCTTAAGGTGGGCTTGTATTGCTATAAACTTCCCCCTTAGAACTGCTTTTGCTGCATCCCACAGGTTTTGGGTCGTTGTGTCTCCATTGTCGTTTGTTTCTAGGTATTTTTTGATTTCCTCTTTGATTTCTTCAGTGGTCACTTCATTATTAAGTAGTGTATTGTTTAGCCTCCATGTGTTTGTATTTTTTACAGATCTTTCCCTGTAATTGATATCTAGTCTCATGGCGTTGTGGTCAGAAAAGATACTTGATACAATTTCAATTTTCTTAAATTTACCAAGGCTTGATTTGTGACCCAAGATATGATCTATCCTGGAGAATGTTCCATGAGCACTTGAGAAAAATGTGTATTCTGTTGTTTTTGGATGGAATGTCCTATAAATATCAATTAAGTCCATCTCGTTTAATGTATCATTTAAAGCTTGTGTTTCCTTATTTATTTTCATTTTGGATGATCTGTCCATTGGTGAAAGTGGGGTGTTAAAGTCCCCTATTATGAATGTGTTACTGTCGATTTCCCCTTTTATGGTTGTCAGTATTTGCCTTATGTATTGAGGTGCACCTAAGTTGGGTGCATAAATATTTACAATTGTTATATCTTCCTCTTGGATCGATCCCTTGATCATTATGTAGTGTCCTTCTTTGTCTCTTGTAATAGTCTTTCTTTTAAGGTCTATTTTGTCTGATATGAGAATTGCTACTCCAGCTTTCTTTTGCTTTCCATTTGCATGAAATACCTTTTTCCATCCCCTTACTTTCAGTCTGTATGTGTCTCTAGGTCTGAAGTGGGTCTCTTGTAGACAGCAAATATATGGGTCTTGTTTTTGTATCCATTCAGCCAATCTGTGTCTTTTGGTGGGAGCATTTAGTCCATTTACATTTAAGGTAATTATCGATATGTGTGTTCCTATTCCCATTTTCTTAATTGTTTTGGGTTCATTATTGTAGGTCCTTTCCTTCTTTTGTGTTTCTTGCCTAGAGAAGTTCCTTTAGCAGTTGTTGTAGAGCTGGTTTGGTGGTGCTGAACTCTCTCAGCTTTTGCTTGTCTGTAAAGGTTTTAATTTCTCCATCAAATCTGAATGAGATCCTTGCTGGGTAAAGTAATCTTGGTTGCAGGTTTTTCTCCTTCAACACTTTCAATATGTCCTGCCACTCCCTTCTGGCTTGCAGAGTTTCTGCTGAAAGATCAGCTGTTAACCTTATGAGGATTCCCTTGTGTGTTATTTGTTGTTTTTCCCTTGCTGCTTTTAATATGTTTTCTTTGTATTTAATTTTTGACAGTTTGATTAATATGTGTCTTGGCGTATTTCTCCTTGGATTTATCCTGTATGGGACTCTCTGTGCTTCCTGGACTTGATTAACTATTTCTTTTCCCATATTAGGGAAGTTTTCAACTATAATCTCTTCAAATATTTTCTCAGTCCCTTTCTTTTTCTCTTCTTCTTCTGGAACCCCTATAATTCGAATGTTGGTGCGTTTAATGTTGTCCCAGAGGTCTCTGAGACTGTCCTCAGTTCTTTTCATTCTTTTTTCTTTTTTCTGCTCTGCAGTAGTTATTTCCACTATTTTATCTTCCAGGTCACTTATCCGTTCTTCTGCCTCAGTTATTCTGCTATTGATCCCATCTAGAGTATTTTTAATTTCATTTATTGTGTTGTTCATCGTTGCTTGTTTCATCTTTAGTTCTTCTAGGTCCTTGTTAACTGATTCTTGCAATTTGTCCATTCTATTGTCCATTCTATCTCCAAGATTTCGGATCAACCTTACTATCATTATTCTGAATTCTTTTTCAGGTAGACTGCCTATTTCCTCTTCATTTGTTAGGTCTGGTGGGTTTTTATCTTGCTCCTTCATCTGCTGTGTGTTTTTCTGTCTTTTCATTTTGCTTATCTTACTGTGTTTGGGGTCTCCTTTTTTGCAGGCTGAAGGTTCGTAGTTCCTGTTGTTTTTTGTGTCTGTCCCCAGTGGCTAAGGTTGGTTCAGTGGGTTGTGTAGGCTTCCTGGTGGAGGGTACTAGTGCCTGTGTTCTGGTGTATGAGGCTGGATCTTGTCTTTCTGGTGGGCAGGTCCACGTCTGGTGGTGTGTTTTGAGGTGTCTGTAGACTTACTATGATTTTGGGCAGCCTCTCTGCTAATGGGTGGGGTTGTGTTCCTGTCTTGCTAGTTGTTTGGCATAGGATGTCCAGCACTGTAGCTTGCTGGTCGTTGAGTGAAGCTGGGTGCTGGCGTTGAGATGGAGATCTCTCGGAGATTTTTGCTGTTTGATATTATGTGCAGCTGGGAGGCCTCTTGTGGACCAGTGTCCTGAAGTTGGCTCTCCCACCTCAGAGGCACAGCACTGACTCCTGGCTGCAGCACCAAGAGCCTTTCATCCACAGGGCTCCTTAATTTGGGATGATTCCTTGTCTATTCAGGTATTCCACAGATGCAGGGTATATCAAGTTGATTGTGGAGCTTTAATCCGCTGCTTCTGAGGCTGCTGGGAGAGATTTCCCTTTCTCTTCTTTGTTCTGACAGTTCCCAGGGGCTCAGCTTTGGATTTGGCCCCGCCTGTGCGTGTAGGTCACCGGAGGGCGTCTGTTCTTTGCTCAGACAGGACGGGGTTAAAGGAGCCGCTGATTCGGAGGCTCTGGCTCACCCAGGCCGGGGGGTAGGGAGGGTCACGGAGTGCGGGGCGGGCCTGCAGCGGCAGAGGCCGGCGTGACGCTGCAGCCTGCGGGCGCCGTGCGCTCTCCCGGGGGAGCCGTCCCTGGATCCCGGGACCCTGGCAGTGGCGGGCTGCACAGGCTCCCCGGAAGGGCGTGTGGCTAGTGACCTGTGCTCGCACACAGGCCTCCTGACGGCGGCAGCAGCGGCCTCAGCGTCCCATGTCCGTCTCTGGGCTCCGCAATCTTAGCCGCGGCTCGCGCCCGTCCCTGGAGCCCTCTCAAGCAGCGCTCTTAATCCCCTCTCCTCGTGCACCAGGAAACAAAGAGGGAGGTAAAAGTCTCTTGCCTCTTCGGCAGGTCCAGACTTTTCCCCGGACTCTCTCCCGGCTAGCCGCGGTGCACTAACGCCCTGCAGGCTGTGTTCACGCCGCCAACCTCAGTCCTCTCCCGGCGCTCCGACAAAAGCCGGAGCCTCAGCTCCCAGTCCCACCCGCCCCGGCGGGCGAGCAGACAAGCCTCTCGGCTGGTGAGTGCCGGTCGGCCCGATCCTCTGCGCTGGAATCTGTCCGCTTTGCCCTCCGCACCCCTGTTGCTGTGTTCTCCTCCGCGGCTCCCAAGCTCCCCCACTCTGCCTCCCGAAGTCTCCACCCGCGAAGGGGCTTCCTAGTGTGTGGACACTTTTCCTCCTTCACAGCTCTCTCCCGCTGGTGCAGGACCCGTCCCTATCCTTTTGTCTCTGTTTAGTTTTTTCTTTTGCCCTAACCAGGTACGTGGGGGGTTCCTTGCCTTTTGGGAGGTCTGAGGTCTTCTGCCAGCGTTCAGTAGGTGCTCCGTAGGAGTTGTTCCACGCGTAGATGTACTTCTGGTGTATCTGTGGAGAGGAAGGTGATCTCCGCGTCTTACTCTTCCGCCATCTTCCCGGAAGTCCCCCAGCTTTCTTTTGATTTCCATTTGCATGGAATATCTTTTTCCACCCCCTCACTTTCAGTCTGTATATGTCCCTAGGTCTGAAGTGGGTCTCTTGTAGACAGCATATGTATGGGTCTTGTTTTTGTATCCATTCAGCAAGCCTGTGTTTTTTGGTTGGAGCATTTAATCCATTCACGTTTAAGGTAATTATTGATATGTATGTTCCTATTACCATTTTCTTAATTGTTTTGGGTTTGGTTTTGTAGGTCCTTTTCTTCTGTTTCCCACTTAGAGAAGTTCCTTTATTATCTTTTGTAGAGCTGGTTTGGTGGTGCTGAATTCTTTTATCTTTTGCTTGTCTGTAAAGTTTTTGATTTCTCCATCAAATCTGAATGAGATCCTTGCTGGGTAATCTTGGTTGTAGGTTCTTCCCTTTCATCACTTTAAGTATATCATGCCACTCCCTTCTACCTTGTAGAGTTTCTGCTGAGAAATCAGCTATTAACCTTATGGGAGTTTCCTTGTATGTTATTTGTCATTCTTCCCTTGCTGCTTTCAATAATTTTTCTTTGTCTTTAATTTTTGCCAATTTGATTACTATGTGTCTCGGTGTGTTTCTCTTTGGGTTTATCCTGTATGGGACTCTCTGTGCTTCCTGGACTTGGGTGGCTATTTCCTTTCCCATGTTAGGGAAGTTTTCGACTATAATCTCTTCAAATATTTTCTCAGGTCCTTTCTCTCTCTCTTCTCCTTCTGGGACCCCTATAATGTGAATGTTGTTGCGTTTAATGTTGTCTCAGAGGTCTCTTAGGCTGTCTTCATTTCTTTTCATTCTTTTTTCCTTGTCCTGTTCTGCAGCAGTGAATTCCACCATTCTGTCTTCCAGGTCACTTATCCGTTCTTCTGCCTCAGTTATTCTGCTATTGATTCCTTCTAGTGTATTTTTCATTTCAGTTATTGTATTGTTCATCTCTGTTTGTTTGTTCTTTAATTCTTCTACGTCTTTGTTAAACATTTCTTGCATCTTCTCGATCTTTGCCTCCATTCTTTTTCTGAGGTCCTGGATCATCTTCACTATCATTATTCTGAATTCTTTTTCTGGAATAATGCCTATCTCCACTTCATTTAGTTGTTTTTCTGGGGTTTTATCTTGTTCCTTCATCTGGTATGTAGCCATCTGCCTTTTCATCTTGTCTATCTTTCTGTGAATGTGGTTTTCGTTCCACAGGCTGCAGGATTGTAGTTCTTCTTGCTTCTGCTGTCTGCCCTCTGTGGATGAGGCTATCTAAGAGGCTTGTGCAAGTTTCCTGATGGGAGGGACTGGTGGTGGGTAGAGCTGGCTGTTGCTCTGGTGGGCAGAGCTCAGTAAAACTTTAATCTGCTTCTCTGCTGATGGGTGGTGCTGGGTTCCCTCCCTGTTGGTTGTTTGGCCTGAGGCGACCCAACACTGCAGCCTACCTGGGCTCTTTGGTGGGGCTGATGGCGGACTGTGGGAGGGCTCACGCCAAGGAGTACTTCTAAGAACTTCTGCTGCCAGTGTCCCTGTCCTCACGGTGAGACTCAGCCACCCCCCACCTCTGCAGGAGACCCTCCAACACTAGCAGGTAGGTCTGGTTCAGTCTCCTATGGGGTCACTGCTCCTTTGTTTGGGTTCCGATGCACACATTACTTTGTGTGTGCCCTCCAAGGGTGGAGTCTCTGTTTCTCCCAGTCCTGTCAAAGTCCTGCAATCAAATCCCGCTAGCCTTCAAAGCCTTGATTCTCTTGGAATTCCTCCTCTCATTGCCAGACCCCCAGGTTGGGAAGCCTGATGTGGGGCTCAGAACCTTCACTCCAGTGGGTGGACTTCTGGGGTATAAGTGTTCTCCAGTTTGTGACTCACCTACGCAGCAGTTATGGGATTTGATTTTATTGTGATTGCGCCCCTCCTACCATCTCATTATAGCTTCTCCTTTGTCTTTGGATGTCGGATATCTTTTTTGGTGAGTTGCAGTGTCTTCCTGTTGATGACTGTTCAGCAGTTAGTTGTGATTCTGGTGTTCTTGCAAGAGGAAGCGAGAGCACGTCCTTCTCCGCCATCTTGAACCAATCTTCGACTTTGAGACTTTTGAAGAGTACTGGTCAGTTATTTGTAAAATGTCCCTCATTTTTTCCCCAGTTTTATTGAGGTGTAATTGACATATAGCACTGTTTAACTTTAGGGTGTACAGCATATATTGTGAGATGATTACCACAGTAAGCTTATAGTTAACAAACATGTCCCTCAACTTGACATTGTGTTTGTTTTCTCATAATTAGATTGATGTTATGCATTACTGGGAAGAATATCACAGAAATGATACTGTGGCCTTCTCAATGCATCATATCAGGGGGGTACATGTCAAAATGTCTTATCTAGTGATGTTAATTTATTTTGGTAAAAAAACAAAATTTACTACGTTGACCATTTTTAAGTGTACAGTTCAGTAGTGTTAAAGTGATGTTAATCTTGTTTTGAGTTTTTTTTTTTGTATTTTTTTTTTTTTTTGGTACACGGGCCTCTCACTGCTGTGGCCTCTACTGCTGCGGAGCAACAGGCTCCGGACGCACAGGCTCAGTGGCCATGGTTCACGGGCCCAGCCGCTCCACGGCATGCGGGATCCTCCTGGACCGGGGCACGAACCCACGTCCCCTGCATCGGCAGGTGGACTCTCAACCACTGTGCCACCAGGGCAGCCCATGATGTTAATCTTGATCACTTGGTTAAGATAATATATGTCAAGTTTCTTTACTGTAATGTTACTCTTTTTCCCTTTGTAATTAATAGCTGGGGAGAGACAGTTTGAAACTATGCAAATACAATGTTTCTGCTTTAGGGACTTCCCTGGTGGTCCAGTGGTTAAGACTCCGCATTCCCAATACAGGGGGGCCCAGGCTCAATCCCTAATCAGGGAACTAGATCTCACATGCCACAACTAAAGATCCCCCAACCCTCAACTAAAGAAATAAAGATCCTGCATGTTGCAAGGAAGATTCCCGTGTGCCACAACCAAGACCCGGCACAGCCAAATAAGTAAATAAACATTAAACAAAACAATGTTTTTGCTTTAACTTTTGACCACAAATTTTAGTATCCACTGTGGGCTATTTTCTGTGGCAATTAATACTGTGGCAGTGAATGGTGATCTTCTATTTCTGATTCCTTTTACATTAATTGAAATTCTTTAAGCAATGCTTGTCACTTCTCCCACATTTATTATTTACTTATTTCTTTATATATGGATTCATGGACATTTACTTTATTATTTGGACTATAATGCAATGTTAGCGTTATATTGCTGAGCAAACTCTTTTATCTGGGATGAAGAGGAGATTTTTAAGCCTGGAATTATACACATAGAACACAATTTGTTCAAAATTAGTATTTCTTTGTAGTACTATGTTACATTATCTTAAGCAAGCATAAATTTCTTTCACTTGTTAAGGTTTATTTATAATGTTTTAACTTTAAATGAAAATTCCATTAACTTGATTTTAAATTTCCATTAGTTATAAAACTATTAGATATTAAACTATGAAAATTTAAAATTTTATTATGTAGACCTATTTATATATTTACAAGCTAAGTATAACAGAGATGTCATTTAATGCTGTACTTTAAAAAACTTTTTTTAATTTTTAATTTTCAAATTTTAAAAAAATTTATATTTTATTTTTGGCTGCATTGGGTCTTTGCTGCTGCACATGGGCTTTCTCTAGTTGTGGCGAGCAGGGACTGCTGTTTGTTGAGGTGCGTGGGCTTCTCACTGTGGTGGCTTCTCTTGTGGAGCATGGCTTCTAGGCATATGGGCTTCAGTAGTTGTGGCACACAGGCTCAGTAGTTGTGGTGCACGGGCTTAGTTGCTCCACAGCATGTGGGATCTTCCCGGACCAGGGCTCGAACTCTGTCCCCTGCATTGGCAGGTGAATTCTTAACCACTGTGCCACCAGGGAACTCCTAGGTGTCATTTAAACATAGATTTAGATGCTGAAATTAGACATAGAGATATATGCAAAATGGAATTGGTCTCTTTGGTTTTATTTAATAATTCTACCAAAAATAAATAGGTATATTGCTTTCTGTGTCTGTGCTTTTAGTTGTTGTTTTATATTTAAAGATGAACCTGTCTCATTCTTGGAAGCAGAATTTATCCTGATAATTGTCTCATATAAAGGTCTATTTTCTATAGAGCCGAATATCAAATAGGCGATTAATCATACATCCACTCTTCAGCCCAAAATTTGACCTCATTTCCAAATCTATGTAACATTTTTTATATTATTAAAGTATTGGTTGTGTTTATATAACACTGAAACAATATTAAAAAGTAAAAATAGGGGGCGGAGTCAAGATGGCGTACTAGGAGGACGTGGAAGTCATGTCTCCTCACAACTAGGGCACCTACCAGGCATCCGTGGGAGACCACAGACACCTAAGCAGACGGGAGAAACCCCCAGCGACAAGGTAGGACATGGGGCATGGGGGGAGTGAAGGGGGAGGAGAAGCAGAGGCAGGACAGGCCTGGCGCCCCTGAGGGCCGGCTGGGGGAGGGGAAGGTATCCCATGCTGGAAGGGGGAAATTGGGGAACCATTGGGAGGGCAGAGGAACAAAAGGAAGTGTGGCCAGGTTTTTGGGCCCTCAGGAACCTGCTGAGATCCTGGGCCTGATCCTCTGCCCGTGGAGGACCCCTCCAGCTGTGTGGGTCCTGAGGGAGTGGGAGGGAGGGAAGGGGGAGCAAAAGTAAAGGCTGGACCTTTGGGACCAGCACTCCTGAGGGGTGGCTTGGGGAGGGGAGGAGTTCCTACACCCAGAGGGACCCACCTGTGGTTAGGGGTCCAGTGGGATGGGGGAGACGCTTGGGGAGATGGTGGGGGAGGGGCAAGAAGGAATGGAAGGGAACCCGGCCAGTGCTTTCCCAGTCCACTTAGGCACTGGGGAGCCTGTTGGGCTCCCGGGCCTAATCCTCTGCCCTCAGAGCCTCCCTCCTGCCACGCAGAACCCAAGTCCCACCCCTACACCCCCACGCATGGCCCTACCTCTACACTCACAGACCCCTTCCAAAGCGCTGGGCCTAAACCCCATCCACACACCCTCACTCAGGGCCCTACCTCCAAACTCTGGAACCCCACACTCCAGAGGCCCTCCTTTCCACGTGCTGCCTCTCCCCTTCTGTGCGCAGGTCCTAAGCAGAGGCCAGGCCCATGCTTGAATGTTGCCCCGCCTAGGCCCTGCCCCATGCTCCAACATCAACACCCCACCAGCCTAAGTCCTGCCCCACCCTAAGCCCCGCCCCTAAATTCCACCCCCGCCTAAACTCTGCCCCCATAGCCAAGGCTTCCCCCCCCTTTTAGATTGGGGTTGTTTTACCTAGCTGATTCATTGTTGATTCTTTTATATTTTTCCTAATCTTTTATTTTTCTAATTTTATTTTATTCTTTATACTTTGTTATTGTTCTGTCCTTATGGCTTGTTCTCCCCCCCTTATTTTTTCTTTTTTCTGTTGTGGTTTTATTTTACCTTGTTGCAGTTGTTTCAATAATAGTTTTATTTTTCCTAATATATTTTTTATTTTTCTAATTTTATTTTGTTTTTTATTCTTTGATATTGTACTGTTCCTTTTTTCCTTTTTTCACCATGCCATGAGCTTGCGAGATCTTGGTTCCCAGGCTACAGGTCAGGCCGAGTTCCTGTGGTGGGAGCTCCAAGTCCAAACCACTGGACTAACAGAGAACCTCAGACCCCGGGGAATATTTTCTTTTTTTTCCCCAGGGAATATTAATCAGAGTGAGGCCTCCTGGAGGTCCTCATCTCAGCACCAAGACCTGGCTCTATCCAGCTGCCTGCAAACTCCAGTGCTGGAGGTCTCAGGCCAAACAACCAGTAAGACAGGAATACAGTACCACCCATCAAAAAGAAAAAAAAAACATGAAACGACAAAAAAAGTATGTTACAGACGAAGAAGCAAGGTAAAAACCTACAAGACCAAATAAATGAAGACAAACAGGCAACCTACCTGAAAAAGAATTCAGAGTAATGATAGTAAAGATGATGCAAAATCTCGGAAACAGAATGGAGAAAATACAAGAAACATTTAGATCTAGAAGAACCAAAGAGCAAACAAACAGTGATGAACAACACAATTACTGAAATTAAAAATACTCTAGAAGGAATCAATAAATAGCAGAATAACTGAGGCAGAAGAATGGATAAGTGAGCTGGAAGATAAAATGGTGAAAATAACGTCCAGAGAGCAGAATAAAGAAAAAAGAATGAAAAGAATTGAGGACAGTCTCAGAGACTTCTGGGACAACATTAAACACACCAACATTTGAATTATAGGGGTCCCAGAAGAAGAAGAGAAAAAGAACAGGGCTGAGAAAACATTTGAAGAGAATATAGTTGAAAACTTCCCTAACATGGGAAAGGAAATAGTCAATCAAGTCCAGAAGGCACAGAGAGTACCATACAGGATAAACCCAGAGAATCACACCGAGACACATATTAATGAAACTATCAAAAATTAAACACAAAGAAAAAATATTAAAAGCAGCAAGGAAAAAGCAACAAATAACATAGAAGGGAATCCCCGTAAGGTTAACAGCTGATTTTTCAACAGAAACTCTTCAAGCCAGAAGGGAGTGGCAGGACATATTAAAGTGATGAAAGGGAAAAACCTACAGCCAAGATTACTCTACCCAGCAAGGATCTCATTCAGAGTCGATGGAGAAATTAAAGCCTTTACAGACAAGCAAAAGTTAAGAGAATTCAGCACCACCAAACCAGCTTTACAACAATGCTAAAGGAATTTCTCTGGGCAGAAAACACAAGAGGAGGAAAAGACCTACAAAAACAAACCCAAAACAATTAAGAAAATGGTAATAGGAACATACATATCGATAATTACCTTAAATGTAAATGAATTAAATGCTCCAACCAAAAGACATAGACTGCCTGAATGGATACAAAAACAAGACCCATACATATGCTGTCTACAAGAGACCCACTTCAGACCTAGGGACACATACAGCCTAAAGTGAGGGGATGGAAAAAGATATTCCATGCAAGTGGAAATCAAAGGAAAGCTGGAGTAGCAATCCTCATATGAGACAAAATAGACTTTAAAACAAAGACTATTACAAGAGACAAAGAAGAACACTACATAATGATCAAGGGATCAATCCAAGAAGAAGATATAACAATTGTAAATATTTATGCACCCAACATAGGAGCACCTCAATACATAAGGCAAATGCTAACAGCCATAAAAGGGGAAATTGACAGTAACAGAATCATAGTAGGGGACTTTAACGCCCCACTTTCACCAATGGACAGATCATCCAAAATGAAAATAAATAAGGAAACACAAGCTTTAAATGATTAAACATTAAACAAGATGGACTTAATTGATATTTATAGGACATTCCATCCAAAAACAACAGAATACACTTTCTTCTCAAGTGCTCATGGAACATTCTCCAGGATAGACCATATTTGGGTCACAAATCAAGCCTTGGTAAGTTTAAGAAAATTGAAATCACATCAAGTATCTTTTCTGACCACAATGCTATGAGACTAGATATCAATTATAGGAAAAAAACTGTAAGAAATAAAGACACATGGAGGCTAAACAATATGCTACTAAATAACCAAGAAATCACTAAAGAAATCAGAGGAAATAAAAAATTACCTAGAAACAAATGACTGACAATGAAAACATAACAAGCCAAAACCTATGGGATGCAGCAAAAGCAGCTCTAAGAGGGGAAGTTTATAGCAATACAACCCTACCTCAAGAAACAAGAAACATCTCAAATAAACAAGTAACCTTACACCTAAAGCAATTAGAGAAAAAAGAACACCCCCCCAAAGTTAGCAGATAGAAAGAAATCATAATGTTTAGATCAGAAATAAATGAAAGAGAAATGAAGGAAACAATAGCAAAGATCAATAAAGCTGAAAGCTGGTTCTTTGAGAAGATAAACAAAATTGATAAACCATTAGCCAGACTCATCATGAATAAAAGGGAGAAGACTCAAATCAACAGAATTAGAAAAGAAAAAGGAGAAGTAACAACTGACACTGCAGAAATACAAAGGATCATGAGAGATTACTACAAGCAACTATATGCCAATAAAATGGACAACCTGGAAGAATTGGACAAACTATTAGAAAAGCACAACCTTCTGAGACTGAACTAGGAAGAAATAGAAAATAAGAACAGACCAATCACAAGCACTGAAATTGAAACTGTGATTAAATATCTTCCAAGCCCAGGACCAGATGGCTTCACAGGCGAATTCTATGAAATATTTAGAGAAGAGATAAAGCCTATCCTTCTCAAACTCTTCCAAAATATAGCAGAGGGAGAAACACTCCCAAACTCATTCTACGAGGCCACCATCATCCTGATACCAAAACCAGACAAAGATGTCCCCCAAAAAGAAAACTATAGGCCAATATCGCTGATGAACATAGATGCAAAAATCCTCAACAAAATACTAGCAAACAGAATCCAACAGCACATTAAAAGGATCATACAGTATGATCAAGTGGGGTTTATCCCAGGAAGGCAAGCATTCTTCAATATACACAAATCAATCAATGTGATACACCATATTAACAAATTGAAGGATAAAAACCATATGATAATCTCAAAAGATGCAGAAAAAGCTTTTGACAAAATTCAACATTGATTTATGATAAAAACTCTCCAGAAAGTAGGCACAGAGAGAACCTACTTCAACATAATAAAGGCCATATATGATAAACCCACAGCAAACATCATTCTCAATGGTGAAAAACTGAAACCATTTCCTCTAAGATCAGGAACAAGACAAGGTTGCCCATTCTCACCACTATTAACATAGTGTTGGAAGTTTTAGACACAACAATCAGAAAAGAAAATGAAATAAAAGGAATCCAAATCCAAAAAGAAGAAGTCAAACTGTCACTGTTTGCAGATGACATGATACTATACATAGAGAATCCTAAAGATGCTACTAGAAAACTACTAGAGCGAATGAATGAATTTGGTAAAGTAGCAGGATACAAAATTAATGCACAGAAATCTCTGGCATTCCTATACACTAATGATGAAAATCTGAAAGGGAAATTAAGGAAACACTCCCATTTACCATTGCAACAAAAAGAATATAATGCCTAGGAATAAACCTACCTAAGGAGACAAAAGACCTTTATGCAGAAAACTATAAGACATTGATGAAAGAAATTAAAGATGATTCAAACAGATGGAGAGATATACCATGTTCTTGGATTGGAAGAATCAATATTGTAAAAATGACTATACTACCCAAAGCAATCTACAGATTCAATGCAATCCCTATCAGACTACCAATGGCATTTTTCACAGAACTAGAACAAAAAATTTCACGATTTATATGGAAACACAAAAGACCCCGAATAGCCAAAGCAATCTTGAGAGAGAAAAACGGAGCTGGAGGAATCAGGCTCCCAGACTTCAGACTATACTACAAAGGTACAGTAATCAAGACAGTAAGGTACTGGCACAAAAGCAGAAATATAGATCAATGGAACAGGATAGAAAGCCCAGAGATAAACCCACGCGCATATGGTCACCTTATTTTTGATAAAGGAGGCAAGAGTATAATGGAGGAAAGACAGCCTCTTCAATAAGTGGTGCTGGGAAAAATGGACAGCTGCATGTAAAATAATGAAATTAAAACACTCAACACCATACACAAAAATAAACTCAAAATGGATTAAAGACCTAAATGTAAGGCCAGACACTATCAAACTCTTAGAGGAAAACATAGGCAGAACACTCTATGATATAAATCACAGCAAGATCCTTTTTGACCCACCTCCTAGAGAAATGGAAATTAAAAACAAAAATAAACAAATGGGACCTAATGAAACTTAAAAGCTTTTGCACAGCAAAGGAAAACATAAACAAGACGAAAAGACAGCACTCAGAATGGGAGAAAATATTTGCCAAGGAAGCAACTGACAAAGGATTAATCTCCAAAATATATAAGCAGCTCATGCAGCTCAATATGAAAAAAACAAACACCCAATCCAAAATGGGCAGAAGACCTAAACAGACATTTCTCCAAAGATATACAGATCGCCAACAAACCCATGAAAAGATGCTCAATGTCACTAATCATTAGAGAAATGCAGATCAAAACTACAATGAGGTATCACCTCACACCAGTCAGCATGGCCATCATCAAAAAATCTATAAACAGTAAATGCTGGAGAGGGTGTGGAGAAAAGGGAACCCTCTTGCACTGCTGGTGGGAATGTAAATTGATACAGCCACTATGGAGAACAGTATGGAGGTTTCTTAAGAAACTAAAAATAGAGCTACCATATGACCCAGCAATCCCACTACTGGGCATATACCCTAAGAAAACCATAATTCAAAAAGAGTCATGTACCACAATGTTCATTGCTGCACTGTTTACAATAGCCAGGACATGGAAGCAAGCTAAGTGTCCATCAACAGATGAATGGATAAAGAAGATGTGGCACAGATATACAATGGAATATTACTCAGCCATAAAAAGAAATGAAATTGAGTTATTTGTAGTTAGGTGGATGGACCCAGAGTCGGTCATACAGAGTGAAGTAAGTCTGAAAGAGAAAAACAAATACTGTATGCTAACACATATCTATGGAATCTAAAAAAAAAAAAGGTTCTGATGAACATAGGGGCAGGACAAGAAAAAGACACAGGCATAGAGAATGGACCTGAGGACATGGGGAGGGGCAAGGGTAAGTTGGGACGAAGTAAGAGAGTAACATTTACATAAATACAGTACTAAATATAAAATAGATAGCTAGTGGGAAGCAGCTGTATAGCACAGGGAGATCAGCTCAGTGCTTTGCGACCACCTAGAGGGGTGGGATAAGGAGGGTGGGAGGGAGATGCAAGAGGGAGGAGATATGGGGATATACGTATGCATATAGCTGATTCACTTTGTTATACAGCAGAAACGAACACAACATTGTAAAGCAATTATACTCCAATAAAGATGTTAAAGGAAAAAATATATAAAAATAAAAAGTAAAAATAAGAGTTTTCTGTTTCAGCTGGTGAAGCAAACTTATGGTTCTATGTACCATGCTTTGCTCTAAACCACACAGACAATAAACTTTTAAAATAGAAAAAATTTAACTGCAAAAACCAGAAATGAAACAGACATAAAATGATGAGCAGGGATGAAATCCTTGCATTTCTGAGCTGCCAAATCAGATGGTGGCATTGGTTCCCATTAGTTTGGCTGCTATGGGGTATTAAGAACAAAAGGTTCTCCATGAAAGATAGAGAATAAAAGCCAGGGTCATTGCTTAGAGCCAGGATCTGGGATGGGCCTGTCTTATTCATGGAAAAAGGTTAAAAAACCACCAAAAGATTCCTGAAGTTATACATTGTAGTATGTTTCAGACCTATGGAGGCTGGAAGGCACAGACTATGAACTAAACCTTATAGCTAACAGGCTCAAGGACGTCAACTGTACTATTTTGGATCAGAAGCCCAAATCACTATTACAAGACCTGACTCTAGAGCATATCTGGGTGGTCTAGGAGGTGAACATCAGTGGGGAGAGGAAGGAAAGAGAATTATATTTTTTAAAAAGTACTATTCAAAATAAAAAATTTAAGAAGACACTTGTGAAGATGAATTTGGGATTATACCCACAAAATGGGCAATAAATTATGGAAGAAATAAAACATGAGACTGAAATAAAACAAAACTAGTTAAGATATATACAGACCCTACTAGAAATTTTAGAAACAAAACATAGTCATGTAATAAAACTTCAGTAGATGGTATAAAATTTAGTCTGGGAGCTATTGAAGAACAAATTAGTAAATTTGTATATAACTATGGGATTCATCAATAACAGAACAAAAAGTTACAAACCACCCCAAAACTTAGTGGCATGAAACAACCATTTTACTTTTCTCATGGACTCTGAGTCAGGGATTCAGTGAGGGCACAGTGAGGATGGGCTGTCTCTGATCTGTTTTCTGAGGCCTCATGTAGAAAGGCTCAAAGATGGGGTTGACATGGTAACTATGGGCTCGTATCATCTGGGGGTGATTTCCCTTACATCACTGACATTGGCAGTCAACAAGAATACTTGCATTTGCCCTCTCTATATGGCCTGGGCTTCTTTGCAACATGGCGGCTGGGGTCCAAGAGCAAATATCGCTTTCATTATACTTTTTTGACTTTGATCAAGTAGCCAGAGACCAGATTCAAGGTGAAGGGACATAGGTCCTACCTCTTGAATACAGGAGTGTCAAAAAATCCTGGACCGAAGTTTTAAACCAGCCACAGAAAACATAGAACATAGATTGAAAAAACCCTAATATATGTTCAATTAAAGACATAAAAAAAGAGAATAGAGGGAAAGGCAGAAAGAGAAAAGATAATACTGATTCTTGGTTCTTGCCAAGATGGCAAATTAGCATGGGCTGCAAAAATCCTATTCCAAGATCATAGATCAAAACATTACGAACCTCTCAACAAAGAAAAGCCCAGGACCAGTTAGTTTAATGGATGAATTCCACCAAACATTTAAAGAATAATTAATACCAATCTTCCTTAAACTCTTTCAGAAAAATAGAGAACATCTTCAAACTTATTTTATGAGGCCAGCATCACCCTGTTACCAAAGCCAAGACACCACAAGAAAAGAAGACTGCAAGCCAATATCCCTGAAGAATATAGATGCAAATACCCTCAACAAAATACTAGCAAACTAAATTTAATAGCACATTAAAAATAATTATACAGCATGA
This sequence comes from Lagenorhynchus albirostris, assembly GCF_949774975.1. Lineage (NCBI taxonomy): Eukaryota > Metazoa > Chordata > Mammalia > Artiodactyla > Delphinidae > Lagenorhynchus > Lagenorhynchus albirostris. The sequence continues at coordinate 117,453,735 of NC_083097.1, forward strand.
CCAAATGGGATTTACCTCTGGGTTGCAAGGATGCTTCAACACATGCGAATCATGTGATATAGTACAGAACAGAAGGAAGGACAAAAATCACATGATCATCCTAACAGATGCAGAGAAAGCATCTGACAAAATTTAACACCCTTTTATGATAAAAAGTCTCAACAAATTAAGTATATAAGGAACTCACCTCAGTACAGTAAAGGTCATATATGAAAAGCCCACAGCTAACGTCATACAAAATGATGAAAAGCTGAAAGCTTTTCCTCTAAGATCATGAACAAGGCAAAGATGCCCACTCTCACCACTTTATTTAATATAGTACTGGAAGTCCTAGCCAAGACAATTTGGTAAAGAAAAAGAAATAAAAGGCATTCAAATCAGAAAGAAAGAAGTAAAATTATCTCTGTTTGCAGATGACATGATCTTATGTATAGAAAACCCTAGAGACTCCACATAAAAAAAATGTTAGAACTAACAAATGAAATCAGTAAAGTTGCTGGATACAAAATTAATGTACAAAAATCAGTTGCATTTCTATATGCTAACAAACTATCTGAAAAGGAAATGAAGAAAACAATACAATTTACATTAGCATCAAAAATAATCAAATACTTAAGGGTAAACTTAACAAGGAGGCAAAAGACTTAGACATGGAAAACTGTAAAACAATTGAAAAAAAAATCAAAACAACACAAATAAATGGGAAAACACCTGGTGTTCATGTATGGGAAAATTAATATTGTTAAAACGTCCATTTTACCTAAAGCAATCTACATTTTCAATATAGATCTATCAAAATCCTAATAGCATTTTTTCAGAAATACACAATCCTAAAATTAACATGGAACCACAAAACACCCCAAATAGCCAAAGCAATTTTGAGCAAGAAAAATAAAACTGGAGGCATCCTGATTTCAAAATATAGTTCAAAGCCACAGTAATGGAAACTGTGATACTGGCATAAAAACAGATGTATTAACCAATAGAACAGAACAGAGAACACAGAAAAAATACTATTCATACATGGTCAATTGATCTTTGACAAGGGTGCCAAGAATACTCAATGGGGAAAGGACAGTCTCTTCAATAAACGGTGTTGGGAAAACTGGATATCCACATGCAAAAGAATGAAATTGGGACCTCATATTACACCACTAAAAAATTACCTCAAAACAGGTGAAGACTTAAATATAAGAACCGAACTAGAACTCCTAGAAGAAAACCTAGGGAAAAGCTTCTTGACATTGGCCTTGGCAATGATTTGTTGGATATAATACCCAAAGCAAAGGCAGTGTGGGGACTTGAATCATAAACAGTTAACTACACTGATATAAAGCTTTCCCTAAATGATAGAAGTGGCTCACTGTGATGTATCCTGAAAACCTTTCCTTTCTGGAGTCTGGAATTTTGGCCCAAGACAGGTAGCGAAATGACCAGACCCCAGTAAAAACCTTGGTCTCTGAGTTTCTAATGAGCTTCTCTGGTAGACAGCATTTCCCACATGTTGTCATAGTTCATCACTGGAGGAATCAAGTGTGGCCTGTGTAACTCCCCAGGGAGAGAATTTTTAGAAACTTGTGCCTGATTTCCTCCAGATTTCACCCATGTCCCTTTACTCTTTGCTGATTTAGCTTTGTTTTCTTTTTTGTTCTAGTATCTCTTAGTTGTAAGTAAAACTGGATGCTGAGTCCTGTGACTCCTACTAGCAAATCATCAAAGGGTGATCTTGGGGGTACCTGATGCACCCCTCAACTAATTTTATGATACTAAAACTGGTCAAGAGAAATAAAAATTATTTCCCAGTATCACTATCAACAGATACAAAAATTCTAAATATTGGCAAAACTAATCCTAATCTCTCGGTCACTCTACCCCCTCCTATTGACTCTCTCCCTCCACCATTCCCAACCGCCTGTCTTTATAGATGGATAGAATGACTATATTGAGAAAATAGCAATGATTAAACATTAGACTGTAAGACTTCGACTTCCAGGAAGATGGAATAAACATACTTTTCCCCATACTTCTTGATAAGTACAACTAAGAACCTTTCAAATTATATATAAAACAAACATAAGAAAAATTTGTAAGGTAGAGAGAAGAGGGCAGACCAGCTAGGGATCTAGGAACTGGAACAACAACACAGTCATGAGTTTCTTACTTTTTTCCCCTCATATATCTCACACTTGGAGTTTAAGAAGCTGACAATCCAGAAATGCCAATAGTCACAGGCAAAAAAAGCCTCAAAAAAACCCAACAAAAAACCCAACCCTACTCTACCCAATGGATCAGGAAAGGGGAAGCCTAGCAAGACAGAAAACTTATAGATAATAATTGCTTTACTCTGGACAAACAACACAGAAAAAAAAATAGTCCCCCTACCACCCATGCCAGCAAAGCTGAGTGGGAAGGCTTGTGTTTCACACACTTGTGTAACAAGCCTCCCCGCTCCTATCCCCTACCTGCCATGGTATCAGTGGAGAAAATGTGGGAAGCTGGAACTCCCACCCACCCATGGTAATGAGTAGCTCACCTCTTCAGATGTCAACAGAGGCCAAGTGGGGAAACTGGACTTCCAACTCTCCCTGGCAATAATGAGTCAGCTTTCTCTCTTCCTCTACCAGAGCAGTGTCAGAGAAAGCCAGTTAATACAGAAGGTTTAAATTAAATTCAGAGTCTCAGAACATAATAAAAGCAGAATTATACTCTTTTTAAATGCTTACAGAACTTATACCAAGATAGACTATGTCCTGGGCCATAAAACAAACCCCAACAAATTAAAAAAATGAAAATGATACAGAAGTTACTCTGCAACCATAATGAGAGCAAATTAGAAATGAATAAATAATGGATAAGATGAAAAACTCCAACACAGTTGCAAACTAAATAACAAACATCTTAATAATCTACATGTCAAGGAGTAATTCTCAAGGGAAGTCTTAAAATGCAATGAATTGAATGAATATGAAAATATAGCATATCAAAATTTGTGGACAACAGCAAAAACTGTGCTAAGAGGGAAATTTATAGTACTAAATACATATATTTGGATAAAGGAAAGGTCTCAAATCAAAAATCCTAGGAGGACTGGCCAAGACGGCAGAGTAGAAAGACCCTCAGCTCACTTCCTCTCACAGGCACACCAAAATCACAACCATCTCCAGAAAAATCAATCTATGAAAAAGACGGGAACATATCAAAAAAGATTTTCTACAACTTAAGACATAAAGAAGGAACCAAAACAAGATGAGTAGAAGGGGCAGACTGGTGATACAGTCAAGTCCCATTCTGCTGGGTGGGTGATCCACAAACTGAAGAATAATTACATTGCAGAGGTCCTCTCAAAGGAGTGAGAAATCTGAGCCCCACGACAGGCTTCCCAGCCTGGGGGCCCTGCACCAGGAAGATGAGCATTTGGCTTTGAAGGCCAGTGGGGCTTACTTTCAGTAGTCCCAGAGGGCTGGAGAAATAGAGACTTCACTCTTAAAGGGAGCACACAAAATCTGACATGCTCCAGTACCCAGGGCAGAAGCTGTAATTTGAGAGAAGCCTGGGCCAGACCTACCTGCTGATCTCAGAGAGTCTCCCAGAGAGGCAGGAGGCAACTACAGCTCACCCTGGGAACACAGACACTGGCAGAGGCCATTCTGGGGAGCTCCTTCTACCATGTGGACACTGCTGCTGGCAAGTGCTGTTGTGGAATCCTCCCTTTAGCTCATAAGCACCAAGACCTGGCCCCACCCAAAAGCACGGAGATGCCAGTGCTGGGATGCCTCAGGCCAAGCAACTAACTGGGCAGGGACAGAGCCACACCCATCAACAGACAGGCTGCCTTAAGACCCCTGAGCCCACAGTCACCTCTGGACATGGCCCTGCCCACCAGAGGGACCAGGACCCAGCTCCAAACACCAGCGGGCAGGCACCAGTCCCAGAATCCCCTAGTCCCTGGTCCTGACCTTCACAGAGCCTGTTCTAGCCTCTGGACCAGCCTCACCCACCAGGGGGCAGATACCAGACTCAAGAAAACCATAATCCCTGAACCTGAGAACCCAGCCTGCCCATCAGCAGGCCAGACCCTGCCCTGGGACCAGCTAGGCCATAGCCTTGTCCACTAGGAGGCCAGCACAAACTTCAGCATACCCAGGACCTTGTATCCAACTCTATCAGGAACCACCCCGCCCCATCAGCAATCAGATACCAGCTCTAGAACCCTTGGGTCCTGCTACCAGAGCCCAGGACCTGTCTCTGCCCACCAGTAGGCCAGCACTAACCCCAGTACCTGGCTTCACCCACCAATGTGCAGACAGCAGCCTCCACATAAGGCAGGGTCTGGCAACCAACCAGACTGGGAACCAAACCTAGCATACCACCCATACAGCCTGCCACAACAGAAGGACCCACATGGCCATCACAGGGGGAACCCCTAGAACATATAGCTTGGGTGACAAGAGGGGCATGTGCTGCTGGGACACATAGGACATATCCTACAAAAGGCCACTTCTCCAAGGTTGAGAAATACAACCAACCTACCACATACATAAAAATAAAAACAGCAATTTAGGCAAAATGAGGTGACAGAGAAACATGTTCCAGAGAAAAGAACAAGATAAAACCCCAGAAGAAGAACTAAGTGAAAATAGGCAATCTAACCAAAAAGAAGTTCAGGGTAGTGATTGTAAAGTTGATCAAAGAACTCGGGAGAAGAATGGCTGCACCGAGTGAGAAGTTAGAAGTTTTTAACGAGGAGTTAGAAAATATAAAGAACAACCAAACAGAAATCAAGAATACAATAACTGAAATAAAAAATACAGTAGAGGGCTTCCCTGGTGGCGCAGTGGTTGAGAGTCCGCATGCCGATGCAGGGGACACAGGTTCGTGCCCCGGTCCGGGAAGATCCCACATGCCGCAGAGTGGCTAGGCCTGTGAGCCATGGCCGCTAAGCCTGCGCGTCTGGAGCCTGTGCTCCACAACGGGAGAGGCCACAGCAGTGCGAGGTCCACGTACCGCAAAAAAAAAAAAAAAATACAGTAGAAGGAATCAACAGGAGACTAAGACTAAATGATACAGAGGAACAGATCAGCAATCTAGATGGAGTAGTGAAATCAGTGATGCTGAACAGAAAAAAAAAAGAATGAAAAGAAATGAAGACAATTTAAAAGACCTCTGGCACAATACCAAGCATTCACATTATAGGGGTACCAGAAGGAAAAGAGAGAGACAAAGGGGGCTGAGAACATATTTGCAGACATAATAGCTGAAAACTTCCCTAACCAGGGAAGGAAACAAACATCCAAGTCCAGAAGGTGCAGAGAGTTCTGTACAGTATTAACACAAAGAAGAACACGCCAAGACACTGTACTTAAAGTGACAAAGGTTAAAGAGAGTAGTAAAAGCAGCAAGGAAAAAGCAACAACCAACTCTCACAGGGGACCACCATAAGGCTACCAGCTGATTTTTCAGCAGAAATTGAAGGAAGTGGCACAATATATTTAACCTGATGAAAGAGAAAAATCAACAACCAAGAATACTCTACCCAGGAAGGCTCTCATTCAGAGTTGATGGAGAGATCAAAAGCTTTAAAGACAGGCAAAAGCTAGAGTTCACCACCACCAAACCAGCTTAACAAGAAATGTTACAGGAAATTCTATAATCAAAAAAGAAAGGGTCACAAATAGGAACATGGATATTACAAACTGAAAAAGTTCATTAGTAAAGGCAAACATAAAGTAAAGGTAGAAAATCATCCCTGCAAAAAGTTAGTAGGACATTAGTAAGAGGGTTAAAAAATAAAAGAAGTAAAACCATCTATATCCACGATAAGCAGTTAAGGAATACACAAAAACAACTTGATATAAAGTATATCAAACACAGTAATCATGAGGGGAGAGTACGAATGCAGGGTGTTAAAAGGCAACTGAAAGTAGGACATGAGCAACTTGAAATAATCACATATATATATATATATATATATGAATTGCTTTATAAAAACCCCATGGTAATCACAAACCAAAAATCTATAAGAGATACACACATAAAAGGAAAAAAATCCAAACATAACACTAAAGACAGTCATCAAATCACAGGAGAACAAAAGAAGAAAGAAATTAAAACAAGCCTACAAAAAAATTCAAAACAATGAACAAAATGAGAATAAGGCCATAAAACAATATAAAAAATTTTTTGAAAAATGAGAAGGCCAAAAGACATGTCTCAAAAGAAGAGATACAGGTAACCAAAATGCACATAAAAAGATTCTCAACATGCTAATTATTAGAGAAATGCATCAAAACTACAAAGCGGTACCACCTAACACCAGTCAGAATGGCAATCACCAAAAAGTCTACAAAGAACAAATGCTGGAGAGGGTGTGAGAAAAGGGAACCCTCCTACACTATTGGTGGAAGTGTAAACGGGTGTAGCCACTAGGGGAAACAGTAAATAGGGTCCCCCCAAAAGTACCAAAGGAGTTACATTATGATCCAGCAATCCCACTCCTTGGCATATATCCAGATAAAACTATTATTCAAAGAGATACATGCACCCCTATGTTCACAGCAGCACTATTCACAAGCCAAGACACGGGAACAACCTAAATGTCCATGGACAGATGAAGGAATCAAGAGGATGTGGTACATGTATACATGTACCATAAAAAAAATGAAATAATGCCATTTGCAGCAACATGGAAGGACCTAGCGACTATCACACTAAATGCAGGAAGTTAAAAAGAGAAAGACAATACCATATGATATCACTTATATGTGGAATCAGAAATAGGACACAAATGAACTTACCTACACAACAGAAACAGGCTCAAAGACATAAACAACAGACCAGTGGTTGCCAAGGGGGAGAATGACTGGGGGGAGATGGATTGGGAGTCTGGGATTAGCAGATGTAAACTATTTTTTTTTTTTTTTTTTTTGCGGTACGCGGGCCTCTCACTGTTGTGGCCTCTCCCGTTGCAGAGCACAGGCTCCGGACGCGCAGGCTCAGCGGCCATGGCTCACGGGCCCAGCCGCTCCGCGGAATGTGGGATCCTCCCGGACTGGGGCACGAACCCGTGTCCCCTGCATAGGCAGGTGGACTCTCAACCACTGCGCCACCAGGGAAGCCCCAGATGTAAACTATTACATAGAGAATGGATAGATAACTACGTCCTTCTATATACCACAGGCAACTATAAACATCCTGTGATACTCTGTAATGGAAAGGAATATGAAAAAGAATCTTTATACAGTTAAACTAAATACTGTGCAGCAGAGCAGAAAATTAACACATCCCTGCATATCAAATATACTTCAATAAAATAATAAATAAAAACACAGTGTGGTAGTGACATAAAAGCAGACATATAGATTAATGGAACCCAATAAGGAACCCAGAAAAAAATCCACACACCGACAGTCAATTAATCTTTGACGAAGGAGGAAGTATATAATATGAAGAAAGACAGTCTCTTCAGCAACTGGTATAGGGAAAGATAAACGCCACATGTAAATCAATAAAGATAGAACACTCCCTCCCATCAAACACAAAAATAAATTAAAAATGGCTTAAAGACTTAAATATAAGACATGACACCATAAAACACCGAAAACAAATCATAGGCAAAATATCTCTAACAAAAATCCAAGCGATATTTTTTTTAGATTAGCCAGCAAACAAAAAAGAATTAAAAGCAAAAATAAACAAATGGGATTAATCAACTGTATAAGTAATTGCACAGCAAAGGAAAGCATCAATAAAGAAAAAAACCTACAGAATAAAAAAAAATATTTTCAAACGATGTGACCAACAAGGGATTATTTAACTTCTAAAATACACAAAGAGCTCATAGAACTCAATACAAAAAAAAACCCCACCAAGAAAAACCCACCAAAACCCAAAGAACAAAACAAACAAACAAAAAAACACCGAACAACCTAATCCAAAAAAGGGCAGAAGACTTAAATAGAGATTTCTTCAAAGAAGACATCCAGACAGCCAATGGACACATCAAAAAATGCTCAACGTTGCTGATTATTAGAGAAATGCAAATCAAAACTACAAAGTGGTACCACCTCACGCCAGTCAGAATGGCCATCACTAAAAACTCTACAGATAACAAATGATGGAGAGGATATGAGGAAAGGGAACCCTCCTACACTACTGGTGGTAATGTAAATGAGTGTAGCAACTAGGGGAAACAGTAAGCAGTGTCCTCCAAAAAGTTCAAAAAGAGTTACATTATAATCCAGCAATCCCATTCCTTGACATATATCCAGACAAAACTATCATTCAAAGAGATACATGCACCCCTATGTTCATAGGAGCACTATCCACAATATCCAAGACGTGGACACAACCTAAATGTCTGTCAAGAGATGAATGGATCAAGACAATATGGTGTGTATATATATATATATATATATACACATATACATACATATATATAATGGAGTACTACTCGGCCATAAAAAAGAATGAAATAATGCCATTTGCAGCAACATGGACGGACCAAGAGATTCATCACATTGGGTTGGCCAAAAAGTTCGTTCCACTCTTTCCATAACATTGTATGGAAAACATCTTCCCAGTACCACTTCCCAAAACTAAGTGAAGGAAGTCAGAAAGAAAAAAACAAATACATATGGTATCACTTACATGTGGAATCTGAAACATGACAAAATGAACTCATCTGCAAACAGAATCAAACTCAGAGACACAGAGAACAGAAGTGTGGTTGCCAAGGAGAGGAACTAGGAGAGGGCTAGACAGGGAGTTTGGGATTAGCAGATGCAAACTATTATATACAGAATGGATAAACAACAAGGTCCTACTGTATACAACAGGGAACTATACACAATATCCTGTGATAAACTGTAATGGAAAGGAATATGAAAAAGAATATATATGTCAATAAGACTGAATCACTGTGCTGTAGAGCAGAAATGGACACAATATTGAAACACAAGTACAGTTCAATTAAAAAAAAATAATAAACCCACAGTGTGGTATTGCCACAAAAACAGACATATAGATCACTGGAACAAAATAAGGAGCTCAGAAATAAATCCACACACTGACAGTCAATTAATCTTTGACGAAGCAGCAAGTATATACAATGAAGAAAAGACAGTCTCTACAGCCAGTGGTATAGGGAAAGATAAACAGCCACATGTAAATCAATGAAGTTAGAACACTCCCTCTCACTATGCACAAAAATAAACTCAAAATGGCTTAAAGACTTAAATATAAAGACATGACACCATAAAACACCTAGAAGAAATCATAGGCAAAACATCCTCTGACAAAAATCCTAGCAATGCTTTTTTACATCAGCTGGCCAACAAAAAAGAATTAAAAGCAAAAATAAGCAAATGGGACTAATCAACCTTATAAGCTCTTCCACAGCAAAGGAAAGCATCAACAAAACAGAACAAAAATACTACAGAATGAAAGAAAATGTTTTCAACAATGCGACCGACAAGGGATTAACTTCTAAAATATACACACAGTTCATATAACTCAATACAAACCAACAAACAAACTAAACAACCAATCCAAAAATGGGCAGAAGACTTAAATAGAGATTTGTTCAAAGAAGACTTCCAGATGGCCAATGGACACATGAAAAATGCTCAGCATTGCTGATTATTAGAGAAACACAAATTAAAACTACAAAGTGGTATCACCTCACACCAGTCAGAATGGCCATCACTAAAAAGCCTACAAAGAAGAAATGCTGGAGAGGGTGTGACAAAAGGAAACCCTCCGGCACTACTGGTGGGAATGTAAATGGGTGTAGCAACTAGAGGCAACAACAAGCAGCAACCTCCAAAAAGCTCAAAAAGAGGTACATTATGATCCAGCAATCCTAGTGCTTGGCATATATCCAGACAATACTATCATTCAAAGAGATACATGCACCCCTATGTTCACAGCAGCACTATTCACAACCCAAGACATGGGAATAACCTAAATGTTGATCGACAGATGAATGGATCAAGAAGATGTGGTACATGTATACAATGGAGTAGTACTCAGCCATAAAAGATAATGCAATAATGCCATTTGCAGCAAACCGGAAGGACCTAGAGATTATCATACTACATGCAGAAAGTCAAAAAGAGAAAGACAAATACCATGTGATATTACTTATACAGAGAATCAGAAATAGGACACAAATAAACTTACCTATATAAGAGAAACAGACTCAAAGACATAGAAAACAGACCTGTGGTGGCCAAGGGGGAGAGGAACTGGGAGACAGATGGATGGGAAGTTTGGGATTAGCAGATGCAAACTATTCTATAGAGAATAAAGAAACAACTAGGTCCTATTGTACAGCACAGGGAACTACATTCAATATACCCTGATAAACTGTACGAAAAAAGAATGTGGAAAGTATACATGTATGTAAAACTGAATCACTGTGCTGTACAGCAGAAATTAACAAAGCACTGTAAATGAACTATACTTCAATAAAATAAATCAAAAGAAACATAGTGTGCTATAGGCACAAAAACAAATACATACATCACTGTAACAGATGAAGGAGCCCGGCACGAAATCCACAGATCAATGGACGATTAATCTTCCATGAAGGAGGCAAGTATATAAAATGCGGAAAACACAGTCTCTTCATCAAGCGGTACTGGGAATGAGGACAGACACATGAAAATCAATTAAGAAACTCCCTCCCACTATATACAAAAATAAACTCAAAATGCCTTAAAGACTTAAATGTAAGACAGGACACCATAAAACTCCTAGAACATAGGCAAAACATTCTGTGACATACATTGTAGCAATATTTTCTTAGATCGGTCTCCCAGTGGAAAAGAAATGAAAGCAAATATAAACAAATGGGACCTAATCATCCTTATATGCTTTTGCATAGCGAAGGAAAGCAAAAACGAAACAAAAAAGATCAACTTTGGAATGGGAGAAAAGATTTGCAAATGATGTGACCGACAAGTGCTTAACTGCTAAAATATACAAACAGCTCATACAAACAAATGTATAAAAGAAAAATGAACCACCGAGTCAAAAATGCACAGAAGAGCTAAACAGACATTTCTCCAAGAAGACATCCAGATGGCCAATAGACACATGAAAAGATGCTCAACATCACTGATTAGTAGAGAAATGCAAATCAAAAGTACATTGAGGTACCACCTCACACGGGTCAGAATGGCCATCATTAAAAAGTCTACAAATAACAAATGCTGGAGAGGGTGTGGAGAAAAGGTAACCCTCTTATACTGTGCGGGGGGAATATAAATTGTTGCAGCCACTATACAAAACAGTAGGCCAGTTCCTCAAAAAATTACAGCTAGAATTACCATATGATCCTGCAATCCCACTCCAGGTCATACATCCAGACAAAACTTTCATTCAAAGAGATACATGCACCCCTATGTTCACAGCAGCACTATTCACAAGCCAAGACATGGGAATAACCTAAGTGTCGATCGACAGATGAATGGATCAAGAACATGTGGCACATATATACAATGGAATATTACTCAGCCATAAAAAGAAATGAAATTGAAGTATTTGTAAAGAGGTCGATTGACCTAGAGTCTGTCATAGAGAGTGAAGTAAGTCAGAAAGAGAAAGACAAATACTGTATGCTAACACATATATATGGAATTTAAGAAAAAAAAATGTCATGAAGAACCTAGGGGTAAGACAGGAATAAAGACACAGACCTACTAGACAATGGACTTGAGGATATGGGGCGGGGGAAGGGTAAGCTGTGACAAAGTGAGAGAATGGCATGGACATATATACACTATCAAACGTAAAATAGCTAGCTAGTGGGAGGCAGCCGCATAGCACAGGGAGATCAGCTCAGTGCTTTGTGACCACCTAGAGGGGTTGGATAGGGAGGGTGGGAGGGAGGGAGACACAAGAGGGAAGAGATATGGGAACATATGTATATGTATAACTGATTCACTTTGTTATGAAGCAGAAACTAACACACCATTGTAAAGCAATTATACTCCAAAAAAGATGTAAAAAATAATAATAAAATAAAATAAAATAGGGAAAAAAAAGAAGATGTGGTACATGTATACAGTGGAATAGTACTCAGGCATAAAATATAATGCAATAATGCCATTTGCAGCAACCTGAAAGGACCTAGAGATTATCATACTACATGCAGGAAGTCAGAAATACCATGTGATATTACTTATACAGGGAATCAAATAGGACACAAATGAACTTACCAACATAAGAGAAACAGACTCAAAGACATAGAAAACAGACCTGCGGTTGCCAAGGGGGAGAGGAACTGGGAGAGGGATGGATGGGAAGTTTGGGATTAGCAGATGCAAACTATTCTATAGAGAATAAATAAACAACAAGGTCCTATTGTACAGCACAGGGAACTACATTCGATATCCTCTGATAAACTGCACTAAAAAGGAATGTGCAAAGTATATATATATATATATATAAAACTGAATCACGGTGCTGTACAGCAGAAAGCACTGTAAATGAACTATACTTCAATAAAATAAATCGAAAGAAACATAATGTGGTATAGGCAAAAAACAGATACATACATCACTGTAACAGAGGAAGGAGCCCGGCACGAAATCCACAGATCAATGGACGATTAATCTTCCATGAAGGAGGCAAGTATATACAATGCGGAAAAGACAGTCTCTTCAGCAAGTCGTACTGGGAATGAGGACAGACACATGAAAATCAATGAAGGTAGACACTCCCTCCCACTATATACAAAAATAAACTCAAAATGCCTTAAAGACTTAAATGTAAGACAGGACACCATAAAACTCCTAGAACATAGGCAAAACATTCTGTGACATACATTGTAGCAATATTTTCTTAGATCGGTCTCCCAGTGGAAAAGAAATGAAAGCAAATATAAACAAATGGGACCTAATCATCCTTATATGCTTTTGCATAGCGAAGGAAAGCATCAACGAAACAAAAAGATCACCTTCTGAATGGGAGAAAAGATTTGCAAAGGATGTGACCGACAAGGGCTTAACTGCTAAAATATACGAACAGCTCAGAAAAACAAATGTATAAAAGAAAAATGAACATCCCAGTCAAAAATGCACAGAAGAGCCAAACAGACATTTCTCCAAAGAAGACATCCAGATGGCCAATAGACACATGAAAAGATGCTCAACATCACTGATTAGTAGAGAAATGCACATCAAAAGAACACTGAGGTACCACCTCACACGGGTAAGAATGGCCATCATTAAAAAGTCTACAAATAACAAATGCTGGAGAGGGTGTGGAGAAAAGGTAACCCTCTTATACTGTGCGGGGGGAATATAAATTGTTGCAGCCACTATACAAAACAGTAGGCAGGTTCCTCAAAAAGTACAGCTAGAATTACCATATGATCCTGCAATACCACTCCTGGTCATACATCCAGACAAAACTATCATTTAAAGAGCTACATGCACCCCTAGGTTCACAGGAGCACTACCCACGATAGCCAAGACATAGGATCAACCTAAATGTCAGTCAAGAGATGAAGGGATCAAGACGATATGGTGTATATATACATATATAATGGAGTACTACTCAGCCATAAAAAAAGCTGAAATAATGCCATTTGAAGCAACACGGATGGACCAAGAGATTATCACATTGGCTTGGCCTAAAATTTCATTCTGGTCTTTCTGTGAAATGGTATGGAAAACATCTTCCCACTACCACTTCCCAAAACTAAGTGAAGGAAGTCGGAAAGAGAAAGACGAATACCATATGGTATCACTTACATGTGGAATCTGAAATATGACAAAAACGAACTCAACTGCAAACAGAAACAGACTCAGAGTCATAGATAACAGACCTGTGGTTGCCAAGAAGGAGAGATATGGATTGGGAGTTTGGGATTAACAGATGTAAACTATTATATAGAGAATGGATCAAGAACGAGGTAGTACTGTAGAGCACATTTAACTATACACAATATCCTATGATAAATAGTAATGGACATGAATATGAAAAAGTATCTGTATGTATGTAAAACTGAATCACTCTGCTCTACATCACAAATCATCACAACATCATAACTCAACTATCCTTCAATAAAATAAATTACAAAAAACACAGTGTGGGAACTTCCCTTGCGATTCATTGTTTAAGATTCTGTGCTCCCAATATAGGGGGCGTAGGTTAGATCCCTGGTCAGGGAACTAAGATCCCCAATGCCGCACAGCACGGTCTTAACAAAAGAAAGGACCTTAGCAGTCCTGAAAAAAATGATTGGAAAACACATACACACACACACACACACACAAACACACACCAGATCCCTTGCCCTTGCCCAAGTGCAATCCAAGATTTAAAAAATGTTATTAAAAAAACCACAGTGTGATATAGACACAAAAACAGACATACAGATCAATGGGAAAGAATAAGCATCCCGGAAATAAATCCACACACTGACAGTCGACTAATCTTTGAGGAAGGAGAGAAGAATATACAGTGGAGAAAAGACAGTCTGTTCTCAACTGGTGTTGGGAACTCTGGACAGCCACATGTAAATTAATGAAGTTAGAGTACTCCCTCCCACCATACACAAAAATAAACTCAAAATGGCTTAAAGACTTAAATATAAGACACGACACCATAAAATTCCTAAAAGAGAACATACGTAAATGATTCTCTGATATAAATTACAGCAATATATTCTTAGATTAGTCTCCCAAGGCAAAAGAAATAGAAGCAAAATTAAACAAATGGGACCTAATCAACCTTATTAGCTTTTGCAGAGCAAAGGAAACCATCAACAAAACAAGAAGACAACCTACAGCACGGGAGAAAATATTTACAAACGATGAGACCAACAAGGGCTTAATTTCTAAAATATCCAAACAGCTCATACAACTTAATACCAAAAAACAAACAAACATACAAACAAACAACCCAATCAAAAAATGGGCAGAAGACCCAAATAGACATTTCTCCAAAGAAGACATCCAGATGCCCAACAGACACATGAAAAGATGCTCAACATCACTGATTAGTAGAGAAATGCAAATCAAAACTATAATAAGGTACCTCCTGACACCGGTCAGAATGGCCATCTTTAAAAAGTCTACAAATAACAAATGCTGGAGACAGTGTGGAGAAAAGGCAACCCTCCTACACTGTTGGTAGGAATGTAAATTGGTGCAGCCACTATGGAGAACAGCATGGAGATTCCTATAAAAACTACAAATAGAGTACCATATGATCCAGCAATCCCACTCCTGGCCATAATCCAGACAAAACTATAATTCAAAGAGATACATGCACCCCTACGTTCATAGCAGCACTACTCACAATCGCCAAAACATGGAAACAATGGAAATGTCCATCAACAGATGAATGGATAAAGATGTGGTGTACATATACAAAAAGAATGTTACTCAGCCGTGTAAAAGAATGAAATAATGCCATTTGCAGCAACATGGATGGACTTAGAGATTATCATAGAAAGTGAAGTCAGTCAGACCAAGAAAGACAAATATTATCTGGTATTGCTTATATATGGAATATAAGAAATAATACAAATAAACTTGTTTACAAATTAGAAAGACTCACAGATAGAAAACCAAATTATGGTTACTCAAGGGGAAGGGGGAGGAGATAAAATAGGAGTTTGGAGTAACAGATACACAATATTATATATAAAACAGATAAACAACAAGGATTTACTATATAGCACA
This sequence comes from Lagenorhynchus albirostris, assembly GCF_949774975.1. Classification (NCBI taxonomy): domain Eukaryota; kingdom Metazoa; phylum Chordata; class Mammalia; order Artiodactyla; family Delphinidae; genus Lagenorhynchus; species Lagenorhynchus albirostris. The sequence goes on from NC_083097.1 coordinate 117,469,433, forward strand.
GGGAGCTATATTCAATATTTTGTAATAACCTATAATGAAAATGAATCTGAAAAAGAATATATATATATATGTATGTATATATATCTATATCACTTTGCTGTACACCTGAAACTAACATCATAGTGTAAATCAACTATACTTCAATAATAGAAAGTTGCTATGAGAGGAGAGCTCGATATTGTCACCATAATTACAACAACAACAAAACGGAAATTGAACTGATTGTGTAGTTTCCAATGATGGAATATTCATGCAAATCTCATGCACTTCCTCATGTACATTCTGGTACTCTAGAAGAATATTTCAAAGGGAGAACATCTCAGATTCATAGATTTTTCTCAGAATACAGAAAGGAAGTCTACAAGTAATACTTGGAAATGTAGCGCTTCTATACATCTGCCTTCCCTTTGGAACCAAAGGCTCTTCTGTGGGTGGATCTAAGGTATTCTTTGGTTTCTTTGTAAACCACCCTGCTTGGGTCTGTCCTCTTGCCACTACTCTAATATTCCCCTTTCTGCTGCAAGATGTTTACCACAGTAAGGTCAGTTAACATATCCTTTTTCTGACATAATTACCATGTATATATACACACCACATTTTCTTTATTCATCCATGGATGGACACTTAGGTTTTTTCCATGTCTTGGCTATTGTGAATAATGTTACAATGAACATAGGGGTGCAAATATTTCTTCGAGATAGTGATTTCATTTCCTTCAGATATATACCCATAAGTGGAATTGCTGGATCATATGATAGTTCTTTTTTTGAGGAACCTCCATACTCTTTTCCATAGTGGCTGCACCAATTTACATTCCCACCAACATACACAAGGGAGTCATTTAGACTTACATTTGTTGGTAGGAGTAAACCGAACTATGTAGATAAGTTCCTTGTTTTCACTGTATCACCACTTAAAATAGCTAGCACTTATGAAACACTATGATATTCCAAGAACTAGGCTGACTATATCATAAGCATTGTTTCACTTAGTTCTTACAAACTCATGAAGTAGATACCATCCTTACATCCGTTGTTTTTTTTTTTTTTTTCCTTCAGGTGAGGAAACTGAAGTCTGGAGAGAGTAAAGAATTTTCCTAACTTAACATATATGATGTAGCAGAGCCAGTACTTGAATATGAGTCTTCCTGACATAAAAGTCTGTGCTCTTAATCACCACTCAAAAATATCTCCTAAAGACACTGTTAACAGAAGAAACCACTCATACACGCACATACTCATGCTTAGGACTCTCCTTTAAGTTGAGTATTAGACAGATGAGCAAATTCAAATAGGAAAAAAGGGCCCAGCCCTAGTCTTTTAGTTAGTTGTCACCCCACAACACGTCATACAGAACTCTGTGATGTTGACTGAGTAAAAGACTGTATCCCAAGTAAGCCATGATGTTCCCATCATTTGAGTAAATCTTCTCTCCTGTAAAATGAGAAATACTTTATCTGCAGTAGAAAACTATTTCAATGGGTTTCTTTTTAAGTTGGTACCATAAAATTCAACTTAGCTCGAACCTCACCTCCTCTGAGAATCTTTCCTGATACTCCATTTCTGTTCTTACTTAAATATTCCTTTTGAGTACTTCAGAGTGCCTGTGCAAATCACTGTCTTAGCACTTATGACTCACTACAGTAATTATCGCTTTACTTTACTTCTAGGCTGTAACCTCTTGGGGTGTAAGTACCAGGCTTTATTCCATTTTATATCCCTAATGCCTTTCACAGTGCCTGAAATTAATCTGTGTGTAATAAACACCTGCCGATGAATTTAAAAATTCAGTGAATGTACAGCCCAACGACTGGCCTGTCTAAAATGGAAGAAATCAAATTCAAATTACTCTCAAAAGAAACTGTACAGCTGGCTGATAATAAAGCCGTATACTAATTAAAAATTGTAATTAGCTAAACCCAAAGTCGGAGAAGTAATTTAAACTATCAGGAGGTAAGAATTGTGCCACTAGACCACGTGACACGAACAGATTTTTTTTTTTTTTTTTTTGACAGTTTCTGAGGGAAAGCGCTGTACAAACCAGGTTTTCAGTTCAGACGCCTGGCGACGCTGCAGGCTAAAAATGGAGGTGGAGCCAGGCGCTTGCCACAGACTCCATTTTACAAAAGACAAAACTGAGCAGGGCTGGGGGTTGACGTGCCTTGGAAAACGTCGGCAGCAAGCTGAGATTTTAGACTTTTCTTCAAACAAATGGGAGCTAGATATATGTTGATGTTATCCCTACTGGAAGACTTCCGAAGGCTTCTTTCATTAAAGACAACGCAGTCAAAGAGGCTATGCTGGAAACTGAGAGAAAATCTAGCAGAAAAAGGCAAGTGGTGAGTTTTCCTTTACTTCCTGGGCGTAGCGTAAGCAGTCCAGGAAAAGGAAGGCTGCTTTTTATAGCCGGTTCCTGGAGATTTGGCCTCGCAGCGGAAAGGGGAGTGTCTGCGTAGCGGCGGGCAGACAGACCTGAGCAAGGTGGTTTCCAAACTGACCAAAGATTCGTGAGTAAAGGCTCTTCTGTGGGTGGATCTAAACTATTAAGAGATCAAAGAATAGTTTAGATACACCCACAGAAGAGCCTTTCCTCCCGAATAGGAAGCCAGACCTATAGAAACTATACATTTCCAAGTATTACCTGTAAACATTTTTGTTTTCTGAGAAAAATCTATGAATCTGCGATGTTGCCCCTTTGAAAAATTCTTGTGAATGTTTCAGAATGTGCATGGGGATGTGCATGAGATTTGGTCGAATTTTCCACCATTGGAAACCACACAGGGAGTTTAATTTCACAATAATATGCGATGCAATAGGGGGGTGAGTAATTTGCCCATTCTTGGGGGAAAATCACTGGATGAAGAACAACCTATGGTAAGTTTAACTCTCACAGAAGAAAATGGTAGGTATCAACACTAGTCTCAGACCTCCTAAGGTCCAGATCGTGACAATCAGTGACAACCTTTGAGATGCATGCTCCTCAGCAACCTGGTTGTCAAAGCCTGCTCAAGATTTAATCTCAGTATATTAAGGAGCTGTTCACAGAATTCTGCAGGCTCACTGAATTTTCCAGTCTCACTGAATTCTCCAATCTCTGGTGCGTACTCACCACACATTTTAAATACCACTCATATCTGTGCATTATAAACATCCACTGCAAGAAAATTACCAGGCAACTTCATGGCTACATGGCAAACATTCAGGCAATTTACATAGGAAATAGTTTCAGAAATACCTTTCTTCATGTAAAAGATGTTGGATGACAATTCCATAAAATTGGTGATGTTGACACTTACCTGCTCATCCTACAAGTACTTCCAGAAGAAGACTTCACCTCTTTAAGGATTATCTCAGAACTCTGGAATAAAAAGAAAATGCCTTGGTCCTTCCTTCCAGAATTTTCTTTCCATTGAATGTAAAAAAAAAAAAAAAATCCCCATATTCTGCCAACCTAATGCAAGACAGAGAGACGGGAGATACATCTCTTTAACATCACCTTATCTCCAATTAAATTAGGTTACTTGAAGCTAAAAACAAGATAGTATGTGGAGACAGCTATCACCCTTGGCATTCTTGCCTTTTGGGCTCTGGGTAGAAAGCAGAGGAAACACCCCCTTTCTGAATAATGCTATAGTTGTTGTTTTATTGCTCTATCTTCAGTAGTGTTTTCTTTTCTTCTGAAGCATAGCTAATTGTTAATTTATAGTCACAAGTACCAATGCCTTAGCTATATTTAACTTTTGTTTACCTGTAAGACAACTGATCTGGACACTTCAAAAAATTCAATATCAATAAAATACAGGGGACTGTTCTAGAATAAACAGATGTAACACCAATACAATCATGAAACTTGGTTTAAAAACAAATTTTCTAAGACATTCCTTATGTCAAGTGGTTAAGAAAATAAGTGCATTTGTAAAAGGAATTCAAGAGTGAATAGAATTCTTATTTAAGTTGAAGAAAACTGGGGGAGGATAATGGAAGGATAATTTTAAAAAGTTATTAGGGACTGGATTTTAGTTAATATGGAACTATTGTTACTTCGGTACATTGAGAGACACTACTTGAAAATATTCCATTTAGATTGCCATCAGTCTGAAAGAAAGGATTGGGATTTCCTTAATGTTTTGGTAAAAATAAACACTCGGAAAGGACGCAGGGTGGCGCCGCAGCATTAGAAGTAGAAGGAAGAAAGCTACCAGTCTGCGCTCCTCTAGCCAGATGCTCTGCTAAAGAAGCAAGCAGGAAAAGGAGGCTTTCTAAGGCAGTTGCTCCGGGAAATCAGGGCCATAGGCATCTCCACTTATCCCAGTGTCTGAGTGATACTGGGAGATAGATCAGCGACAACGTGAATCCGAGCTGGGTCAAGTTTGCTGGGAGACGAGAGAGCGATGGAGGCAGGAGAGAGGAAGAAATGCTTTCTGAAACAAAGGCAAGTCTTGATATTCTTTGTTTGGCTGGGCAAAGCTCAGGCTGGTTCTGAGCCTAGGCATTATTCAGTGGCCGAGGAAATGGACGGTGGCTCCTTTGTGGCCAATCTGTTGAAAGACTTGGGGTTGGAGGTAGATGATCTAGCTGCTCGGGCCCCCCGGGTCGTTTCCAAAGGGAAAAAAATGCGTTTGCATTTTGATAGGCAGACCGGGGATTTGTTGTTAAGTGAGAAACTGGACCCGGAGGAGCTATGTGGCCCTACCGAGCCCTGTGTACTACCTTTCCAGATGTTACTGGAAAATCCCTTGAAGTTTTTCCAGGCTGAGCTACGGATTAGGGACATAAATGATCATTCTCCAGTTTTCCTAGACAAAGAAATAATATTGAAAATTTCAGAAAGTATCACTCCTTGAACTACTTTCCTAATAGAGCGTGCCCAGGACTTAGATGTAGGAAGCAACAGTCTCCAAAGTTACACAGTCAGCCCCAATTCCCACTTCCATCTTAAATTACAAGACAGTTCCGACGGCACAATATTACCACAGCTGGTGCTGGACAAAGCACTGGATAGAGAGGAACAGCCTGAGATCAGATTAACCGTCACAGCGCTGGATGGCGGGATTCCACCCAGGTCTGGGACCGCCCTAATCCGCATTGAAGTCTTAGACATCAATGATAATGCCCCCGAGTTTGCAAAGCTGCACTATGAGGCGCATGTCCTAGAAAACAGCCCCATTGGATCCCAGGTTGCCATTGTCTCTGCCAGAGATTTAGATATTGGAACCTATGGAGAAATATCTTATGTACTTCCCCAAGCATCTGAGGATATTCGGAAAACATTTGGAATAAATGCAAAATCGGGAGAACTCCTTTTAACACAGGAACTGGATTTTGAATCTATTCAGACTTATACATTAAATATTCAGGCGACAGATGGTGGGGGCCTTTCTGGCAGTTGTGTGGTGTTTGTCCAAGTGATGGATTTGAATGACAACCCGCCAGAACTGACCACGTCAACGCTTATCACTGAGATCCCAGAAAACTTGCAGGAGACTGTAATTGCTGTATTCAGCGTTTCAGATCCTGACTCTGGAGACAATGGAAGGATGGTTTGCTCCATCCAAGATGATCTTCCCTTCATTCTTAAACCCTCTGTTGAGAATTTTTACAGTTTAGTCACAAACACAGTCCTGGACCGACAAACAAGATCCGAATATAACATCACCATCACAGTCACAGATATGGGAACCCCCAGGCTGAAAACCGAGCACAACATAACCGTGCTGGTGTCCGACGTCAACGACAACGCCCCCGCCTTCACCCAGACCTCCTACACCCTGTCCGTCCGCGAGAACAACAGCCCCGCCCTGCACTTCGGCAGCGTCCGCGCCACAGACAGAGACGCGGGCGCCAACGCCCAGGTCACCTACTCGCTGCTGCCGGCCCTCGACGCGCACGTGCCCCTGGCCTCCCTGGTGTCCATCAACCCGGACAACGGCCACCTGTTCGCCCTGAGGTCCCTGGACTACGAGGCCCTGCGGGCGTTCGAGTTCCGCGTGGGCGCCGCCGACCGCGGCTCGCCCGCGCTCAGCAGCCAGGCGCTGGTGCGCGTGCTCGTGGCGGACGACAACGACAACGCGCCCTTCGTGCTGTACCCGCTGCAGAACGCCTCGGCGCCCTGCACCGAGCTGGTGCCCAGGGCGGCCGAGGCGGGCTACCTGGTGACCAAGGTGGTGGCGGTGGACGGCGACTCGGGCCAGAACGCCTGGCTGTCGTACCAGCTGCTCAAGGCCACGGAGCCCGGGCTGTTCGGCGTGTGGGCGCACAACGGCGAGGTGCGCACGGCCCGGCTGCTGAGCGAGCGCGACGCGGCCAAGCACAGGCTGCTGGTGCTGGTCAAGGACAACGGCGAGCCGCCGCTCTCGGCCAGCCTCACGCTGCACGTGCTGCTGGTGGACGGCTTCTCGCAGCCCTACCTGCCGGCCCGTGAAGCGGAAGCGGCGGACGCGGCCCCGATCACCCCGCTCACCGTCTATCTGGTGGTCGCCTTGGCGTCGGTGTCGTCGCTCTTCGTCTTCTCGGTGCTGGTGTTCGTCGTGGTGCGGCTGTGCAGGAGGGGCGGGGCGATCTCGGTGGGTCGCTGCTCGGTGCCCGAGGGCCCCTTTCCGGGCCACCTGGTGGACGTCAGCGGCACGGGGACCCTGTCCCAGAGCTACCAGTACGAGGTGTGTCTGACGGGAGGCTCTGGGACTTTCAAGTTCCTCAAGTCGGTTATCCCAAACTTCCTTACTCAAGATGAGGAGAGGGTTAGTGAGGCACACCCCAGTTTCAGGAATAGTTTTGAATTCAGTTAAATTTTAATAAGGGTCTATGATGCCGTCTCAGTTAAATTGTGCAAAGTCCTTTTTTACTGCCTTGCCCATTGGAGTTGTTTTCTTTGTATTTGAAATGTAACCATCTTATTCCAATTCAGCGCATGTTACTGGTGTTTCTAGATGTGCTGCTCTGTGGTATAATGAATGCAAATTTTCTTTCTTGCTGTTAATATCACTGTAACTTAATTCGATTTAATGTGTGAAAGTATATTTTGTATTTTCTGAAGTCTTTAATTTTTAGAGCACTTTTTTTCAAAATTCACCTTCCACAGTCCCTAGGTAATTTTTGCATTCCTACATTTTTGAAAGTTTGCAATAAGTACATAGGGTTACTCTTTTTTCCTACCCAGAATATTTGTGTTTGTATAGAGTATTCTCTTAGGCTAGTTTAAACTTTCTTCCTGTGAACTCACATTGGCTAAAACCATTAACATAGGTACATTCATGAATAACAAAGCACCCTCTCACACTTTTCTAAATATATACTTCCTTAAAATGTTCATACCTGATAAGTATGATTCTTTAGAGATTGTGAAAACCTTGACTGTTGGATTCTACAAATCATCCAAATTAAAAGTCTTCAATAAATCAACTACCAATATTCTAAAATGTAGTTAAATAAATAGCAATGTCCAGTCATTTTCAGACATGCTAATTATTCATGCTTTTTATTAAAAATTTTAAAACCTCTGATTGTTTCAATCCCACCATTTAAAAATCTGTTTTAATTATTTAAAACCATCTATTCTTTGAGTACTTCATTAAAATCCAAAAGATCTGAGAGAGTACATGTTTTTGTCTATGACCAAATTTTAGAAACTTCATATGTAATTTGGCATTGCATTTAAAAAAAATATCTGGAGCATTTATGATTCAATTGGAAATAAGCCCATGGAAAAAAATATTTATCTTGGTTTGCTCATTCTATTTTTTTTTTCACTGAATACTTCCATTTTCCCCCTTTCAGTTTCCTAGACTTTTCAATGCTTTTTTGTTTCCTTTTTAGTGCTTCAGTTATGTTTCTCAGTAGCTCTCCATTTATTGCATGATTAGCACAATGACTGCAAGACTAGGTTCTTCATAAAAATTTTAAATGACTGATTGAAGGAAAGAAATGTCTTTATTTCATCTTTGATACACTGACACTCAAATACATTAAAATACTCATAGGACAAATTTTGCTGGAATTAAATGCTCTCTGATTTAATTTTTGGTTATTAACAGAACTTCACTGCTATTCAAACATTATGCAGTTATTAGTACTTGGTGTCTCTTTCCTTCAAGATAGTTTTCCTTTTTCTTTTTCTGCTTAATTTTAATCTCCTCTCCTGCCCACTAGCTTAAGCAATCCACATGGGGAAATTGTGTTTACAATTTTATGATGTATATTTTCCTTCCATAATTCCTTAAGTGATTCATTTAACTTTCTTTATTCTTATTTATTTTTTGCAGTTCAATTTCTGATCCACACATTAAAATGGAATTTTAATTTTTAATGTTCTTCAGACTATCTTTAAATTTTCATATTATTTCATGTTTATTTGAACATACTATTAAAATTATAATATAAAATTTAAAGGTCTCATTTTGAGTTTAGCATTCATATAGAGAAGTATCTTGGTATCAAATTATTACCTGTTGGATCTTGGATAAGTCATATAATTTCTGTACCCCCAGAAATGATAACAGCTATTTAAATAGCTTGCAGTTATGTCCAAATAAGATAACATAAGGATAAGAAGTGTAATTTTGTTATTTTTAGTATCACTAATATTAAGAGTAAATTTAATAAATGGTCCTTCATATAACATTACTTATAATTGTGAAGAAGCTATATTGAACACATAATATTTGTGCTGTTTTGCTGCTCTGCCCAAAACCTTGCAATAGCTTCCTTTCACTCTTAGAATAAAATCCAGCCACCTATTATTTGGCCCCTGCCTCCCTGTCCAGCCTTGTCTTCCCACTTACTCTTTATTTTTTAATAGGTGATATTTATGTTTCTTTTTTTTTTAATGTCTATTTATTTATTTTTGGCTGGGTTGAGTCTTCGTTGCTGCGCACCAGCTTTCTCTAGTTGCCATGAGCTGGGGCTGCTCTTCGTTGTGGTGCACGGGCTTCTCATTGTCGTGGCTTCTCTTGTTGCAGAGCACGGGCTCTAGGGCGTGCGGGCTAATTTAGTCCTCGCCATGTAGGATCTTCTGGACCAGGGCTCGAACCCGTGTCTCCTGCATTGGTAGGTGGATTCTTAACCACTGCGCCACCAGGGAAGCCCCCCACTTACTCTTGAGACACTAAACACTATCCTACCTTCATTATCTAGAATAGCTATGCTTTACTGTCCCCGGGCCTTTGCATTCCTTATATATGGAATCCTCCCATTTTAGTTTTAGCCTGGCAAACTTCTTCTCATCCTTCATATTCCAGATTAAATGGGACATCTTTGGGAAACTTTCTGAATCCCCCCCATTAAGTTAGGTCTCCATATTGTATACTTCCAGTGCACTCATTATACATTTCCTGTATAGTACTGTTTAAACATCTGTTTAAATTCTGTTCACCCCATTAGATGGGAAACTCTATAAGATATACAGACATAGTCTGTCTTATTACCACAATACATCTAACTTCTACAAACGCAATAAATATCGGTTTCCACAGGTGAAATACAGTTATGCAGATTAAAGAGTTAATACAGATGAAACCAGTAATCATAGAATTACTGTGAAATAGGAAGAGGAGAAAGCTCTGTGTTCCTTGAGTGAGTGCGAAAATGTGGAAGGAATTAGGCATTTGTGGTCTCTGGATATATCCCCTGACATGATCTATTATAATTTTTTATCACCTTGCTTGAGGTTGTCTTTTCATAGCATTTTTCTGACTATAAATGCAACTCGTGTGCATTTTACAAAATTTGGAAAATAAAGAAAAACACAAGTAGGAAAGCGAAGCTTCATCACTTAGAGCAAAATCTTGTAAAACTTTTTCTGTAATAATTACAGGAGGTGGGGTGAGTAGTTCTAGCAGGTGCCCACTTCCGCAAAATCATGGAAATGGGACTCTACCAGGGACAGTCACTTCTTTTAGATAAGAGCGCATTTCTTCTCCCTAGATTGTGTTTATTTGAACCATATAACAGAAGGAATTCCTACAGTAGCATCAACTCGGTTTGATAAAAGGGAATAAGCGATTTAAAAAAATCAAAACTAAAAGCCCAGCAAACATCACCTTCTCCAAGATTCTGAAACTGTGAGCGAACGCACGGTGGCGCTGTTGACTAAAAAGGAGAAATAAACCGCAGGCACTGTGTATACTCAGTAACACAACGATTCACTGCAGTAAACTAGGGGTTGTGAGTCGGGGCAGATTTTTAAGCAAGCAAATCTAAGACTCTAGTAAGGATTATTCGCTAGGTTTTCTTCAAAGGTTAGGAGGCAAAAGACTGTGTTTCCCAGTGCTGTTGCAGGCTAGCTTGACAGTATTTCTCGGAAGAACATGGCAGAAAATGCAATGGAGGCCGGAGGAGAGCGCTTTCTTAGACAAAGGCAAGTCCTGTTTCTCTATGTTTTTCTCGGTGGGTCTCTGGCTGCGTCCCAGTCGAGACGCTACTCTGTGGCTGAGGAAAAAGAGAGGGGGTTTTTCATCTCCAATCTAGCAAAGGATCTGGGGCTGAGTGTAGGGAAACTGGCCGCGAGAGGGGCCCAAGTTGTGTCTAAAGGGAACAGACAGTATTTTCAGCTCAACCATCAGACCGGTGATTTGCTCCTGCATGAGAAATTGGACCGGGAGGAGCTATGCGGCTCCGCAGAACCATGCATACTGCAGTTTCAGATATTACTGCAAAACCCCTTGCAGTTTATTACAAATGAGCTCCAGGTGATAGACGTAAATGACCATTCTCCGGCATTCTCTGAAAATGAAATGCAGCTGAAAATCCTAGAAAACACTCCACCAGGAACAATAATTCCTTTGGGAAATGCTGAAGACTTGGATGTGGGAAGAAACAGTCTCCAAAACTACACGATCACTCCGAATTCCCATTTCCACGTTCTCACACGCAGTCGTAGGGATGGAAGGAAGTACCCAGAACTAGTACTAGACAAAGCACTGGATCGTGAGGAGCAGCCAGAGCTTAGGTTAATGCTCACTGCGCTGGATGGCGGGACCCCACGGAGGTCTGGGACCGTCCAGGTTCACATCCTGATCTTAAACATAAACGACAACACCCCAGAATTTACACAGTCCCTCTATGAGGTTCAAGTTCTAGAGAACAGCCCCGTTAACTCTCTTATTGTCACTGTTTCAGCTTCTGACTTAGATACAGGAAATTTGGGGACAATATCATATGCATTTTTTCATGTTTCTGAAGAAATTAGAAAAACTTTTCAACTAAATCCAATTACTGGTGATATCCGACTAATCAAATATTTGAATTTTGAGGCGATCCATACTTAGGAAGTGGATATAGAAGCCAAGGATGGTGGAGGCCTTTCAGGAAAATCAACAGTGATATAGTTCAGGTGGTTGATGTGAACGACAACCCACCAGAACTGACCTTGTCCTCAATTACCAGCCCTATCCCAGAGAACTCGCCAGAGACTGTGGTGGCTGTTTTCAGTGTTTCTGACCTAGACTCTGGAGACAATGGGAAAATGGTGTGTTCCATCGAGAACGATCTCCCCTTCATCTTGAAACCATCTGTAGAGAATTTTTATACCCTACTGTCAGAAGGAGAGCTGGACAGAGAGATCAGAGCTGAGTACAACATAACCATCACAGTCACAGATATGGGAACCCCCAGGCTGAAAACTGAGCACAACATAACCGTGCTGGTGTCCGACGTCAACGACAACGCCCCCGCCTTCACCCAGACCTCCTACACCCTGTCCGTCCGCGAGAACAACAGCCCCGCCCTGCACTTCGGCAGCGTCCGCGCCACAGACAGAGACGCGGGCGCCAACGCCCAGGTCACCTACTCGCTGCTGCCGCCCCTCGACGCGCACGTGCCCCTGGCCTCCCTGGTGTCCATCAACCCGGACAACGGCCACCTGTTCGCCCTGAGGTCCCTGGACTACGAGGCCCTGCGGGCGTTCGAGTTCCGCGTGGGCGCCGCCGACCGCGGTTCGCCCGCGCTCAGCAGCCAGGCGCTGGTGCGCGTGCTCGTGGCGGACGACAACGACAACGCGCCCTTCGTGCTGTACCCGCTGCAGAACGCCTCGGCGCCCTGCACCGAGCTGGTGCCCAGGGCGGCCGAGGCGGGTTACCTGGTGACCAAGGTGGTGGCGGTGGACGGCGACTCGGGCCAGAACGCCTGGCTGTCGTACCAGCTGCTCAAGGCCACGGAGCCCGGGCTGTTCGGCGTGTGGGCGCACAACGGCGAGGTGCGCACGGCCCGGCTGCTGAGCGAGCGCGACGCGGCCAAGCACAGGCTGGTGGTGCTGGTCAAGGACAACGGCGAGCCGCCGCTCTCGGCCAGCCTCACGCTGCACGTGCTGCTGGTGGACGGCTTCTCGCAGCCCTACCTGCCGGCCCCGGAAGCGGAAGCGGCGGACGCGGTTCCGGCCGCCCGGCTCACCGCCTACCTGGTGGGTTCTTTGGCGTCGGTGTCCTGGCTCTTCGTCTTCTCGGTGCTGGTGTTCGTCGTGGTGCGGCTGTGCAGGAGGGGCGGGGCGGCCTCGGTGAGTCGCTGCTCGGTGCCCGAGGGCCACTTTCCGGGCCACCTGGTGGACGTCAACGGCACGGGGACCCTGTCCCAGAGCTACCAGCACGAGGTGTGTCTGACGGGAGGCTCCGGGTTAAATGAGTTTAACTTCTTGAAGCCGATTCTCCCTAGTGGTCTGGTTCAAGACACTGGGCAGGACTAGTGCAAAAAGGCAATTGCAAGAATAGCGTAGGTTTCATTAACAGAAGAATCAGAAAGTTGTCTGGCTACGAATGCTTTCTTTTAAGTCAAGGCTCTTGAGTTGATATAGTATTTTGTTTATATCTTCATTTTACTTTCTGTCTAGTTAACCCTGCATGTTCTTTTTTCATCTGCTTCCTACCTTTTCAATCCAGTATTAATGCCTCTTTCTTTTTCTAATAGGTGAGTAAAAATAAATGCATTATCTTTTAATGATGATTTCAAATAGGTTTATTTAAGGTAGTCATTTCAAATTCTCTATCCAAAGCAATGTAGAGAGAGTTCTGAACCACCAATATTATAATTTACCCTATTGAATATAGTCAGGTAATATTCTTTATAATACTCCTAAAGCAGCTTTGTTTGTGGTTAATGAAGTGGATAACTAAAAATGTTTTAATATGTACCACTTTAAGGTGTATCGTCCTGTAGGGGCTTAGTACTCAAATAAAACTTACACATATAATTCATTTTCTGTTTTTACATTTGCAATTAATATTTCAACACTGTATATGCTTATATTGGCTAAAAATGGACAAAAAATGTAGGTCAGATTACTCTTAGATTTGCCTAAAGTGTATTTATGATGAATGACTGAGAAAAAAAATTAAACATAGGCATTTTGAACAACTGATCGTGCTTTTTCGTTTGGCATGAAAAGATTATTTAATAAGCATCTGGTGGAATGACAATTTCTTTTTTAACTTCTGAGATGTAAGTATTATCAACCTGAGGGCCATTTTAAAAAGATTTCAAGAAAGTACATGTATATATGTTCTCTCAATGCTTTATAGCAAAAGTGGTGTCCCATCCAATCCTACTTTAAAAGAATTAATATCTACTTGGCATTTATATGGTGATATATGAAGGAAATATTTTCTTTGTTTCCTCTCTTAGTTCCCTCTTTCAGATTTCAACCTGACATGACTTAGGATTATGTATGGTCCTTCTGGGATAAACACTGCCCAACCACATCAGCATTCTACCTCCTATAGAGTAATTAAAAGATTAGAAGAATGGGAAGTTCTAAAGGGGAGAGAACAATATCACTGTGAAAGTCTAAATTAACTACAACTAAGAATAAACTCTTGAAGCAACCAAACATCAATTTTTATGTCTATTTTGAATGAAATAGAAAAAAATAAACCTTATTTTAAAGTACAAAATATTTAGTCCCCAATTTAAAAATCTGATTAGTGGGCTTCCCTGGTGGCGCAGTGGTTGGGGGCCCGCCTGCCGATGCAGGGGACGCAGGTTTGTGCCCCCGTCCGGGAGGATCCCACGTGTTGCGGGGCGGCTGGGCCCGTGGGCCATGGCTGCTGGCCTGCGTGTCCGGAGCCTGTGCTCCGCGACGGGAGAGGCTACAGCAGTGAGAGGCCCACGTACAGCAAAAAAAAAAAAAAAAAAAATCTGATTAGTAAACAATAAAATTTCTTATAGGCATTTTCTCATCCAGAGGCATAGAACTTTCCAAAAATTGAATACTCATGACTAGAAGAAAGAGGACTGAAGTTTCTCAAAGATTTTGAAAATTCTCAAAAGAGAAAAAGAATGTTGTTAACTAGATGTTAACTAGACTTATGTCATCATTTGCAATATGCACAAAAATCAAATCATTGTCACACCTGAAGCCAATATAGTGTTACATGTCAATTACAGCTCAAAAATTTTAAACTCCTAATGACTGTAAAAAAACAAAAAAATTTAATACTGACATGTCTTCAATCACACATAAAGTTATAATCATAGTAAAATGGTGTTATTTTAGGTATGAGAGTCAAATACATGAATCCTTAGTAATCAGGGGAAAGACAGTATTTCCTTTCACTCATTAAGTACTTTATAGAGATATTGAATCTGAATCTTTGGTCAGATTTTTTTTTCTTCTTTTCATACTTAGCTGAATTTTCATGAAGATCAGAGAAAAGGCAAAGAATTCTGATCAAGACTTCTCTGTATTTGGCTGGCTTAGTTCCAGCTCATGTGAGAACCAGGGAAGTTTTCAACTACAGAAAATATGGAGGCCAGTTCTTTTTTGGCCAATATGGTATATGATTTTGGACTCAAATTGGAGGCACTATATAACCGGGGAGTTATTTAGACCCAGACATAAGAAGACAGATACTTAATAATATCTTAGTTGATAGATGCACTGAATTCACATATTGTTGAGAAGTGATCAGAGTTTCGTAAAGCCAGAAAAGATCATATGGACTAAATTTGAAGATAGGAAAAAATTATACCTTACTCTTGGTTCAAAGTTGCTTTTATTTCTTGGCTATTGGAAACCTTTTACCCTTTTATTTGAAGACAACTTTCAGAAACTTCTTTACCTGGATATCTTATTAAGTACATGACAGAGAGGGCACTATATGTATAGTACTAAGTATCTTTGCCACTTTTTGGAATTCCCCCAACGGAAAGTCCAGAACTAGGTAAAAATGATGACTTTCTACATTCATAATAATTTCCCAGTAGTTTTTCTTTTAAAGGATGGACAAATTCATTACTGTGAATTATTTCCAGATTGATCTCTTACTAATATTCTAATCTAGTTTTTAATACTGAAAGGCAAAGAGATGAAAATGAACTTTAAACTTTTATGTAGAGTTGTTAAAAGACTAAACTATATTCAAATATCACTCATTAAAACTAGTGAACTAATTTACCACACTTTTAATAAATCTTCCTTAATCCTTGAATATGGCTTCCTTGCAAATGGGAATTTAAAAAATGACAGTTTTTAAACATATATTCCACTACTATATTTTGCTTCTTAGAGTAGATTGTTACATGTTTTAAAGCTGGCAACCTATTAGGCATAATTCAGTTATTTCTATGTCTAATCCTCATGTTCTTAGCCAATAGTTTGGTTGGTCATAGATTTTAAAATGTAAACTAGGGACTTCCCTGTTGGTGCAGCGGTTAAGAATCCGCCTGCCAATGCAGTGGACACGGGTTCGAGCCCTAGTCTCAGAAGATCCCACATGCTGCAGAGCAACTAAGCTCGTGAACCACAACTACTGAGCCTGCGCTCTAGAGCCCACAAGCCACAACTACTGAAGTCCACGCGCCTAGAGCCCATGCTCTGCAACAAGAGAAGCCACTTCAATGAGAAGCGCGCGCACCGCAACGAAGAGTAGACCCCGCTCACCGCAACTAGCAAAAGCCCGTGCACAGCAACGAAGACCCAACGCAGCAAAAAAATAAATAAATTTATATAAAAAAATAAAATGTAAACTAATTTTCCTTCTCCCTCTTTTGGTATTGAAGACTGTTGATGAACAGTCTATCAGTCTAGTTCTCATTCTTTTATCTGTAAACTTCTTTTCTCTAAGATGTTTTCTTTATTCTTGATGTTCTGATATTTGCTAGGTCCAAACCTGAGATTCACCCAATATACTGAATTTTTTTAAATTAACTATAGTTTTTGGTGGGCTTTTTTCCCCCAAAATTTCCATTTGGCAGGTTTTCACAACAATTTGTTCTTTTTTTTTTTTTTAAACAATTGCCATTGCCTTCTTTTTTGTTGGAGGAAATTAAATATCTTTTACTTTTAAGTTCTTTCCATATTGTTCCAATCTCTGTTTCTTCTGTATACATCTTTTATTTGTTGAGTCTGTTTTTCACACTGTTAGTCTTGTTAGTTGGTGATATTTTATTGAGAACTCATGTTCTATTGGAGGTTTCCCTCATACCATTACTGGTTTTGGTAGTCTTGCAAAGGGAGGAAGGAGTCTCAAAGTGGTTACAGCCTCAGGCTCTACAAATCCAAGCCTTAATTAAGAAGCTTAGCTCAACTTTGCCACACACAAGTAGAAGTTCTGGACCAACACCTAATGATGTGTTTGAGCTGGGCCCCAGTCTCCCTTGGGTGGCACTGCTCTGCATTTGCTCTATGAAGCAAAATCTTAGGGACTGTCACCCTCTGCTTCTTGGCTGTCATGATGTCCGATAAGGCTATAGACATGAGAGCTAATGAAGACATCATTTACTTTTCAATCTTTAGAGTAAGCAAGCTGATTTAATCTTAGAATAAAGCTGATTTTGAGGAAAATGAGTCGTAACTGAAGTAATTGATACATGAGAATTACCTACAGGGAAAAAACATGGTCTTGATTCATATGATGACAGTGCTGCATATGGTGGTCCTGGATGACACACCCAACTTGCTGGATGACAAAGAAAACCCACTGCTAAGCAATCCTATATTGTGTACTGAGTTGGTACCAGGTAGAACAAGGTGGTATCCTGGATGGTGATGAGCTAGAACTCATGACTATTTTATCAAAGATTCAAAGCCTCAAAGTACTTAATGTTTAGCACATGGACCCACAACCTGGAAGTATAGAGCACTGAAGCATATCTAGGCTCCTAAGAGACAGACACAGCCAGGCACAAACATGTGCTGTTATTAAAGACAACTAGAAGCCACCTTCTATTTGGCATAATCATGCTATACCTGGTCTAGGACCTATCCCAGCCCTACCTTCTGTTCCTTGAACCACCCACAGAAGTTTACTCAAGCCAACATATGCTCTATCCTCTTGATCACTAATTTGATTTAGCCATCTTCCTCTTCCAATTCTCTCTGCTCCCATTCAATGATACTCAAATGTGGAGGATGAACAAGGAGCCTTCAGTGGAGAGCTGCTCATAAGGCCACCTTCTGAGCATTCTGGGGATATCAACATCACTAAGACTTAGTTCCAGAACTACTAATATGAGAGGTTTCTGATTGGAATATCAGAGACAAATGGGTTCAGATTTTTTTTTTTTTTTGGTACGCGGGCCTCTCACTGTTGTGGCCTCTCCCGCTGCGGAGCACAGGCTCCGGACGCACAGGCTTTTTCTTCCAAGTTCAACAACTTGGGGACATTTTCTTGTTTAATTCAAGAAAATGATCAAGTTTGATACTCCACTGCCAGATACGGTCCTTCTGAGATATTACATATACTTAACTGCTGTAGCTTGGTATTAGTATCCCATGAAAGCTGGAACAGAGAATGAATTTCTAGCTACAGTATCACTATAGCATTGCAAGATGCATACCATCTGGTCCTGACAGTAGACCAAAGGGTATAATAAGATTTTTCAAAGTTGAGGGATACCAGGGAGTTCCCTGGCAGTCCAGTGGTAGGACTCGGTGCTTTCACTGCCATGGCCTGGGTTCAATCCCTGGTCGGGAACTAAGATCCTGCATGTTTTGCACCATGGCCAAAAAAAAAAAAAAAAAAAAAAAAAAAATTGAGGGATAGCAGAGAAAACTCTAATTTTAAAAGATACATGCAAGTTCACAGTAGCACTATTTATAATAGGCAAGACATGGAAGCAAGCTAAATGTCCAACAACAGATGAATAGATAAAGAAGATGTGGCATATATATATATATACACATACACACACACACAATGGAATATTATGCAGCCATAAAAAGAATGAAATAATGCCTTTTGCAGCAACATGGATGGACTTAGAGTTTACCATATAAAGTGAAGTAAGTTAGACAGAAAAAGACAAATATATTATATCACTTATTTGTGGAATCTAAAAAGATGATACAAATGAACTTATTTACAAAACAGAAATAGAGTCAAAGACTTATGCCTACCAAAGGGGAATGGGGGAGGGAGGGATATATTAGGAGTTTGGGATTAACATATACACACTACTATATATAAAATAGGTAAACAACAAGGACCTACTCTTTAGCACAGGGAACTATACTCAATATCTTATAATAACGTATAATGGAAAAGAACCTGAAAAAGTATGTATGTATATATATATATATATATATATAAATATATACACACACACACACATACACACACACATTTGTATAACTGAATCACTTTGCTGTACACTGGAAACTAACACATTGTAAATTAACTATACTTCAATAAAAAATAATTTTTAAAACGTTGAGGGATAAATTATACTATGTGGAAGTAAAGTTTAAAATAAGGCTAGGCATCAGAAATATGGATTTGACCAACTTAAATCTTAGAAATAAATACCATCTCACCTCAAAATAAATAAATAAATAGTAACCTGTGAGGTGATGGACATTAACCTTATTGTAATAATCATTTCATAATAAACAAATATATAAATCATAACACTGTACACCCTAAACATGCACAATGTTATTTGTCAATTATATCTCAATAAAGCTGGGGAAGAAAAAAGAAAGAAATACCATGAAACTAATTTAAAGACTACAAAGAAACCACAATATAAAAACAAAAACAGGGCTTCCCTGGTGGTGCAGTGGTTGAGAGTCCGCCTGCCAATGCAGGGGACACGGGTTTGTGCCCCGGTCCGGGAGGATCCCACATGCCGCGGAGCGGCTGGGCCCGTGAGCCATGGCCGCTGGGCCTGCGCGTCCGGAGCCTGTGCTCCGCAACGGGAGAGGTCACAGCGGTGAGAGGCCCGCGTACCGCAAAAAAAAAAAAAAACATAGTTAAGGGAAAGATTTTACACACACACATCATTGATTTTACATACACACACACACACACACACACACACACAATTTGGATTCTATTTTTTTGTTCTAAATTGTATTCTAGAATATTGTTCTTCTGACTGAAAACAAACATCTAGACCATCAGATCCCTGAGAACAGAAACCAGACCATTAATATCTGAATACCCAGAGCTCAATACAGTATACTGTAAATGGTGTGAATTCAATAAATATTTTTATTTAGGTAAATAATTTAATGATAGAACACTCAAATTTCTTTAAACACAATATTTCAAGTTACTATATTTTTGTCTGAGTACAGATCTGAAGTGGTACAAATTGTATCTAAATATTGAACCATGAATTAAGCAAAAAGGGTGGAAAACAATTCTTCTGACTTAGGTTTCAATTCCTTACTCCCACTCTTGCTTGCCTCAAATGATTTCTATTGAAGATATTTAGGTAAACCTTTAATGGACAACATGTGAAAAGGTCCATTGACTATAGGGCTAATTGAGACAAGCTCATGGGTACTGAGCAGGGGGCCTTCGGACTTTGAAAGGTCCACTTCCTGCAGAAGCCATTCCTGTTCTCTTTTCTGCTTTAATCCAGACCTGCTTGAATGAAGCCCCATTAAGTAGCTACTGACCACTTACGTATGTAATATATAACTTAAATGTATAAATAACTTAGATGTAAAGTAGAAAAATGGTTTTCTTTTAAAGAAAAAGCAAATGGAAGACCAGCCACCGCTCTGGAGCACACCAGGCATGACACTGAGCATCCCCTCCCCAAATGTCTGCCCCAGCCCCCATTTGTCAACATCCATCACCCTGACCCTCTTGCCTCTGGCAATATGGCTAGACTTACCTCAGAGGTTTCACAGATAGAAGAAAGCTGAAGGAAACTGGGGATTCCATACCAGGTGTACATTCCACCAGCAGTGATTGACACACATGCCACGTGCGATCATTAACACTGGGAGCCTGCCTCTTTTCAGCTTTACAGGCTGCTTAAGAACACTTCTTATTGAGAGAGACTCTGCTGGTCTTGGATCATCATGGAATGATGAGGCTTACTTTAGTAAGAATGACCCTCTTACATTATAGGGCCAAAGAACACATGCACAAGAGTGTGGGGATCAGACAAACTATGTTTTTCTGTTTTTGGTTTTTGTCAGTGCCTATATATATACATATAGTACAGTTTAATAAAGTTGCTTTTCTTATGTTTCATTGCTTTGTAAAATCACATCATATATACAGTCATCAATAAAACTCACAGATGGCCAGTACGAAATTTAGAAGTTTCCAACACTGTAAAAAAATGACAAGGAGTTATTAGCCCTCAGGTAAACTTCAGGATGGGTCAGCCCTAACATTAATCACTGTGGACTGCAAGCACTAAGTTCTGTCTAGTTCTATTTGAGAGGAGAGGACTTCATCCACTGGTAACGTCACCTGATCACCATCAGGGCACAAAAAGTTCTCATGGCTTTGGCACTCTCTGTTCCCTGGAAGGGTTTCTGACTGGTGGAGGCAGAGAGGACAGTGAACGATCCAAAAGGAATCAACAACCCCTAAATGGGCCAATAGTACATCCTGGAATCCTACCCAGGCCAGGACCCGAGACTGGAAGCCAAGAACTGTTGTCAACTACATGGGTCTTCATCCAAGCACAGAAGCACAGCCCCATCCCTCACCCCTTCCTCAGTCTAAAGTAGAGCAGAGGGGAAGCTCTTTGGGAGAAGAGAGGAAGGAAATTTGGTACAGACAAAGGCCAGGCTACTTCCCAGAGGCCTAATGCTCTAGGCCACACCTAACTAAGAGTGTGGAATATGATCCCACTTTGAAGATGAATAGCACGATTTTAAGAGTAGAACATCTTGGGAAAATCCAGGATGCCTACTCTGAAACTTTAACTCGAGGCTGTGGAAGACACATCAGTATGCAGGAATATTCTCCTCTTAAAAATCTAAGATGACAGAGACCACCCTGGTGGTCCAGTGACTAAGGCTCCACGCTCCCAGTGCAGGGAGCCCAGGTTGGATCCCTGCGCAGGGAACTAGATCCCGCATGCCACGACTGAAAAAACATTCTGCATGCTGCAACTAAAGATCCTGCATGCCGCAACTAAGACCCGGTGCAACCGAATAAATATTAAACAAAAAATCTAGATGAGAAAAAATATGAAATCTTGCCATTTGCGACAAAATGGAGGGAACTTGAGGGTATTATGCTAAGTAAGTCAGACAGAGAAAGATAAATACTGTAGGATTTCACTCATATCTGGAATATGAAAAACTATAATAAACAAACAAAACCCCTAATAAATGAACAAACCAAAACCAAATAAAACAAACATGTCATTACAGACAACAGAGTAGTGGTTATCAGAGCGGGTAGGTAAACGAGGGAGACAAAGTGGATAAAGGGGATCAACTGTATGGTGATAGATGAAAAATAAATTTTTGGTGGTGAGCACATTGTAGGGTATACAGATGTAGAAATATAATGCCATAAATCAAGATTACCTCAATAAAAAATAAAATAAATCATTGTAAATGAAAAAATGTAGATGGATATTTTCGTTTTCAAGCACCAAAAACTTTTAAAAAACTTTAATTGGCTAATATAGTGCACATGTTAAACAGACTTTTAAAGAGACCCTACATCTTGAGTGGGTTAAGTAATCATTTATAACCATCTTGAAACATGTTTAACTCGGTTTTTCTAGTGACATGAGATTAAACATGGAAACCAAACTGTGTTTCACTCACAACATATAAGCAAACAAACTGCATGTACATGTGTAGATTTATGCAAAAGCCCGGTGATACAACTATGTTTAGCTTTTCAGATTAGGTACATACGGCCACCCACTCGCCCTGTATTATCTCACCAAACACAAGCGCAGCAACTTTTCTATTTCAATACAATTATGGGCAGAAATTATATGATATAAAATAGAGGTTCTTCCATAAGGTTAAGATTTAGCATATAAGCAGGGAAGACAAAAGCAAAGTTCCCATGAAGTCAAAAATAATACCACACTGGTCCAGTGCTCCATGAAACTCTGAGTTAAATTATAGTCCTCAAAGGCGTGTACTTGGATCCAGATTCACCAAGACACTTCAGTATGCTTCAAACTGGCTCATCATCATCTTCCTGCTGTATTCATAAGCCAAAAATAGTGCCGCATTGGCAGGGAACGCTCGAATCAAAGTAGCTTTCAGACCAGAATATAAAGCTGCTTACTCCTTCGTTTTTCACAACACTTAAAAGAGTTCTGATAAATCCTGCCTGTTTTCCAAGCATGGAAAGAACCTGAATTCTGGATTTGATACAATCCACTGGGTATATGACAAGCCAAAGGCAAATTCCAGCAATTCCACCGCTTAACATCAAGGGGACAGGGCCTAGTTCATCTTTTGATCCATCCGAGGCAAAAAACGATCGGCTCAGTTCATAGCCACCGAAGAAGAAGAAATAGCCTGGTACTACTTGAAACAGAGTGCTCGTGAGTCCGTGGTAGAAGCCCAAGGGGCCATCCTTTCTAAGGATACTCTTCACGACGGACCAAACTGTATTATGGCTTTTTGCTATCCTCCCTGACATCTCCAGTTCGTGCATGGTCTGCAGCCGGCACTTCACCAGCTCAGTGGGGCACAGGGCCAGCGTGGCAAACGCAGAGGCGACGGAACCAGCGGCCGCAGTCTGCAGATCATTCAGCTTCGCCTGCTTGTCCAATCCAACCACTTTCCTCACGAACTGTTGGCAGAAGCCGTAGCACAAGAAGAGGACTGAGTTCTCGGCGACGTAGGCCATCAGCGCGGGGGCCGGCCCCTTTGTAGAAGCCCCGCAAGCCCACCTGGGAATACGTCTTCAGGCCACAGTCGACGAGGCCCTTGTACAGGCCAGGGAACGTCTGCATCTTCACTTGCATTGTGTCGAAGGGCTGCCCGGTCAGGACGCATGCTGTGCCCCCAAGGGCCCCCGCGGTGAGGTCGATGGCGGCTTGGATGGCAGGATTGGATTTCATGTTCGCCCACTCTTCTGCTGGTCTCCGAGGAAGGGAACTCTCTGGAGCTTAGGAGGCCGTCCCGTGTCCAGCCGCCTGCTCTTGGCTCTCTCTCCGGCTCTCTCTCCGGGAGAAGCCGCTTAACCCCAGACTAGGCCGCGGGCCGCCCTCCCCACGCACTGAAATAACCCCCGGCCCGCGGGCCCGCGCGCGCCTCTCCTGGCGCCCTGCGGCCGCCGCGTCTGGGCCCTAAACCCGTCAGCCGCCCTCCCGCTCGCTCCGCGCCGCCCGTTAGTCCCAGCGCCCGCGGGCCCCGGGGCCGACTAGAGAAACACTTCTAATGAATCTCAATACAGCAGTAGAAAGCTGTCCGATAAATTCCTGCGATTACGGCCAGAAACTCTAGGCGCTGCTGCGGCGGAGGAAGACTTGCCTTCCTGTTCGGCCAGAGACCCCCACCTCCCGGCAAAACAAAATGGGAGGTATTTGATCGCGCCTGGGGTGAAAGAGTCAATCTACAGAGACAAAGGTTTAAAATAGGGAAAACGAACAAACACTTTGCGGGGTTTACCTGACAATCGGTGGCTCCTTCGGATCAGAAAACCCTTAATCGTCTCCGGAGAGGAATGGCGGCTCCATAAAGGTGCCGGCCGCCGCGCCTCTCCAGGTGTAGCTCTCTGCTCGCTGGGGGCGACGCCGGGGGAGGCCTGAGGCGGGCAGATCCCCTCTTTCGTGGTAACATCGCCGAGGATCCTGGCCTGAAGCCCTGTGAGCTGGTGGGACGCACACCCTCGTTATTTCTAGAGGTAAGTCAAGGCCGTGTACAATCGCATTGGAAAACATTTACATACAGCTGAAAACCTTGATATAAAAGACCTGTGTGGCTCCAGCGCTCTGTGCGTGCTGAGTCTCGGGGTTCTTGCTGAGGAGCCATGCAGCTTTATGCAGCAGCAGTTCTGGATATAACTGACTACAGGCCTAGTAGGCAAGATGCAGTTTGGGGCATCGGTGAGGGTACCGCTGTCAGGACACACTTATCCTCCCATATGCTTATAATCCCAGCGTTGGAACGAATTCTCTTAAAGTTTACATTTTAAGCCCTAGGCGGTATTTTACTTTGGGGGTAAAAACAAAACGGTGGAGGGGGCAGAAAGTATGCTAAAAGGATTCTTTCATTTAGAAAGCTTTCCTTGTCTGAGTCTTTGGGTATCAGTTAATATTTAAAAGTGAGGCACCTAAAAGCAGATTGTGCGTGGATACTGTTTGTCAACAGGTAGACTTCATTGTAGTAAGTAGTGACTTGGCCTTTTCTTTGGAGAGTGCCCAAATGTATCTGGATTTCTTTTCTCTGGTACCATATGGTTTCTTCAGAGAATAATCTTCCAGTCTTGACTGTGTGTGTGTCTGTGTGTGTTTGCGGGGGAGGGGGGTGTGAGTGGTGTTTACCTTGGGTACTGATTTAATGACACCAAGTGGGAGAAGAGGGTTGACATCCTGCAGTCAGAAAACAGACTTTCACACAATTCCCTTGTTCAATGCTATGGACCCCCAGCCTCCATCTGTGCCTTCTTTGGTTCAATTTACCCAGAAAATAAACTTTCTGTCTGTGGCATGGGGAAGGAAAAGTCATCTGGCTTGAGTGAGATAGGGCTCCTGGACATCCAACAGCTCTGAGCACAGATTTTATCTTATTTTTTTGTCTGTGCCACATGGCATGCAGGATCTTAGTTCCCAGACCAGGGATGGAATCTGTGCCCCCTGCGGTGGAAGCCCAGAGTCCTAACCACTGGACTGCCAGCGAAGTCCCTGAACACAGATATTAATGAATCCTGTTTCTAGCCTCACACCTTCCCTCTTCCTTGGAAACTGCCTGCAAAAACTGAGCCTCCGTGTCTATATCAAGTGCGTGGGTTTGTTTCTCCTTGGTGTACCTCCTTGCAGACATTTAGCATGTAACTTTCTGTGATCTATGAATTTATCGTTTCTTCATCTGCTTTGGCCTTCTGAAAACATTGACATCTCTCATCCACTGCTGTCTCATCTCCTATTTTCCTTGCCGTTGGGGGTTACTATATTAGCAGGCTATCTGACAGAGAAAAGAGATTCATGAGAACAATGTGCCATTTTAAACTAGAAGAAAAAAATTTTAATTTTTTAAATTTTTAAAATTTCGTATCACCTTTGATGGTTTTTTAAAAATTAATTTTATTTATTTTTGGCTGCATTGGGTCTTTGTTGCTGTGCTCAGGCTTTCTCTAGTTGCCGCGAGCGGGGGCTACTCTTCGTTGCGGTGCACGGGCTTCTCATTGTGCTGGCTTCTGTTGTTGCAGAGCATGGGCTCTAGATGCACGGGCTTCAGTAGTTGTGGCATTCAGGCTCAGTAGTTGTGGCATGCAGGCTCAGTAGTTGTGGCACATGGGCTTAGGTGCTCCACAGCATGTGGTATCTTCCCGGACCAGGGCTCAAACCTGTGTCCCCTGCATTGGCAGGTGGATTAACCACTGCACCACCAGGGAAGTCCCTCACATTTGAGGGTTTTTAAAAACTGTTTTGGTTTTTTAAAACTGTCCATTAATTACGTATGGTTCATTGTTTATTTTTTAAAAGCACATACTGTTTTTACAAACACAAGAGATGCAGGATACTACAATAAGTTATCAGCTGCTTTTGCATTAAATTCATATATGTTCTGCAGAAACCAAGTTAGTAATCAGCGCCAGGGATCATGAGGGCATTAATAGGGAAATCGTCTGTAATTTCATTGAATTATCAGACATAGTTGTGCAATAATACACAGATCTCAAGTTCCATGAAATATATTTAAACAGCTGGACTTGGAGCACATGTACTCCCACGCATACATGGAAAACAATGGCAAAGGAACTTTCAAATTTTCAGTGAAGATGCACACCCACATCACATGTTCCCTAGCAATCAGATGGAGTAGCCAGACAGGATTACCAGACAAAGTAAGGTTTGAGCTGAGGGCTGAGTAACAAAAAGCTAGCCATGAGACTATCTGGAGACTGTTCCAGGAAAAGGGAAACATAAGTGTAATATAAGTAAAGCTCTGTAGTGTGAAAGAGCTGGGCGTTTGAAATATAGAAAGAAGGCCAATATACCTGCTATGTGGTGAGCAGTCTTCCTAGTCTGTGTTTTCACACAATTCTTACCAGGTAAT
Organism: Lagenorhynchus albirostris; assembly: GCF_949774975.1. Classification (NCBI taxonomy): domain Eukaryota; kingdom Metazoa; phylum Chordata; class Mammalia; order Artiodactyla; family Delphinidae; genus Lagenorhynchus; species Lagenorhynchus albirostris. The sequence goes on from NC_083097.1 coordinate 117,495,812, forward strand.
AAAAGTTTAAGCAGAGTTGAAGACAGTCCTTCAGAGACATGATTGGTCACAATTTGTCCAAATTTTTTGTCTCAAACATTTGATCTACAAATTCAAAACGTCAGGCTTTATGACATTTAGATGTGAACATAAAGATCCCATTTACCTAATCTATAGAAATAATGCAAAACAGAGACCACACTGACATGCTTATTGCAGCATTCTGTGTAATAGCAAATTTAAAATGGAACAACCTAAGTGACTGGCAATAGGGGAGTGAATAAAATTAAGAATTTGTAAAATTTCTGCATTGCTTAATATTTTCAGTGAGTTTTTTCTTATATTTTAAAACACTAATTTAAAAAATTCAACTTCCATTCATGAACTCAGAAATATTGAAAACTGTAGCCCAACTATACATCACACTCATCAGGCAAGGGAGCTCTGAGAAAAGTGAGTCTTTTTTGGTAACTCTGGATTTACACGAAGGGAAATGGATCCCAATCTTCTTCAATTAAGTTTTTCTCTTTTGAAGTTTACATAACAGATAATAACTCTTCATTATGGAGGTTTTAATATTTATGCAAGACCAAGCCGTAAATGAATCAAATAAAAACCAAAGCTACAGTAGTAAACTGACTCAGTTTGCTTATGCTGCGGATGTATTTGAAGCAAACTTTGTTTTTGCTGTAATTTATAAACTTTTAGAATGATTCTTTAATTTGAAATCAGTCAACCCCATTTAAAGCAGCTGTTTCTTTATACTTTTCTACCATTTCAATCAGACTTTAAATCAAATTTTTAATCCCTGTACGTTCAGACCCTAGTAAATAGGCAATAATAGTTTGCTTTTATTCTAGGAATTGTTCTAAGTCCTTATATGTATCAACTCAATAGCCAACAACTCAAGGGCCCCCAGGTAGGTAATATTATCACCTCCATTTTAGAGATGAGGAAACTGAAACCAACAGATTAATTTACTTGCCCAAGATCAATCTCAATTAGGTCACTGAAATAGTATACAAACACAGGCACCACATCTCCTGACCTTGTGATTTTAATCTCTACTCTTCTTTAGTAAGCTTACAGTGACTAACAAGGCAAAGTACGTAATCTCAGTGAATTTACAGCCTAGTGAGGACATGAGCAACAGGTAACTTAGACTTTGGTATGATAGATGCATAATAGTATTTATCCCAATAGACTATTAAAGAGAAAGAGTAGTAATTAAACTCCTTGAAAAAAATGTAAGTAAGCTCAGGATTGAAAATAGTGAGAGAATGTGGTGAGATCAGGCTGAAAGAAAAGAATTTAGGATCGTTTAGGAACGTTCTTTATCTCCTGACCTCCAAATGGAGCAGGTGGATTGGAAACATAATGCAAAGATGACATTTCCCCATTTCTTTGCCTCTGCTGTTCCTCTTTTTCTTAAATTCTAACACAACTGCTTCTTTTCCTACAAAACAGAATCCAATTGGTCAGTCCCTTAAACCCCATAAAGAAACCACTTCAGAAGAGGATCTGATACCCACTACCCCTAAAAGAGCAAGACACATTATAAGGTGAAAATTACTTGCTTTTACTTATTGTGAAAACAACTTTATGAAATGATTTGCAATGCAAAACGTGGAAAACTGCTTTGAATAACTGGGACAATAGCTACAGCATGGGAAAACATATGTAAACAAACTTCACTGCCACCAAACTAGACTCTACTAATTTATCTCAGATGGCATCACAGAGTAGCAATGGCAGCTTCTGGTAAACAGAGAAACAGCAGCAAAGTCCTGCAGTGAAGCTGTGGTTAATTACTAAACTGAACTGTTCACTAATCCTACAACTTCCCTACATTTATCTGTCTATACATTCCTACTTACTACAGGACAAACACCCACCAAAGTGGTTCCAAAAGACAAATGAGATAGAAATTCACAGTTATATTTGTCTGCAAGACAAATCCAATAGAAGGCAGTGGAGGAAATTGGGAACTACTACAAAGTTTTACTATCTAGTCCAGGTGATGAAAACAAAGTTTTTCTTTCAAGGCTGACCACTGTCAGGAATGAAATTAAGTATCAAAACTCTCCTCACTTCTCTAGGAGTGATTCTAGCTCTTCTTGCAAAGAGCTGAGCTGCTCCTTTTCTCGGTCTTCCTTTTGTCTCAGTTCATCCAGCACAGCCTGAAATCTGTTCTTGAGAGCCAGGTTTTCCACTTTCAGGATGAGATCCTCCTGTCGCTTTGCCCTGTCCTGGGTCTCTTGGAGCTTGCCTTTCATGTTATCAATCTGTTTCTGAATTCCCATAACCAGCTGATTAGTTCCCTCGTTTTCTTGCTGATGTTCATCTGACTCATTTAGCTTGTCCTGTAGCTGCCTTTCCAGATCTTCCTCAGTGTCAATGATGTTTATATCTTCTTCATCTTGATGCTGTGTCTCATCTTCATCTTCACTGCTGCTGCTAAGGTCATTGAATATCTCCCGAAGCTCATCATGTTCTAATGAGTCACGGCCCTGCCTATGGCCAGACATGCCTGGGGAAGAGATATCAAGGCCTTGGTTTTCTGCTTCTTTTGTTTCATCTTCAGCAATTATTTCCCAACGGGTACTGACAGCTTCAGCATCTGTGCTCAGCAACCGCTTTACTTCTTTTTCCACATCTGGAGACTCAATATACTTCTTCTTTGCTGTCTTACGGAACCTTCTCTTTCTGACATTTTTTAGAGGCAGAGTAATTCCATGGTTCCATACAAACTTTTTCTCTTTATCCTTATCCTTTTTCTTGCTTGCTTTGGGATCAGCAGTGGCAACTGGTTCCTCAACAGGAGGATAGAGATCACCGTCAACTGTAGCGACAAGCATCTGAGAGACATCAGCTGTCTTGTAAAAGGTTTTTTTATCAATGGTTTTCAAACTTTCCATAACACATGGCAGATCTACCAATTTTGACGCCAATGGGACCCGGTCCACGCTGACAATTCCATGACGCCCATCAGGGTGTAACTCAATTGTCAGTCTGTCCTTCAGGTTGACATGACCAGACTGTACCGCCCGCCTCACGGTAGAGGCATACTCCAGAGGTAGGCGTAAGATAAACTGGCTCTCTAGTTCGTGAGGAGCATCATCTTTGCTCTTACTCATCTTTATTTCTTTGTGACTCACTTTTTCTCTAATAACCACTTGTTGCACTGAAAAATTTCAGCTATTTCAACAGAAAGACCAGTTCTTTATAAATTGAAGTCTTTAATTACAAAGAGTTCTAGGTAGAATAGCAACTAAGCGTCTATTCTGAATTAAGCCCCAAGTCTTTCTAAATATGCTGTAACAATACCAGTCGTTACGGACGCATTGCCTTACTCAGGTCCATTTAAATTTATCAGCTGCAATGCCAAGTTCCAACCTCTAGATGCCGCTGCAGGACAACGCAGGGAAAGCAAATGGCGGCTCCTACGGAATGATGTTCGGCACAGAAAGTAAGGCTCAGCAGATACTCCCAATCCACAAACTGTCCCGGAACAAAGATACGCAAAAAGCGGGGCGTAGTGAGCTCTCTTCGCCTCAGGTACTTACAATCCAGTGACGATTATAAGTCCAGTTTCTCCGGACAGGCGCGAGCGGAAAAGGAAGCCACTCAGAGCAAGGTGGCCGGGAGCCGAGCGTCTCCTTCCGAATTCCTTTGTTCTTCCCGGCACTTGGCAAAGCGATCCGCTGATTATCGGTGAAATGGCGGAGGACGGGCAACGCGAAATCTCGCCAACAACCGCAGCTCCAAACGCCAGATTCTGCAACTCCGCAGCTCTGCGGGCCTCCGTCCGTTAACGGCCGACCTAGCCGAGAAAAGACAGGTACGTCACCACACGGGACGGGAAGCTGCTCTGAGTCGCAACACGCCTCGGGCGGAAGTGCGGGCTGCCGCAGCGCGCGCAGTCGCAACGCCCGAATACGGTCTCCGGCGTGTCTTGTCGTCTCGCGAGAATTTGGCCTTAACGCGATGAAGATTATATTTCGTAAAGAGTGATTGGTTTAGCACTTCCCTGTTGGCGCAGCGGTTGCGAGTCCGCTTGCCGATGCAGGAGGCGCGGGTTCGTGCCCCGGTCCGCGAAGATTTCGCGTGCCGCGGCCGCTAGGCCTGCGCGTCTGGAGCCTGTGCTCCATAACGGGAGAAGCCACAACAGTGATAGGCCCGCTTACCGAAAAAAAATAAAAAATAAAAAAAATAAAGGTGTAGGTTTACAAGAATTTAGAGAAAACAGTTATAAAAGGGACATAGATTGTCCCGTCCGCCTCCGCTAAGTCAGGGCTTTTACCGGATCTCTGTGGGGCCGGGTACCTCCTAGGCGTCCATGCGAAAGTGGTTTTTGTTTATGGAAATATCTCGGCATCTCCACAGGGTATATTCAATCTGGAGCCGATAAAAAAAAACTCATAACTAACCATACCGTGGATTTTAAAGTACCCAAGTCAGTGGAGTGAGGACGTGCAGCCCACTATAATTCTTAGTCTGTGTTTGTTGATTATGAAGATGGCTGTAGGGGGCCCGTGACTCGGTCTGTTTCTGTTTTGAAGACCCCGTGAGGGAACAAGGATGATTCCTCTTTTTTTATTTTAGTTTATTTATTTTTTTATACAGCAAGTTCTTATTAGTCATCCATTTTATACATATTAGTGTATACATGTCAATCCCAATCTCCCAGTTCATCCCCTGCCCTCCCCTCCCCTGCCACTTCCCCCCCTTGGTGTCCATACGTTTGTTGTCTGCATCTGTGTCTCAATTTCTGCCCTGCAAACCGGTTCATCTGTACCATTTTTCTAGGTTCCACATATATGCGTTAATATACGATATTTGTTTTTCTCTTTCTGACTTCACTCTGAGTCTCTAGATCCATCCACGTCTCTATAGATGACCCAATTTCGTTCCTTTTTATGGCTGAGTAGTGATTCCTCTTTTTAATGTGTTTGACGTAGATATAAATGTAAACAGAGAAGGTCGTGTTCTTCTGGAGGCCCATGTTCATTTAGGACAGTTGGCTGAAAGACGAATAGTCTGATTAAAGTAGAATATAATGGAAGTATTACTTCCTTCTACTCATTTGCCAGTAATTTTTAAATTAGTTTGGAATTTTAAAAAATCCACCTCTACTGTTTGGATAACTTTTCTGCTTGCCTCTTCTTTAGGTGGTCAAGTATTCTTCAACATGTATTTATAGTACTTCAGTGTAACTGTGTAACAGTTTCCACTTATTCCTATTCATTTCCATTTACTTATTAATAGGATCAATTTGGTAGACTATCGAGGTCATTAAAATTTCAATTTCTATTCTCTAATATATCAACACCTGCATGTAAGTTTTAGAGAATTCACTTAAAATGTGATTAACATTTAGAAAATTCACTTTATTTCTTTATGTACTTATTGTTTCCCTCACCTAAGACTGGAAGCTCCATGATAGTCAGGAGTCTAATATCATGTTCATCCGGTCCCAGTGCCTAGTATCAAAACGTGGGAGATAAAAAATATTTGCTAATGGAATGAAACAATTGATCCATCCACAAAGAACATAAATACAATCTAAATCCTATAATAATTTGTCAGAAAATACATTCTGTGTCGCCTTAAAATGAGATAGAGCCACTTTATATATACATTTCCTCTCCAGTCACGGACCGTGCCAATTGTTATGAGGCCACAAGTTTGCAAATAGCGTGTGTGAATGTGACCCCTTTTGTTTCGTACACTGTGCTACCGTGTGTCATGGGGTGCAATTTAAATGGTTTGGTACCAGTCTGGTTTTTTATGTTAAGTTTGAAGGAAAATTATGCTCTTCTGCATAACTGTACTTTAGTTCTTTGTTCTGTAATGTGTTGAAGAACGTTAGCTGATGTACATGTAATTTCCAGGATGATCTATTTCCTCTTTTTGAAGAAGTTTTTCCAATGTGCTTGTCCCGTAATTGTACCTGATTTTACTTACTTAATAGATATGAGTTTTTCATGCTAGCCTTTGCATACTGCTTTATTTAACCCTATAAAATGTGAGGCCATGCTTATACATGAAAATAATCCAAATATTGCTTTGCATTTTAATTGCCTATGAGTTTTATGATGCTCAAATATCTTTGTCACAGAAAATAACTTGAGATAAATTCCAGGCAATTCAGATTTGCCAAAATTATGGTGTAGTTTAGTTATTAAACCCTCAAATGGAAGGTTGTCAGAGTTAATTAAAAGGATCAACTGAAGTGTCCCCTGAAGTATCTACCTCCTTCAATCCTGAAACATATTTTCTGTTTTTGAGTTTAATACATTTTCTGAATGCTATTTTTTGAGGGGTAGTTACACTGATCTTAAAGCTAAGGGCACTGCCACATCACCATTACCTTAATGCTTATTGATAAATCCAGTTGTTGTTCTTGTTGTTTTGACTGGGGAACTGAATTTTATTTATTTATTTTATTTTTGGCTGCATTGGGTCTCTGTTGCTGCGCGCGGGCTTTCTCTAGTTGGAGCGAGCGGGGGCTACTCTTCGTTGCATTGCGTGAAGTTCTCATTGCGGTGGCTTCTCTTGTTGCAGAGCACGGGCTCTAGGTGCGCGGGCTTCAGTAGTTGCATGCCGCACGTAGGCTCAGTAGTTGTGGCTCACGGGCTTATTGCTCCGCGCATGTGGGATCTTCCCGGACCAGGGCTCGAACCCGTGTCCCCTGCATTGGCAGGCACATTCTTAACCACTACACTGCCAGGCAAACCCCAGGGAAATGAATTTTTAATTTTCTTGAATTTTTTTAACACCTTTATTGGAGTATAATTGCTTTACAATGGTGTGTTAGTTTCTGCTTTATGACAAAGTGAATCAGCTATACATATACATATATCCCCATATCTCTTCCCTCTTGCGTCTCCCTCCCTCCCACCCTCCCTATCCCACCCCTCTAGGTGGACACAAAGCACCGAGCTGATCTCCCTTTGCTATGTGGCTGCTTCCCACTAGCTATCTATTTTACATTTGGTAGTGTATATATGTCCATGCCACTCTCTCACTTCGTCCCAGCTTCCCCTTCCCCGTGTCCTCAAGTCCATTGTCTATGTAGCAGCTGGTTTCTTAATGATGGTCTTCTTCCTGGCTTGCAGGCTGCAGCCTCCTCACCATGTATGTATACATACATCATGTACGTATACATACACCATGTACGTATACATACACCATGTACGTATACATACACCATGTACAGATACATACACCGTTTATGTATACATGGTGTAAAGAAGCAGCTCTGATATTTCTTCTTCTTCTTATAAAGACACTACCCTCCACCCTCATGAGGGTGGTCTCCACCCTCATGACTTTATCTAAACCTAATTACTGCCCAAAGGCCCCTCCTCCTAACACCATCACAGTGGGGGCTAGGGCTTCAATATATGAACTAGGGGTAGGGCACAAACATTCAGTCCATAACACAGATCAATGCGAAAAGGTGAAGTGTTCAGTTAAAAATGGTTATCCAAAGAGAAAAAGATTAAATTGGGTCTTAATTTAAAAATCAACTTCAAATGGTTCTAAGACTCAAATGTCAAAAACAAAAACATACCGAAAACAACGTTCAAGCTCTTAGTGGAAAATACAGGTTAATGGATTTTAGACCTTGGTCTAGAAATAATTTCTTTAAAAAGACACTGACCGTAGAATAAAAGATTAATACATTTGTAATAAAATCAAGGAACTTCATTTATCAGTAGACATCTTAAAGATGCGAAAAGGTACAAACCAGGAGAGGATGCTCACATATACACACTGACACGGAATTAATATCAAGGATATATAAAGAACTCCTACAAACCAATATAAATAAAAATAACAATAGAAAAATGGTAAAAGACATGAACAAACATTTCACAGAAGAAACCAAAGGATGCCAATATAACCAATAGATGCACAAAGAGATGTTCTTTTGCTGTAATTAGAGAAATATACATCAAAACCAAGGTAGATTTTATTGTTTGACAAAAATTTAAAAGCCTGACAATGCCAAGTGTTGGAAAGCATGTGGATACAAGAGATTCAGGCCTATATATTGCAAGTGCATGTAAAAATCAGTAAACTACTTTGCCAAATAGTTGAATATTAGCTATTAAATGTAACGATTCCTCCTAGATAAATACTTGCGAGTTCCAGAATTTCTATTCCTAGTTATATACTCAAAAGAAATTCTTGCACATTTGCATCAGGAGGTATATATAAGAATGTTTATATTGACAGTGGGCAACAGGAGCAAAAATCAGGAAACAATCCATATGCCTATCAACTGAATGAATAAGCTACGGCATACTCACAAAATGGAATGTTTTACAGTAATCTAAATAAATGAATTACAGGAACACAAGATGATTGGATTTTAAAAATAAATATTAGAGAAAACAAAGTACCAAAGTATCACATACAGTATTTTATCCTTACTGTAAAATTTAAAATAACTAGAAAAATATATATGTGGGAGTAACATATAATTCAAAAAAAAATTCAGAGGAGCAAAGAACGATGCACATAGAATTCAGGATGATAGTTACCTTGATCTGCTGGGTCCAGGGAGTGGTAGGAGGGACCATTTGTACGATCAGATGTATATTACTACCAAGGTCCTGGCATTTGTGGGGAGGTGCTGTGTTCACAAATTCTTATTACTATTTCGATAGATAACTACATATACAGATATACAGCTAAATGATACTGGATAGGTAAGTAAACAAACAATTCAGGTCAGCTATGGACTAATGATGACAGTTTATCATAATCCAATTCTGTGAACTTGAGGTCCAACCGTATAAAAATAAAACAAAACAGCACATGTGAGAGAATATAAAGCATACAGAATCACCAATGAAGTATTCTTGCCAAAAATGTTTAAGCTCAACCAAACCTTTAGACCTCCTCTCAAGGAGTGAAAGTCCTGAAAACCAGGAGACTTCCTGCCTAGTTCTTCGCAGTAACAGACCAGATTCAATCTGGAGGAAAAACTCTTGGATATAGTGCAAGGCTCTTATCAACGTGGTTCAGCTTTGACTCCAGATGGCAAAGAGAAGTGGAGAGGCAAGCATAAAAATAGAAGCAGAGAATTAAAAATAAAAAGCAGTGTGTGCTAAAAACCTTAATGAATTACAAAAGACAGTAATGGCTCCGCGGCAGCCTCCGAACGCAGAACCGAAGACTTATCCTGCTGCACGGCCTATAGACACATGAAAAGATGCTCAACATCACTGATTAGTAGAGAAATGCAAATCAAAAGTACATTGAGGTACCACCTCACACGGGTCAGAATCGCCATCATTAAAAAGTCTAGAAATAACAAATGCTGGAGAGGGTGTGGAGAAAAGGTAACCCTCTTACACTGTGGGGGGAATATAAATTGTTGCAGCCACTATAAAAAACAGTAGGCAGGTTCCTCAAAAAAGTACAGCTAGAATTACCATATGATCCTGCAATTCCACTCCTGGTCATACATCCAGACAAAACTATCATTCAAAGAGATACATGCACCCCTAGGTTCACAGGAGCACTAACCACGATAGGCAACACATGGGATCAACTGAAATGTCAGTCAAGAGATGAAGGAAAAAAAAAAAAAAAAAAAAAAGAGATGAAGGGATCAAGACGATACGGTATATATATACATATATAATAGTGTACTACTCAGCCATAAAAAAAAGCTGAAATAATGCCATTTGCAGCAACACGGATGGATCAAGAGATTATCTCATTGGGTTGACCAAAAATTTCACTCTGGTCTTTCCATGACATGGTACGGAAAACATCTTCCCACTACCACTTACCATATGGTATCACTTACATATGGAATCTGAAATATGATAAAAAGGAACTCATCTGCACAGACTGAGAGACATAAAGAACAGACCAGTGGTTGCGAAGGGGCAGAAGGGCACGGAAGGGATGGATTGGGAGTTTGGGATTAGCAGATATAAACTATTACATGGAGAGTGGACAAACAACTGGGTCCTGCTGTATATCACAGGCAACTATAAACAACATCCTGTGATACGCTGTAACAGAAAGGAATACGAAAAAGGAACTTTATATAGTAATTCTAAATACTGTGCTGCAGAGCAGAAAATTAACACAACATCGTATATCAAATACAATTCATTAAAATAAATTAAAAAAAAAACATCACCGTGTGGTATTGGCACAACAACAGACATATAGATTAATGGACCCCAATAAGGAACCCAGAAAGAAATCCACATATCAACAGTGAATAAATGTGTGATGAAGGAGCAAGTATGTACAATGAAGAAAAGACAGTCTCTTCAGCCAGTGGTATAGGGAAAGATAAACAGCCACATGTAAATCAATGAAGTTAGAACACTCCCTCCCACCGTGCCCAAAAATAAACTCAAAATGGCTTAAAGACTTAAATATAAAGACATGACACCATAAAACACCTAGAAGAAATCATAGGCAAAACATCCTCTGACAAAAATCCTAGCAATGCTTTTTTACATCAGCTGGCCAACAAAAAAGAATTAAAAGCAAAAATAAGCAAACGGGACTAATCAACCTTAGAAGCTCTTCCACAGCAAAGGAAAGCATCAACAAAACAGAACAAAAAAACTACAGAATGAAAGAAAATGTTTTCAATGATGCAACCAAAATGGGTTTAACTTCTAAAATATACAAACAGCACATACAACTCAATACAAACCAACAAGCAAACTAAACAACCAATCCAAAAATGGGCAGAAGACTTAGAGATTTATTCAAAGAAGACATCCACCTGGCCAATGCACATATGAAAAATGCTCAGCATTGCTGATTATTAGGGAAATGCAAATCAGAACTACAAAGTGGTACCACCTCACACCAGTCAAAATGGCCATCACTAAAAAGCCTACAAAGAAGAAATGCTGGAGAGGGTGTGACAAAAGGAAACCCTCCTACACTATTGGTGGGAATGTAAATGGGTGTAGCAACTAGAGGCAACAATAAGCAGTGTCCTCCAAAAAGTTCAAAAAGAGGTACATTATGATCCAGCAATCTGAGTCCTTGGCATATATCCAGACAAAACTATCATTCAAAGAGATACATGCACCCCTATGTTCACAGCAGCACTATTCACAAGCCAAGATATGGGAATAACCTAAGTGTCGATCGACAGATGAATGGTTCAAGAACATGTGGCACATATATACAATGGAATATTACTCAGCCATAAAAAGAAACGAAATTGAAGTATTTGTAATGAGGTGGATGGACCTAGATTCCGTCATACAGAGTGAAGTAAGTCTGAAAGAGAAAGACAAATACCGTATGCTAACACATATATATGGAATTTAAGAAAAAATGTCATGAAGAACCTAGGGGTAAGACAGGAATAAAGACACAGACCTACTAGAGAACGGACTTGAGGATATGGAGCGGGGGAAGGGTAAGCTGTGACAAAGTGAGAGAGTGGCATGGACATATATACACTACCAAACGTAAAATAGATAGCTAGTGGGAGGCAGCCGCATAGCACAGGGAGATCAGCTCAGTGCTCTGAGACCACCTAGAGGCGTGGGATAGGGAGGATGGGAGGGAGGGAGACACAAGAGATATGAGAACATATGTATATGTATAACTGATTCACTTTGTTATAAAGTACAAAATAACACACCATTGTAGAGCAATTATACTGCAATAAAGATGTAGAATAATAATAATAAAATTGGAAAAAAAATAAGATGTGGTACATGTATACGATGGAGTACTACTCAGCCGTAAAAAATAATGCAATAATGCCATTTGCAGCAACATGGAAGGACCTAGAGATTATCATATTACATGCAGGAAGTCAAAAAGAGAAAGACAAATACCATGTGATATTACTTATACAGGGAATCAGAAATAGGACACAAATGAACTTACCTACATAAGAGAAACAGACTCAAAGACATAGAAAACAGACCTGTGGTGGCCAAGGGGGAGAGGAACTGGGAGAGGGATGGATGGGAAGTTTGGGATTAGCAGATGCAAACTATTCTATAGAGAATAAATAAACAACAAGGTCCTATTGTACAGCACAGGGAACTACATTCGATATCCTCTGATAAACTGTACTAAACAAGAATGTGGAAAGTATATATATATATGTAAAACTGAATCACTGTGCTGTACAGCAGAAAGCACTGTAAATAAACTATACTTCAATAAAATAAATCGAAAGAAACATAATGTGGTATAGGCAAAAAACATATACATACATCACTGTAACAGAGGAAGGAGCCCGGCACGAAATCCACAGACCAATGGACGATTAATCTTCCATGAAGGAGGCAGGTATATACAATGCGGAAAAGACAGTATCTTCAGCAAGTCGTACTGGGAATGAGAACAGACACATGAAAATCAATGAAGGTAGACACTCCCTCCCACTATATACAAAAATAAACTCAAAATGCCTTAAAGACTTAAATGTAAGACCGGACACCATAAAACTCCTAGAACATAGGCAAAACATTCTGTGACATACATTGTAGCAATATTTTCTTAGATCGGTCTCCCAGTGCAAAAGAAATGAAAGCAAATATAAACAAATGGGACCTAATCATCCTTATATGCTTTTGCACAGCGAAGGAAAGCATCAACAAAACAAAAAGATCACCTTCGGAATGGGAGAAAAGATGTGCAAAGCATGTGACCGACAAGGGCTTAACTGCTAAAATATACAAACAGCTCATACAAACAAATGTATAAAAGAAAAATGCACAGAAGAGCCAAACAGACATTTCTCCAAAGAAGACATCCAGATGGCCAATAGACACATGAAAAGATGCTCAACATCACTGATTAGTAGAGAAATGCACATCAAAAGAACACTGAGGTACCACCTCACACGGGTAAGAATGGCCATCATTAAAAAGTCTACAAATAACAAATGCTGGAGAGGGTGTGGAGAAAAGGTAACCCTCTTATACTGTGCGGGGGGAATATAAATTGTTGCAGCCACTATAAAAAACAGTAGGCAGGTTCCTCAAAAAAGTACAGCTAGAATTACCATATGATCCTGCAATTCCACTCCTGGTCATACAACCAGACAAAACTATCATTCAAAGAGATACATGCACCCCTAAGTTCACAGGAGCACTAGCCACGATAGCCAAGACACGGGATCAACCAAAATGTCAGTCAAGAGATAAAGGGATCAAGACGATATGGTGTATATATACATATATAATGGAGTACTACTCAGCCATAAAAGAAGTTGAAATAATGCCGTTTGCAGCAACACAGGTGGACCAAGTGATTATCACATTGGGTTGGCCAAAAAGTTCATTCTGGTCTTTCCATGACATGATATGGAAAATATCTTCCCTCTACCACTTCCCAAAACTAAGTGAAGGAAGTTGGAAAGAGAAAGACGAATACCATATGATATCACTTACATGTGGAATCTGAAATATGACAAAAACGAACTCATCTGCAAACAGAAACAGACTCAGAGTCATAGATAACAGACCTGTGGTTGCCAAGAAGGAGAGATATGGATTGGGAGTTTGGGATTAGCAGATGCAAACTATTATATAAAGAATGGATCAAGAACGAGGTACTACTGTAGAGCACATTTAACTATACACAATATCCTATGATAAACAGTAATGGACATGAATATGTAAAAGTATCTGTATGTATGTAAAACTGAATCACTCTCCTCTACATCTGAAATCATCACAACATCATAACTCAACTATGCTTCAATAAAATAAATTACAAAAAACACAGTGTGGGAACTTCCCTTGCGATTCATTGTTTAAGATTCTGTGCTCCCAATATAGGGGACATAGGTTCGATCCCTGGTCAGGGAACTAAGATCCCCTATGCCGCACAGCACGGTCTTAACAAAAGAAAAGACCTTAGCAGTCCCAAGCTCTGAAAACAATGAGTGGAAAACACATACACACACACACACACACACACACACACACACCAGATCCCTCGCCCTTGCCCATGTGCAATCCAAAATTTTTTTAAATGTTATTAAAAAAAAACCACAGTGTGATATAGACACAGAAACAGACATACAGATCAATGGGAAAGAATAAGCATCCCAGAAATAAATCCACACACCGACAGTCGATTAATCTTTGACAAAGGAGAGAAGAATAAACAGTGGAGAAAAGACAGTCTCTTCTCAGCTGGTGTTGGGAACTCTGGACAGCCACATGTAAATTAATGAAGTTAGAGTACTCCCTCCCACCATATAAAAAATAAACTCAAAATGGCTTAAAGACTTAAATATAAGACATGACACCATAAAATTCCTAAAAGAGAACATAGGTCAATGATTCTCTGATATAAATTATAGCAATATTTTCTTAGATTAGTCTCCCAAGGCAAAACAAATAGAAGCAAAATTAAACAAATGGGACCTAATCCACCTTATTAGCTTTTGCAGAGCAAAGGAAACCATCAACAAAACAAGAAGACAACCTACAGCACGGGAGAAAATATTTACAAACGATGTGACCAACAAGGGCTTAATTTCTAAAATATCCAAACAGCTCATACAACTTAATACCAAAAAACAAACATACAAACAAAAAACAAAGAACGCAATCAAAAAATGGGCAGAAGACCCAAATAGACATTTCTCCAAAGAAGACATCCAGATGCCCAACAGACACATGAAAAGATGCTCAACATCGCTAATTATTAGAGAAATGCAAATCAAAACTATAATAAGGTACCTCCTGACACCGGTCAGAATGGCCATCTTTAAAAGGGGTGGGATAGGGAGGGTGGGAGAGAGGGAGACGCAAGAGGGAAGAGATATGCGAACATATGTATATGTATAACTGATTCACTTTGTTATATAGCAGAAACTAACACACCATTGTGAAGCAGTTATACCCCAATAAAGATGTTAAAAAAAAAAAGTCTACAAATAACAAATGCTGGAGACAGTGTGGAGAAAAGGCAACCCTCCTACACTGTTGGTAGGAATGTAAATTGGTGCAGCCACTATGGAGAACAGCATGGAGATTCCTATAAAAACTACAAATAGAGTACCATATGATCCAGCAATCCCACTCCTGGCCATAATCCAGACAAAACTATAATTCAAAGAGATACATGCACCCCTACGTTCATAGCAGCACTACTCACAATCGCCAAAACATGGAAACAATGGAAATGTCCATCAACAGATGAATGGATAAAGATGTGGTGTACATATACAAAAAGAATGTTACTGAACCGTGTAAAAGAATGAAATAATGCCATTTGCAGCAACATGGATGGACTTAGAGATTATCATAGAAAGTGAAGTCAGTCAGACCAAGAAAGACAAATATTATCTGGTATCGCTTATATATGGAATATAAGAAATAATACAAATAAACTTGTTTACAAATTAGAAAGACTCACAGACAGAAAACCAAATTATGGTTACTCAAGGGGAAGGGGGAGGAGATAAAATAGGAGTTTGGAGTAAGAGATATACAATATTATATATAAAACAGATAAACAACAAGGATTTACTATATAGCACAGGGAGCTGTATTCAATATCTTGTAATAACCTATAATGAAAATGAATCTGAAAAAGAATATATATATATGTATGTATATATATCTATATCACTTTGCTGTACACCTGAAACTAACATCATAGTGTAAATCAACTATACTTCAATAATAGAAAGTTGCTATGAGAGGAGAGCTCAATATTGTCACCATAATTACAACAACAACAAAATGGAAATTGAACTGACTGTGTAGTTTCCAATGATGGAATATTCATGCAAATCTCATGCACTTCCTCATGTACATTCTGGTACTCTAGAAGAATTTTTAAAAGGGAGAACATCTCAGATTCATAGATTTTTCTCAGAATACAGAAAGGAAGTCTACAAGTAATACTTGGAAATGTAGCACTTCTATACATCTGCCTTCCCTTTGGAACCAAAGGCTCTTCTGTGGGTGGATCTAAGATATTCTTTGGTTTCTTTGTAAACCACCCTGCTTGGGTCTGTCCTCTTGCCACTACTCTAATATTCCCCTTTCTGCTGCAAGATGTTTACCACAGTAAGGTCAGTTAACATATCTTTTTTCTGACATAATTACCATGTATATATACACACCATATTTTCTTTATTCATCCATGGATGGACACTTAGGTTTTTTCCATGTCTTGGCTATTGTGAATAATGCTACAATGAACATAGGGGTGCAAATATTTCTTTGAGATAGTGATTTCATTTCCTTCAGATATATACCCATAAGTGGAATTGCTGGATCATATGATAGTTCTTTTTTTGAGGAACCTCCATACTCTTTTCCATAGTGGTTGCACCAATTTACATTCCTACCAACATACACAAGGGAGTCATTTAGACTTACATTTGTTGGTAGGAGTAAACCGAACTATGTAGATAAGTTCCTTGTTTTCACTGTATCACCACTTAAAATAGCTAGCACTTATGAAACACTATGATGTTCCAAGCACTAGGCTGACTATTTCATAAGCATTGTTTCACTTAGTTCTTACAAATTCATGAAGTAGATACCATCCTTACATCCGTTGTTTTTTTTTTTTTTCCTTCAGATGAGGAAACTGAAGTCTGGAGAGAGTAAAGAATTTTCCTAACTTAACATATACGATGTAGCAGAGCCAGTACTTGAATATTTCCTGACATAAAAGTCTGTGCTCTTAATCACCACTCAAAAATATCTCCTAAAGATATTGTTAACAGAACAAGCCACTCATACACGCACATACTCACGCTTAGGACTCTCCTTTAAGTTGAGTATTAGATAGATGAGCAAATTGAAATAGGAAACAAGGGCCCAGCCCTAGTCTTTTAGTTAGTTGTCACCCCACAACACGTCATACAGTACTCTGTGATGTTGACTGAGTAAAAGACTGTATCCCAAATAAGCCATGATGTTTCCATCATTTGAGTAAATCTTCTTTCCTGTAAAATCATAAATACTTTATCTGCAGTAGAAAACTATTTCAATGGATTTCTTTTTAAGTTGGTACCATAAAATTCAACTTACCTCGAAGCTCACCTGCTCTGAGAATCTTTCCTGATACCCCATTTCTGTTCTTGCTTAAATATGCCTTTTGAGTACTTCAGAGTGCCTGTGCAAATCACTGTCTTAGCACTTATGACTCACTACAGTAATTATCGCTTTACTTTACTTCTAGGCTGTAACCTCTTGGGGTGTAAGTACCAGGCTTTATTCCATTTTATATCCCTAATGCCTTTCACAGTGCCTGAAATTAATCTGTGTGTAATAAACACCTGCCGATGAATTTAAAAACTCAGTGAATGTACAGCCCAACGACTGGCCTGTCTAAAATGGAAGAAATCAAATTCAAATTACTCTCAAAAGAAACTGTACAGCTGGCTGATAATAAAGCCGTATACTAATTAAAAATTGTAATTAGCTAAACCCAAAGTCGGAGAAGTAATTTAAACTATCAGGAGGTAAGACTTGTGCCACTAGACCACGTGACACGAACACTTTTGTTTTTGTTGTTGTTGTTTTTTGACAGTTTCTGAGGGAAAGCACTGGAGAAACCAGGTTTTCAGTTCAGACGCCTGGCGGCGCTGCAGGCTAAAAATGGAGGTGGAGCCAGGCGCTTGCCACAGACTCCATTTTACAAAAGACAAAACTGAGAGGGGCTGGGGGTTGACGCGTCTTGGAAAACGTAGGCAGCAAGCTGAGATTTTAGACCTTTCTTCAAGCAAATGGGAGCTAGATATATGTTTGATGTTACCCCTACTGGAAGACTTTCGAAGGCTTCTTTCATTAAAGACAACGCAGTCAAAGAGGGTATGCTGGAAATTGAGAGAAAATCTAGCAGAAAAAGGCAAGTGGTGAGTTTTCCTTTACTTCCTGGGCGTAGCGTAAGCAGTCCAGGAAAAGGAAGGCTGCTTTTTATAGCCGGTTCCTGGAGATTTGGCCTCGCAGCGGAAAGGGGAGTGTCTTCGTAGCGGCGGGCGGACAGACCTGAGCAAGGTGGTTTCCAAACTGACCAAAGATTCGTGAGTAAAGGCTCTTCTGTGGGTGGATCTAAACTATTAAGAGATCAAAGAATAGTTTAGATACACCCACAGAAGAGCCTTTCCTCCCGAATAGGAAGCCAGACCTATAGAAACTATACATTTCCAAGTATTACCTGTAAACATTTTTGTTTTCTGAGAAAAATCTATGAATCTGCGATGTTGCCCCTTTGAAAAATTCTTGTGAATGTTTCAGAATGTGCATGGGGATGTGCATGAGATTTGGTCGAATTTTCCACCATTGGAAACCACACAGGGAGTTTAATTTCACAATAATATGCGATGCAATAGTGGGGTGAGTAATTTGCCCATTCTTGGGGGAAAATCACTGGATGAAGAACAACCTATGGTAAGTTTAACTCGCACAGAAGAAAATGATAGGTATCAACACTAGTCTCAGACCTCCTAAGGTCCAGTTCGTGACAATCAGTGACAACCTTTGAGATGCATGCTCCTCAGCAACCTGGTTGTCAAAGCCTGCTCAAGATTTAATCTCAGTATATTAAGGAGCTGTTCACAGAATTCTGCAGGCTCACTGAATTTTCCAGTCTCACTGAATTCTCCAATCTCTGGTGCGTACTCACCACACATTTTAAATACCACTCATATCTGTGCATTATAAACATCCACTGCAAGAAAATTACCAGGCAACTTCATGGCTACATGGCAAACATTCAGGCAATTTACATAGGAAATAGTTTCAGAAATACCTTTCTTCATGTAAAAGATGTTGGATGACAATTCCATAAAATTGGTGATGTTGACACTTACCTGCTCATCCTACAAGTACTTCCAGAAGAAGACTTCACCTCTTTAAGGATTATCTCAGAACTCTGGGATAAAAAGAAAATGCCTTGGTCCTTCCTTCCAGAATTTTCTTTCCATTGAATGTAAAAAAAAAAAAATCCCCATATTCTGCCAACCTAATGCAAGACAGAGAGACGGGAGATACATCTCTTTAACATCACCTTATCTCCAATTAAATTAGGTTCTTTGAAGCTAAAAACAAGATAGCATGTGGAGACAGCTATCACCCTTGGCATTCTTGCCTTTTGGGCTCTGGGTAGAAAGCAGAGGAAACACCCCCTTTCTGAATAATGCTACAGTTGTTGTTTTATTGCTCTATCTTCAGTAGTGTTTTCTTTTCTTCTGAAGCACAGCTAATTGTTAATTTATAGTCACAAGTACCAATGCCTTAGCTATTTTTATCTTTTGTTTACCTATAAGACAACTGATCTGGACACTTCAAAAAATTCAATATCAATAAAATACAGGGGACTGTTCTAGAATATACAGATGTAACACCATACAATCATAAAACTTGGTTTAAAAACAAATTTTCTAAGACATTCCTTATGTCAAGTGTTTAAGAAAATAAGTGCATTTATAAAAGGAATTCAGGAGTGAATAGAAGTCTTATTTAAGTTGAAGAAAACTGGGGGAGGATAATGGAAGGATAATTTTAAAAAGTTATTAGGGACTGGATTTTAGTTAATATGGAATTATTTTTACTTCGGTACATTGAGAGACACTACTTGAAAATATTACATTTAGATTGCCATCAGTCTGAAAGAAAGGACTGGGATTTCCTTAATGTTTTGGTAAAAATAAACACTCGGAAAGGACGCAGGGTGGCGCCGCAGCATTAGAAGTAGAAGGAAGAAAGCTACCAGTCTGCGCTCCTCTAGCCAGATGCTCTGCTAAAGAAGCAAGCAGGAAAAGGAGGCTTTCTAAGGCAGTTGCTCCGGGAAATCAGGGCCATAGGCATCTCCACTTATCCCAGTGTCTGAGTGATACTGGGAGATAGATCAGCGACAACGTGAATCCGAGCTGGGTCAAGTTTGCTGGGAGACGAGAGTGCGATGGAGGCACGAGAGAGGAAGAAATGCTTTCTGAAACAAAGGCAAGTCTTCATATTCTTTGTTTGGCTGGGCATAGCTCAGGCTGGCTCTGAGCCTAGGCGTTATTCAGTGGCCGAGGAAATGGACAGTGGCTCCTTTGTGGCCAATCTGTTGAAAGACTTGGGGTTGGAGGTAGATGATCTAGCTGCTCGGGCCCCCCGGGTCGTTTCCAAAGGGAAAAAAATGCGTTTGCATTTTGATAGGCAGACAGGGGATTTGTTGTTAAGTGAGAAACTGGACCCGGAGGAGCTATGTGGCCCTACCGAGCCCTGTGTACTACCTTTCCAGATGTTACTGGAAAATCCCTTGACGTTTTTCCAGGCTGAGCTACGGATTAGGGACATAAATGATCATTCTCCAGTTTTCCTAGACAAAGAAATAATATTGAAAATTTCAGAAAGTATCACTCCTTGAACTACTTTCCTAATAGAGCGTGTCCAGGACTTAGATGTAGGAAGCAACAGTCTCCAAAGTTACACAGTCAGCCCCAATTCCCACTTCCATCTTAAATTACAAGACAGTTCCGACGGCACAATGTTACCACAGCTGGTGCTGGACAAAGCACTGGGTAGAGAGGAACAGCCTGAGATCAGATTAACCGTCACAGCGCTGGATGGCGGGATTCCACCCAGGTCTGGGACCGCCCTAATCCGCATTGAAGTCTTAGACATCAATGATAATGCCCCCGAGTTTGCAAAGCTGCACTATGAGGCGCATGTCCTAGAAAACAGCCCCATTGGATCCCAGGTTGCCATTGTCTCTGCCAGAGATTTAGATATTGGAACCTATG
This sequence comes from Lagenorhynchus albirostris, assembly GCF_949774975.1. Lineage (NCBI taxonomy): Eukaryota > Metazoa > Chordata > Mammalia > Artiodactyla > Delphinidae > Lagenorhynchus > Lagenorhynchus albirostris. The sequence goes on from NC_083097.1 coordinate 117,516,534, forward strand.
GAGAAATATCTTATGTACTTCCCCAAGCATCTGAGGATATTCGGAAAACATTTGGAATAAATGCAAAATCGGGAGAACTCCTTTTAACACAGGAACTGGATTTTGAATCTATTCAGACTTATACATTAAATATTCAGGCGACAGATGGTGGGGGCCTTTCTGGCAGTTGTGTGGTGTTTGTCCAAGTGATGGATTTGAATGACAACCCGCCAGAACTGACCATGTCAACGCTTATCACTGAGATCCCAGAAAACTTGCAGGAGACTGTAATTGCTGTATTCAGCGTTTCAGATCCTGACTCTGGAGACAATGGAAGGATGGTTTGCTCCATCCAAGATGATCTTCCCTTCATTCTTAAACCCTCTGTTGAGAATTTTTACAGTTTAGTCACAAACACAGTCCTGGACCGACAAACAAGATCCGAATATAACATCACCATCACCGTCACAGATATGGGGACACCGAGACTGAAAACCCAGCACAACATAACCGTGCTGGTGTCTGACGTCAACGACAACGCCCCCGCCTTCACCCAGACCTCCTACACCCTGTCCGTCCGCGAGAACAACAGCCCCGCCCTGCACATCAGCAGCGTCCGCGCCACAGACAGAGACGCGGGCGCCAACGCCCAGGTCACCTACTCGCTGCTGCCGCCCCTCGACGCGCACGTGCCCCTGGCCTCCCTGGTGTCCATCAACCCGGACAACGGCCACCTGTTCGCCCTGAGGTCCCTGGACTACGAGGCCCTGCGGGCGTTCGAGTTCCGCGTGGGCGCCGCCGACCGCGGCTCGCCCGCGCTCAGCAGCCAGGCGCTGGTGCGCGTGCTCGTGGCGGACGACAACGACAACGCGCCCTTCGTGCTGTACCCGCTGCAGAACGCCTCGGCGCCCTGCACCGAGCTGGTGCCCAGGGCGGCCGAGGCGGGTTACCTGGTGACCAAGGTGGTGGCGGTGGACAGCGACTCGGGCCAGAACGCCTGGCTGTCGTACCAGCTGCTCAAGGCCACGGAGCCCGGGCTGTTCGGCGTGTGGGCGCACAACGGCGAGGTGCGCACGGCCCGGCTGCTGAGCGAGCGCGACGCGGCCAAGCACAGGCTGCTGGTGCTGGTCAAGGACAACGGCGAGCCTCCGCTCTCGGCCAGCGTCACGCTGCACGTGCTGCTGGTGGACGGCTTCTCGCGGCCCTACCTGCCGGCCCCTGAAGCGGAAGTAGCGGACGCGGCCCCGGCCACCCTGCTCACCGTCTATCTGGTGGTCGCCTTGGCGTCGGTGTCGTCGCTCTTCCTCTTCTCGGTACTGGTGTTTGTCGCGGTGCGGCTGTGCAGGAGGGGCGGGGCGGCCTCGGTGAGTCGCTGCTCGGTGCCCGAGGGCCACTTTCCAGGCCACCTGGTGGACGTCAGCGGCACGGGGACCCTGTCCCAGAGCTACCAGTACGAGGTGTGTCTGACGGGAGGCTCCGGGTTAAATGAGTTTAACTTCTTGAAGCCGATTCTCCCTAGTGGTCTGGTTCAAGACACTGGGCAGGACTAGTGCAAAAAGGCAATTGCAAGAATAGCGTAGGTTTCATTAACAGAAGAATCAGAAAGTTGTCTGGCTACGAATGCTTTAAGTCAAGGCTCTTGAGTTGATATAGTATTTTGTTTATATCTTGATTTTACTTTCTGTCTAGTTAACCCTGCATGTTCTTTTTTCATCTGCTTCCTACCTTTTCAATCCAGTATTAATGCCTCTTTCTTTTTCTAATAGGTGAGTAAAAATAAATGCATTATCTTTTAATGATGATTTCAAATAGGTTTATTTAAGGTAGTCATTTCAAATTCTCTATTCAAAGCAATGTAGAGAGAGTTCTGAACCACCAATATTAATAATTTACCCTATTGAATATAGTCAGGTAATATTCTTTATAATACTCCTAAAGCAGCTTTGTCTGTGGTTAATGAAGTGGATAACTAAAAATGTTTTAATATGTACCATTTTAAGGTGTATCATCCTGTAGGGGCTTAGTACTCAAATAAAACTTACACATATAGTTCATTTTTTTTTGACATTTGCAATTAATATTTCAACACTGTATATGCTTATATTGGCTAAAAATGGACAAAAAATGTAGGTCAGATTACTCTTAGATTTGCCTAAAGTGTATTTATGATGGATGACTGAGAAAAAAAATTAAACATAGGCATATTGAACAACTGATCGTGCTTTTTCGTTTGGCATGAAAAGATTATTTAATAAGCATCTGGTGGAATGACAATTTCTTTTTTAACTTCTGAGATGTAAGTATTATCAACCTGAGGGCCATTTTAAAAAAATTTCAAGAAAGTACATGTATATATGTTCTCTCAATGCTTTATAGCAAAAGTGGTGTCCCATCCAATCCTACTTTAAAAGAATTAATATCTACTTGGCATTTATATGGTGATATATGAAGGAAATATTTTCTTTGTTTCCTCTCTTAGTTCCCTCTTTCAGATTTCAACCTGACATGACTTAGGATTATGTATGGTCCTTCTGGGATAAACACTGCTCAACCACATCAGCATTCTACCTCCTATAGAGCAATTAAAAGAAGATTAAAAGAATGGGAAGTTCTAAAGGGGAGAGAGCAATATCACTGTGAAAGTCTAAATTAACTACAACTAAGAATAAACTCTTGAAGCAACCAAACATCAATTTTTATGTCTAGTTTGAATGAAATAGAAAAAATAACCTTATTTTAAAGTACAAAATATTTAGTCCCCAATTAACAAATATGATTAGGAAAAAATAAAATTTCTCCTCATAGGCATTTTCTCATCCAGAGGCACAGAACTTTCCAGAAATTGAATACTCATGACTAGAAGAAAGAACTGAAGTTTCTCAAAGATTTTGAAAATTCTCAAAAGAGAAAAAGAATGTTGTTAACTAGATGTTAACTAGACTTATGTCATCATTTGCAATATGCTCAAATATCAAATCATTGTCACACCTGAAGCCAATATAGTGTTACATGTCAATTACAGCTTAAAAATTTAAAACTCCTAATGACTGTAAAAAAAAAACAAAAAAATTTAATGCTGACATGTCTTCAATCACACGTAAAGTTATAATCATAGTAAAATGGTGTTATTTTAGGTATGAGAGTCAAATACATGAATCCTTAGTAATCAGGGGAAAGACAGTATTTCCTTTCACTCATTAAGTACTTTATAGAGATATTGAATCTGAATCTTTGGTCAGATTTTTTTTTCTTCTTTTCATACTTAGCTGAATTTTCATGAAGATCAGAGAAAAGGCAAAGAATTCTGATCAAGACTTCTCTGTATTTGGCTGGCTTAGTTCCAGCTCATGTGAGAACCAGGGAAGTTTTCAACTACAGAAAATATGGAGGCCAGTTCTTTTTTGGCCAATATGGTATATGATTTTGGACTCAAATTGGAGGCACTATATAACCGGGGAGTTATTTAGACCCAGACATAAGAAGACAGATACTTAATAATATCTTAGTTGATAGATGCACTGAATTCACATATTGTTGAGAAGTGATCAGAGTTTTGTAAAGCCAGAAAAGATCATATGGACTAAATTTGAAGATAGGAAAAAATTATACCTTACTCTTGGTTCAAAGTTGCTTTTATTTCTTGGCTATTGGCAACCTTTTACCCTTTTATTTGAAGACAACTTTCAGAAACTTCTTTACCTGGATATCTTATTAAGTACATGACAGAGAGGGCACTATATGTATAGTACTAAGTATCTCTGCCACTTTTTGGAATTCCCCCAACGGAAAGTCCAGAACTAGGTAAAAATGATGACTTTCTACATTCATAATAATTTCCCAGTAGTTTTTCTTTTAAAGGATGGACAAATTCATTACTGTGAATTATTTCCAGATTGATCTCTTACTAATATTCTAATCTAGTTTTTAATACTGAAAGGCAAAGAGATGAAAATGAACTTTAAACTTTTATGTAGAGTTGTTAAAAGACTAAACTATATTCAAATATCACTCATTAAAACTAGTGAACTAACTTACCACACTTTTAATAAATCTTCCTTAATCCTTGAATATGGCTTCCTTGCAAATGGGGACTTTAAAAAATTACAGTTTTTAAACATATATTCCACTACTATATTTTGCTTTTTAGAGTAGATTGTTACATGTTTTAAAGCTGGCAACCTATTAGGCATAATTCAGTTATTTGTATGTCTAATCCTCATGTTCTTAGCCAATAGTTTGGTTGGTCATAGATTTTAAAATGTAAACTAGGGACTTCCCTGTTGGTGCAGCAGTTAAGAATCCGCCTGCCAATGCAGGGGACATGGGTTCGAGCCCTAGTCTGAGAAGATCCCACATGCTGCGGAGCAACTAAGCTCGTGAACCACAACTACTGAGCCTGCGCTCTAGAGCCCACAAGCCACAGCTACTGAAGTCCACGCGCCTAGAGCCCATGCTCTGCAACAAGAGAAGCCACTTCAATGAGAAGCGCGCGCACCGCAACGAAGAGTAGACCCCGCTCGCCGCAACTAGCAAAAGCCCGTGCACAGCAACGAAGACCCAACGCAGCAAAAAAATAAATAAATTTATATAAAAAAATAAAATGTAAACTAATTTTCCTTCTCCCTCTTTTGGTATTGAAGACTGTTGATGAACAGTCTATCAGTCTAGTTCTCATTCTTTTATTTGTAAACTTCTTTACTCTAAGATGTTTTCTTTATTCTTGATGTTCTGATATTTGCTAGGTCCAAACCTGAGATTCACCCAATATACTGAATTTTTTTAAATTAACTATAGTTTTTGGTGGGCTTTTTTCCCCCAAAATTTCCATTTGGCAGGTTTTCACAACAATTTGTTCTTTTTTTTTTTAAAAACAATTGCCATTGCCTTCTTTTTTGTTGGAGGAAATTAAATATCTTTTACTTTTAAGTTCTTTCCATGTTGTTCCAATCTCTGTTTCTTCTGTATACATCTTTTATTTGTTGAGTCTGTTTTTCACACTGTTAGTCTTGTTAGTTGGTGATATTTTATTGAGAACTCATGTTCTATTGGAGGTTTCCCTCATACCATTACTGGTTTTGGTAGTCTTGCAAAGGGAGGAAGGAGTCTCAAAGTGGTTACAGCCTCAGGCTCTACAAATCCAAGCCTTAATTAAGAAGCTTAGCTCAACTTTGCCACACACAAGTAGAAGTTCTGGACCAACACCTAATGATGTGTTTGAGCTGGGCCCCAGTCTCCCTTGGGTGGCACTGCTCTGCATTTGCTCTATGAAGCAAAATCTTAGGGACTGTCACCCTCTGCTTCTTGGCTGTCATGATGTCCGATAAGGCTATAGACATGAGAGCTAATGAAGACATCATTTACTTTTCAATCTTTAGAGTAAGCAAGCTGATTTAATCTTAGAATAAAGCTGATTTTGAGGAAAATGAGTCGTAACTGAAGTAATTGATACATGAGAATTACCTACAGGGAAAAAACATGGTCTTGATTCATATGCATGACAGTGCTGCATATGGTGGTCCTGGATGACACACCCAACTTGCTGGATGACAAAGAAAACCCACTGCTAAGCAATCCTATATTGTGTACTGAGTTGGTACCAGGTAGAACAAGGTGGTATCCTGGATGGTGATGAGCTAGAACTCATGACTATTTTATCAAAGATTCAAAGCCTCAAAGTACTTAATGTTTAGCACATGGACCCACAACCTGGAAGTATAGAGCACTGAAGCATATCTAGGCTCCTAAGAGACAGACACAGCCAGGCACAAACATGTGCTGTTATTAAAGACAACTAGAAGCCACCTTCTATTTGGCATAATCATGCTATACCTGGTCTAGGACCTATCCCAGCCCTACCTTCTGTTCCTTGAACCACCCACAGAAGTTTACTCAAGCCAACATATGCTCTATCCTCTTGATCACTAATTTGATTTAGCCATCTTCCTCTTCCAATTCTCTCTGCTCCCATTCAATGATACTCAAATGTGGAGGATGAACAAGGAGCCTTCAGTGGAGAGCTGCTCATAAGGCCACCTTCTGAGCATTCTGGGGATATCAACATCACTAAGACTTAGTTCCAGAACTACTAATATGAGAGGTTTCTGATTGGAATATCAGAGACAAATGGGTTCAGATTTTTTTTTTTTTTTTTGGTACGCGGGCCTCTCACTGTTGTGGCCTCTCCCGCTGCGGAGCACAGGCTCCGGACGCACAGGCTTTTTCTTCCAAGTTCAACAACTTGGGGACATTTTCTTGTTTAATTCAAGAAAATGATCAAGTTTGATACTCCACTGCCAGATACGGTCCTTCTGAGATATTACATATACTTAACTGCTGTATCTTGGTATTAGTATCCCATGAAAGCTGGAACAGAGAATGAATTTCTAGCTACAGTATCACTATAGCATTGCAAGATGCATACCATCTGGTCCTGACAGTAGACCAAAGGGTATAATAAGATTTTTCAAAGTTGAGGGATACCAGGGAGTTCCCTGGCAGTCCAGTGGTAGGACTCGGTGCTTTCACTGCCATGGCCTGGGTTCAATCCCTGGTCGGGAACTAAGATCCTGCATGTTTTGCATCATGGCCAAAAAAAAAAAAAAAAATTGAGGGATAGCAGAGAAAACTCTAATTTTAAAAGATACATGCAAGTTCATAGTAGCACCATTTATAATAGCCAAGACATGGAAGCAACCTAAATGTCCATCAACAAATGAATGGATAAAGAAGATGTGGTATGTGTATATATATATATATATATATATATATATATATATATATATATATATACATACATACACACACACAATGGAATATTATGCAGCCATAAAAAGAATGAAAAAATGCCTTTTGCAGCAACATGGATGGACTTAGAATTTACCATATTAAGTGAAGTCAGACAGAAAAAGGCAAATATATGATATCACTTATTTGTGGAATCTAAAAAGATGATACAAATGAACTACCAAAGGGGAGTGGGGGAGGGAGGGATATATTAGGAGTTTGGGATTAACATATACACACTACTATATATAAAGTTGGTAAACAACAAGGACCTACTCTTTAGCACAGGGAACTATACTCAATATCTTATAATAACCTATAATGGAAAAGAACCTGAAAAAGTATATATATATATATATATATATACACACACACACACACACAGACACACACACATGTATAACTAAATCACTTTGCTGTACACTGCAAACTAACAACATTGTAAATTAACTATACTTCAATAAAAATAATTTTTAAAAAGTTGAGAGATAAATTATACTATGTGGAAATAAAGTTTAAAATAAGGCTAGGCATCAGAAATATGCATTTGACCAACTTAAATCTTAGAAATAAATACCATCTCACCTCAAAATAAATAAATAAATAAATAGTAACCTGTGAGGTGATGGACATTAACTAACCTTATTGTAATAATCATTTCATAATAAACAAATATATAAAATCATAACATTGTACACCGTAAACATGCACAATGTTATTTGTCAATTATATGTCAATAAAGCTGGGGAAGAAAAAAGAAAGAAATACCATGAAACTAATTTAAAGACTAAAGAAACCACAATATAAAAACAAAAACACAGTTAAGGAAAAGATTTTACACACACACATCATTGATTTTACATACACACACACATAATTTGGATTCTATTTTATTGTTCTAAATTGTATTCTACAATATTGCTCTTCTGACTGAAAACAAACATCTAGACCATCAGATCCCTGAGAACAGAAACTAGACCATTAATATCTGAATACCCAGAGCTCAATACAGTATACTGTAAATGGTGTGAATTCAATAAATATTTTTATTTAGGTAAATAATTTAATGATAGAACACTCAAGTTTCTTTAAACACAATATTTCAAGTTACTATATTTTTGTCTGAGTACAGATCTGAAGTGGTACAAATTGTATCTAAATATTGAACCATGAATTAAGCAAAAAGGGTGGAAAACAATTCTTCTGACTTAGGTTTCAATTCCTTACTCCCACTCTTGCTTGCCTCAAATGATTTCTATTGAAGATATTTAGGTAAACCTTTAATGGACAACATGTGAAAAGGTCCATTGACTATAGGGCTAATTGAGACAAGCTCATGGGTACTGAGCAGGGGGCCTTCGGACTTTGAAAGGTCCACTTCCTGCAGAAGCCATTCCTGTTCTCTTTTCTGCTTTAATCCAGACCTGCTTGAATGAAGCCCCATTAAGTAGCTACTGACCACTTACGTACGTAATATATAACTTAAATGTATAAATAACTTAGATGTAAAGTAGAAAAATGGTTTTCTTTTAAAGAAAAAGCAAATGGAAGGCCAGCCACCGCTCTGGAGCACACCAGGCATGACACTGAGCATCCCCTCCCCAAATGTCTGCCCCAGCCCCCATTTGTCAACATCCATCACCCTGACCCTCTTGCCTCTGGCAATATGGCTAGACTTACCTCAGAGGTTTCACAGATAGAAGAAAGCTGAAGGAAACTGGGGATTCCATACCAGGTGTACATTCCACCAGCAGTGATTGACACACATGCTACGTGCGATCATTAACACTGGGAGCCTACCTCTTTTCAGCTTTACAGGCTGCTTAAGAACACTTCTTATTGAGAGAGACTCTGCTGGTCTTGGATCATCATGGAATGATGAGGCTTACTTTAGTAAGAATGACCCTCTTACATTATAGGGCCAAAGAACACATGCACAAGTGTGTGGGGATCAGACGAACTATGTTTTTTTGTTTTTGGTTTTTGTCAGTGCCTATATACATACATATGGTACAGTTTAATAAAGTTGCTTTTCTTATGTTTCATTGCTTTGTAAAGTCACATCATATATAGTCATCAATAAAACTCACAGATGACCACTACGAAATTCAGAAGTTTCCAACACTGTAAAAAAATGACAAGGAGTTATTAGCCCTCAGGTAAACTTCAGGATGGGTCAGCCCTAACATTAATCACTGTGGACTGCAAGCACTAAGTTCTGTCTAGTTCTATTTGAGAGGAGAGGACTTCATCCACTGGTAACGTCACCTGATCACCATCAGGGCACAAAAAGTTCTCATGGCTTTGGCACTCTCTGTTCCCTGGAAGGGTTTCTGACTGGTGGAGGCAGAGAGGACAGTGAACGATCCAAAAGGAATCAACAACCCCTAAATGGGCCAATAGTACATCTGGAATCCTACCCAGGCCAGGACCCTGAGACTGGAAGCCAAGAACTGTTGTCAACTACATGGGTCTTCATCCAAGCACAGAAGCACAGCCCCATCCCTCACCCCTTCCTCAGTCTAAAGTAGAGCAGAGGGGAAGCTCTTTGGGAGAAGAGAGGAAGGAAATTTGGTACAGACAAAGGCCAGGCTACTTCCCAGAGGCCTAATGCTCTAGGCCACACCTAACTAAGAGTGTGGAATATGATCCCACTTTGAAGATGAATGGCACGATTTTAAGAGTAGAACATCTTGGGAAAATCCAGGATGCCTACTCTGAAACTTTAACTCGAGGCTGTGGAAGACACATCAGTATGCAGGTATATTCTCCTCTTAAAAATCTAAGATGACAGAGACCACCCTGGTGGTCCAGTGACTAAGGCTCCACGCTCCCAGTGCAGGGAGCCCAGGTTGGATCCCTGCGCAGGGAACTAGATCCCGCATGCCCGACTAAAAAAACATTCTGCATGCTGCAACTAAAGATCCTGCATGCCGCAACTAAGACCCGGTGCAACCGAATAAATATTAAACAAAAAATCTAGATGAGAAAAAATATGAAATCTTGCCATTTGCGACAACATGGAGGGACCTTGAGGGTATTATGCTAAGTAAGTCAGACAGAGAAAGATAAATACTATAGGATTTCACTCATATCTGGAATATGAAAAACTATAATAAACAAACAAAACCCCTAATAAATGAACAAACCAAAACCAAATAAAACAAACATGTCATTACAGACAACAGAGTAGTGGTTATCAGAGCGGGTAGGTAAACGAGGGAGACAAAGTGGATAAAGGGGATCAACTGTATGGTGATAGATGAAAAATAAATTTTTGGTGGTAAGCACATTGTAGGGTATACAGATGTAGAAATATAATGCCATAAATCAAGATTACCTCAATAAAAATTAAAATAAATCATTGTAAATGAAAAAATGTAGATGGATATTTTTGTTTTCAAGCACCAAAAACTTTTTAAAAACTTTAATTGGCTAATATAGTGCACATGTTAAGCAGACTTTTAAAGAGACCCTACATCTTGAGTGGGTTAAGTAATCATTTATAACCATCTTGAAACATGTTTAACTCGGTTTTTCTAGTGACATGAGATTAAACATGGAAACCAAACTGTGTTTCACTCACAACATATAAGCAAACAAACTGCATGTACATGTGTAGATTTATGCAAAAGCCCGGTGATACAACTATGTTTAGCTTTTCAGATTAGGTACATACGGCCACCCACTCGCCCTGTATTATATCACCAAACACAAGCGCAGCAACTTTTCTATTTCAATACAATTATGGGCAGAAATTATATGATATAAAATAGAGGTTCTTCCATAAAGGTTAAGATTTAGCATATAAGCAGGGAAGACAAAAGCAAAGTTCCCATGAAGTCAAAAATAATACCACACTGGTCCAGTGCTCCATGAAACTCTGAGTTAAATTATAGTCCTCAAAGGCGTGTACTTGGATCCAGATTCACCAAGACACTTCAGTATGCTTCAAACTGGCTCATCATCATCTTCCTGCTGTATTCATAAGCCAAAAATAGTGCCGCATTGGCAGGGAACGCTCGAATCAAAGTAGCTTTCAGACCAGAATATAAAGCTGCTTACTCCTTCGTTTTTCACAACACTTAAAAGAGTTCTGATAAATCCTGCCTGTTTTCCAAGCATGGAAAGAACTTGAATTCTGGATTTGATACAATCCACTGGGTATATGACAAGCCAAAGGCAAATTCCAGCAATTCCACCGCTTAACATCAAGGGGACAGGGCCTAGTTCATCTTTTGATCCATCCGAGGCAAAAAACGATCGGCTCAGTTCATAGCCACCGAAGAAGAAGAAATAGCCTGGTACTACTTGAAACAGAGTGCTCGTGAGTCCGTGGTAGAAGCCCAAGGGGCCATCCTTTCTAAGGATACTCTTCACGACGGACCAAACTGTATTATGGCTTTTTGCTATCCTCCCTGACATCTCCAGTTCGTGCATGGTCTGCAGCCGGCACTTCACCAGCTCAGTGGGGCACAGGGCCAGCGCGCCAAACGCAGAGGCGACGGAACCAGCGGCCGCAGTCTGCAGATCATTCAGCTTCGCCCGCTTGTCCAATCCAACCACTTTCCTCACGAACTGTTGGCAGAAGCCGTAGCACAAGAGGAGGACTGAGTTCTCGGCGACGTAGGCCATCAGCGCGGGGGCCGGCCCCTTTGTAGAAGCCCCGCAAACCCACCTGGGAGTACGTCTTCAGGCCACAGTCGACGAGGCCCTTGTACAGGCCAGGGAACGTCTGCATCTTCACTTTCAGTGTGTCGAAGGGCTGCCCGGTCAGGACGCATGCTGTGCCCCCAAGGGCCCCCGCGGTGAGGTCGATGGCGGCTTGGATGGCAGGATTGGATTTCATGTTCGCCCACTCTTCTGCTGGTCTCCGAGGAAGGGAACTCTCTGGAGCTTAGGAGGCCGTCCCGTGTCCAGCCGCCTGCTCTTGGCTCTCTCTCCGGCTCTCTCCGGGAGAAGCCGCTTAACCCCAGACTAGGCCGCGGGCCGCCCTCCCCACGCACTGAAATAACCCCCGGCCCGCGGGCCCGCGCGCGCCTCTCCTGGCGCCCTGCGGCCGCCGCGTCTGGGCCCTAAACCCGTCAGCCGCCCTCCCGCTCGCTCCGCGCCGCCCGTTAGTCCCAGCGCCCGCGGGCCCCGGGGCCGACTAGAGAAACACTTCTAATGAATCTCAATACAGCAGTAGAAAGCTGTCCGATAAATTCCTGCGATTACGGCCAGAAACTCTAGGCGCTGCTGCGGCGGAGGAAGACTTGCCTTCCTGTTCGGCCAGAGACCCTCACCTCCCGGCAAAACAAAATGGGAGGTGCTTGATCGCGCCCGGGGTCAAAGGGTCAACCTACAGATACAAAGGTTTAAAATAGGGAAAACGAACAAACACTTTGCGGGGTTTACCTGACAATCGGTGGCTCCTTCGGATCAGAAAACCCTTAATCGTCTCCGGAGAGGAATGGCGGCTCCACAAAGGTGCCGGCCGCCGCGCCTCTCCAGGTGTAGCTCTCTGCTCGCTGGGGGCGACGCCGGGGGAGGCCTGAGGCGGGCAGATCCCCTCTTTCGTGGTAACATCGCCGAGGATCCTGGCCTGAAGCCCTGTGAGCTGGTGGGACGCACACCCTCGTTATTTCTAGAGGTAAGTCAAGGCCGTGTACAATCGCATTGGAAAACATTTACATACAGCTGAAAACCTTGATATAAAAGACCTGTGTGGCTCCAGCGCTCTGTGCGTGCTGAGTCTCGGGGTTCTTGCTGAGGAGCCATGCAGCTTTATGCAGCAGCAGTTCTGGATATAACTGACTACAGGCCTAGTAGGCAAGATGCAGTTTGGGGCATCGGTGAGGGTACCGCTGTCAGGACACACTTATCCTCCCATATGCTTATAATCCCAGCGTTGGAACGAATTCTCTTAAAGTTTACATTTTAAGCCCTAGGCGGTATTTTACTTTGGGGGTAAAAACAAAACGGTGGAGGGGGCAGAAAGTATGCTAAAAGGATTCTTTCATTTAGAAAGCTTTCCTTGTCTGAGTCTTTGGGTATCAGTTAATATTTAAAAGTGAGGCACCTAAAAGCAGATTGTGCGTGGATACTGTTTGTCAACAGGTAGACTTCATTGTAGTAAGTAGTGACTTGGCCTTTTCTTTGGAGAGTGCCCAAATGTATCTGGATTTCTTTTCTCTGGTACCATATGGTTTCTTCAGAGAATAATCTTCCAGTCTTGACTGTGTGTGTGTCTGTGTGTGTTTGCGGGGGAGGGGGGGTGCGGGTGGTGTTTACCTTGGGTACTGATTTAATGACACCAAGTGGGAGAAGAGGGTTGACATCCTGCAGTCAGAAAACAGACTTTCACACAATTCCCTTGTTCAATGCTATGGACCCCCAGCCTCCATCTGTGCCTTCTTTGGTTCAATTTACCCAGAAAATAAACTTTCTGTCTGTGGCATGGGGAAGGAAAAGTCATCTGGCTTGAGTGAGATAGGGCTCCTGGACATCCAACAGCTCTGAGCACAGATTTTATCTTATTTTTTTTGTCTGTGCCACATGGCATGCAGGATCTTAGTTCCCAGACCAGGGATGGAATCTGTGCCCCCTGCGGTGGAAGCCCAGAGTCCTAACCACTGGACTGCCAGAGAAGTCCCTGAACACAGATATTAATGAATCCTGTTTCTAGCCTCACACCTTTTCTCTTCCTTGGAAACTGCCTGTAAAAACTGAGCCTCCGTGTCTATATCAAGTGGGTGGGTTTGTTTCTCCTTGGTATACCTCCTTGCAGACATTTAGCATGTAACTTTCTGTGATCTATGAATTTATCGTTTCTTCATCTGCTTTGGCCTTCTGAAAACATTGACATGTCTCATCCACTGTTGTCTCATCTCCTATTTTCCTTGCCCTTGGGGGTTACTATATTAGCAGGCTATCTGACAGAGAAAAGAGATTCATAGGAACAATGTGCCATTTTAAACTAGAAAAAAATTTAATTTCTTAAATTTTTAAAATTTCGTATCACATTTGATGGTTTTTTAGAAATTAATTTTCTTTATTTATTTATTTTTGGCTGCATTGGGTCTGTTGCTGTGCTCAGGCTTTCTCTAGTTGCCGCAAGCGGGGGCTACTCTTCGTTGCGGTGCACGGGCTTCTCATTGCGCTGGCTTCTGTTGTTGCAGAGCATGGGCTCTAGATGCACGGGCTTCAGTAGTTGTGGCATTCAGGCTCAGTAGTTGTGGCTCACGGGCTCTAGAGAACAGGCTCAGTAGTTGTGGCACATGGGCTTAGGTGCTCCACAGCATGTGGTATCGTCCCGGACCAGGGCTCAAACCTGTGTCTCCTGCATTGGCAGATGGATTAACCACTGCACCACCAGGGAAGTCCCTCACATTTGAGGGTTTTTAAAAACTGTTTTGGTTTTTTAAAACTGTCCATTAATTACGTATGGTTCATTGTTTATTTTTTAAAAGCACATACTATTTTTACAAACACAAGAGATGCAGGATACTACAATAAATCATCAACTGCTTTTGCATTAAATTCATATATGTATATGTTTTGGGGAAACCAGGTTAGTAATCAGCGCAAGGGATCATGAGGGCATTAATAGGGAAATCGTCTGTAATTTCATTGAATTATCAGACATAGCTGTGCAATAATACACAGATCTCAAGTTCCATGAAATATATTTAAACAGCTGCACTTGGAGCACATGTACTCCCGCGCATACATGGAAAACAATGGCAAAGGAACTTCCAAATTTTCAGTGAAGATGCACACCCACATCACATGTACCCTAGCAATCAGATTGAGTAGCCAGATAGGATTACCAGAGAAAGTAAGGTTTGAGCTGAGGGCTGAGTAACAAAAAGCTAGCCATGAGACTATCTGGAGACTGTTCCAGGAAAAGGGAAATATAAGTGTAATATAAGTAAAGCTCTGTAGTGTGAAAGAGCTGGGCGTTTGAAATACAGAAAGGCCAATATACCTGCTGTGTGGTGAGCAGTCTTCCTAGTCTGTGTTTTCACACAGTTCTTACCAGGTAATAAAAGTTTAAGCAGAGTTGAAGACAGTCCTTCAGAAACATGATTGGTCACAATTTGTCCAAATTTTTTGTCTCAAACATTTGATCTACAAATTCAAAACGTCAGGCTTTATGACATTTAGATGTGAACATAAAGATCCCATTTACCTAATCTATAGAAATAATGCAAAACAGAGACCACACTGACATGCTTATTGCAGCATTCTGTGTAATAGCAAATGTAAAATGGAACAACCTAAGTGACCGGCAATAGGGGAGTGAATAAAATTAAGAATTTGTAAAATTTCTGCATTGCTTAATATTTTCAGTGTTTTTTCTTATAATATTTTAAAACACTAATTTAAAAAATTCAACTTCCATTCATGAACTCAGAAATATTGAAAACCGTAGCCCAACTATACATCACACTCATCAGGCAAGGGAGCTCTGAGAAAAGTGAGTCTTTCTTGGTAACTCTGGATTTACACGAAGGGAAATGGATCCCAATCTTCTTCAGTTAAGTTTTTCCCTTTTGAAGTTTACATAACAGATAATAACTCTTCATTATGGAGGTTTTAATATTTATGCAAGACCAAGCCGTAAATGAATCAAATAAAAACCAAAGCTACAGTAGTAAACTGACTCAGTTTGCTTATGCTGCAGATGTATTTGAAGCAAACTTTGTTTCTGCTGTAATTTATAAACTTTTAGAATGATTCTTTAATTTGAAATCAGTCAACCGCATTTAAAGCAGCTGTTTCTTTATACTTTTCTACCATTTCAATCAGTCTTTAATTCAAATTTTTAATCCCTGTACGTTCAGACCCTAGTAAATAGGCAATAATAGTTTGCTTTTATTCTAGGAATTGTTCTAAGTCCTTATATGTATCAACTCAATAGCCAACAACTCAAGGGCCCCCAGGTAGGTAATATTATCACCTCCATTTTAGAGATGAGGAAACTGAAACCAACAGATTAATTTACTTGCCCAAGATCAATCTCAACTAGGTCACTGAAATAGGATACAAACACAGGCACCACATCTCCTGACCTTGTGATTTTAATCTCTACTCTTCTTTAGTAAGTTTACAGTGACTAACAAGGCAAAGTACGTAATCTCGGTGCATTTACAGCCTAGTGAGGACACGAGTAACAGGTAACTTAGACTTTGGTGTGATAGATGCATAATAATATTTATCCCAATAGACTATTATAGAGAAAGAGTAGTAATTAAACTCCTTGAAAAAAATGGAAATAAGCTCAGGATTGAAAATAGTGAGAGAATGTGGTGAGATCAGGCTGAAAGAAAAGAATTTAGGATAGTTTAGGAACATTCTTTATCTCCTGACCTCCAAATGGAGCAGGTGGATTGGAAACATAATGCAAAGATGACATTTCCCCATTTCTTTGCCTCTGCTGTTCCTCTTTTTCTTAAATTCTAACATAACTGCTTCTTTTCCTACAAAACACAATCCAATTGGTCAGTCCCTTAAACCCCATAAAGAAACCACTTCAGAAGAGGATCTGATACCCACTACCTCTAAAAGAGCAAGACACATTATAAGGTGAAAATTACTTGCTTTTACTTATTGTGAAAACAACTTTATGAAATGATTTGCAATGCAAAACGTGGAAAACTGCTTTGAATAACTGGGACAATAGCTACAGCATGGGAAAACATATGTAAACAAACTTCACTGCCACCAAACTAGACTCTACTAATTTATCTCAGATGGCATCACAGAGTAGCAATGGCAGCTTCTGGTAAACAGAGAAACGGCAGCAAAGTCCTGCAGTGAAGCTGTGATTAATTACTAAACTGAACTGTTCACTAATCCTACAACTTCCTTGCATTTATCTGTCTATACATTCCTACTTACTACAGGACAAACACCCACCAAAGTGGTTCCAAAAGACAAATGAGATAGAAATTCACAGTTATATTTGTCTACAAGACAAATCCAATAGAAGGCAGTGGAGGAAATTGGGAACTACTGCAAAGTTTTACTATCTAGTCCAGGTGATGAAAACAAAGTTTTTCTTTCAAGGCTGACCACTGTCAGGAATGAAATTAAGTATCAAAACTCTCCTCACTTCTCTAGAAGTGATTCTAGCTCTTCTTGCAAAGAGCTGAGCTGCTCCTTTTCTCGGTCTTCCTTTTGTCTCAGTTCATCCAGCACAGCCTGAAATCTTTTCTTGAGAGCCAGGTTTTCCACTTTCAGGATGAGATCCTCCTGTCGCTTTGCCCTGTCCTGGGTCTCTTGGAGCTTGCCTTTCATGTTATCAATCTGTTTCTGAATTCCCATAACCAGCTGATTAGTTCCCTCGTTTTCTTGCTGGTGTTCATCTGACTCATTTAGCTTGTCCTGTAGCTGCCTTTCCAGATCTTCCTCAGTGTCAATGATGTTTATATCTTCTTCATCTTGATGCTGTGTCTCATCTTCATCTTCACTGCTGCTGCTAAGGTCATTGAATATCTCCCGAAGCTCATCATGTTCTAACGAGTCACGGCCCTGCCTGTGGCCAGACATTCCTGGGGAAGAGATATCAAGGCCTTGGTTTTCTGCTTCTTTTGTTTCATCTTCAGCAATTATTTCCCAACGGGTACTGACAGCTTCAGCATCTGTGCTCAGCAACCGCTTTACTTCTTTTTCCACATCTGGAGACTCAATATACTTCTTCTTTGCTGTCTTACGGAACCTTCTCTTTCTGACATTTTTTAGAGGCAGAGTAATTCCATGGTTCCATACAAACTTTTTCTCTTTGTCCTTATCCTTTTTCTTGGTTGCTTTGGGATCAGCAGTGGCAACTGGTTCCTCAACAGGAGGATAGAGATCACCGTCAACTGTGGCGACAAGCATCTGAGAGACATCAGCTGTCTTGTAAAAGGTTTTTTTATCAATGGTTTTCAAACTTTCCATAACACATGGCAGATCTACCAATTTTGACGCCAATGGGACCTGGTCCACGCTGACAATTCCATGACGCCCATCAGGGTGTAACTCAATTGTCAGTCTGTCCTTCAGGTTGACATGACCAGACTGTACCGCCCGCCTCACGGTAGAGGCATACTCCAGAGGTAGGCGTAAGATAAACTGGCTCTCTAGTTCGTGAGGAGCATCATCTTTGCTCTTACTCATCTTTATTTCTTTGTGACTTTTTCTCTAATAACCACTTGCTGCACTGAAAAATTTCAGCTATTTCAACAGAAAGACCAGTTCTTTATAAATTGAAGTCTTTAATTACAAAGAGTTCTAGGTAGAATAGCAACTAAGCGTCTATTCTGAATTAAGCCCCAAGTCTTTCTAAATATGCTGTAACAATACCAGTCGTTACTGACGCATTGCCTTACGCAGGTCCATTTAAATCTATCAGCTGCGATGCCAAGTTCCAACCTCTAGATGCCGCTGCAGGACAACGCAGGGAAAGCAAATGGCGGCTCCTACGGAATGATGTTCGGCACAGAAAGTAAGGCTCAGCAGATACTCCCAATGCACAAACTCTCCCGGAACAAAGATACGCAAAAAGCGGGGCGTAGTGAGCTCTCTTCGTCTCGGGTACTTACAATCCAGTGACGATTATAAGTCCAGTTTCTCCGGACAGGCGCGAGCGGAAAAGGAAGCCACTCAGAGCAAGGTGGCCGGGAGCCGAGCGTCTCCTTCCGAATTCCTTTGTTCTTCCCGGCACTTGGCAAAGCGATCCGCTGATTATCGGCGAAACGGCTGAGGACGGGCAACGCGAAATCTCGCCAACAACCGCAGCTCCAAACGCCAGATTCTGCAACTCCGCAGCTCTGCGGGCCTCCGTCCGTTAACGGCCGACCTAGTCGAAAAAAGACAGCTACGTCACCACACGGGACGGGAAGCTGCTCTGAGTCGCAACACGCCTCCGACGGAAGTGCGGGCTGCCGCAGCGCGCGCAGGCGAACGCCCGAATACGCTCTGCGGCGTGTCTTGTCGTCTCGCGAGAACTTGGCCTTAACGGGATGAAGACTATGTTTCGTAAAGAGGAGCTCGTTTAGCACTTCCCTGTTGGCGCAGTGGTTGGGAGTCCGCCTGCAGATAGAGGAGTCAAGGGTTCGTGCCCCAGTCGGGGAGGATACCGCGTGCCGCGGCCGCTGGATCTGCGCGTCCGGAGCCTGTGCTCCCCAACGGGAGAGGTCACAACAGTGAGAAGAACGCGTACCACACACACACAAAAAAAATCTGTTGGTTTAAAAGTACTTAGAGAAAACGGTTATAAAAAGGACATAGATTCTCCCCGCCTCCGCTAGGCCAAGGCTTTTACCGGATCTCTGTGGGGCCGGATACCTCGTAGGCTTCTGCGTGATTGCCGGAGATAGGGCGTCAGTGCGGAAATGGTGTTTGTTTCTGGAAACATCTCGGCATCTCCACAGGCTGTCTTCAATCTGGAGCCGATTAAAAAAACTCATAACTGGGTATTCCCTGGTGGCGCAGTGGTTGAAAGTCCGCCTGCCGATGCAGGGGACACCGGTTCATGCCCCGGTCCGGGAAAATCCCACATGCCGCGGAGCGGCTGGGCCCGTGAGCCATGGCCGCTGAGCCTGCGCGTCCGGAGCCTGTGCTCCGCAACGGGAGAGGCCACAACAGTGAGAGGCCCACGTACCGCTAAAAAAATAAATAAATATACTTGGAAGGTATGGCTGGTAAAAAAAAACAACTCATAACTAACCATACCGTGGATTTTAAAGTACCCAAGTCAGTGGAGTGAGGACGTGCAGCCCACTATAATTCTAAGTCTGTGTTTGATTATGAAGATGGCTGAAGGGGGCCCGTGACTCGGTCTGTTTCTGTTTTGAAGACCCCCTGAGGGAACAAGGGTGATTCCTCTCTTTTTATTTTAGTTTATTTATTTTTTTATACAGCAAGTTCTTATTAGTCATCCATTTTATACATATTAGTGTATACATGTCAATCCCAATCTCCCAGTTCATCCCCGCCCTCCCCTCCCCTGCCACTTCCCTCCCTTGGTGTCCATACGTTTGTTGTCTGCATCTGTGTCTCAATTTCTGCCCTGCAAACCGGTTCATCTGTACCATTTTTCTAGGTTCCACATATATGCGTTAATATACGATATTTGTTTTTCTCTTTCTGACTTCACTCTGTGTGAGTCTCTAGATCCATCCACGTCTCTATAGATGACCCAATTTCGTTCCTTTTTATGGCTGAGTAGTGATTCCTCTTTTTAATGTGTTTGACGTAGATATAAATGTAAACAGAGAACGTCGTGTTCTTCTGGAGGCCCATGTTCATTTAGGACAGTTGGCTGAAAGACAAATAGTCTGATTAAAGTAGAATATAATTGAAGTATTACTTCCTTGTACTCATTTGCCAGTAATTTTTAAATTAGTTTGGAATTTTAAAAAATCCACCTCTACTGTTTGGATAACTTTTCTGCTTGCCTCTTCTTTAGGTGGTCAAGTATTCTTCAACATGTATTTATAGTACTTCAGTGTAACTGTGTAACAGTTTCCACTTATTCCTATTCATTTCCATTTACTTATTAATAGGATCAATTTGGTAGACTATCGAGGTCATTAAAATTTCAATTTCTATTCTCTAATATATCAACACCTGCATGTAAGTTTTAGAGAATTCACTTAAAATGTGATTAACATTTAGAAAATTCACTTTATTTCTTTATGTACTTATTGTTTCCCTCACCTAAGATTGGAAGCTCCATGATAATCAGGAGTCTAATATCATGTTCATCCGGTCCCAGTGCCTAGTATCAAAACGTGGGAGATAAAAAATATTTGCTAATGGAATGAAACAATTGATCCATCCAGAAAGAACATAAATACAATCTAAATCCTATAATAATTTGTCAGAAAATACATTCTGTGTCACCTTAAAATGAGATAGAGCCACTTCATATATACATTTCCACTCCAGTCACGGATGGTGCCAATTGTTATGAGGCCACAAGTTTGCAAATAGCGTGTGTGAATGTGACCCCTTTTGTTTCATACACTGTGCTACCGTGTGTCATGGGGTGCAATTTAAATGGTTTGGTACCAGTCTGGTTTTTTATGTTAAGTTTGAAGGAAAATTATGCTCTTCTACATAACTGTATTTTAGCTCTTTGTTCTGTAATGTAAAGAAGAACGTTAGCTGATGTATATGTAATTTCCAGGATGATCTATTTCCTCTTTTTGAAGAAGTTTTTCCAATGTGCTTGTCCCGTAATTGTACCTGATTTTACTTACTTAATAGATATGAGTTTTTCATGCTAGCCTTTGCATACTGCTTTATTTAACCCTATAAAATGTGAGGCCATGCTTATACATGAAAATAATCCAAATATTGCTTTGCATTTTAATTGCCTATGAGTTTTATGATGCTCAAATATCTTTGTCACAGAAAATAACTTGAGATAAATTCCAGGCAATTCAGATTTGCCAAAATTATGGTGTAGTTTAGTTATTAAACCTTGAAATGGAAGGTTGTCAGAGTTAATTAAAAGGATCAACTGAAGTGTCCCCTAAAGTATCTACCTCCTTCAATCCTGAAACATATTTTCTGTTTTTGAGTTTAATACATTTTCTGAATGCTATTTTTTGAGGGGTAGTTACACTGATCTTAAAGCTAAGGGAACTGCCACATCACCATTTCCTTAATGTCTATTGATAGATCCAGTTGTTGTTCTTGTTGTTTTGACTGGGGAACTGAATTTTATTCATTTATTTTATATTTGGCTGCATTGGGACTCTGTTGCTGCGCGCCGGCTTTCTCTAGTTGGAGCGAGCTGGGGCTACTCTTCGTTGCATTGCGTGAGGTCCTCATTGCGGTGGCTTCTCTTGTTGCAGAGCACGGGCTCTAGGAGCGTGGGCTTCAGTAGTTGCAGCAAGCAGGCTCAGTAGTTGTGGCTCACGGGCTTAGTTGCTCCGCGGCATGTGGGATCTTCTCGGACCAGGGCTCGAACCCGTGTCCCCTGCATTGGCAGGCAGATTCTTAACCACTACACTGCAGGGAAATCCCAGGGGACTGAATTTTTAATTTTGTTTAATTTTTTTAACACCTTTATTGGAGTATAATTGCTTTACAATGGTGTGTTAGTTTCTGCTTTATAACAAAGTGAATCAGCTATACATACACATATACCCCATATCTCTTTCCTCTTGCGTCTCCCTCCCTCCCACCCTCCCTATCCCACCCCTCTAGGTGGACACAAAGCACCGAGCTGATCTCTCTGTGCTATATGGCTGCTTCCCACTAGCTATCTATTTTACATTTGGTAGTGTATATATGTCCATGCCACTCTCTCACTTCGTCCCAGCTTCCCCATCCCCATGTCCTCAAGTCCATTCTCTATGTAGCAGCTGGTTTCTTAATGATGGTCTTCTTCCTGGCTTGCAGGCTGCAGCCTCCTCACCATGTACATATACATACACCATGTACGTATAGATACACCTTGTACGTATACATACACCATGTATGTATACGTACACGGTGTATGTATACATGGTGTAAAGAAGCAGCTCTGATATTTCTTCCTCTTCTTATAAAGACACTAATCCCATCATGGGCTCCACCCTCATGACTTTATCTAAACCTAATTAGTGCCCAAAGGCCCCTCCTCCTAACACTATCACAGTGGGGGCTAGGGCTTCAATATATGAACTAGGGTAGGGGGTGGGGCACAAACATTCAGTCCATAACACAGATCAATGCGAAAAGGTGAAGTGTTCAGTTAAAAATGGTTATCCTAAGAGAAAAAGATTAAATTGGGTCTTAATTTAAAAATCAACTTCAAATGGTTCTAAGACTCAAATGTCAAAAACAAAAACAAAACCCAAAACAACGTTCAAGCTCTTAGTGGAAAATACAGGTTAATGGATTTTAGACCTTGGGCTAGAAATAATTTCTTTAAAAAGACACTGACCATAGAATAAAAGATTAATACATTTGTAATAAAATCAAGGAACTTCATTTATCAGTAGACATCTTAAAGATGCGAAAAGGTACAAACCAGGAGAGGATACTCACATATGCACACTGACAAAGAATTAATATCAAGGATATATAAAGAACTCCTACAAACCAATATAAATAAAAATAACAATAGAAAAATGGTAAAAGACATGAACAAACATTTCACAGAAGAAACATATAACCAATAGATGCACAAAGAGATGTTCTTTTGTTGTAATTAGAGAAATATAGATCAAAACCAAGATCAGGTAGATTTTTTTGTTTGATAAAAATTTAAACGCCTGACAATGCCAAGTGTTGGAAAGCATGTGGATACAAGAGGTTCAGGCCTATATATTGCAAGTGCATGTAAAAATCCATACAACTACTTTGCAAAATAGTTGAATATTAGCTATTAAATATAACGATTCCTCCTAGATAAATACTTGCGAGTTCCAGAATTTCTATTCCTAGTTATATACCCAAAAGAAATTCTTGCACATTTGCATCAGGAGGTATGTATAAGAATGTTTATATTGACAGTAGGCAACAGGAGCAAAAATCAGGAAACAATCCATATGCCTATCAACTGAATGAATAAGCTACGGCATACTCACAAAATGGAATGTTTTACAGTAGTCTAAATAAATGAATTACAGGAACACAAGATGATTGGATTTTAAAAATAAATATTAGAGAAAAAAATGTACCAAAGTATCACATACAGTATTTTACCTTACTATAAAATTTAAAACAACTAGAAAAATATATATGTGGGAGTAACATATAATACAAAAAAAAAATTCAGAGGAGCAAAGAATGATGCACATAGAATTCAGGATGATAGTTACCTTGATCTGCTGGGTCCAGGGAGTCGTAGGAGGGACCATTTGTACGATCAGATGTATATTACTACCAAGGTCCTGGCATTTGTGGGGAGGTACTGTGTTCACAAATTCTTATTACTATTTCGATAGATAACTACATATATAGATATACAGCTAAATGATACTGGATAGGTAAGTAAATAAACAATTCAGGTCAGGTATGGACTAATGATGACAGTTTATCGTAATCCAATTCTGTGAACTTGAGATCCAACTGTATAAAAATAAAAACAGCACATGTGAGAGAATATAAAGCACACAGATTCACCATGAAGTATTCTTGCCAAAAATGTTTAAGCTCAACCAAGCCTTTAGACCTTCTCTCAAGGAGTGAAAGTCCTGAAACCAAGGAGACTTCCTGCCTAGTTCTTCACACTAAGAGACCATAATCAACCTGGAGGAAAAACCCTTGGATATAGTGCAAGGCTCTTATCGACGTGGTTCAGCTTTGACTCCAGACGGCAAAGAGAAGTGGAGAGGCAAGCATAAAAATAGAAGCAGAGAATTAAAAATAAAAAGCAGTGTGTGCTAAAATCCTTAATGCATTACAAAAGACAGTAATGGCTCTGGGGCAGCCTCAGAACGCAGAAACGAAGGCTTATCCAGCTGCACGGCCTATAGACACATGAAAAGATGCTCAATATCACTGATTAGTAGATAAATGCAAATCAAAAGTACACTGAGGTACCACCTCACAAGGGTCAGAATGGCCATCATTAAAAAGTCTACAAATAACAAATGCTGGAGAGGGTGCGGAGAAAGTGTAACCCTCTTACACTGTGGGGGGGAATATAAATTGTTGCAGCCAGTATAAAATACAGTAGGCAGGTTCCTCAAAAAAGTACAGCTAGAATTACCATATGATCCTGCAATTCCACTCCTGGTCATACATCCAGACAAAACTACCATTCAAAGAGGTACATGCAGCCCTAGGTTCACAGGAGCACTACCCACCATAGGCAAGACATGGGATCAACCTAAATGTCAGTCAAGAGATGAAGGGATCAAGACGATATGGTATATATATATATACATATATAATGGAATACTGCTCAGCCTAAAAAGCTGAAATAATGCCATTTGCAGCAACATGGATGGACCAAGAGAGTATCACATTGGCTTGGCCAAAAAGTTCACTCTAGTGTTTCCGTGACATGGTACGGAAAACATCTTCCCACTACCACTTCCCAAAACTAAGGAAGGAAGGAAGTCGGAAAGAGAAAGACAAATACCATATGGTATCACTTACATGTGGAATCTGAAATATGACAATAAGGAACTCATCTGCACAGACTCAGAGACATAAAGAACAGACCAGTGGTTGCCAAGGGGCAGAAGGGCACAGAAGGGATGGATTGGGAGTTTGGGATTAGCAGATATAAACTATTACATGGAGAATGGATAAACAACTAGGACCTTCTGTATACCACAGGCAACTATAAGCAACATCCTGTGATACACTGTAACAGAAAAGATTATGAAAAAGGATCTTTATATAGTAATTCTAAATACTGTGCTGCAGAGCAGAAAATTAACACAACATTGTATATCAAATATACTTCATTAAAATAAATTTTTAAAAAACACCACGGTGTGGTATTGGCACAAAAACAGACATATAGATTAATCGACCCCAATAAGGAACCCAGAAAGAAATCCACATAGCGACAGTGAATTAATCTGTGATGAAGGAGCAAGTATGTACAATGAAGAAAAGACAGTCTCTTCAGCCAGTGGTATAGGGAAAGATAAACAGCCACATGTAAATCAATAAAGTTAGAACACTCCCTCCCACCGTGCCCCAAAATAAACTCAAAATGGCTTAAGACTTAAATATAAAGACATGACACCACAAAACACCTAGAAGAAATCATAGGCAAAACATCCTCTGACAAAAATCCTAGCAATGCTTTTTTAGATCAGCTGGCCAACAAAAAAGAATTAAAAGCAAAAATAAGCAAACGGGACTAATCAACCTTAGAAGCTCTTCCACAGCAAAGGAAAGCATCAACAAACCAAAACAAAAAACTTACAGAATGAAAGAAAATGTTTTCAACGATACAACCGACAAGGGTTTAACTTCTAAAATATACAAACAGCACATACAACTCAATACAAACCAACAAACAAACTAAACAACCAATCGAAACATTGGCAGAAGACTTAGAGATTTATTCAAAGAAGACATCCAGATGGCCAATGGACACATGAAAGATTCTCAGCACTGCTGATTCTTAGAGAAATGCAAATCAAAACTACAAAGTGGTATCACCTGACACCAGTCAAAATGGCCATCACTAGAAAGCCTACAAAGAAGAAATGCTGGAGAGGGTGTGACAAAAGGAAACCCTCCTACACTATTGGTGGGAATGTAAATGGGTGTAGCAACTAGAGGAAACAGTAAGCAGTGTCCTCCAAGAAGTTCAAAAAGAGGTACATTATGATCCAGCAATCCGAGTCCTTGGCATATATCCAGCCAAGTCTATCATTCAAAGAGACACATGCACCCCTATGTTCACAGCAGCACTATTCACAAGCCAAGATATGGAAATAACCTGAGTGTCGATCAACAGATGAATGGTTCAAGAACATGTGGCATATATATACAATGGAATATTACTCAGCCATAAAAAGAAACGAAATTGAAGTATTTGTAATGAGGTGGATGGGCCTAGAGTCCGTCATACAGAGTGAAGTAAGTCAGAAAGAGAAAGACAAATACCGTATGCTAACACATATATATGGAATTTAAGGAAATAAAATTTCATGAAGAACCTAGGGGTAAGACGGGAATAAAGACACAGACCTACTAGAGAATGGACTTGAGGCTATGGAGCGGGGGAAGGGTAAGCTGTGACAAAGTGAGAGAGTGGCATGGACATATATACACTACCAAACGTAAAATAGATAGCTAGTGGGAGGCAGCCGCATAGCACAGGGAGATCAGCTCAGTGCTCTGTGACCACCTAGAGGGGTGGGATAGAGAGGATGGGAGGGAGGGAGACGGAAGAGATATGGGAACATATGTGTATGTATAACTGATTCACTTTGTTATAAAGTAGAAACTAACACACCACTGTAAAGCAATTATACTCCCATAAAGATGTACAATAATAATAATAATAAAAGAAAATTGGAAAAAAAAAGAAGATGTCGTATATGTATACAATGGAGTACTACTCAGCCATAAAAAATAACGCAATAATGCCATTTGCAGCAGCCTGGAAGGACCTAGAGATTATCATATTACATGCAGGAAGTCAAAAAGAGAAAGACAAATACCATGTGATATTACTTATACAGGGAATCAGAAATAGGACACAAATGAACTTACCTACATAAGAGAAACAGACTCAAAGCCATAGAAAACAGACCTGTGGTGACCAAGGGGGAGAGGAACTGGGAGAGGGATGGATGGGAAGTTTGGGATTAGCAGATGCAAACTGTTCTATAGAGAATAAATAAACAACAAGGTCCTATTGTACAGCACAGGGAACTACATTCGATATCCTCTGATAAACTGTACTAAAAAGGAATGTAGAAAGTGTATATCTATCCATATATATATATAATTGAATCACGGTGCTGTACAGCAGAAAGCACTGTAAATGAACTGTATTTCAATAAAATAAATCGAAAGAAACATAATGTGGTATAGGCAAAAAACAGATACATACATCGCTGTAACAGATGAAGGAGCCCGGCACGAAATCCACAGACCAACGGACGATTAATCTTCCATGAAGGAGGCAAGTATATACAATGCGGAAAAGACAGTCTCTTCA
The DNA here is from genome assembly GCF_949774975.1 of Lagenorhynchus albirostris. NCBI lineage: Eukaryota > Metazoa > Chordata > Mammalia > Artiodactyla > Delphinidae > Lagenorhynchus > Lagenorhynchus albirostris. The sequence goes on from NC_083097.1 coordinate 117,543,907, forward strand.
GCAAGTGGTACTGGGAATGAGGACAGACACATGAAAATCAATGAATAGACACCCCCTCCCACTATATACAAAAATAAACTCAAAATGCCTTAAAGACTTAAATGTAAGACAGGACACCATAAAACACCTAGAACATAGGCAAAACATTCTGTGACACACATTGCAGCAATATTTTCTAAGATCGGTCTCCCAGTGGAAAAGAAATGAAAGCAAATATAAACAAATGGGACCTAATCATCCTTATATGCTTTTGCATAGCGAAGGAAAGCATCAACAAAACAAAAAGATCACCTTCGGAATGGGAGAAAAGATGTGCAACGCATGTGACCAACAAGGGCTTAACTGCTAAAATATACAAACAGCTCATACAAACAAATGTATAAAACAAAAATGAACAACCCAGTCAAAAATGCACAGAAGAGCCAAACAGACATTTCTCCAAAGAAGACATCTAGGTGGCCAATAGACATATGAAAAGATGCTCAACATCACTGATTAGTAGAGAAATGCAAATCAAAAGTACACTGAGGTACCACCTCACACGGGTCAGAATGGCCATCATTAAAAAGTCTACAAATAACAAATGCTGGAGACGGTGTGGAAAAAAGGTAAGCCTCTTACACTCTGGGGGGGAATATAAATTGTTGCAGCCACTATACAAAACAATAGGCAGGTCCCTCAAAAAAGTACAGCTAGAATTACCATATGATCCTGCAATTCCACTCTTTGTCATACATCCAGACAAAACTACCATTCAAAGAGATACATGCACCCCTAGGTTCACAGGAGCACTACCCACGATAGCCAAGACACGGGATCAACCAAAATGTCAGTCAAGAGATGAAGGGATCAAGACGATATGGTATATATATACATATATAATGGAGTACTCCTCAGCCATAAAAGAAGCTGAAATAATGCCATTTGTAGCAACACAGATGGACCAAGAGATTATCACATTGGGTTGGCCAAAAAGTTCATTCTGGTCTTTCCGTGACATGGTATGGAAAATATCTTCCCACTACCACTTCCCAAAACTAAGTGAAGGAAGTCGGAAACAGAAAGGCGAATACCATATGGTATCACTTACATGTGGAATCTGAAATATGACAAAAACGAACTCATCTGCAAACAGAAACAGAGTCATAGATAACAGACCCGTGGTTGCTAAGAAGGAGAGATATGGATTGGGAGTTTGGGATTAGCAGATGCAAACTATTATATAGAGAATGGATCAAGAATGAGGTACTACTGTAGAGCACATTTAACTATACAGAATATCCTATGATAAATAGTAATGGACATGAATATGTAAAAGTATCTGTATATATGTAAAACTGAATCACTCTCCTCTACTTCAGAAATCATCACAACATCATAACTCAACTATGCTTCAATAAAATAAATTACAAAAAACACAGTGTGGGAACTTCCCTTGCGATTCATTGTTTAAGATTCTGTGCTCCCAATATAGGGGACATAGGTTCGATCCCTGGTCAGGGAACTAAGATCCCCTATGCCGCACAGCAAGGTCTTAACAAAAGAAAAGACCTTAGCAGTCCCAAGCTCTGAAAACAATGAGTGGAAAACACATACACACACACACACACACACACACACACACACAAACATACACCAGATCCCTCGCCCTTGCCCATGTGCAATCCAAAATTTTTAAAATGTTATTTAAAAAAACCACAGTGTGATATAGACACAGAAACAGACATACAGATCAATGGGAAAGAATAAGCATCCCGGAAATAAATCCACACACCGACAGTCGATTAATCTTTGACAAAGGAGAGGAGAATAGACAGTGGAGAAAAGACAGTCTCTTCTCAGCTGGTGTTGGGAACTCTGGACAGCCACATGTAAATTAATGAAGTTAGAGTACTCCCTCCCACCATATACAAAAATAAACTCAAAATGGCTTAAAGACTTAAATATAAGACATGACACCATAAAATTCCTAAAAGAGAACATAGGTAAATGATTCTCTGATATAAATTATAGCAATATATTCTTAGATTAGTCTCCCAAGGCAAAAGAAATAGAAGCAAAATTAAACAAATGGGACCTAATCCACCTTATTAGCTTTTGCAGAGCAAAGGAAACCATCAACAAAACAAGAAGACAACCTTTAGCACGGGAGAAAATATTTACAAACGATGTGACCAACAAGGGCTTAATTTCTAAAATATCCAAACAGCTCATACAACTTAATACCAAAAAACAAACAAACATACAAACAAACAACCCAATCAAAAAATGGGCAGAAGACCCAAATAGACATTTCTCCAAAGAAGACATCCAGATGCCCAACAGACACATGAAAAGATGCTCAACATCACTGATTAGTAGAGAAATGCAAATCAAAACTATAATAAGGTACCTCCTGACACCAGTCAGAATGGCCATCTTTAAAAAGTCTACAAATAACAAATGCTGGAGACAGTGTGGAGAAAAGGCAACCCTCCTACACTGTTCGTAGGAATGTAAATTGGTGCAGCCACTATGGAGAACAGCATGGAGATTCCTATAAAAACTACAAATAGAGTACCATATGATCCAGCAGTCCCACTCCTGGCCATAATCCAGACAAAACTATAATTCAAGGAGATACACGCACCCCTACGTTCATAGCAGCACTACTCACAATCGCCAAAACATGGAAACAATGGAAATGTCCATCAACAGATGAATGGATAAAGATGTGGTGTACATATACAAAAAGAATATTACTCAGCCGTGTAAAAGAATGAAATAATGCCATTTGCAGCAACATGGACGGACTTAGAGATTATCATAGAAAGTGAAGTCAGTCAGACCAAGAAAGACAAATATTATCTGGTATTGCTTATATATGGAATGTAAGAAATAATACAAATAAACTTGTTTACAAATTAGAAAGACTCACAGACAGAAAACCAAATTATGGTTACTCAAGGGGAAGGGGGAGGAGATAAAATAGGAGTTTGGAGTAAGAGATATACAATATTATATATAAAACAGATAAACAACAAGGATTTACTATATAGCACAGGGAGCTGTATTCAATATCTTGTAATAACCTATAATGAAAATGAATCTGAAAAAGAATATATATGTGTATGTATATATATCTATATCACTTTGCTGTATACCTGAAACTAACATCATAGTGTAAATCAACTATACTTCAATAATAGAAAGTTGCTATGAGAGGAGAGCTCAATATTGTCACCATAATTACAACAACAACAAAACGGAAATTGAACTGACTGTGTAGTTTCCAATGATGGAATATTCACGCAAATCTCATGCACTTCCTCATGTACATTCTGGTACTCTAGAATATTTCAAAGGGAGAACATCTCAGATTCATAGATTTTTCTCAGAATACAGAAAGGAAGTCTACAAGTAATACTTGGAAATGTAGCGCTTCTATACATCTGCCTTCCCTTTGGAACCAAAGGCTCTTCTGTGGGTGGATCTAAGGTATTCTTTGGTTTCTTTGTAAACCACCCTGCTTGGGTCTGTCCTCTTGCCACTACTCTAATATTCCCCTTTCTGCTGCAAGATGTTTACCACAGTAAGGTCAGTTAACATATCCTTTTTCTGACATAATTACCATGTATATATACACACCACATTTTCTTTATTCATCCATGGATGGACACTTAGGTTTTTTCCATGTCTTGGCTATTGTGAATAATGCTACAATGAACATAGGGGTGCAAATATTTCTTCGAGATAGTGATTTCATTTCCTTCAGATATATACCCATAAGTGGAATTGCTGGATCATATGATAGTTCTTTTTTTGAGGAACCTCCATACTCTTTTCCATAGTGGCTGCACCAATTTACATTCCCACCAACATACACAAGGGAGTCATTTAGACTTACATTTGTTGGTAGGAGTAAACCGAACTATGTAGATAAGTTCCTTGTTTTCACTGTATCACCACTTAAAATAGCTAGCACTTATGAAACACTATGATATTCCAAGAACTAGGCTGACTATTTCATAAGCATTGTTTCACTTAGTTCTTACAAATTCATGAAGTAGGTACCGTCCTTACATCCGTTGTTTTTTTTTTTTCCTTCAGATGAGGAAACTGAAGTCTGGAGAGAGTAAAGAATTTTTCTAACTTAACATATACAATGTAGCAGAGCCAGTACTTGAATATTTCCTGACATAAAAGTCTGTGCTCTTAATCACCACTCAAAAATATCTCCTAAAGATATTGTTAACAGAACAAGCCACTCATACACGCACATACTCATGCTTAGGACTCTCCTTTAAGTTGAGTATTAGATAGATGAGCAAATTGAAATAGGAAACAAGGGCCCAGCCCTAGTCTTTTAGTTAGTTGTCACCCCACAACACGTCATACAGAACTCTGTGATGTTGACTGAGTAAAAGACTGTATCCCAAATAAGCCATGATGTTCCCATCATTTGAGTAAATCTTCTTTCTGTAAAATCAGAAATACTTTATCTACATTATCTGCAGTAGAAAACTATTTCAATGGATTTCTTTTTAAGTTGGTACCATAAAATTCAACTTAGCTCGAACCTCACCTCCTCTGAGAATCTTTCCTGATACCCCATTTCTGTTCTTGCTTAAATATTCCTTTTGAGTACTTCAGAGTGCCTGTGCAAATCACTGTCTTAGCACTTATGACTCACTACAGTAATTATCGCTTTACTTTACTTCTAGGCTGTAACCTCTTGGGGTGTAAGTACCAGGCTTTATTCCATTTTATATCCCTAATGCCTTTCACAGTGCCTGAAATTGATCTGTGTGTAATAAACACCTGCCGATGAATTTAAAAACTCAGTGAATGTACAGCCAAACGACTGGCCTGTCTAAAATGGAAGAAATCAAATTCAAATTACTCACAAAAGAAATTGTACAGCTGGCTGATAATAAAGCCGTATACTAATTAAAAATTGTAATTAGCTAACCCAAAAGTCGGAGAAGTAATTTATACTATCAGGAGGTAAGAATTGTGCCACTAGACCACGTGACACGAACACTTTTTTGTTTTTGTTGTTGTTGTTGTTTTTTGACAGTTTCTGAGGGAAAGCGCTGTACAAACCAGGTTTTCAGTTCAGACGCCTGGCGACGCTGCAGGCTAAAAATGGAGGTGGAGCCAGGCGCTTGCCACAGACTCCATTTTACAAAAGACAAAACTGAGCAGGGCTGGGGGTTGACGTGCCTTGGAAAACGTCGGCAGCAAGCTGAGATTTTAGACTTTTCTTCAAACAAATGGGAGCTAGATATATGTTGATGTTATCCCTACTGGAAGACTTCCGAAGGCTTCTTTCATTAAAGACAACGCAGTCAAAGAGGCTATGCTGGAAACTGAGAGAAAATCTAGCAGAAAAAGGCAAGTGGTGAGTTTTCCTTTACTTCCTGGGCGTAGCGTAAGCAGTCCAGGAAAAGGAAGGCTGCTTTTTATAGCCGGTTCCTGGAGATTTGGCCTCGCAGCGGAAAGGGGAGTGTCTGCGTAGCGGCGGGCAGACAGACCTGAGCAAGGTGGTTTCCAAACTGACCAAAGATTCGTGAGTAAAGGCTCTTCTGTGGGTGGATCTAAACTATTAAGAGATCAAAGAATAGTTTAGATACACCCACAGAAGAGCCTTTCCTCCCGAATAGGAAGCCAGACCTATAGAAACTATACATTTCCAAGTATTACCTGTAAACTTTTTTGTTTTCTGAGAAAAATCTATGAATCTGCGATGTTGCCCCTTTGAAAAATTCTTGTGAATGTTTCAGAATGTGCATGGGGATGGTGCATGAGATTTGGTTGAATTTTCCACCATTGGAAACCACACAGGGAGTTTAATTTCACAATAATATGTGATGCAATAGTGGGGTGAGTAATTTGCCCATTCTTGGGGGAAAATCACTGGATGAAGAACAACCTATGGTAAGTTTAACTCGCACAGAAGAAAATGGTAGGTATCAACACTAGTCTCAGACCTCCTAAGGTCCAGATCGTGACAATCAGTGACAACCTTTGAGATGCATGCTCCTCAGCAACCTGGTTGTCAAAGCCTGCTCAAGATTTAATCTCAGTATATTAAGGAGCTGTTCACAGAATTCTGCAGGCTCACTGAATTTTCCAGTCTCACTGAATTCTCCAATCTCTGGTGCGTACTCACCACACATTTTAAATACCACTCATATCTGTGCATTATAAACATCCACTGCAAGAAAATTACCAGGCAACTTCATGGCTACATGGCAAACATTCAGGCAATTTACATAGGAAATAGTTTCAGAAATACCTTTCTTCATGTAAAAGATGTTGGATGACAATTCCATAAAATTGGTGATGTTGACACTTACCTGCTCATCCTACAAGTACTTCCAGAAGAAGACTTCACCTCTTTAAGGATTATCTCAGAACTCTGGAATAAAAAGAAAATGCCTTGGTCCTTCCTTCCACAATTTTCTTTTCATTGAATGTAAAAAACAAACAAAAAAAAATCCCCATATCCTGCCAACCTAATGCAAGACAGAGAGACGGGAGATACATCTCTTTAACATCACCTTATCTCCAATTAAATTAGGTTCTTTGAAGCTAAAAACAAGATAGTATGTGGAGACAGCTATCACCCTTGGCATTCTTGCCTTTTGGGCTCTGGGTAAAAAGCAGAGGAAACACACTCTTTCTGAATAATGCTATAGGTGTTGTTTTATTGCTCTATCTTCAGTAGTGTTTTCTTTTCTTCTGAAGCATAGCTAATTGTTAATTTATAGTCACAAGTACCAATGCCTTAGCTATTTTTATCTTTTGTTTACCTATAAGACAACTGATCTGGATACTTCAAAAAATTCAATATCAATAAAATACAGGGGACTGTTCTAGAATAAACAGATGTAACACCAATACAACAGATGTAACACCAATACAATCATGAAACTTGGTTTAAAAACAAATTTTCGAAGACATTCCTTATGTCAAGTGGTTAAGAAAATAAGTGCATTTCTAAAAGGAATTCAAGAGTGAATATGAATTCTTATTTAAGTTGAAGAAAACTGGGGGAGAATAATGGAAGGATAATTTTAAAAAGTTATTAGGGACTGGATTTTAGTTAATATGGAATTATTTTTACTTCGGTACACTGAGACACACTACTTGAAAATATTCCATTTAGATTGCCATCAGTCTGAAAGAAAGGATTGGGATTTCCTTAATGTTTTGGTAAAAATAAACACTCGGAAAGGACGCAGGGTGGCGCTGCAGCATTAGAAGTAGAAGGAAGAAAGCTACCAGTCTGCGTTCCTCTAGCTAGATGCTCTGCTAAAGAAGCAAGCAGGAAAAGGAGGCTTTCTAAGGCAGTTGCTCCGGGAAATCAGGGCCATAGGCATCTCCACTTATCCCAGTGTCTGAGTGATACTGGGAGATAGATCAGCGACAACGTGAATCCGAGCTGGGTCAAGTTTGCTGGGAGACGAGAGTGCGATGGAGGCACGAGAGAGGAAGAAATGCTTTCTGAAACAAAGGCAAGTCTTCATATTCTTTGTTTGGCTGGGCATAGCTCAGGCTGGCTCTGAGCCTAGGCGTTATTCAGTGGCCGAGGAAATGGACGGTGGCTCCTTTGTGGCCAATCTGTTGAAAGACTTGGGGTTGGAGGTAGATGATCTAGCTGCTCGGGCCCCCCGGGTCGTTTCCAAAGGGAAAAAAGTGCGTTTGCATTTTGATAGGCAGACCGGGGATTTGTTGTTAAATGACAAACTGGACCGGGAGGAGCTATGTGGCCCTACCGAGCCCTGTGTACTACCTTTCCAGATGTTACTGGAAAATCCCTTGACGTTTTTCCAGGCTGAGCTACGGATTAGGGACATAAATGATCATTCTCCAGTTTTCCTAGACAAAGAAATAATATTGAAAATTTCAGAAAGTATCACTCCTGGAACTACTTTCCTAATAGAGCGTGCCCAGGACTTAGATGTAGGAAGCAACAGTCTCCAAAGTTACACAGTCAGCCCCAATTCCCACTTCCATCTTAAATTACAAGACAGTTCCGACGGCACAATATTACCACAGCTGGTGCTGGACAAAGCACTGGATAGAGAGGAACAGCCTGAGATCAGATTAACCGTCACAGCGCTGGATGGCGGGATTCCACCCAGGTCTGGGACCGCCCTAATCCGCATTGAAGTCTTAGACATCAATGATAATGCCCCCGAGTTTGCAAAGCTGCACTATGAGGCGCATGTCCTAGAAAACAGCCCCATTGGATCCCAGGTTGCCATTGTCTCTGCCAGAGATTTAGATATTGGAACCTATGGAGAAATATCTTATGTACTTTCCCAAGCATCTGAGGATATTCGGAAAACATTTGGAATAAATGCAAAATCGGGAGAACTCCTTTTAACACAGGAACTGGATTTTGAATCTATTCAGACTTATACATTAAATATTCAGGCGACAGATGGTGGGGGCCTTTCTGGCAGTTGTGTGGTGTTTGTCCAAGTGATGGATTTGAATGACAACCCGCCAGAACTGACCATGTCAACGCTTATCACTGAGATCCCAGAAAACTTGCAGGAGACTGTAATTGCTGTATTCAGCGTTTCAGATCCTGACTCTGGAGACAATGGAAGGATGGTTTGCTCCATCCAAGATGATCTTCCCTTCATTCTTAAACCCTCTGTTGAGAATTTTTACAGTTTAGTCACAAACACAGCCCTGGACCGAGAAACAAGATCCGAATATAACATCACCATCACCGTCACAGATATGGGGACACCGAGACTGAAAACCCAGCACAACATAACCGTGCTGGTGTCCGACGTCAACGACAACGCCCCCGCCTTCACCCAGACCTCCTACACCCTGTCCGTCCGCGAGAACAACAGCCCCGCCCTGCACATCGGCAGCGTCTGCGCCACAGACAGAGACGCGGGCGCCAACGCCCAGGTCACCTACTCGCTGCTGCCGGCCCTCGACGCGCACGTGCCCCTGGCCTCCCTGGTGTCCATCAACCCGGACAACGGCCACCTGTTCGCCCTGAGATCCCTGGACTACGAGGCCCTGCGGGCGTTCGAGTTCCGCGTGGGCGCCGCCGACCGCGGCTCGCCCGCGCTCAGCAGCCAGGCGCTGGTGCGCGTGCTCGTGGCGGACGACAACGACAACGCGCCCTTCGTGCTATACCCGCTGCAGAACGCCTCGGCGCCCTGCACCGAGCTGGTGCCCAGGGCGGCCGAGGCGGGCTACCTGGTGACCAAGGTGGTGGCGGTGGACGGCGACTCGGGCCAGAACGCCTGGCTGTCGTACCAGCTGCTCAAGGCCACGGAGCCCGGGCTGTTCGGCGTGTGGGCGCACAACGGCGAGGTGCGCACGGCCCGGCTGCTGAGCGAGCGCGACGCGGCCAAGCACAGGCTGCTGGTGCTGGTCAAGGACAACGGCGAGCCGCCGCTCTCGGCCAGCGTCACGCTGTACGTGCTGCTGGTGGACGGCTTCTCGCGGCCCTACCTGCCGGCCCCTGAAGCGGAAGCGGCGGACGCGGCCCCGACCGCCCCGCTCACCGTCTACCTGGTGGTCGCCTTGGCGTCGGTGTCGTCGCTCTTCCTCTTCTCGTTGCTGGTGTTCGTCGCGGTGCGGCTGTGCAGGAGGGGCGGGGCGACCTCGGTGGGTCGCTGCTCGGTGCCCGAGGGCCCCTTTCCGGGCCACCTGGTGGACGCCAGCGGCACGGGGACCCTGTCCCAGAGCTACCAGTACGAGGTGTGTCTGACGGGAGGCTCTGGGACTTTCAAGTTCCTCAAGCCGGTTATCCCAAACTTCCTTACTCAAGATGAGGAGAGGGTTAGTGAGGCAAACCCCAGTTTCAGGAATAGTTTTGAATTCAGCTAAATTTTAATAAGGGTCTATGATGCCATCTCAGTTAAATTGTGCAAAGTCCTTTTTTACTGCCTTGCCCATTGGAGTTGTTTTCTTTGTATTTGAAATGTAACTATCTTATTCCAATTCAGCGCATGTTACTGGTGTTTCTAGATGTGCTGCTCTGTGGTATAATGAATGCAAATTTTCTTTCTTACTGTTAATATCACTGTAACTTAATTCGGTTTAATGTGTGAAAGTATATTTTGTATTTTCTGAAGTCTTTAATTTTTAGAGCACTTTTTTTCAAAATTCACCTTCCACAGTCCCTAGGTAATTTTTGCATTCCTACATTTTTGAAAGTTTGCAATAAGTACATAGGGTTACTCTTTTTTCCTACCCAGAATATTTCTGTTTGTATAGAGTATTCTCTTAGGCTAGTTTAAACTTTCTTCCTGTGAACTCACATTGGCTAAAACCATTAACATAGGTACATTCATGAATAACAAAGCACCCTCTCACACTTTTCTAAATATATACTTCCTTAAAATGTTCATACCTGATAAGTATGATTCTTTAGAGATTGTGAAAACCTTGACTGTTGGATTCTACAAATCATCCACATTAAAAGTTTTCAATAAATCAACTACCAATATTCTAAAATGTAGTTAAATAAATAGCAATGTCCAGTCATTTTCAGACATGCTAAATATTCATGCTTTTCATTAAAAATTTTAAAACCTCTGTTTCAATCCCTCCATTTAAAAATCTGTTTTAATTATTTAAAACCATCTATTCTTTGAGTACTTCATTAAAATCCAAAAGATCTGAGAGAGTACATGTTTTTGTCTATGACCAAATTTTAGAAACTTCATATGTAATTTGGCATTGCATTTTAAAATAATATCTGGAGCATTTATGATTCAATTGGAAATAAGCCCATGGAAAAAATATTTATCTTGGTTTGCTCATTCTATTTTTTTTCACTGAATACTTCCATTTTCCCCCTTTCAGTTTCCTAGACTTTTCAATGCTTTTTGGTTTCCTTTTTAGTGCTTGAGTTATGTTTCTCAGTAGCTCTCCATTTACTGCATGATTAGCCTAATGACTGCAAGACTAGGTTCTTCATAAAAATTTTAAATGACTGATTGAAGGAAAGAAATGTCTTTATTTCATCTGTGAAATACTGACACTCAAATACATTAAAATACTCACAGGACAAATTTTGCTGGAATTAAATGCTCTCTGATTTAATTTTTGGTTATTAACAGAACTTCACTGTTATTCAAACATTATGCAGTTATTAGTGCTTGGTGTCTCTTTCCTTCAAGATAGTTTTCCTTTTTCTTTTTCTGCTTAATTTTAATCTCCTCTCCTGCCAACTAGCTTAAGGAATCCACATGGGGAAATTGTGTTTTCAATTTTATGATGTATATTTTCCTTCCATAATTCCTTAAGTGATTCATTTAACTTTCTTTATTCTTATTTATTTCTTGCAGTTCAATTACTGATCCACACATTAAAATGGAATTTTAATTTTTAATGTTCTTCAGACTATCTTTAAATTTTTATATTATTTTATGTTTATTTGAACATACTATTAAAATTATAATATAAAATTTAAAGGTCTCATTTTGAGTTTAGCATTCATATAGAGAAGTATCTTGGTATCAAATTATTACCTGTTGGATCTTGGATAAGTCATATAATTTCTGTACCCCCAGAAATGATAACAGCTATTTAAATAGCTTGCAGTTATGTCCAAATAAGATAACATAAGGATAAGAAGTGTAATTTTGTTTTTTGTTTTTTCCGTACGCGGGCCTCTCACAGTTGTGGCCTCTCCCGTTGCGGAGCACAGGCTCTGGACGCGCAGGCTCAGCGGCCATGGCTCATGGGCCCAGCCGCTCGGCGGCATGTAGGATCTTCCCAGACTGGGGCACGAACCCGCGTCCCCTGCATCAGCAGGCGGACTCTCAACCACTGCGCCACCAGGGAAGCCCTGTTATTTTTAGTATCACTAATATTAAGAGTAAATTTAATAAATGGTCCTTCATATAACATTACTTATAATTGTGAAGAAGCTATATTGAACACATAATACTTGTGCTGTTTCGTTGCTCTGCCCAAAACCTTGCAATAGCTTCCTTTCACTCTTAGAATAAAATCCAGCCACCTATTATTTGGCCCCTGCCTCCCTGTCCAGCCTTGTCTTCCCACTTACTCTTTTTTATTTATTAGGTGATATTTATGTTTCTTTTTTTTTTAAATGTCTATTTATTTATTTTTGGCTGCGCTGAGTCTTCGTTGCTTCGCACCAGCTTTCTCTAGTTGCCACGAGCTGGGGCTGCTCTTCGTTGTGGTGCACGGACTTCTCATTGTGGTGGCTTCTCTTGTTGCAGAGCACGGGCTCTAGGGCGTGTGGGCTAATTTAGTCCTCGCCATGTGGGATCTTCTGGACCAGGGCTCGAACCCGTGTCTCCTGCATTGGTAGGTGGATTCTTAACCTCTGCGCCACCAGGGAAGCCCCCCACTTACTCTTGAGACACTAAACTTTGGGTACACTATCCTACCTTCATTATCTAGAATAGCTATGCTTTACTGTCCCCGGGCCTTTGCATTCCTTATATATGGAATCCTCCCATTTTAGTTTTAGCCTGGCAAACTTCTTCTCATCCTTCATATTCCAGATTAAATGGGACATCTTTGGGAAACTTTCTGAATCCCCCCATTGAGTTAGGTCTCCGTATTGTATACTTCCAGTGCACTCATTATACATTTCCTGTATAGTACTGTTTAAACATCTGTTTAAATTCTGTTCACCCCATTAGATGGGAAACTCTATAAGATATACAGACATAGTCTGTCTTATTACCACAATACATCTAACTTCTACAAACGCAATAAATATCGGTTTCCACAGGTGAAATACAGTTATGCAGATTAAAGAGTTAATACAGATGAAACCAGTAATCATAGAATTACTGTGAAATAGGAAGAGGAGAAAGCTCTGTGTTCCTTGAGTGAGTGCGAAAATGTGGAAGGAATTAGGCATTTGTGGTCTCTGGATATATCCCCTGACATGATCTATTATAATTTTTTATCACCTTGCTTGAGGTTGTCTTTTCATAGCATTTTTCTGACTATAAATGCAACTCGTGTGCATTTTACAAAATTTGGAAAATAAAGAAAAACACAAGTAGGAAAGCGAAGCTTCATCACTTAGAGCAAAATCTTGTAAAACTTTTTCTGTAATAATTACAGGAGGTGGGGTGAGTAGTTCTAGCAGGTGCCCACTTCCGCAAAATCATGGAAATGGGACTCTACCAGGGACAGTCACTTCTTTTAGACAAGAGCGCATTTCTTCTCCCTAGATTGTGTTTATTTGAACCATATAACAGAAGGAATTCCTACAGTAGCATCAACTCGGTTTGATAAAAGGGAATAAGCGATTAAAAAAATCAAAACTAAAAGCCCAGCAAACATCACCTTCTCCAAGATTCTGAAACTGTGAGCGAACGCACGGTGGCGCTGTTGACTAAAAAGGAGAAATAAACCGCAGGCACTGTGTATATACTCTGTAACACAACGATTCAGTGCAGTAAACTAGGGGTTGTGAGCCGGAGCAGATTTTTAAGCAAGCAAATCTAAGACTCTAGTAAGGATTATTCGCTAGGTTTTCTTCAAAGGTTAGGAGGCAAAAGACTGCGTTTCCCAGTGCTGTTGGAGGCTAGCTTGACAGTATTTCTCGGAAGAACATGGCAGAAAATGCAATGGAGGCCGGAGGAGAGCGCTTTCTTAGACAAAGGCAAGTCCTGTTTCTCTTTGTTTTTCTGGGTGGGTCTCTGGCTGCGTCCCAGTCGAGACGCTACTCTGTGGCTGAGGAAAAAGAGAGGGGGTTTTTCATCTCCAATCTAGCAAAGGATCTGGGGCTGAGTGCAGGGAAACTGGCCGCGAGAGGGGCCCAAGTTGTGTCTAAAGGGAACAGACAGTATTTTCAGCTCAACCATCAGACCGGTGATTTGCTCCTGCATGAGAAATTGGACCGGGAGGAGCTATGCGGCTCCGCAGAGCCATGCATACTGCAGTTTCAGATATTACTGCAAAATCCCTTGCAGTTTATTACAAATGAGCTCCAGGTGATAGACGTAAATGACCATTCTCCGGCATTCTCTGAAAATGAAATGCAGCTGAAAATCCCAGAAAACACTCCACCAGGAACAATAATTCCTTTGGGAAATGCTGAAGACTTGGATGTGGGAAGAAACAGTCTCCAAAACTACACGATCACTCCGAATTCCCATTTCCACGTTCTCACACGCAGTCGTAGGGATGGAAGGAAGTACCCAGAACTAGTACTAGACAAAGCACTGGATCGTGAGGAGCAGCCAGAGCTTAGGTTAATGCTCACTGCGCTGGATGGCGGGACTCCACGGAGGTCTGGGACCGTCCAGGTTCACATCCTGGTCTTAGACATAAACGACAACACCCCAGAATTTACACAGTCCCTCTATGAGGTTCAAGTTCTAGAGAACAGCCCCGTTAACTCTCTTATTGTCACTGTTTCAGCTTCTGACTTAGATACAGGAAATTTGGGGACAATATCATATGCATTTTTTCATGTTTCTGAAGAAATTAGAAAAACTTTTCAACTAAATCCAATTACTGGTGATATCCGACTAATCAAATATTTGAATTTTGAGGCGATCCATACTTACGAAGTGGACATAGAAGCCAAGGATGGTGGAGGCCTTTCAGGAAAATCAACAGTGATAGTTCAGGTGGTTGATGTGAACGACAACCCACCAGAACTGACCTTGTCCTCAATTACCAGCCCTATCCCAGAGAACTCGCCAGAGACTGTGGTGGCTGTTTTCAGTGTTTCTGACCTAGACTCTGGAGACAATGGGAAAATGGTGTGTTCCATCGAGAACGATTTCCCCTTCATCCTGAAACCATCTGCAGATAATTTTTATACCCTATTGTCAGAAGGAGAGCTGGACAGAGAGATCAGAGCTGAGTACAACATCACCATCACAGTCACAGATATGGGAACCCCCAGGCTGAAAACTGAACACAACATAACCGTGCTGGTGTCCGACGTCAACGACAACGCCCCCGCCTTCACCCAGACCTCCTACACCCTGTCCGTCCGCGAGAACAACAGCCCCGCCCTGCACATCGGCAGCGTCCGCGCCACAGACAGAGACGCGGGCGCCAACGCCCAGGTCACCTACTCGCTGCTGCCGCCCCTCGACGCGCACGTGCCCCTGGCCTCCCTGGTGTCCATCAACCCGGACAACGGCCACCTGTTCGCCCTGAGGTCCCTGGACTACGAGGCCCTGCGGGCGTTCGAGTTCCGCGTGGGCGCCGCCGACCGCGGCTCGCCCGCGCTCAGCAGCCAGGCGCTGGTGCGCGTGCTCGTGGCGGACGACAACGACAACGCGCCCTTCGTGCTGTACCCGCTGCAGAACGCCTCGGCGCCCTGCACCGAGCTGGTGCCCAGGGCGGCCGAGGCGGGCTACCTGGTGACCAAAGTGGTGGCGGTGGACGGCGACTCGGGCCAGAACGCCTGGCTGTCGTACCAGCTGCTCAAGGCCACGGAGCCCGGGCTGTTCGGCGTGTGGGCGCACAACGGCGAGGTGCGCACGGCCCGGCTGCTGAGCGAGCGCGACGCGGCCAAGCACAGGCTGCTGGTGCTGGTCAAGGACAACGGCGAGCCGCCGCTCTCGGCCAGCGTCACGCTGTACGTGCTGCTGGTGGACGGCTTCTCGCGGCCCTACCTGCCGGCCCCGGAAGCGGAAGCGGCGGACGCGGCCCCGGCCGCCCCGCTCACCGTCTATCTGGTGGTCGCCTTGGCGTCGGTGTCGTCGCTCTTCTTCTTCTGGGTACTGGTGTTCGTCGCGGTGCGGCTGTGCAGGAGGGGCGGGGCGGCCTCGGTGAGTCGCTGCTCGGTGCCCGAGGGCCACTTTCCGGGCCACCTGGTGGACGTCAGCGGCACGGGGACCCTGTCCCAGAGCTACCAGCACGAGGTGTGTCTGACGGGAGGCTCCGGGTTAAATGAGTTTAACTTCTTGAAGCCGATTCTCCCTAGTGGTCTGGTTCAAGACACTGGGCAGGACTAGTGCAAAAAGGCAATTGCAAGAATAGCGTAGGTTTCATTAACAGAAGAATCAGAAAGTTGTCTGGCTACGAATGCTTTCTTTTAAGTCAAGGCTCTTGAGTTGATATAGTATTTTGTTTATATCTTCATTTTACTTTCTGTCTAGTTAACCCTGCATGTTCTTTTTTCATCTGCTTCCTACCTTTTCAATCCAGTATTAATGCCTCTTTCTTTTTCTAATAGGTGAGTAAAAATAAATGCATTATCTTTTAATGATGATTTCAAATAGGTTTATTTAAGGTAGTCATTTCAAATTCTCTATTCAAAGCAATGTAGAGAGAGTTCTGCACCACCAATATTATAATTTACCCTATTGAATATAGTCAGGTAATATTCTTTATAATACTCCTAAAGCAGCTTTGTCTGTGGTTAATGAAGTGGATAACTAAAAATGTTTTAATATGTACCACTTTAAGGTGTATCATCCTGTAGGGGCTTAGTACTCAAATAAAACTTACATATATAATTCATTTTCTGTTTTGACATTTGCAATTAATATTTCAACACTGTATATGCTTATATTGGCTAAAAATGGACAAAAAATGTAGGTCAGATTACTCTTAGATTTGCCTAAAGTGTATTTATGATGGATGACTGAGAAAAAAAATTAAACATAGGCATTTTGAACAACTGATCGTGCTTTTCCGTTTGGCATGAAAAGATTATTTAATAAGCATCTGGTGGAATGACAATTTGTTTTTTAATTTCTGAGATGTAAGTATTATCAACCTGAGGGCCATTTTAAAAAAATTTCAAGAAAGTACATGTACATATGTTCTCTCAATGCTTTATAGCAAAAGTGGTGTCCCATCCAATCCTACTTTAAAAAAATTAATATCTACTTGGCATTTATATGGTGATATATGAAGGAAATATTTTCTTTGTTTCCTCTCTTAGTTCCCTCTTTCAGATTTCAACCTGACATGACTTAGGATTATGTATGGTCCTTCTGGGATAAACACGGCCCAACCACATCAGCATTCTACCTCCTATACAGTAATTAAAAGAAGATTAGAAGAATGGGAAGTTCTAAAGGGGAGAGAGCAATATCACTGTGAAAGTCTAAATTAACTGCAACTAAGAATAAACTCTTGAAGCAACCAAACATCAATTTTTATGTCTAGTTTGAATGAAACAGAAAAAAACCTTATTTTAAAGTACATAATATTTAGTCCCCAATTAACAAATCTGATTAGGAAAAAATAAAATTTCTCCTCATAGGCATTTTCTCATCCAGAGGCATAGAAGTTTCCAGAAATTGAATACTCATGACTAGAAGAAAGAGAACTGAAGTTTCTCAAAGATTTTGAAAATTCTCAAAAGAGAAAAAGAATGTTGTTAACTAGATGTTAACTAGACTTATGTCATCATTTGCAATATGCACAAATATCAAATCATTGTCACACCTGAAGCCAATATAGTGTTACATGTCAATTACAGCTCAAAAATTTTAAACTCCTAATGACTGTAAAAAAAAACAAAGTTTAATACTGACATGTCTTCAATTACACATAAAGTTATAATCATATTAAAATGGTGTTATTTTAGGTATGAGAGTCAAATACATGAATCTTTAGTAATCAGGGGAAAGACAGTATTTCCTTTCACTCATTAAGTACTTTATAGAGATATTGAATCTGGCTCTTTGGTCAGATGTTTTTTTCTTCTTTTCATACTTAGCTGAAGTTTCATGAAGATCAGAGAAAAGGCAAAGAATTCTGATCAAGACTTCTCTGTATTTGGCTGGCTTAGTTCCAGCTCATGTGAGAACCAGGGAAGTTTTCAACTACAGAAAATATGGAGGCCAGTTCTTTTTTGGCCAATATGGTATATGATTTTGGACTCAAATTGGAGGCACTATATAACCAGGGAGTTATTTAGACCCAGACATAAGAAGACAGATACTTAATAATATCTTAGTTGATAGATGCACTGAATTCACATATTGTTGAGAATTGATCAGAGTTTCGTAAAGCCAGAAAAGATCATATGGACTAAATTTGAAGATAGGAAAAAATTATACCTTACTCTTGGTTCAAAGTTGCTTTTATTTCTTGGCTATTGGCAACCTTTTACCCTTTTATTTGAAGACAACTTTCAGAAACTTCTTTACCTGGATATCTTATTAAGTACATGACAGAGAGGGCACTATATGTAGAGTACTAAGTATCTTTGCCACTTTTTGGAATTCCCCCAACCGAAAGTCCAGCACTAGGTAAAAATGATGACTTTCTACATTCATAATAATTTCCCAGTAGTTTTTCTTTTAAAGGATGGACAAATTCATTACTGTGAATTATTTCCAGATTGATCTCTTACTAATATTCTAATCTAGTTTTTAATACTGAAAGGGAAAGAGATGAAAATGAACTTTAAACTTTTATGTAGAGTTGTTAAAAGACTAAACTATATTCAAATATCACTTATTAAAACTAGTGAACTAACTTACCACACTTTTAATAAATCTTCCTTAATCCTTGAATATGGCTTCCTTGCAAATGGGGACTTTAAAAAATGACAGTTTTTAAACATATATTCCACTACTATATTTTGCTTTTTAGAGTAGATTGTTACATGTTTTAAAGCTGGCAACCTATTAGGCATAATTCAGTTGTTTGTACGTCTAATCCTCATGTTCTTAGCCAATAGTTTGGTTGGTCATAGATTTTAAAATGTAAACTAGGGACTTCCCTGTTGGTGCAGCAGTTAAGAATCCGCCTGCCAATGCAGGGGACACGGGTTCGAGCCCTAGTCTGAGAAGATCCCACATGCTGCGGAGCAACTAAGCTCGTGAACCACAACTACTGAGCCTGCGCTCTAGAGCCCACAAGTCACAGCTACTGAAGTCCACGCGCCTAGAGCCCATGCTCTGCAACAAGAGAAGCCACTTCAATGAGAAGCGCGCGCACCGCAACGAAGAGTAGACCCCGCTCGCCGCAACTAGCAAAAGCCCGTGCACAGCAACGAAGACCCAACGCAGCAAAAAAATAAATAAATTTATATAAAAAAATAAAATGTAAACTAATTTTCCTTCTCCCTCTTTTGGTATTGAAGACTGTTGATGAACAGTCTATCAGTCTAGTTCTCATTCTTTTATCTGTAAACTTCTTTTCTCTAAGTTGTTTTCTTTATTCTTGATGTTCTGATATTTGCTAGGTCCAAACCTGAGATTCACCCAATATACTGAATTTTTTTAAATTAACTATAGTTTTTGGTGGGCTTTTTTCCCCAAAAATTTCCATTTGGCAGATTTTCACAACAATTTGTTCTTTTTTTTTTTTAAACAATTGCCATTTCCTTCTTTTTTGTTGGAGGAAATTAAATATCTTTTACTTTTAAGTTCTTTCCATATTGTTCCAATCTCTGTTTCTTCTGTATACATCTTTTATTTGTTGAGTCTGTTTTTCACACTGTTAGTCTTGTTAGATGGTGATATTTTATTGAGAACTCATGTTCTATTGGAGGTTTCCCTCATACCATTACTGGTTTTGGTAGTCTTGCAAAGGGAGGAAGGAGTCTCAAAGTGGTTACAGCCTCAGGCTCTACAAATCCAAGCCTTAATTAAGAAGCTTAGCTCAAGCTTTGCTCAACTTTGACCGGGGCACAAACCCGTGTCCCCTGTATCGGCAGGCGGACTCTCAACCACTGCGGCACCAGGGAAACCCATGGGTTCAGATTTTTGAAGTCAATAGTGTCCAACTAATATGGGCTGTCCATGAGGAAAGACTTTGATGAGAAACTGAACTTTTAGAAAAATTAGAAGTTTATCAAAAATTAAAATTGTCTTCTCTAAGTATTGTCTTTTGAGGGTTTTTTTTCCCATTATATTTATCTCTGGGGAAATGGATTTCTTCATCCTAAATGTTTCAACAAGACTTAATCAGTAGTCAGAAAACTTTCCACAAGGAAAAGCCAGGACTAGATGGCTTCACTGGTGAATTGTACTGAACATTTAAAAAATTAACACCAAGGACTTCTTTGGTGGTCCAGTGGCTAAGACTCCATGCTCCCAATACAGGGGGCCCAGGTTTGATCCCTGGTCAGGGAACTAGATCCCGCATGCCTCAACTAAAGATCCCACGTGCCGCAACTAAAGATCCCGCATGCCGCAACTAAAGATACTGCATGCTGCAATGAAGATCCTGCATGTGGCAACGAAGATCTCGAGTGCTGCAACTAAGACCAGGTGCAGCCAAATAAATAAATAAATATTTTTTTTTTAAAAAAGAATTAACACCAATATTTCACAAACTTGTTTTAAAAAAAAGGGAGCAGGGACCACTTCCCAATTCATTTTATGAGGCCAGTATTACCCTGCTGCCAGAACCAAAGATAACACAAGGAAAGGAAATTAAATACCAATATCTCTTGTGAATATAGGTATAAAAAATCCTCAACAAAATATTAGCAAACTGACTCCAGCAACGTGTGAAAAGGATTATACAACATGACCAAGTGGGATTTGTCCCAGAAATACAGGTTGATTTAACATATGAAAATCAATCAATGCAATATACCGTATTAACAGAAAAGGAAAACCATACAACCATTTCAATAAATGCAGGAAAAGCATTGTACAAAATACACCTTTTCATAATAAAAACACTCATGAAACTAAGAATTATAGGGAATATCCTCAACTTGATAAAACGCAACTATGAAAACCCACAGCTGGGCTTCCCTGGTGGCGCAGTGGTTGAGAGTCCACCTGCCGATGCAGCGGATGAGGGTTCGTGCCCCGGTCCGGGAAGATCCCACATGCCGCGGAGCGGCTGGGCCCGTGAGCCATGGCCGCTGAGCCTGCGCGTCCGGAGCCTGTGCTCCTCAGCGGGAGAGGCCACAACAGTGAGAGGCCCACGTACCGCAAAATAATAATAATAATACAATACTTAGGAATAAATTTAATAAGTGCAAGACTTGTATGCCAAAAACTATAAAACATCAGTGAAAGAAATTAAAGAAAACCTAAGTAAATGGAAAATTGTTCATGTGTTGGAAGATTTAACGTTGGTTCACAGATTCAACTGAATCCCTATCAAAATCCCAGCAGGCTTGGTTTTGTTTTGTTTTGTTTTGTTTGCAGAAATTAGCAAATTGAAGGTAAAATTCACTTGGAAATGCAAGTAGCCAAAACAATCTTGAAAAATTAAACATACAAATACTATTTTTTTTTTTTTTGCGGTACGCGGGCTTCTCACTGTTGTGGCCTCTCCCGTTGCGGAGCACAGGCTCCGGACGCGCAGGCTCAGCGGCCATGGCTCACCGGCCCAGCCGCTCTGCGGCATGTGGGATCTTCCCGGACCGGGGCACGAACCCGCGTCCCCTGCATCGACAGGCGGACTCTCAACCAGTGCGCCACCAGGGAAGCCCCTATTTTTAATATAGTATGTAATACAAGGAATTATTAGAAATTATATTGGATTTCATCACAAATTTCTAAGGCCAAACACTAATTGTTCAAATATCTCCTTTCTAAATTTGCATTTCAATTAGTGTGATTGCTTAAAAACATAGCTTCAGTTTAGCTATAAGATATTAAAAGGTTAAAAGATATTAAATTTTAGTTTGCTTTTACCAGTGACAAGTATTGTTTCCTTTACGGTTATTTCATTTGAATGGCCAGCTGATGAATCTAATTTATCTATTTAGTAGAAAATTCCAAAAGATAATTCCTTTTATAAGAATTTCTAGTAAAATCTACAAACCATTTATAATTACCAGTTATCAATGCTGCTTAATATTTTGAAATAATACTATTTGAAGTGTGATTTTAGTAACTAAAAATACTATTTAAAATCTAATACATATTTCACCAATTCATCTCTCCTTTCAACAATTATTGCTTAATATCTCTCTGTACTTTCCCCTTCCAAGTTAAGAGCAAAACAGCCCTCAAGTCATCATGAATTTTAAAAAAACATTCTCTCTCTTTTTTTTTAAACAAGTGAGACTACTCAAAACTTCAAAGTATGTGTTTAGCATTTGAACTTCAGGACTTCTTGTATTCAAATTCCTTTAAAATGATTTTTATCTTTCCCTCAATGATATTTAAAGTTCTTGCCTGTATTTTACCAAGGAGGAATTAGAACTGATATTTAATTACCAGAGTATCCCTCTAACTATTCTATCTCTCTTTGTGTATTCAAAATGGAAGAAATGTTTTAAATATTGTGCTTCAGGTCTGGCAACCAATTGTGTAAGTTGTTGTATGAATCCTTCAGAATGGATAATGCAGCTTTCCTGACTGGAATGGAATGGTTTTGCAGGTAGTCATTCTCTTTATCAATATTGCCTCTTCCATGCAGATATAATAGTTTTTTTTCTGATAAGTTTGGCAGTTTGGCAAAATAATCCATGATGCAATGTTAAACTATCATCTTAGGCCACCTTTCTTGATTTTAACTTTACACACTGATAACATTTCAAAAGATCTATACATAGATATTTATATATATATATATATTTAAGGCTACAGGGAATTCATTATTCATGTCACTCTTAGTTTTTTTTTTTAAACCTAATTAATGATCTCAACAAAAGACTCTTAGTTTTCCTTTCAATTTCTAAATTTTGTAAGCACCTCTTTTTGCTGGTACCTATCTCTAACGGGAGACAAACTATTTAAAAGATTCTTATATTAATTGAAAATTTGAATAGAAATATATTTCACCCATGATATCTGTGTACCCAAGGCAAGGCTGAAGTTTGGATCTAAATTACCTAAAATGTTTTTCACCTCTCTAATTCCACTTAGTTAGATCAAAGAATGGATTCTGGAGCCATTCTGTAACAGTTTGAATCCTACCTTTGCCATTTTCACATGGTGCGTGACTATGGGCAGATTATTTAAACTTTCTATTCCTCAATGTCTTTGTCTATAAAATGTGCCTAATAAGAGTGCCCACCTCATAGGGTTGTTTGAGGGATAAAATGAGTTAGTGTATGTAAAATGCTTAGAGTACTATCTGGCATATAGTGACACATATATGTTAATATTACCTAGATTTCATTTGTTTTGGATTGACAAAAGGGATCGAAAAGAGCTAATCTGCAACACTATTACTATGTCAGCATATAGGAATAAGTAAACAAAATCTAGTTTGAATTTTGTCCTGAACTCTTTAACTTTAACTAGAGCTCAGTTAATACAGTATGAAACAATTTTTTGTTTCATTCAGGAAATTTGCTTTCCATTTATATCTAAAATAATATTCTTTCTTTTTTTCTTTTCAGTATGTTTATTATTTTTTATCATTTCACTTAATGTTGATATATATTTCTCTGACTTGCCTTAAGCATGAAAGAAAATCCTACAGCATATTAATATTACTATTATTGCTATTACTAGATCTCTTACAACAGGAATTAACAGCTAGAATAAAAGTAAATTTATTTGAACAGTGCTTAGCATGTATTATACTCTCATCTCTCAGAATTCTGTATTCAGTGTCAGACATGTTCATGGCTGAATGCATGATCTCACAGTAATCTTCTAATATAGCTAGAAATATGATCATTAGAGTGGGTTAATTAATTTATCCAAATGATATTTACTGAATGACTACTATAGTCCAGGCTTCTTTCAAAAATAATGTTTCCTGGGACTTCCCTGGCGGACCAGCAGTTAAGGCTCCACGCTTCCACTGCAGGGGACACGGGTTCGATCTCTGGTTGTGGAATTAAGACCGCGCATGTGCGCAGCATAGCCAAAAAAAGGTAAATAATAATAATAATAATTTTTCCTAATATTTTCTATCATTATCAGAATCTAAGATTACTGACATGATTTTAAAATAATTCATTAAATGTGAATCATAATTTATGAAGTTAATTAAGTAATTAAATTATAAGATATTTAAGGAGGAGAAATCCCATATGTACCAAGATAAGTGGTACTCCATTCAATATACTAATTGTAACCAGTAAACTGATTAACTGTGTCTCAGTTAACTTACTATATCAGGGAAATCACAATAGCTGCATGCTGCACTGAAATCCATTTTATAAACAAGTCTCTCCTCTTCACCATATATAAGTAGGCAAAGCTTGAGGTACCCTTTGCTCACACATTAAAATGTTTTAAATCACTGCTTCTTGTCTTCCCGCAAATTGGCTAGTCAAGGAATGTGATATCTGGGCTACAAAGGATCAATGTGGTAAGAAGCAAACTCATTATTAAATACAGATATCTAGCTAAATCAGCTTAAACTTAAAGGCTTTACCTTAATAAAATTCTATGGTTTTCACTCAATTTTGTCTTGATATTATCCTGATGATAGTCAAGTAGAATAATCAAGTCCTATCACTCTCTGAGCTTCTGTTTCTTTATCTGTAAAAATCCTTTCATTTCCTCTCTGGATCTAAGAATCTGATTCTAATACTATTTGACCTCCTTAATATTTTAATGTGGGTTCACACTGTAAAAGGACTTATAACAAAGCAAGATGCCTCTTTATTCAACTGTATTACTGTTTGCACACCAGTGTAAAAAAATAGAACCTGAGACCAAGTGGTACAGAACACCTTACACAAACTTTTTGCATCATCATAAATTTCTCACATACTTGGAAATAAACAGATAAAACTATTATTAATTATAATTTTATAAGAGTTTATCTCCCCTGGTTAGATTATGACAAAGGGGAAATGGAGTTCTTTAAGTTCCACTTGTAAGGGTATGGGGAGAGGAAGATAGCCCCTTGCTTTGTGCTCACAATTATTCTAGCTCATGCAATGTAATGGAATAACCTATACCTTAAGCCATTTAATGGAATAACAAAACTTTTTAAAGTTCTAGGGCTTCCCTCTTGGCGCAGTGGTTGGGGGGTCCGCCTGCTGATGCAGGGGGCGCGGGTTCTCGCCCCGGTCCGGGAGGATCCCGCATGCCGCGGGGCGGCTGGGCCCGTGGGCCATGGCCACTGGTCCTGCGCGTCCGGAGCCTGTGCTCCGCGGCGGTATGCGGTGAGAGGCCCGCGTACCGCAAAAAAAAAAAAAGTTCTATACACTTTTTTAAAGGGCTTACATTTGGACACTTCCAAAATAGGCTGACTTGAGACTACAGTATTAGTTTCTCAATAAGGACGCAGGGTGGCGCTGCCGGCTAAGACTGTGAATAAGGAGCCCTAAAAAGCTCCCGTGTTCTTTGTTGCCAGACGAAATCAACACCACACAGAAGAAGCTTTGCCAGCCGTGCTGGGTTACCAACGAGTTTGGGTAGCGATATACTAAACGACTTTAAGATTAAAGGCAATTTTATGAAGATTCTACCAAGCAAGAAGTCAGAATTTAATACCTCGGGTCTTTTTGTGGTTGCTGAAGGGACTGGATGTAAGCACTCTGGCTCCAACATGGAGACGCTAGAGAGAATTCAACAAAACAGGCAAGTGATGACATTTATTTTTATAGTATTCTTATCTCAGGCTCACCCTGCGCCTATTCGTTATTCTGTGCTGGAAGAAACCGAGAGCGTCTCCTTTATAGCCCATTTGACCAAGGACCTGGGCCTGGGAATTGGGGAGCTGGCCGCCCGGTCGGCCCAGGTGGTGTGTGACGATGACAAGCAGCGCTTGCTGCTAGATCGCCAGACTGGAGATTTGCTTTTGAGGGAGAAACTAGACCGGGAAGATATATGTGGCCCCGTTGAACCCTGTGTGCTGCATTTCCAAGTGTTCCTGGAAACTCCGGTGCAATTTTTTGAAGGGGAACTATTAATCCAGGACATAAATGACCACTCCCCAGTATTCCCAAATAGGGAAATGCTCCTGAAAATACCGGAAAACAGCCAGCCAGGGACTGTTTTTCCGTTGAAATTAGCTGAGGATTTGGATGTGGGCAGCAATGGTCTTCAAAAATACACTATCAGCCCCAATTCTCATTTTCACGTTGTCACTCGAAATCATAGTGAGGGCAATAAATATCCAGATTTGGTGCAGGACAAAGCACTGGATCGAGAGGAGCAGCCTGAGTTCAGCTTAACCCTCATGGCGCTGGATGGCGGGTCTCCACCTAGGTCTGGCACCAGCATGTTACGAATCCTGATCATGGATGTCAATGACAATGCTCCTGAGTTTGTGCACACTCCATATGAGGTGCAGGTTCTGGAAAACATCCCCCTAGACTCCCCAATACTTACTGTTTTAGCTAGGGATGTAGATGCTGGAAACTTTGGGACTGTTTCCTACAGTTTGTTCCAAGCATCAGAGGAAATTAAACAAACTTTCTCAATAAATGAAGTCACAGGAGAAATCCGACTGACAAAGAAATTGGATTTTGAACAAATTAAATCTTACCACGTGGAAATTGAGGCTACAGATGGAGGAGGCCTTTCCGGAAAAGGCACTGTAGCCATAGAGGTACTAGATGTGAATGACAACGCCCCTGAATTTACCATACCTTCACTCACCTGCTCCATCCCAGAAAATGCTCCTGAGACTGTAGTCTCCATCTTCCGAATTCGAGATAGAGACTCCGGAGACAATGGAAGGATGGTTTGCTCTATTCCAGGTAATCTGCCATTCATTCTAAAACCGACTTTAAAGAATTTCTACACCCTGGTAACAGAGAGCCCTCTGGACAGAGAGAGCAGAGCCGAGTACAACATCACCATCACCGTCACAGATATGGGGACACCGAGACTGAAAACCCAGCACAACATAACCGTGCTGGTGTCCGACGTCAACGACAACGCCCCCGCCTTCACCCAGACCTCCTACACCCTGTCCGTCCGCGAGAACAACAGTCCCGGCCTGCACATCGGCAGCGTCCGCGCCACAGACAGAGACGCGGGCGCCAACGCCCAGGTCACCTACTCGCTGCTGCCGGCCCTCGACGCGCACGTGCCCCTGGCCTCCCTGGTGTCCATCAACCCGGACAACGGCCACCTGTTCGCCCTGAGGTCCCTGGACTACGAGGCCCTGCGGGCGTTCGAGTTCCGCGTGGGCGCCGCCGACCGCGGCTCGCCCGCGCTCAGCAGCCAGGCGCTGGTGCGCGTGCTCGTGGCGGACGACAACGACAACGCGCCCTTCGTGCTGTACCCGCTGCAGAACGCCTCGGCGCCCTGCACCGAGCTGGTTCCCAGGGCGGCCGAGGCGGGCTACCTGGTGACCAAGGTGGTGGCGGTGGACGGCGACTCGGGCCAGAACGCCTGGCTGTCGTACCAGCTGCTCAAGGCCACGGAGCCCGGGCTGTTCGGCGTGTGGGCGCACAACGGCGAGGTGCGCACGGCCCGGCTGCTGAGCGAGCGCGACGCGGCCAAGCACAGGCTGCTGGTGCTGGTCAAGGACAACGGCGAGCCGCCGCTCTCGGCCAGCGTCACGCTGCACGTGCTGCTGGTGGACGGCTTCTCGCAGCCCTACCTGCCGGCCCCTGAAGCGGAAGCGGCGGACGCGGCCCCGGCCGCCCCGCTCACCGTCTACCTGGTGGTGGCCTTGGCGTCGGTGTCGTCGCTCTTCGTCTTCTCGGTGCTGGTGTTCGTCGCGGTGCGGCTGTGCAGGAGGGGAGGGGCGGCCTCGGTGGGTCGCTGCTCGGTGCCCGAGGGCCACTTTCCGGGCCACCTGGTGGACGTCAGCGGCACGGGGACCCTGTCCCAGAGCTACCAGTACGAGGTGTGTCTGACGGGAGACCATGAAACTGGTGAGTTCAAATTCCTGAAGCCAGTATTTCCCAAACTCTTGGTTCAGAACAGAGAGAGAGAAAATTAAAAGAAAGCCCCAACTGCAGGAATAATTTTGTTCGGTTAAGTGTCGTATTTGGTCAAGTGAGCCTCTCAATTTTGTTAAACCTGACTCACATTGCATTACTTTCTCTTGAGATTGTATTGTTGTAGAAATATGTATATCTCTATTGCAAATTATGCATGTCTCTGTGCTAAATCTTCCTTTTATTAATATTGATTGGATTTAGCATTTTTAGTTACACTTGATATTATGTATTTCTTCATATTTGACCTTCTCTTGGTGATAATCTTTCCATAACTATAAATTACTCAAGTAGTGTAAGAAGAAATTTTTTTTAAAGGAACTTCTTGGTTAATGTCTTTTCAGGGAAACATTTTAAAACATTTTAAAGAAATGTAATCTTACATTTCTATATATTTTTGGTACTTGTCTTTACCACATAGCTTTATATTTGCGAGGCCAGAATGTTTGAAATTCTTTGTAGCTACCTAAGACCTTTCTTGTTCACTATTCTACCAGGCTATGCCCCCCTGAATAGCCATGAACATATAAATTAGCATACTTGTTTCTCCCAAATTGTACCTAAACATGCACTTTATTAAATTATTGATACACTACAGTTGTGACCATATCCCATTGTGAGCACCGTATATGCTAGAGATTATCTTGTTTGCTACCTACGTAGCACATTGTAATTGCTCCATAAATACTCACTGATATTATAATAAAAATTATTCTCATTTATAAATAACAATTAAAGAGAAAATCTTATATAACTTGGTATCACTTCACTAAAATAAAACTAAGTCACTGCTTGGTAAAATACTTAAAATCTTAGAATCTTAAGTAAACCCTAAATCCTTTAAAAGGTCTCAAGAGGTAGAGGGCATATACTTTCTTGTCCTTCCTTTTGCCCTATTAACAAAAGTTCAAATGTAGTTTAACGTATGTGTTTTTCTTGGTTTTCCTGCAGCTTCCCTGCATGTTTCAAGAGTCAGAATTTCTTCTCAGTTTTGGTTATTATGTTCTAGTCTGATTGCTCATTTTAAGTTACTCTGCAAACATGGGCAGCTTTTATGAACAAAATAATGATTTATTTTTGATCTCCAAGTCACCTTGTTTTGTCCTTCAATGTAGCGTTTGGGTATTTTGCATAAATTTACTTTTTCAATTATGCTAACTTTTAGTAATAAGAAACAAGCATTGTTTTTTCTTTTAAGACAACAAGAATAGAAATAGAAATTAAGTAAATTATCTGAATTATAATTGTTTCATGTTGTGTTCATTAAGCCAAGCAAGACGATTATGTGGTTTCCAACTAAATTTATATGGATGTAACTATAAGACCAGTTATTGAACTTTTGGCACAATGTGAGTAATTAAAGAGCCTGCTTTATAACCTAAGTATTTATTTTTAGATATTGTGTCATCCTCCTGGAATTTAATTACTTGCAACTTTCTCTGAATTACATTTTTTCTAAGGATATAATGAAATAAAAAAGGAAAATTACTGTTTAAGTTATTATTGAAACATAGCTATTAGCCTTCATCCAATCTAATACTTGAAACTAGAAAGTGATAAAAATGAGAACAAAATTAAACACAAACAAATATATGACATAAATACGGTAGTCAACTTTAACTTCTCCATTTACTTTAACTTCTCCATTTACTGTTAGATATTTAAATGAAATAGTTTTTATGTATGATGAAAAGAAATGTGATTAAAGTTTTCAGCAATATATTTCAACATTATGAACATCTAAGTTCATGTTTTTGTTTATGCCAGGAAAGTCCAATTTATATAATCACCCAAATGAGACTGGCCAAACACTCAGAACCACATTTATGAATTTATATGAGTAAATTTATGAATTACTTTGTGTATTACTTTATAAATTACTGTGTGTATTTATAAAGGATGGATCATTCCTTACTAGCTGGGGATCACCACCAGTCTTTGGTGTAGAACAGATCAACATTTTAAAATTCAATGATTATAATTTAATAGTAAATATAATCCAAATAACTTCCACAAAATGAATACCTTAAGAAAAACAGGCCAGTTCTACTTTTGCAAAACAAAAATAGAGAATGGAGGCCAAATATATGGATAATAATACCCATTTCAATCATAGTTTCTCAAGTGCTTCTATTATATGTGCATTTTTTACAATTCCTTTGTTGTTGTTTTTAGGCATAGCATATAGTGAGTTTAACACATGCTGTTTTAGGCACAGAAATTCTACTGAAGGCAATATAACCCACATCACTTTAAGACCCTCTATTTCTTACTACCAGAAATTACAAAATATAGATTTTAAATAGTCTTAAATTATAAGTTATGCACATATTTGGTGGAATTCTGTTTCCCGGTTAGATGGATTATCTAACAGCAGAAAACAACAATAAAACCTGTTTTAAATTCAGAAATTACCAGTTTCAAGCAACAGAGAGCAGATGATATAAAAAGAACTGAAGGGGCTAAGATTCCTGAAAAGGAAAATCCTTGGAGTTCTGAACTGACTCCTACAGTCAATTTGCCCTAAGGAAATCTGCAAACTCAAAGAACAGACAAAAGGCTTCTGCCAGGGATGGCGTAACTTCAATAGCCTTTGGCAAACTGGAAGATTCAAGCTCAAGGCCAGTTGTCCCCCTCATGATGCTTGTCAAATTCTGGGACATTCCAGGGAAGAAGACTAAAAACTTGAAGGAAAATTTCAGAAAAGCAGAGTGAAGTTTTAATAGTCTTAATGCATGAAAATTAGAGTTTGTGATCTGCCATGGGAAAGGCTGTGGAGAATACACTGAGTTCTGAACTGAAAATTCTGAAGGGTCAGGTGCTTTTCAGGACTGCAAAGAACCTTGACTAAGCACAGTGCTTGTTTGAATTAAGGCACTTTGATTAGACATGACTCTATCAAGCTAACAGAGGAAAAGGTGAACTCTTTCTGGAAGAAAATAATATCATCTGGATCCTGGACAGCTTTTTACATTTATCTTCAGCATTCAATAAAAAATTATGAGGCACACATACAAAAAGGCTGGTTGACATGAATAAAACCTAGAGGAAAAATAGACAATACAGAAGACCTACAGATAAAATACATACTAGAATTTACTGACAGTGATGTTAAAATAAGTATGACTGATATGTTAAAATAAGGAATACAGAAAATAGGTAGAAGAGAATTTCACAAGAGAATGGAATAAAATGGAAATTAATTTTGGGACTGAAGAATATAACTGAAATTTTAAAATATTAGATTGTGTAATGGCATAGTAGTTGTAAAGGATTATAGGATTAGTGAATGCAAGACAGGCCAATATTAAATATCCAAATAGAAACACTGAGGAATGAAATAATTAAAAATACAGACAAGAATATTTAGTGACATGTGGAACATAATGAAAAACTCCAACACACATATGATTGTAATCCTAGAAGGACTAGGAATGGGGAATAAGCAATGTTTAAAGAAATAATGACCAAGAATTTTCCAAAAATGGTGAACAAAATGTACCGCTCAAGATGCTCAATGAAACCCAATTAGGAGAATAAAAAACAATGGTAGATGGGAGTGTTTCCTTAATTTCTCTTTCAGATTTTCATCATTAGTGTATAGGAATGCAAGAGATTTCTGTGCATTAATTTTGTATCCTGCTACTTTACCAAATTCATTCATTAGCTCTAGTAGTTTTCTGGTAGCATCTTTAGGATTCTCTATGTATAGTATCATGTCATCTGCAAACAGTGACAGTTTTACTTCTTCTTTTCTGATTTGGATTCCTTTTATTCTTTTCTTCTCTGATTGCTGTGTCTAAAACTTCCAAAACTATGTTGAGTAATAGTGGTGAGAGTGGGCAACCTTGTCTTGTTCCTGATCTTAGAGGAAATGGTTTCAGTTTTTCACCATTGAGAACGATGTTGGTTGTGGGTTTGTCATATATGACCTTTATTATGTTGAAATAAGTTCCCTCTATGCCTACTTTCTGGAGAGTTTTTATCATAAATGGGTGTTGAATTTTGTTGAAAGCTTTTTCTCTATCTTTGAGATGATCATATGGTTTTCATCCTTCAATTTGTTAATATGGTGTATCACATTGATTGATTTGCATATATTGAAGAATCCTTGCATTCCTGGGATAAACCCACTTGATCATAGTATATGATCCTTTTAATATGCTGCTGGATTCTGTTTGCTAGTATTTTATTGAGGATTTTTGCACCTATGTTCATCAGTGATATTGGCAAGTAGTTTTCTTTTTTTTGTGACATCTTTGTCTGGTTTTGGTATCAGGATGATAGTGGCCTCGTAGAATGAGTTTGGGAGTGTTCCTCCCTCTGCTATATTTTGGAAGAGTTTGAGAAGGATAGGTGTTAGCTCTTCTCTAAGTGTTTGATAAAATTCGCCTGTGAATCCATCTGGTCCTGGGCTTTTGTTTGTTGGAAGATTTTTAATCACAGTCTCAATTTCAGTGGTTGTGATTGGTCTGTTTATATTTTCTATTTCTTCCTGGTTTAGTCTCAGAGGGTTGTGCTTTTCTAAGAATTTGTCCATTTCTTCCAGGTTGTCCATTTTATTGGCATATAGTTGCTTGTAGTAATCTCTCACGATCCTTTGTATTTCTGCAGTGTCAGTTGTTACTTCTCCTTTTTCATTTCTAATTCTGTTGATTTGAGTCTTCTCCCTTTTTTTCTTGATGAGTCTGGCTAATGGTTTATAAAGTTTGTTTATTTTCACAAAGAACCAGCTTTTAGTTTTACTGATATTTGCTATTGTTTCCTTCCATTTACCGTTGCAACGAAAAGAATAAAATACCTAGGAATAAACCTACCTAAGGAGACAAAAGACCTATATGCAGAAAAATATAAGACACTGATGAAAGAAATTAAAGATGATACAAACAGGTGGAGAGATATACCATGTTCTTGGATTGGAAGAATCAACATTGTGAAAATGACTATACTACCCAAAGCAATCTACAGATTCAATGCAATCCCTATCAAACTACCACTGGCATTTTTCACAGAACTAGAACCAAAAATTTCACAATTTGCATGGAAACACAAAAGACACCGAATAGCCAAAGCAATCCTGAGAAAGAAAAATGGAGCTGGAGGAATCAGGCTACCAGACTTCAGATTATACTACAAAGCTACAGTAATCAAGACAGCATGGTACTGGCACAAAAACAGAATTATAGATCAATGGAACAGGACAGAAAGCCCAGAGATAAACCCACACAAATATGGTCACCTTATTTTTGATAAAGGAGGCAAGAATATACAATGGAGAAAAGACAGCCTCTTCAGTAAGTGGTGCTGGGAAAACTGGACAGCTACATGTAAAAGTCTGAAATTAGAACACTCCCTAACACCATACAGAAAAATAAACTCAAAATGGATTAAAGACCTAAATGTAAGGCCAGACACTATCAAACTCTTAGAGCAAAACATAGGCAGAGCACTCTATGACATAAATCATAGCAAGATCCTTTTTGACTCACCTCCTAGAGAAATGGAAATAAAAACAAAAATAAACAAATGGGACCTAATGAAACTTAAAAACTTTTGCACAGCAAAGGAAAACATAAACAAGATGAAAAGACAACCCTCAGAATAGGAGAAAATATTTGCCAAGGAAGCAACTCACAAAGGATTTATCTCTAAAATATACAAGAAGCTCATGCAGCTCAATATGAAAAAAACAAACAACCCAATCCAAAATTGGGCAGAAGACCTAAACAGACATTTCTCCAAAGAAGATATACAGATTGCCAACATACACATGAAAAGATGCTCAAATCACTAATCATTAGAGAAATGCAAATCAAAACTACAATGAGGTATCACCTCACACCAGTCAGAATAGCCATCATCAAAAAATCTACAAACAATAAATGCTGGAGAGGGTGTGGATAAAAGGGAACCCTCTGCACTGTTGGTGAGAATGTAAATTGATACAGCCACTGTGGAGAACGGTATGGAGGTTCCTTAAAAATAGAACTACCATATGACCCAGCAATCCCACTACTGGACATACACCCTGAGAAAACCATAATTCAAAAAGAGTCATGGGTTTCCCTGGTGGCACAGTGATTAAGAATCTGCCTGCCAATGCAGGGTCACAGGTTCAAGCCCTGGTCCAGGAAGATCCCACATGCCCCGGAGCGGCTGAGCCCATGTGCCACAACTGCTGAAGCCTGCGTGCCACAACTACTGATGCCCACGCAGCTAGAGCCCATGCTCTGCGACAACAGAGGCCACCGCAGTGAGAAGCCTGTGCGCCGCAGTGAAGAGTAGCCCCTGCTCGCCACAACTTAAGAAAGCCCGTGTGCAGCAAAGAAGATCCAACACAGCCAAAAATAAATAAATACATAAATAAATTTATTTTAAAAAAAGAGTCATGTACCACAATGTTCATTGCCGCAGTATTTACAATAGCCAGGACATGGAAGCTACCTAAGTGTCCGTCAACAGATGAATGGATAAAGAAGATGTGGCACATATATAGAATGGAATATTACTCAGCCATAAAAAGAGACGAAATTGAGTTATTTGTAGTGAGGTGGATGGACCTAGAGTCTGTCATACAGAGTGAAGTAAGTCAGAAAGAGAAAAACAAATACCGTATGCTAACACATATATATGGAATCTAAGAGGAAAAAAAAAGGCTCTGATGAACGTAGGGGCAGGACAGGAATAAAGACACAGATGTACAGAATGGACTTAAGGACACAGGGAGGAGTAAGGGTAAGCTGGGACGAAGCTAGAGAGTAGTATTGACATATATACACTACCAAATGTAAAACAGTTAGTGGGAAGCAGCTGCAAAGCACAGGGAGATCAGCTCAGTGCTTTGTGACCACCTAGAGGGTGGGATAGGGAGAGTGGGAGGGAAATGCAAGAGGGAGGGGATATGGGGATATATGTATACATATAGCTGATTCACTTTGTTATACAGCAGAAACTAACATAACATTGTAAAGCAATTATACGCCAATAAAGATGTTAAATGAAAAACAAAGCACAGCTAGGAATATCACAGGAAGGCTGCTAAAGACTAAAGTCAAAGAGAAAATCTTAAAAGCAATCACATGAAGATGACATATTGCTTTGAAAGGAACAACAATAAAATGGAGAGCTGACTATCAAGCAGCCAAAAGACAAAGGAATGATGTCTTCAGAGTCCTGAAAAAAAAATAACTACCAGACTAGAATTCTATCACCAGAAAATATATCTTTCAAAAATGAAGCTTTCAAACAAACAAAAACTGCAAGAATTAATCACAGTCGCATCTGCACTAAAAGAAATACTTTTTGTGGAATTCATTAGGCAGAAGGAAAACAGTCCTGAAGGAATCACAGATTTGCAGGAAGAAATGAAGAACAAGAATAAGGGTAACTATAAATTGCTATTGATTATTAAAGGCAAAAATAATAGTTTCTTAAAGGATTTAAAATATACATAAAATTTTAATTCATGACAATAATAATGTAAAAGGCAGGTGCTATAAACAGAGTTAAGGAATTTTAAGGTTCTAAGCATTATCATGGGAGTAGTAAAATTAAATAATTTGTATTAGACTCTTGTAGATCAAAGATGGATATTGTAATCTCTAAGATAATCACAAGGAGAATAATTTTAAAATTAATCGAAGGAAAAAAATAAATATCTAAATAATCAAAAAGAAGAAAAAACTTTAGGGACAAATAGCAAAAATTTAGATGGTATATATAAGTGGATAGATATCAAATATTACATTAATTGCAATTGGATTAAATAATCCAATTAAACAACCAATATTGTCCGATTAGGTTTAAGAAAAATTCAACTATATGCTGTCACATAACTGTGTGTGTCTGTGTGTGTGTGTTATGACAGAAAGTTTGAAAATTTAAAAATAGAAAAAGATACATGACACAAACACTAACCAAAATAAACCAAGTATAGATATACTCACATAAGACAAAGGAGACTTTAAGGAAAGATGCATTACTAGAGATAAAGAGAGATATTTCATAATGATAAGGAGGTAAATATACCAGAAGTATGTCAATTCTAAGACTGAATATATCCCCATAATTACAAAATATAGAAAGTTAAACTGAAAGAACATAAATAAGAAATAGATAAATCCAGTCATAGGAAGAGGATGTATTACAACTCTCTCAACCCCTGATAGAATAAGAAGACACACCTAATATTAAAAATCTGAACAACACAATAATTATATCTGAATAAACTGACATACATAGTACACTGGAGAGTACACATTCTTTTTATATGCACATGCATATATCAAAATTATCCATATTCTGGGTCATAAGGCAAGTCTCTAATTTTTTTTAAAGAATTGAAATCACTCAATATGCTCTCTGACAATGAAATTAAGGCAGAAATAAAAATTTAAAAGAAATACCCAAATGCTTCAAAATTAAATAATATAATCCATCAGTCAAAGAAGAAATCACAGAAGAAATTTACATATATTTTGAACTGGGTAAAAGTTAAGATCTGATATATCAAAACAGATTTTACAGGGAAATTTTAAAATTTTAAATGCACAGGTTAGAAAAGAAAGGTTAAAAATCAGTAATCTAAGCTTTCATCTGAAGAAGCTAGAAAAAGAACAAATCAAATACCAATGTAGAAGGAAGAAAATAATACATATATATATATAAACATAAATAAATACAAAGCTGACAAATATACAACCAAGAAGATTAACAAAACTTAAAGTTGGTTCCATGTAATAATTAATAACTCTTATTAAAAACTCTTCATAAGGGGCTTCCCTGGTGGCGCAGTGGTTGAGAGTCCGCCTGCCAATGCAGGGGACGCCGGTTCGTGCCCCGGTCTGGGAAGATCCCACATGCCGCGGAGCGGCTGGGCCCGTGAGCCATGGCCGCTGAGCCTGCGCGTCCGGAGCCTGTGCTCCGCAATGGGAGAGGCCACAACGGTGAGAGGCCCGCGTAACTCCCCCCCGACAAAAAAAAAAAAACTCTTCATAAGACTAATGTTAAAAAGAAAGAAAACATCGATCATAAATATCAGGAATGAAAAAGGAACATCACTACCAATCCTACAGACATTAAAAAATAAAAGAGGATGTTATGAACAACTGTATGCCAATAAATTTGGTAATTTATGTAAAATGGAAAACATCTTTTAAAAACACAATATACTGAAACAAGAAGAAATCTGATTAGTCATATCTTAAGTAAATTAAACTTGTGATTAAAAACCTTGCCACTTCAGTTCACACTAGTGAATTCTTCTAAATACTCATGGAACAACTAACACCAATTTATACAAAATCTTTTAGAAGACAGATAAACAGGAAATATTTCCCAGATTATCTGGGTACCAGCATGACTTCAATGGATTATGACATCCAAACCTGAATAGGACATCATAAGGAAGGAAAACTAGAGACCAATCTCTTTTACAAACACAGATGGAAACATTCTAAACAAAATATCAGTAAATAAAATTCAGAAATATATAAAAGAGAAATAATAAATTATGAGAAAACTGTGTTATTTTAGGAATGCAAATCCAATCAGTATACTACATTACATTAATAGGTAAAGGAGTAACATCATATGATTACGTCAATGGATACAGAAAAAAGTCACTAGTGAGCACACACTCATGGTAAAATTGTTAGCAAACTGAAAACAGAAGGGAACTTTCAGAAAGTATTTTAAAACCTACAGTAAACATTATCCTTAATGGTAAATTATTT
The DNA here is from genome assembly GCF_949774975.1 of Lagenorhynchus albirostris. Classification (NCBI taxonomy): domain Eukaryota; kingdom Metazoa; phylum Chordata; class Mammalia; order Artiodactyla; family Delphinidae; genus Lagenorhynchus; species Lagenorhynchus albirostris. Next base: position 117,581,323 of record NC_083097.1, read on the forward strand.
AAAATTTTCCCTCAGGGATCAATAATGAGACAAGAATGCTTGCCTTTACTATTTCACTTCAGTGTTTTACTATAGGTTCTAACCAGTGGAATAAAGCAAAGAAAAAATAAAAGACACAATGATTGGAAGAGAAGAAATAAGTCTTTTTTAAAAATGACATGATTGTATACATTAAAAGTCATAAAGAATCTGTAGACTATTAGGATTAATAAATGAAGTAAGTAATGCCACTGGATATAAGGTCTACATGCAAATAATAATTGTATTTCTATACAGCAACAAAACCCAGAAAATTAAAAATTTCAAGCATCATTTACAATAGTTTCAGAAACATCAAATATCTAGAAACAAACATAACAATATGCATAAGACTTCTACACTGAAAAATATAAAATATTATTGAGAAAAGTTAAATATCTGAATAAACAGAGGAATATATAATGTTCAATAGTTGGAAGACTCAATATTGGGAATATGTCAGTTCTTCTCAACCTACAGATGCAATAAAACTTCAGATTTCTTTGTGGAAGCTGACAAGCTGAATCTAAAGTTTATATGGGGACTTCCCTGGTCATCCAGTGGTTAAGACTTCGCCTTCCAATGCAGGGGATGTGGGTTCAGTCCCTGATCGGGGAGCTAAGATCCCACATGCCTTGTGGCCAAAAATCCAAAACATGAATCAGAAGTAATACTGTAACAAATTCAATAAAGACTTTAAAAAAATAGTCCACATCAAAAAAAAATCTTTAAAAAAAGAGAAAGGTAAAGTTTATATGGAAATACAAAGGGACAATAATAACCAAAGCAGTCTTAAAGAAAAAGAATAAAACTGGAGGACTTAGCAATCAGATACTAAAACCTATTATGAAGTACAGTAATTAAGATAATATTGTATTGTGGGATAAACAAAGAGAAAAATGGGAAAAAAAGGCTCTTGAACAGAAGTATGGACCTCTGATTTATGAAAAAAATGGCACGTCAGAAACAATTGGGAATGGAACTTCTTTTCAATAGATGGTGCAGTCATTTGGATATTTATATGAAAAAAAAATAATTTGACCCTAACCTCATTAACATGAAAAAATAATTTCAGGAGGATTATAGCTCTAAATGTGAAAAGTAAAGTAATTAATTTTTCAAAAGCACCATCCAACAATATTTTCTTCACTTTAGTGTATGCAAAGATTTAAAGAAAACACAAAAAGTTCTAACCATAAATAAAAAATATTGAAAAATTAGAGTAAAAGTTAAGAAGTTTTGTTCTTCAAAGATACCACAAGAGAGTTAAAATGCATGCCATAGAATGGGAGAGAATATTTGCAATACATACTTCTAAAAAAGTACTTATACCCAGAATATATAAGGAACTTCTAAAGATTAATAAGAAAAAAAGACAAATACCCTAAATAGAAAAATAGACAAAAAACTTATGTACTTCACAAGAATATACACTAATAAAAATAAACGTGGAAAATGTGCTCAATTTAATTAATCATCAGGGAAATGCTAATTAAAATTACAATATGACATCATTACACACTCATCAGAAAGGTTAAAATTAAAAGATATTATCAAATGTTGACAAGCATATGGAGCAACTGGAACTCTCACTCTGCTGGTTTTGGTAAAAACACAGTTGAAAACTGTTTTGCAATATCTATTAAAGATATATATATGTGCACATCTTAAGGCACAACAGTCTAACTCCTAGGAATATAGTAAATATAAATGCACACATAGACACCAAAAGACATATACAAGAGTGTTCATAGCAGCACTACTCAAAATATTCCCAAACTGAAAAACCCCAGTGTCCATCAACTGGAGAATAAAAAAACAAATGGTGGTATAGTCATACAATAGAATACCATAAAGCAATGAGAATAAAATAAATTAGAACAATATGTAACAGATGAATTTTACAAAGGTAATGTTGAGTGAAAGAAGACAAACATAACACTCTATAACTCCATTTGTATAAAAGTTCAAATGCTCTATGATAATAGAAATCAGGAGATTTCTATTATCATAGAAATCATAGTTATATCTATTTCTATGTTATATCTATATATATATATCTATATATATTTCTGTTATATCTATATCTATTTCTATTATCATAGAAATCATAGTTATATTTCTATAACTCCATTTGTATAAAAGTTCAAATGCTCTATGATAATAGAAATCAGGAGAGTGCTTACCTTTAGGGGGGAGGGGGCAATGAGAGGAGGGGGCTTCTAGGGTTTTTGTAACATTTTAATTTTAATTTAGGTTTTGCTTATGAGTGTGTTTACTTCCTGAAAATTTTTTGAGTTGTACACTCATGATTTATGCCCTTTTCTAATATGTAATATTTTAAAATAAAAATAACTTTAATAGTGTAAACTTTTGTAAACATCCATTATTGCTTATTTCGTGAATATAATCAAATAAGAATCACACAAAAGAAAGTTTCTTCAAGTACTCAAAAGATATTTTATGAGGAATACTAGTGTTTTAGTTTGTTCTGAATAGTATTCTTTCGCTGGAAGTTAACTTAGCACATGTTTATTTAGAACTTACAATAACTGAGAAGTGGAGATACAACTGGGAACACTTCTGTGACTTTCTAACTTGGAAAGAGACGGCAAATACTATATGCAATAGTAAATAAGGACGCCTGGTGGTGCTGCAGGCTAGGAGTAGGAATGAATGGCTCTGTGGATACCCGGGAAGCCATTAAGCTGGGAATCAGAACTCTGAATGCTTTCTAAAAGAAGGAAGCATTTTACATAAGATCTAGAGGCAGAGATCTCCAGAGAAGGGCATCGTTCTACTGCAGGTCAGTCAGAAAGATCTAATTCGAGTTTATTTAACCAAATCATCTGGGTTGATTGCATACGGAATTGAAGAAACTGCAAGTTCTTGAACCGGGTCTGAACAATGGAGACTGCACCAGCAAAAACGCTACAGAAAAGGCAAGTTATCTTTCTTGCTATATTATTGCTTTTGTGGGAGGCTGGCTCTGAAGCAGTTAGGTATTCCATGCCAGAAGAAACTGAAAGTGGGTCTTTTGTGGCCACCCTGGCAAAAGACCTGGGGCTCAGGGTGGGGGAACTGGCCACTCGGGGCGCGCGAATCCATTACAAAGGAAATAAACAGCTCTTGCAGCTGGATGTAACGACCGGGAATTTGCTTCTATATGAAAAACTAGACCGGGAGGTGCTGTGTGGGGCGACAGATCCCTGCATACTGCATTTCCAACTATTACTGGAAAACCCGGTGCAGTTTTTTCAAGCTGATCTGCAGCTCACAGATATAAATGACCATTCCCCAGAGTTCCTCGAGAGGGAAATGCTCCTAAAAATCCCAGAAAACGTCCAGACAGGGACTGTGTTTCCTTTGAAAATAGCTCAGGACTCTGACATAGGTAGCAACACTATTCAGAATTACACAATCAGCCCCAACTCCCATTTTCATGTTGTCACTCATAATCGCGGAGATGGCAGAAAATACCCAGAGCTGGTGCTGGACAAACCGCTGGATCGGGAGGAAGGGCCTGAGCTCATTTTAACCCTCACGGCGCTGGATAGTGGGGCTCCGCCCAGGTCCGGGACCACTGCAGTCCGCATTGAAGTCGTGGACATCAATGACAACGCCCCTGAGTTTTTACAGTCGGTCTATGAGGTACAGATTCCGGAGAACAGCCCCCTAAACTCCTTAGTTGTCGCTGTCTCCGCCCGAGATTTAGATGCAGGAACGAATGGGAATGTAGCCTACGCTCTATTGCAAGGTGATGAAGCTACTCAACCATTTGTAATAGACGAAATAACAGGAGAAATTCGTCTGAAAAGGGCATTGGATTTCGAGGCAACTCGGTATTATAACGTGGAGATTGCAGCCACAGATGGCGGGGGCCTTTCAGGAAAATGCACTGTAGTTATAGAGGTGGTGGATGTGAACGACAACGTCCCCGAACTGACCATGTCGACGCTCACCAGCTCTACCCCAGAAAACTCCCCAGAGACTGTGGTGGCCGTTTTCAGTGTTTCTGATCCAGATTCCGGGGACAACGGTAGGATGGTTTGCTCCATCCAGAATGATCTCCCCTTTCTTTTGAAACCCACATTCAAAAACTTTTACACCCTAGTGACAGAGAGGCCACTGGACAGAGAGAGCAGAGCGGAATACAACGTCACCATCACCGTCACAGATATGGGGACACCGAGACTGAAAACCCAGCACAACATAACCGTGCTGGTGTCCGACGTCAACGACAACGCCCCCGCCTTCACCCAGACCTCCTACACCCTGTCCGTCCGCGAGAACAACAGCCCCGCCCTGCACATCGGCAGCGTCCGCGCCACAGACAGAGACGCGGGCGCCAACGCCCAGGTCACCTACTCGCTGCTGCCGCCCCTCGACGCGCACGTGCCCCTGGCCTCCCTGGTGTCCATCAACCCGGACAACGGCCACCTGTTCGCCCTGAGGTCCCTGGACTACGAGGCCCTGCGGGCGTTCGAGTTCCGCGTGGGCGCCGCCGACCGCGGCTCGCCCGCGCTCAGCAGCCAGGCGCTGGTGCGCGTGCTCGTGGCGGACGACAACGACAACGCGCCCTTCGTGCTGTACCCGCTGCAGAACGCCTCGGCGCCCTGCACCGAGCTGGTGCCCAGGGCGGCCGAGGCGGGCTACCTGGTGACCAAGGTGGTGGCGGTGGACGGCGACTCGGGCCAGAACGCCTGGCTGTCGTACCAGCTGCTCAAGGCCACGGAGCCCGGGCTGTTCGGCGTGTGGGCGCACAACGGCGAGGTGCGCACGGCCCGGCTGCTGAGCGAGCGCGACGCGGCCAAGCACAGGCTGCTGGTGCTGGTCAAGGACAACGGCGAGCCGCCGCTCTCGGCCAGCGTCACGCTGCACGTGCTGCTGGTGGACGGCTTCTCGCAGCCCTACCTGCCGGCCCCTGAAGCGGAAGCGGCGGACGCGGCCCCGGCCGCCCCGCTCACCGTCTACTTAGTGGTCGCCTTGGCGTCGGTGTCGTCGCTCTTCGTCTTCTCGGTGCTAGTGTTCGTCGCGGTGCGGCTGTGTTGGAGGGGCAGGGCGGCCTCGGTGGGTCGCTGCTCGGTGCCCGAGGGCCACCTTCCGGGCCACCTGGTGGACGTCAGCGGCACGGGGACCCTGTCCCAGAGCTACCAGTACGAGGTGTGTCTGACGGGAGGCTCCGGGTTAAATGAGTTTAAATTCTTGAAGCCGATTCTCCCCAACCTCCCGACCCAGGGCGCTGGTGAAGAAATAGAGGAAAACGCCAACTTCCGGAATAGCTCTGGATTCAGCTAGGGATCTCATCATGATGCAAGGTATTTGTCATTTATCTCTAATTTCCCCAGATACCGAATTTGAGGGCGTCATGGAGAAAAATTCCATCTTCCGATATAGCCTTGATTTCCTTTTTGTAATGTATTAGTCCAGTTAACTTTCCCTTGTCCAATTTTTGAAAACTAAATTCTGTTGTCATTGCATTTATTTATAGTGTGCCATTCCAAATCCTTGCATGCTGTTGATTTTCCTGAAATTTTTGCTCCTTCCGTTGGTACTTGTTGCAATGAACTGTCTTAATAAAATATTGTTTTCTCTATATTCATTCTGTTTCATCACGCTCTAAGTTATTTGATGCTAAATAGCAAAAATTTAAAATGTTTAAATATTCATTTTGTTTGCAAAGGAATACATTCATATAACAAATATAATACGTGAGAAAGCATGATGAAAACCAACACTTCTATTTACACTTCTTTCCTAGCTCTCATCCTACTGGCAAATAATTCTTTAAATGAATATTTTATTTCAATTATAACATACATACAGAAAAGTGAAAAATCCTTAACACAGCTCACTGTATTTTCAGAAAGTGAACATACTTGGTATCAGCATCTTGAAGAAACGAAACATTATTAGCATCCCAGGTGCCACACAAATTACCCCTTAAAATCACTACCAGCTCATGTATAACAAATATCTCAACTTCCAATACTATAGTTCAGTTTTGCCTGTTTTGAATTTATATAAATGGAATAGTAGAGTGTGAACTGTTTTGCATCTGGCTTCTCAACAATATGTTTATGACATTTATCCGTGATACTGCTTTTAATTTTAGTTCTTCATTCTTGTTGCTGTATAGTATTCCACTGTATGAATATGTCACAATTTATAACCCATCTTACTGTATGTGGATATTGGGGTTGGTGCAACGTTTGGCTGTTTGAATAATGCTGCTATAAACATTCTCTTACATGTCCTTCAACAAACATGTATATGCATTTCTGTTGGGTATATACCTAAGGGTGGAATTACTACTCATTTAGTAAGTGCATGTCCACTTTTAGTAGATATTTCCAAATCGTTTTCCAAAGTGGTTGTTCCAGTTTACATTGCTTTCAGCAGTGTCTGGATATACCAGTTCCTCAGCATTCCTGCCAACACCTGGTATTATCTGTTTTTCATTTTATCCCTTTGGAAAGCACTTTTAAACCTTCATTTTCTAACTTTTTAAACACTTTATCACTAAAGAATATGTTTGTAACTTTTTCGTAAACTTTAAACAATTAATTTCATGCTATTGTTGTTTGGTATCTGGTACTTAAAATTTCTCTCATACATCCTTCACATATAGCTGTCTCACTATTTTCTGTTACTTCTCTGCTCAAACTGAAAGCTCCATTTATTGTTCCACTAACAACAGTTTCTTTTGATTTTCTTGGATGAAAGAAACTAATAGAATTCTTATTTTTCCTGTTACTTGTTTTTCCCTTATACTTTCAAACCTCTCAAAAATGCGCTTTTACTTTTATATAGTTAGGGTTAATGACCCATTCTACAACTGTAGCTAAGAATTCCTTGTTTGTCTATAGATGTTTTAAAACCTGAAAAGCAATGTTAAAATTTTACTTTTAATGACCATATAAATTATGAATGCCCTGCAGGTAAAGATCACCAGGAACACATTATATCAGAACATTATAGTCAGTAAAGGTGGGTTTACTGACTTATAATGAGGGAGACTGCACACCATGGGGAACCATGGGTCAACTAAGTAACAGTGCCCTACAAAGGAGTTAGAGGATTTGGGCTTATGTTAGGTGATTGCGGTAGGGTTCAAGAAAGTCTCCTTCTTTCCTTCTTCTTCTTTTTTTTTAATTCCTTCTCTTTGCTACAGTATATCCTCTAGTGGCTTCTTAAGAGAGAGTGCACAAAAATAAACTTTCTCTGTCTCTGCATATCTGAAAATGCATTTAGTTTTCACTTCCACTTCATAAATGTCTTACATGTTACTTATGTCATTCAATGTTTTATACATTCTAACGATTCGTGCCTTTTCATATCTGGGATTTTTTCATCTCTAGTATTATTTCCTTAATAATTGTATTCCTAACTTTAGCTTGTTATGTTTGTCTGAGACTTGTACTTGTTGGATATTAAACATGTTAAATTGTTTCTCTATCTTTCTTATATTTCTCTTTTACATCTTTGGTTTTTCCTCTATATCCCAACTTAGAGTTAGTCCCTCATTTTATTTTGAGTATTTTTATTGAATTTTTTTTGAATTTTTAATTTTAGTGGCATATTTAAATCCCGAAGAGTTTTCTTATTATCTGATTGTGTCTTTTCCATAGTAGCACTTGGGATTTTCAAAGTTCACTTTATTTCCTGAATGATCTGTTTCCTGGAGGTTGCATTTCTCTTTTTGTGTTTCTGTGTCATTTGTGGTTTTCATATGTCTGGTGATAGATTATCTGTTCATATGTAAGAAAAAGAAACTGAGTAGCTGGTGTGTAGCAATTGCTGTTTTCTCTTCTCTGCTTTGTTTTTATTCAAGATTTTTTTTGATGTGGACCATTTTTAAGTTCTTTATTGAATTTGTTACAGTATTGCTTCTGTTTTATGTTTTGGTTTCTCGGCTGTGAGGCATGTGGGTTCTTAGCTCCCTGACCAGGGATCAAACCTGCATCCCCTGCATTGGAAGGTGAAGTGTTAACCACTGGACTACCAGGGAAGTCCCAAGTCTTCTCTGCTTTTGTGTGATAAGGTGGTCTGCACCCAAGTTTCTGTCCTGAGTGGAAATTTTGACATGGTGCTCCATGTGAGGTAGTGCAGAGCCAGGTTTATAAAATATCAGACTTGACTTTAAGGGGCATTGTGATGAATGGGCAAAGAACTCTTTTCAGGATGTGGCCCGGCAAGTGTCAGGAATAAATATCCTAGTGTTCTCCAAAAAATTTTCTTTTATTTCTTTAGAAATGAGCCTTAATGTTTTTGAAGGAAGGTTTGGAGGGAAACTAATAATTATTAAAATTATATGTTACATACAATGTATTATTATTATTACTATTATACAATTTCTATGCACCTTACTGTTTTCTAAATTCTTTACACATATCTCATTTAATCCTCAAAATAATGGTACAATTGGTATGCCAATTTTAGAGATGAACAAACTGGACATACAGAATTAAAGTAACTTGCCCAAGGCTACCTAGCTAGTAAGTGGTGGAATCAGGATTTGAGTCCAGGCAGCCTGACCCTAAAGACATTACTTTTTTGTTTTTATTTTTTTCTATTTTGAAATCTATTAAACATTCCAAAAAGTGTATACAATGTATATGTGCAGTTTAAAATAAAAATAATAAAATGTTCATCACCCAGCTTAAGAATTAGAACAATACCAAGACCTTGGAAATCCCTGTGTGCCTCCATGATAACATCTTCCACCCTCATTATAATCAACCACTATCCTGAATTTTTAATTAATTACTTGTTATTCTTTGTAATTATATCAGATATACATATATAGCTAAATAATACATTGTTTGATTTTTGTCTGTCTTTGAAATTTATATAAATGGATTCATGTAGTATGGATCATCTGTGGGCTTGCTTTTTTCAATCATTATGGTATTGAATTCATCCATGTTAATGCAGTTCATTCATTTACATCACTCTACAGTATTCCACTATATAAATACACCTTCACCTTTAAATTCATTTTAATGTTGATTGACTTTTGGGTTGCTCCAAGAGTTTTGTTACCATAATAATACCGCTATAAGCATTCTTGAATACATCTCCTCATGCACTTGAGCAAGAGTTCCTTTTGGGTACAGGCACATCTAGGAAGGTACTACCTGGGTCATAACAACAACTAGAAAGATATCGAAGTGAGTAAAATAGACTATTAAAAGATGCCAACACCAAGATGAAAGAGATGTTGGAAATATCTGAGAATGATTTTTAAGTGGACTGAAAAATGCCTCAATGAGCAATTATAAACATGCTTGAAACAAAAGAAAAAATATTCTCAGAAAAGAAATGTAAAGTGGCAGCAAGGAAATAAAGAAATATAAAGGAATACCAATGGAATTTTTACAAATTAAAAATACAATCATTGAAATGAAAAACAGTAGATGAGCTCAACAACAGGAAGACAAAGAGTCAGGGAACTAGAAGATAGAACAATAGCAATTATGTACCCAATTTGAGCAAAAGAGAGAAAACAGAGTGTAAAAATTAACAGAGGCTCAGGGACCTGTTGGACAATACCAAGAGATCTAATATTTGTGTCACTGGAATTCCAGAAGGAGAGGAGAAGACTTTCCAAATGTGGCAAAAGATAGAGACCCAGAGATTCAAGAAGTCAAACAAATCCAAAGCAAGATAAACAAACAAACAAAAAATTTATACCAAAAGACACAGTCAAATTTCTGAAAACTAAAAAGAAGGAAAAGATCTTAAAAGCAGCAAGAAAGAAATGACACATTACCCATAGGGCAATAACTATCTGAATGAGAGTAGATTTCTCATCAGAAACCATGGATGTCAGAAGAAAATGGTGTATTTTCCAAGTGGTGAAAGAAAAGAAAAATTAACCCAGAATTCTATGTCCAGTGAAAATATCCTCCTGGAAGAAATTGGTTGCCAGTAGGCCTACCCTAAAAAAAAAAATTAAAAAAAAAAGGCTAAAGGGAGTTCTCCAAACAGAAAGGAATCAATAAAAAAAGGAATCTTGGAACATCAGGACAGAAGGAAGAACACAGTAAACAAAAATATGGGTAATCACAATAGACTTTCCTTTTCCTTTTTAGAATTTAGTTTTCTAAATTATGTTTCACGGTTGAATCCAAAATTATAATACTGTCTGATATAGTTCAAAATGTATGTAGAGGAAATATTTAAGACAATATAAATGGGGGAGAGTAAAGGGAGGAAGGTTTTCAACCCTTCTCTTGAACTGGTAAAATGACAACCAGTAAACTGTGATAAGTTATGTGTGGGCCAACCACTATAAAAGCTATACAAAGTGATACACTAAAACCCACTATAGAGAAATCAAAGTAGAATTCTAAAAAACATTCTAATAACCCACAAGAAGACAGGAAAAAGAAAATGGAGAAAGAAAAGATAGACAAATAAAAAATAAAATGGCAGACTTAAGCTTTAACGTATCAGTAATTATATTAAATGTAAGTGGTCTGAACACACCAATTAAAACAGAGATGGGCAGAATGGGTTTTTAAAAATGACCAACCATATGCTGTCTATAGGAAACTTCACTTCAAATATAATGATACAGGGGCTTCCCTGGTGGCACAGTGGTTAAGAATCCTCCTGCCAGTGCAGGGGACACAGCGTCGAGCCCTGGTCTGGGAAGATCCCACAGGCTGTGGAGCAACTAAGCCCGTGAACCACAACTATTGAACCTGCGCTCTAGAGCCCATGAGCCACAACTACTGAAGCCTGCTCACCTAGAGCCCATGCTCTGCAACAAGAGAAGCCACTGCAGTGAGAAGCCCACACACCACAACAAAGAGTAGCCCCCACTTGCCACAACTAGAGAAAACCCATGCGCAGCAATGAAGACCCAATGCAGCCAAAAATTAATTAATTAATTAATTAGAAAATATATATAATGATACAGGCAAATTGAAAATAAAAAGATAGAAAAATATATTATGCAAAGAAAATGACATTGGAGATATAGTAGGACATTATATAATGATAAAAGAAGACATAGAAAGCCTAAATATGTACACACCAAACAACAGAGTTGAAAAATATGTGAAGCAAAACCTGATAGAACTGAAAGGAGAAACAGATCCACAATTAAAGTTGGAGACTTAAACACCCTCTCTCAACCCTATCTCAACTGACAGAACAACTAGGCAGAAAATCAGTGAGAGTACAGAAAACTCAATACCATCAACCAACATATTTATAGAACACCCACCCAAGAACTCCAGAATACACATCCTTTTCAAATGCTCAGAGAACATATACAAGACAGACCATTTAAACAAGTCCATAATATAAACTTCAACCAATTTTTAAAAATTGAAATCATACAGCATGGGTTCTCCAACCACAATGGAATCAAACTAAAAATCAACAGAAAAATAACAGGAAAATCTTCAAACACTTGGAAACTAAACAACACACTTCTAACTAATCCATGGGTCAAACACAAAGTCTCAAGGGAAAAATTTCAAATATATTGAAGTGAATGATCTTCCCCAACCATTTCAGATTTCAAATGTGTTTAGCATCAAACTGTTTATATTTTAAAACTTTTCTGCTGCATATATCACATCAGTTGAAAGGTTTTCATAAGTTATTGGCTTATATATCATTTCTGTCTTTTCCCTGAATAATTGTGTTTTTCCTTGCACATAACTAAATTTAGAAAGATTTCCAAGAGGTTCAATCCATCCTTGAAGTTTAGTCTTTATCTTTCATTTTTAATAACTTGAAGATTTTTTAAATGTTATAATGGAATGAAAGGAAAACAAACACATGTGGCATATAAATGGAAATCAGCTTGATCAGCTATGCAACAGTTATAAGTTAACTAAATAAAATTAAGTTTAACACACTTTACAATGTTTCATCAGTTAAAGTACTATTTCAACTCACTGGTAATAATACAACTAAATTAATCTTGAAATGGTCACTTCAAATTAGCATACATAAGCAAGAAAGAGCATGGGACACGGTGATTTTTTACATTGTTTACCTTTCTGTGCTGTGTCCAGAGGAGACCAATATTTTGCCACATAATTATTAAAATTAACCTGGAAAATATAATTAAGACAGTTCCCAGTGAATCATGGAAACGTTCATTATCTTTAACACTGATGGATCCATTTGTTAAAAATGATACAGTTAAGATTGGTGCATTTCAATTTGTGTAAACATTATCTTAAGAAAAGAACTATACAGTACTGGCACAAAAACAGAAATATAGATCAATGGAACAGAATAGAAAACCCAGAGATAAACCCATGCACATATGGTCACCTTATCTTTGATAAAGGAGGCAAGAATATACAGTGGAGAAAAGACAGCCTCTTCAATAAGTGGTGCTGGGGAAACTGGACAGCTACATGTAAAAGAATGAAATTAGAACACTCCCTAACACCATACACAAAAATAAACTCAAAATAGATTGAAGACCTAAATGTAAGGCCAGACACTATAAAACTCTTAGAGGGGGCTTCCCTGGTGGCGCAGTGGTTGAGAGTCCGCCTGCCGATGCAGGAGACACGGGTTCGTGCCTCGGTCCGGGAAGATCCCACATGCCGCGGAAAGACTAGGCCCGTGAGCCATGGCCGCTGAGCCTGCGCGTCCCGCAACGGGAGAGGCCACAACAGTGAGAGGCCCGCGTACCACAAAAAAAAAAAAAAAAAAAAAAAAAAAACTCTTAGAGGAAAACATAGGCAGAACACTCTATAACATACTTTTTGACCCACCTCCTAGAGAAATGGAAATAAAAACAAAAATAAACAAATGGGACCTAATGAAAGTTAAAAGCTTTTGCACAGCAAAGAAAACCATAAACAAGATGAAAAGACAACCCTCAGAATGGGAGAAAATATTTGCAAATGAAGCAACTGGCAAAGGATTAATCTCCAAAATTTACAAGCAGCTCATGCAGCTCAATATGAAAAAAACAAAAAGCCTAATCCGAAATTGGGCAGAAGACCTAAACAGACATTTCTCCAAAGAAGATATGCAGATTGCCAACAAACACATGAAAGAATGCTCAACATCATTAATCATTAGAGAAATGCAAATCAAAACTACAATGAGATATCATCTCACACCGGTCAGAATGGCCATCATCAAAAAATCTACAAACAATAAATGCTGGAGAGGGGGTGGAGAAAAGGGAACATTCTTGCACCGCTGGTGGGAATGTGAATTGGTACAGCCAGTATGGAGAACAGTATGGAGGTTCCTTAAAAAACTAAAAATATAACTACCCTACGACCCAGCAATCCCACTACTGGGCATAGACCCTGAGAAAACCATAATTCAAAAAGAGTCATGTACCACAATGTTCATTGCAGCTCTATTTACAATAGCCAGGACATGGAAGCAACCTAAGTGTCCATCAACAGATGAATGGATAAAGAAGATATGGCACATATATACAATGGAATATTACTCAGCCATAAAAAGAAACGAAATTGAGATTTGTAGTGAGGTGAATGGACCTAGAGTCTGTCATACAGAGTGAAGTAAGTCAGAAAGAGAAAAACAAATACCGTATGCTAACACATATATATGGAATCTAAAAAACAAAAAAAAAATGGTCATGAAGAACCTAGAAGCAAGATGGGAATAAAGACACAGACCTACTAGAGAATGGACTTGAGGATACGGGGAGGGGGAAGGGTAAGCTGGGACAAAGTGAGAGAGTGGCATGGACATATATACACTACCAAACGTAAAATAGATAGCTAGTGGGAAGCAGCCGCATAGCACAGGGAGATCAGCTCGGTGCTTTGTGACCACCTAAAGGGGTGGGATAGGGAGGGTGGGAGGGAGGGAGATGCAAGAGGGAAGAGATATGGGGATATATGTATATGTATAGGTGATCCACTTTGTTATAAAGCAGAAACTAACACACCATTGTAAAGCAATTATACTCCAATAAAGATGTTAAAAAAAGAAAAAAAGAAAATAACTATACAAAAAAAAAACACTGAGTGGGAGGCATAAAGTGGAGGAAAAAGTACAGATGAAACAAGACAGAATGTTGTGAAGCTGGGTGATGTGTACATGCAAGTTTATGCTGTTTACTTTGTATGTGTTGAACTTTTTCCATAATAAAGACTTGAAATGAATTATTCCTTGTGAGACGTTTGTAAAAGCAAAGTCAATTCAACTCTAGCCGATCAAATCAAAGCAACTGAGAAGCATTTTCCTGTTGGAATCTAATGTAATCCACTTTCCAAAAAGGCAGTTTCTTCACATACCCAACTGATATCTTTTGGGGTTACATTAAGATACTATCTTCTTGGGGCTTCCCTGGTGGTGCAGTGGTTAAGAATCCGCCTGCCAATGCAGGGGACATGGATTCGAGCCCTGGCCTGGGAAGATCCCACATGCCACAGAGCAACTAAGCCTGTGCGCCACAGATACTGAGCTTTCACTCTAGAGCCCGTGAGCCACAACTACTGAGCCCTTGTGCCACAACTACTGAAGCCCGCAGGCCGGAGAGCCCGTGCTCTGCAACAAGAGAAGCCACTGCAATGAGAAGCTGGTGCACCGCAATGAAGAGTAGCTCCTGCTCGCGACAACTAGAGAAAGCCCGTGCACAGCAACAAAGACCCAATGTAGCCAAAAAAAAAAAAGTTTTTTTTTAAAAAAGAGGGGCTTCCCTGGTGGCGCAGTGGTTAAGAATCCACCTGCCAATGCAGGGCACATGGGTTCGAGCCCTGGTCCAGGAAGATCCCACATGCCTCAGAGCAACTAAGCCTGTGCACCACAATTATTGAACCTGCGCTCTAGAGCCCACGAGCCACAACTACTGAAGCCCCCGCGCCTAGAGCCCGTGCTCTGCAACAAGAGAAGCCACCGCAATGAGAAGCTCACGCACGGCAATGAAGAGTAGCCCCCGCTTGCCACAACTAGAGAAAGCCCGCGTGCAGCAACGAAGATCCAACGCAGCCAAAAATAAATAAATTTTAAAAAAAGAGGAAACCAAAGAAGATAACAAAAAGATACTATCTTCTTTCTCTCTATCATAACAGGTAATGCTCTCACAGACACTTCAATGATCTAACTTGATTTTTTACACATACTGTACTAATAATTAAGATTTGCTTTAAAATGAAAAAATATTTTAATAAGCTGTATTTGAGGATGCCTGCAGGCAAAGAGAGTGAATAAAGGACACTGTGGATGTCAGCGATGCCATTAAGTTGGAATCAGAACTCAGACTGCCCACTGAAAGGAGGAAGCATTTAGGATTGAGCTAGAAATAATTTTGTTTCAGAGAAGAAACTAAACCCATCTAAGATGTTTATGATTGTTGGTTTTACTTCATCAGTGTATTTTGTTATTCAGATCCTCAAGGAAGTCTGTTCTCAGTAACATTTATCAAGTGAAACAAAATGATCTTAATTTTATCCTTCTGGGTAGATAGAGGTGCTTTTCAACTACAAAATGACTTCATCTGTTCAGAGTTTAGATTTATTTACCTTTATTTATTTTAGCTAGAGTTGAAGTATTTTGAAAAATATCATTTTTAATCCTCCATATTCACTCCTTACCTGAAGTGAATTTTGCTTGAACTCGATTGATTTCACCTCTCAATAAATATGAAATCATTCTTAAATGAATTATGTTTGGTGTATTTTGTGTACTCAGATATGCACTGACCCATTTAATGTATTCTCAGGAAGTTTAGAGATACATTTTCCAATTTATCTGAGCAGAAATTGGTGAGCTGTGAATGAATATAGCCATGATGAACCATCATTGAATTCCAAGGTATCCACTCAAATATAATTCACCTTTCACACTACCTTATTTGGTCTATATTTATAGGACCTAGTGTCATCCTTGTTGTGAGAGACTGGTAGAGGTGATTCTTGAATGTTTGTTTTCTGCATTGCATATGCTCTTACAACAGGGCAATATATTTGGACCTTGAGTAATTACTTAATATAGCAGGGAAATTTAACCCAAAAGTTACAATAAAATGAAGACCACTAATAAAATCATGACCATTTCTACCCATACAAAAATGAAGGGAATCCTAAAATGCTTACTTATGACAGATACCTGATTGCTCCTAGTCCCTCTTTTAAATACTTTAATTTGATTAGATACTTCTATCATAAGTATTTCTTGGCCTCAATTTTCCTAATAGCCTAATTGTTCCCTGTACTGTGCAGGTGTGCCCACAAAACAAAGTAAGTATGTTGTTCATATCATATTATTAGCCATATAATTTAGAGAATGATTGTGTATTTTAAGATTGGTCTTGCTAACCAACTTTTACATTTTGTATAGTTTGTTGATGGGACAATTAAATAGTATACTTGGATTCAGAAATTACACTGCTCCTCAGAGATAAACTGCACTGCCAATGAATAAAAGTTGGTTATAGGAAGTTTACATTACCTGAGGGAATGATTCTTAAATGTGTTAGTTTGCATCAGAATCACTTAAGAAGTAAGACTGAAGTGCAAATTTCTGTTAGTACTGCCAGAGAATTTGATTCAAGTTCTAGAGGGGAGCTCAGGAATTGACTTTGAAAAAACACCCCGAGACTCCCAGGTAAGTCTTTATGCATGTGTTTCACACACTACAGTTTGAGAAACACTGACTTTTAAAAAAACCTTTTAATGCTCAGATTTTGGATGTGGTGTTGACCTGCAGCACCCCACGAAGTTATTAATTTGAACGCATGGTGGCAGTGCAGGCTAAGAGAGTGGATAAAAGCTCTGCATTCAGTGGACTCCATTTCACGGAGAAACCCAAGAAAAAAATACAGAACACACAGCTAAAGCTAAGATAGAAGTGTTCGGGGAGTGGACGCCACCAGACAAATTATAAGAACGAATTTGAAATTTTATAGCAGACATTTTGGAGGGTCAACGGCGGACGTGGTGATTGGGATTGGAAAAGGATTTTTCCTCTGGAACCAGACATAACAATGGAGATGGTGCAAACAAAAGTACATCATAAGAAAAGGCAAGTGGTGATCTTTATTATATTGATTCTTTTGTGGGAGGCAGGTTCAGAATCGATTCAGTACTCTATACTGGAGGAGACAGAAAGTGGCACATTTGTGGCCAACCTGACAAAGGACCTGGGACTCACAATGGGAGAGCTCGCTGCCCGGGCCGCCCGAGTTGTTTTTAAAGGGAATAGGCAGTATTTGCAGTTTGATCCAGAGACCTATGATTTGCTGCTAAATGAAAAACTGGACCGGGAGGAGCTTTGCGGCTCTACTGAGCCCTGTGTGCTACCCTTCCAAGTGTTACTGGAAAATCCCTTGCAGTTTTTTCAGGCTGCCTTGCTAATTAGAGATATAAATGACCACGCCCCAGAGTTCCCCGCTAGAGAAATGCTACTAAAAATATCAGAAATTACTATGCCAGGAAAGGTATTTCCTTTGAAAATGGCACAGGATTTAGACGCTGGTAGCAACAGCCTTCAGAGCTACAAAATCAGCTCCAATCCTCACTTCCACGTTCTCACTCGGAACCGCAAGGACGGCAGGAAGTCCCCAGAGCTCGTACTGGACAAGGCGTTGGACCGTGAGGAGCAGCCCGAGCTCAGGCTAATCCTCACAGCGCTGGATGGCGGGTCTCCGCCCCGGTCTGGGACCACAAAAATTCAGATCGTGGTCTTGGACAGCAATGACAACGCCCCCGAGTTTGCTCAGGAATTCTATGAGGCCCAAGTCCCTGAAAATAGCTCCCTGGGCTCTCTGGTTCTCACCGTCTCAGCGAGAGATTTAGACGCAGGATCCTTTGGGCAGGTATCTTATGCCCTATTTCAAGTCGATGATGTTAACCAACCCTTCGAAATAAACGCAAATACGGGAGAAATTCGACTGAGAAAGACATTGGATTTTGAGGAATTTCAATCATATCAGGTGGATGTTGAGGCCACAGATGGTGGGGGACTATCAGGAAAATGCAGTTTAGTCATCAAGGTCCTGGACGTGAATGACAATGCTCCCGAACTGACTATGTCGTCACTTACCAACCCCATCCCTGAAAACCTGCCTGAGATCATAGTGGCAGTTTTCAGCGTATCGGATGCAGATTCTGGACATAACCAACAGGTTACTTGTTCTATAGATGACAATCTCCCCTTTTTTCTAAGAACATCCGTTGAAAATTTCTACACCTTGGTAACAGAAGGAGCGCTGGACAGAGAGAGCAGAGCCGAGTACAACATCACCATCACCGTCACTGACATGGGAACCCCCAGGCTGAAAACCGAGCACAACATAACCGTGCTGGTGTCCGACGTCAACGACAACGCCCCCGCCTTCACCCAGACCTCCTACACCCTGTCCGTCCGCGAGAACAACAGCCCCGCCCTGCACATTGGCAGCGTCCGCGCCACAGACAGAGACGCGGGCGCCAACGCCCAGGTTACCTATTCGCTGCTGCCGCCCCTCGACGCGCACGTGCCCCTGGCCTCCCTGGTGTCCATCAACCCGGACAACGGCCACCTGTTCGCCCTGAGGTCCCTGGACTACGAGGCCCTGCGGGCGTTCGAGTTCCGCGTGGGCGCCGCCGACCGCGGCTCGCCCGCGCTCAGCAGCCAGGCGCTGGTGCGCGTGCTCGTGGCGGACGACAACGACAACGCGCCCTTCGTGCTATACCCGCTGCAGAACGCCTCGGCGCCCTGCACCGAGCTGGTGCCCAGGGCGGCCGAGGCGGGCTACCTGGTGACCAAGGTGGTGGCGGTGGACGGCGACTCGGGCCAGAACGCCTGGCTGTCGTACCAGCTGCTCAAGGCCACGGAGCCCGGGCTGTTCGGCGTGTGGGCGCACAACGGCGAGGTGCGCACGGCCCGGCTGCTGAGCGAGCGCGACGCGGCCAAGCACAGGCTGCTGGTGCTGGTCAAGGACAACGGCGAGCCGCCGCTCTCGGCCAGCGTCACGCTACACGTGCTGCTGGTGGACGGCTTCTCGCAGCCCTACCTGCCGGCCCCTGAAGCGGAAGCGGCGGACGCGGCCCCGGCCGCCCCGCTCACCGTCTACCTGGTGGTGGCCTTGGCGTCGGTGTCGTCGCTCTTCCTCTTTTCGGTGCTGGTGTTCATCGCGGTGCGGCTGTGCAGGAGGGGCGGGGCGGCCTCGGTGAGTCGCTGCTCGGTGCCCGAGGGCCACTTTCCGGGCCACCTGGTGGACGTCAGCGGCACGGGGACCCTGTCCCAGAGCTACCAGTACGAGGTGTGTCTGACGGGAGGCCCTGGGACCAGCGAGTTCAAGTTTCTGAAACCTATTCACCCTAACTTCCCTCCCCAGGGCACTAGGAGGGAAATGGAGGAAAACCCCACCGTTCGGAATAGTTTCCTGTTCAGTTAAGTATCGGATTATTCTATTAAACCCTACTTAATAAGTTAGAAATCTCTTTTAAGTTAAACCTACATGTTACTAATGCATAATACTGACGGTCCGTTTTCCTGATTATTTTATTACTGTTCCTTAGGGTGAAATTTAAAAAAATCAGGTACTGGGTATGCACAGTATTTTCCCTATATTATCGTTAGTAGTTTTTAAAAATTACTCTCACTCAAGTATATTTGAAAATTTGAACAAAAGTAAATTTTTATTTGCATTATTTAAACAATTTTTAATTGAATAATCTATCCTTTTTACAAAAATTATATTCCAAAGTCCTTAAGATTGTATTTCTAAGTAGTGGTGACAATTGTCATCACTACTGCTATGTAGGGAAAAAGTTTTAATGTATTTAATCAAATATTTAAAATTTTAATGTGATATTATTGAATGTATTTGATATTATTTAAAATGGAACTGGGCTTAACTAAATTATATTTAGCTGTGTTCTGTGTCCAAATAAGTGAACTATCATGGCTCTTTTGTCAGGGATGATTACCAATCAATTCAATAAGTGTAGGGAACACTTACTGTTTTGTATTCCCAGTATAAGTTTAGGGTAACTAAAGTGTGGAAAACTAAAGATAAACGCTAAAGATGACTAAATGCTAAAATAGCCATTCATATTTATGTGTATTTCAGTATACCACAATAGCCAATACATATTTTCTATGAATATAGACTTAACAAAATTATCAACACATTAAATTAGTTTGTGAGCTTCATATAAGAATATGCTGGCCCTTTTAAAACAACACCAAGCCAATTATAAATGCTTAATAAATATTTGCTAAATGTTATTAACATACCAATAGTGAATTTAAAAAAATAACTTTCAAGGAATTAGTAATACTAATATTCTCTTTACAATATAGTATCCTTGCCAATAAGTGAAATTATTAAATATCACTGTTTTAACTTTCCTTCTAAACAGAAAACATCCTTGTTCACCCTAATCTCTATTACAGAATATAAAGTGCTTGAGAGTACATTTTATCTCCTTGTCTTTGTCTAACAGTTTGCAAGTTCAGAGGTATTTTGGGTAAAATCCAAATTATACTTTTCAAACTCCTCCTCCTTCTATATGTGTGATAACTGCCAAGCCCTAAGTAAGTTATGAGCAGCAGGTTACTAGCTTATGTCAGATTTTCCCTTCCAGCCCTGTGTATGCACCATTTATCTTTATTAACCACAAAATCATTTACTTTCACAGTTTAACCCATATTTGATTTTATTTTTGTTGGTTATATTTGTAGTATTTTATGAAATATCCCTCTTTACAAGGTCCCATCAAAGTCTGGCAGTGACAATTGAGTGAATATTTTCTTTTTATCCTTAATTAAAATGGAACTGGGCTTAACTAAATTATATTTAGCTGTGTTCTGTGTCCAAATAAATGAACTATCATGGCTCTTTTGTCAGGGATGATTACTGATCAATTCAATGAGTGTAGGGAACCCTTACTGTTTTGTATTACCAGATATTTCCCCTCTCCTCCTTCATTCTTCTTTGGGGGAACTGCTTCTTACTCCAACCACATGGCTTTACTTGTTGCAGTGGATTTTTTCAGTAACCCCATCTGCACAGTTCCAGAGGGTGTACACTGGGATGGGCCCTGTCCAATGCTGAGAGGTCAAAACCCTTCCCTAGAAAGTATATGTTTGACTTCATTGGCTTTATTGCCTTCTTCATGTTTGCAGAAAGACACTGCCTGAATTCAGAACTTACTTATTTCCAATAAAACAAATGGGCATTTCTTCTCAACTTTAGTGAGCTATGCACACAATGAGTTTATGAAGGAAAAAAAATTCCCCAAGGTTATGTATACAGAGACTGAAAAGAAATCACATTTTTCAGAAGTTACAGGCACACTGCAATTTGACTGGGAGTAGAAACTGGATTTAAAATGTTATAACTTCTTCTAACACGATAGAACAAATTCGTATTTTTGTAATAGAATGTAAGCTCCTGCGAGCAAGAATTTTTGTGTTTAATTTACCGCTTTATCCTGAGAAGCTAGAAAAATTCCTGCACAGAGAAATACTTATTAAATAAATAAATAAAATTATCTTGAGCCCAGTTTTGTCTACTGAACTTGTACCTTTATAGAGAAGATGAATATATAGATAAATAGGTATTACTTTGCTCTCACAACTGTTGTTAGATACTTGAACAAAACTGCATCACAGGTGAGGGGGAAAGGAGTTTATAACACTCTATGACCCAAAAGGTGTTCAATGCAGTTTAGCTATTATTACGTTACTCTTTGAAATAAAGACTACCTGAAGTTGTGAAGCAGAACGCTTGGTGGCGCTGCAGGTTAAGAGAGTGAAAAACTGTCGCTGCATGCTCCCAGACTCCATAAAAACCGATCCGTTTCTGGCAGCTCACAAAGGAAACATTCACACTGATGGGTAAAGATTTCAGAGAGGCAGCTATCCCCCTGTCAACGTTAAGAGCTAACTCAAGATTACTGAACCAAGATAGCAGAGTTGGCTGCAAAACAAGTATTTTGTGATTAAATACTGCATCTTTTAGACCCGGAGGAACCATGGAGACGCCGCTACCCAAAGCGACGCAAAAAAGGCAAGTGACTGCCATTATTATTCTATTACTATTGTGGGAGGTGGGTGGTGCGGTCATTAAGTATTCCATTCTAGAAGAGAGACACAGCGGCTCATTTGTGGCCAACCTAGCAAAAGATCTGGGGTTGGGCTTAGGAGAGCTGGCCTCGCGGGGCGCCCGGATTCTTTCCAAAGGGAATAAACAGCATTTGCAGGTCGAGCACAAGAGTGGGAATTTGCTCCTAAAAGAAAAACTGGACCGGGAAGAGTTGTGCGGTGACATGGATCCATGTATACTGCATTTCCAGGTGTTACTGAAAAACCCGGTGCAGTTTATTCAAGGTGAATTACAGCTCCAAGACGTAAATGACCATGCCCCTGAGTTCCTGGAAAATGAAATCCTACTGAAAATCTCAGAAAGTAGCCATACAGGAACCGCATTTCCTTTGAAAATAGCTCAAGATTTAGATGTGGGCAGTAACACAGTTCAGAACTACACAATTAGCACCAACTTCCATTTCCACCTTTTCACTCGAAATCGCAGCGACGGCAGGAAATACCCGGAGCTGGTGCTGGCCAAAGAGCTGGACCGTGAGGAGCAGCCAGAGCTCAGGTTAACCCTCACGGCGCTGGATGGTGGGTCACCGCCAAAGACTGGGACTTCCCAGGTTCTCATCATGGTCCTGGACATAAATGACAACGCCCCTGAATTTGCTCAGCAGCTCTACGAGGTGCAGGTCCCAGAGAACAGCCCTATAGGCTCCCTTGTCATCACTGTCTCTGCCAGAGATTTGGATGCTGGGACCCACGGAGAGCTCTCCTACTCATTTTTCCAATCATCAAATCAAGTCATTCAGGCCTTTGAAATCAACACAGTAACGGGGGATATTCGATTAAAAAAAATGTTGGATTTTGAGGAAATTCGATCTTACCGTATGGAAATTGAGGCCTCAGACGGCGGGGGTCTTTCAGGAAAATGCACTGTAGCCATAGAAGTGACGGATGTAAACGACAACGCCCCTGAATTGACCATGTCATTACTCATGAATGATATCCCAGAAAACACCCCTGACACTGTGGTCGCTATTTTCGGAATTTCAGATCCAGACGCCGGGGACAATGGCAAAATGATGTGTTACATCCAAAACCATCTCCCATTCCTTCTGAAAATTTCTGTAGAAAATTTCTACACCTTGGTAACAGAAGGAGCGCTGGACAGAGAGAGCAGAGCCGAGTACAACATCACCATCACAGTCACAGATATGGGAACCCCCAGGCTGAAAACCGAGCACAACATAACCGTACTGGTGTCCGACGTCAACGACAACGCCCCCGCCTTCACCCAGACCTCCTACACCCTGTCCGTCCGCGAGAACAACAGCCCCGCCCTGCACATCGGCAGCGTCCGCGCCACAGACAGAGACGCGGGCGCCAACGCCCAGGTCACCTACTCGCTGCTGCCGCCCCTCGACGCGCACGTGCCCCTGGCCTCCCTGGTGTCCATCAACCCGGACAACGGCCACCTGTTCGCCCTGAGGTCCCTGGACTACGAGGCCCTGCGAGCGTTCGAGTTCCGCGTGGGCGCCGCCGACCGCGGCTCGCCCGCGCTCAGCAGCCAGGCGCTGGTGCGCGTGCTCGTGGCGGACGACAACGACAACGCGCCCTTCGTGCTGTACCCGCTGCAGAACGCCTCGGCGCCCTGCACCGAGCTGGTGCCCAGGGCGGCCGAGGCGGGCTACCTGGTGACCAAGGTGGTGGCGGTGGACGGCGACTCGGGCCAGAACGCCTGGCTGTCGTACCAGCTGCTCAAGGCCACGGAGCCCGGGCTGTTCGGCGTGTGGGCGCACAACGGCGAGGTGCGCACGGCCCGGCTGCTGAGCGAGCGCGACGCGGCCAAGCACAGGCTGCTGGTGCTGGTCAAGGACAACGGCGAGCCGCCGCTCTCGGCCAGCGTCACGCTACACGTGCTGCTGGTGGACGGCTTCTCGCAGCCCTACCTGCCGGCCCCTGAAGCGGAAGCGGCGGACGCGGCCCCGGCCGCCCCGCTCACCGTCTACCTGGTGGTCGCCTTGGCGTCCGTGTCGTCGCTCTTCGTCTTCTCGGTGCTGTTGTTCGTCGCGGTGTGGCTGTGCAGGAGGGGCGGGGTGGCCTCGGTGAGTCGCTGCTCGGTGCCCGAGGGCCCCTTTCCGGGCCACCTGGTGGACGTCAGCGGCACGGGGACCCTGTCCCAGAGCTACCAGTACGAGGTGTGTCTGACGGGAGGCTCCGGGACCAGGGAGTTCAAGTGTCTGAAACCTCTTGTCCCCAACATCATGGGTGAAGGGGTTGGTACGGACACCGAGGAAAACTCGAACTTTAGAAACCCTTTGGGGTTCAATTAAGAATCTCACTTGACAAGACGTGATAAATGATCATATTCACTAATGTATTAATTGCCAACCCTTTCATTCACATAGAGTTTACATATTCACTCATTCGTAAGTTTTGTCATATTTATAGTTTGAAGTATTTTACATTCAGAATCTCTACGTGTTTTTTATTGTTGCTGTCTTTTTTTTTTTTTAAGCCCTTCACATTTTGCATGTGAGATGAGACATTAAATGGTGAAATGGTCTCAGTTTTTTGGTGGTCAGATTTTCGGAAGTCACAAATGTTTTCAGATTCCTGATATTTGAGCTTGTTCGTTGATATCTTGTTATGACTAAGAGAATTATGTTTTACGATTATCATAGCATGTCAGGCTATTGTAAATGATGCCTTTTAGGTTTAAAAATAATTTTCACCTATGCAAAAAATTTTGTGACCTCGAATATCGCTGGATTTCTGTAATGTTGTTTTGAAAACACTATTGTCTTTCCTCAAATGAACTAATATTTTATCTGGATGTTTTCTGAGTATTCTCTTTTACAAAACTGATATTATTTAGGCCGTCTGCCATAATTTAAAAGGACTTAATCCCAGTTAAATAGAAAAAATGTTGGTAGAGTTATTTCTTTTTCATAATAAATGGTTTTTAGTACGCAAATAATGATTTTCATTCTTTTAAAATAATATGTAGTCACATGAGTCAAACATATTCAATAAGACCAAAAGAGAAAGTGAATTAATACCATGGTTCTCCCACTCATGAATAATTATCAATGTCATCATCATTCTAAAATATTTCTATGATGCTTATAAGTTACTAGCTGGATGGAAATAATTTTATAAAATGAATCTGTAAGAAACTGCTTCTTTATAATTAAAACCATCAGATTTTACTGAAATATAATAAAAATAATATGAAACTATAGAACTTGCTTAAGCTTAGGCAAATATTCCCTATAAGGTTAACAAACAGGAGTATGGTGCATATTAAGATATTAGCAATAATCAACTGCCTGCTGAAAGACAAGCAAATAAACATTCTTACACTTCCTCCTCTCCTCACCTTACTTTATACTTTTGTTATATGTAGTTACCTTAACAATGTTTATAACACTTACAATGTGTTTTAAAAGGATAATCTTCATAATTGTTTAGACATTTTATGTTTCAAATATTTAAGCCGTCAAATAACGCTACTTTTTTCAAGCTTATTCAAGTCTGTCCAGAGGTAACAACTTTTGAACCTTTTGTTTTTTTCCCCCATTATATTTGCCTCCATATTTCTAAATAATATGCTTACAAAATGCTTTTTCTCAAATT
This sequence comes from Lagenorhynchus albirostris, assembly GCF_949774975.1. NCBI lineage: Eukaryota > Metazoa > Chordata > Mammalia > Artiodactyla > Delphinidae > Lagenorhynchus > Lagenorhynchus albirostris. The sequence goes on from NC_083097.1 coordinate 117,606,982, forward strand.
TAAGTTTTAGATATTATCCATTTACTTCCAAAGGGCACACACACAAACTTGCACATTTCTTCTACCCCATCCTCTCTCATACCTGTATCATTATTCTGTTTAAATAGTGTTTAAATAATTATGACTATGTAAATATCACTTAGACCCAAACCTCATATTGCTCTAAGATTTTGTTTCTATTTCTTTACTCTTAAGTTAATAATTGCCTCATTTTCCACTTTACTTTAAAACCCTTAGAAGAAAACATAGGTGTAAATTTTTCTATGTACATATTTTAAAGTTATCCCCATACTTTCTAAAGTCTAAAGCTCCTCATTGTATTATTAAGCCCATAAAGAAAACCTCTCAGTTCCATTATTTTTTCTTGGAGCTATTGTGGAGCCACCCAGACTCCTGCTCAATTGTACACTATTTTCTCTCTAGACCTACTCCACAGCTGGCAGTTTGGGGTTTGCTATACCCTTCATCCTGGAAATTTCTTTTCTCTCTCTCATGTGTTTGATTTCATTTTCTGCATTTATTATGTCTTCCTCTTTATTGGTTTACCCCCCTAAATTCCTGAAAAATATTTGGTGACAAATTTATTCAGAACTTGAACATCTGAAAATTTTGGATGCTATAAAATCACATGTTGATTTGTTGATTTTGTTGGATGTGGAATTATAGGTGAGGAATTATTTGCTACTAGTATTTTGAAGGCATTGCTTCATTGTCTTCTAATCTCCAATGTTGAGATATTCAACATTCTGATTACCCATTTTTTCTGAGACCTATTTTTTTCCTAGATCCCTGGTTCTCAACTGGGGGCAAATTTGCCACCCAGCAACATCTGGTAATGTGTGGAAACGTTTTTGATTGTCACAAGTGGAGGAGATGGTGCTAGTGGCATCTGGTGGGTAGAGGCCAGGGATGCTGCTAAACATTCTACAATGCACTGGACAGCCCCCTGCCCACAAAGAAGTATATGGCCCCAAATGCCAATAGTGTTGTAGCTGAGAAACCTCGCTCAAGATGAAATTAGGTCATATATTATCTCCATTGTTGTAGAATTTCTTAATTATGTGTCATAGTGTAAGAATTTTGTCGTTTATTGTGATAAATACCCAATGAGATTTGTCAATCTTGTGTAATGTGTTCTTTAGACTAAGACAGGATTTGGGATTTGTGTGTGTGTGTGTGTGTGTGTGTGTGTGTAATTTAAAAAATGATTTCCTCTATTCAGTGTTCTTTGTTTTCTTATTCTGTAACTCTTGTTAGTTGTATAGTGACCTCCTTGGTTGATATTTAATTTTTCTTAACATTTCTCTATTTACTATTTTTGTCTTTATTTCCCTGGATTCTAATAGATTTTCTCAACCTATTTTTTAACACTTCTGATTGAGTTTTAAGCTTTTGCTAGTATAGTTTTCCTCTCAAAAAGCTCTCTTGTTCTCTGAAGGTTCTTTCTATAGCTTTTTAGTTTTTAATTTTTAAATTGAGATGTAATTTACATACCCTAACAGTCACATTTTAAAGCTGTTCAGTGGTTTTTAGCATATTCAAACAGTTGTACAATCATTACCGCTGTCTAATTCCAGAACATTTTCATCACCCTGAAAAGAAACCTGGTTCCCATTAGTGGTTGGTTACTTTCCCTTCTCTCCTCCCTCTAGCCTTCGGCAACCACTTATCAACTTTATGTCTCTATGGATTTGTCTGTTCTGGACATTTTATATAAATGGAATCATACAACATGTAGCCTTTTGGGTCTGTCTTCATTCACTTAGCATGTTTCCAAGGTTCATCCATGTCATGGCACATATCAATACTTCATTCCTTTTTATGGCCAAATAATATTAATGTGGTATTGATGTACCACATTTTATCAGCTGATGGACGTTTGGGTTTGTTTCCACTTTTTCACTATTATGAATAATGCTGCTGTGAACATTCATGTACAAGTTTTTATGTGGATGTATGTTTTTGATCCTCTTGGGCATATACCCAGAATTAGAATTGCTAGGTCATAAATACAGTTACTCTGTTTAACTTCTTAAGAAATGTCAAACTGTTTTCCAAAGTAACTGTACCATTTAACATTCCCATTGACAGTGTAGGAGGGTTCCAGTTTCTCCTCACCAACACTTGTTATTTTCTTTTTGATTATAGCTATCCTAGATGGTGTGAAGTAGTATCTCATTGTGGTTTGGTTTGCGTTTCCCAGATGGCAAATGACGTTGAGCATCTTTTCATTTGCTTATTGACCATCTGAATATCTTCTTTGGAGAAATATCCACTCAAATGCTTTGCACATTTAAAAATAGGATTTTGGTCTTTTTATTGTTGAGTTGGAGTAGTTCTTTATTCTGGATACTAGACCCTTATTAGACATATGATTTACAAATATTTTCTCCTATTCTGTGGTTTGTCTTTTAAATTTATTGATAGTATCCTTTGAAGCACAAAAGATTTTTTTATTTTAATGAAACCCAATTTATTTATTTTTTCCTTTGGTTGCTTATTATGCTTTTGGTGTCATATCTTAAGCATCATTGCCTAATCCAAAGTCATGAAGATTTACACCTATGTTTTCTTCTAAGGGTTTTATAGTTTTAGCCCTTACACTTAGGTCTTTATCAATCAATGGCAGCCTTTTATTGTATCACAGAGGCTTGGTCTTTTCTTATACTTCTGAAGATATTAATTTTAAGGTTTTTAAAATTTTTCTTCTAATCCTAGCATTTCATTTTTCTTTAGTATTACTTTTATCCTCTCTGTCTTTGTTCTCCACTCTCATGTTAGAGACTTTCCTTTTTATGTATTATGCTGCTTGGCTGTCTGTTTTTTGTTTTTGTTCTTTTTCCATGAGACAATAAAAAGCTGATTAGGCACTGCATGTTTGGGTGGGACTAGTTGAGTAGTGGATCTCACCTTAGAATAATTAAATAGGAAAAAACATTTTGCTTGGGGACCAAAAGTTAATATCTGTAAATCTCTTCTCTTGGGCCTATGTTGTTTTCCAGAGAAGAATTCAGTAAGAATGGGAGTAGTGGTGGAAGGTATTATAAAGAAGGCACTCAGTGCTCTGAGAGCTCGTTGGTTGGAAATGGGGTCTTAATCAGTATGTAGAATTTCTTTAATACTCTTCTCAATAAGGTCTCAGCCCTACTCTCAGTTGTGCTAGTGTCCCTCAGTCCAGCCCTGTCTATATAACATCTACAAATAGTGTACCTCCCATTTCCTGCCACTAAGAGAAAAGGGAGGGCACCTTGCTTCAGTGACTGGGGAAGGAATTCTCAGATACGTGTAGTCCTTGTACAGATTTTCAGCCACTGTTGTTTTCAGCCTCTCCTTGGACCCTCAATATGAATCATTACTTTGGTTGGATTTGATTTTCTTATTAATCCTACCCACCTGCACCCCTACTTTCTACTCTCATTTGACAACAGAAAAAAGTAAAATCTGTCCATAACCAATTGTCTGTATACTTTGCATCTTCCAAAAATTTTAGTGACTTTTCTCCCCTGCTGTTTACTCTTCTATTTTTTTGTCTTCATAGGTTCATTTATGTTAAACCTTTGCTCTCTATTGTTTAAATGAAGTTTCAGGGGGTAATTGATATAAACTGGTATGCTCAAACTGGAAATGATAATGCCATCCTTACTCTCAGTTATTTTATCCCAGCTTCCCCAAACCTGAATTATTTATAGTGCATCATCTCTTGGTTTACTGGATTTCATCAGGTGTAATCCTTTAGAGAAGAGTTTATAGGTGCTGTATTTCTTGAATTATCACATGCTTGAGAAGTGTTATTTAGCTGGGTATAAAATTCTTCAGTCAACTTTCTTCAGAGATTTGTTGATACCAAATATTACATTAACCCTTTCATCAGTTTCTCAGTTCATCTATAAATTGACTGAATTTTATCCTTAAGTAGTTTTTTTCAAAATAAGCACTCATGAATGCTAATGCAATGTTTTATAAATTCTTTCCTGTTTGCTGCATTATTATCTTTGTACTTGAACATCTCGGCTAGGTATAACATTATTGAGCCATAATATCTTTCCCTCAGAACCCTGAAGACATTTCCATTATGTTCTGGTATTAAATGTTGATGAGCAGAAGTCTGAGGCTATTTTCTTCATCTGTAGATGACTTGCTTTCTACCCTTGAAATTCATTATCTTTATCAGGTTATGTCTTAATTTTGATACTTCTGTATTATCTTCCCTGAAGCTCAGTGTACCCTTTCAATCTGTTCTGTGCAGCTTCAAGTATGTCACTTATTTACTTATATATGGTAAGTATAAATGGTTTTTAACTCTGATAGTTCCCACATCTGAAGTTTGTATGGGTCTATTTCTGCTGTATTATTTCTTATTCTTCTCATTTATGTTGTCTGTTTGTTCGTGTGAATTATATGGTTGACTGCACCTGAAAATTTATTTGTAGGGTGTCCTCAAAGCCTTGGTTGCATGTTCCATCTTTCAAAAGTGGTTTTCATTTGTTTTAGCCAGGATAGAAACACTATAAATAGGGGACCATCACAAACCAAGTTATAGCTTAAGGTTTCTTGCAAGTCAACCTATGCAGATTCAAAATACAAACACACATGAGGCCCACTCGGTAGCTACAATTTCCCCCGCATGTTTTCTCTTCTCTTTCTTCTGCTCTACTTAACACCAGGGAGCCTTCTATATAATTCCCTGGAGTTGAGGGGAGGGAGCATGTTTAGATTTTTTTGGTGTTTACACTGTGTTTATATTGTGGATGTAGCCCTGTGGGGTCCCTTAAAATGGGGAGGATCTTCATTATAATATGCTGCACCTCTGGCTGGCCCTGAGACTTGATTTGTATTTCTTTGATCTCACATCACTTCAAATCAAAGCCCAAGGGAAAATGTTTTCACATGCCCTGAAAGAATAATAAGTTTTGTTGTTTTGATATACTGTTTACCCTTCTATTACAGGCTTCCATCAAAATTAGGCTATTGGGCTTCCCTGATGGTGCAGTAGTTGAGAGTCCGCCTGCCGATGCAGGGGACACGGGTTCGTGCCCCGGTCTGGGAAGATCCCACATGCCGTGGAGCGGCTGGGCCCGTGAGCCATGGCCGCTGAGCCTGTGCATGTGGAGCCTGTGCTCCACAATGGGAGAGGCCACAACAGTGAGAGGCCCGCGTACCGCAAAAAAAAAAAAAAAAAAAATTAGGCTATTTTCACCTTTTTAATATTTTAAGGTGATTTATTTTATTTTATGTTATTTCGTTTTTTGGCTGGACCATGGGGCTTTCGGGATCTTAGTTCCCCAACCAGGGATCCAACCCAGGCCCCTAGCAATGGAAGTGCAGCGTCCTAACCATTGGACCACCAGGGAATTCCCTAAAGTGATTTTTCAAAAGTCTTGTCCATCACTTTTTATTGTTTTCCACATGAGGTTCATCTGAATTTTCATCAGTTTCAGAACTAAAAAGCTCTTCCTAACGTCTTTTCAATTTGAAGATTCAATTTTGCCATAATTTCAATGACATATTAGGCTATTTTTTCTTTGAATCCATTGAATATAATGTTCCATTCATTGGGTATTCTGCCCAGTCAAATCAATGATCTCCCTTCCCTATTAAATTATAAGCTCCTCATGGAGAGAGCTGTTTTTCTACTGTGTTTAGAAAAATACATACTGCAGTAATTATGGATGAATGAGTATTGAATAAATTAATGAATAAATTTCAATCTGTTATTTTATTGTCTGGCTTTATAAACTTAAAAACTATAACAAGGGCTTCCCTGGTGGCGCAGTGGTTAAGAATCCGCCTGCCAATGCAAGGGACACAGGTTCAAGCCCTGGCCCGGGAAGATCCCACATGCCACGGGGCAACTAAAGCCTGTGCGCCACAACTACTGAGCCTGAGCTCTAGAGCCTGCAAGCCACAACTACTGAGCCCACGTGCCACAACTACTGAAGCCTGCACACCTAGAGCCCGTGCTCTGCAACAAGAGAAGCCATGACAATGAGAAGCCCGTGCACCGCAATGAAGAATAGCCCCCGCTCACCGCAAATAGAGAAAGCCCGCACCCAGCAACGAAGACCCAACACAGCCAAAAATAAAAAAAATTAATTTATTTTAAAAAAACTAACAAAATATTTTATTTATAAAATGCTTATATACTATTTACACTATTTGATACTTGCTTCATTCACCTAACTATGTATCATTTAGGATATGTGAGCCAAGGACTTCCCTGGTGGTCCAGCAGTTAAGACCCCATCTTTCCACTGGAGGGGGCACGGGTTCCATCCCTGGCCGGAGAACTGAGATCCCGCATGCTGAGTGGTGTGGCCAAAAAGAAAAAAACAATGTGAGCCAGTTATCATCTTTTAAAATGTATGTGATGTTGAGCCCTTTTCTTATTTATCCACAGATAATTAAATTTTAAAAGTAATTTTTATCTACCATGTTGCCTGTGAGGGGCGAAAGAAAGTGTTTATGGCTCACTTTTAGACCATGCTCTGTTTTGTAAAAATATACACATTAAATTTATTAAAATTTTCATCCTTAGTCTCTCAGGAGTGCACCCATAATTTTTCATTCTTCCCTATTCTTAAACCAAGACATGTTAGCTTAAGAGAATAGTGTCTTAACTGCTTAATGAGTTTATATTTTACATCTTTTCCTTTACAAACTCTAATTGAGAAGCTCCTATTCCTTATAATTCACGTGAAGGTATAAAACTGAATTATTCGGAGTTCAAGACAAAAACAAAAAAACAGAAACCATTCTATGTACATCTAACTAAAGGAAAAAAAAGAAATTTTATAGAGGGATTAGTTGCTTACAAAATCAGAAGAACTGGACAAACAGAAGCGAGAATCAACACTGAACTACTGGTTTTGAAGGCATACTACCATTGTTGCCATAGAGAAATTAGGAAGCTGCTGCTGCTGCTACTACCCAAAATGCTACTCCCACAATGGCCTCTCCTCTCCCACCTCCAAAATTGGTGACTACACAGTGGAACATAGAGTCTGGCTGCCGCAATGGCCTCCAGTTCCCCATGAAACTGATGGTTAGACACAGAAATGCTGACTTGGCTGCAAGCACTCACATCTTTCTGACCTGCTGGTCAGCAGCAATGACAACATGAAGATGACCTTTGCCTGTCTTCAAAGGCTCATGTGAAGGCATCTCACTGGTAAAATCTAATTTACATCCAGAATAATAATTCAAAGGAGTCTGTAAAATGGAGTTTTAAGCTTTGCAGACCCTAAATTTTTTTAAAGTTAATAAAAAGAAGTAGGAATGGATGACAGGTGCCAATAGCACACTAGGGAAGCATCACTGGTTCAAAGGATCTTGTCCCAGAAATTGAATTTAGTACTTAATTGCTTTGAGGGCTAAACTTTCAGTGGAACAAGAATTTTTTGGCTGCAAAACACACCACCAGGACTTCCCTGGTAGTGCAGTGCTTGAGAATCCGCCTGCCAATGCAGGAGACACGGGTTTGACCCCTGGTCCGGGAAGATCCCACATGCCGTGGAGCAACTAAGCCCATAAGCCACAACTACTGAGCCTGTGTGCCGCAACTACTGAAGCCTGCACGCCTAGAGCCTGTGCTCTGCAACAAGAGAAGCCACCAGGATGAGAAGCCCACACACCGCAACAAAGAGTAGTCCCCACTCACTGCAACTAGAGAAAGCCCGCGCACAGCAACGAAGACCCAACACAGCCAAAAATAAATAAATAAAATAAATAAATTTTTAAAATAAATAAATAAAACACACCACCAATATGGAGAAATACAATCATATGCTCCTCTAAAAACCAATCCAATCAGGCAATTTATTTGATCCTATCTCCTCCTAGTGGGTAGTGGGGGCTACAGCTGTGATCTGAGTGGGTATGGCATAGACTACTAATTTCACCCAAATATATGTTCTCTCATTATTTATTATTAACAGACTTCTCATTTTTAGCTGCCCATGTGGATATGTGGGCTATAGATTATACTTTCCAACTTCTGTTGTGGCTGGGTATGGTCTTATAACTAAGTTATGGCCGGTGAGACATGAGCACAAGTGCCATGGAATACTTGTTAGAAGCAGCCTTTTAAAAAGGAAGGCACAGCTTTCCCTTTCTCCTATTTGCTGGTCTGAATGGCAATGTAATAGCTGGATATTAGGCAGCTGTCTTGGACTGTGAGGTAAAGGTCATGTCCTGAAGATGGTAAAGCAACAAAATGGAATGGGACTGGGTCCCAGATATCATGCAGTGCATTTCAGCCACTAGCCTTATTTTATGAGAGAAAAATAAAATTCTATTTTGTATAAGCAGTTGTTGTTAGGGTTTTTCTATTATTTCAGGCTAAAATTATATAGAACATAATTCTAGCTGATATAGTAAGCTTTTTAAGTAAGTGATATTTAAGGTAAGAACCAAAGAATGAATAGAGAAAATAGTGAGACTTACATGCATTTCTTAGAAATCAAGATTTATTAGAACAAATAGGCTAAGCAAACAACTCAGGATTCAAGAAAAACAATTTTAAAAATAAGGAAAATAAAAGAAATGGAATTTTTAAATATAAAAGCATAAATTACTTAAATAGAATAAAAATCACATAGATTTGACCAATTAAACACAAGTCTATTTCTCTGAAAAATTCAAGGGTGTTTTGAGATAAATTGGTGGATTGGACATGTGCCTTTAATTTGGCTCTCTCTAAAAATGCACTAACACAAAAGTGAAGAGATATTTTCAAAAATATAAATCTATAAGGATGGAGAGAATAAGGTATAAGACAGCAGATAAAAATCTTAGTAGCTGGAAAGCAGATGGATAACTTAGTAGAACTGATAAACCAACTACCCATCCTGAAGTAGGAAAAGCTGAGAACCAATCATGGTTAGACTGCAGGATTTTCAGAAGTATTGGATATCAGAACTATCAGCCCTAGACACTGTGGAAATGATGACAGGGTGCCAAATAAGAATTGTGTTAAAATTGCCTGAGAATCAGTTAAATCTCTAATGGTCAAATCACTTTCCCTGACTCCAGTCATGGAGTAACCTACTTTCCCATCCCTAGCGTAAGTCTGGAGTTTTGTTTTCTGATGACTGAAGGAAAAGAGAGTCATCATATTAGAGGGTCCACAGTCAAAACTGAGGGCAAGAGTAATATGCGTAGTGGAAATAGGTGACCATCTAAACAGTGAATGTTGATTGTTAAGATGCTATATTAGTCACTGGGACCAATTACAAATATTTCAGTTTTCCTCCCCTCAGACACATGGTAGAATTTCAATTCTATTTCCTCTTTAAAATACATGTGGCTCATGCCGCGGAGCGGCTGGGCCCGTGAGCCACGGCCACTGGGCCTGCGCGTGTGGAGCCTGTGCTCCACAAAGGAAGAGGCCACAACAGTGAGAGGCCCGCGTACCGCAAAAAAAAAAAAAAAAAAATACATGTGGCTATGTAATTTCATTTCACCATTAAAATGGGAGAAGTGAAATATATTATTTCTGGGCTGGAGCTTTTGGAGACAGTGCATGGTTTAACACATTTACTTTGCCCACTATAGTGATCATGAAAGCCTTTGTGGAGATGGGAGTCTCCAGAAGCCTGGATCCCTCACTGACAGCTATGAGGAGGGTCCCATGCTGAACTGTATGGGACATGTAGTGCGAGAAAGAAATCAACCTTCATTGTGTTAAATCACTGAGATTTGGAGTAACTGTTTAGTACTGAAGCATAACCTAACCTATCCTGAATAATGCAGGCCTACACTCCACTTCCGCCATTCAATCCTTTACCTTTTCAATCCATACCTTTTTCTCCTGGGTAGGAGATTTTTAAAGAGTTGGGGAATCTGACCAGTCGAAGTGAAAAGACCTAATCACACTGACACTGAGGTTTCTCCAACAACAAGAGCTCCCAGTTCACATTAGAGTAATAATCAGAATGGACAAGCCCTGATAACACGCTCAAAACTATTACTGAGCTCTTTAGTCTCCCAAACTAAATCAAGAACAGACACCTGAATGAGACTCCTAAAGAAAGTTTCTAAGAAGAAATATAGAAATAAAAACAAAGCAGTATGGTGTAAGGAATAGATCTTAATTTTATCTTTTTCCAAATAGTTATATAATTGATAAAACTTTATTAAAACCCTTTTCTCAATGGAAAAAAAAAGAAATAAAAACAAAGCAAAGCAAAAAAAAATAGGGTAAATTGGAGAAAATAGAAAATTTCTAAGAGCAGGAGGAAATTAGTTTCCTAGATGAAACTGCTTACCAATTGTCCTGTACAATGGATGAAAATAAACTCAAAGACACATCAGTGTTTAATTTTCAAATGTTTGGGACAATGACAATATACTACAAGAAGAACTAAAAATACAGGTCTCAAAAAGAAGATATAAAATAAAATTCACTTTAGACTTCTTAACAAACACGTTGGTTTAGAGCTCATGGACAAAATATTTTAAAATTCTGAAGAAAAATTATTTCCAACCTAAAACTCTATAATCAGTCAAACTTACAAGCAAGTTTGAGAGTAAAATAAAGATAATTTAATGCACTCAAGGTCACAATAAAATTTACCTCTCATACACTGTTCTCTGGAAACTACTAGAAGATATCTATCAAAATGTGAGAGTAATCTAGGAGAGAGGAAGTAAGAAGAAAGCGAAAAGAGATGATCCAAAGCAGAACAAGTGAGGGACTTCCCTGGTGGTCCAGTGGTTAAGACTCCATGCTCCCAGTGCAGGGAGCCCAGGTTCGATCCCTGGTCAGGGAACTAGATCCCACATGCCACAACTTCAAGAGCCCGCATGCTGCAACTAAAGATCCCACATGCCGCAATGAAGATCCTACGTGCCACAACTAAGACACGGTGCAGCCAAATAAATAAATATTAAAACAAAACAAAACAAACAAACAAAAACCAAAGCAGAACAAGTAAAATGAATCTCCACATGATGTTGAAGGATGATCCCAGGATGACACTTGTCTCCAGTATAGTGAACAACTAGTCCAGTTTGGAGCTGTATGACTCAAGAGACAGGCATTTCGAAGGATATCATCAGCAAGTCCCCTGACATATCTTCAATCAGATGAAACTCTTGGAGGATGTGATCTCTTAACGCTATAGAATAAACCAAAAAAGAGGAAGAATAAAATCCTTGAAATAGGAAACCCAATCAGAATAAAAGGCAAAGGGAATTCCAAGAATGACAGCAAAGGAAAGTTCCAGGATGAGACCTATGCAGCAGATGTAGGGAGCAACCACTCAATTTTAAGGAGAACTGATATCTCAGGAGACATGGGAATGACCATGTGGAAAATTGTATTGGAGGAATTGGAAGTGTGAGAAGAATAGGTGATACATATCTAAAGAAAACCAAGCAAATGAAAAGGCAAGGCAATCATTAACTTCAAGAAAAAAAAAGTGGGACTTCCCTGCTGATGCAGTAGTTAAGAATCTGCCTGCCAATGCAGGGGACATGGGATGAAACTGGACAGCCAAATGCAAAATAATGAAACTAGACCACTATCTTACACCATACATAAATATCAACTCAAAATGGATTAAAGACTTGAATATAAGACCCGAAACCATAAAACTCCCAGGAGAAAACATAGGCAGTATGCTCTTTGATATTGGTCTTAATTTCTTCCCGGATATGTCTCTTCAGACAAGGGAAACAAAAATGAAAATAAACAAATGGGACTACATCAAACTAAAAAGCTTCTGCACAGCAAAGGAAACCATCAACAAAACAAAAGGACAACCTAAAGAATGGGAGAAGATATTTGCAAATCATATATCCAATAAGGGGTTAATATCCAAAATATATAAAGACTCATATAACTCAACAAAAACAAAACAACCTGATTTAAAAATGAACAGAGGATCTGAACAAAGATTTTTCCAAAGAGGACAAAGAGATGGCCAACAGCCTCATCAAAAGATATTCAACCATCCCTAATTTTAAGGAAATGCAAATCAAAACCACAGTGAGATATCATCTCACACCCAATAGAATGGCTATTATCAAAAAGGCAAGAAATAACAAATGTTGGAGAGGATATGGAGAAAAGGGAATCCTCATATACTGTTGGTGGGAATGTAATTTGTGCAGCCACTATGGAAAACAGTATGGAGATTCCTCAAAAAACTAAGAATAGAACTACCATATGATGCAGCTATTCCACTTCTGGATATTTACCTAAAGAAAATGAAAACACTAATTTAAAAAGATATATTCACCCCATGTTCATTGCAGCATTATTCAAAATAGCAAAGATATGGAAACAACCTAAGTGCCCATTGACAGATAAATGGATAAAGAAGATGTGACACACACACATACAATGGAATACTACTCAGCACAAAAAAGATGAAATCTTGCCATCTGCTACAACATGGATGGACCCTGAAGATATTATCCTAAGTGAAATAAGTCAGAAGGAGAAAGACAAATACTGTATGATTTCACTCATATGTGAAATATAAAAAACCAAAAAAACAAAATAAACTAACAAACAAAACCAAACAAAAACAAACATATAGATATAGAGAACAGAGTAGTGGGACTTCCCTGGCAGTCCAATGGTTCAGACTCTGCCCTTCCAATGCAGGGGGTGTGGGTTTGATCCCTGGTCGGGGAACTAAGATCCCACATGCCACGTGGCGTGGCAAAAAAAAAAATTTTTTAATTACAAAAAAATATAGAGAACAGAGTAGTGGCCGCCAGAGAAGAGGTGTAGGGGTAGGATGAAATGTGTAAAGGGGGTCAACTGTGTAGTTGAAAACTAAACTTTTGGTGGTGAACACATCATAGTGTATACAGAAGTCAAAATGTAATGTACACGTGGAACTTAAATAAGGTTATAAACCAATGTTACCTCAAAAAAAAAAAGTCTCCTATTGGTAAGGGAACTAGGAAAATGAGGAGGGAAAGTGCAGAAAACTACTGTATTTTCTTATAAACCTTTTAGTGCTATTTGATTTTGAATCAAGGTCAAAGATTATTTGAAAAAAGTGTATTTTAAAAGATCAGTATAATAGAGATCTTGCAAGTCTCCTCAAGGATAAAAAGGAGGGGACTTCCCTGGTGGTCCAGTGGTTAAGACTTCACGATCCCGATGCAGGGGGCCCAGGTTCGATCCCTGGTCAGGGAACTAGATCCCGCATGCCACAGCTAAAGATACCGTGTGCCACAACTAAGACCCAGTGCAGCCAAATAATAAAAAAAAATTTTAAATGTCCTATACTGCCAAAAACAAAAAAAAAGAATAAAAAGGAGATAAAGTACTAAATATTACTAATAAGAATAGAGTTATAACTAGAGATAAATAATGCAATGAAAACATAATACCAAAATGTTTGTAAATCGAAAACATAATACCAAAATGTTTGCAAATCCAGATAAAATAAATGGTTTTTAAAAATAAACTACAATTTACTTTAAAAAGAAACAAAACCCGAACAGATTAATAACCAAAAGTAAAATGGAAAAGATAATCATAGATTTACCACCCAAACCCAACCCATTTAAAAGGCAAGTTGCAATAAAGCATGTAGAAACAGATGATAATTATAAAAACTATTCTGTTACATAAAAATAGATAGAAAGCTTCCTAATCCATACTACAAGGCCAGGATAGTTTAATACCAAAACCATAGACGCTAAACACACACATTCATGTATACACACAGAGCAGCAAGGGCCAGAAAAATCCTAAAACTATGCTGGCTCATCAAATCCATCTGTGCATTAAAACAATAATATGTAATGGTTAAATGTCATTTATATCAAGAACTCAAGAATTAAAAAGCTAAAGAATAAATTTCACCAGATGTCAAAAATTACTCTAAAATATTAAAGAATAAAGAAAAATATGAAAACTTTTTTGATACAAAAAATAGAGCATTTACCCCAAACTGAGATCAGCCATCATAGTTAAAGATGAAATACTAGGAGTGCTTCCACAAAGGCAAGAATGACACCTACTTGCTACTATTAATTTTAAGAGTATTCATTGCATACTCTTGGAAATGCCAGTCATGTGAACACTAACATATACATAGTACTTAAATCAGGTGAAGGGTGGAGGATGGGGGGTAGAAAATGTTCCAAAAAATATTGCGGGTGAAGAGTGAAGACCTTGAAACTGGAAGGATTATTTAATTCACAAGAAACTGAAAAAAGGCCAGTTACTCTGAAGGGTGTACAGCATTATTGGTAAGCAGTTTACAAATAAACAAAAGGCTCTCAACCAATATATGTTGACTTTTTGATGGAGACTTCATTTTCTTATATATTCTTTACTATCAATCTTAAAAACAGGAAAAGGTTTTCTTAGGATTAACTGCTGGTGGGAAGCCAGAGTTTAATTTTGTGCACCTAAATTAAGGAAAAAGACTGATTTATTTTTCTGCGAATGTAGACTCACAGAGACGGATACGATGTAAGCATTTACAAACTAGGATTACTGTGGCCAGTTGAGGGAAAATATGAAATGAAATAGCAAAGACACTAAGGGGAAAAAAAAAAATCCTACTCCAGCTCCTTTAATCCGCCATCTTTTTGTTCTATTCCTGAAATTGGGAGTAACATCCACAAAACGCAAGGTGGCGCTGCAGGTTAAAAAGAGAACAAAATATTCGCATAAAGAATGTTGCAGATTCCAGTGTTAAGAGGAAAGCTGACCAGACTAGAAAAGTCGAGGAAAGGAAGCCGTGGTAATAGGTGTTGGGAGAAAGTGGGGATCCCTCCCCACAAGCATTGCTATGATCCAGCTCATTTCTAAGGATTCAGCTGATGCCATTTCTGAATTGCTCGAGGCCGAGAAAAAGTGTTTTTTGAAGACTGGTTAAACAAAGAATGGAGGCCAGAGTGGAGCGTGCTGTGCAGCAAAGGCAAGTACTATTTCTTTGTGTATTTCTGCAAGTGTCTTGGGCTGGTGGGGAACCACTACTGTATTTTGTGGAAGAGGAAGCTGAAAAAGGCACCTTTTTGGCCAACCTAGCAAATGACCCTGGGTTGGGGGAATCCTTAGCCCGGGGACCTAGAATCATTTCAGACCAGAATACAGGATTTTTACTACTCGATCCGTTTACTGGTGATTTATTTCTAAATGAGAAATTAGACTGACAGGACCTGTGTGGCCCCACAGAGCCTTGTGTGCTGCCTTTCCAGTTGTTACTGGAAAAAGCTCTTCAGATTTTCTGTGCTGAATTATGGGTCAGAGACATCAATGATCATTCTTCAGTATTTCTAGATAGAGAGATATCCTTGAAAATATTAGAAGTTACCACTCCAGGGGCAGCATTTCTCCTAGAAAGTGCACAGGATTCAGATGTTGGAACAAACAACCTGAGAAACTACACCATCAGCCCCAATGCCTATTTCCACATTAATGTCCATGATAGTGGGGAGGGGATTATCTATCCTGAATTGGTGCTGGATAGACTGCTGGATCAAGAAGAGGTGCCTGAGCTCAGTTTACTCCTCACCGCCTAGGATGGTGGCTCTCCACCCAGCTCTGGAACTGCCCTGGTATGCATCCTGGTTTTGGACATCAATGACAACGCCCATGAATTTGTACAGTCTCTCTACAAGGTGCAGGTGCCTGAGGATAGCCTTGTTGTCTCTCTGGTTGTCACCATGTCAGCTAGAGATTTAGATACCGGAAGTAACGGGGAAATAGTTTATGCATTTTTTTATGCTACTGAAAGAATTCTCAAAACGTTTCAAATCAATCCAACATCTGGCAATCTTCATTTAAAGCTGAATTGAACTATGAGGCAATGCAAATTTATAAATTAACTATTCAGGCCAAAGATGGCAGAGGACTTTCTGGAAAACGTACGATGGTGGTTCAGGTAACAGATATAAATGACAATCCACCATAACTACTCATGTCATCACTTACTACAGCAATTAAAGAAAACTCACCTGAGACAGTCATAGCTGTTTTTAGGATTCGAGACAGAGATTCAGGAAACAATGCAAAGATGGTGTGCTCCATCCAAGACAATCTCCCCTTCGTCCTGAAGCCACCTGTAGAGAATTACTACACCCTGGTAACCGATAGCTCTCTGGACAGAGAGAAAAGAGCCGAGTACAACATCACCATCACCGTCACTGACATGGGAACCCCCAGGCTGAAAACCGAGCACAACATAACCGTGCTGGTGTCCGACGTCAACGACAACGCCCCCGCCTTCACCCAGACCTCCTACACCCTGTCCGTCCTCGAAAACAACAGCCCCGCCCTGCACATCGGCAGCGTCCGCGCCACAGAGACGCGGGCGCCAACGCCCAGGTCACCTACTCGCTGCTGCCGCCCCTCGACGCGCACGTGCCCCTGGCCTCCCTGGTGTCCATCAACCCGGACAACGGCCACCTGTTCGCCCTGAGGTCCCTGGACTACAAGGCCCTGCAGGCGTTCGAGTTCCGCGTGGGCGCCGCCGACCGCGGCTCGCCCGCGCTCAGCAGCCAGGCGCTGGTGCGCGTGCTCGTCGTGGACGACAACGACAACGCGCCCTTCGTGCTGTACCCGCTGCAGAACGCCTCGGCGCCCTGCACCGAGCTGGTGCCCAGGGCAGCCGAGGCGGGCTACCTGGTGACCAAGGTGGTGGCGGTGGACGGCGACTCGGGCCAGAACGCCTGGCTGTCGTACCAGCTGCTCAAGGCCACGGAGCCCGGGCTGTTCGGCGTGTGGGCGCACAACGGCGAGGTGCGCACGGCCCGGCTGCTGAGCGAGCGCGACGCGGCCAAGCACAGGCTGCTGGTGCTGGTCAAGGACAACGGCGATCCGCCGCTCTCGGCCAGCGTCACGCTGCACGTGCTGCTGGTGGACGGCTTCTCGCAGCCCTACCTGACGGCCCGTGAAGCGGAAGCGGCGGACGCGGCCCCGGCCGCCCCTCTCACCGTCTCCCTGGTGGTCGCCTTGGTGTCGGCGTCGTTGCTCTTCGTCTTCTCGGTGCTGGTGTTCGTCGCGGTGCGGCTGTGCAGGAGGGGCGGGGCGGCCTCGGTGGGTCGCTGCTCGGTGCCCGAGGGCCACTTTCCGGGCCACCTGGTGGACGTCAACGGCACGGGGACCCTGTCCCAGAGCTACCAGTATAAGGTGTGTCTGCGGGGAGGTACTGGGCCAGCGAGTTCAAGTTCCTGAAGCCGATTATCACCAAAGCCGATTATCATCTCACATCCCAGAGCATAGGCAGGAAAAGTGGAAGAATATCCCTCATATCAGAATGATTTCGGTTTCTGATAAAGAATGAAAAATAAATGCCGGTATTATATCTGTAAATATATTCCTATTAAGAAATTTATCTCGATTTACCTGTAGAGGAGTGCTTTCACATTATTGCAAGTATTCTTAGGGTCATAGAATAAATTTCTTGACACAGAAAAGGATTCAGCTTCAGCCCTAAGAACACTCCAAAAAGCCTGAATTGTTTACTGTCACCTTTTGTCTCAATTATGCTTTGTGTGCAGTCTAGTACATGACACATCTTATTTGAGATGTTTTTAAATTGGAATTCACTGTCTTCAAATATTATTGCTAGTTTTATTTTGTAAGTTGATTAGAGTGCTCTACAAGTATACCTACCCTAACTTTTAAAAAAAGCACTTACTATGCATCATACACTATTTTACCACTTTTAATTTTAGAAGTAATTCTATGATGGGAGGTATTTTAGAAATGAGCAAATAGATGTTCATAGACGTTCAGTGAGTTCACTAAGGTCACCAACTAATTAATGGCAGAGCTAAGCATCTCTCCTAAATCTTCTGATTCTGGGGCCTTGCTGTGATGCTATACTGTTTTCTCTTGTTAGATATCACCTGGCAAGTTTCTCCCTAATTAAGGAGAAATCTTTTTTTCATACTCATATTCCTGTTCAGTGTTTCGTGTATTTGCAAAGAATAAGATATGTATTTGTGGTTTTATTTTCTTACAAACTAATAATCCAGTTTTTCTGGATCAATTATTCAACTATTATTTTTAAAGCTCTGATCTATCCAAATCTCAAGTACAAAAAAATGAAAGATCAATCTGTGCTTTCTCCTTGTTATCTGAATATGCGACCTTCATTTCATAGAAAAGATTAATGACCATGAATAGAAATATTACATAATTTTGATCGCTTCATTTGTTTATTTTCCTCACATTGCAGTAATTTTCCTACCGTAGTCCCTACCTTTTTAACACGTTTTTCTCCTTTAATTTGAAAGTTTATTTTTTAAAGTTTCTATTCAATATACTTCAGTGCTGAATCGGAAAAGTATAAGAAAAAGAATACTTTTAAATATGTAATATTAAAGAGAAACAAATTATCATTGAATTACTTAAAGATTCTGGAGAGTTAAGGAGAAGCTTTGTTTGTTATAATAATCTGTAACTGCTTTTTCTTTAACAGTTATCCAGATCATTTTTGCAGAGCTGTATTCTGAATATATCATAAGCTAGTGCTGATAACTCTTAAAATAGTAATATTACTGTGCATTACTAATGGGATACAGTCTAACGACAGAAAAAAAAAGAACCTCACAGCATTAAAATCTTAAGTTGTTTCCATAGCGTCAGGATAAAATTATTTAGTTTTTCAAGCAAATCAATGGCATGGAAAAGGGGAGGAGGGAATCTTGCACAATGAGAGAAATTAAGACATACCAACCAAATGCAATGGATAGTGGATCTTGTTTAATCTTGATTCAAACAATCATAACGACTTTGAAATAATTGGAAAAATCTGAATATAGATGGGATATTAAACAATATTAACTTAATTTCTTAGGTGTGGTAAGGGCATTGTAGTGGGTTTTTTAAGACATTAAAAGTTAGAGATTTATAATGAAGTTTTATGGGTAAAAATTTAGTTTGGGATGTGAAAATGTTGGGGAGACAGGGTAAACAATTGTAGCAAAATATTGATAATTGTTCTAGCTAGTTTTGAGTACCTGGGGGTTCATCGTACTATTCTCCTTCATTATGGGGTTTGAAAATTTTCAAAATAAAAGGTTTTTAAAAATTGACACTGTAAAAAGAGAAGAGGACACCCTTCTGAGATACAGAATCATCACTACCATCACAGATTATACATGTATTAGAAAGATTCTCCAGCCTTTCCGGTTTCATCGTTTGATATGATAACTTCATTCTGAAATAATGCTGCTCATGAATTATTCTACCATGTGAATCTTGGGGGTTTTTTTAGTCATGACAATGGATTAATGCAAACTGAGCTACCTGATGGCATCACATTACATGCCTGGTGTGTGTGTGTGGGGGGGAGTTAATCTCTTTCTGCCTCAGTTTCCCCATCTGTAAGGTGAGGAACTCACAGCAGCCCTATGTAGTAAGTACCATTAATATCTCCACCTTAGACAGATGAGAAAACTGAGGCAGAGGTTAAATAACGTGTCCAAGGTTCACAGCTACTAATTATTCCCATAGTTCATGGCAATAAAAGTATATAATTCTGAAAGTTTTCTATGTTATTATATATATATTTAAATTTCTGCATATAGTCTTTCTTCTCAGGCAAACTGTTACATAAATATTTTCTTTTTGCTACAAACGCAATTAGCATTATTGAAAGTAGTCTCTACTAATATCATTTCTCCTGTATGGCCCTCAGACAATTGCCTCAACCTTAAGGTTCAGAGATAGTAAAAATAGTATTGTAGCCTTACATAGCTCGGTGATACGTACTGGCAAGAGTTGGGAACATTGGGGAGTTCCCTGGTGGTCCCGGCTTCAGTCCCTGGTCGGGGAACTGAGATCCCGCAAGCCACGCGGCTCAGCCAAAATTTTAAAAAGCAAAACAAGAAGAGCTGGGAACGTTGCATCCATTTTCAACCCAGAAAATGTAAGATTCTCTGAGGACGCGTGGTGGCGCTGCACGATAAGGCACAAACCGGAACCGCAGCTGCGTCTCCATTAACAGGCAAAACTCTACAGCAGAGCCTGGAAGCCCATGAGAGCTTGGATGCCACAGAAGGAGGACTGGGTCCTCTGTAAAGGACTACTCACTGGAATATTTCTGAAGTACCTTGTGGAATAACTACAGTCTCAGAAACGTACTGAGGCCTTTACAGCTCAGCGGAACCACCCTCGCCAGAGGCTATACCGAGCAAGAACAATGGAGGTTGGCAGGAAGCTCATTTGCAGACAAAGGCAAGTCTTTTTCTTCTTTTTCTTCTTGGGCTTAGCTCAGGCGGGCTCTGAATTTAGGCGTTATTCTGTGGTGGAAGAAACTGAAGGGAGCTCTTTTGTAACCAATTTAGCAAAAGACCTGGGTCTGGGGCAGGGGGAACTTTCCAGGCGGGGAGCTAGGGTCATTTCCAAAGGAAACAAACTGTATCTGCAGCTCGATCAGGAGACTGGGGATTTACTGCTAAATGAGAAACTGGACCGCGAAGAACTGTGTGGTCAGACAGAGCCCTGTATGCTGCGTTTCCAGGTGTTGCTAGAGAATCCCTTAGAGTTTTTTCAAGCTGAGCTACAGGTAATAGACATAAATGACCATGCTCCGGTGTTCATGGACAGACATATGTTGCTAAAAATATCAGAGAGCAGTCCTCCTGGGACTAAGTTTCCTCTGAAGAACGCTCAGGACATGGATGTAGGCCGAAACAATATTGAAAACTATACCATCAGTCCCAACTCCTATTTCCGGGTCCTCACCCGCAAACGCAGCGATGGCAGGAAATATCCGGAACTTGTGCTGGACAAAGTGCTGGATCGGGAGGAGGAACCTGAGCTCAGGTTAACCCTCACTGCTCAGGATGGCGGTTCTCCACCCCGGTTTGGCACCGCTCAGGTCTCCATCGAAGTCGTGGACATCAACGATAATGCCCCTGAATTTGAGCCGCCTTTCTATAGGGTGCAGATCCCCGAGGACAGTCCCATAGGCTACCTGATTGTCAAAGTCTCTGCTACGGATATAGACATAGGAGTCAATGGAGAGATTTCCTATTCACTTTTCCAGGCTTCAGAAGAGATTAGCAAAACCTTTGAGATCAACGCCATGACAGGAGAAATTCGACTGAAAAAAAAACTTGATTTCGAAACAACTCAGTCTTATGAGGTCAATATCGAGGCCAGAGATACTGGAAGTCTTTCTGGGAAATGCACCGTTCTGACTCAAGTCATGGATGTGAACGACAATGCTCCAGAAGTCACCATGTCTGCACTTACCAGGCAGATCCCCGAGAACTCTCCTGAGACTGTGGTTGCAGTTTTCAGTGTTTCAGATCTTGATTCTGAAGAGAATGGGAAAATAAGTTGCTACATTCAGGACGATCTACCTTTTTTCCTTAAATCTTCCATGGAAAACTTTTATACCCTAGTAACAGAGAGACCGCTAGACAGAGAGACCAGAGCAGAATACAACGTCACCATCACCGTCACGGACTTGGGGACACCCAGATTGAAAACCGAGCACAACATAACCCTGCTGGTGTCCGACGTCAACGACAACGCCCCCGCCTTCACCCAGACCTCCTACACCCTGTCCGTCCGCGAGAACAACAGCCCCGCCCTGCACATCGGCAGCGTCCGCGCCACAGACAGAGACGCGGGCACCAACGCCCAGGTCACCTACTCGCTGCTGCCGCCCCTCGACGCGCACGTGCCCCTGGCCTCCCTGGTGTCCATCAACCCGGACAACGGCCACCTGTTCGCCCTGAGGTCCCTGGACTACGAGGCCCTGCGAGCGTTCGAGTTCCGCGTGAGCGCTGCCGACCGCGGCTCGCCCGCGCTCAGCAGCCAGGCGCTGGTGCGCGTGCTCGTGGCGGACGACAACGACAACGCGCCCTTCGTGCTGTACCCGCTGCAGAACGCCTCGGCGCCCTGCACCGAGCTGGTGCCCAGGGCGGCCGAGGCGGGCTACCTGGTGACCAAGGTGGTGGCGGTGGACGGCGACTCGGGCCAGAACGCCTGGCTGTCGTACCAGCTACTCAAGGCCACGGAGCCCGGGCTGTTCGGCGTGTGGGCGCACAACGGCGAGGTGCGCACGGCCCGGCTGCTGAGCGAGCGCGACGCGGCCAAGCACAGGCTGCTGGTGCTGGTCAAGGACAACGGCGAGCCGCCGCTCTCGGCTAGCGTCACGCTGCACGTACTGCTGGTGGACGGCTTCTCGCAGCCCTACCTGCCGGCCCCGGAAGCGGAAGCGGCGGACGTGGCCCCGGCCGCCCCGCTCACCGTCTACCTGGTGGTGGCCTTGGAGTCGGTGTCGTCGCTCTTCGTCTTCTCGGTTCTGGTGTTCGTCGTGGTGCGGCTGTGCAGGAGGGGCGGGGCGGCCTCGGTGGGTCGCTGCTCGGTGCCCGAGGGCCACTTTCCGGGCCACCTGGTGGACGTCAGCGGCACGGGGACCCTGTCCCAGAGCTACCAGTACGAGGTGTGTCTGAAGGGGGGCTCTGGGACCAGCGAGTTCAAGTTTCTGAAGCCAATTGTGACCAATTTTCAGGGCCATTCCCCTGGCCCAGATATAGAAGAAACCCCCAACTTTAGGAAAGATTTTGGTTTCAGTATTCAGTGACAGCAATTGTGTTTCACGTTCCATATATTTTAAATTGATGATACTTCAAGGTGATGGTTTTTCTGGCAACCTATCATGAACTTTTAAACTACACTCAACTTGCTTGCAAATTTTGTTTTAAAGAAAGCTATCTTTTCTTCATTACTGTAAGAAGATTAATGGTCCTAAATCTTGCCTCTCAAAACACTGTTGAAGTCAATAAATGTACAGGTTCTTTCTGGCATAGCTTAGAAATGTTATGAAGAAAAACAGTGGGAAATTAATTCTGTATAATCAGTTATATTTCCTTGAGTTTTTCTTATTAGTTTTTAAACCATTAAGTACATAAGAGCAGTACTGCACTAACACACTGAAGCATGCCCAATCAGGAAGGAGAGAGAACTGGTACAGTGAGAATTTGGCTCTTACTTTATTCTGCTTTCATAGCACTTGATTCTTATTTTCTCTTATTAATTGTATATTCATTAATATACCAGTGTTAGTTTTAATATAGTTATTGTAATTGCTTTCCACTTAGTTTCCCTGGTGTAAAAGGGGAGAAAAAGCTACACTGTGTTTATCCAGTGTGATGAAAGGGCATAGCAGGAAATTGGCTTTTCCCACTTGAGAAACATTGGTCATACTGTGACAGAAAATGCAGTAGCTATCCAATCTCCATTCATCTTTTCTTCTTTGGTAACACACTCCAAATTTCATTTAGAGCATTAGTGTGCTTAGTCAAAAGAACGTTTTCCCAGGCTCCTTGGCAGCTAAAACGGGACACTTGACTACATGTATATGTAAATGTTGTTAGAGACTTCCAAGAAGGCCATTAAAAGGGAGGTGACTCATCTAGGAAGGGGTCCCTTTTTGTCCTTCTCTACCTGCTTCTTGCTGCTTGGAATGTGGGAGTCTTGGTTGGAACACAATTAGTCATATTGAGCCATAAAGCAACACTAAGGATGGAAATAATGGACCAAGACAGTCAGTATAGAATAAACTGATTGATAAGGACCCCTGATAATCACAGTTACCATGTCATCCCTGGATTGCTCACTTCTGAGCTTTTTTTACATAAGAAATAAAGGAACTTCTATCTCATTTAAGCCACCATCATTTTAGTTTTGTGCTACCTCCAGTGGAATCCAATCCTAATGCTTTCACAGTAAGACTTTTTGTTAAAATGTTATATAATACGGTAAAATGGACAGATCTTAAGTGTGTAGTTTGCTCTAATTGATCTTTGTCAAGTTTTCCTTGATTTCTAATTTACTTAAGAGTACAGAGTGCTTTACATTCATTATCTTTTTAATCCTCTGCCAAACCCTAAGGAAGTTGGCATGTTATTTCCTCTTTTACTTGTTCACAATTCTGAAGTAATAAAAGGAAAAATTTGGAATATATTCTAAGTCTACTTGAATGGAATGTTCCAGTTCTTAACCAGTACGCTATCACAGCAGGCATTAACTGGTGGCATTGTCTTCCTAACCAAGGAAGTGAAATCCTTCTATTGCATGAATTGAACTCCTATATAGAAATGTAACTTTTAGTCTGTAGCTTGATTGTTCTATACCAGAGATCACACTGCTCTGGACCAATAAACCCAAAGTTCTTACAGAAGCACTGACCTAAGTAAGCTGGGTCAGGTACCACAATTGACCTTCATCATGATCTTATCAGCCTGATTACCTTCCTGTACCTTCTCAACATATCACATTCATAATTGCAGAAATGAAGGCCCTAAACAGGGAGTAGAATTACCCTATGGTTGTATTTCTGGAGTTTTTTTGTACTATTCCTTCAGTCTTTTTCTGTCAGTCCTAATATATATTTTCTCTTTTTTTTGGAAGTTTATTATATACATTCTGTAAGTCCCTTATTCAAATTAAATATACTGTATTCATTATAGCGCACTATTTCTTTGAAAGCAGTTGCTATTCTAGTATTAGCTCTAAATGAAATAACTAATTTCAGAAAAGTATAGGCAATGATGTGGAGGAATTTTTATCACTAAATAATTTAGAGATTCTGGAAATTAAATAGAAATAAAGATGATAGGCTCCAGTTATTTTCTATTAAAACTAACCATATGTCTTTGACAACGCCTCTTAAAAATTATGCTGAAAAAAGATTTAGAGGGTCATAAATGACTTTATTCTGAAAGGATGGCTCACAAGAGCCGAATCAGACATTCTTCAGCATTTGCTGTGATAATCCAATTTTGTAGAGTGATGAATTTTTGTTGACTCAGATGCTGGGTGCATGAAATTTCATGCTTATGTATTCATTTTCTATTTCTACTATTAAAAATTATCACAAACTTGGTTGCTTAAAACAATAAAAATGTACTACTATATAGTTCTGTAGATCTGATGTCTGATATGGGTATGACTGGGTTAAATTCAAGATGTCACCAGGGGTGCATTCTCTTCTGGTGGCTCTAGAGGAGAATCTATTTCTTTCTCTTCTCCAGCTTCTAGATGCTGCCTACAGTACTTGACTCATGGCCCCTTTTATCCATCTTCAAAGGCAGCAACATTGTTTCTCTTAGTCCACTTCTTCTGTAATCACAGAGGGGTGTAATCACCCCTCTGACCATAGCCAGGAAAGGTTCTGTCCCTCCCAGATAATCCAGGATAACCTACCCCCGACAAGGTCCTCAATTTACTTATATCTGTGAATTCTCTTTTGCCATGTAAGATAACATATTTACAGATTTGGGGAATTAGGGCATGAACATCTTTCGGTGGGTGGCCATTATTCTGCCTACCGCAGGTAGCTTGGAAGAAAATTATCTGGTCTAGCAGGACGACCTGTGGCCAAAGGAAGGCATACAAAGACCTTTATAACAGAAGTTTAGACCCCATTGATTGAATGCTTTAACCCCAGACAAGGTATTTATCAAAAATTGTTCTACGGATTGTTAACAAAAACACTGGATTTATAAAAACATTATGAATCTTTACTGGAATTCAATTTAAATTTTAAAAATGGAAAATCTGAACTAAAGAGTATTTTGGGGTTTTTTTAGATGATGAAAATGTTCTAAAATTGACTGTGGTAATGGATGCACTACTCTGTGAATATACTAAAAGTCACTGAATTGTAGACTTTAAATGAGTGAATTGTATGGTATGTGAATTACATCTCATTAAACCTGTCTTTTAAAAGGAATAAAACAGAAATTATTCTTGTCATGATAAAAAAATATCCCAAAACATGTCAGGCCTAACCCTTAGACTGCCTTTTTGGGAAATAACTTTCCAATAATTTGAAAGTTTCAAAAACACATGTCCTCAGGCTTAGGTGTTGGAAAGAAGAGGAAGTAATCTACTCTTTAATAAGGCGTTGATAAAATACTCTCTTTAGAACCATCACTGATTGCAATTTTGCAGTGTCCACTCATCTGTAATTCTATAACATGTACCATGAAAATATTGTACTTGTCAAACTGTTCCCATACTATTTCAGAAATATTTTTCTTCTAAATTTATATTCTTCTCAGCTTAAATGTTAATTAAATTATTTTATTTAATTATTCACCCTGAACAGCTTTAAACAGTCAACATAATGCAAGTTTGCTCTTAGTACTCTTCCTGTGTAACAACACAGCTCTCTCTGAACTCATAAGAACCACAAGAAAATAGAACTAAGTGTTTCATATTACAGAACACGGTTGACACAGCCTATGTGTTACATTTAGAATTTTGCATCCAACGTTAAACCAGAAAAGATAAGACATAGTAAGAACGCATGGTGGCGCTGCAGGTTAAGGTGGTGAGAAACAGAATTGCAGACGTAGCTCCAGGATCCAGCCAGTTTCACACTGCCTGGAAGCTGAAGAACAGCTTTCTCAGTCAGAGCACAATGTGCGTGAAACCTCTTTAAAACTGTATTTAGAGACATAGTTCTGACCTGCTATACTGCAGGACCGGACTACCAGGATCCTGGGCATATATGAAGCTCCTGTGAACTCAGTTTTCAGGAAAGAGCAATGGAGATTGGATGGATGCACAATCCGAGAAAAAGGCAAGTCCTAGTTTTCTTTGTTTTGCTGAGCATGTATGGGGCGAGCGCAGAGTTGGGCCCCTATTCAGTAGTGGAAGAAACAGAAAGAGGCTCCTTTGTGGCAAATGTAGGAAAAGACCTGGGGCTGGGGTTGACAGAGATGTCCACCCGCGGTGCCCGGATCATTTCCCAGTGGAACAAAGAGCATTTGCAGCTCAAGGTTCAGACTGGGGATTTGCTCATAAATGACAAACTAGATCGAGAGAAGCTATGCGGTCCGAGTGAGCCTTGCATACTACATTTCCAAGTATTAATGGAAAAACCGTTAGAGATATTTCAGGCAGAACTGAGAGTGAAAGACATAAATGACCATTCCCCCGTGTTCACTGAAAGAGAAATGTTTCTAAAAATACCGGAAAACAGTCCTATAGGAATTTCATTCCCTCTGAGTAATGCTCTGGACTTGGATGTAGGCAGCAACAATGTTCAGAACTATAAAATCAGCCCCAACTCCCATTTCCGGGTTCTAACCCAAAATCGCAGCGATGGCAGAAAATACCCTGAGCTGGTGTTGGACAAAGAGCTGGATCGGGAGGAGGAGCCTGAAATCTCATTAACCCTGACAGCGCTGGATGGCGGCTCTCCGCCTCGGTATGGAACCGCCCGGGTGCGCATTGAAGTGGTGGACACTAACGATAACGCCCCTGAGTTTGAGCAGTCCCTCTACAAGGTGCATATTCCCGAAGACAGCCCCGTAGGCTCCCTGGTTGTCACTGTCTCTGCCAGCGATGTAGACAGTGGAGTCTATGGGAAAATATCATACGCATTCTTTCAGCCTTCAGAAGATATTAGTAAAACTTTGGAGGTAAATCCTATGACAGGAGAAATTAGACTGAGAAAAAAAGTTGATTTTGAAACAGTTCTGTCTTATGAAGTGGACATCAAGGCCACTGATGGAGGAGGTCTTTCAGGAAAATGCACTCTTCTCCTGCAAGTAGTGGATGTGAATGACAATCCTCCAGAAGTGACAGTGTCTGCACTCACCATTCCCATCCCAGAGAACTCCCCTGACATTGTAGTTGCTGTTTTCAGTGTTTCAGATCCTGACTCTGGGGACAATGGGAAAACTATTTCCTCCATCCAGGATGACCTTCCTTTTCTTCTAAAACCTTCAGTCAAGAACTTTTACACCTTAGTAACCCAGAAAACACTAGATAGAGAAGAAAGAGCCGAGTACAACATCACCATCACCGTCACAGATATGGGAACCCCCAGGCTGAAAACCGAGCACAACATAACCGTGCTGGTGTCCGACGTCAACGACAACGCCCCCGCCTTCACCCAGACCTCCTACACCCTGTCCGTCCGCGAGAACAACAGCCCCGCCCTGCACATCGGCAGCGTCCGCGCCACAGACAGAGACGCGGGCGCCAACGCCCAGGTCACCTACTCGCTGCTGCCGCCCCTCGACGCGCACGTGCCCCTGGCCTCCCTGGTGTCCATCAACCCGGACAACGGCCACCTGTTCGCCCTGAGGTCCCTGGACTACGAGGCCCTGCAGGCGTTCGAGTTCCGCGTGGGCGCCGCCGACCGCGGCTCGCCCGCGCTCAGCAGCCAGGCGCTGGTGCGCGTGCTCGTGGTGGACGACAACGACAACGCGCCCTTCGTGCTGTACCCGCTGCAGAACGCCTCGGCGCCCTGCACCGAGCTGGTGCCCAGGGCGGCCGAGGCGGGCTACCTGGTGACCAAGGTGGTGGCGGTGGACGGCGACTCGGGCCAGAACGCCTGGCTGTCGTACCAGCTGCTCAAGGCCACGGAGCCCGGGCTGTTTGGCGTGTGGGCGCACAACGGCGAGGTGCGCACGGCCCGGCTGCTGAGCGAGCGCGACGCGGCCAAGCACAGGCTGCTGGTGCTGGTCAAGGACAACGGCGAGCCGCCGCTCTCGGCCAGCGTCACGCTGCACGTGCTACTGGTGGACGGCTTCTCGCAGCCCTACCTGCCGGCCCCGGAAGCGGAAGCGGCGGACGCGGCCCCGGCCGCCCCTCTCACCGTCTACCTGGTGGTGGCCTTGGCGTCGGTGTCGTCGCTCTTCGTCTTCTCGGTTCTGGTGTTCGTCGCGGTGCGGCTGTGCAGGAGGGTGGGGGGGGCCTCGGTGAATCGCTGCTCGGTGCCCGAGGGCCACTTTCCGGGCCACCTGGTGGACGTCAGCGGCACGGGGACCCTGTCCCAGAGCTACCAGTACGAGGTGTGTCTGACGGGAGGCTCTGAGAGTAATGAGTTCAAATTCTTGAAGCCGATTCTCCCCAACCTCCCTCCCCAATGCCCTGGGAAGGAAATAGAAGAAAATCGTACCTTCTACAATAGCTTTGGGTTCAATATTCAGTGACCATAAATAACTTTTATATCTCATAGGTATGTTGTTTTGTGGCACTTCCATACCAACATTATTTCCCCCAAAATGTGTGTGTTTGAAGTTGTACTGATGTTACTTTTATATTTTCGCATGTTCTACCCACCTTTACTTTTAAGTGAATGTTTATCTTTACCTGTGGTTGTAGTTAGATAGCAATTTATTCTCTAACCAAGGAGGTCTTAATTTGTAATTAATTTGCCTCCTTAAATAATAACACCAAATCAGTTTTTGCTCATGGCCCTCTCTCCAGTTGAACTTTCATTCACAATTATGCTTATGATAAAATAAAGCAGACCACTTTCAAAGTATTTCAAGGGTTCAAGTATTTCTTCATTTTCTTTCTTTCTTGTGGTTCTTCTTGTGGTTGAATAATGGTTGCTATTCAGAAATGTCATTCTTTCTTTAAATTCACCACTGTTTTACTTAACATTTTAAAATGTTTATTACTGCTGAAAATATACCTGAAAAATCATGTCCTATGATACAATCATAAATACCTTGTTAGAATGGGGCAGAAGGCAATTTTCTTAGTGTCTCTTCTTTACTCATCCTGGAGGGTTATTCTGAAGACACATTAATATTGTGGCCACCCACAGAATACTGGAATAGAAGTTATAATTTTCCAGATGTCTCATTAATGTTACAAAGGTATGATGCAACCTAGTTGAATACAGGCTCCCTAGTAATCATTTGTTTATTGTAGAGTGGACTTGTTTGCTAATGTGTATAATTTTTTGCCTCCTGTGTTATCCCAGAATTTAATATATATACACTGGGCACTAATTTTCAAACTTTAAAAAATCACAGGCAACTGAAAAATTATATTGTATATATTATATAACATACATGTTTTATATGAAAGAAATGTTTTGTGAACAGTGCTTAGCTTTTTTGTGATACAATCTGAAATTGCCTGTATTATTCCATTCTGTTTAATTTTCAAATGTGGTCATGATCCACTAAATTGATTTCATGACCTACTAATGGGTAGCAATCCACAGTTTCAAAACCACTTTTCTCAGATATTTGTAGAGTACTGAAAAGTATGAAAAGATAGTCCTTTAACATTCTAATTTTCGAACTTTTTTCAAGTCATTGTAGGAGGAAGTTTTGTTTCATGCTGTACAATCACCAACCAACCACTCTTGCCTTTAGTAACCTGACTATATTACAGAAGAGAAAGCCTTCATTGTTGGGGGAGGATCTTTCCAATGAATTTCATCAAAAAGTCTAAAGTCTGTGTGTTGTGGAAGGAAAATGTAGATGAGCAAAATGAGTAAGGGTATAGAAGGAAAGGAAGTGTGTGTGAGAGAGAGAGAGTAGGCATGAGAAAGAGGAGGTGCATGAGGGTGAGTAAAATGATTGCTTTTATGCCTGAGGTGGGACCACAGACTGGAGTCAATGCCACGCACTGCCTCTTGAAGATATTCTAATCTTAACATTATAGAGGGGCTGGGTATTAGTCAGTTAATAATGCCTGGAAGTCAAACCTCTTGCTCTAACATATCCAAAATAATCTAATGTTTACAGCCCTTGAATGCTAAATTTTCACCACCAGTTCTTTTGAACTGTGTGGACTAATTAATTACTCTTTGAATTCAAGAAAAATGGAGGGAACAAAAGTCTCTCCATGCAGGCTAACTAAATTCTAATTTTCTATTTTCAGAAGTGGAACTTGGAGTAAGTTCTTCTTCCCTAAATGAAAGCTTCCTTACATAGAGAACAAAAACTCATATTAATTAATCAAAATTAAGTATGAAGGTTACCTCCTGTGTTTACTGTTCTTAGTGGGGAAAAGATGGAGGACTACTAGCTTAAAGAGATATACAGTTATAGCTGTCAACAACCAAGGTGGGAGTGTTCTAGCAGCTTGTTTCCCCAGTAAGCTTGGTCTCTCTCATCTATAATGGGGGAGGGGGAAAGAGCAGTTTAAACAGCTCAGGCAGAAAATCTAACAGGCACAACAGCAGAGAAAAGGATGAGGTACTTGTCCTCTTGCTTAGAGTTTTTCCAGCTATCTGAACAGGAGGACTTGCCTATTTCTGGAAAGAACTATGTGTTTCCTGACTCTAATGGAGAGAGGCCAGGCCTTCAGGAGCTCAGATGCCCAGATATAAGTAAACCAACCAGTTATCTTACAATGTATTGCTAAAAATAGATTTTGCTCTTATGCTTCAGATACCTTATTTATAGTTAAATATAAACCAGTGCATAGGAATCCAACTGTATCAGCCAATTTTATATTAAAGGACTATAAGTTGTCCAATGGGAAGAGGTCACTTACAAAATGGAGATGCAAGAGACTGCTCAGCCTCCCAGAAATGATTTTCTTGAAAACCCTTACCAATAAGAACAAAATAACACTTTAGGTTGGCATTTGCCAAGCGTATGGGAAAGAAAGGACATAAGGACATTTTCACTTACACACACATTGTTTTCCTCATTTCCTTTCTACTTCAAGTCCTTATCCTACTACTGCATTCCTGCATCCACTGATTAATCTAACATGGCCTCTCAGTCCTCTGTTCCAGTTGTCATTAGTGCCTTGGCTACATGCTGTACTTTTTCACGACCCAGAACTGTCCTTTCTATGAAATATGGTTTCAGATCTCTCCCTCTGAGAACACAACCTTCTATGCCTTTAGCCCTCTCATCTTGCTACTCCTATCACATCTTGTCTTTGACCTTGTCATGACCTCCATTCCATGATGCTACTACCACCTATCAACCCCCTCCTGTTTTAATTTCCTTCCCATCCAGCTGATTCCCTGTTTAGCACTCCCAATCACTTCATGCTCATATTCTCAATTCTCTTGTTCAACTTGCCTTCACTCTAGGATTTCCTTCACCACCTGATGAAACTCCACATGAGATGAATATAGTTATCTCTTTTCTCTTACACCCGGGATGCTGCACTCTATAAGACAAACTTAGAAAATTATCAGTACTGTTGCTACTAAGTTTATCACACCCAAACTTAATTGGGCTTTCAAGATCAAGAAATCTTTTTGTATTTTCCTAATCAGCTTTCTCTTTTTTTCTCCATAACAACTACTTCAAACCTACTTATCTTACTTTAAACTACTCATCCTGCTACTTACACACCCCTTTTAGCAGACGAACTTGCTTAATACCTTAAAGAGAAAACAGAATCCATCAAATGGGAATTATCTCAATTTCCTGTCCCCAAACCTATACTCTTGATAGCATATGTACTTGGAAAATTTCCTCTGCTGAGGTCCCTTCCACCTAAGTCCAATCCCTTCATATATAGGATCCCTGGATCCTATTTTGACCACTTTCTAGGGGCTTCACATTGATTACATCCTTTCTTGTATATCTTAATTTTCTGCCTCTTTACTCAATACTGCAAATTAGCATTTAAAAACATTTCTCTAGGCTTAAAAAACCCTCCTGTGTCTAAATTCTCCTCCAGATACCAATCTACTTCTTTCTTTTGCAGCTAAATTTCTCAAAAGGATTGACATTTTTATTTCCTTATCCCTCTCACTTTTCATCCCAGTGAAATCTAATTTTTATCACAACCACTCTACTGAAAACTGCTATTGTAAAGCTCATCAAAGATTTGTGTATAAGTTAGGTAAGGTTACACTACTGAAATAGAGCAGCACAACTACACAGTGGCTTGTAAAAGTATGTATCTCTTTCTTGTACCAGCCACAATGTAAATGATTGGGTAGATAGGGCAGCTTTGCTCCTCATGGTCCTTCTGGAACCAAAATTTGTTCCAAGTAATTCCTCTTACATTCCCTGTTTCAGTGTATAATCTACATGACTTGTAGCTGGGTCACTGCCACATCTGGGTTCTAGCTGGCTAGGAGGGAAGAGACACATACAGATGTCTTCCATTCCAGACCCAGAGGTAGCAAATAAAAATTCTGTTCACAATCTGTGAGAACTTAATTAGCCACACCTAACTACAAGGGAGGCTGAGTCACCATGTGCCTGGGTACAGTTCTATTACTATATAGAAAAGGAGAACAGATTTTGGCAGACATCTATCAGACTCCTCCACAATGACCATCTTCTTAAATCCAATGGACCATTTTAATACGTATTTTTCTTGAGTTTTCTGAAGGATTTGCTACTGTTGATCTTCCTCATCTCCTTGAAATGCTATTTGCTTTTAGTTTGATGATTCTGAACTCTGCATCTTCCTTGTCTTTTTTTAAAAAATGCTTCCTGGGCTTCCCTGGTGGCGCAGTGGTTGAGAGCCCACCTGCCGATGCAGGGGACACGGGTTCGTGCCCCGGTCCGGGAAGATCCCACATGCCGCGGAGTGGCTGGGCCTGTGAGCCATGGCCGCTGAGCCTGCGCGTCCGGAGCCTGTGCTCCTCAACGGGAGAGGCCACAACAGAGAGAGGCCCGCGTACCGCAAAAAAAAAAAAAAAAAAAAAAAAGCCGCTTCCTTACCCCTCCTTTAAATGAAGATGTTTCTCAGAGTTCTGTGCTAAGCCTCTTCTATTCTTATTTGACACACTTTTGCTTGGTTCTCGTAGAGATCTCATGGTTTCAAACACCATACACAGGCATACCTCATTTTATTGCACTTTATTGCATTTTGCAGATATTGTGTGTTTTTACAAATTGAAAGTTTTTACAAATTCAAAGCCCTGCAATGAGCATATCTATCGACACCATTTTTCCAAAGCATTTGCTCACTTTACGTCTCTGTGTCACATTTTGGTAATTCTCACAATATTTCAAACTTTTCATTTTATTATATTTGTTATAATAAAACAAATATAATGGTGATCTGTGATCAGTGATCTTTGATGTTACTATGGTAATTGTTTGGGGGGGCACCATGAACTATACCCATATAAGACAGTGAACTTAATAGATAAATGTGTGTTCTGACTGCTCTACCAACTAGATGTTCCCCATCTTTTTCCCTCTCCTTGGGCCTCCCTATTCCCTGAGACACAAGAATATTGAAAATAGGCCAGTTAAGGGACTTCCCTGGTGGCGCAGTGGTTAAGAATCCACCTGCCAATGCAGGGGACACGGGTTTGATCCCTGGTCTGGGAGGATCCCACATGCCACGGAGCAACTAAGCCTGTGTGCCACAACTACTAAGCCTGCGCTTTAGAGCCCACGAGCCACAACTACTGAAACCCACGTGCCTAGAGCCCTGCTCCACAACAAGAGAAGCCACCGCAACGAGAAGCCTGAGAAGCCCGCGTACCTCAACGAAGAGTAGCCCCCGCTCACCACAACTAGAGAAAGCCCTCACGCAGCAATGAAGACCCAACTCAGCCAAAAATAAAATAAATTAATTAAAAAAAAATTTTTAAAGAAAATAGACCAGTTAATAATCCTACAATTTGCCTTAAGTGTTCAAGTGAAAGGAAGAGTCACATGTCTCTCACCTTAAATCAAAAGACAGAAATGATTAAACTTAGTGAAAAAGGCATGCTGAAAGCCAAGACAAGCTGAAAGCTAGGCCTCCTGCACCAAACAGCCAAGTGTGAACGCAAAGGACAAGTTCTTGAAGGAAATTAAGAGTGCTACTCCAGAGAACACATGAATGATAAAGTGAAACAGCCTATTAGTGATATGGAGAAAGTTTTAGTGACCTGGATAGAACATCAAACCAGATACAACATTGCTTTAAAACAAAGCTTAATACAGAACAAGGCCCCAACTCTCTTCAATTCTATGAAGGCTGAGAGAAGTGAGGAAGAAGTAGAAGAAAAATTTGAAGCTAGCAGAGGCTGGTTCATGAGGTTTAAGGAAAGACGCTGTCTCTAGGATGTGAAAGTGCAAGGTGAAGCAGGTTCTGATGTAGAAGCTGCAGCAAGTTATCAGGAAGATCTAGTTAAGATAATTCATGAAGTTGGCTACACTATATCACAGATTTTCAATGTCAATGAAATAGTCTTAATATGGAAGAAGATGCCATATAGGGCTTTCATAGCTAGAGAGTAGAAGTAGGCGCCTTGCTTCAAAGTTTCAAAGGACAGGCTGACTCTTTTGTTAGGGGCTAATGCCGCTGGTGACTTTAAGTTGAAGCCAATGCTTATTGACCATTACGAAAATCCTAGGGCCCTTAAGAATTATGCTAAAGCTACTCCGCCTGTGCTCTTTAAACTGAACAACAAAGCCTGGGTAACAGCACACTTGTTTACAACATAGTTTACTGAGTATTTTAAGCCCACTGTTGAGATCTAGTGCTCAGAAAAAGATTCCTTTCAAAATATTACTGCTCATCGACAATGCATCTGGTCACCCAAGAGCTCTGATGGAGATGTACAACCAGATTAATGTTGTTTTCATGCCTGCTAACACAACATCCATTCTGCAGCCCATGGATCAAGGAATCATTTTGACTTTCAAGTCTTACTATTTAAGAAATAAATATCATAAGGCTTTGGCTGCCAAAGATAGTGATTTCTCTAATGGATCTGGGCAAAGGAAACTGAAAACCTTTTGGAACAGATTCACCATTCTGGATGCCATTAGAATTTCATAATTCATGGGAAGAGATCAATATATCAATATTAAAGAGTTTGGAAGAAATTGATTTCAACCCTCATGACTTTGAGGGGTTCAAGACTTCAGTGGAGGAAGTAACTTCAGTTGTGGTGGAAACTGCAAGAGAACTAGAATTAGAAGTGGAGCCTGAAGATGTGATTGAACTGCTGCAATCTCATGGTAAAACTTTCTCATGGATGAGGAGTTGCTTCTTATGGATGAGCAAAGAAAGTGGTTTCTTGAGATGAAATCTACTCCTGGGGAAAATGCTGTGAAGATTACTGAAATGACAACAAAGGATTTAGAATATTACATAAACTTAGTTGATAAAGTAGCAGCAGAGTTTGAGAGGATTGACTCCAATTTTGAAAGAAGTTTTACTGTGGGTAAAATGCTATCAAACAGCATTACGTGCTACAGAGAAACTGTTCATGAAAGGAAGGCTCCATCGATGCAGCAAACTTCATTGTTGCCTTATTTTAAGAAATTGCCACAGCTACTCCAACCTTCAGCAACCATCATCCTGATCAGTCAGCAGCCATCAACATCAAGGCAAGACCTTCCATCAGCAAAAACATTACGACTTGCTGAAGTCTCAGATGATAGTTAACATTTTTTAGCAATAAAGTATTTTTAAGTTAAGGTATGTACATTTTATTTTTACACATAATGCTATTGCACACTTAATAGATTACAGTATAGTGTAAACATAACTTTTATATGCATTGGGAAACAAAAAAATTTGTGATTCACTTTATTGAGATACTCGCTTTATTGCAGTGGTCTGGAATGGAACCCAACATATCTCTGGGGTATGCCTGTACATGCTGATGAATCTCAAAGTCCATATCTCCAGCCCAGATTTGTTTTCTGTGTTTCAGTTATATATGTAAACACACACACACACACACACACATTCCACAGGCACTTACCTCAATATCAACATGTCCCAAACTAACTTTATCTTTTTCTATTTCAATCTTGGTTGTTGTTTTTTTCTGCCAGCATTCCCTGTCTTAGTGAATGATGCACTAACCATCAGTACCCAACCCAGAGAGGTGTTCATTATCTTTGAGTCTTTCCACTTTTTCTCCCCATGCAAGCCATCAATCACTGGGTCTTAAATATTTGTATCTTCTAAATATCTTTCTAATCACCCCGCTTCTCCTTATCGACACTAGTATTACCTTCATCCAGGCTACCATCACCTCCTAACTGGTCTCTCTGATTCCAGTTATTCCCCCTGAAACTGATTATCATACTTCAGCCAATTTTGATTTTTCAAAACTGCAGGTATAATTATGTTAATCAACTGTTTAAGATCCTACATTGTATTATAAGTGCCTTTAGGATAAATTTTAAAATGCATGCTATAACTCATATAATTGTTTATGTCCTTACTCTGCTTCTTTCCCCCAACCTCATTTTAACATTCTCCCCCTTCCATGGTTTAAAGCTTGAGGCATATTTAACTTCCCAGTTTCCTTAAAATATCCGTTCAAAACACTTCTCCTGGGCTTCCCTGGTGGCGCAGTGGTTGAGAGTCTGCCTGCCGATTCAGGGGACACGGGTTCGTGCCCCGGTCCGGGAGAATCCCACGTGCCGCGGAGCGGCTGGGCCCGTGAGCCATGGCCGCTGAGCCTGCGCGTTCGGAGCCTGTGCTCCACAACGGGAGAGGCCACAACGGTGAGAGGCCCGCGTACCGCAAAAAAAAAAAAAAAAAAAAAAAAAAGTCTCCTGAAGGGCTCCTCCAGATCACAACTTGTAGTTCAATACCTTAGGAAAGGTTTCAGTGATGTCCAAAAATATGGATTAGATTTTATTTATTTTAACAGGCACTTAACAAGCACTTACTAGCCACTTTGTAAAAATTAACTCATTAGATTCCTATGATAATAATCCTACGAGGTAAACACTATTATTACCCCTATTTTACAGTTAAGGAAGCAGAGGTACATAACTTGCCCAAGACTTAAGATAGTGAGTAGGAGAACTAGGATTCTAATGTAGACATTTTGGTTCCAGAATCCATGTTCATAACCACTATGCAATGCTGTCTCCTAGGTATAAGATGTCCGTTCTTGGTATTTATATATTACTGTTTACCTGTGCATACATTCTGGCATATTTTAATTACTTGCCTGACAAATTTTCTAGACTGTGAGCTCCATAAAGATGCACATATGTATTTTTAAAAATATACAAGTGAAAAAAGCAATGACATTACTAACTATAATCGACTGAAATCTATAAGTGTTTACAAGCGTGTAGGGGAGGATATATTTGCAATTACTCAATAAATGGCCTGAATAAAATATCATTTCTTCAGTTCAGGACATTTTAATGGTTCCTCTTGTTGGGCATTCAAAACAGTGATAATTCAGTGCACTTCATGAACCTTGTTTAAATACTGATTCGAACAAACCAACAGTAAAACATATTTTGGAGGAAAATGTGTAAAAACAAACACAGATTGAATATAAATTATATTAAGCTACCAGCACTAAATTTGTAGATTGTGATAGTGGTATAGTATATATTTTTAAAGTCGTTATCTATTACAGATACTTAGTGAAGTATTTAGAGGTAAAAATACGTGATGTCTGGGATTTGCTTTAAAATACTCCAGATGAATTTATGAATTACTTGTTCAAAGAGAAAAAAAAAATTCTACTGAAAAAATTCATAGAGACACATGGTGGCGCTGCAGGATAAGATGAAAAGAGTGCTTCTACAACACTGTGGGCTCCATTATTCACGGGAACAGAGAACATCCAACCCACTGAAAAGAGAGAGATTAAGGAGCTTCACCTACAGACCTGCTGGAGGTTTATATACTCTCTAGAAGTTTCCAACTAAAAAAAGAATCAGAGCCTCAGCTTGCAAAATTAGAGCTGAACTTAAATTTTTCTACAAAAGAGGTTTCTTGAAGAAACCATGGAGATCAGAGGGGCACTCGTTCTGCGGAAAAGGCAAGTTCTGTTTATCTTTGTTTTACTGGGATTGTCTCAGGCAGGTCCTGAGTCTGTGCGCTATTCTGTGGCAGAGGAAACAGAAATTGGCTCTTTTGTGGCCAATCTGGCAAGGGATCTGGGGCTTGGGGTGGAAGAGCTCTCTTCGCGGGAGGCGCGGGTAGTGTGTGATGATAATGAAAAGCATTTGCACCTCGATTTGCTGACCGGGGATTTGCTCGTAAGTGAGAAACTGGACCGGGAAGAGCTGTGTGACTCCACGGAGCCCTGTGTTCTGCATTTTCAGATGGTACTGGAAAACCCTTTACAGTTTTTTCGGGCTGAGCTACATATCAAAGATATAAATGATCACTCTCCTACATTTCTTGACAAGGAAATAGTTATTAAAATATCAGAGAGTACCATTATTGGAACCACATTCCTAATGGAGAGTGCCCAAGATTTGGATGTAGGAAGCAACAGTCTCCAAAACTACACAGTTAGCCCGAATTCTCATTTCCACATTAAAATTCAAGACAGTGGTGATGGAAAGATATACCCTGAACTAGTCCTGCACAGAGCGTTGGACCATGAGGAGGAGTCTGAGCTCAGATTAACACTCATAGCACTGGATGGTGGATCCCCGCCCAGGTCTGGGACAACTTTGGTCCTCATCAAGGTCTTGGACATCAATGACAATGCCCCAGAGTTTCCTCAGAGGCTCTATGAGGTGCAGGTCCTGGAGGACACACCTGTTGGCTCTTGGATTATCACCATCTCTGCTAAGGACTTGGATGCAGGAAACTATGGGAAAATATCTTACACATTTTTTCATGCATCAGAAGATATTCGTAAAACATTTGAAATCAATCCACTATCTGGGGAAGTTCATTTGCGATCACACTTGGACTTTGAAGCAATACAGTCACACATTATAAATATTCAGGCAACAGATGGTGGGGGTCTTTCGGAAGAATGCACTCTTCTGGTTAAAGTAATAGATATAAATGACAATCCACCAGAAGTGACCATGTCATCAATTACAAAGACAATTCCAGAGAACGCCTCAGAGACCCTTGTGGCTCTTTTTAGTGTCCGAGACCAAGACGCTGGGGAAAATGGGAGGGTCGTTTGCTCTATTCAAGATGACCTCCCATTTTTTCTGAAACGGACCTTCAAGAACTTTTTCACTCTAGTTGCAGAAAAAGCACTGGACAGAGAGGAAAGAGCCGAGTACAACATCACCATCACCGTCACTGACATGGGAACCCCCAGGCTGAAAACCGAGCACAACATAACCGTACTGGTGTCCGACGTCAACGACAACGCCCCCGCCTTCACCCAGACCTCCTACACCCTGTCCGTCCGCGAGAACAACAGCCCCGCCCTGCACATCGGCAGCGTCCGCGCCACAGACAGAGACGCGGGCGCCAACGCCCAGGTCACCTACTCGCTGCTGCCGCCCCTCGACGCGCACGTGCCCCTGGCCTCCCTGGTGTCCATCAACCCGGACAACGGCCACCTGTTCGCCCTGAGGTCCCTGGACTACGAGGCCCTGCGGGCGTTCGAGTTCCGCGTGGGCGCCGCCGACCGCGGCTCGCCCGCGCTCAGCAGCCAGGCGCTGGTGCGCGTGCTCGTGGTGGACGACAACGACAACGCGCCCTTCGTGCTGTACCCGCTGCAGAACGCCTCGGCGCCCTGCACCGAGCTGGTGCCCAGGGCAGCCGAGGCGGGCTACCTGGTGACCAAGGTGGTGGCGGTGGACGGCGACTCGGGCCAGAACGCCTGGCTGTCGTACCAGCTGCTCAAGGCCACGGAGCCCGGGCTGTTTGGCGTGTGGGCGCACAACGGCGAGGTGCGCACGGCCCGGCTGCTGAGCGAGCGCGACGCGGCCAAGCACAGGCTGCTGGTGCTGGTCAAGGACAACGGCGAGCCGCCGCTCTCGGCCAGCGTCACGCTGCACGTGCTACTGGTGGACGGCTTCTCGCAGCCCTACCTGCCGGCCCCGGAAGCGGAAGCGGCGGACGCGGCCCCGGCCGCCCCGCTCACCGTCTACCTGGTGGTGGCCTTGGCGTCGGTGTCGTCGCTCTTCGTCTTCTCGGTTCTGGTGTTCGTCGCGGTGCGGCTGTGCAGGAGGGTGGGGGGGGCCTCGGTGGGTCGCTGCTCGGTGCCCGAGGGCCACTTTCCGGGCCACCTGGTGGACGTCAGCGGCACGGGGACCCTGTCCCAGAGCTACCAGTACGAGGTGTGTCTCATGGGAGGTACTGGGACGAATGAGTTTAAATCTCTGAAGCCGATTATCCCTAATCTTCCAGTCCAAGACACCGGTAGGCATATAGGAGAAAATGAGAACTTTAGGAATAGCTTTGGATTCAACATTCAATAAAATAATTTACTTTAAACTTCTAATATTTTGTCATTCTTGGCAAACTGTGGATCCATTTTGTCAATCTGTAATAGATTTTACGTTGGACGGTAGTTGCATGCATTATCATTCCTCATGTTCTCCTCACAGTTGCTTTAAAAATCTTTATTTGTGGCTATAATGACATGGAAAAATAATCTGTGTTCTGCTTTTTCATATATTTGGTCAAAATGTCATATTAATGGAGTTATTTCTAATTTTTTGTTCTGATAATGGCATAGTTATGCAAGACGATGTTATTATTTGGAGGTGCAAACTCAAGTATTAAGACCAAATGCCACAATGTATGTAATTTACTTCTAGACATTTCATCAAAGCATAGATACAGCAAAAATTAAAAATGCTGTTGTAGAGAACGGACTTGAGGATATGGGGAGGGGAAGGGTGAGCTGTGACAAAGCGAGAGAGAGGCATGGACATATATACACTACCAAACATAAGGTAGATAGCTAGTGAGAAGCAGCCGCATAGCACAGGGAGATCAGCTCGGTGCTTTGTGACCGCCTGGAGGGGTGGGATGGGGAGGGTGGGAGGGAGGGAGACGCAAGAGGGAAGAGATATGGGAACATATGTATATGTATAACTGATTCACTTTGTTATAAAGCAGAAACTAACACACCATTGTAAAGCAATTATACTCCAATAAAGATGTTAAAAAAATGCTGTTGAAGCTGGGTGGAAAGTATATTGGATTTTACTGCACTATTCCCTTTGAAAATTTTCATCACAAAGGGTAAAAGTGCCACCTCTCCAGTATTCAGTAGTAGGGTATCTTATTTGTTTGTTTTTTGTTATATAGTGTTTTTCAAGAATTCACTTTATGACAAGATAAAAGTGACCACACTGAAAATTATTGATTTCTTAAGTAATTTTCCTTTTTTTTACTGTTGTCGTTGATGCTGTTTTCGGAAGAGTCTTATAATGTTCTGGGATTTTATGTTGCTATTTTGTTTTCTTTCAATATACCACATTTGCTGGTTTAAATTTGTATTATTTTATGTTGTTCATTATGTAACTCATACGTTCATGGTATCATCTTGAGTAAATACTCCTACATCAGAAGAGTACAGATAAAAACTTCTTAAGAAATTAAAATGAAAATTCAAACTGGTAGAGAAATAAATTAGGTTCACTTTTCTATTGATTTTAAAAAGTAAATATAAAAACATCCTTAATACTTTGTGGCCTCTCTCAGATGTTCATAAAGAAGGAATGGGTCTATATTAATGGTTTATAGATGTCTCATGGTGTTCCAAATTATAATGTCTCCAATCTATAAGTGTACAGTTCAGTGGACACTTTGGTAACTAGAATGTAGTGTGGATATAGAGCTACTGTGCATATACATTTCTGTGATTTCTCTCATAAAATTAAATATTATAGACTAGATGATGTAGTAAAATGCAATTTTGCTTGACATTGTGAAATGGGTAAAACAAATTCCAGTTTTTTAGGAATTTTTTTCTTTGCTTCATGCAGTTTTTACTGGTCTTATTTTGTGTTGCAACAGATATTTACTAGTTGTGAGAATTTTATTAAATAGACATTTAAGCAGTACAATCCTGAAAAAGAATGTTTGGGCCCTCTTTATCTCTCAGAGTCATTAGAAGCAAAGCTTATGCTTCTTATGCATAAGAGTAAGAGTAGATAACAAAATATCCTATTTGAATGATA
Organism: Lagenorhynchus albirostris; assembly: GCF_949774975.1. Classification (NCBI taxonomy): domain Eukaryota; kingdom Metazoa; phylum Chordata; class Mammalia; order Artiodactyla; family Delphinidae; genus Lagenorhynchus; species Lagenorhynchus albirostris. The sequence continues at coordinate 117,649,462 of NC_083097.1, forward strand.
CAGAAACAAACTTGTACACTACCAGATAGAATGGAATTCAAGGTCAGATATTTTATATAAGAAAATTTGGTGATGATTGAAGAGGTGTCAAAATCACTTGGGGTGGGGGGGAAGAGACTGATTACTTAGCAATGTTATTGGGAAAACTGGCTCACTATATAAAGAAACAAAATCCTTATCTCATGTGATATAAAAATAAACTTCATGTGGATCTAAGAGGTGAATTTGAAATATTTAATTGGAAAAAATGTAACAAGTCTAAGTAAAAATGTCTTTATGACCTTACTATTGATTTTGATTTCTTAAACAAGGTTTTAAAAGTGCCAACAATAAGGATAAAAATTGACAAATATTACTACCTCAAAACTAGAGGATAGCCCAGACAAGCTAGCAGATGACAGACAGGGAGAAGCTACTTGCAGCATTTTCACTGAGAAGGATTAATATTTAGATTAGTCTTACAGATAGCAAAAGTCAGAAAGTCGGGAGAGCCAATAGAATATTTTTAAAAGGACAAAAGGGAAAGGAAATTCAAAAGAGGGGAAAACAGAAAGTCTGAGAAGAACATGAAGTGATACTCAACCTCATTAGTTGCTGATACACATGGTAAAACAGCAGTTTATACCCATAGCATTAGTAAAGATGACAAATTTCCATCAAGTAGAACCATAGGAAATTGCATATACACCCCATTTTGAAGGAGTTTCAATAGTATTTAATGAAATTTAGTATGTACATACTTCATGATCCAGCAATTCTACTTTGGGGCATATAAGCCAGAAAATTCTTACACAGCTTTACAAAATGAAGTGCATGATAATGTTCATCTTGGGAAAGCAAAGAATAGGAGTCTATCTACATATCCATCAGTAAAGCAATTGATAAATAAAGTGTGGAACATGTTTGTGAAGGATTATTATGCAGTGATCAAAAGGAGTGAACTAGGTGTACAGACAACCACATGAATAAATTCCAAATGTTTCAAAAGGAAGAAAGAGCCTGAGATTTATTGTACATACCATATATATCCATATAATACATAATATCTTAAACTTATAGAAATATACAAATATATAAACATTGGAAGAAGAGAAGAAAGAACAAATGTAGGAAAGAAGATGTGTGTTTCTACATAGGAGTGCAGACAGAAGTGTGAGCTATACCAATGTCAATGATAAGACATTGTTTAAATTGATTGCAGCATTATAGAGTTGATTTAGTATTGATCAGATGAAGTTGGTTTAAAAAAAACACATTATTTCTCTATTCTCTCAATAAGATCAATTTCCCATACTCCATGAAAGCTAAAAATTTGCTTGTCATTTTAAGACATAACAATATCCTTGAGAATTTACCTTTTTAATAAGGGTGGTATACATTATGTACACCAACACTTCCACTGAAAAAAATAGCTAATAAAACACTAATATATGTCAGGTCACAGTTAATGTTTAAAGGTAACTCAGAGAGAAAATCAGCCCCAAATCCACTTTTTTCCTTGGGAACAATTGGAATTCTGGGATATGTGAACCTCTATTTTGATGGTGTATATGGGGGAGGAAATCAAAGCCTGACAAACTGAGAAGCTGATAGAAGACCCTCACTTTAATAAATATGGAATCCTCAGAACGACACCTTTATGGTAGTATTAAACTGGAAATGGATGAGCCCTTGTATGCCATTTCAGCCTTGAACTTGAGTTTTAGCGTTGAACTTGATTTAAGGTGGTCATTGACAAATAGCGCTCCCAGATCCTGATAGAACCAAATGCAGACCTTCTATGAAAGAAGGTTTATTCATCTTAATCCTAGAATTATTCATATAAATAATTTTTATGTTCTTAACTTGAACATAAATATAACTGCACGCACAAGGAAACATGACACCATGAGTGAGAGCCAGCAGAAAACATAAAACACTTGCAAACACACATAAACTTGCAAACACTTCAAATATTTTGATTATCAGAAACAGTCTATGAGAAGCTAACAACTTTAACTGAAATAAAAGTTACACCTGAAAATGTACAGGGAACAAGAAACAATAAAATGTGAAAGATTAGGAAAGAACCAAATAGAGCTCCTGGAACTGAAAAATATGATAATCAAAATTTTAAACTGAATAAAAGGTTTAATAGAAAACTAGATGCAGTGAAATAAAGAATTTGTGGAGCGAAAGATAGGTCAGACTATAACTTATCCCACATATAGCTCAGAGGGTTAATAAGGTGGAAAATATGGAGGATGTGGTTAGAAATGCAGAACAGAGTAAAAAAGTTTAACATATATTTAACCAGAATTTCAGGAGAGATGAGAAAGAATAATGGCTGGGAATTGTCCAGAATTGATGAAAACCTTAATGCACATATTCAATAGACCCAAGTAAACCTAACAGGATAAATGAAAGATAACCATACCTGGAAACACCATTGTGAAATTTCAGAAAGACAAGACAAATTTCAAAAGACTTTTCTTTTTAAAGAAAAGTCATAGGAAAAAGACACTTAATCTTTAAACACATGACAGACTGAAAGCTATGTTCCATGTTGACAATTTCTCAACAGTATTAATGGAAACTAAAAGAAAGATACCTTCCAAGTGCTGAAAGAAATCAGTAAACCTTCCTGCCTAAATAGTCTCTGCATATGAGTCATCAAATGAGAGAATCAAATCAACTGGATGTCAGTTGGTTTTAAATTAATTAAGGTCATGGGAAAGAAGTGGTATAAAGCTATTTTTCAAATATAACTTTATAGTTTTACTCTGTCCCTCCCTTGCCACAGTTCTGAGTCCAGGAGTTTGACCTACTCTATTTCTAGCCTTCTTCATCCCTAGTGACATCTAATTTTACCTTAGTCTAGTAGATCTATATGACCATGGCCAATTTCTAAAGATGGTAGTCTTTTAGAGCTGCACCTCTGAAATCACAAATTCAAATGTACTTCTCTCAATCTACAACTTACATTCTTTCTCAAAGGGCTTCAATCACCACTCATACCAATAAATCCCACATTTGTCTCTGCAGCCCAAACCTCTTTCCTCAACTTAATTTATATAATGTAAGATAATTTATGTTAACAGTTTATATGGATACTCTATGAACACCTCAATCTCAACATGTTTTAAATTAAAACTTTCTATTCCTCAAAACTAAACGTCTTCTCCAGCTCTAAACATGTTCCTCTTTTCTCCTCTTCCTGTGTTTACTCTACCAGTTAATAGCGCTAACACTCTCCCAGTTCCCTAAGCCTGAAAAAAAGTACATTGACTTTTACTCCTTCCTATTCTACTCTGTGTCTAATCACCATATCCTGTATATTTTATCTTTATCATTCTAATACAACTCTATAACTGCATTTCTAGGTGACAGCAATATTATCTCTTACCTGTATTAATGGAACAACTTCTAATCCATCCCTTGCCTCTAGTCTCAACTCCTCTGTGATTTATCTTCAACTCTGAAACAGGATGATCTTCTTGAAAGATAAGAACACAGTCATGTCACTTTTCTATTTAATAATCTTGCATTTCTATTAATGTAGATTCCAAATGACTTGGCATGGCTTACAAAATACTTGTTGATCTTTCCAATCTCAGCTCTCACCATTTCTCTCCTCTTACTCTATGGCTCAGCCATACTGATCCTATTTCAGTTCTTCCAAAATACTTCTTTCATTTTTGGATTTGCACAATCATGTTTTTAGTTTGCTGGAAACTTTACCCCACACCCAATTTTTGTTTGGATTACTCAAACTCGTTTTTCATGTATCAAATTAGAATTAACTTTTTCCGGAAAAGTCTTTCCTCTACTTCAAATCCTGGTTAGATGACCCTCGTCTATGCTCTTATATTAGCATGAACTTTTGCTATCATGGCATTCATTATGCTCTATTTTAAATGTGTGACCACTTTTCTGCCTCTATCTTTCAGGACAGAAACTATGTCTGTCTGTTTACCACTCTATCCCTAACACAAAGTGTATGTTCAATAAATATCTGCTGAAAAAATTAATGAATGGATGATAATATATTTAGAATTATGTCTCTGGAAGTCCTGGGTCTACAAAACAGAATTCAGTTCCACAACTAAACGGGGTTCTAGTTTGTTCAACTTTTTTAAAATGTCGACAGAAACTGGACATGTCTTACATTATTCACTACTGTTGAGCACTTACTTTCGACTACACTTATGGAGTATCCCTAAATAAACAGTACCATTTACTCAGCCTGAAATGTCCAGCCTCCCCAAAACAATTATTTGTACATACCAGTTCAGTTTTAAATACATGACATTATCTTTATTGTCTTTTCAAAGCATATTTGCTGATATCTAAAGAAGACTAAGATCTTTGGTTCCCATTTCCAATTTTCCTGGGAACCTCTTGCTCACTAAGTCAATTACATAAAAAGGTCCTCTTAACTATTTTTAGTTGTTTTAGTTGTTTAGTTGTGTTGTCTTCACAGAGATAGCATATCTTATTTGAGGTTGGGACTATATCTTAAATATGCTTTTTATAGCCACCACAGCTCTAGAGATTGTGGTTTATTGTGTTAAAGACTGAATAGTAACAGCATCACAAGAACAAAACTGAGAAAAGAAAATAGGAATATAGGAGAAAGTATAATTCAGAGTCATCAACAAACACGCAAGATAAATTAATATTTTGTCTCAAACTTACTTGGCTTTGTTTAAAACCTGAGACTCCGCAGAGTCGCGTGGTGGCGCTGCAGGATAAGATGGGGAAATTTTTGTACCATCAGATGCTCTGGTTACCGTGAACCACTGGAACTGAGAGCTCCAGAGAAGCAGTGGTGATAAAAAGAGGCTTTCAAGAGAAAGCTAGGGAGCCAACAACGCCCTCGTCACCGAATTGCAAGTCTATAGATTCTCAATGGTCCAGGCTAATAGCTGAGAGGAGCAGTTTGAGACTGAATTGAAATATTTCCGCGGAAAGACGTTCGGCTAGGGAGCCAGGGAGCCATGGAGCCGGGAGAAAGAAGCCCTCAGCAGATAAGGCAAGCGCTGCTTTTCTTTGTTTTCCTGGGAGGGTCTTTGGTGTGTTCAGAGACCTGGCGCTATTCTGTGGCAGAGGAACTGGAGATCGGCTCTTTTATAGGCAACGTGGTGAAAGACATAGGTTTGGGCGTGGAAGACCTGGCTGCGCGGGGGGCCAGAGTCATCTTTGATGACTATAAACCATACTTGCAATTGGATCGGCAGACTGGCAACTTGATCTTAAATGAGAAACTGGACCGGGAGGCGCTTTGCGATCTCACCGAGCCATGCATATTAAATTTCCAGATATTATTAGAAAATCCTTTGCAATTTTTTCGAGCTGAGCTTAGGGTCAAAGACATAAATGATCACACTCCCACGTTTCTAGACAAACATATACTTCTGAAAATCTCAGAAAGTACTACTCCAGGAACCTCATTCCAAATGGATAGCGCTCAGGACTTGGATGTAGGAAAGAATGCTGTTCAAAACTACACATTAAGCCCCAATCCTCATTTCCACCTTAAACTGCAAGACAGTGAGGAGGGTAGAAAATACGCAGAGCTGTTGCTGGACCAACCTCTGGATCGAGAAAAGGAGCCTGAACTTAGATTAACACTAACAGCCCTGGATGGTGGGTCTCCGCCCAGGTCTGCAACTGCACTGGTGCGTGTGTTGGTCTCAGATATCAATGACAATGCCCCAGAGTTTGAGAGGTCTGTCTATGAGGTTTTGGTACCAGAAAACAGCCCTCTGGACTCCTTGGTAGTCAAGGTGTCTGCTACAGATTTAGATGCAGGACTAAATGGAGAACTATCTTATTCATTTTCCCACGTCTCCAGAGACATACGGAAAACATTTGAAATCCATCCCATTTCTGGCGAAGTCCGTTTAAAAGCACTTCTGGATTTCGAGTTAATTAAGTCTTATACAATAAATATTCAGGCCATTGACGGTGGGAGCCTTTCAGGAAAATCAGCAATTTTAGTTAGTGTTGTAGATGTGAATGACAACCCACCAGAAATAGTCATAACATCTCTTACCAGCCCCATACCGGAAAATTCGTCACCTGACATGGTAGTCGCTGTTTTTAGCCTACGAGACCAAGACTCTGGGGACAACGGGAGGATGGTTTGCTCAATTCAGGACAATCTCCCCTTTCTCTTGAAGCCTACCTTCAAAAATTTCTACACCCTGGTAACAGAGAGCCCTCTGGACAGAGAGAAAAGAGCCGAGTACAACATCACCATCACCGTCACTGACATGGGAACCCCCAGGCTGAAAACCGAGCACAACATAACCGTGCTGGTGTCCGACGTCAACGACAACGCCCCCGCCTTCACCCAGACCTCCTACACCCTGTCCGTCCGCGAGAACAACAGCCCCGCCCTGCACATCGGCAGCGTCCGCGCCACAGACAGAGACGCGGGCGCCAACGCCCAGGTCACCTACTCGCTGCTGCCGCCCCTCGACGCGCACGTGCCCCTGGCCTCCCTGGTGTCCATCAACCCGGACAACGGCCACCTGTTCGCCCTGAGGTCCCTGGACTACGAGGCCCTGCGGGCGTTCGAGTTCCGCGTGGGCGCCGCCGACCGCGGCTCGCCCGCGCTCAGCAGCCAGGCGCTGGTGCGCGTGCTCGTGGCGGACGACAACGACAACGCGCCCTTCGTGCTGTACCCGCTGCAGAACGCCTCGGCGCCCTGCACCGAGCTGGTGCCCAGGGCGGCCGAGGCGGGCTACCTGGTGACCAAGGTGGTGGCGGTGGACGGCGACTCGGGCCAGAACGCCTGGCTGTCGTACCAGCTGCTCAAGGCCACGGAGCCCGGGCTGTTCGGCGTGTGGGCGCACAACGGCGAGGTGCGCACGGCCCGGCTGCTGAGCGAGCGCGACGCGGCCAAGCACAGGCTGCTGGTGCTGGTCAAGGACAACGGCGAGCCGCCGCTCTCGGCCAGCGTCACGCTGCACGTGCTGCTGGTGGACGGCTTCTCGCAGCCCTACCTGCCGGCTCCGGAAGCGGAAGCGGCGGACGCGGCCCCGGCCGCCCCGCTCACCGTCTACCTGGTGGTGGCCTTGGCGTCGGTGTCGTCGCTCTTCGTCTTCTCGGTGCTGCTGTTCGTCGCGGTGCGGCTGTGCAGGAGGGTGGGGGGGGCCTCGGTGGGTCGCTGCTCGGTGCCCGAGGGCCACTTTCCGGGCCACCTGGTGGACGTCAGCGGCACGGGGACCCTGTCCCAGAGCTACCAGTACGAGGTGTGTCTGAAGGGGGGCTCTGGGACCAGCGAGTTCAACTTTCTGAAGTCTGTTGCCTCCAATCACCAAGAGTCTGTAAATGATGTAGAGGAAAACTCAAACTTTATAAATGGTTTTGGATTCAATTAGGAATTTTTTGGTTTTTCAGAGCATTCGGGATGAAAGTTAGTTTTCTCTAAATATACCGTTTCCATTAGCCTTTTGGGCCATAAAGAATTTATTGATTTTTTTTTCTGATTTCATTTTGCTAGTTAAGGAGATTAGAAATTTTATTTGAGAATATACTCATACTTACTCTATTATTTCTATTTTGATGGAAACAAAGAACTTTCAATTTTACTTCATTACTGAAAAGTCATGAATATTTGTTAGTTTTTCAACTTTTCATCATCAAGCACTATTGATTTGAAGGTGACCCCAAACCCATTCTCTGATTGTTGTCCAGAAACTTTTTCTAGATTTTTGATGTTGTGGTTACTTAGGAGATGAGCATGATACAAATATAATGAATTATTAGTAAATCTTCTGTTTAATCTGATATTACGCCTCCTTGTCTTAAACTTTTAAATGGAGAAATATCTGAAAAAACGGCATGTTTTTGTTTCACAGTAGTATTAAATGGAAAAGACTACAATTTATCCTATACTTAAAGGTGTTTTCTCTTTTTTATCAACCTGCAGTATATAATATATGAGTAGTATTGAAAGATTATTAGGTTATTTTAGGATATTTAAATAATAGATTCCTTTTGTGGTGTCTGTCTAGCCCACCCCATCTTTTTCTGGAAACTTCTCTCTTCAGTAAAAAGGTACTGTTGCAGCCATGTTTATTTTATATGACCCATCTCCCTCTGTGATTTCAAACAACAAGACAAGGTGGTAGACATTACTGATCCAAACTGACCCAATCTCACTATCTATGCTTAAAAAAATGACTTTAGAAACTGGTTATAGTATCTCTGTTAGAAACTTAGCAAGAAAGTGATACCATGTTGGCTAAATACATGAAAGAAGCACAGAAAGCCAATCTACTTAGAGACAAAAAGGAAGGAGATGCCTCATTGTGGATTTTCCAGTCGCTCCCAAATGTACTTTCTCTCTTGAGCTTTTGGAAATAAATATGAAATTTTAAAATAAATTTCCCTCTAAATAAGATAGCTAAGTGGATTTGTTCTCTTATCAAAAGCACTTTTAGATATGCTTGCATGGATTGGACCTTACTATTAATTTGAGATGTTAAAAATTGTGGTTTTCATATTAATGTAATATTTAGGATCAAAAGGTTGTGGAATATTAGTAGTCTGTAAGGGACAAGAACAAGCATTTGTTAGAATATACAATTTTGAGAAGAATTGATGGATATATCCAAACTGTACAGTCTTTGGAGTGTTTAATAGAAATTAGAAATTCTTAGAAAATTCTATTATATAAGAGTTTGAATATCATTAGTGTCATAATAGCTTTACTGCAAAATAACACTGATAATGTAAAAATGTGGTCTAAGAGATGTATGCCTTATTTGTAGGCTCATTATAGCCTTGTTATTATGTTCTTTCTTTTTAAAAATATATTCCTTTGCTTAGGGGAACCAGGGTATTTTGTCATTCAGTGAAAAAACATTTTAGATAATTTTGAATTATTTCAAATTACTATTCAAAGGAGCATAGAAAAAAAGTCACTTGAGAACATGCTGTCTTGTTTATTTAGCTCATACAATGAGCTAGGATGTTAGCAAAACAGGGGGCTTCTACATTAGGAGGAGAATCCATCTATCAGAATTGTAAAATTAATTTATTCATTGATCTATTTAACAGATATTTGTTGAGTATCTACTAGGTGCCAGGAACTATTGTAGATGTTGATGGATGTAGAAGTGAACAAAACAAAGTTCTTAAACTCAAGAGTGACACAGAAAAGAAACAATTAAATGTGTACATATATGCTGTATAAGATGGTGACCAATGCTAGGGAGAAAAAGCAGGAGGAGATATGGGAAGTGCCCTCATATGCATTTTTCCACAGTTTGAAAGTTTCATAAAATCATAAAATCTCTGACCTTATATAGAAAGGGTATTATAAATTGGAATGAACTAATAGTCTTTTTCCTTGATGTGATTCAACCAATGGAAACCACAATTCTGGCACATAGGGTGCCTAGAATTTGAAAGGAAATCTAGAGGAATTCAAACTTTTTGCTGAGAGAACTTTAAGAAATCACATAGGTATATATTGTTATTTTTACAAGATGACTGATCACTTTTAAGTCTTCTTTCACTTATCAGTTCTCCTCAGAATACCCCACCCAGACGACAGGTTCTAGAAGATAGGGACAATGTCTGGATTGCTTACTGATGTATTTCAGAGCCCAGTACACAGATATCAGTCACACTCCTTTGAATGAAGGGATGAATAGTTATAATTGCATGGTTTTCTGATTACATCATCTCCCCCAAACCATTTCCAAACTCCCAATAGCCATCTAGATGATTATATACCAAGAGAATGCAATTGCAGCAATTCTTTTCGAAAACAACGCATGATGGCGCTGCAGGCTAAGACGTCAAAAAAAAAAAAAAAAAAAAAGCCCAGGAAATGCTACGAACTCTACCTCAGATCTCCAGCGGAAGAGAAAAACCTGTAAGCAAAGCTCAGCACCAAAAACTCCAGGGAATGCTGCTCGCCGACATTTCTGGACAGGTTACCCACTGGGAGATTCACCACTGTCTCAGTCCCATTGCTACCTAAGATAGAGCTGGCCCCTGTTCCTGGAAAGGCGTTTGTGGGAGTAAAGATGGAGGCCGGAGGGGAGCGCTTTCCTAAACAAAGGCAAGTCCTGATTCTCTTTCTCTTGCTGGGAGTGGCTCTAGCAGGCTGGGAATCCCGTCGCTATTTCGTGATGGAGGAAACTGAGAGCGGCTCCTTTGTGGCCAATCTTGCTAAGGACCTGGGGCTGGGAGTGGAGGAGCTAGCTGCGCGAGAAGCCCGGGTGGTCTCCGAGGACAACGAACCCTGGCTGCAGCTTGATCTACAGACTGGGGAGTTGATATTAAGTGAGAAACTGGACCGGGAAGAGATGTGCGGCCCCACAGATCCATGTGTAATGCATTTCCAAGTGTTACTGAAAAAACCACTGGGAGTATTTCGAGCTGAGCTACTGGTGAGAGACATAAACGATCATTCTCCTGAGTTTCCTGAAAGAGAAATGACGCTGAAAATCCTAGAGACTAGCCCTCCTGGGACCGTGTTTCCTCTGAAAACAGCCCAGGATTTGGACGTGGGCAACAACAACATCCAAAACTACAATATCAGTCACAACTCTTACTTCCATGTTTCCACCCGCAACTGGGGGGACGGCAGGAAATACCCAGAGCTGGTGCTGGACAAAGAGCTGGATCGCGAAGAGCAGGCCGAGCTCAGATTAACCCTCACAGCGCTGGATGGCGGCTCTCCGCCCAGGTCTGGCACCGCCCAGGTCCGAATCTTGGTCTTGGACGTTAATGACAACGCCCCTGAGTTTGCACAGACGCACTACCAGGTGCAGGTCCCAGAGAACAGCCCTGTAGGCACCCTAGTTGTCAAGGTCTCAGCTAGGGATTTGGACACTGGAACAAACGGAGAGATATCATATTCCCTTTTTGATAGTTCTCAAGAGATAAGCACAACTTTTGAGCTAAGCAGCATTTCAGGAGAAGTTCGACTAATTAAAAAACTAGATTTTGAGACAATATCCTCATATGAGCTGTATATAGATGCGTCTGATGGTGGGGGACTTTCTGGAAAATGCTCTGTCTCCATTGAGGTGATGGATGTTAATGATAACTCCCCAGAACTAACTATTTCATCACTTACCAACCCCATTCCTGAAAATTCCCCCGAGACAGAAGTGGCCCTGTTTAGGATTCGAGACCGAGATTCAGGGGACAACGGAAGGATGACTTGCTCCATCCAGGATGATCTCCCCTTCCTCCTGAAACCATCTGCAGAGAACTTCTACACCCTAGTAACAAATGGGGCGCTGGACAGAGAGAGTAAAGCCCAATATAATATCACTATCACCGTCACAGATATGGGGACACCGAGACTGAAAACCGAGCACAACATAACCGTGCTGGTGTCCGACGTCAACGACAACGCCCCCGCCTTCACCCAGACCTCCTACACCCTGTCCGTCCGCGAGAACAACAGCCCCGCCCTGCACATCGGCAGCGTCCGCGCCACAGACAGAGACGCGGGCGCCAACGCCCAGGTCACCTACTCGCTGCTGCCGCCCCTCGACGCGCACGTGCCCCTGGCCTCCCTGGTGTCCATCAACCCGGACAACGGCCACCTGTTCGCCCTGAGGTCCCTGGACTACGAGGCCCTGCGGGCGTTCGAGTTCCGCGTGGGCGCCGCCGACCGCGGCTCGCCCGCGCTCAGCAGCCAGGCGCTGGTGCGCGTGCTCGTGGCGGACGACAACGACAACGCGCCCTTCGTGCTGTACCCGCTGCAGAACGCCTCGGCGCCCTGCACCGAGCTGGTGCCCAGGGCGGCCGAGGCGGGCTACCTGGTGACCAAGGTGGTGGCGGTGGACGGCGACTCGGGCCAGAACGCCTGGCTGTCGTACCAGCTGCTCAAGGCCACGGAGCCCGGGCTGTTCGGCGTGTGGGCGCACAACGGCGAGGTGCGCACGGCCCGGCTGCTGAGCGAGCGCGACGCGGCCAAGCACAGGCTGCTGGTGCTGGTCAAGGACAACGGCGAGCCGCCGCTCTCGGCCAGCGTCACGCTGCACGTGCTGCTGGTGGACGGCTTCTCGCAGCCCTACCTGCCGGCCCCGGAAGCGGAAGCGGCGGACGCGGCCCCGGCCGCCCCGCTCACCGTCTACCTGGTGGTGGCCTTGGCGTCGGTGTCGTCGCTCTTCGTCTTCTCGGTGCTGCTGTTCGTCGCGGTGCGGCTGTGCAGGAGGGACGGGGGGGCCTCGGTGAATCGCTGCTCGGTGCCCGAGGGCCACTTTCCGGGCCACCTGGTGGACGTCAGCGGCACGGGGACCCTGTCCCAGAGCTACCAGTACGAGGTGTGTCTGACGGGAGGCTCTGGGAGTAATGAGTTCAAATTCTTGAAGCCTGTCTTCCCCAATATTCTGGAATCGGACCTTGGGAGGAAGTCAGAAAGAAGTTCAACCTTCCAGAATAGTTAGGTATCTAAAACTTCCCCAATGCAAACATTAGTTTTGTCTCCTACACCTTTCCCTTTTCTAACCTAGTAGTAATCTTTAATGCTACTTGTTTTTCTTCTTTTCTGGTTTTTCTTAGTAATACTACTCATTGTTTTGTTGGCCTGTTTGTCCTATAATTATTTTTACAACTATTGTTAGTAAAAGTTTTATATCAGGAAATTTCATATTTCTGATTAAACTTTTAGTATTTATTTCTAAATGATAATATGAAAGTTAGCCTCTCAGAATAAAAGTAATTCTAAGTTTAAAAGTACATTTCTCACTATATGACACTACATAAAAATGTCTGATCCCTTTTTATCATACTTCATTTTTTAATTACTGGAAGTTTTTTAAGTTTTTATTATTTACACAGTTAGACTTGTCTATAACCCATCTTCTGTTTGGAGTGGAATCAATTTATATTTACTTATGTCCAATTTCTTCCAAGCTCTGTTTGGATTTTTGTTTTACCAATAGGCAGCAATATGTATAATTTCATGCTATTTATTTCAAAAATCACACTTGTAATCATTGGACTTTCACTCTGAAACATTGCATATGTTATCTCATGCAAGTATATATTTATCATCTATTCTTTCTCATCTAAATTAATGTTGAAAATACTTGTAAGTTCTTCCTTATATCTAACTGAAGTTGTGATCCTGTTAAAGAGTTTACTGATACCAGGTTGACTATGTTTAAGGAGTTCTTTAGACGTGACCAAGTAATGCATTGCCTGCAATTGTCCCTTGCTATTGTAGATGAATTCTCAAGTGAGCTCCAAATTCTGGGCCTAGAGGAGCTTTTGATGACACAGCATCCCAATATCTGCTTGCCTTTGGATGATGACATTGTTCTGGTTAATAGGGAATTTGAAAGAAAATGCATTGTAGAATTAATATTACTTAACCAAAGAAAGCTTAGTAAAGGATATGTTGGTGAGGGAGTTGAATGATTTGAAGAAATAATCAGCTCTGTTGTCAGGACTCCTCTATCTCCAGGAGCCTCATAAGTGGATACTATAGAATGGTGTGGTTGACAGAGTAATGGCCCCTAAAGACATCCACATCCTAATCCCTGGAACCTGTGAATATTCTGTGTTGTATTGCAAAAGGAAATTAAGGTTCAGAGGAAGTAAGGTTGCTAATCAGTTAGTCTTAAAATAGGGAGAATATCCTAGATGATCTGGATGGGCCTGATTCAGTCAGTTGAAAGGCCTTAGAGCAGAGCTGAGTCTTCCCTGAGATGAAGAAAGGCTGACTGTGGGCAGCAGCTTCTTATGCCCCAGACTTCCAGCCTGCTCTTTCTAATTGCCTGCTCTACAGATTTTGGACTTGCCTAGCCAGCTCACCCAACCAAGTAAGTCACTTCCTTGCAATAAATCTCTTAATATATATCTCCTGCTGGTTCTGTTTCTCTGGTTGAACCCTGACTGATACAGATGTTGGTACCTGGAAGTGGAGTGCTGCTGTAACAAATAACTAAAAATATGGAAATTGCTTTGGAATTGAGTGGCAGGCATAGGCTGGAAGAATTTTGAAGCGCATGATGGAAAAAGCCTAGATTGCTTTGGACAGACTGTTAGTTGAAATACAGATGTTAATAACTCTACTAGCGAAGACTCAGAGGGAAGTAAGGAGTATGGTGGAGAAAACATATATTGCCTTATAGATTACCTAAATCAAAACCTTAGGAGACTTGGTAGTAATATGGATGTTCCCTGGTGCACAGTGGTTAAGACTCCGCCTGCCAATGCAGGGGACAGGGGTTCAAGCCCTGGTCCAGAAAGATCCCACATGCCGCGGGGCAACTAAGCCCGTGTGCCACAACTACTGAGCCTGCGCTCTAGAGCCCTCGAGCCACAACTACTGAAGCCTGGGTGCCTAGAGCCCGTGCTCTGCAACAAGAGAAGCCACCGCAGCAAGAAGCCCACGCACTCTGTGCACCGCAACGAAGTGTAGTCCCTGCTCGCCGTAACTAGAGAAAGCCCATGCACAGCAACAAAGACCCAACACAGCCAAAAATAAATAAATAAATAATTTTTTTTAAAAAAAGTTTAAAGTCACTGCTGATGAGGGCTCAGAAAAAATGAGGAAAATGTTATTGGAAACTGGAGGAAATAGAATCCTTGCTACATAGTGGCTGAAAACTTAGCTGAATTGTGTCCTGCAGTGGAAATGTGGGAGGAAAAGGACTTGTAAGCAATGAACTTGGATATTTAGCTGAGGAGATTTGGGCTGAGGAGGCATGGGTTGAAAATACAGCGTGGTTTCTTCTTGCTGCTTATAGTAAAATGTGAGAAGAATGAAATAGATTGAGGGAAGGACTGTTAAGCAAAAAGGAACCAGAATATGATGACTTGAGAAATGCTCAGCCTATTCAGATTGTAAAAGATGCTAAAATTAGGAAAGTGTGTTCTGGAGAGAAAGCCAATGATGTCACAGGTGTACAATATTTGTACTAGGCATACACATTGAGATGATACTATAATGAGATGTGATCTTTGAGGACCTTAAATATATTTTTTATGTGGGATGGATGTGAATCTTTGGGGACAAGAGGGTGGACTGTGGTAGGGAGAATAATGGCCCCACAAAGTATCTATGTCCTAATCTCTGGAACCTGTGAATATCTTATGTTATGTGGCAAAGGGGAATTAAAGTTGCAGATAGAATTAAGGTTGATAATCAGCTAACCTTATAAGGAGATTACCCTAGGTTATCCAAATGGGTCCAGTGTAGTCACAAGAGCCTTGAATAAGAAGTGGAAGTGGGAAACAGAAAAGTCAGTATCAGAGTGATGTTCTGTGAAAAAGACTGAACCAGCCATTACTGAGTTTGAAGATAGAAGGGAGCCAAAAATGAGGGAATGCAGACAGCCTCTAGAAGCTAGAAAAGGCAAGAAAATGTATTCTCCCTTAAAGACTCCAGAAAGGAATATAGTTCTACCTTAACTTTAGCCCAGTTTAACTTCTGACCTCCAGAACGGTAAGATAATTTTGTGTTGTTAAGCCACTAAGTTTATGGTAATTTGTTACAGCAGCTATAAGACATGAATACAAATGGCTACCAACAAAGCCATTTCCAAGCCCATTTTTCTTTTCCTTCCCCTACTCTAGTCCAAAATATTCATATTCCCATAATCTCTTGCAGGTAGGAGTGTCATATAACTTTGTTATTGCTACTGATGTAAAAGTATAATTGGGAATTGGGATTAAGGGAAATATTTTTGAAAGGGGTAATCTGAGGTGGCATGTTCCTTAGGACTTTGCCCATTTTCCTTTTTCTTAACTGGCATGGGTACTGATGAGTAAGCCTTGAGTTGAAGCAGCCAACTTGCAACCATGAGATGAATACCATAGAACAAAGATTATATACTAAGTATGATAAGATGGAAAGCCCTTGAATTTCTTACAACATTGTCAAGCTGCTGCAACACCTCTGTGCTACCTTCTCCCAGGCTTTATGTTGCACTTTATAAATAAACCCCTATGTGATTAAACAACTGTAGTCAGGTTTTCTGTTGATTACAGACAAATGCATTCCAAGCTGACACATCTCTCCTCCTCGTGAGTAAGGTTGATTTACACAGTTGTCTGACCTATGTCCTATGTTGTCTGTTTAAGATGTATGAGATGTTTGTCAGAAAAATAGTTTTACCTTCCCTTAGGTGTTATCAAGGGACAGTACTCTGAGTTACTATGGCTGACTTTATATCTTTATTCAGTCATTTCTCAATTTGACTAATATAAACATACCATACATACAATTTGACTAATATAAACATACCATACATACAAACATACAATTTGACTAATAGCAACATTTGGGTTGCTACCTAGTTGGTAGCAACCCAAAAAGTTGAGTTTTGGAAAATAGAATGAGAAAGTGACCTGATAAATGCCAGCTATACTATTAACCTGCATCAGTGGTGTCCTTACAAGATGACTGGAAGTTTAGAACACTTGTTTCCCTCTCCGGCAGGGAAGTGGCACAGCCAAAAATTTTACTTAGTAAAATAAATTGACTAAATATGAGTCCTGAAAATCTTCATAAGAAGATCAGCAGTCTGCATGTTTTGGTAGAATATGCCTGATGGAAGGATCAGAAATTCCTAACAGCATTTTCAGTACACAGAGATGTGTGTTTTGAGGCCTCAGTGTGTCAGGAGCCATTACTCCTTTCCTGTCTTACTTTACAAATATTGGTAAAGTGTAGAATTTAAAGGCATCTCCAAAGTCTTCCTACTTATGTCTTTCTTGGACTGATCTGGAATACCTTGAAAAGAGCATTCCTTCCAGGTTATCAGCATAATCATGAAAAATCAATAAAAATCTATCATGTTACATGATGGAATTGCCTCAAGAAGTTTTAGAACTCCTTAGCTTCACCCAGAGTATTTGTGTATTTGTGTATGTTTGTATATGTGTACATTTGAGTGTGTGTGTATGTGTGTGTCTAGGGGAGTAGCTTTAGTAGATGGTAGAGGTGCATCTCTGGTATATATGCAGAGATATATACCAGATTAACAATGCTTTTCCATAGCTTTTCCACACTGTAAAGATATTTTTCCCTTTAGTGCATAAGTGTATGTCATAAAATTGCCATTACTGGGACTTCCCTGGTGGCGCAGTGGTTAAGAATCCACCTGCCAATGCAGGGGACACTGGTTCGATCCCTCGTTCGGGAAGATCCCACATGCCACAGAGCAACTAAGCCCATGTGCCACAACTACTGAGCCTGCACTCCAGGGCTCGCGTGCCGCAACTACTGAGCTTGTGCTCTAGGGCCCGTATGCTGCAACTACTGAAGCCTGCATGCCTGGAGCCCATGCTCCACAACAAGAGAGAAGCCACCGCGATCAGAAGCCCACACACTGCAACGAAGAGTAGCCCCCACTCGCCACAACTATAGAAAGCCCACGCGCAGCAACGAAGACCCAGCGCAGCCAAAAAAAATAATAAAATTTTAAAAAATAAAAATTTGCATGGAAAAAGGAAATGTGATCTTAAAAATTAAAAAATAAAATTGCTGGGCTTCCCTGGTGGTGCAGTGGTTGAGAGTCCGCCTGCCGATGCAGGGGACATGGGTTCGTGCCCCAGTCCGGGAAGATCCCACATGCCGCGGAGCGGCTGGGCCCGTGAGCCATGGCTGCTGAGCCTGCACGTCCAGAGCCTGTGCTCCACAAAAGGTGAGGCCACAACAGTGAGAGGCCCACGTACCGCAAAAAAAAATAAAAAATAAATAAATAAAATGAAAATAAATAAAATTGCCATTACTAACATATCCTAAAATAGATTATATTTGCAAAGTGAAGGATGTTTCTCTTTGTAAATTTAACAGTGCCAGAATTATTGGATCTAGAAGCTTAGTAGCCCTCTTGGCCTTGAAGGAGCAGCCCAGGGGAGGGAAGTGTAGACCAGACTTGGTCCTTTTTTCCCCAGTGGGCTCAGGAAACAATAAAGTTGATATCAGGATGTGTCAGGGCTGGAATTAGGGTGAGGCCAAGTTCTGCAAGTGTAGGGTTGGATCCTGTCTTTATTTAAAATATTAATATTTTGTTATCATGAATTATTTCATTAAGTTTGACTTTTTAGAATATTGCATTAAGTAGTATCTATCTTTACTACTAAGTTTTTGGGTGACCCATTAATTTTGCTTCTGAGACGCTTGCCTTACCCTAGTTCTGGTCCTTTTGGTAGTTTCCATCTTGCCAGTTCAAATGGCCATCATAGCAGTAGTTTTGGTAGTCACAGCTGAAATCTGAGTGGTGAGATCTGAATCAAGTCCATCTCCATTCTGAATATGAGCTAGCAGCAGCAACAGTAGAAGAATACAAAGATCCAAGGAGATCTGACAAACTGGAGTCCTGCAGACTGGGAACGGAAGAGTACCTGTATGGCTGTGATTCATCAGGCAAACTGTTCATATGTTTTTCTTCCAGGTGGCATGCAGCAGTGTGAAAAATGTTATCTATTGGGGGATAAAATTTGCAACTTCATTGTTGAGAGTTTTTGCGTCTATGTTCATGAGGGATATTTGTCTCTCTGTATTTTTTCATGTTATCCCCTTGTCAGGTTTAGTTTCAGGATTATATTGGTTTCATAAAATGAGTTGACGATTGTTTATTCCACCTCTCTTTTATGAAAGAGGTTGTGTAAGATATTTATTATTTCTTCTTTATGTATTTGATAGAATTTACCAGAAGCCGTGTGTGGCTACCGTTCTCTTTGTGGGGAAATTTTGAATTGCAAATTGAACTTATTAAATAGATATGCTGCAATTCCAGTTTTCTATTTCCTCTTGTGTCATTTGGTAATTTGTGTTTTTTAAACAATTTGTCCATTTTACCCAAGATGTTAATACACTGGCATGAAGTTATTTATAATATTCCTTTATTATCTTTTCAATATATTTAGGATCTGTAGTGGTACCCCTCTTTCCTTCTAGTTATTGGTAAACATGTTTTCTCTCCTTTTGCCTTTATCAGTATTGCAGTGAGTATGTCAATTTTATTAATCTTTCTTTTTTTAAACCAACCTTGTCTTTGTTATTTTCCTATTACTTTCTGTTTTCTGGTTCATTGATTTCCACTCATAGGTTTTTATTTCTTTTCTTATACCTACTTCAGGTTTAGTTTTCTATTCTTTTTCTAGTTTCTCTGAAAGCTTAGATCATTGACTCTTTTCTAATACAGATTAAAATATATAAATATATAATTTAAAGATAAATTTCTTTCTATGCATTAATTGAGCTGCATTTCATGAATTTTGATACATTGTGATTTTATTACCATTAAGTTTGGCTTTATTTACAGTTTCCCTGTTGATTTCTTCTTTGATCTATTGCTTAACTAGAAGTATTGCTTAATTTCTAAATATCCAGGGATATTATTTTTGATATCCAAAATAATTCTGTTTTGGTCTGAGAACTTACTCTGTACAATTTCAATCCTTTGAAATGTATTGAGTTTTGCTGTTTTGTTGTTGTTATCTAACATATGGGTTACCTTGATAAGTTTTGCATGTGTACTTGAAGGAAATGCGTATTCTACAGTTGTGGTGTGTAGTGTTCTGTAAATATCAATTAAGCCAAATTGCTTTGATAATGTTGTTTAAATATTCTTTATCCTTACCACATTTTCCTACATGTTCTATCAATTACTGAGAGAAAAATATTAATTCTTCAACTATAACTGTGTATTTGTCTGTTTCTTCTTTCAGTTCTAGCATTTTTTTAAACCTCGTATTGTGAAGCTCTGTTGTTAGATGTGCACATCAGTAGGATTATTTTATCTTCTTGTTGAATTGACATTAAGCACTATGAAACATCCCTTTTAGTTTCTAGTGATACTTTAAATCCGATATTAATAGAGTCATCCATATTTCTTATGCTTGGGGTTTGTATAATATATCTGTTTTCATCCTGTCTTTATATTTTAAGTTCATCTTTGGTAAACTACATAGAGTTGGATCTTTTTTTTTTCTCCAGTATTATCATTTCTGCCTTGTAATGGGAGAGTGCATTCTATTTATGTTTAATATAATTATTTGTATAATTGTGTCTATTGAATTTTTTAATTCACACTCTCTGTTTTCACTCCTTTTTTTTTGTTTTCTGTTTTCTTTTGGCTTAATTCTGTATCTTTTGGTATTCCATTTTATGTCCTAAATTGACTTTTTACCTGTAACATTTTGGGAGGTATTTCCTCTATGAATAAGAATATACAGCCTTTACTTATCATGGTCTACCTTAACTTAGTATTATACTACTTCATCTACAATGTGAAAAGCTTCCTATTATGTAATTATCATCCTTTTTGCCATGACACAGATCAGTTTCAGACACAGGAGAGATATTTAAGAATTCTTATGGTGGAGAATCTCTGTGAATAAAATCGAATTGGAAAATATTTCAGAAAGACGTTAATATCTACTATGTGGAAGGCATTTCATACTGGAGAGAACTATAATGAGAGTAATCAATATGGAAAAGCCTTCAGCCTGTTTCTTAATTTGCACTTAAATGTGCACAAGAGAACTCATACTGAAGAGAAATCCTGTGAATTCACTAGCTGTGTGACAGCCTTCATTAATCATTCACTTGTTAAGACACACTGGACACAACTCTAACAGTGTAAGAAATGTAGAGAACTCTTCAGCTATTCTTTGTATCTTAGGGCTCATGTGAAAATTCACACTGGAGAAGAATACTGTGAATATATAAAATGTAGGAATGCTTCTGTTCATTCTTCATGCATTGCTATACATGTAAGAATTCACAGTGGAGATAGGCTTCATATTTATATAATGCGAAAAAGCGTTCCATTTCTTTCATCTCTAAGAAAATGTGAAAACTCTCATTGGAGAAAAATTCTATGAAGGTAAAAAATGTGGAAAAATCTTCAATTGTCTCTCATCCTTTAGTTGCAAATGTGAGAACTCATATTGAAAATATACCCAATGAATGTAAAAGAATGTGAGAAAGTTTTTATTTCTTCTACATCCCTTAAAGTACCCATAAGAACTCGAATTGGAGAGAAGCATTATGAATGTAAGGAATGTGGGAAAACCTTCACTTATTCTTCAAAGATTACTCTACAAATGAGAAAACACCAGATATGAGCTCTACACATGTAAGGAATGCACAGTTCCCTTCCTCTTTTAGTAACCACATGAGTACAAATATTGGAGAGAGGCCCTATAATTGTAAACAATGTGACAAGTCCTTCTTTTAGTCTTCACATTTTACTGTACATGTGATAACACAAATTGGAGAGAAACACTGTGAATATATGAAATGCAGGAATGCCTTTGGCTGTTCCTCATCACTTAGGAAACTTGTAAGAACTCACACTGAAAAGAAATCCTATTAGTATTTGAAGTGTAGGACAATCTTGTATCTAATTCTTTCAAAGCTGTGTGAAAATTCACATTAGAGAGAAACCATATAAGTGTAATAAGTGTGGGAAAGTATAATTCCTAACACTTTAGGGCATATATGAGAACACACACTGAAGAGAGACCATATAAATGTAGAGAATGTGGGAAAACCTTCAGGTCTTTCTCATTCTTTGTGAGAACTCATACTGGGAGATAGGAATTTGAAGAATGTGGAAAATCCTTTAGTTTTCCCTAATACTCCAAAAACATATGAAAACTCACATTGGAGAGAAACCCAATGAATGTAATCAATGTGGGAAAACCTTCAGATGCATCTCTTCTTTGTTAGGCATAAGGAAAGCAATAACAGAGGAGAAATGTTTCAAATGTTATAAATACAGAATTGCTTTATCAGTGTGTCTCTCATCTTTGAAGTGATCCCCTAGCTCATATTTTATAGTTTTCATTTTCTAATATAAACCTCTATGGCAATAACTTGCTCCCAGTACTCTTTCAGCTATTTCACACAACTTTCAAAATGTATTATTTTCATTGTGGTTCACCTATGTATATTGTCTCATTTCCATTGTGAAATCTCAGACTGAAATAAAGTGTATTTTTTAATATGCAAGTAAGTGTATTTGAAATTAGCTTTGTTATTGTTTCTAATTAATTTCCACTATATGCAATGCACGTGGTCCTCGGGATATTGACTTTGGTACTTGTTGGGATTTTCTTTCTGGCCTACTGTGGCAGACACTGGGATTTGCCTACCTGGTAGCTATTCTACCCTTCTTCCTTACCATGAAAACTTAGAAATTTTCAGGTTATTGACCTTAACTGTTGAGAAGTGTATCTTCAGCATTTTTGTGGCTAGTGTAGTATATAACAATTGTTTTGGTTAATAAGTAGTTGATATACATAAAAAATGTTCAAAATTATCAAAAAAAGATGGTTTCATCAGACTCAGTAATTTAACCTTTTGTACTTTGCTCCTCCTTTAAGTTGGACACAACAATTCAAGTTGAAAAGAGAGAACTTGGAACCATGAGGGTGAAAGTTAGGGGTAATGATGGTTGTGCTGGATTATGTTATATGAAGCTTAGAATTACATTGTCTAGAATCCTCTTGCTGTATGGTTAGAATTAGACAAAAGAGGAAGCTACATGAGATTTGAAATGCAAAAATGAAGAAGCCATTAATCTCAAAATGATGTGGAAGTAGCCGATTGACAGATCCAGAACTTTTCAGAAGTTCCAAACTTCAAGCTTATCTTCCTGACTACTGTCTTTGCAGAATAACATCAACCCTGAGCCAATCACAAGCACTTTAGTCACCTCAGAGGTAGCAGTTTCCACAAACATCTCCATGAGCTCACCCTTCATGGTCCTACTTTGGTGGATAGATGTGCACAGCTGTTTGAATTTCCTTGAAAACTCAAAACTGTCCATTCATACCACTGTTTCAGAATATTGTGTTTAGAGACTTTCTCCAATCCTCTGATTACCTCTTCTCCTCACTTTTGAAAGGTCTAATTTCTATAGTGAGCACATAGTTCTCCTAATACTTCCAGTGACTCTGTTTTTCCTGAGTCATAACATGTTGCAGCAAAAGAAAACAAACAAATGAGTAAGTTTGCTCCCCTATTGCAATTGTTGAGTGGCCATACTGTCCTTGTGTTGCCTATTTCTAGACTCTCCCAGGAGAGAAATAAGCCCCTTGCTGATTTGTGGGAATTTTATGTTAGTCAAAACGGAATGAAATTCCTAAATGATAAACATAGTATTGTTAAATTAAAACTATCAATGTAATTCACCATATTAACAAAATAAAGAACATATATATGATCATCTCAATAAATGCATAGAAAATCTTTGAAAAATTCAAAATGCATTTTGTGAAAACTTTCAACACACTAGAGGATGGGAACATCCTCATTGTGGTTTAAAAAAAAACCTACTAAAATCCTAAATCTAACATCATACTTACTGGTAAAATATTGAATGCTTCCCCATAATATTAGAGACAAAGCCAGAAAGTTCTCACTCCTTCTGTTCAACATTATAATGGAAGATCTAGTCAATGTAAAAAGCCAGGAAAATAAATAAAAGGCACAGATATTTAAAATATTTGTCTTTATTTACAGATGACCTAATTGTATATGTTGAAAATCCTAAAGAACCTACAAGAAAACTACTAGGACTAATGAGTAGATTTAGCAAGGTTGCAGAATATAAGACTAATATATAAAAATAAATTATGTTTATATATAATCGCAAGTAACAAATGGAAAATAAAAGTTTAACGCTACCATTTATAATAGCATCAAAAAGATACATTAGGAATAGATTTAACTAAAGATGTGCAAGACTTTCACACTGAAACTTATAAAACATTGCAAACAGAAATTGAGAAGATTTAAATAAATGGAGAAATATGCCATGTTCATGGATTGAAGACTCAAAACTTTTAAGATGTTCACAGTTACCAAAATGATCTCTAGAGAAATGGAACTCCAATCAAAATCCAAGTAGGCTGTTTTGTGGAAATTGGCAAGTGACAAGCAAATATATATATATATATTTTTCAAGACATCTTGTATAGTTGCAATAATCAAGACAGTGAAGTATTGGCAAAAGGATCAATAAATAAACTAAATAAAAGAAATAATCAAGTTTTTTCTTTTTAGTATCATTACATATTCATGGCATCTATGGACTTAACTTGTTTTAATCAAGTATACATTTCTGGTCCATTTTTGCAAGTAACTTATCACAACTTGGCCAGCAGGAGACTCCTCAAACTGGCTGCTGTGGACTTTTGACCCAACCTATGATTTTGAAAGCATCCTTGCTTTCTGGAAATAACAAGAGGTCACAAAATTATTCTATATTCTGCTGATCCAGACATGTATCCAACTATTCTTAAAAAGAGCTTTGCTTTTTTTCCCATTGAATAAAGGTATTAGAGAATAAAATCTTGGGATCCTGGAAAGCTGGAAGATTGGGTACAAGGAGTAATGGATTAGAAGCATGATGAATATATGGGAGTAAACACAAAGTGTGAAGACCTATATGTGATAAGTATATGTTAATAAGTTAATGTGATAAGTATATGTTAATAAGTTAATGGCCACCAGAGGGCATTCCACCAAGAAAGAGTCACTAAACATTGGAATAGACAAAATTATTGATCCTTTTGACATCAGACAGACTCTTTCATCAGCCAAACCACTGCTGGCATGATGAGCAGATGAACAAAGAGGCCACAGTGGCAAAGATAAAAGCTATTCAAGCACCTCACTTACCAAGGTTGATTTAGGTGCTTCCACATCCAAATTTCCAATATGCCAGCAATAGAGACAAACACTAAGCCCTTTACTTTATATGGCAGGAATGGCTTCAGTTAACATTGCTCTCAATGACCTGCTTGGGGAATTTGTGCTTCCCTTTTCTGAAACTCTGGGCTCTGCAGAGTTAGAAGTCCTTGTCCTTAAAGGGAAACATTTCCACCAGGGGATATTGCATGATTCCCGCTATACTATAAGCTAAAGCTATATCCTCAATCCTTTCGGTTCCGTATGACCAGTGTCCAGCAGACAAGAGAGGAGACACCAGCTTGACAGGGGAAACTGACCCTGATCATCAGGAGGAAGTAGGGCTGCTGTGACACACAGGGTTCAAGGAAAAATATGTTTGGCACATAGTTGACCCACTTGAGTGCCTCCTGGTACACACTAGCCCAGTTATTTTGGTAATTGTATATATGCAACAATCCCATATTGAAAGGGCTTGATGACAAGGACTAATATCTCTTGGGGATGAACGTCTGGATTATACCACCAGATAAACCACCAAGACCAGCAGACATGCTAGTGAAGGTGAAAAGAAACCTAGAATGGATAGTAGAGAAGGGAGACAATGATTATCAGTTCTAACCCTGAAACCAGTTTCAGTGGTAGAGACTATAGGTCATCCCATTAAACTTTCTCTTCTAAGTTTCCCCCAGGAAGAGAAGACCAGCAGAACCATGAAGGAGCTGCTCCCCAAATATGTGTGAAGAAAAGGATCTGAGAGGCACAGAAGGTGGACTATAAGGACATGGACATGCACCACTCAAATTCCCTTTCCATGGAAGTCTTGATTCTGGGAATGCCAGGAGTGTTATCAGTAGGCATCCTTCAGCTGTCACACCCTTTTCAGGGCAGCCCACATCCAATGACTGATCAATGTGGAAATATAAAGACCTAGCCATTTCAGCTAGCTCAGCACAACTCTAAAGGGACATTTTAGCTTCAGAGTTCCCCACTTCTCTCTTTGCTGAATCCTGCCTCTGTCAGCTCTCCCCATGAATGTTAATCTCAAAGAACTCCCTAGAAAATACCCTACTTTAACTCAATCTCAGAGTCTGCTTCTTAGAGATCCCAACTCAGTAACACAGCTCCTGGCTTGCTATTGGACCACGGTAGAGACTGAACCCCTGACTGTGGGACACAAAGTGAACATGTGATCTGAGGTGTCTATAATTTACCTGATTTATCAAACCATAAAATTGTAGCATGTGTAGCAGCACTCCATCTTCAAGTGGAAGTAGTAATACAAGATCATACGTGAGCAGGTCTGGAGAGCATAAATATGTTTCATAAGTGGACGGTTTATACTGGCAATACACCTACTGCTCCTGCATTACCACCTCTCTTTCAACCTATATCTATGGCCTTATTGGTAATTGGATATATGCAACAATCCCATATTGAAAAGGCTTGATGACAAGGGCTCATATCTATTGCGGATGAACGTCTGTATTATACCACCAGATAAGCCACCAAAACCAGCAGACATGCTAGTGAAGGTGAAAAGAAACCTAGAATAGTTAGTAGAGAAGGGAATGATCAGCTCATTCCCTGTGATCAGATCACTAAAGAGGGAAAATTTGAGCCTAATTTTAAAATATTTCCTCACAGAACTCTGACACAAACCATAAGGAGACTAGTAATGTATTACATCCCACAGGACTGGCTCGGAAGGGCAGAAGAGAAAGGAACTCCTCATGCTAGGAAAGACCTTTATGGGTTTGTTTTTTGCTTTTTGTTTTTTAATTGAAGTATAGTTGACTTACAATATCATTTTACTTTCAGAAGTACAACATAGTGATTCAATATTTTTATAGATTATATTCCATATAAAGTTATTATAAAGTATTGGCTAAATTCCCTCTACTGTACATTATATCTTTGTATCTTATTTATCTTATATTTAGTACTTTGTACTATTTAATCCCCTTCACCTATCTTGCCTCTCTTCCCTTGATAGGAAAGAACCTTGAGTGGTACATCTGACTGTTCACTTTTCTTGGAAAGAAAGATGGCCCGAGGTATGTATTTGCATTTGTATTAGTTTTCTAGGGCTGCCATAACAGAGTACCACAAACTGGGTGGCTTAAATAATAGAAATTCATTGTCTCACAGTTTTTGAGGCTAGAGGTCTGAAATCAAGGTGTTAGTAGGGTGGGTTCTTTGTGAAGGCTGAGAGGGAGAATCTGCTCCATTTCTGTTTCCTTGGATGTGGATGCCATCTTCTCCCTTCTCTTCACATGGTCTTCCCTCTATGCGTGTCTGTCTCTGTGTTTAAATTTCCCCTTTTTATAAGGACATCAACCATCCCGGATTAGGACCCATCCTAATGACCTTGTTTTAACTTGATTACCTCTGTTAAGACCCTATCTCCAAATGAAGTTACATTCTGAGGTACTGGGGTTTAGGATGCCGATATATCTTTTTCAACAAGGACATAATTCAGTCCATAACAGCACTTATTCATGAGTGGTGGCTAATGGTTTGGCCTATATGCCATGGGGTAAAAGGGAATAAGATTAGAGGGTTGGTAACAAGAAAGTCTGGGTATCATCTCTTGCTCTGAGCCTCTTCCGAGGTGTTAATGTAATATTGAATTTCCCTCATTACATAACCCATTTTTCATTCCTTTACCAATAGCTACTATTTTTTCTTCTTTCCATTTTATCCCAAACTTTTCTACCTTTGGAAGGGACATTAGGTTCAGCCAGTATGCTGGTGTAGATTGCAGACCACAGTACTACTCTAGCAAGTGCTTCTTCCTCTGTCCACTCTGTTCCCATAGAGTAAGGTACATAGATGCAGAACTAGTGGGCTATCTTTACCACCAGGCAATATAGTGGCATTCACTGTTAATCCCAATTTTGCCAGATGGTGTGAAGGTACATCCTGCCCCATTAGGCCCTTGGGAATTCTGACATAAGGTTAAAAACATAGTTATAGTTCCTTGCTTAGGAATCCATTCATGTTTCCTGTCCTTGTAATTGCAGCCCTGTCCTATGACCAATGCAACAAGTAGGAGAAAAAAAAAGATGAGGTTATATGAAGAAGGAAGTATACCAGCACCTTCCCCAACCCTTCTGCCCCAGATCCACCAGGAAAACAAGAGAAATTTATTCAGTGAGGACACTCTTTTAGCCCCCCTCTTGTTGAGTGTGAGCACATTCCCATGAATATGTGTAAACCAGCCCTTCGTGCTTTTATCTCCTCCTGTTTTAGACAATCAATGTTTTAATTGCCTGTTCCAATTCTCTATCAGAATATTACTCTGAGGAGGATATCTCTCTGCCCATTGTTGGACATTATGGGCTGTAAAGTGAGGTCATTGGTCTGAAGAAATGATAGTTAGCTATACAAATTGGTGCAATATCCTCCTCTTCCAATTCTCTCACAATATTCTGAGCATTTGCATTTACCACCAGGTAAGCGAAGTCCAGACCAGAATCAGTGTCTATTCCTATCACGACCCATTTGTAGCCCCATAGGGCTACCAGTAACAGCCAGCTGTGCTCAAGGGCTTTCCCGCCAGGAAGTTGGTCACACAGCTATCTGCAGTCTCTGTGTATTTTGTTGGCAGATAAAACATTTTGTGCCTCAGAGGGTACAAGAGGAATATGTTTAGATTCAGCCCATCTCTGCCTTGCTGCAAACCCTCAACCTCATGGACCCAGTTGGCCACCTGAAGCAAACACACAGGTATATCTTCTTGTCGATTCCAATCATTTTGGCCACTGTGCATGAGTCAGTAAAAAGCCAAACATAGTGGCTTTTTTCCACTGTTCAATCCTTCCATCACTGCTGAGGAAACAGCATGCAATTCAGCCCACCAAGCTGATTTGTTTTTACCTCCTTCCATCAGAGTGATGGCCTTCCAAACAGGATGTTGTCTATTCACCTTGGAATCTACAAACCAAGCAGCTCTGTCAGCCAGGCAAGGGCTCTTTATAGGGCTTTATGGGAAGTGTTTGTGTCTTTTTTTACTCCAAGGGAGTAAACACCCCTCGAGTGGAAATTCTCTTGTCCAAAGTCCCAGTAGTCATCACTGGGAAGCACTCACAGGCTCTAGCCATAAGCCCTAGTATATGCCCCACATAGGGCTATTGCACAGAGAATTTGTCCCCACCAGCACTCCAGCTTCCATTCTACACTGTATGGCTCAGGCAATCTTACTGGTTCCCATTTAGCATGTCCAATTAATATTGCTTGAAAGGTGGATTTACATACCTCCTGTTTGACAATACTAGGTAGGGGAAATGTTCCGCAGTCAGATTCAGTGTCTATCTCCCAAATACAATCTGGTAAAAAAGACACAAGCACTTCACATAAAGCCTGTTCTTTTTTTTTTTTTTAACATCTTTATTGGAGTATAATTGCTTTACAATGGTGTGTTAGTTTCTGCTTTATAACAAAGTGAATCAGCTATACATATACATATGTTCTCATATCTCTTCCCTCTTGAGTCTCCCTCCCTCCCACCCTCCCTATCCCACCCCTCCAGGTGGTCACAAACCACCAAGCTGATCTCCCTGTGCTATGCGGCTGCTTCCCACTAGCTATCTATTTTACATTTGGTAGTGTATATATGTCCATGCCACTCTCTCACTTTGTCACAGCTTCCCCTTCCCCTTCCCCATATCCTCAAGTCCATTCTCTAGTAAGTTCAAACATACCGATTCTCCTACAAACTTTTACTGTAATTCCAACAACTCATATGTTCCTAACTGTAGCCTCTATTAGGACTTCATCCACAGGTTTGTTCTTTTTTTAATAGAACTTTATTGGAGTATAATTGCTTCACAATATCGTGTTAGTTTCTGTTGCACAACAAAGTGAATCAGCCATATGCGTACACATGTCCCCATATCCCCTCCCTCTTAAGCCTCCCTCCCATCCTCCCTATCCCACACCTCCTCCCTCCCATCCTCCCTATCCCACCCCTCTAGGTCATCGCAAAGCACCAAGCCGATCTCCCTGTGCTATGCTGCTGCTTCCCACCAGACAACTATTTTACATTTGGTAGTGTGTAGCATCCACAGGTTTTGATTTTACAATACTAGGTAGGCGAAGTGTTCCCTTGCCCTTCGTAATATGCATTCCCATAAAACATTCAGGAAAAGTTGACACACTTCTTTTTTTAAAAATTTATTTATTTTTTATTTTATTTTTGGCTGCATTGGGCCTTCATTGCTGCACGCGGGCTTTCTCCAGTTGCGGCGAGCGGGGGCTACTTTTCGTTGCGGTGCGCGGGTTTCTCATTGTGGTGGTTTCTCGTTGAGGAGCACGGGCTCTAGGCATGCGGGCTTCAGTAGTTGTGGATCGCGGGCTCCAGAGCGCAGGCTCAGTAGTTGCGGTGCACGGGCTTAGTTGCTCCGCAGCATGTGGGATCTTCCCTGACCAGGGCTTGAACCCGTGTCCCCTGCATTGGCAGGCGGATTCTTAACCACTGTGCCACCAAGAAAGCCCCACACTTCTTTACATAATTCTAACTTTCATAATCCTATCAACCATTACCTTTTTTAGGTAATCTTAATCTAATCTAATCTTAATCTAATTGGGTTTCACCAATGGGCTTTGGTACCACAGTTGAGTCCTGGAAACTTCTCTTCTCCAGCCCCTGACCATTTTACCCACTCCAGTGCAAAAGTCTTTGGCTACCCAGTGAGGGGTTGAGCCAAGTGACCCTGGCCCTTTCGTCAGTCTTTACCTTATAAATCGGCCTGCCCACTCTCCCATGCAATTTCCAGTCAGGTTTCTCATTGTAATGTCTGCCTTCTGACTTTTAAAATTTCTCCAAACAGGGGTAAATAGAGTGGACTCTCTCAACTTTAATGTTGAGAGATCAAAGGGGGGGAGTGGGTTCCTTTGGCCCACACAACCTTAGGTAGTGCTGTATTAAAACTTTGTTTTAACCCAATCAATGTCCATTTTATTCACTCCATTTTTAAAATAACCATCTAAGGATTTCTACTCTTCTGGAATGAGTCCTGTGACTCCCCTTTCTGTTTTCTCTTTGTTTTGCTCCTATTGATATTCACTTAATTCATCTTATTCCTTTTTTAAAAATATGTATTTATTTACCTATTTATTATTTATTTATTTATTTGGCCACGCCAGGTCTTAGTTGCAGCAGGTGGGATCTTCGTTGTGGCATACGGAATCTAGTTCCCTGACCAGGGATCGAACCCAGGCACCCTGCATTCGGAGCGCGGGGTCTTAACCAGTGGATCACCAGGGAAGTCTCTCATCTTATTCCTTAATAACTGTTTTAAAATTTCTACCTCCTTGGGAAGAGTCCTGTGACTTCCCCCTTGGCCTCTCCCCATTCTCTAGTTAATTAACTTAATGTTTTTATTAGCATCTATAAGACCCAGTGAGGGGAAACTAAGAGCAAATTTGATGTTTCCTGAACTTTTTTTTTTTTAATTTATTTTTGGCTGCGTTGGGTCTTTGTTGCTGCGTACGGACTCTCTAGTTGTGGCGTGTCGGGGCTACTCTTCGTTGGGGTGCACGGGCTTCTCATTGTGGTGGCTTCTTTTGTTGCAGAGCACGGGCTCTAGGCGTGTGGGCTTCAGTAGTTGTGGCTCACGGGCTCTAGAGCCCAGGCTCAGTAGTTGTGATGCACAGGCTTAGTTGCTCCACAGCATGTGGGATCTTCCCGGACCAGGGCTTGAACCCGTGTCCCCTGCATTAGCAGGCAGATTCTTAACCACTGCACCACCAGGGAAGCCCTGAACGCTTTTTTGATTTGGCAACAATAGGATTATATGGGATGCCCATGTGAAGGGGCCCCTTTAACCTCAGAATTACCATGACCTGGGTAACAGGTATATTCAGCGGGTGAATATCCTACTCATCATAAAGCCAGTACCACATGGTTTGCATATGAAGCATATCAGCTATTTCATCTGAAGTTTTCCACTTGGCATTCATAGAGGAAGACAAACACTTCAGGGTAAACAGACCTTGCAGTGGCTTTTATCTGGTCCATCAGGCTGGCTGTTCCCTCAGGAATAACCTCTTGTGTATCTGACTCACATATAGTCATCTGTGATTGTTCCATAGTGAGCTGTGGGCCCTGTATCAACCCAAACATGCTCTTCCACTCTGCAGCACTCAAAACCAAAGACACAGCCCCCACATTAGTTATGATTCATTTCAGTAAAGGTTCTTCAGGAAGCTGATGATACTGATCTACAAAATGAAACAATTCCTTCACACCATAACCCTGGCTTCAGGAGTTTCTTGGTTTTGTCCTCTCCCCCTCCCACCCCCCCCATGTTGATTACCTTCTTTGTGACCAGAGATCTTAGAGGCCTTTCTGTTGTCCCTGCACATTTTTTACCTTGGGGGCAGCTTTGAGGCTAGTGGCCCAAGCTCAGACTCACTGAAATCTGAGTTTGGACCAGCATCAAGGTCTAACCCAGCATTCTCTTTTACTTTTAGTTTAGCTATTACAGATAACAATAACCAAGGGATTGTATGTTTAGCATCCTTCTTATTATTTTGCACTTCCTTATACACCCAGTGATTCCATTCCCCAGGATTTGGATTCCACTGGTAACTTTTACCTTTAGTAACTGACTACAGCGAGCTGCTGCTCCATACCATGGGTGACCATGTGGCCCAGGAATCAGAGGTTCTTCATCCCCTGCCCTTTCATCCTTTCTCTTCCCAGACCACGTGTTTCCATGAGCCAGGGCTAATCTAGCAAATCCCACGTCACTGACGTCAACTCTTTTGTGTTTTGAGCACCCAATTTCAATGTGAGGAGAGGGGGTTTTCTTCCACACCCCCAACAAGCAATGCTCTGACACCAGCTGGGTATCCTACAAGTCAACTCAGTTCTGACACTATCTCCCCTGAGATGGCACCTGATTCCACAAGTTGAGAACTCAGTCCCACAAGACTCCCCCCGCAACCCCAACTGCAGATGCCAATTGCGAGCCCATGTTGTTACCTGTGCTTCTGACCAACTGGCTACGGATTGGAGGGTCCCAAGATTCCCTTCTCAGACTCCAAACACCAGTGGCAAGCCCAGGTTGCTGTACTGCTGTACCTGTACTTCTGACCGACTGACTGTAAATCAGAGGTTCCCACAAAGCTTGGGTTTGATTAATTTGCTAGAGTGGCGCAGAACTCAGAGAAACATTTTACTTACTAAATTACCAGTTTATTATAAAAGGGTATAACTCAGGAAGAGCCAGATGGAAGAGATGCATAGTGCAGGGTATGGAGAAAGGGGCACAGAGCTCCCATGCCCTCCTAATGTGCCACTCTCCCCAAATATCCATGTGTTCACCAACTGAGAAGCTCTCTGAACCCTGTCCTTTTGGGTTTTCCTGGAGGCTTCATTACATAGGCATGGTTGATTAAATCATTGGTCATTGGTGATTAAACTTAATCTCCAGTCCCTCTCCCCTCCCCAGATGTCAGGGGAAGGACTGAAAGTTCTAACCCTCTAATAACATGTTTGGTTCTCCTGGCAACCAGCATCCCATCCTTAGGTGCTCTTCCAAAAGTCACCTCATTAACATAACATAACAAGAGACACCTTTATTGCTCTCTTCACTTCACTTAGGAAATTCCAAGGGTTTTAAGAGCCGTATCAGAAACCGAGGATGAAGATCAAATATATATTTCCTATTATAAATCACAGTATCACACTGGGTGAGAGATATGTTTACGGAACTCTCCAGAATGGAGTACAGAGTATGTAGATATATGTGCCTCATATGAATGCTCACTAAATGTTCAACATTGCAGTTGTGAATATTAATACTGAAATTGAAAAGAAGGTCAATTATGTGGCTTTTTACTTTAAAAACATTACATAATGCTTACTATGTGCCAGGCATAGTTCTATCCATAAGATATCAAATAGCCCTTTCCCCAGCTATACCAGTATTTGCTGCTAAATGAACATGAAAATCTTAAAGCCCTTGACTCTCTGACTCCTCCAGGCCAACATAAGCAGACTTTTACTACTTGCCAGAGGAAAGCACTATCCCCTTTCCTGGAAATCATACAACAAACTTAGGAGGCAGGTGCTTTACAAAGTGACACTTGTTCTTCTCCACATCTGTCCCTCTAATCCACATTCCTTTTAGGCTATAACCTATGGAAAAGTATACTCGCCATTCTGGGGGAGATAACTTTCACAGAAAGAATTGCAAGGCCTGACCAATACATACCAGCAGGATACAGGGAAAATGTGAGAGTGGATTTTGAGGGTATTGGACCAGGGTACAGAATATAAGCCTAGATTTGGTAGAATTAAATGACATGGAGAACTTGCCCATGACTTGGGATTTAAGCTTCTGGCAAGGATACCTGGACCAGATCCTAATACTTTGGCCAGAAAGGTCAAAGGCTTTTTGAAGATTAGACACAATTAATGGCTAATAAATGTAGTAGAGATATGAACTACCCTTGGACATAGTATGGAGGAGAATATCAGAAGGCTCGGAGAGGTGGGAATGTTAGAATGGGTTTACTGTATAAACCCTGAGAACCCGACAATTATGTTCCCTAAGATGGCCCAGAAGTGAGGCTTCTAGTGAGGAAAAGACTGACATTTTTGTAAAGCTCAGTGGGTAACCATCCCCTATAGACAAGGGTTTGTGGTATTGATGCTGGCAAAGAACTGAGCTCTCTGGCATGAATGAGGATAATGAGATTTCAGAATAACAGAGACCAAATGGCTTCACATAATTAGTGGCAAAGTAGATTTAACTACTGCGGCAGCAGCAAGACCATCATGGCAACCAAGGTGTTTTTACACATAGGGATTGTGGCTATGCCTAATAAACCATGGTGTTCCTGGGAGTGAGAAAGATAGACAGCCAAATAAAATGTTGCTTGACTTGTTTAATAAAGATATTTGAGAGCTGGTATACAGCTACTGCAATGGACAATTGCAGTCCCTCACCCTGTTTTTAGATATGTCAGATCACATACCAGAGCCTGTTAGAAGGGGAAGATGACCCTCCTTAAGGAAGGGCAATGCCACTGCAGCTAAAGACTCTAAGTGTTCCTTCTATCCTTTCCTAAAGAGATCTGCAGCTGTTTGCCTGGGTAACTGCACTTGGGAAAGTGGATTATCCAGACTTCTCAAGGAAGGTGAAATATAGTTCCTGAGCAGACTCTGATAAGAGGTGACCTAAAACACCATAATGGTCCTTCAGTTATAATGCAGGATTATAGAGATGAAGAGATGAATGGAATTTAGGCCCAAATCCATCTCTGAGTGGGTCCAAAGCATCCAGACCTACCATGTGAGTATTTCCTGGGTCCCTGAGTGTATAATTGGGATAGATATACTCATCACCTGGAAGAAGCCTGTGCAGAAAAGAATTAATGTAGCAGGCTTAATACTCTATCCTTACAAGGCCCTGCTTGCAAGGTTGGCCCTTGGCTGTTATCTGGGAACTTGGATTTGGGGAGCATTTCCACTGTCCCCTACCACCGGCTTTCTTGGCATTCTGAACTCACAGATCCTAATCGCCTAGATCTGACTCTAAGGGAAAATCTGATACTATCTTCTAAGCACCATTTCAGTTATAGCATGAGCTGTGCTAAACTGAAAGCAGCCACAGGCTCCATAAAGGGAACACAGATGCTGTGCCTGTTACAGATTTAGGAAACCCCTTTGTGGGGCCTTAAACAGAGAAAACATGGATGCTGGCTGGACCATCTGGACCACTTACAGATGCCCACAGGAAAGTCTTATTTACCGATGGGGCCATCTGTAATTGAGGTGCTGACTGGCTCTATATATCTTTTTTTTTTCTTTCTTTTCTCTTTTTTTTTTTGCGGTATGCGGGCCTCTCACTGTTGTGGCCTCTCCCGCTGCGGAGCACAGGCTCCGGACGCGCAGGCTCATGGGCCCAGCCGCTCTGCGGCATGTGGGATCTTCCCATACCGGGGCACAAACCCGTGTCCCCTGCATCGGCAGGCGGACTCTCAACCACTGCGCCACCAGGGAAGCCCTGGCTCTTTGTTTCTGATAGAGATATACAGAGAATGGTTGCAGTTCTAATTTGTGAGTACTGTGGAAAGCTGCAAGTTGGGGGAAGGCACATCACAGCAACTATGACCCCCTCCACCCACTCCTGACAGATCAGACTCTGGACCCCCAATGGGGTATGTTCCACTGCTATTGACTTGTGTTCAGATTTCTAGATTGGTTGCAATTTGCATCAATGAACTGATAGTGTGACTCTATTTCCCTCACCTTTTACCTAGTACACACATCTTATTAAGGCAATTTGACTGTTAAATGCAACCATCCCCAGAAAGAGATTGATCTGTGTAAATCCATTTTGAAAACCTTTGAAAATTCAGGATATCATCATGATAAATTCCTTAACATGATATGACTTTATGGTAAAAATTATATAAAAAATTGTTTCTGTGAAAATGCTTTTGTCTTGCATATGACCCTTTCAGACAAAAGATCTGGGTAAGAGGAGAGGATGACTAAAAAAATATAAAGTCATAATTGCTGAATGGGACACATTGATTTTTTAACACTGAAGAAAACACAGCCCGGAGAGGCACAGAGAGTGGGGAGGACATTAACAATGTTTGTTTTTCAGAACTCTTCCTGGAAGCTTCCCTCTCTTCTTGAAGGAAAACTCCCCATGCTGCTTTTCCAAGCTGCTGTGAGCATTCTGGATTCAAATGGACTGCTAAGCCCACAATCACACCTGACAGTGCTGACTATGAGGCAGCAGAGAATGGCTCCAGCTCCTGCACTTTCCATGCAGAACACTTCCAGATGCTGTCCATGCCTGTGAGGTGGAAAAGGTGATGTCATGCACAAGCAAAACTGTTTGGAACCAACTGCCTTGGGAAGCCCCTTTGAAACCAAAAACTGAACTGAATTATTTGGACTGAACTGAGAATCCTGGAGCAGGAGGCCCCATGGTTAGAGGCCATCTTGAAGTCTCTGTTAACCAGTACTGCCTAACTAACGTATGTCCTGCTTGGGGTGCCCTAACTATGTAAACTCTCTGTTTCCAGAGGTACTACATGTGCCCTCTGGGACTGTATTTCTTCCATGTGTACCCTGCTATCATGACACTGCCTCAGCCCTACAAGGCATTTGTGTCAGCTTCAACTTCCTAGCCAGAGTTGTGCTGTGCCTGACTTGATGCCTTGGGTCAGGTGAAAAGGTTACAACAAAAACTTAAACAGGAAGATACCTGGCTTTCTAAGGTAGGCCTTTACGGTTAGTGGGATTTGTTTAACTGGCCAAATCTAGGACCCATGGAGGGCATAACTGAGGCCAATATTGTATGTTGGTCTCACCCTGCTACATGGGGTCCTACTGATGATAATCTTGTTGTGAAGACACCTTGGCCAAGGGCCAAGGGGATGGGCTGTGCAGGAAAGAGTTACCATAGCAGGCCTGAGACTCCTATCCTTAGAAAGCCCTGCTTGCAAGGTTGGCCCTTTGTTGGCATCTGGGACTTGGATTTGGAGACTGTCCCCAGCGTTTCATAACTGATAAAGGCCATTTACTGTGCCTAAACTGTATATACAAACAATGTAGTTTATGCTAGACAGGGGATGCCCATGTGTCCAGCACCCAATAAAACCCCTGGATTTCAGGTAAGCTTCGCTGGTAGACAACACTTCATACATGTTGTTTCAATCTGATGCTAGAAGAATGAAGCACATTCTGTGTGAATCCAAGGAGGAGGATCTTAGAAATTTCTATCTACTTTCCTCCAGATTTTGTCCAATGCACCTTTTCCCTTTGCTGATTTTTCTTTGTATCCTTTTACTGTATCGTTTTACATTCTCACAGTCATGAGTATGACTATATGCTGAGTCTCATGAGTCTTTCTAGCAAATCACCAAAACTGGGGATGGTCTTAGAAACCTTCAATGTCAAACCCTTTCATTTGTTCCCTGACTGGTAGGGTAAGAAACATTATAGTGGAAAACCTGAAATTTCCCTTTCCCTAGCCAAGATAGTAAATAAGTAACACTGCATCCTAATTTCAGAGATGAGCACTACAGTCTAAAAGTTAAAGTATGCAGAGGTGATAGTCTCCTCATATCCTCATTTAATTCACCTGTTCACCCCCTGCAAAAACTGGATGGATCATAGTGATGACAATGGACTGCAATTTGCTTAATCAACTGGCAGCTCCAATTACAGCTGCCATACCAGTGGTTATCTCTACTGGAGCAGATTAGTATAACCTTTAGCACTTGGTAGGTGGCTATTTTTCTGGTGAATGCATTCATCTTAAACTCCACCAGTGAATAAAATCAAAAGCAGTTCATCTTCTCATAACAGGGCAGCAAAATATATTCACTGTCTTGACCCAGAGCTATGTTAACTCTTTCCCTTTCTTTTGTAACATACTCCACAAAGACCTCAACATTGAACATTCTGCAGAACATAATGTTAGACTACCATATTGATGACATCATGCTAATTGGGCCTAATAAGCAGTAAATGAAAAGGACCCTAGATGGCCTAGCAGGACACATGCACGTCAAAGAGTAAAAGATTAGCCCCGTGAAGATTCAGGGGCGTGCCCCATCAGTGATGATTCTAGGGGTCTGGGGCATGCCAGGAAATCACACCCCCAAGGTAAAATACAAGTTATCTCTTGCATCTCTTACCACTAAAAGAGAGGCACTGTCTTTGGGGACCTCTCTGGATTTTAGAGGCAGCATATACCATATTTGGAACTCAAAATGCTGCCAGGTTTGAGCAGGGCCCGGAGTAAGGAAAAGATACGTAGCAGGTTGAAACGATAATACTAGCCAATCTGATGTCATCTAGTCAATCTGATGTTGCTAAAAATGCCAGTAGTGGATAAGGATGCTGTGTGGAGTTACCAGCAAGCCACAGTAGGATGATTATAGTGCAAATCTTATAGTGCAGATCCATGCCTTCTATAGCAGATAACTTCTGTGTCCTTATAAGTAGATGCGGTCATGCTCCTTAGCCCTAGTAGAGAATGAGTGGCTGACTATGGGACATCAAACGATCATAATGTCATAAGAGCTGCTTACCGTGGGCTTGGTATCATCGGAGCCACTAAACCATAAGGTTTTTTTCTTTTTGTTTTTTTTTTTAAGAACTGATTTTATTTGCATAACTGACTAAAGGAGTCTCATTTGTAACCAAGATGGAATTCACAGTATGTTGTTACATTCACGCTTAAAAAAATATATCGCTAGGGCTTCCCTGGTGGCACAGTGGTTGAGAGTCCGCCTGCCAATGCAGGGGACACGGGTTTGTGCCCCGGTCCGGGAGGATCCCACATGCCGCGGAGCGGCTGGGCCCGTAAGCCATGGCTGCTGAACCTGCGTGTCCGGAGCCTGTGCTCCGTGACGGAAGAGGCCACAACGGTGAGAGGCCCGCGTACCGAAAAAAAAAAAAAAAAAATATATATATATATATACACACACATATATATATGTATATATATATATATGTACAGGAATTTGCAAATTGATATAAACATACATTACTTCCAAGTACATTTCTCCCCTTCTTCCTGGAGGAAAAAGAATAGAGCCATCCAGCAAGTCAACCCCTTCAAAATAACTTTAACACAAAGGACGTAAGTATCTCTAAATCAAAAAAGTGGTTCATCTGACCTACAGGTGTCACGGGAGAGAACATCATGGAATGACAGCAATGACAACAGCTTGACTTCGGATGGAACCGGACTATTTAAAATGGAGTTTCCAGGAAAAATAGGCACTGATTTCTAGAAGGAAATTCACTCCTTACTGAAGCTATTTATTGAGCCAATATGGCTGGTTAACATTTCACTAGTGTAAAGTAACCCAGCGCAGGACTCGCGGACGACGCCGGTTGAAACCAAACGCACAGTCGGGTCACAACTGGCGCTGCCTGGGCTCCACTGAGAGCTGCTGTCCCCATTCCCCAGATGTGGAGGACCACCCCAATTTCATCTCAGGGCCTCAGTCCATTTCTTCCCATACTGCAACTGTCTAGCATTATACAAGGTACCCTTCTGCTTACCCACTTAAACTACTTTTCAAGTTAATTAAAAAAACTTTTCTTTGAAAAACTTTTCTTTAAAAAACAAAGGAAGAAAGAAAGGCGCTGTGAGTAGTACCAAAAATTCAAGGAAGAAATAATTCCAATCTTATACAAACACTACCATAGAATAGAAAAAAAGGGAGAACATGCCCTTAAAATGTTTTGCATAACCCTGATATCAAGAAAGGAAAATTAAAAGCCAATATCACTCACTGACATAAAGTAAAAGAGAAAAAAATCATACAATAATTTTTAGAGACACAGAAGAAGGATTGGATAAAATTCTGTTTATAATGGGGGAAAAAACTCCTTAAATTAGAAATAAAACTTCCTTAATCCTTAAATGATATGAAAACATGTACAGCAAAACACATTAATGGTGAAATGTTAAAACCTTTCCTCTGACATCAGAAACAGGACACAAATGCCCACTATTACATTTATTTGATATTGTACTGGAAGTTTTGGCCAGAATAATAAGGCAAAGAAATACAAGTTATGTAGATTGCAGAATAAGAAGCAAAGTTGTTATTATTTGTAGATGATACTAAGGAGTACAAAGAAAATCCAAAAGTACCTACAGATAAAATATTATAATTAAAGAGTTTAGTAAAGTTGCTGAATTTGGAAAATCAATATAAAATCAATTTATTTTATAAAGCAGTAAACAGAAATTGACATTTTAAAGATAGAATTTATAATAATTAAAAAAAATCAAGTAGCTAGGAATAAGTCTAACTAATAAAGTATAAGGCCTCTATGGAGAAACCATATGCCTTTGTGAAGAGACACTAAGATGACTTATATAAATGGAGAAATATATGATGTTCCTGAATTGGAAGATTCAATGTTTTAAAGTTATCAATTCTCTTCTCCCCCAGGACAACATTACTTTAAACATTACATTACTTTAAAATTCATATGAAAGAATAAAATAAGAGCTAGGAAACTTCTTAAGAAAAAAAGTAGGATTAAAAATTTGCCTTACTTATTATTGACTTGTTATAAAGCTATATTAATCAAGATAGTCTGATATTGGTGCACAGGCAGAAAATTTGACAAATGTAATAGATTAGGGAGCTCAAAAATAGACATATATATATGGAATGTTTGAACATTACAGAGATGGCAATTCAGAATGTCTTAGTCTGCTCAGGCTTCTCTAACAAAATACCATAGACTGGTGGCTTAAACAACAGATATTTATTTCGCATAGTTCTGGAGGCTGGGAAGTCAAAGACCAAGGTGCCAGCAGTTGGTTTCTGTTTGTTTTTTTTTTACATCTTTATCGGAGTATAATTGCTTTACAATGGTGTGTTAGTTTCTGCTTTATAACAAAGTGAATCAGCTATACATATACATATGTTCTCATATCTCCTCCCTCTTGCGTCTCCCTCCCTCCCACCCTCCCTATCCCACCCCTCTAGGTGGTCACAAAGCCACCGAGCTGATCTCCCTGTGCTATGTGGCTGCTTCCCACTAGCTATCTATTTTACATTTGGTAGTGTATATATGTCCATGCCACTCTCTCACTTCGTCCCAGCTTCCCCTTCCCCGTGTCCTCAAGTCCATTCTCTATGTAGCAGTTGGTTTCTTAATGATGGTCTTCTTCCTGGCTTGCAGGCTGCAGCCTCCTCACCATGTACGTATACATACACCATGTATGTATACATACACCATGTATGTATACATACCCCATGTATGTATACGTGGTTTAAGAAGCAGCTCTGATATTTCTTCCTCTTCCTATAAAGACACTAATCCCATCATGGGCTCCACCCTCATGACTTTATCTAAACCCAATTAGTGCCCAAAGGCCCCTCCTCCTAACACTATCACAGTGGGGGCTAGGGCTTCAATATATGAACTAGGGTAGGGGGTGCGGCACAAACATTCAGTTCATAACACAGATCAATGCGAAAAGATGAAATGTTCAATTAAAAATGGTTATCCATACAGAAAAAGATTAAATTGGGTCTTAATTTAAAAATCAACTTCAAATGGTTCTAAGACTCAAATGTCAAAAACAAAAACAAAATCCAAAACAACGTTCAAGCTCTTAGTGGAAAATACAGGTTAATGGATTTTAGACCTTGGGCTAGAAATAATTTCTTTAAAAAGACACTGACAATAGAATAAAAGATTAATACATTTGTAATAAAATCAAGAAACTTCATTCATCAATAGACATCTTAAAGATGTGAAAAGGTACAAACCAGGAGAGGATACTCACATATACACACTGACAAAGAATTAATATCAAGGATATATAAAGAACTCCTACAAACCAATATAAATAAAAATAACAATAGAAAAATGGTAAAAGACATGAACAAACATTTCACAGAAGAAACATATAACCAATAGATGCACAAAGAGATGTTCTTTTGCTGTAATTAGAGAAATATAGATCAAAACCAAGATCAGGTAGATTTTTTTGTTTGACAAAAATTTAAAAGCCTGACAATGCCAAGTGTTGGAAAGCCTGTGGATACAAGAGATTCAGGCCTATATATTGCAAGTGCATGTAAAAATCCATACAACTACTTTGCCAAATAGTTGAATATTAGCTATTAAATATAACGATTCCTCCTAGATAAATACTTGCGAGTTCCAGAATTTCTATTCCTAGTTATATACCCAAAAGAAATTCTTGCACATTTGCATCAGGAGGTATATATAAGAATGTTTATATTGACAGTGGGCAACAGGAGCAAAAATCAGGAAACAATCCATATGCCTATCAACTGAATGAATAAGCTACGGCATACTCACAAAATGGAATGTTTTACAGTAATCTAAATAAATGAATTACAGGAACACAAGATGATTGGATTTTAAAAATAAATATTAGAGAAAACAAAGTACCAAAGTATCACATACAGTATTTTACCCTTACTATAAAATTTAAAACAACTAGAAAAATATATATGTGGGAGTAACATATAATACAAAAAAAAAATTCAGAGGAGCAAAGAATGATGCACATAGAATTCAGGATGATAGTTACCTTGATCTGCTGGGTCCAGGGAGTGGTAGGAGGGACCATTTGTACGATCAGATGTATATCACTACCAAGGTCCTGGCATTTGTGGGGAGGTACTGTGTTCACAAATTCTTATTACTATTTCGATAGATAACTACATATATAGATATACAGCTAAATGATACTGGATAGGTAAGTAAATAAACAATGCAGGTCAGGTATGGACTAATGATGACAGTTTATCATAATCCAATTCTGTGAACTTGAGGTCCAACCGTATAAAAATAAAACAAAACAGCACATGTGAGAGAATATAAAGCACACAGAATCACCAATGAAGTATTCTTGCCAAAAATGTTTAAGCTCAACCAAGCCTTTAGACCTTCCTTCAAGGAGTGAAAGTCCTGAAACCCAGGAGACTTCCTGCCTAGTTCTTCGCACTAACAGACCAGAATCAATCTGGAGGAAAAACTCTTGGATATAGTGCAAGGCTCTTATCGACGTGGTTCAGCTTTGACTCCAGACGGCAAAGAGAAGTGGAGAGGCAAGCATAAAAATAGAAGCAGAGAATTAAAAATAAAAAGCAGTGTGTGCTAAAATCCTTAATGCATTACAAAAGAGAGTAATGGCTCTGCGGCCGGCCTCCGGACTCAGAACCCAAGACTTATCCTGCTGCACGGCCTCTTCATGACCAAGTGGGCACCTGAGTCCAAGTAGATTCCCATGTCTGGTGCTAAGGAGACAGAGAAGGCTTTTTGTGGACAAAACCTCCAAGAACCTAGATCGGGAACTCAGAGCATGGGTTGAAGGGTCTGCCATTCATCGAAAGGCAGAAAGGAGTCTTTGCTCTGAATGGACAAAAGAACCATTTGTAAGTCAATGTGCAAAGAAATTAAGTGGGAGGATGCCCCGATTAAAGTCTGCTGGTTATTGAGGAGGACCCAGTGAAACTACGTTAGGCTGGAGTAGAAATTCTCACTATATAGACAATTATCTGGCTTCCCTGTAACAGAAATAATACTCTTTCTGAGTACAATTTTTCCCCCCACAGAATGTGCAGAATTGTTAACAGACATCAATTTTCTACAAAACTACTTACCCAGCTGTGAAATTTTTTGTCTCAAGGTGCAGACTAAAGCCAGTAATACCAAATTTTCTGAAGTGGTTTTGAAAAAGCCATTATATCTGTGGCAATGAACAGAGCATCAGAACAGATGATACTCCACCAACCTTGAAGAGATAGGGACACAGGATGATCCTAGTCCGCCTTTTAAACATCATTTACACCATTCACAAGGAGCCTGTATTTAAAAGTGCTGGCATTTGGAGGGCACTGAAAACACGGTGGACCATGGAGCTCAAAGGGCAGACCACAGACTTAGATGATAGTTCCAACACTGAAATAATTTACTTTCTAAAAAGGCTCTCAGAGAAGATTCCTGGGCCATTCCACATGAATTTGGAGAGATCAGAGAGACCAGAGAGTCACAGACTTTGAAACAGGAATTTCAAATTTCAAAGGGTGCTTACGTTGGAAACGTAGGCTCCAAACAGAAGGTACTTTCTGGCTTGAGCAAAAAATCTCCTGTGACTGTTTTATGCACACAACAACTTCCTGATAATAATATCACCCCTTCTTAGAGATATGGGCCAGAAGAAGAGAACCTACTTTCCTTCCAAGTTCAACACCTTGGGGACATTCTCTTGTTTAATTCAAGAAAATGATCAAGTTTGATACTCCACTGCCAGATATGGTCCTTCTGAGATATTACATATACTTAACTGCTGTAGCTTGGTATTAGTATCCCATGAAAGCTGGAACAGAGAATGAATTTCTAGCTACAGTATCACTATAGCATTGCAAGATACATACCATCTGGTCCTGACAGTAGACCAAAGGGTATAATAAGATTTTTCAAAGTTGAGGGATACGAAGGAGTTCCCTGGCAGTCCAGTGGTAGGACTCGGTGCTTTCACTGCCATGGCCTGGGTTCAATCCCTGGTCGGGAACTAAGATCCTGCAAGTTTTGCACCATGGCCAAAAAAAAAAAAAAAAAAAAATTGAGGG
The DNA here is from genome assembly GCF_949774975.1 of Lagenorhynchus albirostris. Lineage (NCBI taxonomy): Eukaryota > Metazoa > Chordata > Mammalia > Artiodactyla > Delphinidae > Lagenorhynchus > Lagenorhynchus albirostris. The sequence goes on from NC_083097.1 coordinate 117,694,226, forward strand.
ATAGCAGAGAAAACTCTAATTTTAAAAGATACATGCAAGTTCATAGTAGCACTATTTATGATAGCCAAGACATGGAAGCAACCTAAATGCCCATCAACAGATGAATGGATAAAGAAGATGTGGTATATATATATATATATATATATATATATATATATATATATATATATACACACACACACACACACACACACACACACACAATGGAATATTATGCAGCCATAAAAAGAATGAAATAATGCCTTTTGCAGCAACATGGATGGACTTAGAGTTTACCATATTAAGTGAAGTAAGTCAGACAGAAAAAGACAAATATATGATATCAGTTATTTGTGGAATCTAAAAAGATGATACAAATGAACTTACTTACAAAACAGAAATAGAGTCAAAGACTTATGGCTACCAAAGGGGAATGGGGGAGGGAGGGATAAATTAGGAGTTTGGGATTAACATATACACACTACTATATATAAAATCGGTAAACAACAAGGATATATATATATACACACACACACACACACACACACACACACACACACACATATGTATGACTGAATCACTTTGCTGTACACTGGAAACTAACACAACATTGTAAACTAACTATACTTCAATAAGAAATAATTTTTAAAACGTTGAGGGATAAATTATACTATGTGGAAGTAAAGTTTAAAATAAGGCTACGCATCAGAAATATGGATTTGACCAACTTAAATCTTAGAAATAAATACCATCTCACCTCAAAATAAATAAATAAATAAATAAATAGTAACCTGTGAGGTGATGGACATTAACTAACCTTATTGTAATAATCATTTCATAATAAACATATATATAAAATCATAACATTTTACACCCTAAACATGCACAATGTTATTTGTCAATTATATCTCAATAAAGCTGGGCAAGAAAAAAGAAAGAAATACCATGAAACTAATTTAAAGACTACAAAGAAACCACAATATAAAAACAAAAACACAGTTAAGGAAAAGATTTTACACACACACATCATTAATTTTACATACACACACACACACATATACACACATAATTTGGATTGTATTTTTTTGTTCTAAATTATATTCTAGAATATTGCTCTTCTGACTGAAAACAAACATCTAGACCATCAGATCCCTGAGAACAGAAACCAGACCATTAATATCTGAATACCCAGAGCTCAATACAGTATACTGTAAATGGTGTGAATTCAAAAAATATTTTTATTTAGGTAAATAATTTAATGATAGAACACTCAAATTTCTTTAAACACAATATTTCAAGTTACTATATTTTTGTCTGAGTACAGATCTGAAGTGGTACAAATTGTATCTAAATATTGAACCATGAATTAAGCAAAAAGGGTGGAAAACAATTCTTCTGACTTAGGTTTCAATTCCTTACTCCCACTCTTGCTTGCCTCAAATGATTTCTATTGAAGATATTTAGGTAAACCTTTAATGGACAACATGTGAAAAGGTCCGTTGACTATAGGGCTAATTGAGACAAGCTCATGGGTACTGAGCAGGGGGCCTTCGGACTTTTAAAGGTCCACTTCCTGCAGAAGCCATTCCTGTTCTCTTTTCTACTTTAATCCAGACCTGCTTGAATGAAGCCCCATTAAGTAGCTACTGACCACTTACGTACGTAATATATAACTTAAATGTATAAATAACTTAGAAGTAAAGTAGAAAAATGGTTTTCTTTTAAAGAAAAAGCAAATGGAAGACCAGCCACCGCTCTGGAGCACACCAGGCATGACACTGAGCATCCCCTCCCCAAATGTCTGCCCCAGCCCCCATTTGTCAACATCCATCACCCTGACCCTCTTGCCTCTGGCAATATGGCTAGACTTACCTCAGAGGTTTCACAGATAGAAAAAAGCTGAAGGAAACTGGGGATTCCATACCAGGTGTACATTCCACCAGCAGTGATTGACACACATGCCACGTGCGATCATTAACACTGGGAGCCTACCTCTTTTCAGCTTTACAGGCTGCTTAAGAACACTTCTTATTGAGAGAGACTCTGCTGGTCTTGGATCATCATGGAATGATGAGGCTTACTTTAGTAAGAATGACCCTCTTACATTATAGGGCCAAAGAACACATGCACAAGTGTGTAGGGATCAGACGAACTATGTTTTTTTGTTTTTGGTTTTTGTCAGTGCCTATATATATACATATGGTATAGTTTAATAAAGTTGCTTTTCTTATGTTTCATTGCTTTGTAAAATCACATCATATATACAGTCATCAATAAAACTCACAGATGGCCAGTACAAAATTTAGAAGTTTCCAACACTGTAAAAAAATGACAAGGAGTTATCAGCCCTCAGGTAAACTTCAGGATGGGTCAGCCCTAACATTAATCACTGTGGACTGCAAGCACTAAGTTCTGTCTAGTTCTATTTGAGAGGAGAGGACTTCATCCACTGGTAACGTCACCTGATCACCATCAGGGCACAAAAAGTTCTCATGGCTTTGGCACTCTCTGTTCCCTGGAAGGGTTTCTGACTGGTGGAGGCAGAGAGGACAGTGAACGATCCAAAAGGAATCAACAACCCCTAAATGGGCCAATAGTACATCCTGGAATCCTACCCAAGCCAGGACCCTGAGACTGGAAGCTAACAACTGTTGTCAACTACATGGGTCTTCATCCAAGCACAGAAGCATAGCCCCATCCCTCACCCCTTCCTCAGTCTAAAGTAGAGCAGAGGGGAAGCTCTTTGGGAGAAGAGAGGAAGGAAATTTGGTACAAAGGCCAGGCTACTTCCCAGAGGCCTAATGCTCTAGGCCACACCTAACTAAGAGTGTGGAATATGATCCCACTTTGAAGATGAATAGCACGATTTTAAGAGTAGAACATCTTGGGGAAATCCAGGATGCCTACTCTGAAACTTTAACTCGAGGCTGTGGAAGACACATCAGTATGCAGGTATATTCTCCTCTTAAAAATCTAAGATGACAGAGACCACCCTGGTGGTCCAGTGACTAAGGCTCCACGCTCCCAGTGCAGGCAGCCCAGGTTGGATCCCTGGGCAGGGAACTAGATCCCGCATGCCACGACTAAAAAAACATTCTGCATGCTGCAACTAAAGATCCTGCATGCCGCAACTAAGACCCGGTGCAGCCAAATAAATGAATAAATATTAAACAAAAAATCTAGATGAGAAAAAATATGAAATCTTGCCATTTGCGACAACATGGAGGGACCTTGAGGGTATTATGCTAAGTGAAGTAAGTCAGACAGAGAAAGATAAATACTATAGGATTTCACTCATATCTGGAATATGAAAAACTATAATAAACAAACAAAACCCCTAATAAATGAACAAACCAAAACCAAATAAAACAAACATGTCATTACAGACAACAGAGTAGTGGTTATCAGAGCGGGTAGGTAAACGAGGGAGACAAAGTGGATAAAGGGGATCAACTGTATGGTGATAGATGAAAAATAAATTTTTGGTGGTGAGCACATTGTAGGGTATACAGATGTAGAAATATAATGCCATAAATCAAGATTACCTCAATAAAAAATAAAATAAATCATTGTAAATGAAAAAATGTAGATGGATATTTTCATTTTCAAGCACCAAAAACTTTTTAAAAACTTTAATTGGCTAATATAGTGCACATGTTAAGCAGACTTTTAAAGAGACCCTACATCTTGAGTGGGTTAAGTAATCATTTATAACCATCTTGAAACATGTTTAACTCGGTTTTTCTAGTGACATGAGATTAAACATGGAAACCAAACCGTGTTTCACTCACAACATATAAGCAAACAAACTGCATGTACATGTGTAGATTTATGCAAAAGCCCGGTGATACAACTATGTTTAGCTTTTCAGATTAGGTACATACGGCCACCCACTCGCCCTGTATTATCTCACCAAACACAAGAGCAGCAACTTTTCTATTTCAATACAATTATGGGCAGAAATTATATGATATAAAATAGAGGTTCTTCCATAAAGGTTAAGATTTAGCATATAAGCAGGGAAGACAAAAGCAAAGTTCCCATGAAGTCAAAAATAATACCACACTGGTCCAGTGCTCCATGAAACTCTGAGTTAAATTATAGTCCTCAAAGGCGTGTACTTGGATCCAGATTCACCAAGACACTTCAGTATGCTTCAAACTGACTCATCATCATCTTCCTGCTGTATTCATAAGCCAAAAATAGTGCCGCATTGGCAGGGAACGCTCGAATCAAAGTAGCTTTCAGACCAGAATATAAAGCTGCTACTCCTTCCTTTTTCACAACACTTAAAAGAGTTCTGATAAGTCCTGCCTGTTTTCCAAGCATGGAAAGAACCTGAATTCTGGATTTGATACAATCCACTGGGTATATGACAAGCCAAAGGCAAATTCCAGCAATTCCACCGCTTAACATCAAGGGGACAGGGCCTAGTTCATCTTTTGATCCATCCGAGGCAAAAAACGATCGGCTCAGTTCATAGCCACCGAAGAAGAAGAAATAGCCTGGTACTACTTGAAACAGAGTGCTCGTGAGTCCGTGGTAGAAGCCCAAGGGGCCATCCTTTCTAAGGATACTCTTCACGACGGACCAAACTGTATTATGGCGTTTTGCTATCCTCCCTGACATCTCCAGTTCGTGCATGGTCTGCAGCCGGCACTTCACCAGCTCAGTGGGGCACAGGGCCAGCGCGCCAAACGCAGAGGCGATGGAACCAGCGGCCGCAGTCTGCAGATCATTCAGCTTCGCCTGCTTGTCCAATCCAACCACTTTCCTCACGAACTGTTGGCAGAAGCCGTAGCACAAGAAGAGGACTGAGTTCTCGGCGACGTAGGCCATCAGCGCGGGGCCGGTCCCTTTGTAGAAGCCCCGCAAACCCACCTGGGAGTACGTCTTCAGGCCACAGTCGACGAGGCCCTTGTACAGGCCAGGGAACGTCTGCATCTTCACTTTCAGTGTGTCGAAGGGCTGCCCGGTCAGGACGCATGCTGTGCCCCCAAGGGCCCCCGCGGTGAGGTCGATGGCGGCTTGGATGGCAGGATTGGATTTCATGTTCGCCCACTCTTCTGCTGGTCTCCGAGGAAGGGAACTCTCTGGAGCTTAGGAGGCCGTCCCGTGTCCAGCCGCCTGCTCTTGGCTCTCTCTCCGGCGCGGGAGAAGCCGCTTAACCCCAGACTAGGCCGCGGGCCGCCCTCCCCACGCACTGAAATAACCCCCGGCCCGCTGGCCCGCGCGCGCCTGTCCTGGCGCCCTGCGGCCGCCGCGTCTGGGCCCTAAACCCGTCAGCCGCCCTCCCGCTCGCTCCGCGCCGCCCGTTAGTCCCAGCGCCCGCGGGCCCCGGGGCCGACTAGAGAAACACTTCTAATAAATCTCAATACAGCAGTAGAAAGCTGTCCGATAAATTCCTGCGATTACGGCCAGAAACTCTAGGCGCTGCTGCGGCGGAGGAAGACTTGCCTTCCTGTTCGGCCAGAGACCCCCACCTCCCGGCAAAACAAAATGGGAGGTGCTTGATCGCGCCTGGGGTGAAAGAGTCAATCTACAGAGACAAAGGTTTAAAATAGGGAAAACGAACAAACACTTTGCGGGGTTTACCTGACAATCGGTGGCTCCTTCGGATCAGAAAACCCTTAATCGTCTCCGGAGAGGAATGGCGGCTCCACAAAGGTGCCGGCCGCCGCGCCTCTCCAGGTGTAGCTCTTTGCCCGCCGGGGGCGACGCCGGGGGAGGCCTGAGGCGGGCAGATCCCCTCTTTCGTGGTAACATCGCCGAGGATCCTGGCCTGAAGCCCTGTGAGCTGGTGGGACGCACACCCTCGTTATTTCTAGAGGTAAGTCAAGGCCGTGTACAATCGCATTGGAAAACATTTACATACAGCTGAAAACCTTGATATAAAAGACCTGTGTGGCTCCAGCGCTCTGTGCGTGCTGAGTCTCGGGGTTCTTGCTGAGGAGCCATGCAGCTTTATGCAGCAGCAGTTCTGGATATAACTGACTACAGGCCTAGTAGGCAAGATGCAGTTTGGGGCATCGGTGAGGGTACCGCTGTCAGGACACACTTATCCTCCCATATGCTTATAATCCCAGCGTTGGAACGAATTCTCTTAAAGTTTACATTTTAAGCCCTAGGCGGTATTTTACTTTGGGGGTAAAAACAAAACGGTGGAGGGGGCAGAAAGTATGCTAAAAGGATTCTTTCATTTAGAAAGCTTTCCTTGTCTGAGTCTTTGGGTATCAGTTAATATTTAAAAGTGAGGCACCTAAAAGCAGATTGTGCGTGGATACTGTTTGTCAACAGGTAGACTTCATTGTAGTAAGTAGTGACTTGGCCTTTTCTTTGGAGAGTGCCCAAATGTATCTGGATTTCTTTTCTCTGGTACCATATGGTTTCTTCAGAGAATAATCTTCCAGTCTTGACTGTGTGTGTGTCTGTGTGTGTTTGCGGGGCAGGGGGGGTGCGGGTGGTGTTTACCTTGGGTACTGATTTAATGACACCAAGTGGGAGAAGAGGGTTGACATCCTGCAGTCAGAAAACAGACTTTCACACAATTCCCTTGTTCAATGCTATGGACCCCCAGCCTCCATCTGTGCCTTCTTTGGTTCAATTTACCCAGAAAATAAACTTTCTGTCTGTGGCATGGGGAAGGAAAAGTCATCTGGCTTGAGTTAGATAGGGCTCCTGGACATCCAACAGCTCTGAGCACAGATTTTATCTTATTTTTTTTGTCTGTGCCACATGGCATGCAGGATCTTAGTTCCCAGACCAGGGATGGAATCTGTGCCCCCTGCGGTGGAAGCCCAGAGTCCTAACCACTGGACTGTCAGGGAAGTCCCTGAACACAGACATTAATGAATCCTGTTTCTAGCCTCACACCTTCCCTCTTCCTTGGAAACTGCCTGCAAAAACTGAGCCTCAGTGTCTATATCAAGTGGGTGGGTTTGTTTCTCCTTGGTATACCTCCTTGCAGACATTTAGCATGTAACTTTCTGTGATCTATGAATTTATCGTTTCTTCATCTGCTTTGGCCTTCTGAAAACATTGACATCTCTCATCCACTGTTGTCTCATCTCCTATTTTCCTTGCCCTTGGGGGTGACTATATTAGCAGGCTGTTTGACAGAGAAAAGAGATTCATGAGAACAATGTGCCATTTTAAACTAGAAAAAAATTTTTTTTAATTTTTAAAATTTCGTATCACATTTGATGGTTTTTTAAAAATTAATTTTATTTATATATTTATTTATTTTTGGTTGCATTGGGTCTTTGTTGCTGTGCTCAGGCTTTCTCTAGTTGCCGCGAGCGGGGGCTACTCTTTGTTGCGGTGCACAGGCTTCTCATTGCGCTGGCTTCTGTTGTTGCAGAGCATGGGCTCTAGATGCACGGGCTTCAGTAGTTGTGGCATGCAGGCTCAGTAGTTGTGGCACATGGGCTTAGTTGCTCCACAACATGTGGTATCTTCCCAGCCCAGGGCTCAAACCTGTGTCCCCTGCATTGGTAGGTGGATTGACCACTGCACCACCAGGGAAGTCCCTCACATTTGAGGGTTTTTAAAAACTGTTTTGGTTTTTTAAAACTGTCCATTAATTACCTATGGTTCATTGTTTATTTTTTAAAAGCACATACTGTTTTTACAAACACAAGAGATGCAGGATACTACAATAAATCATCAACTGCTTTTGCATTAAATTCATATATCTATATGTTTTGGAGAAACCAAGTTAGTAATCAGCGCCAGGGATCATGAGGGCATTAATAGGGAAATCGTCTGTAATTTCATTGAATTATCAGACATAGCTGTGCAATAATACACAGATCTCAAGTTCCATGAAATATATTTAAACAGCTGGACTTGGAGCACATGTACTCCCACGCATACATGGAAAACAATGGCAAAGGAACTTCCAAATTTTCAGTGAAGATGCACACCCACATCACATGTACCCTAGCAATCAGATTGAGTAGCCAGATAGGATTACCAGAGAAAGTAAGGTTTGAGCTGAGGGCTGAGTAACAAAAAGCTAGCCATGAGACTATCTGGAGACTGTTCCAGGAAAAGGGAAATATAAGTGTAATATAAGTAGAGCTCTGTAGTGTGAAAGAGCTGGGCGTTTGAAATACAGAAAGAAGGCCAATATATCTGCTGTGTGGTGAGCAGTCTTCCTAGTCTGTGTTTTCACACAATTCTTACCAGGTAATAAAAGTTTAAGCAGAGTTGAAGACAGTCCTTCAGAGACATGATTGGTCACAATTTGTCCAAATTTTTTGTCTCAAACATTTGATCTACAAATTCAAAACGTCAGGCTTTATGACATTTAGATGTGAACATAAAGATCCCATTTACCTAATCTATAGAAATAATGCAAAACAGAGACCACATGACATGCTTATTGCAGCATTCTGTGTAATAGCAAATTTAAAATGAACAACCTAAGTGATCGGCAATAGGGGAGTGAATAAAATTAAGAATTTGTAAAATTTCTGCATTGCTTAAAATTTTCAGTGAGTTTTTTCTTATATTTTAAAACACTAATTTAAAAAATTCAACTTCCACTCAGGAACTCAGAAATATTGAAAACCGTAGCCCACCTATACATCACACTCATCAGGCAAGGGAGCTGTGAGAAAAGTGAGTCTTTCTTGGTAACTCTGGATTTACATGAAGGGAAATGGATCCCAATCTTCTTCAGTTAAGTTTTTCTCTTTTGAAGTTTACATAACAGATAATTACTCTTCATTATGGAGGTTTTAGTATTTATGCAAAACCAAGCCATAATGAATCAAATAAAAACCAAAGCTATAGTAGTAAACTGACTCAGTTTGCTTATGCTGCGGATGTATTTGAAGCAAACTTTGTTTCTGCTGTAATTTATAAACTTTTAGAATGATTCTTTAATTTGAAATCAGTCAACCCCATTTAAAGCAGCTGTTTCTTTATACACTTTTCTACCATTTCAATCAGGCTTTAATTCAAATTTTTAATCCCTGTATGTTCAGACCCTAGTAAATAGGCAATAAATAGTTTGCTTTTATTCTATGAATTGTTCTAAGTCCTTATATGTATCAACTCAATAGCCAACAACTCAAGGGCCCTGAGGTAGGTAGTATTATCACTTCCGTTTTAGAGATGAGGAAACTGAAACCAACAGATTAATTTACTTGCCCAAGATCAATATCAACTAGGTCACTGAAATAGAATACAAACACAGGCACCACATCTCCTGACCTTGTGATTTTAATCTCTACTCTTCTTTAGTAAGTTTACAGTGACTAACAAGGCAAAGTACGGAATCTCAGTAAATTTACAGCCTAGTGAGGACATGAGCAACAGGTAACTTAGACTTTGGTATGATAGATGCGTAATAGTATTTATCCCAATAGACTACTAAAGAGAAAGAGTAGTAATTAAACTCCTTGAAAAAAATGTAAATAAGCTCAGGATTGAAAATAGTGAGAGAATGTGGTGAGATCAGGCTGAAAGAAAAGAATTTAGGATAGTTTAGGAACATTCTTTATCTCCTGACCTCCAAATGGAGCAGGTGGATTGGAAACATAATGCAAAGATGACATTTCCTCATTTCTTTGCCTCTGCTGTTCCTCTTTTTCTTAAATTCTAACATAACTGCTTCTTTTCCTACAAAACAGAATCCAATTGGTTAGTCCATTAAACCCCATTAAGAAACCACTTCAGAAGAGGATCTGATACCCACTACCCCTAAAAGAGCAAGACACATTATAAGGTGAAAATTACTTGCTTTTATTTATTGTGAAAACAACTTTATGAAATGATTTGCAATGCAAAACGTGGAAAACTGCTTTGAATAACTGGGACAATAGCTACAGCATGGGAAAACATATGTAAACAAACTTCACTGCCACCAAACTAGACTCTACTAATTTATCTCAGATGGCATCACAGAGTAGCAATGGCAGCTTCTGGTAAACGGAGAAACAGCAGCAAAGTCCTGCAGTGAAGCTGTGATTAATTACTAAACTGAACTGTTCACTAATCCTACAACTTCCCTGCATTTATCTGTCTATACATTCCTACTTACTACAGGACAAACACCCACCAAAGTGGTTCCAAAAGACAAATGAGATAGAAATTCACAGTTATATTTGTCTACAAGACAAATCCAATAGAAGGCAGTGGAGGAAACTGGGAACTACTACAAAGTTTTACTATCTAGTCCAGGTGATGAAAACAAAGTTTTTCTTTCAAGGCTGACCACTGTCAGGAATGAAATTAAGTATCAAAACTCTCCTCACTTCTCTAGGAGTGATTCTAGCTCTTCTTGCAAAGAGCTGAGCTGCTCCTTTTCTCGGTCTTCCTTTTGTTTCAGTTCATCCAGCACAGCCTGAAATCTGTTCTTGAGAGCCAGGTTTTCCACTTTCAGGATGAGATCCTCCTGTCGCTTTGCCCTGTCCTGGGTCTCTTGGAGCTTGCCTTTCATGTTATCAATCTGTTTCTGAATTCCCATAACCAGCTGATTAGTTCCCTCGTTTTCTTGGTGGTGTTCGTATGACTCATTTAGCTTGTCCTGTAGCTGCCTTTCCAGATCTTCCTCAGTGTCAATGATGTTTATGTCTTCTTCATCTTGATGCTGTGTCTCATCTTCATCTTCACTGCTGCTGCTAAGGTCATTGAATATCTCCCGAAGCTCATCATGTTCTAATGAGTCACGGCCCTGCCTGTGGCCAGACATTCCTGGGGAAGAGATATCAAGGCCTTGGTTTTCTGCTTCTTTTGTTTCATCTTCTGCAATTATTTCCCAACGGGTACTGACAGCTTCAGCATCTGTGCTCAGCAACCGCTTTACTTCTTTTTCCACATCTGGAGACTCAATATACTTCTTCTTTGCTGTCTTACGGAACCTTCTCTTTCTGACATTTTTTAGAGGCAGAGTAATTCCATGGTTCCATACAAACTTTTTCTCTTTGTCCTTATCCTTTTTCTTGCTTGCTTTGGGATCAGCAGTGGCAACTGGTTCCTCAACAGGAGGATAGAGATCACCGTCAACTGTAGCAACAAGCATCTGAGAGATATCAGCTGTCTTGTAAAAGGTTTTTTTATCAATGGTTTTCAAACTTTCCATAACACATGGCAGATCTACCAATTTTGACGCCAATGGGACCCGGTCCACTCTGACAATTCCATGACGCCCATCAGGGTGTAACTCAATTGTCAGTCTGTCCTTCAGGTTGACATGACCAGACTGTACCGCCCGCCTCACGGTAGAGGCATACTCCAGAGGTAGGCGTAAGATAAACTGGCTCTCTAGTTCGTGAGGAGCATCATCTTTGCTCTTACTCATCTTTATTTCTTTGTGACTCACTTTTTCTCTAATAACCACTTGTTGCACTGAAAAATTTCAGCTATTTCAACAGAAAGACCAGTTCTTTATAAATTGAAGTCTTTTATTACAAAGAGTTCTAGGTAGAACAGCAACAAAGCGTCTATTCTGAATTAAGCCCCAAATCTTTGTAAATATGCTGTAACAATACCAGTCGTTACGGACGCATTGCCTTACTCAGGTCCATTTAAATTTATGAGCTGCAATGCCACGTTCCAACCTCTAGATGCCGCTGCAGGACAACGCAGGGAAAGCAAATGGCGGCTCCCACGGAATGATTTTCGGCACAGAAAGTAAGGCTCAGCAGATACTCCCAATCCACAAACTCTCCCGGAACAAAGATACGCAAAAAGCGGGGCGTAGTGAGCTCTCTTCGCCTCGGGTACTTACAATCCAGTGACGATTATAAGTCCAGTTTCTCCGGACAGGCGCGAGCGGAAAAGGAAGCCACTCAGAGCAAGGTGGCCGGGAGCCGAGCGTCTCCTTCCGAATTCCTTTGTTCTTCCCGGCACCTGGCAAAGCGATCCGCTGATTATCGGTGAAATGGCGGAGGACGGGCAACGCGAAATCTCGCCAAAAACCGCAGCTCCAAACGCCAGATTCTGCAACTCCGCAGCTCAGCGGGCCTCCGTCCGTTAACGGCCGACCTAGCCGAGAAAAGACACCTACGTCACCACACGGGACGGGAAGCTGCTGTGAGTCGCAACACGCCTCGGGCGGAAGTGCGGGCTGCCCCAGCGCGCGCAGGCGCAACGCCCGATTACGCGCTCCGGCGTGTCTTGTCGTCTCGCGAGAACTTGGCCTTAACGGGATAAAGACTATGTTTTAAAGACCTGTTGATTTAGGGTTTCCCTGGTGGCGCAGTGGTTGGGAGTCCGCCTGCCGATGCAGACACGCGGGTTCGTGCTCCAGTCCGGGAGGATCCTGCGTGCCGCGGAGCGGTTGGGCTCCTGAACCGTGGCCGCTGGGACTGCGCGTCTGGAGCCTGTGCTCCGCAACGGGAGAGGCCACAGCACTGAGAGGCCTGCGTAACGCAAAAAAAAAAAAAAAAAAAAAAAAAAAAAAAAAAGGAGCTGTTGGTTTTTAAAAGTAACGGTTCTAAGAAGGATATAGATTCTCCCGCCCGCCTCCGCTAAGCCAGGGCTTTTACCGGATGTCTGTGGGGCCGGATACCTCCTAGGCTTCCGCGTGATTGCCGGAGATAGGGCGTCCGTGCGGAAATGGTGTTTGTTTCTTGAAACATCTCGGCATCTCCGCAGGCTATATTCAATCTGGAGCCGATAAAAAAACTCTATAACTAACCATACCGTGGATTTTAAAGTATCCAAGTCAGTGGAGTGAGGACGTGCAGCCTACTATAACTCTAAGTCTGTGTTTGTTGATTATGAAGATGGCCGTAGGGGGCCCGTGACTCGGTCTTTTTCTGTTTTGAAGACCCCCTGAGGGAACAAGGGTGATTCCTCTTTTTTCTTTTTCTTTTCTTTTTTTATACAGCAATTTCTTATTAGTCATCCATTTTGTACATATTAGTGTATACATGTCAATCCCAATCTCCCAGTTCATCCCCGCCCTCCCGTCCCCTGCCACTTCCCTCCCTTGGTGTCCATACGTTTGTTGTCTGTGTCTCAATTTCTGCCCTGCAAACCGGTTCATCTGTACCATTTTTCTAGGTTCCACATATATGCGTTAATATACGATATTTGTTTTTCTGACTTCACTCTGTGTGAGTCTCTAGATCCATCCACGTCTCTATAGGTGACCCAATTTCGTTCCTTTTTATGGCTGAGTAGTGATTCCTCTTTTTAATGTGTTTGACGTAAATATAAATGTAAACAGAGAAGGTCGTGTTCTTCTGGAGGCCCATGTTCATTTAGGACAGTTGGCTGAAAGACGAATAGTCTGATTAAAGTAGAATATAATTGAAGTATTACTTCCTTCTACTCATTTGCCAGTAATTTTTAAATTAGTTTGGAATTGTAAAAAATCCACCTCTACTGTTTGGATAACTTTTCTGCTTGCCTCTTCTTTAGGTGGTCAAGTATTCTTCAACATGTATTTATAGTACTTCAGTGTAACTGTGTAACAGTTTCCACTTATTCCTCTTCATTTCCATTTATTTATTAATAGGATCAATTTGGTAGACTATCGAGGTCACTAAAATTTCAATTTCTATTCTCTAATATATCAACACCTGCATCTAAGTTTTAGAGAATTCACTTAAAATGTGATTAACATTTAGAAAATTCACTTTATTTCTTTATGTACTTATTGTCTCCCTCACCTAAAATTGGAAGCTCCATGATAATCAGGAGTCTAATATCATGTTCATCCGGTCCCAGTGCCTAGTATCAAAACGTGGGAGATAAAAAATATTTGCTAATTGAATGAAACAATTGATCCATCCAGAAAGAATATAAATACAATCTAAATCCTATAGTAATTTGTCAGAAAATACATTCTGTGTCACCTTAAAATGAGATAGAGCCACTTTATATATACATTTCCTCTCCAGTCACGGACCGTGCCAATTGTTATGAGGCCAGAAGTTTGCAAATAGCGTGTGTGAATGTGACCCCTTTTGTTTCGTAGACTGTGCTACTGTGTGTCATGGGGTGCAATTTAAATGGTTTGGTACCAGTCTGGTTTTTTATGTTAAGTTTGAAGGAAAATTATGCTCTTCTACATAACTGTACTTTAGTTCTTTGTTCTGTAATGTGTTGAAGAACGTTAGCTGATGTATATGTAATTTCCAGGATGATCTATTTCCTCTTTTTGAAGAAGTTTTTCCAATGTGCTTGTCCCTTAATTGTACCTGATTTTACTTCATAGATATGAGTTTAGCATGCTAGCCTTTGCATAATGCTTTATTTAACCCTATAAAATGTGAGGCCGTGCTTATACATGAAAATAATCCAAATATTGCTTTGCATTTTAATTGCCTATGAGTTTTATGATGCTCATATATCTTTGTCACAAAAAATAACTTGAGATAAATTCTGGGCAATTCAGATTTGCCAAAATTATCGTGTATTTTAGTTATTAAACCTTGAAATGGAAGGTTGTCAGAGATAATTAAAAGGATCAACTGAAGTTTCCCCTAAAGTATCTACCTCCTTCAATCCTGAAACATATTTTCTGTTTTTGAGTTTAATACATTTTCTGAATGCTGTTTTTTGAGGGGTAGTTACATTGATCTTAAAGCTAAGGGCCCTGCCACATCACCGTTACCTTAATGTCTATTGATTAATCCAGTTGTTGTTCTTGTTGTTGTTGTTTTGACTGGGTAACTGAATTTTATTTATTTATTTTATTTTTGGCTGCATTGGGTCTCTGTTGCTGCACGTGGGCTTTCTCTAGTTGGAGCGAGTGGGGGCTACTCTTCGTTGCATTGCGTGAGCTTCTCATTGCGGTGGCTTCTCTTGCTGCAGAGCACGGGCTCTAGGTGCGCGGGCTTCAGTAGTTGCAGCACGCAGGCTCAGTAGTTGTGGCTCACGGGCTTAGTTGCTCCGCAGCATGTGGGATCTTCCCGGAGCAGGGCTCGAACCTATTTCTCGTGCATTGGCAGGCAGATTCTTAACCACTACACTGCCAGGCAAGTCCCAAGGAACTGAATATTTAATTTTGTTTAATTTCTTTAACACCTTTATTGGAGTATAATTGCTTTACAATGGTGTGTTAGTTTCTGCTTTATAACAAAGTTAATCACCTATACATATACATATATCCCCATATCTCCTCCCTCTTGCGTCTCCCTCCCACCCGCCCTATCCCACCCCTCCAGGTGGTCACAAACCACCGAGCTGATCTCCCTGTGCTATGTGGCTGCTTCCTACTATCTATTTTACATTTGGTAGTGTATATATGTCCATGCCACTCTCTCACTTCGTCCCAGCTTACCCTTACCCCTCCCCGTGTCCTCAAGTCCATTCTCTATGTCTGCGTTTTTATTCCTGTCTTACCCCTAGGTTCTTCATGACATTTTTTTCCCTTAAATTCCATATATATGTGTTAGCATACGGTATTTGTCTTTTTCTTTCTGACTTACTTCACTCTGTATGACAGATTCTAGGTCCATCCAACTCAGTACAAATAACTCAATTTCGTTTCTTTTTATGGCTGAGTAATATTCTATTGTATATAGGTGCCACATCTTCTTTATCCATTCATCTGTCGATGGACACTTAGGCTGCTTCCATGTCCTGGCTATTATAAATAGAGCTGCAATGAACATTGTGGTACATGACTCTTTGAATTATGGTTTTCTCAGGCTTATTCCCAGTAGTGGGATTGCTGGGCTCTATGGTATTTCTATTTTTAGCTTTTTAAGGAACCTCCACACTGTTCTCCGTAGTGGCTGTATCAATTTACATTCCCACCAACAGTGCAAAAGTGTTCCCTTTTCTCCACACGCTCTCCAGCATTTATTATTTGTAGATTTTTTGATGGTGGCCATGCTGACTGGTGTGAGGTGATAACCTCATTGTAGTTTTGATTTGCATTTCTCTAATGATGTGTGATGTTGAGCATCCTTTCATGTGGTGGTGGCAATCTGTATATCTTCTTTGGAGAAATGTCTGTTTAGGTCTTCTGCCCAATTTTGGATTGGGTTGTTTGTTTTTTTCATATTGAGCTGCATGAGCTGCTTGTAAATTTTGGAGATTAATCCTTTGTCAGTTGCTTCATTTGCATATATTTTCTCCCATTCTGAGGGTTGTCTTTTCATCTTGTTTATGGTTTCCTTTGTTGTGTAAAAGCTTTTAAGTTTCATTAGGTCCCATTTCTTTATTTTTGTTTTTATTTCCATTTCTCTAGGAGGTGTGTCAAAAAGGATCTTGCTGTGATTTATGTCATAGAGAGTTCTGCCTATGTTTTCCTCTAAGAGTTTGATAGTGTCTGGCCGTACATTTAGGTCTTTACTCCATTTTGAGTTTATTTTTCTGTATGGTGTTAGGGAGTGTTCTAATTTCATTCTTTTACATGTGGCTGTCCAGTTTTCCCAGCACCACTTATTGAGGAGGCTGTCTTTTCTCCATTGTATATTCTTGCCTCCTTTATCAAAAATAAGGTGACCGTATGTGCGTGGGTTTATCTCTGGGCTTTCTATCCTGTTCCATTGATCTATCTTTCTGTTTTTGTGCCAGTACCATACTGTCTTGATTACTGTAGCTTTGTAGTATAGTCTGGAGTCTGGGAGCCTGATTCTTCCAGCTCCGTTTTTCTTTCTCAAGATTGCTTTGGCTATTCGGGGTCTTTTTTGTTTCCATGCAAATTGTGAAACTTTTTGTTCTACTTCTGTGAAAACTGCCATTGGTAGCTTGATAGAGATTGCACTGAATCTGTAGATTACTTTGGGTAGTATAGTCATTTTCACAATGTTGATTCTTCCTGTCCAAGAACGTGGTATCCCTCTCCATCTGTTTGTATCATCTTTAATTTCTTTCATCAGTGTCTTATAGTTTTCTGCATATAGGTCTCTTTTCTCCTTAGGTAGGTTTATTCCTAGGTATTTTATTATTTTTGTTGCAGTGGTAAATGGGAGTGTTTCCTTAATTTCTCTTTCAGATTTCTCATCATTAGTGTATAGGAATGCAAGAGATTTCTGTGCATTAACTTTGTATCCTGCTACTTTACCAAGTTCATTGATTAGCTCTAGTAGTTTTCTAGTAGCATCTTTAGTATTCTCTATGCATAGTATCATGTCATCTGCAAACAGTGACAGCTTTACTTCTTCTTTTCTTATTTGGATTCCTTTTATTTGTTTTTTTTTCTCTGATTGCTGTGGCTAAAACTTCCAAAACTATGTTGAATAATAGTGGTGAGCGTGGATAACCTTGTCTTGTTCCTGATCTTAGTGGAAATGCTTTCAGTTTTTCACCATTGAGAACGATTTTGGCTGTGGGTTTGTCATATATAGCCTTTATTATGTTGAGGTAAGTTCCCTCTATACCTACTTTCTGGAGGGTTTTTATCATAAATCGGTGTTGAATTTTGTCAAATGTTGTTTTTTTAAATCAAATCCACTTGACATATAGAAACACTCTAAGTTGATAAAAAGAATTACACTCCTGTGGTTGTTCCATAAAATATCTGTGATACTGGTGAACCAAAGATTTGGGGGGGAGCAATAAATTCCCCAGTGTGGTAATAAGCCTCACAGGGCTTCCTACCTATGATAAAGGAGTATCACAATCGGGCTAATGCTGTATGATTGAAAATTCTCTTTAATAAACTTTCAAGTTCCTTATACTGTGGAGGTTAAAAAAAATGTGAGTGATGGAAGAAGCCTTGTTTATATTTTGGAGATTGAAAATTATAGGAGTGAGGAAATAGCAAATACCCCCCAAAATACACTTATATACTGTTCCAGCAGTATATAATCAGTAAAAAGCAAGTTAACTAAATTGTAGCAGTCTCTTGTATCAAATAGGATGCTTTCGATAGAAAAAAAGACCAGCCTAATTTACACTGGTTTAAACAGTAAGAAAATGTGTTATCTCAAAAACCAGGTAGTCTAGAGCAGCTCTGTCCAATAGAAATATAATGTGAGTCACAGGTGAAAGTCACATATGTATGTTAAATTATCTAGTAGCCACATTAAAATGCCAAAAGGAAACACGTGAAACTACTTTCAATGACATTTTATTTAACCTAATTACCAAAATATTGCTCAACATATAATCAATGTATAAAATATTAACAATATTTTACATTCTTATTTTGTACTGAATCTTCAAAATCAAGTGTTTATTTTACACTTACAGTACATCTCAGTTTGGACTAGCCACACTTCAAGTGCCCAGTGGCCACATGTGGCAGGTGATTACTCTGTCGGACAGTGCAGTTCTAAAAGTATGGCTGCCTCTAGGCAGGATCGAATTATGGTCTGGCACAAATTGTTTAACTCTTGCTAATTTTGGATAATGAACATTTATTTACACTTTATTATTCTTTCAGCTTTACCCTCACCTCCTTGTAAATTTCCAAAGTCTGTGGTCATAAGAAACCTGCCAGCAGTAACTGGGGAACTTCCTTCCTTGTCCACGGTAAGTTCAGAGAGTGGCTCTTCCCAACCACAATCTGTCTTTCAATTTGATTGGACCAACTTAGACTATATACCTATCCCTGGCTCAATAATAGTCACCAGTGGAATACCCTAAGCCTGTGATTTTCAAAATGGTGGGGAGAAGGAGACATTTGGTGATGTCGAGAGACATTTTGATTGTTGCACCTGTGGGATCTCCTGGCCTCTCATGAGTGCTGCTAAATATCCTATAATGCACAGAACATCTCCCCCCAACAAAGTTATCTGACTCAAAATAGTACCAGGGTTGAGAAACCTTGCCCTAAGCTTATTTTTAAATTATTAATTGTTTTAAGCCACATTTCTAACTAAACATGGGCAAGAGGAATGAGATCACCAATATTGGTTTAGACCTATCAGAACCTACTACAGCTATGAATGGGTTCAGCTGCCCCTTAGGTGCACAGAGGGTGGACCTCTAAACTAAAAATGAAGTGTTAGAAGAGAGGAAAGAGCATGGGCAACTGTCATAATTTATTTGGGCTGCTGTGTCAAAATATCATAAACTGAGTGCCTTATAAGCACCTGAAATTTATTTCTCAGATCTGGAAGCTGAGAAGTCTGAGATAAAAGTACTGGCAGCTTTTGTGTCTGGTGAGGGTAGGCTTCCTGGTTCATAGGTGGCAGTCTTTTTTGCTGTAACCTCACATGGTGGAAGGGTGGAGGAGCTCTCTGCAGCCTATTTTACAGGGGCACTAATGCCATTCATGTGCACTCCAACCTCATGACCTAATCACTTCCCCAAAGCCCTGCCTCTAAATACCATCACATTGATTAGGTTTCAACATGTGAAATTTGGGGTGTTGGGGGGGCACAAATATTCAGTCTATAGAGGTAACCAGTGGTATCCATGAAAGAGCTGATTATTGGGAGGATTATAGTAGTATATATGTAATTCAAAAAAAGATACAAATGCCCAATAAGCACATGAGAAGATGCTCAACATTACTAATCATTAGGGAAATGCAAATAAAAACAACAGTGAGATACCACCTCACACCCATTAGGATGACTGCTATTAAAAAAACAGGAGGGGCTTCCGTGGTGGGGCAGTGGTTAGGAGTCCACCTGCCGATGCAGGGGACGCGGGTTCGTGCCCCGGTCCGGGAGGATCACACATGCTGCGGAGCGGCTGGGCCCGTGAGGCATGGCCGCTGAGTCTGCGCGTCCGGAGCCTGTGCTCCGCAACAGGAGAGGCCACAACAGTGAGAGGCCCGCGTACCGCAAAAAAAAAAAAAAACAAAAAACAGGAAATAATAAATATTGGCAAAGATGTGGAATAATGAAATCCTTGCGCACTGTTGGTGGGAATATAAAATGGTACAGCCACTGTGGAAAACAGTCAGTGGTTCCTCAAAAAATTAAAAATTGAATTACTATATGATCCATCAGTTCCAATTCTGTGTGTATACCCTAAAGAATTGAAAGCAGGGTCTCTACGAGATGTTTATACACCCTTGTTCATACCAGCATTATTCACAATAGCTAAAAGTTAGATGCACCCCAGGTGTCCATCAACCAATGAATGCATAAGCAAAATATGGTATGTGTACATACAATGGAATATTATTCAGCTTTGAAAAGGAAGGAAATTCTTTTTTAAAATTGAAGTATAATTGACTTACAACACTATGTTAGTTCCAGTTGCACAGCACAGTCATTCGATATTTCTGTACATTACAAAATAATCACCCCCACTGTAAGTGTAGTTGCAATTTGTCACCATACAAAGTTACTACAATTTTATTGACTATATTGTACTCCCCATGCTGTACATTTCATCCCTGTGACTCATTTATTTTGTAAATGGAAGTTTGTACCTCTTAATACTCCTTGCCTGTTTCACTCATCCCCTCACCCCTCTCCCTTCTGACAGCCACCTGTTTGTTCTTTGTATCTGTGAATCTGTTTCTGTTTTGTTATGTTTATTTGTTTTGCTTTTTCGGATTCCACATATAAGTGAAATCATATGGTATTTGCCTTTTTCTGTTTGACTTACTTCACTTAACATTATACCCTCTAGGTCCATCCATGTTGTTGCAAGTAGCAAGATTTTGTTCTTTTTTATGGCTTTGTATATGTACCACATCTTATTTATCCATTCATTTATTGACGGGCACTTAGGTTGCTTCCATATCTTGGCTATTGTAAATGGTGCTGCAGTGAACATAGGGGTGATTATATCTTTCTGAATTAGTATTTTCGTTTTTTTCAGAAACATACCCGGAAGTGGAATTGCTGGAGCATGTGGTAGTTCTATTTTTAATTTTTTGAGGAACTTCCATATTCTTTTAAAAAGGAAGGAAAATCTGATATATGCTGCAACATGGATGAACCTTGAGGATATTATGCTATGTAAAATAAGCCAGTCACACACACACACAAAAGACAAATACCATATGATTCCACTTATATGAAGTATTTAGAATAGTCAAAATCATAGACAGAGCAAGTAGAATGGTGTTTGCCAGGGGCTGGAGAGGAGGGAGAATGAGGAGTTACCATTTAATGGGTATAGGTTTCAGCTTTAAAAGATAAAACGAGTTCTGGAGATGGATGATTGTGATGGTTGCATGACATTATGAATGTATTTAATACTACTGAACTGTACACTTAAAATGGTTAAGTTGGTAAATTTTATGTTATGTGTAAAATTGTAATTAAATAATGCGATTACTGATACTTGAAAATTTTTGTCAGTATTTTCTACCTTTTATATTGCAAGTTTCTTTTATATTGTAGAATATACAGTGAGAATTTCCTTTTCTCATGTAAAATTCTTTTTACAGTGGGTAATTTCTTGAGTAAAAAATGTTTAATAAAAAGAAGCTTCAAGTGTTCTTCAAAGGGAAATGTCAAGAGGGAAATTGTGTAAGAATTTTTATTTTAAGCTGATGTGAATTTTAATAAATTAAAACGTTTGATTTAAATTTTGTGGAAAGACCACTTTATTAGTATTTTGTCAAAAAGAAATAGTGACTTGTAGCCTTTATACTGAACCAACTGGTATTGTAAAAATAAATCCCGGAAATAAAGCAAATACAGTCTCCTGTAAGGACTTTCAGAAATAACATGTGGTAGCTATCCTACTGGACCTCTGGGTGCCGCTGTTGGCCAATCCGTGGCTTAGAGTGAAACAAAGGAACCCACTGGCGGTTCTGACGCAGCGATGTATGCACATTTTTGAGAAACACACCAGGAGCGGACTCTGCACGCCATCTCTCTTGCAATCTGCTCCAAATATCTGGGTCAGGAAGGTCTGAGAGAGCTGCTGCCTTTTCTTTCCAGCGCACCTTGGTAATCCGAGGAGCAACTGTAGCGAGGTGCATTCGGTCCTACGAAGCAGCATCGTGAAGAGAGAGAAGTCTCCCCACAGGGAAGACGCGGGAGTGCAGGAAGCGCTGTTTCTTTTTCTGATGTCTTTGTTCAGCCTAGTGAACTGCGCAGCAGTTATGCTGAGAGATTCCGGAAGAGATAGCCGAGGATTTAAAAGTGGGGAATCTCGCCAAAGATCTACATGTTGGTGACAAGAACCATGGGTGAGTGCTGAGAAGCCTCTCTTTACCGCCAGTAAAGAGAGTAGGAAGGAACAAATGACAGGATAGATCTAGCCAATAGGCCAAAGGAAGTCCCTAGGCCCCTTGAATCTGCAACCTTCACTGGAAATCCTATAAATGTTTTTTATATAAATTATTTATCCTGGATATAAATAACATACGGCTTTGAGCACAGCCATTTTGTTTTGAAAATTCTGGAAAACATCTTAATAGGAGCAAAGTTTACTCCTAAACTGCAGTAGATATGGATGCTGCAAGTAATTCTCTACAAGTTTATCAAATTAATTTCAGTTAACCATCTCCCTCACTGCCCAAAGTAAAAGAGAACACTAGGGCAGTAAATATTCTGGTTATTTATTGGAGAAATCTGGACCAGAGTAGCAGAGCTGCCACCACTTAGTGGTGGGGAGGAGTCTCAGGGCAAGATGCAGGTCTTGGATGCCAAAGCCAGTCCTCCCATGCTGAGCTACAAAGTATACAGCAGAGTCTGCCTGCCAGAGAACCTCCTTGTCTGCATTCTTCAGGTGATCCCTGCTGACCTAGATGACACCTTTAAGGTAGAGTTCTACACTTTCCACATGGTCTCACAGAGCATACACAGTATATTCAATAACGACAGCACCATCTTTGATTTTGAAGAATGACTGTTATATCACAGCTTAGAAGAGAAGACTGGAGACAGTTAAAGGCGCTTTTCACAATCCTGGTTGAAACGCAGGTTGAGAACTATGATACAGTGCAGGTGATTTTCAGCTGAGTGTTTAGTCCTATTAGAGATAAGAACTGTGGTTGCTCTAATCAAAACAACAGGACTCAGAGATTTCTTAAAGAGAAAAGTGAAAGATATTGTAGAGAGTAATAAACACATAGCCAAACAATTCACAACAAAGAATTACTATGTAATTCTTTGTAAGCTACTGACAGAAAGGATTCTAAACCGGGAGCAGATTCGGAATCACGAGGTAACAAAGACAAGCTGTCCCTCTCCTCCAGTGTAAGCATTAGCCTGCATATAACCCACATCAACAAAAATGCTCTAATTGTCCAACAGGTCTACTGTATGGTCCAGGAGATTGGGAATGGGAGGCTCACCCAGAGCCTCCATTGCACACTTTAGCACTTCCAACTGAAACTTGGTGCCCTAAGTGCCTCCTATTTTTCCTGACCAGTGACCTGGGTGCTGTTGTCTGACGTGTCAGTGAGTGCAGAGCACAGTGGTGTTCACTGCAGCCTACCTTTGAGCTGACTCTGTGGCCTGGGACCAGTGCTCTGTGTCAGCCTGAGCCTGCCTGTAATGGTGTACTACCACTGCAAAAACTCACAGAAGACGTGCTATGCTGGAGTTGCACCTGGAAGTCACATGCCTCTTCAATGGGGCATCACACACTGCAGCTCGACTACCTGGTCGCCAAGGTGACTGGGGCGCAACACCTGACTGTCCTATCAGGTGTCCTAATCTGACTCTTCAACCTGAGAATGCACAAGAGCAAGATGCCCACTGGGGCACTGCAGATGACAGAGACACCGTTCTCTGGGGCTTGCTGGTCACCATGCTCAATGACGACATTCGTCATGCTGCAGCTAGTCTTTGCAGGAGTTGTGGACAGACCTCAGCGACCACCCAGCACCTACTGCCAGAGCTACAGCTTTACCTGGTCATGGCCTTTTCGCCTTGATCTTCATGTTCTTCCTCCTAGCAGTGACTCTGGCCATAGCCTGGTGCCTGCAGTGCTCCTCCAGCCCTGCAATTCAGCCTGGTCCAAGACTGGACGTGGAGTTGCTCCCACTTCAGCAAGAGAGATTTGCCCTATTCCTACAGTCAATATGTGACTTCAGATATTGCAAAGTCTTAATTTCTTCAAGTTAACTCAGAAACATCTTCAACTAGATAGTTTCTGTAGTACCAGCAGTGAAGCCTTAACTATTACATTGGATTCAAATGTATTCGTGTGAGTTTTAACACTTTTATTTCATAAATATCACCCTGCTGTAAACAATCCTGCTTATTTTTTGTTGTCTTTAGGGGTGTGGGAGAGCTCTACAAGTTTGCTTGCTAGTTTCTATGTATATTTTGATTTGTTTCGTTAGCCCAGAAAATTCCTTTGGGCAAAACTTTGTGCCTATTAATGTACGTTCTGAAAAATTATGTTTCTGGCTAAAGAGTTCTTTCCTCGAAATATTGAAGGAGGTTCACTGCATCTTTAAGTTTCTGCTCTTGGGCTACATTATATTTGTCTTTGAGAAGCTGGGAAACTGTAGATTTGGTTGTGTAAGAACATAGAGTCTCTCTCCAAGAACTATTCTGGCCTTTGATTGTTTCCCTGCATCATTTTCCAGAGCCTTCTCAGTCATGCTGTCCATGGGTTGGCTGCCAATATCTGGCCCAATTTGTTCCTAAAATTGTCAGCCTCTGGAATGCAGAGATCATTCTTCCCTAACTTCTGTGTAAGGATAAATAAATCACACTAAGCCCAAGACACTTTAGTTAGTAACCTTTTACTAATTTGCAATGAGTAAAAGAAGGAAGGCAATATAGTTTTAAAATCTTGCTGTTTTAGAAAACCAACTTCTTTTGGAGAAAACATTAAGTGTGGATGTAGGAGAATACATATTATCCTAATATAGACTATCTAAAAATAAAGATGTGGCCTTTTTATTTTCAATTTTGAAAAATATCACTACCTCTTGTGTCTCTTAAATTTAGTCTAAATTAGATATTCATGTGACATTTTTCCAATGAAATTCCAAAAGCCCAGTGGTTTTTTGTTGTTTGTTTGTTTTGGCCACGTGGCGTGGCACGCGGGATCTTAGTTCCCCGACCAGGGATCAAACCCCTGCCCCCTGTGGTGGGAGCATGGAGTCTTAACCACTGGACGGCCAGGGAAGTCCAAGCCCAGTGTTATTTTAATATATCAAAATATATTACTTTCAGCTGAGTTGAAGGTCTTTAAAAGCCCATATTAGGGCTTCCCTGGCGGTGGAGTGGTTGAGAGTCCACCTGCCGATACAGGGGACACGAGTTCGTGCTCCGGTCCGGGAAGATCCCACATGCCGCGGAGTGCCTGGGCCCATGAGCCGTGGCCGCTGAGCCTGCGCATCCGGAGCCTGTGCTCCACAACGGGAGAGGCCACAACAGCAAGAGGCCCGCGTACTGAAAAAAAAAAAAAAAACCCATATTAAAGGTCTTTTTAAATCCACATAATACATAGATGCTTCAATAAAAGAGGAAAAATAAGGATGGAGTAAAATATGTCCTTCAAAATTCCAAAGTTTCTGCTAAATATTCAGAGCGCAATGGATAGGAAATGGGATAGTCCAATTTTTTAAAGTCTTGCTTACACTCTAAAAGTTTATTTTTCCTTTTAGTTTTTTTCATCCTCCAGTCAAAGGGCATTTGCTCTCCTATATGGCCTGTGAAATTATCAAGTGATCAAAATGTACTACAGAAGAAGTGGAGGAATGATTTGTCCCCTTTGTGATACTTCCTGACTAGCAAATGGAAAGCTGATAGTTTGGGAATACTACTGGAATATCCAGGATAGCTTGGATTCTACTGTATGTTACAATTAAGCAATATGTAGATGTAACTAATTAAATGAACACAGCAATTTCTCCTTTTCATAGTTATAATGTATAATGCTTAACTATTTCCTTGACAATAAACTAAGACTTGAGGAAAGGTTGATCAGGTTAATGAGAAGAGAAAGTTCAAGTATTATCTAGGAGTGCAGTAACTGGTTAGGACTCTGGGTGCCGCTGTTCACCAGTCTGGGAGATAGAGGCAGCGCGCGCGCGCGCGCACACACACACCCACACACAAACACACCGAGGGGAAAAAAAAACTTCTTAGAACCTCCATCACTGCCAGATTGAAAACAGACTCTCTGAGGCTGCCCAGATCCTACTTCAGGACCCCTTTATGCTCTGAATTCTCCTGAAAATTCGGTTAATTTAGACTCAGAAGAGCAGAGAAACAATACTGTTGGTGCCAGACTGGGAGAAAACTACGAAGCAAGAGAGCAATGACGATTCGAGTGAAGGTGCTCGGCTGCCGCAGGCTGGTCTTGCTGTTCCTTTTTCTGTGGATGTTGTTGGAAGCCCAGGCTGGGAAGATCCGCTACTCAGTGCCAGAAGAGACAGACAAAGGTTTCTTTGTAGGCAACCTTGCCAAAGACCTGGGACTACAACCCCAGGAGGTGGCGGAGCGGGGAGTCCGCATCGTCTCTAGAGGTAGGACTCAGCTTTTTGCTCTGAACCCGCGAAGCGGCAGCTTGGTCACCGCAGGCAGGATAGATCGGGAGGAGCTCTGCGCTCAGAGCCTGCAGTGTCTGGTGAGTTTTAACGTCTTGGTAGAGGATAAAATGAAGCTTTTCCCTGTTGAAGTGGAAATAATTGATATTAATGACAACACTCCCCAATTCCAGTTAGAGGAAGTAGAATTTAAAATGAATGAAATAACCACTCCAGGTACCAGGATCCCTCTACCTTCTGGGCAAGACCTTGATGTGGGTATGAATTCGCTCCAGATGTACCAGCTCAGCTCCAACCCTCATTTCTCCCTGGATGTGCAACAGGGACCTGATGGGTCCCAACAGCCAGAGTTGGTGCTGCAGAGTCCCCTAGATAGGGAAGAAGACGCTGTCCACCGCCTCCTCCTCACCGCTTTTGATGGGGGCAACCCAGTCCGTTCAGGAAGCCTCCGAATTCGAGTTCAGGTGGTGGACGCAAACGACAACCCTCCAGCGTTTACTCAAGCACAGTACCACACGAGTGTTCCTGAGAACGTGCCGCTGGGCACTCGGCTGCTCACGGTAAAAGCCACGGACCCAGATGAGGGAGCCAATGGGGAAGTAACATATTTGTTTCATAATATAGACCACAAAGTGGCACAAGTATTTCACTTGGATTCTTACACAGGAGAAATATCAAATAAAGAACCTCTGGATTTCGAAGAATACACAATTTATCCAATGGAAATTCAAGCTCAGGATGGTTCAAGCCTCATGGCCAGAGCTAAGGTGCTGGTCAAAGTTCTGGACATAAATGATAATGCCCCAGAGGTGACCATCACCTCTGTCACCACTGCAGTCCCAGAAAACTTTCCTCCTGGGGCCCTAATTGCTCTTATCAGTGTGCACGACCAGGACTCCGGAGACAATGGTCACACTACGTGTTCCATTTCTGGAAATCTACCCTTTAAATTAGAAAAGTTAGATGATAATTATTACCGTTTAGTGACAGAAAGAACAATGGACAGAGAACTTACCTCCCAGTACAACATCACAGTAACAGCAGCAGATCAGGGAACTCCGACTCTATCTACCGAAACACACATTTCACTGCAAGTGACAGATAGCAATGACAACTCCCCTGTCTTCCTCCAGGACTCCTACTCCACCTACATTCCAGAAAACAACCCCAGAGGTGCCTCCATTTTCTCCGTGACTGCCCACGATGCTGACAGCAATGAGAATGCACGAGTCACTTATTCCCTGGTGGAGGACACCATCCAGGGGGTACCTCTATCCTCCTTTGTCTCCATCAACTCAGACACTGGAGTCCTGTATGCGTTGCGATCCTTCGACTATGAGCAGTTCCGTGACCTGCAATTGAGAGTGACTGCAAGTGACAGCGGGGACCCGCCGCTCAGCAGCAACGTGTCACTGGACATATTCGTGCTGGACCAGAACGACAACACACCTGAGATTCTGTACCCCGCCCTCCCCACTGACGGTTCCACCGGTGTGGAGCTAGCACCCCGCTCCGCAGAGCCTGGCTACCTGGTGACCAAGGTGGTGGCTGTGGACAGAGACTCAGGCCAGAACGCCTGGCTGTCCTACCGCCTGCTCAAGGCCAGCGAGCCGGGACTCTTCGCGGTGGGGCTGCACACGGGCGAGGTGCGCACAGCGCGGGCCCTGCTGGACAGAGACGCGCTCAAGCAGAGCCTGGTGGTGGCGGTCCAGGACCACGGCCAGCCCCCTCTCTCGGCCACTGTCACGTTCACAGTGGCGATGGCTGACAGCATCCCAGATGTGCTGGCCGACTTGGGCAGCATGGAACCCTCCACCAACCTGGACAACTCCAGCCTCACGCTGTACCTGGTGGTGGCGGTGGCCGCGGTGTCCTGCGTCTTCCTCGCCTTTGTCATTTTGCTGCTGGCGCTCAGACTGTGGCGCTGGCATAGGTCGCGTGTGCTCCAGGCTTCAGGAGGAGGATTGACGGGCGTGCCCGTCTCTCACTTTGTGGGCGTAGACGGGGTGCGGGCTTTCCTGCAGACCTATTCCCACGAGGTCTCGCTCACCGCGGATTCGCAGGTGAGTCACGTGACCTTCCCGCAGCCCAACTACGCTGACACGCTCATCAGCCAGGAGAGCTGTGAGAAAAAGGATTTTCTATCAGCACCCCAGTCTTTACTTGAAGACAGAAAGCAAACATTTTCTCAGGTAAACTTTGTGTAGTAAATTTATCTAGGTAAAAATAATTCCTGACTTTACTTACTTGCTTCCATTCTTTACTACTAACAGTTCTCTATTTCCCATATGTCATTGTAGCTTTCTATTTACAAATCCTGGGAAATCATTAAATGTTTATATCCGAGTATATTTATCATTGTTCTTTCATTAGAACAAAGAGTTCTAATGAAAAGAGTTGTGGAAAGAGCACTGCATTAGAAACAAGGAGATTTGGCTTCTGAAGTTTTCTTGCTTGCTTCTGACCAAATAATTTTATTTGTCTGGCTTTACCATTCTCTTATCTAGCAAGGATTGGGTTTTACTAGAAAAGGTCCACCAATATTAATGTGACTAATACTGTTTTCAAATATCCTTAAGTTATAAATATCTCCTAATTTATCCTTAAATTTAATGTAGATGTCATCTGTCGGGGCGCTGTTTTATTTGGGGACATTTGAAAAGGTAAAGATTGTCTAAAGTAGTACTTTTAAGTTGTGTTAATATAAAATTATGGAAATCTAGGTAAGCTGCAAACTTAAACTTTCTTAGCCTTTTGTTTAGTCATTTATTTTGACATGTTTTATGCATGCTCAAGAATGCATCAACTGTTTAAGTAACATGAAATTAAGTAATAAGATGAATGACAGAAAATTTTCTGTGCAACTTGAGAAATAGTTTGAAGCCTTGTGATTTGTATATTATGCCTGTAATGTAAACAACTAACAGAAATCAAGTATATATTCCATTTTAATGTGTGCAAGCTCTTCACAAGAAATGCATCGTAGGGGAATAAATCTATGCTTTGATATACTTACTCTGCTCCAATAAATTAAAGATACATGTATAAAATAAAAAAGAAGAAAGCAGAAGCATAGTCAGGCACAAATAAAAGATAGATAGCTAAATGGACCGAAGATGGGACAGAAAGTGGTGAGCCAGGCTAAAACTAAAGTGGGAATTCTAGTCTTGTACTTAGATGAGATTGTTCAAGCAGTGTAATAGGGACAAAAGGGCTTCGGGCTAAACAAGGGACCTGAGCCAGGCTTACTGCTTGCATCCAAAATAAGCAGTTAGGCCCCTTAGCTAGTTAAAAAGGGGGGAAATCACATAAAAACATTACCTACCAGTTCCCATGGTCGTAACTTGTTGCAAGCTAAAGACCAAGGGGGTAAGGTGGACACAGATGCTGGCTTCAGGAAATGAACACTAAGTCTCTCAGACCTGAGCTGTGATATTCAGAATACCACTGCTGCATACCATTAAAGTGCCATTAAAATACCTAGTTATGGCCTGGGACCTGGAGAATTCTGGAACTTTCTTTTGCTAGTGAGAATTTCCTGCCAACAAATTATTATTTTTTAGGTAATCTTTATTTTCTCTGATGGCTTTAAAAAAAATTCTCTCATTCTTGCTGTATGTCTCAGTGTGGATTTTTATTTTCTGTTTGGTACCAAGAGTATACTCTCAATACCATAAGTTGTTACAATTTAAAATTTTCTCAACTCTTATAATTTAAAACTTTGCTTCTGTGTATATATAAATGACCTTTTAACCTATTGAAACACCAAGATTGCCAAGTTGGTTGATTTTTTAAATCCATCTATTCTGCTGACAAGATACGTGCTTAACATAAAATTATACTGAAACACTGAAGGTAAAGATGTCGATAGATATGCACACACACCCTATACACAAGAAAGCAGTCATGTCAATTTAATATAACACCAAAGTAGTGTTTAAGGCAACAACATTAGTGGTGATTTTTTTAATGAACTGATCATACTTATAAAAAGAACAGACAACCAAAAGGATATAAAAATCATGAGCTCCTATTACCAAACAATATAGCTTTTAAAACAATACAGATTATTTTCAAATCTGAAATTTAAAAGAGATTTTAACACAGTTCCATAAGAAAAAATACATCACACAGGCAGAAAATTACTAAGCACACAGCATATTTGAATAACAGAATCTATAAGCTTGATCTGACAGATTTGTTGGGTATTTGTATACACAACAAATATAGAATAGCCAATTTTTACATGAACATATGGAAAATCTACAACAATTTACTACATACTCATCACAAAAATGGTAGAGCAAATTTCAAAGTACAAATAATATACATGCCTTATGTAGTTAAATCACAAAGTGGCTGGTGAGGAAAATAGGGAGGGATTAGTAAAAGGGTACAAACCTTCAGCTGTAAGAGGAATAAGGCCTTAGGACCTAATGTATAGCGTGAGACTACAGTTGATAACACTGTATTGTATAATAGAAAGTTGCTAAGAGTAGAACCTGATGCTCTCACACACACACAAAAAGGTAAATACGTGAGGCGGTGGATGTGTTAATTAGTAGAGGAATCCTTTCACAATGTATACATATATCAAATCATCATGTTGTACACTTTAAATATCTTACAATTTTATTTGTCAATTATTCCTCAATAAAGCTGGAAAAATCACAAAGCAAACATTTTAAAATAGTAAAAGGAAACAGAAAAGTTTGGACATTTAAATCTACAACCCTGAATTACTCTTGGATTTAAAAAATCACAATGAAATAAAAACTACAAGAATTAAAATATTACTTATTAAAAATTGTGGAATGCAGAGAAAAGAATATTTAGGGGTAAATCTGTAGACAACTATAAGAATTTCAAAAAGCAAATGATTTAAAACAAGTGAGTTTAGCTTGCCACTCAAGAAACAGAGCAAGAAAGATATAATATTAGCATAAATTTAAATAAAATAATAGGAAAAGTAACAAAAAGTATAAATTATTGAAATGCAAACAAAGAAGAATTATGATGATGAAGCAGTAGAAGCCGACACCAGTGGGGAGAAAATGAAACTACTGTCAAGTCCAGTGCTGGGACTAATATCGGCTAGTCAGATGGCATGACTAAAATTCGTTTTAGAGATCTTAAAAGAAAACCCCAAATTCTAATTATAGACAAAGACCTGGAAAAGAAAAAGGGAAGGAAAAGCAAGTAAGACTAGGAAAAAATAAAACAGCTTAATACGAAGCAAGAAACATGAGTGGGAAATAATATACAGAGTAAAACCAGATGTTGTCAAAGACAAAGAAACAGAAATCTTTAGAGAACTACAATAAGGGATGTTGAGCAGTTATTTAATGACACTCAAAAGTATCAAAACAATGTTGAAGAAAAAGTTTTAAAAAACAAACTAGAGGCTCTACTAGAAAACATGGTGAGTTAATATCAATTGTTTCCAATAAATATTTCATCAGGGTTCTCAGAGGAATGGGTTAAAAATGAAAAAAGTTCAATGGGGAAGAAGCCAAAAGGCAAAAAGACTGAAATGAGACCAGAAGTGTGCAATCTCGCTCAAAAATGTTGATTCAAAATCCTATCTACTATATATGTAATATTTATAGCTTACGACTAAATGGGGTTTATTACTTAGGGATGCAAGAATATTTCAATATAAGAAAATCTAATAATATAAAACTTCATATTAGGGGATTGAAGATAAAAAGCCATATGTTCATTTCAATAGAGGCATAATAAAGGTCTTGAGAACATTCAACACATGATTAAAATCTTTTAGCAAACTGGAAATTGAAGGAAACGTCCTTAACCTGATAAAGAGTATCTATCAAAAACTTATAGAGCTACCCAAAGCAATCTACAGATTCAGTGCAATCCCTATCAAAATCCCAATGCCTTTTTTTGTATAAATAGAAAAAAAATCCATCCTAAAATTCATATGGAGTGTCAGGGGACCTCAAGTAGCCCTAACAATCTTGAAAAGAACAAGGAACAAACCACCTTCAGTTTCCTTAATGTTCCTGCTGCCTCTCACCTCCAAGAATTTGTACTAAGGTTCTAGAACACCACTCCAGCCTCTTTCTTGATCCAGTCATACCCTTTAGGATCCAGCTTCAATCTTGTCCTGGAAAAGTCTTTCCTGACCCCCAAATCTAGGCTGGATACCCTTCCTATGTATTCTCCCATTGCCCAGGGTTTCCAACCATCATAGCAGTTACCATACTCTATTAAAATACTCTGTGTACTTTACTATGTCCTCCCTTATCCTGTAAGCTTCCCGAGAACAGGGACTGTGTTCATCAGGTGCACCATTTCTATTTCCAGCATCAATCAGGCAAAGTGTCAGGCCTTAACTGGGTAGTCACCCAATTAAATGTCCGAAAATTCAATAATTAAATACAGATTTTGGGGGAAAAATACAGGTTTTGAAGTTCAATACTAAGCCATTAAGCACAGAAATTTAAAATATATAACATTAGTATATAATGTAGCTAATATTTTTAGATTAATCTTATTGTCTCTGAATATAAAATAAGAGGTTGAAGATGTTTGGCATAAGGGCAGAGGCTGCCTTGATTAATGCCTCCAACGTTCAATGATACTCTCCTTGCAACTACTATCAAGGTCACATTCATTCACACCATTCTTATTCATTCTGAAAAAAAGACTCTGACTTGAAAGAGCTACTTCTAAGGTATCTTAGAACTGTAAGATTCTTCAAAACAACTTGAAAGTCACAGGGGCAACAAATAATAACTTGGGTTTACCTAAAAGAGTGCAGAAATTACTTAGGCCTCTGGGCGTCGCTGTTGACCACCTAAGAAGTAAGCCTGTGAGACATCCACTCCAACATTACAGCTCGCATAACACAAAAGGCTGGGCGTTTGGCCCGCAAGCTTCGGGACGGCAAAAAAAATTAAGTCCAGCAGCCCACTACTTCTCTCCACAGTTACCTGGGTCCCGTGAATGCTGGTCACCTCAGATCCTGAGGAATAAAGATTGGAATCCCGGCCTGGATGCTGGAAGTTGCCTGGGAGAAAAAGACTGCAGCTCAAGAAATGGCGGCTCTGCTAAAGTTGCCAAACCGCGGAAGGCTTGTCCTGCTGTGCCTTCTTTTGGCGACCCTATGGGAGGCTGGAGCTGGGCAGATGCGCTATTCTGTGCCAGAAGAGATCGAAAAGGGCTCATTCGTGGGCAACATCGCTAAGGACTTGGGACTGGAGCCTCAGGAGTTGGCGGAGCGCGGAGTCCGCATCGTCTCCAGAGGTAGGACGCAGCTCTTTGCTCTGAACCCGCGAAGCGGCAGCTTGGTCACCGCAGGCAGGATCGACCGGGAGGAGCTCTGCGCTCAGAGCGCGCGGTGTCTGCTGAGTTTCAACATACTCCGGGAAGATAAATTGAGTATTTATTCAGTAGAGGTGGAAATAACAGATATTAACGATAATGCCCCTCGCTTTGTAGTAGAGGAACTGGAGCTAAAAATCAGTGAAATGACTACGCCAGGATTCCGGATCCCTCTGAAGAGCTCGCATGATGCAGACGTCGGAGAGAACACCCTCCAAAGGTACGAACTTAATTCAGATGACCACTTCTCCCTGGACGTGCGAAGCGGAAAAGATGGGAATAAGTATCCGGAGCTGGTGCTGGAACGCGCCCTTGACCGTGAGGAAGAGGCCGTTCACCATCTCGTTCTTGTGGCTTTGGACGGGGGCGACCCTATCAGATCTGGCACCTCCCGCATCCGCGTGATGGTCCTGGATGCGAACGACAACGCGCCTGTTTTTACACAGCCCGAGTACCATGTAAATGTTCCAGAGAATATGCCCGTAGGCACCCGGATACTCACAGTGACCGCCACTGATGCAGATGAGGGATACAACGCTCAAGTGGCATATTTTCTGGAGAAAAATCCTGAAGAAACCTCAGAGATATTTGAGCTTAAGTCATCATCTGGAGAAATAACGATCACAAAAAGCCTAGATTATGAGGATGCCAAATTCCATGAAATTGATATTGAAGCTCAGGATGGTCCAGGCCTTCTGACCAGAACGAAGGTCATTGTCACTGTTCTCGACGTAAATGACAATCCCCCAGAATTTTACATGACGTCTGCTACCAGCTCAGTTCCTGAAGACTCTCCTCCAGGAACCATAATTGCACTTTTCAATGTACATGACAGAGACTCTGGGCAGAATGCATTTATCACATGTTCACTCCCGGAGAACCTTCCTTTCAAATTAGAAAGGTCAGTGGACAATTACCACCGACTGGTTACAACCAGAGTCCTTGACAGGGAACAGTTTTCTTTATACAACATCACTGTGATCGCTAAAGATGGAGGGAACCCATCTCTGTCCACAGATGCTCACATTTTGCTGCAGGTGACAGACATCAACGACAACCCTCCCACCTTTCCCCACACCTCCTACTCTGCCTACATTCCAGAAAACAACCCCAGAGGTGCCTCCATCTTTTCCATGATGGCGCATGACCCTGACAGTGATGACAACGCCCATGTAACCTATAACTTGGCTGAGGACATCATTCAGGGGGCACCTCTGTCCTCCTACATCTCCATCAACTCTGACACTGGCATCCTCTACGCGCTGCGTTCCTTTGACTATGAGCAATTCCATGAACTGCAGTTGTGGGTGACAGCGCATGACAGTGGGAACCCACCGCTCAGCAGCAACGTGTCACTGAGCATATTCGTGCTGGACCAGAACGACAACGCACCTGAGATCCTGTACCCCGCCCTCCCTACCGACGGCTCCACGGGTGTAGAGCTGGCACCCCGCTCTGCAGAGCCCGGCTACCTGGTGACCAAGGTGGTGGCTGTGGACAGAGACTCGGGCCAGAACGCCTGGCTGTCCTACCGCCTCCTCAAGGCCAGCGAGCCGGGACTCTTCGCGGTGGGGCTGCACACGGGCGAGGTGCGCACAGCGCGGGCCCTGCTGGACAGAGACGCGCTCAAGCAGAGCCTGGTGGTGGCTGTCCAGGACCACGGCCAGCCCCCTCTTTCGGCCACGGTCACGCTCACCGTGGCAGTGGCGGACAGCATCCCCGAGGCCCTGGCCGACTTGGGCAGCATCAGGACCTATGCCAACCCCGACGACTCAGGCCTCACGTTGTACCTGGTGGTGGCGGTGGCCGCGGTCTCCTGCGTCTTCCTCGCCTTTGTCATTGTGCTGCTGGCGCTCAGGCTGAGGCGCTGGCACACGTCGCGCCTGCTCCAGGCTTCAGGAGGCGGGTTAGCGGGCGTGCCCGCCTCTCACTTTGTGGGCGTGGACGGGGTGCGGGCTTTCCTGCAGACCTATTCCCACGAGGCCTGGCTCACCGCGGACTCGCGGGGGAGTCACGTGATCTTCCCGCAGCCCAACTACGCGGACACGCTCATCAGCCAGGAGAGCTGTGAGAAAAAGGATTTTCTTTCAGAACCTCAACTTACACCTGAAGACAAAGAAGAAACTTTTTCTCAGGTAAATTCTCTTCGCAATATACCTGTGAGCTACTTTGCTAAAAGAAATAAATTTACCTAATTACTTAGCTGTCTCCACAGTTTACCATACCTTTTCTATTTCCCATATTTCTTTGCGGATATATTCAATTTTTAGGAAATTAGTCCTGGTGAATTATTTCTTTCTAGTTCTAAGTGTTCACACAGTGTAAACAGGAAGAGGAGCTAGAATCATTGCGTCATGATTATAAATCAGGAGTTAGTAAGTGAAGGTGATATTTAGGTTATCAAAAGAGCACTGCCTGAGGAACTGGCATGTCTGGCTTCTCATACTTCTTTCTCGTCCCTGAGGAAACCATCTCATGCACCTGGATCAACAATTCTTTCCTTCTTAGAAATATAAATGTTGACTTTTATGTTTCCCCAGATGCCTCCCTCCTTTAAAATTTAAGGCTTTTATGTTTATTTATATTTGTTTATGAATAATGAAATACTTTAGTTGGTTGTTTTCTTCTCACTCAGTCTTAATATTTTTTCTTCAGTTTGGCAGTGAGATTCTTCATTTTTCTTGATTTGCATGATCTTCCCTATTAAAAGATGCAAATTTAGAAATATATATACTTCACCGTGTTTCAGGAGGGTATGTCATGGAATCTCTGTTTAGTTAAAAATCTCATTAGCCTCTAAAGTAGCTCTGTGTTCCTTTAAGAAGTGATTGAGTTATCATTTGCTCTATAATACATGGTTTGTATAACAGTAAAGATGTTTCTATTCCGTGTTACTTTTTAAAAAAAATTTATTTATTTTTGGCTACGTTGGGTCTTCGTTGCTGCACGTGGGCTTTCTCTAGTTGCAGCAAGCAGGGGCTACTCTTCATTGTGGTGCGTGGGCTTCTCATTGCGATGGCTTCACCTGTTGCAGAGCATGGGCTCTAGGTGCACGGGCTTCAGTAGTTGTGGCTTGCGGGCTCTAGAGCGCAGGCTCAGTAGTTGTGACATACAGGCTTAGTTGCTCCATGGCATGTGGAATCTTTCCAGACCAGGGCTCAAACCGTGTCCCCTG
The DNA here is from genome assembly GCF_949774975.1 of Lagenorhynchus albirostris. NCBI lineage: Eukaryota > Metazoa > Chordata > Mammalia > Artiodactyla > Delphinidae > Lagenorhynchus > Lagenorhynchus albirostris. Next base: position 117,730,966 of record NC_083097.1, read on the forward strand.
CATTAGCAGGCGTATTCTTAACCACTGCGCCGGCAGGGATGTTCCCCTCCCCCGTTACTTTTATTTTTTCTCATATGTGCAAACCACATGTGCCTTTAAACCACATCTTTAAAAATAATATATATCCTCAAGGGATTCAGAGACCATATCAAATTATTGCCCCTAAAGGTTCTCCTTTTACATTTCTCTTCTCAAAGTTTCCTACTCACAGCAGCTGTTAAAAATGTTTCCAATTCCTCAACCAACATAAGTCCCCCTTACAACCAAGTTTACCTTCCCCATTCCTCTTCCCATGTTGGCTTTTAGTATGTTAGTTATATATTTAATAACAGAAAACAAAAATTATACTAATATATAAATGGGATCATCTTTTATTTGGAAATAATCATGTACTAAGTCATGTATATAATGGTATTGTCATTCTTTAAGGTGCTGGGATTCTTTATTGTTTAAGGGCATTGGAGGGAGAATTGATCTGAAACAATGCATTCCATTGTCTTACTCCTGTTACATAATATTCTTTGAGATAAAGTTGGAACTCACTGTGGAATAATATGTCATAACATTTTGCAGGTAAATAAAAGTATGAACTGAGGAAAATTGAATAAAAAGTTCCTTCTAGTGCTTATAGTAACACTTCCTGAAAATAAATGCCTTATACATAGGTATATAATGCATCATGATTGAAGTGACAAATGAATTCCTATTTCTGTGCTTGGAGAGGAAAACAAATACAGCAAAAGGGTTTCTGGCATATAAAACAAAACTTTATCTCTACTAGTTTCAGTTTTTCAGTCCTTAAAAACAACTTCATACTCTAGATTTAGGCAAAGTGGACTACTTTCAGTACCCTGAAGTTCTGTGGTTTCTCTCTCACATCTAGGCATTCCCATGCTCTCCTCTCTCACATCCAGGCCTTATCCCTGATCCACTCCTCTCATGTTTCTTGGGGAAGCCTTTGCTAACCTCCAAGGCCAGGTTGGAGGCCCTCCCATTGCCCTTGGCTTCTCCCATTATGGTAGTTATCTCAATGCACTGTAATTCCTTGTTTGCTTTTATATCCTTGTAACTCTGTGAAGGAAGTGGCTGTGTTCATATTGTTCACCTTAAATCCCCAGGTTTTGTCGTACGCTTAATTATATGTGTGTTTAATGAATGGGTTAAATGGAAAATATTGAAACCAAGATGTCAGGCTTTCAAGGACAAATTTCAAGAGGCATGCCCTATAAATGTGGCTGATATTTCTGTGAGGTTCTTAAACTTTGAACATTTCAAAACAGTAACTTCAGCATGTTTGAAGCAATATTAATGATCTTAAGATTAGCTCATGGCTTCCCAAGGAAGATAACTTGAAGTCACATCCTTTAACACATAGCGATTCAGTTATGTGAAATAAAAACTGATCCCATTACCTCTGATAAAAAGAATTTCAGGTGCTGAGAAACAGAAAGTCTGGCTTGGGTTTGTCTAAGAGGGTGCAGTAAACGGTTATGCCTCTGAGCGTCGCTGTTCACCACTCAAGGAGGGAAACGCCACTGAAGAGCTAATCCATTTCCTTGTTTCCAAAGAGCAAAGAACCAGCAAATCACATTTACAAGATCCGAGGCTGCTCCAAAGCTCACCCTTTCAGTCAGCCAGCTCCGTAACCTATAAATTAGGCCCACGAAAGGGTTAGTTCCTTGAGAAAATAAGACTGAAGTCCGTCGTGAGAAATTGGTACCCAATTCAGAGAAAATAATTCACCAAAAAGGAAATGACCAATTACCTGAGATTCAGAAATGGCGGAGGACTGGCCCTGCTGTACGCGCTTCTGGGGACGCTGTGCAAGACCGGATGCGGGCAGATCCGCTATTCGGTGCCAGAGGAGCTGGAGAAGGGCTCCTTCGTGGGCAACATCGCCAAGGACCTGGAGCTGGAGCCTCAGGAGCTGGCGGAGCGGGGAGTCCGCATCGTCTCCAGAGGTAGGACGCAGCTCTTTGCTCTGAACCCGCGAAGCGGCAGCTTGGTCACTGCGGGCAGGATAGACCGGGAGGAGCTCTGCGCTCAGAGCGCGCGGTGTCTGGTGAGTTTTAACATCCTGGTTGAAGACAAATTGAAAATTTTTGAAGTAGAGATAGAAATTAAAGACCTTAATGACAATGCTCCTGATTTTCTAACGGAGGAATTGGAAATAAAAATTGGTGAACTAACGGTTCCAGGAACTCGATTTCCACTTAAGACTGCATTTGACCCAGATGTGGGCATGAACTCTCTGCTGAACTATCAGCTCAGCCCCAATGACTACTTCTCCCTGGCTGTGAAGAGTGTCTATGATGGGGCTAAGTACCCAGAGCTGGTGCTGCAGCAGGCTCTTGACCGTGAGGAAAAGAAAGTTCACCAGCTTGTCCTAACTGCTTCTGATGGTGGCGACCCTGTTCATTCTAGCAACTTGCGCATCCAAGTGATAGTGCTGGATGCAAATGACAATCCACCAGTATTTACTCAGCCTGAGTATCGAGTAAGTGTTCAGGAGAACTTGCCGGTAGGCACCTGGCTGCTCACGGTGAATGCCACTGACCCTGACGAGGGATTTAATGCTCAAGTATCCTATGTACTAGATAAAATGCCTGGGAGAATCGCTCAGATTTTTAATCTCAACTCAGTGACTGGGGATTTATCAATATCACAAAGCCTAGATTATGAGGATGCTACTTTCTATGAAATTAAAATTGAAGCACAAGATGGACTAGGTCTCCTTTCAAGAGCTAAGATTCTGGTCACAGTTCTGGATGTGAATGACAATGCCCCGGAAATTACGATTACTTCTCTCACAGGATCAGTCCCAGAAGAGGCTACTGCTGGAAGGGAAATTGCCCTTATCAACGTGCATGATCGGGATTCGGGGCAAAATGGGCAAGTCACAGTTTTTGTTCTGGGAAATATGCCATTTAATTTAGAAAAATCAATAAACCGATATTACCGCTTAGTGACAGCCAGATGCCTGGACCGTGAACAGGTGTCCGAATATAACATCACTCTGAGAGCTACAGATTGGGGAAGTCCGCCGCTGTCCACAGACACACACATCACCCTGCATGTGGCGGATATCAATGACAACCCACCTGCTTTCACTCATGCCTCCTATTCTGCCTACATTCCTGAAAACAACCCCAGGGGAGCCTCCATCTTCTCTGTGACCGCCCAGGACCCTGACAGCATCGAGAACGCCCACATCACCTATGCACTGACTGAGGATGCCTTCCAGGGGGCACCTCTCTCCACCTACATCTCCATAAACTCGGACACCGGAGTCCTGTATGCCTTGTGCTCCTTCGACTATGAGCAGGTTAGAGACCTGAAACTATTGGTGACAGCCAGTGACAGCGGGGACCCTCCACTCAGCAGCAACGTGTCTCTGAGCATACTCGTGCTGGACCAGAACGACAACACACCTGAGATTCTGTACCCCGCCCTCCCCACCGACGGTTCCACGGGTGTGGAGCTGGCACCCCGCTCTGCAGAGCCCGGCTACCTGGTGACCAAGGTGGTGGCTGTGGACAGAGACTCAGGCCAGAACGCCTGGCTGTCCTACCGCCTCCTCAAGGCCAGCGAGCCGGGACTCTTCGCGGTGGGGCTGCACACGGGCGAGGTGCGCACAGCGCGGGCCCTGCTGGACAGAGACGCGCTCAAGCAGAGCCTGGTGGTGGCGGTCCAGGACCACGGCCAGCCCCCTCTCTCCGCCACAGTCACTCTCACAGTGGCAGTAGCGGACAGCATCCCAGACGTCCTGGCCGAATTGGGAAGCCTCAAGCCCTCAGCAGACCCTGACGACTCAGGCCTCACACTGTACCTGGTGGTGGCAGTGGCCGCGGTGTCCTGCGTCTTCCTGGCCTTTGTCGTCGTGCTGCTGGCGCTCAGACTGCGGCGCTGGCACAGGCCGCATGCGCTGCAAGCTTCGGGAGGTGTACCAGCGGGCGTGCCCGCCTCTCATTTTGTGGGCATGGACGGGGTGCAAGCTTTCCTGCAGACCTATTCCCAGGAGGTCTCGCTCACCAGGGACTCGCGGAGGAGTCACTTGATCTTCCCACAGCCCAACTACGCGGACACGCTCATCAGCCAGGAGAGCTGTGAGAAAAGCGAGCCTCTCCTGATATCTCAAGATTTACTTGAAATGAAAGGAGATGCCAAGCAAATTCAGGTGAGCTTATTTCTTTTTGAACATTATAAAGAACAGTTATGCCAGTGTGGTTATTATAAAGCTTTAACACACATTTATTTGAAAATAAAGCAATGTGGTCGTCATTGATTCTTTTGTTTAAATATATGTTCCTCTCTTCTTCTGGGATTGTGGTGGGGCTGCACTTGCTGATCTGGTATGGCTGAGTGGGCCTAGTAAATAGTTCTGACCAATACATTGTAAATGGAAGTATGTGAATTTCTTCCCAAACGAAGTTCTAGTTGCCATTGTAAAAATTACCAGATTTCTAACTTACTCTTTGAACTTGTGACTGTGCCATCTATCTGGGTCCTTGAATAACTACAGTGACAGAAGAGCCCTGTGGTTGACTCAACATTGATCTGTATACCTGCGATAAGTAGACTTTTTTCATTTTAAATCACTGTGATGAAGTTTGTCACTCCAACCTACCTAGTCTATCCTGGTAAACAGGCATATATATATATATATATATATAAAGCATATATATATATAATATATATTATATATATATAAACACATATATATATGGTATTTTAGGCTATAATAATATGATGCTTAACTCCTTCCAAGACAGACCAAACTCATTTCATCCTGATGACATAAAAATGATAGGGTAAAAAACATAGATGTTGGTCAAATTCTTTTACCTGGCATGTAGTCCCTACTTTGTATACTTAAAGTGTGTGTGTGTGTGTGTGTGTGTGTGTGTGTGTGTGTGTGTGTATGTATCCATGTGGATTTCAGCCTTTTCTCTGAAGGTGGGAAGCTCAATTGCCTAAATTGTTATGAGCCTTGGAGTGGCAGGTCTTGTCCTTTGGGAAGGATTTTAAAATGTTAGGAGATATGTCTTAACCTCTATGAGAGGTTTCCAGACCATCCACTTCAACAATGGAATAGGAGTCCTACAACTTTCTTGGGCTAGAAATTGTTGGCCCATTTTGAAATTTATGAAATTAATTTCACCCATAAAATCGCACCAGAGCGTCATCCAAAATTAGGCCAAAATAGATTTCATTAGGTCTCAAACAAAGGAATACAACTCTCCTTCAGTGTGTTAGGAAAAGGTACAGTCAAAAGTGTGAGACAAAAGGACCTGAACAAAATAACTGAAAGCAGAGAAGTGTATATTCTCACCCAAGCCTACAAATGCATCACAGAAAAAAGGCACATTACCTTTGAATATTTTTTAGGAAAAATCTTTACAATATTAATATACCTTTCCTTGTAATGAGAAAAAAATTAAATGGCTAGGGTCAGGGGAACTTTATATGTTCAAAGAGAATTTTCTAAGAATTTCATATAAAACATAGCCTAGGTGGCTCAGTCGTTAAGAATCTGCCTGCCAATGGAGGGGACACGGGTTCGAGCCCTGGTCCGGGAAGATCCCCCATGCCGCGGAGCAACTAAGCCTGGCGCCACTACTGAGCCTGCACTCTAGAGCCCATGCTCCTCAATGAGAAGCCCACGCACCGCGGCATAGAGTAGCCCACACTCTCCACAACTAGAGAAAGCCCGCACACAGCAACGAAGACCCAATGCATCCAAAAATAAATAAATTAATTTTTAAAAAATAGCATAGCCTACATATACCCTGGGAAAATGCAGAGTACAAAGGCATCTACTTGTATGGATTATAAGAAGTCTCAGACATCCCATTTTAACTAAAAAGGATTTTTGAAGGATAGGCATGACTTCGTTACAATAAAAAGGGAGGAGGGTTTATAATAAAAGGAACAGAAAGTATAAAGGCATGAAGTAGGGAAAACAAGGGAAACGATGTCTTCAGAAAACAGATAATAATCTGTCTTGACTGGAATGTAAGAGGGGTATTGATTAGCACTGCAAAATAACAGAATAAATTGTTGAGTTTGTATTTAATTCGGTAGTGCATTTGAAATAAAGGTGTTTGTTTTAGTTACCCAAGACTGGTTCAAGGATTACAGGTAAGTTTCAAAATGGAGTGTCTAAGAACTCTCACTTCCTCTCCAAGATTTACCAGTGGTCAAATCAAACTCATTACACTTATTAATGGTATAAATTTACTGGAGCTGAGAATTGGCATTAAGGAGTATTTGTGTATACAGTCATATAGTAAAGAAGCACTGATTTCAAAGAAATAAATAAGTTTACACAGGATTTAGTTTTATAAAAACGTGTGTGCTCAAATTGGTCTCTTGTGCTTAGATTGGTCTTTTTAACAAAATATCAGGCTCCTCTGTACGTAATGGGAAGATTATCTATGTTGAGCAATATATTAAAATAAGTCTAGGGCTTTGACTCACTCCTTTTTTTGCAAAGATTAGACCTTTTTATCCACTCCCAGTAACCTAATTGGTTACATCCATACTAGTCATGCCAGTGTTTATAAATACAGTGGAATCACTAAAGATATTTCTGCCCCCAAAACTGAAAAAAAAAAGCTGTATGCCTTATGAAAAATATTTAATGAAGAAAGAAGAATAAAATGATGGCTACACTTCAAAGATTATGAAAAGCTAGAAAATATCAGATTTAAAGGGAAAATTTGAATAGTTTGTTCTTTCCAACAAATAAAAAGGCAAGATATATAGGTTCAAGAGCTTACAGTTTGAGGAATAAATAGTTGGGCAATATGCAGTTTTCTCAGACAACCTCTGGGTGCTACTGTTGACCAAAGGGAACATAAGGGTTCTCATTTCTGCAGGAGTGATGGGCAGAGTGTTTTTCTGCTTTGTCCTGTGCACATCAGAACGCAAACGCACCTCCTGTGCAACCTCAAGCGCCTAACAAATAAGTCCTACCCTCAAATCTCAAAAGTCCAGGGAGCTGTCATTGATTTTTTTAAACATCCCAGAGACATCTTGAAGAGCAACTTCCCAGAGAGTTCAAGAAATGCTTAGGAGCTCCAGAAAAGCTGAAACAATGAGAAGTCAGGTACTGCTTCTCTTCCTGCTGTCTTTGTTGTGGAGGGCAATCTCCCAGGAGATCCAGTACTCGATTTCAGAGGAGCTGGCCAAGGGCTCAAGGGTGGGGAACCTGGCCAAGAATCTGAGGCTCAGTGTCCAGGAGTTGCCAGCTCGAAAACTGCGGATTAGTGCAGAGGAGTTTTTCAATGTGAGTGCAGAGGTGACATTAATGTCCTTCTCTAGCCAGATTCCCGAGGGCTCAGACCTTGGAACCGTAATAGCCCTCATTAAAGTCCGAGACCAGGATTCTGGGCAAAATGATATGGTGACATGCTATATTCAGGAAGGAGTTCCCTTCAAATTAGAATTCACCTCCAAGAATTATTACAAGCTAGTGATTGACGGTGCCCTAGACCGAGAGCAGAGGGCAGAGTACAATGTTACCATCACAGCCACCGACAAGGGCAAGCCGCCCCTCTCCTACAGTACAAGCATCACCCTACACATCCGCGATGTCAACGACAACGCTCCAGTTTTCCACCAGGCCTCCTACGTGGTCCACGTGGCAGAAAACAACCCGCCTGGAGCCTCCACCGCCCAAATTAGCGCTTCAGATCCAGACTTGGGGCCCAACGGCCACGTCTCCTACTCCATCGTGGCCAGCGACCTGGAGCCGCGCGCGCTGTCGTCCTACGTGTCCGTGAGCGCACAGAGCGACGTGGTGTTCGCGCAGCGCGCCTTCGACCACGAGCAGCTGCGCAGCTTCTAGCTGACGCTGTAGGCCCGCGACCACGGCTCGCCCGCGCTCAGCACCAACGTGAGCCTGCGCGTGCTGGTGGGCGACCGCAACGACAACGCGCCCAGGGTGCTGTACCCGGCGCTGGGGCCCGACGGCTCGGCGCTCTTCGACACGGTGCCGCGCGCCGCGCAGCCCGGCTACCTGGTTGGTTACCAAGGTGGTGGCGGTGGACGCCGACTCTGGACACAACGCCTGGCTGTTCTACCACGTGCTGCAGGCCGGCGAGCCCGGACTTTTCAGCGTGGGGCTGCGCACGGGCGAGGTGCGCACGGCGCGGGCCCTGGGCGACAGGGACGCGGCCCGCCAGCGCCTGCTGGTTGCTGTGCGCGATGGGGGACAGCCGCCCCTCTCGGCCACCGCCACACTGCTCCTGGTTTTCGCGGACAGCCTGCAGGAGGCGCTGCCGGACCTCAGTGACCACTCTGAGCCCACTGACCCCCAAGCTGAGCTGCAGTGTTAGCTGGTGGTGGCCTTGGCCTTGATCTCGGTGCTCTTCGTCCAGGCAGTGATTCTGGCGGTCGCCCTACACCTTCGACGCTCCTCCAGCCCCGCTGCCTGGAGCTGCTTTAAGCCTGGTCTGAGTTCCAAGTCTGGACGGAGGGTTCCCCCCAACTACAGTGAGGGAACATTGCTCTATTCCTACAATCTGTGTGTTGCCTCGCATTCAATTGTGCGATTTAAATTGTGAAATTTAATTTTCACAACGTGACCCAAGAAACAGCTACCCCTCCGGATCTCCTAGGTGAAGACCCTTCTATGGGTATTATGTGCCAGTAATGAAGACTCCCAAATCTCTCATGATTCCTCTTTTTCCCATCACGTGAGTTTTTGCAGACTTACTTAAATTTTATTATTGTATTTTATTCTCGACAGTGCATCATTATTTTCGGTCCTTGTTCATTGTTCTAGTGGTGGTAGTGGGAGAGGAGGTATATAGGATGGGTGGAGATTGGTCCCTTGATTGCTCAGTAGTCTTGGCAGTTACCTAATTACTACTCAATTTGCACTCTTGGCATTTCTATATGGTCAACAAATCCTGCTAAAGATAGCGTTTTCTTGGATGTCACCACCCTTAGTAATAGAACTGTCCTTAATTAGTTGATGTGTAATACTCCTTTTTTTCAAGATTGTAAATGTATTGACAGTTCTTTCTGCCTAAGTTAATGTTCATCTTCATCAAATACATCTAGTTGTTTATCTTTTTTTCTGCGATGTGTATTTTAATATAGCCTTCCAATAATTCTCTTAGCACTTTTTTGCCTTATCATGTGCAGCAAAGACTGCCAGGTTTTACATTTGAATCACTAACTTTGGGTCTTTTTTCCCACTTCAAAATCTGTCAAGAATAATTTTATTGACCATTCTTAAATAATTTATTTTTATACCCTTTCTACTTTGTCACTAGTATAGTAAGAAATGTAACAAACATTTTTTGTATGCAGAGCCTTTTCTATGTTACTTTTTTTAGTATAGGTTTCTGAGAAGTGAGTCAAATTTTTTCAAAATATTTTATTTTGCCTCCCAATCCCCAGCAATTTGTGAGTCTTTTGAGGATTGTGGAAAATACTTTTAATCTATTCTCCAAAGTCTGAGAATTTTAAAACTCTGAATAGTTAATGGACTTTTGTGTCTGGTCAAAATTTATGAGTAATTTCTAGAAACTAATTATTATGTGGGTAATAATCTAAAGAACTGAGTGCTTGCTGCTTTATTTCAAGTTTTCTCACATTAGTAAATTAAGTATTCATGAATAAGAAAACTATGAAACATGCAATGATTATATACAATTACTAAAATATTTCCTTTTACTGGTTATTTCTAAAATCAAAACTAAAGTAAACTTATAAATAAAAGTAAGATAATACCTTCTGGATGTGTCCTAATGTGGAAATGATCACTGAAACACCATTTCCTCTTCACAGTGCTTCAGTTTAACTTTTCTGTCTTCTTACCTTTATTATTTCCTTTTAAGGTCAGTTATTTACCCATTGTTTTAGGTTTTGCAGCTGCATTAATGACTCATTCGTTAAGCATTGAAAAATTATTTCAGTGTATACTCTAGGAAAGATGCTGTTCTAGAGTGAGAACTCACTGTGAACATGATCATCACAGATATAACCTGTGGCCTAGAATCTTCTTATATAAAATTAATGAGCAAATGTCCTTCCCAAACCTATTATCGTATTTGCCAAGCCCATTTGCACAGGGGTAAGGCTAACTCTTTGAACAGTAGATATTTTCTTACAAGAGAATTGAAAATTTGCCCCAGATTCTAAAGGGTCAACCCATGTGAGAATACTTGTTTCTGCATAGGTTGGGACTGGAGCCCAGACCTGTCTTTTCATCCATTTATTCTTTCAGTCTTCAAGTATAACCTTGTTCCTGGGAGGGATAAATATGTCCCTTATGCAATACACAGTAGTGCAATTGGGCTATGAGAATAAATAATGCAAAAACTTAAAAAGAGGTAGAAAAATTCTTACCAAAAAAAAATTGTCTCTGAGAAAATAAATTATTTTATAAGTCTTATTGTACAGGAATCTTTGGATCACTTCTGGATTTTCATTGCAAATTGAACAGCAGGCGTTTGACTTTTATCATTTTGGGGGAAAATAGAATAGGGCAAAGAAATGGTGTACACAAGTGATACTTTATTTACCAAGAATAGACTGCAGTAACAGGTTAGGACTCTGAGTGTCGCTGTTCACCAATCGGGGGAAGAAAAGAACCAGGAAATTAATACAAACCACAAGATTTCTGCATTACAAAGCACTAGCTCTGGGGCTTTAGAAAGCTTCGAACTGGACCCCCGAGAGCGCCAGCATCCAACGGTGAAAGCACATTATCTTGGACCCTGAGGGTCCTTGGGATCCTCAGGCCTCCACCAAGGGAACACCCACGAGCAAGCTATTCCGCCGCGGGGCTGTAATGGCGGCTTCTCCTTATTGCCCAGACTGCAGCCGGCTGATCGGGATCTGCGTTCTCTTGGGGGCCCTGTGGGAAATCCGGGCCGAACATATCCTCTACTCGGTGCCTGAGGAGCTGGAAAACGGCTCCTTCGTGGGCAACATCGCCAAGGACCTGGGGCTGGAGCCCCGGGAGCTGGCGGAGCGCGGAGTCCGCATCGTCTCCAGAGGTAGGACGCAGCTTTTTGCTCTGAACCTGCGAAGCGGCAGCTTGGTCACTGCGGGCAGGATAGACCGGGAGGAGCTCTGTGACAGATCTCCAAAGTGTGTAGTAAACCTGGAGATTCTCCTAGAGGACAACGTGAAGATTTTTGGAGTAGAAGTGGAAATAATCGATGTTAATGATAACGCGCCCAACTTTGGGGCAGAGCAAAGGGAAATAAAAGTAGCTGAAAATGAAATTCCTGGGACAAGATTTCCTCTTCCTGAAGCTTTTGATCCGGATATAGGGATAAACTCTCTGCAGGGTTACCAGCTCAGCTCGAATGGTCACTTCTCCCTGGATGTGCAAAGAGGAGCTGATGGGATTAAGTACCCTGAGCTCGTGCTGGAGCGCGCCCTGGACCGCGAGGAAGAGGCGGTTCACCATCTCGTTCTCACCGCCTTCGACGGCGGTGACCGGGTTCACTCTGGCACTGCCAGGATTCATGTAACACTTATGGATACCAACGACAATGCCCCAGTATTCACTCAGCCCGAGTACCATGTGAGTGTGCAGGAGAACGTGCCGGTGGGCTCCAGGCTACTCACAGTAAAAGCCACTGATACAGATGAAGGAGCCAATGGAGAAGTCACATATTCTTTCCGGAAAGTAAGAGATAAAATATCCCAGCTATTCCACTTGAATTCTCTGACGGGGGACATAACAATATTGGGGGATCTGGATTATGAGGACTCTGGGTTCTATGATATAGATGTAGAAGCCCATGATGGGCCTGGTCTCCGAGCCAGAAGTAAGGTACTGGTGACAATTCTGGATGTAAATGACAATGCCCCAGAAGTCACAGTTACATCTCTCACCAGCTCTATTCAAGAAACTTCTTCCCCAGGCACGGTAATTGCACTTTTCAATGTGCATGACAGTGATTCAGGAGAGAATGGCCTTGTCACATGTTCTATTCCAGATAATCTGCCATTCACACTTGAAAAGACCTTTGGAAATTATCATCGGTTGTTGACACACAGGACTCTGGATAGGGAAGAAGTCTCAGAATATAACATCACTGTAACTGCCACTGACCACGGAACTCCACCATTGTCTACAGAAACACACATCTCACTGAACGTGGCAGACGTCAATGACAACCCACCTGCCTTCCCTCAAGCTTCCTACTTGGCCTATATTCCAGAAAACAATCCTAGGGGAGCTTCTATCTTCTCTGTGACCGCCCACGACCCTGACAGTAACGAGAACTCAATGGTCACTTACTCTCTGGCTGAGGACAAGCTGCAGGGGGCGCCTCTCTCCTCCTATGTCTCTATCAACTCTGACACAGGTGTATTGTATGCTCTGCGCTCCTTTGACTATGAACAGGTTAGAGACCTGCAGCTACTTGTGACAGCCAGCGACAGCGGGGACCCTCCACTCAGCAGCAACGTGTCACTGGACATATTCGTGCTGGACCAGAATGACAACGCACCTGAGATCCTGTACCCCGCCCTCCCCACCGACGGTTCCACGGGTGTGGAGCTGGCACCCCGCTCTGCAGAGCCCGGCTACCTGGTGACCAAGGTGGTGGCTGTGGACAGAGACTCGGGCCAGAACGCCTGGCTGTCCTACCGCCTCCTCAAGGCCAGCGAGCCGGGACTCTTCGCGGTGGGGCTGCACACGGGCGAGGTGCGCACAGCGCGGGCCCTGCTGGACAGAGACGCGCTCAAGCAGAGCCTGGTGGTGGCGGTCCAGGACCACGGCCAGCCCCCTCTCTCCGCCACAGTCACACTCACGGTGGTCGTGGCTGACAGCATCCCAGACGTCCTGACTGACCTAGGCAGCCTGAAGCCCTCAGCGGACCCTAATGACTCGGGCCTCACGCTGTACCTAGTGGTGGCGGTGGCCGCCGTCTCCTGCGTCTTCCTCGCATTTATCATCGCGCTGCTGGCGCTCAGACTGCGGCGCTGGCACATGTCGCATCTGCTCCAGGCTTCAGGCAGCAGGTTGGCCAGCGTGCCCGCCTCCCACTTTGTGGGCGTGGACGGGGTGCGGGCTTTCCTGCAGACCTATTCCCACGAGGTCTCGCTCACCGCGGACTCGCGGGGGAGTCACGTGATCTTCCCGCAGCCCAACTACGCGGACACGCTCATCAGCCAGGAGAGCTGTGAGAAAAGTGGGCCTCTCCTGATATCTCAAGATTTACCTGAAAGAAAAGGAGAACCCAGTCTTCAACAGGTGAGTCAGATCTTGCCACACTGAAACGTAGGCAGAGAGCTGCATAAATGTTTCCAATTACATATAAAAGACACTTCTTTTTTAGTATTCTTTAAAGTGCTTTAAAGTGGAACAGCAAATGATCCTTCAATAATGATAAATAACAGTTACTACGCCTAATAGTTATTGATTACTTATCCTTTGTAATCTTCACTCAGTTATAGTTTCAGCAGCAATTTTTTAAGTTTATACTTCTAACCCTCTCACGTCTTTATGTTTTTATTATTTTTTAACATCTTTGTTGGAGTATAATTGCTTTACAATGGTGTGTTAGTTTCTGCTTTATAACAAAGTGAATCAGTTATACATATACATATGTTCCCATATCTGTTCCCTCTTGCGTCTCCCTCCCTCCCACTCTCCCTATCCAACCCCTCTAGGTGGTCACAAAGCACTGAGCTGATCTCCCTGTGCTATGTAGCTGCTTCTCACTAGCTATATATTTTACGTTTCGTAGTGTATATATGTCCATGCCACTCTCTCACTTTGTCACAGCTTACCCTTCCTCCTCCCCATGTCCTCAAGTCCATTCTCTACGTCTGCGTCCTTATTCCTGTCCTGCCCCTAGGTTCTTCATAACCTTTTTTTTATTTTTTGAGTCCATATATATGTGTTAGCGTATGGTATTTTTCTCTTTCTGACTTAACTTCACTCTGTATGACAGACTCTAGGTCCATCCACCTCACTACAAATAACTCAATTTCGTCTCTTTTTATGGCTGAGTAATATTCTGTTGTATATATGTGCCACATCTTCTTTATCCATTCATCTGTCGATGGATACTTAGGTTGTTTCCATGTCCTGGCTATTGTAAATAGTGCTGCAATGAACATTGTCATACATGACTCTTTTTGAATTATGGTTTTCTCAGGGTATATGCCCAGTAGTGGGATTGCTGGGTCATATGGTAGTTCTATTTTTAGTTTTTTAAGGAACCTCCATACTGTTCTCCATAGTGGCTGTATCAATTTACATTCCCACCAACAGTGCAAGAGGGTTCCCTTTTCTCCACACCCTCTCCAGCATTTATTGTTTGTAGATTTTTTGATGGTGGCCATTCTGACCGGTGTGAGGTGATACCTCATTGTACTTTTGATTTGCATTTCTCTAATGATGTGTGATGTTGAGCATCCTTTCATGTGTTTGTCGGAAATCTTATATATATCTTCTTTGGAGAAATGTCTATTTAGGTTTTCTGCCCATTTTTGGATTGGGTTGTTTGATTTTTTGAGACTGAGGTGCATGAGCTGCTTGTATATTTTGGAGATTAATCCTTTGTCAGTTGCTTTGTTTGCAAATATTTTCTCCCATTCTGAGCGTTGTCTTTTCATCTTGTTTATGGTTTCCTTTGCTGTGCAAAAGCTTTTAAGATTCATTAGGTCCCATTTGTTTATTTTTGTTTTTATTTCCATTTTTCTAGAAGGTGGGTCAAAAAGAATCTTGCTGTGGTTTATGTCATAGACTTTTCTGCCTATGTTTTCCTCTAGAGTTTTATAGTGTCTGGCCTTACATTTAGATCTTTAATCCATTTTGAGCTTATTTTTGTGTATGGTGTTAGGGAGTGTTCTAATTTCATTCTTTTACATGTGCTGTCCAGTTTTCCCAGCACCATTTATTGAAGAGGCTGTCTTTTCTCCATTGTATATTCTTGCCTCCTTTATCAAAAATAAGGTGACCAGGGCTTCCCTGGTGGTGCAATGGTTAAGAATCCGCCTGCCAATGCAGGAGACACGGGTTTGAGCCCCGGTCCAGAAAGATCCCACATGCCGCGGAGCAGCTAAGCCTGTGTGCCACAACTACTGAGCCTGCGCTCTAGATCTCGCAAGCCACAATTACTGAGCCTGTGTGCCACAACTACTGAAGCCCGCGCGCCTAGAGCCTGTGCTCTGCAACAAGAGAAGCCACCGCAGTGAGAAGCCCATGCACCACAACGAAGAGTAGCCCCCGCTCACCACAACTAGAGGAAGCCTGTGTGCAGCAACGAAGACCCAACGCAGCCAAAAATAAAAAATAAATTAAATTAAAAAAAAATAAGTTGACCATATGTTAGTGGGTTTATCTCCGGGCTTTCTGTCCTGTTCCATTTATCTATATTTCTGTTTTTGTGCCAGTGCTGTACTGTCTTGATTGCTGTAGCTTTGTAGTGTAGTCTGAAGTCCAGGAGCCTGATTCCTCCAGCTCTGTTTTTCTTTCTCAGGATTGCTTTGCCTATTCAGGGTCTTTTGTGTTTCCATACAGATTGTGAAATTCTTTGTTCTAGTTCTGTGAAAAATGCCATTGGTAGTTTTATAGGGGTTGCAATGAATCTGTAGATTGCTTTGGGTAGTATAGTCATTTTCACAATGTTGATTCTTCCAATCCTAAAACGTGGTATATCTCTCCATCTATTTGTATGATCTTTAATTTCTTTCATCAGTGTCTTATAGTTTTCTGCATACAGTCTTTGGCCTCCTTAGGTACGTTTATTCCTAGGTATTTTATTATTTTTGTTGTAGTGGTAAATGGGAGTGTTTCCTTAATTTCTCTTTCAGATTTTTCATCATTAGTGTATAGGAATGTGAGAGATTTCTGTGCATTAATTTTGTATCCTGCTACTTTACCAAATTCATTGCTTAGCTCTAGTAGCTTTCTGGTAGCATCTTTTAGTATTCTCTATGTATAGTATCATGTCATCTGCAAACAGTGACAGCTTTACTTCTTCTTTTCCGATTTGAATTCCTTCTATTTCTTTTTCTTCTCTGCTGCCTCTCACGTCTTTAAAGCCATTTTCCTTTAGGCACTACTGAAAGGATAGATTAGAATTGTGAAATAATTCACAATTATTAAGGAGGCAATTGTGTATATTTATATTAAAGCATTCTCCCTTATGAAGCTGTTGTTGTGTCTGGACTGAGTATTTTAAAATTTCCTCTTTTTACACCCTAATGTACTTTGCTTGAAAATTACTTTTCTTTCCTTTGGGATAGGTATTTTCCATTATGATTAAACAATGGCAATTTATAAATATTGGGGAATATACTTAACATTTAGATATAACTTTAACAGGGATAGTTTCTCAACTGGATTGGTACCTTTCATATATTGTGTTGTTGCAGTTTGTGAGATGCACCAACTGACTATGTGTGATTCCTCTGGTGCACTTCTGTGATTACCAAAAATATTGCCCATTTAATTTCACTCATATTTAATAGTTTGCAGGAGTGATTTTAATAATATCTGAATTACCTATTATGGTATCACTATGAGACCCTTTTTGATTTCTGAGGAAAACATAACTTTAAAAAATCTTTCCTTTTTCATCTTGGGAGCCTCTTATACAGGTTGGGTGACTTAGATTCTAAACTGATATGATTTATGCTATTTAGTAAGAAGGTCTCAGCCCTGGTCCCAAAAATTGCTCATAGGTATCTCTGTCACCGTTGGGCTCTGGGATGATATGACTTGGGGAAAATATTCATGAATGTCTAGGACTGCAAAAATTAGTGAACTTTGGATACCTGGAAATTGTAGCAATAGCTTGTGGACTATGCCTAAATTCAGCTTAAGAAGGAGAGTTTGAGTTTCTAAATGCCTTTGTCTTCATGGGAAATTGTGGTGCAATACATAGAGTAAAACAGGAATGTGGTATGATACAACTAGCTGGCATGAGGAGAGGAAAGAGAAAATAATAAATGAATATTGAGAAACAAATCGTATCTGAGGATAGATCGTTTAAAATGCTGAAGCTTTAAAATATAATTTGGAAATATCAATTGTCTTGAAACTGTGACAGACATATTTGCATGCTGGCATTAAGAATACATTCCAGAATCAGAGTGATATATATTTTTTAAATGCCTAGGAGGGCAGTAGATAATTTATAACTAATATCACATGGAAATACATTTTTGTTTGAGTGGACACTGGGTTTCTTTTAGAAAGTAATATTTCTGGTTAAATAAATTGTTGCACAATTATATGATGGGCTACTACATAGCCATAAGAAATTAAAAATGGGAACCCTTTTTATGTACTGTTAGAATACGTTATCTTCAAGATATAATGAGTTATATATACACTACTATGTATAAAATAGGTAACTAATGAGAACCTACTGTACAGCACAGGGAACTCTACTCAATGCTTGGTGGTGATCTAAATGAGAAGAAAATCCAAAAAAGAGAGGGTATATGTATACATATAGCTGATTCACTTTGCTGTACAGCAGAAACTAACACAACATTGTAAAGCAACTATACTCCAATAAAAATTAATTTAATAAAATAAAATGCACCAAAGTCTTATAGCTCAGATTTCAAGGAAACTCAATAGAAGTTTCCTCAAATTGGATAACAATCAAAAAAATTACATTTTATTACTAACAAATGATTGAGAATTTGAAAGAAACATCTGCAAACTGTCAAAAAATAAAAAGCAAATTTCCATCAATTAAAAAAAAGATATAATGAGTGAAAAAAGCAAGATGCAAAACATTGTGTATTGTATACTTTTGTGTCTAAAACCGGGGGAGAATATTTTTAGAAATCTGCTGAACTCTACAAAACATACTAATGGAATGATACACAAAAAACATAGCACTCATTTCTCCTGGGAGAAATATGTTGTTGAAAGCACAGAGGGAGAGCCTATAAAATATGCCATATGTGCCTTCTGAATTTCGAACTGTATGAATGTATACCTATTTAAAAACAAATAAATACTCCTTGTAAATCCCCCCCCCAAAAAAGAGAAAACAAAAATAGTTCCTTGCAAAACATTTACAAGTCATTAGTGCAGTTTCTGGGGAAAACCTCTGGGCGTCGCTGTAGGTCAAAAGAAGGAAGAGATGATAATCAGAGACGCATTTGGGAACCTCTGAAAGGGTAACTTCCTGCTCAAACAAACCACACAAGGGAGGCCAGTACAGGTTTGGATAGTGGAAACGAAAGCAGGAAAAGTGACCCTATCCCGGATTTTGCTTATTCCTCCTCCCGACCAAGGAGCGGAGCAGCAGTGGAGGGAGACAGGATGAGGCCGAGCGCAGAGAGGAGCGGCCGAGCGCGGTGGCGGCAGGTACTGTTGCCCTTCCTGCTGTCTTTGTTCCGCGGGGCTCTCCCAGACCAAATTCGCTACTCAATTCCCGAGGAGCTGGCCAAGAACTCGGTGGTAGGAAACCTCGCCAAGGATCTGGGGCTCAGTGTCCGGGACTTGCCGGCCCGGAAGTTGCGGGTTACCGCGGAGAAGGAATATTTTATTGTAAACCCTGAGAGCGGGGACTTACTTGTGAGTGATAGAATAGACCGAGAGCAGATTTGTGGGAAGAAGCCTCTGTGCATTCTGGATTTCGATACTGTCGCTGAAAACCCACTAAATATTTTCCATGTATCAGTAATAGTACAGGATATAAATGACAACACTCCGCTATTCAAACAGAGTAAGATTGACTTAAAAATTGTAGAATCCACTAAGCCAGGTAAAACATTTCCACTAGACCCGGCGCTGGATTTGGATGCTGGTCCTAATTCACTGCAAAGATACAACCTTAATGAAAATGAGCACTTTGATCTCACAGAGAAACAGACTCCAGATGGACGTAAATATCCTGAGTTGATTCTGAAACATTCTCTGGACAGAGAAGAGCAGAATTTTCATCATCTGGTCCTGACAGCTGTAGACGGTGGGGACCCACCCCAAAGTGGCACCACCCAGATCCAAATCCAAGTCACAGATGCCAACGATAATCCCCCAGTGTTCAGCCAGGACGTGTACAGGGTCAGCCTGCAAGAGGGTGTGCCCCCTGGCTTCTTAGTGCTTCAACTGACAGCCACCGACCAGGACGAGGGCGTCAACGCAGAGATCATCTACTCCTTTCATAATGTGGATGAACAAGTGGAACGATTTTTTAACTTAGACAGAAGAACAGGAGAAATCACGACAAAGGATGATTTTGATTTTGAAATCGCTAGTAGTTACACTCTCACTATAGAAGCGAAAGATCCTGGAGATCTAGCAGCCCATTGCAGTGTCCAAGTCGAAATTCTCGATGAGAATGATTGTGCACCAGAAGTGATTGTGACTTCAATATTTACTCCCCTACCAGAGAATTCACCACCAGGAACAGTGATCGCCTTGATAAAAACAAGAGATAGAGACTCTGGAGAAAATGGAGAAGTTTACTGCCAAATCTTGGGAAAGACCGAGTTTATATTGAAATCTTACTCGAAGAACTATTACAAGCTAGTGACAGACAGGACCCTGGACCGGGAGGAGATCCCAGAATACAACGTCACTATAATGGCCACCGACAGAGGCAAGCAGCCCCTCTCCTCTAGTATAAGCATCACTCTGCGCCTCGCAGATGTCAACGACAACGCTCCAGTTTTCCACCAGGCCTCCTACGTGGTCCACGTGGCAGAAAACAACCCGCCTGGAGCCTCCATCGCCCAAGTTAGCGCTTCAGATCCAGACTTGGGGCCCAACGGCCACGTCTCCTACTCCATCGTGGCCAGCGACCTGGAGCCGCGCGCGCTGTCGTCCTACGTGTCCGTGAGCGCACAGAGCGGCGTGGTTTTCGCGCAGCGCGCCTTCGACCACGAGCAGCTGCGCGCCTTCGAGCTGACGCTGCAGGCCCGCGACCACGGCTCGCCCGCGCTCAGCACCAACGTGAGCCTGCGCGTGCTGGTGGGCGACCGCAACGACAACGCGCCCAGGGTGCTGTACCCGGCGCTGGGGCCCGACGGCTCGGCGCTCTTCGACACGGTGCCGCGCGCCGCGCAGCCCGGCTACCTGGTCACCAAGGTGGTGGCGGTGGACGCCGACTCTGGACACAACGCCTGGCTGTCCTACCACGTGCTGCAGGCCAGCGAGCCCGGACTTTTCAGCGTGGGGCTGCGCACGGGCGAGGTGCGCACTGCGCGGGCCCTGGGCGACAGGGACGCGGCCCGCCAGCGCCTGCTGGTTGCTGTGCGCGATGGGGGACAGCCGCCCCTCTCGGCCACCGCCACGCTGCTCCTGGTTTTCGCGGACAGCCTGCAGGAGGCGCTGCCGGACCTCAGTGACCACTCTGAGCCCACTGACCCCCAAGCTGAGCTGCAGTTTTACTTGGTGGTGGCCTTGGCCTTGATCTCGGTGCTCTTCCTCCTGGCAGTGATTCTGGCGGTCGCCCTACACCTTCGACGCTCCTCCAGCCCCGCTGCCTGGGGCTGCTTTCAGCCTGGTGTCTGTGTCAAGTCTGGCCCCGTGGTTCCCCCCAACTACAGTGAGGGAACATTGCCCTATTCCTACAATCTGTGTGTTGCCTCACAATCAGCTAAGGCAGAATTTAATTTTCTCAGCGTCACCCCAGAAATGGCTCCCCCTCAGGATCTCCTCTGCGAAGATGCCTCTTGGGTGCCAAGTAGTAATCACGGAGATGCTGGGGTCCCATTTGCCTCAGGTACTATTTTAAAGGTGAGCTCTAATTTAATTCACTTTTTTACCTTGCGGTTTCAATGTTTATTAACAAATCACCTAACCGGAGTAGAAGTCTTCAATTCATATTTTATTGTTTTGTGGCTAGAATTTGGGTGGTTTTCTGCCTTACATATCATAATCATATTTAAACAAATCTTTGACATAGGTTTTCTATCTGACAGGTATGATTTATTTAACATAGTTACAAGCTTTTACTTCATAAAATACTTCTTTTTCTTCCTCATCTTTACATTCCTTCCCTCTGAAAGTTTATTACTGTTGAGACCTTAAGCTATTCCTTTTTCCTTCAGGGTCTTTATATTAGTTTTATTAATTTTAGTTGCACTTCCTCTTAGAATTATAGTACTTAAGAGTAAAGAGAGGGCTTCCCTGGTGGCGCAGTGCTTGAGAGTCCGCCTGCCAATGCAGGGGACGCGGGTTCGTGCCCCTGGTCCGGGAGGATCCCACATGCGGCGGAGCGGCTGGGCCCGTGAGCCATGGCCGCTGAGCCTGCACGTCCGGAGCCTGTGCTCCACAATGGGAGAGGCTGCAGCAGTGAGAGGCCCGCGTACCGCCAAAAAAAAAAAAAAAAAAAGAGTAAAGAGAGCTCCCCATCTCACTAGTTTGGGAAACTGGGAACCAAAGAAAGGAAGAATTTTACTCAGTGTCATGGCCTGTCAACAGCAGAGCATGGGTAGGACTGACATGAACACCAGCACTCTTCGTATCTTTACAAGCTACGTGTCTTGGGATCCCAGATCTATTTTAAAAGGTTGTGAAAAGTTTGAGGTATGCAGTGTCTGCTATTAAGAGTGTGTTTAATAAATGGGAGAAATCTTTCTCTCTCAGGCACAATAACAAATTGCTCTTGTGAAAAATTGTACATTGAGAAAAATTTTGCAACCTATTCTCACATTGCTTCCTTAAAACTTTATTTTTTGAATTTTCTAGGTATAGATGTAAAACATCTTTATTTTCTTTATTTTCCTATAAAGGTGTCATTAAGTAAAAATTGCTTCTCTCAATGGACTCTCTGAAATGTCCACTTTTTTTTTTTTTAGTCATGAGGCATTTCTTTTTCTGCTACCATATAAAGGTGATAACATTAAATATCTGTCTTAACATAGAGAGGCCACTCACTGCCTGCTCAATGATAAGTATCTGGACTTGTTTTTCTGTAAGGGTGATGAACTAAAGCCCTTTCTGCCATAGTCACTCTACTGATTTTCCCCAGGTGTCTGTAGCTGTAAAACATCTAACTCCAATTTAGACATGGTAATAGGAAAATATAAATAATGCATAGTTAATCCGACTCAAACTCTCCATCTGATATAGTGTAGTTGCCATGTTCTTAGTGTGAAAATCTTGAAACTTTCTTGAAGACCTCACAAGTAACAAAAAGCAAAAAAAAAAAAAGTCCCTTTATTTCTTCTGCATATGACAGCTAATGCAATTTGCATAATTCAGTAGGCCTTTTTTCAAAGGTCTACTGAGAGCTAGAATTGTTTTCTTGGCATTCTTATATACAAACGGGCATGTTTTCATAAATATATCCTAATTAAAAAGTGAAATCTTTAAACCGCAAAAGAATACTGATGTCCTAATTAAATGGACTCAATATAGGTAAGAGGTAATTAAAGGGCATAGGCTCAATGGCACAGTAAATAAAACTTTTCTAAAGAAGTAAAAAATAATCTAATAATTACATTAGTCTCAGAATTAAGCTTGTGGAAGTCTTTTGCTATTTTAGAATTAAATTTTATTTAAATATAAGGAATGTCACGTGGTAATATATTAAGGATACAGAAAATTATTAGAAATAAAATAGAATTAAACATATTTGAAATCAAAACAGAATTGGTGTAGTAACTGGTTAGGACTCTGAGCGTCGCTGTTCACCAAAGTGGGAAAGAAGCTGCCGCTGATGCGATCAGACTCTGTTCCTTCCGCACTAAGCACGCGCAGACCAGACAAGCTTCTGGGAAAAGCCGCCCACCCGCGCCCCTCTCCCATTTCCGCAAGGGAATGTGTTCCCCTTGGCTTTAGAGAAGTAAGGAAACAGCAGATTGGAACCAGGACTAAGAGAAAACTGGTCAGAGAGAGGCAATGGCGGATCCACTGAGGGGTTGGGGCTGCAGAGAGCTGTTCCTGCTCTCCATGCTGCTGGGGACGCTGTGGGGAGCCGGGGCCGGGCAGATCCGCTACTCGGTGCCAGAGGAACCGGATAAAGGCTCCTTCGTGGGCAACATCGCCAAGGACCTGGGGCTGGAGCCCCGGGAGCTGGCGGAGCGGGGCGTCCGCATCATCTCCAGAGGTAGGACGCAGCTCTTTGCTCTGAACCCGCGAAGCGGCAGCTTGGTCACCGCGGGCAGGATAGACCGGGAGGAGCTCTGCGCTCAGAGCGCGCTGTGTCTGCTGAGTTTTAACATCTTGGTTGAGAGTAAAATGAAAATGTATGGGGTAGAAGTAGAAATAATCGATATTAATGACAACTTCCCGCGTTTCCGGGATGAGGAAGTAAAAGTAAAAGTTAATGAAAATGCGGCTGTGGGAACGCGGTTAGTACTTCCCTTTGCTCGAGATGCCGATGTGGGTGTGAACTCCCTCCAGAGTTACCAGCTCAGCTCCAATATGCACTTCTCTTTGGCCGCGAAAAGCGACACAGATGGACAGAAATATCCAGAGCTGGTACTGGAACAGCCGTTGGACCGCGAGAAAGTAGCTGTTCACGACCTCCTACTCACAGCTTTAGATGGCGGAGACCCCGTACACTCTGGTACCACGCACATCCGCGTGATGGTCCTCGATGCAAACGATAACGCGCCCCTGTTCACTCAATCCGAGTATAGAGTGAGAGTTCCAGAGAACATAGCTCTCGGCACTCGGCTGCTCACACTAACCGCCACGGATCCAGATGAGGGAATAAATGGGAAATTGACCTACTCTTTTCGCAATGAAGAAGACAAAATTTCAGAGACTTTCCAACTTGATTCCAACTTGGGTGAAATCTCAACTCTGCAATCACTGGATTACGAAGAATCCAGATTCTATCACATGGAAGTGGTAGCTCAGGATGGAGGTGCTCTTCTTGCCAGCGCTAAGGTACTAATCACAGTTCAGGACGTGAATGACAATGTGCCTGAAGTGATCCTCACCTCTCTCGCCAGTTCCATCTCTGAAGACTGTCTTCCCGGAACGATAATTGCTCTGTTTAGCGTACATGATGGTGATTCTGGAGAGAATGGTGAGATTTCATGTTCTATTCCCAGGAACTTGCCTTTTAAATTGGAAAAGTCAGTTGATAATTACTATCACTTACTGACAACAGGAGCCCTGGACAGAGAAGAGATCTCAGATTACAACATCACAGTAACTGTCACTGACTGTGGAAATCCACCACTGTCTACAGAAAACCACATCTCCCTGAAAGTGACAGACATCAATGACAACCCTCCCGTTTTCCCTCACACCTTATACTACACCTACATCCCAGAAAACAACCCCAGAGGCATCTCGATCTTCTCTGTGAACGCCCATGACCCCGACAGCGGCAACAACGCCCAGGTCACTTACTCTCTGGCTGAGAACAAATTTCAGGGAACGCCTCTATCATCCTGCGTCTCCATTAACTCTGACACTGGAATCCTGTATGCACTGTGCTCTTTCGACTATGAGCAGGTTAGAGAACTGCAGCTGTGGGTGACAGCCAGTGACAGTGGGGACCCTCCACTCAGCAGCAACGTGTCTCTGAGCCTGTTCATCCTGGACCAGAACGACAACACACCTGAAATCCTGTACCCCGCCCTCCCCACCGACGGTTCCACGGGTGTGGAGCTGGCACCCCGCTCTGCAGAGCCTGGCTACCTGGTGACCAAGGTGGTGGCTGTGGACAGAGACTCAGGCCAGAACGCCTGGCTGTCCTACCGCCTGCTCAAGGCCAGCGATCCAGGACTCTTCGCGTTGGGGCTGCACACGGGCGAGGTGCGCACAGCGCGGGCCCTGCTGGACAGAGACGCGCTCAAGCAGAGCCTGGTGGTGGCGGTCCAGGACCACGGCCAGCCCCCTCTCTCGGCCACCGTCACGCTCACGGTGGCTGTGGCTGATAGCATCCCAGATGTGCTGGCGGACTTGGGCAACCTCAAACCCTCCGCCGACCCTGAGGACTCGAGCCTCACGCTGTACCTAGTGGTGGCGGTGGCCGCGGTCTCCTGCGTCTTCCTCGCATTTGTCATCGCGCTGCTGGCGCTCAGACTGCGGCGCTGGCACAGGTCGCGCGTGCTGCAGGCTTCCGTCAGTGGGTTGGCCGGCGCGCCCGCCTCTCACTTTGTGGGCGTGGACGGGGTGCGGGCTTTCCTGCAGACGTATTCGCACGAGGCCTGGCTCACCGCGGACTCGCGGGGGAGTCACGTGATCTTCCCGCAGCCCAACTACGCGGACACACTCATCAGCCAGGAGAGCTGTGAGAAAAGCGAGCCTCTCCTGATATCTGAGAAGATAAACGCAAAGGAAACAGAGCTAGGAGTTGTTCAGGTGAGTTTTCTTTTTTCTGTAACTATGTTTGGAGCATTTTCTTCATTTGTTTCCATCATTTTTCTGCCCCATTCAAAATCGGTTAAGTACGTAAATAGTGAATCATTCTTTGCTCTATTTACAGATTAACTTGATTTGATAATTGATGCTTTCTCCATTTGTTTTCAAATTATATTTTGTTTTTAATGTCTTTTTTCTATAATATGTGGATATTTTAGAAACTATAGCTGATATCCATAGGCTTAAGTGAAACAAGTATTTTTTTTACATCTTTATTGGAGTATAATTGCTTTACAATGGTGTGTTAGTTTATGCTTTATAACAAAGTGAATCAGTTATACATATACATATGTTCCCATATCTCTTCCCTCTTGCGTCTCCCTCCCTCCCACCCTCCCTATCCCACCCCTCAGGCGGTCACAAAGCACCTAGCTGATCTCCCTGTGCTATGCGGCTGCTTCCCACTAGCTATCTGCCTTACGTTTGGTAGTGTATATATGTTCATGCCTCTCTCTCGCTTTGTCACAGCTTACCCTTCCCCCTCCTCATATCCTCAAGCCCATTCTCTAGTAGGTCTGTGTCTTTATTCCTGTCTTACCTCTAGGTTCTTCGTGACATTTTTTTTTCTTAGATTCCATATACATGTGTTAGCATACGGTATTTGTCTTTCTCTTTCTCACTTACTTCACTCTGTATGACAGACTCTAGGTCCATCCACCTCATTACAAATAGGTCAATTTCGTTTCTTTTTATGGCTGAGTAATATTCTATTGTATATATGTGCCACGTCTTCTTTATCCATTCATCCGATGATGGACACTTAGGTTGTTTCCATCTCCGGGCTATTGTAAACAGAGCTGCAATGAACATTTTGGTACATAACTCTTTTTGAATTACGGTTTTCTCGGGGTATATGCCCAGTAGTGGGATTGCTGGGTCATATGGTAGTTCTATTTGTAGTTTTTTAAGGAAGCTCCAAGTATTTTAAAAGAAAGTGGTTATACATAATCACTTTATCCAAAGGCTTTCTTATACCAGAACTGTTTGTTAATAGAAGAGTTGTTTGATTAGAACATCCAAATTGTTAGATGTAATGTTCTCTTTTGAATATTTGCCTAAACACCAATAGCACATATGTTTTGGAGAAAGTATTGTGCAGTATTGGTATTTTAGTACCTGCTGTTTTTGTAAGGGTACTAATAATTTGCATAAATCAGTGGAAGAATATAGAAAACTTCTGCGTGATCAGTATCAGAAAGACAGATTAAATTTATAGTGATGATAATGTCTGTGGCATTCTGAAATCTGGAAAGTTTGGGTTAACCCATGTAATAATTGGACATGTGTAATTGTTTAGAGAAGAAATCAAAGGATCCTTTGAATTATGCTTTAGAATAAATTCTGTGATGCAGTTTAAAATCGCCAAATAATTAGATACCAGTTCATTAAATACATATATACCATACACCTGGCATCTTCTGGTTACACATAACCCCTCCACTTTTCAGAATCAATATTGACCTGAATGTTTGCATTTCTGCAAGTGCAGCTACAATTCTGCTTTATTAGAAGAGTTTAAGATTTGTATTTGGAAAATCAATTCAACTGATGAAATAAAGTAAGGCAGGACAAGAAAAATTAAGGATAAAATTCTCTGTGTTTGTTTGGGCCTCCTCCCTCCCTAATGTGCAGTGTACATCTATATTACACATTAACCAGAGCTCCTCAGAAATGAGAATGCCTGCTTGACTGTATTTTTTCTTTCAATATTTTTTCTTTCTCCTGATGCTAGCGCTGTAACTTCTTAAAAGAATAGTGTTCTTTCCCAGCTCTGTAGAGGGTCACGGTGACTTTCTGCTCACTTTGTACGTAATTACCTGGACTATGTATCCTTGGTGAACTTTACACAGAATATCAGTATATCATTTTGATAAACGATACTTTGTCTCAAAAATGTATTTGACTGTGCCTTCAACTTCTAACAGGCAGAGCAGTTCTCAGAGCTTTCTGAGAAGCTGCTTCCTGGGTTATCATCCTCAGTTCAGCTCGAATAAAATTCCCTTTTTTTCCTCTTAACTTGATAGTTAATTAAATTTTCACTGACACGACTTTAAAATGGTTTAGAAATTTAAAAAACTATTTCTCAGGGATGTGCTCATCTTAAACTATGAGATTTTTCTTATGAAATGCTGGTCTGTGTGTGTCAAATTTCACGAATATGTCTTGTGTAATGGAAGAACTATGTACGCTATTCATTTTTGCATATGATTTGCTGAAGATGATTTTCAGATCCTTATTTTTAAAAGATTTTTCAATCTTTAAAATTTTGTACTTTCAACAACTTGAACATCAGCTGCAAAGTATGAATAAATGGGGAAAATGGCAATAAAATATTATTAATGGAATAGTAGGTTACATTACTCAACCACATGAAAGGGTTACCGTACATTTGGGAACCTAGGACCACTTGATTTTTATTTTTTCAACATTTATTTGAAGGGGATCTAATTATATTTATATATGGGCAATTCTGATCTCAGGGTACAATGTACAGACTCACTGAATAGTGAAGTCATCCAAAGAGTAACAAGAGAATCTGTATGATCAATACTGAATACTGATATAATTCACTCCTACATGAAAACTCACTTTTCCATTATTTTTTAAAGAAAAGATTACTGTATAGATTTGGGTATGTGTCCTGGGTTAACTTTTTCATGCAATGGGAGAAAATACCTTTTATATCTCTATAAACTTCAATAGACTTTACATAATAAAATGCGTGATCTACACACCGTGAGTGTATATACTATACATAGTATACTCTGAAATACTTGAATCTTTAGCTTCATGTGTGTTCTGAAAAGATAACTTTCCTGCACTAATTGAAGTGCTCACACAGTGTTTAAAAAAAAAAGGCACTTGCTCAGTCATATTTTGGAGCAGTCTTGAGTCAGTAGTGGGGTTTTTTTGTTGGGTTTTTTTGCTTTTTTTTTTGCGGTACGCGGGCCTCTCACCGTTGTGGCCCCTCCCGTTGCAGAGCACAGGCTCCGGACGCGCAGGCTCAGCGGCCGTGGCTCACGGGCCCAGCCGCTCCGCGACACGTGGGATCCTCCCGGACCGGGGCACGAACCCGTGTCCCCTGCATCAACAGGCGGACTCTCAAGCACTGCGCCACCAGGGAAGCCCAGTAGTGTTTTTTATGTTTGTATAGAGATGCCAATGAGTTTCTGTCTAGAATCCTGGATAAATGTGCTTTTCCACTATAAAATGAGTTCTACATTGTTATACATCTTCCAAGTTTTAGACTGACCATATATTATGTAGTTAAAAAAAAAATTTCTGGGCTTCCCTGTGGCGCAGTGGTTGAGAGTCCGCCTGCCGATGCAGGGGACACGGGTTCGTGCCCCGGTTCGGGAGGATCCCACGTGCCGCGGAGCGGCTGGGCCCGTGAGCCACGGCCGCTGAGCCTGCGCGTCCGAGCCTGTGCTCCGCAACGGGAAAGGCCACAACGGTGAGAGGCCCGCGTACCGCAAAAAAAAAAAAAAACAAAAAAACAAAAAAACAAAACAAAACAAAAAAAACAATTTCTGAATGAAGATTTCTAGTTTGGAAATGGAATAAATACTCTAAGAAACCTATCAGAAACATGGAAACTGAAGTGCTTATTGCTAAAGGAAGAGTGTCAATAACAAAGAGTTGAGATGATCAGATAGTAACCCAGAGACCAAGGAAAAGTGGACAACATAGATTACTTTCTTTGGAATATATCATTATAAAGACTCATGCTTCACCCCCAAAATCCAAGTAACTCACCATTGCTAAGCTACTTGAGAAGAAACAGTACAATTAAAGACAATGGTAATGTAGTGTGGACAAATAAAATTAGTGGAATAGTTTTAAATCATAGTCATTTAATTAAAAAGACACGGAAAAGTGTCTATTTTTAATTAAATGACTACGATTTAAGGAAAAGAGAGTTTCTTGCTTCTTTACCATACTTCTATTTCATAAGGACAACCAATCTCCTTGCTATCTATCAGTTATTTTGGGAAGAAGATTATAAAGACAGAAGAAAGCAATGCATAGGATAAAACTAAAAGCTGTGAGATTTATAACTTTTAAAAGTTGGAAGAAAAGGAAATAGAGTGAAATAACAATACATATCAAGCTGATATTTCAAGAATTTTCATATTACACTTTCTGTCACAACCAACACTGTCATTTGTATCACTTTCTACATATTACTTTATTTGGTCTTCAATTTTACTGAGGTATGCAGGGAAGATGTTATTATGGCCACTGTATGAAAATGGAAACTAAAAGCATGACGACGCCAATAAACATCTTCAGCAAGATACCTCTGGCTTTGAGGAATAAAAATCACCTGATTTGGATGGATAAAGTTCAAGTTCAAAGAAATGACAGCGAGAACGAAGATACAGTACATTTTAAAAATGTTAAAATCCTTATAACATGGGACGAATGAGTATCTGTATGAGGACACAGTAGACTTGTCTTCTAGCTGGCTCTATATTTGGAACTGATTTAGTAATCACTAGTGCAGTTCTGCAGCCGAGGCGCGGGGTGCAGCTGTTGGCTAGTACTGAACAAAGTATCCAGCTCCTCCTGAAGCAAAGGAATCGCCTGCGGACCGCGGAATCCCGCGAACTGTGCACTCTCTGAGGTTTTCTGCGGCAGAAATATCTATCCGAGAATCTGCTTGCCAAGACGTGTCCAAGGAGTAGCTCCTGCTCAGAAATTCTTGGGATCATTTAGCGATCGCAGCTCTTCGGGATCAGAAAGGCAAAGGCGCAGCGAGTGGGATGGGAAACCGCTTGGGGTCGAAGCGCCAGGCTGGGCGGAGGCGAATTTTGTTTCTCTTCCTGCTGTCTTTGTTCCGCCTGGCGCTTTTGGAGCAAGTCTGCTACGCTATTCCAGAGGAGCTGGCCAGGGGCTCGCTGGTGGGGACCCTCGCCAAGGATCTGGGGCTTGGCGTGCGAGATTTGTGTACACGGAACCTGCGGATTAGTGCAGAGAAGAAATTCTTCACAGTGAGCACCGAGAACGTAGACTTACTTGTGAGCGATCGTATAGACCGAGAGCAGATTTGTGGCAGGAAGTCGATGTGTGTTCTGGAATTCGAAATGGTCGCTGAAAAGCCTTTAAACTTTTTCATATAACCGTGGAGATTCAAGTCAACGACAACCCACCGACCTTTAGCCGAAATGTCACTGAGCCGGAAATCAGTGAACTGGCCCTAACTGGAGCCACCTTTGCCCTGGAATCTGCACAAGATTCAGATGTAGGTGTCAATTCCCTGCAGCTATACTACCTCAACCCTGACCCTCATTTCTCTTTGATCCGGAAGGAGAACCCAGACGGCAGTAGGTACCCAGAACTGGTAGTGCAGGCTCCCCTGGACAGAGAAGAGCAGTCCTGCCACCACCTGGTCCTCACGGCTGTGGATGGGGGTGAGCCAGCCAGAAGCTGCACTACGCAGATCAGGGTAGTTGTGGCAGATGCAAATGATAACCCCCCAGTGTTCACCCAGGACATGTACAGGGTCAGTGTTCAAGAGAACCTACCCCTGGGTTCCTCTGTGCTAAGAGTGATGGCCACTGACTTGGATGAGGGCATCAATGCTGAGATCACCTACACTTTTATCAATATTGGTAAGGCAGTGAGACAACTGTTCAAGCTGGACAGTGAAACAGTGGAACTCACCACTGGTGGAGGACTGGACTTTGAAGACAGAGGGAGCTACACAATTGGGGTGGAAGCAAAGGATGGTGGACGTCACACTGCGCATTGCAAACTACAAATAGATATTTTGGATGAAAATGACAATGCTCCCGAGATAACCCTGGATTCTGAATCTAAATATATACAAGAAGATGCTGAGCTGGGGGCTGTGGTTGCCTTGATCAAAACACATGATCTAGGTTCTGGATTTAATGGGGAAAACTTATGCCAACTAAAAGGAAATTTCCCATTTAAAATAGTTCAAGATACAAAAAACACATACAAGCTGGTGACAGATAGAGCCTTAGATCGAGAGAAGACTCCAGAATACAATGTCACTATCACAGCTACTGACAAGGGCAAGGCGCCCCTCTCCTCTAAAAGAAGTGTCACGTTGAAAGTCGCTGATGTCAACGACAAGGCTCCGGTTTTCCACCAGGCCTGCTACGTGGTCCACGTGGCCGAAAACAACCCGCCCGGCGCCTCCAACGCCCAAGTTAGCGCTTCAGATCCAGACTTGGGGCCCAACAGCCACGTCTCCTACTCCATCGTGGCCAGCGACCTGGAGCCGCGCGCGCTGTCGTCCTACATGTCCGTGAGCGCGCAGAGCGACGTGGTGTTCGCGCAGCGCCCCTTCGACCACGAGCAGCTGCGCGCCTTCGAGCTGACGCTGCAGGCCCGCGACCACGGCTCGCCCGCGCTCAGCGCCAACGTGAGCCTGCGCGTGCTGGTGGGCGACCGCAACGACAACGCGCCCAGGGTGCTGTACCCGGCGCTGGGGCCCGACGGCTCGGCGCTCTTCGACACGGTGCCGCGCGCCGCGCAGCCCGGCTACCTGGTCACCAAGGTGGTGGCGGTGGACCCCGACTCTGGACACAACGCCTGGCTGTCCTACCACGTGCTGCAGGCCAGCGAGCCCGGACTTTTCAGCGTGGGGCTGCGCACGGGCGAGGTGCGCACTGCGCGGGCCCTGGGCGACAGGGACGCGGCCCGCCAGCGCCTGCTGGTTGCTGTGCGCGATGGGGGACAGCCGCCCCTCTCGGCCACCGCCACGCTGCTCCCGGTTTTCGCGGACAGCCTGCAGGAGGCGCTGCCGGACCCCAGTGACCACTCTAAGCCCACTGACCCCCAAGCTGAGCTGCAGTTTTACCTGGTGGTAGCCTTGGCCTTGATCTCAGTGCTCTTCCTCCTGGCAGTGATTCTGGCGGTTGCCCTGAGTTTGCGACGCTCCTCCAGGCCTGCCACCTGGAGTTGCTTTGAGACTAATTTTTGCTCCAAAACTGGACCCGGAGTTCTCCCCAACTATGGGGAAGGGGCTTTACCATATTCCTACAATCTGTGTGCGCCACACATTCCTCAAAGACCGAGTTTAAATTTCTCAATATAAAGCCTGAAAATGCTCTTCTGTATATTGAGATTCTGTATATTGAGATCTTCTGTATATTGAAGCCTCTTGGCTTGAAAGTACCAGTAATGACAATCCCCAAATTGCTTGTAATTCAGTCAATTTGCAACAGGTGAGTTACTTCAAAACCTTTTCCTCCCATAAGTATAATTAGGTTTCGATTCACTATTTTAGAGGTCAAAAATATACAGGCTAAGTATGCCCTGTTTTTTGTGGGGCTTTTCTTTTTGGTGTTTTATTGATTTTTCTGGACATAGAATGGGTATGGGGAGGCTGTTAGAAATTCTTTGTTCACTAATCTGTGTTGCAGTTGTTCTTTCATGGAATGTCGCTTAGTGATGATCTTGAAATTTCTGTTAATTCTAAAACAATATGTCCTGAAACATTTTTAATATGCTAGTATCTATTCTCGTTGTAGGACATATTATTTATATATAATCTAGACAATTAAGTGGTTTACATGGTTTCAGTGTAGTCAGTCCTAAACTATGTTTTATATATAATATAAATATAAGAATACTTTTTCACTGTAGCCTATATATTTTCACTTCCTTTGCATGTTCTTGAGGGTATAAACAAATATTGGCTAAATTAGGGCAGTTCTTAATCTATATGTTGATAAAAATAGGTAATGACGTCTAAAAATGGCAACTCTTGTGACCTAGTGGTGGATTGGTCCCAAACATGTTTGTGGTTGTTGGTACCCTTATTGAAAATGAGACAAATATAAATGATGGTGGAGTGTGGGTTTCAAGATTTATAGAAAAGTGTAAACGTATCTGTGTTCTCCAGTGCCATAAGAAATGTCACAGAAATAAATGTCACTCCAGGGAACATATAAAAAATTTCAAAATACGCTATTTTATTCTTCCAAGTGCTTTTCATTCTTGGGGAGAGAAATATTGAGTGTCATCTATGCAGATTTAGCAGAAATAAGATCCTGTGTATAATGGTTTCCACGGAACCGTGCAGTATTAAGTTAGGACTCTAAGCGTCGCTGTTCACCAACCGGGCAAGGAAAGCAGTGAGAACTCGAGTTATATCCTCAAAGCACAAAGCACAACTTACACCAAAGCTTTGCAGCTGCGCAGACATTCTGTCCTAAAACGCTTCGCATCTGATCGCGGCTTGTTTATGGACCTTGACCTCCAATTCTGAGAAGCCCCAAAATTGATGCGAACCTGTTCACCCTACTCGTAATCCCAGGGAAGTCCAGAACGAGCCAGTAATGGCGGCTCTGCAAAGGCGGCGGCACTACAGCGTGTTGCTCCTGCTCTTCATGCTCCTGGGGACGCTGTGGGAGGCCGGGGCCGGGCAGATCCATTACTCCATTCCTGAGGAGCTGGACAAAGCCTCTTTCGTGGGCAACATTGCCAAGGATCTCGGGCTGGAGCCCCGGGAGCTGGCGGAGCGCGGAGTCCGCATCGTCCACAGAGGTAGGACGCAGCTTTTCGCTCTGAACCCGCAAAGCGGCAGTTTGGTCACCGCGGGCAGGATAGACCGGGAGGAGCTCTGCGCTCAGAGCGAACCGTGTCTGGTGAGTTTTAACATCCTTGTTGAGGATAAATTGAATCTTTATCCCGTGGAAGTGGAAATAGTGGACATTAACGACAATGCACCCCGATTCTTAAGGGAAGAATTGGAAGTGAAAATTATCGAAAACGCAGCCTTATCCTCTCGGTTTCCGCTAATGGAGGTCTATGACCCGGATGTGGGAGTGAACTCTCTCCAGGGCTTCAAGCTCAGCGGGAATAGTCACTTCTCAGTGGACGTGCCAAGCGAAGCCAATGGGCCCAAATACCCGGAGCTTGTGCTGGAGCGCGCCCTGGACCGGGAGAGAGAGGCCATTCACCGCCTGGTCCTTACTGCCGTGGATGGCGGTGACCCTGTCCGCTCAGGTGTGGCTCGAATTCTGGTTACTGTCCTAGATGCAAATGACAACGCTCCAGTGTTTACTCAGTCTGTGTACCGTGTGAGTGTTCCTGAAAATCTTCCAGTAGGTACGCCAGTGTTGTCGGTAAATGCCAGGGACCAGGATGAAGGAGCCCACGCGGAAGTAACGTATTCTTTTGTGAGGATAACAGAAAAGATCTCAAAGACTTTCTGCTTGAATGTTTTGACTGGAGAAATATCAACTTCTGCAAATCTAGACTATGAAGACTCCAGCTTTTATGAGCTGGATGTTGAAGCCCGGGATCGGCCAGGTCTACAAGACAGAGCCAAAGTCTTAATATCTATCTTGGATGTGAATGACAATGTACCAGAAGTGGTAGTTACCTCTGGAAGCAGGTCAGTTGCTGAAAGTACACTGCCAGGCACAGTGATTGTTCTTTTTCAAGTATATGATCGAGACTCTGGACTGAATGGCCTGGTAACATGTTCTATCTCAAGAAGTCTGCCGTTTGAACTGGAAAAATCAGTAGACAATTATTATCGATTAGTGACGAATACAGTTCTAGATCGAGAGCAGGTGTCTTCGTACAACATCACTGTGACAGCCACAGACCAAGGAATTCCATCTCTGTCTACAGAAATGCTCATCTCCCTAAATGTGGCAGACATCAACGACAACCCGCCTGTCTTTCCCCACACCTCCTACTCTGTCTACATTCCTGAGAACAACCCCAGAGGTGCCTCCATCTTCTCCGTGACTGCACACGACCCTGACAGCCATGAGAATGCCCAGGTCACCTACTCCCTAGCTGAAGACACCGTCCAGGGGGGACCTCTATCCTCCTATATCTCCATCAACTCTGACACTGGCGTACTATATGCATTGCACTCTTTCGACTGTGAACAGTTCCGTGACCTGCAACTGAGAGTGATTGCAAGTGACAGTGGGGACCCACCGCTCAGCAGCAACGTGTCTCTGAGCATATTCGTGCTGGACCAGAACGACAACACACCTGAGATTCTGTACCCCGCCCTCCCCACCGACGGCTCCACGGGTGTAGAGCTGGCACCCCGCTCTGCAGAGCCCGGCTACCTGGTGACCAAGGTGGTGGCTGTGGACAGAGACTCGGGCCAGAACGCCTGGCTGTCCTACCGCCTCCTCAAGGCCAGCGAGCCGGGACTCTTCGCGGTGGGGCTGCACACGGGCGAGGTGCGCACAGCGCGGGCCCTGCTGGACAGAGACGCGCTCAAGCAGAGCCTGGTGGTGGCTGTCCAGGACCACGGCCAGCCCCCTCTCTCCGCCACAGTCACTCTCACAGTGGCTGTGGGTGACAGCCTCCCAGATGTCCTGGCCGACTTGGGCAGCCTGGAGGTCCCGCACGACTCTGACCCTTCAGGTCTGACATTGTACCTAGTGGTGGCGGTGGCCGCGGTCTCCTGCGTATTTCTTGCCTTTGTCATTGTGCTGCTGGCGCTCAGACTGCGGCGCTGGCAGAGATCGCACGTGCTGCAAGCTTCGGGAGGTGTACCAGCGGGCTTACCCGCCTCTCACTTTGTGGGTGTGGACGGAGTGCGGGCTTTCCTGCAGACCTATTCCCACGAGGTCTCGCTCACCGCGGACTCGCGGAGTCACGTGATCTTTCCGCAGCCCAACTA
Organism: Lagenorhynchus albirostris; assembly: GCF_949774975.1. Taxonomy (NCBI): domain Eukaryota; kingdom Metazoa; phylum Chordata; class Mammalia; order Artiodactyla; family Delphinidae; genus Lagenorhynchus; species Lagenorhynchus albirostris. The sequence continues at coordinate 117,766,899 of NC_083097.1, forward strand.
CGCGGACACGCTCATCAGCCAAGAGAGCTGTGAGAAAAGCGAGCCTCTTTTGATTCAGGAAGATTTTTGTAAAGAGCAAGACTCCCTTGTTCAGGTGAGGTTATTGCTTTTATTGTTCTTATTCGAACAGGAAAAATTAAAATTCTCTTTGATCAGTGCTTAGTTTTCTTAGTCTTTTGCAGTGAATCATAGTTTTGAGAAGGTTTTTCTTTTATATCAGTAGAGGTCTATTAAATCTTAGTTTTCTCGAATTTCACCAAAATAAATCGTAATAATGTATGCCCTGAATTTCCTTTACTCCTCTCCTCTTGGCAAGCTCTTTGTGCCTTGGGCTGCTTACATCTCACTTCTTAGTTGTTTTCTTTTCTTTTTTTTCTATCATGTGGCATATCTGAGATTTTTTTTTTTTTTTGCGGTATGCGGGCTTCTCACTGTTGTGGCCTCTCCCACTGCGGAGCCCAGGCTCCGGACGCGCAGGCTCAGCGGCCATGGCTCACGGGCCCAGCCGCTCCGCGGCATGTGGGATCCTCCTGGACCGGGGCACCAACCCGCGTCCCCTGCATCGGCAGGCGAACTCTCAACCACTGCGCCACCAGGGAAGCCCCTGAGATTATTTTTATACTGTGGAAAAAACTGAATCACAGCCTCTATTTAAAAAGATTAAGATCTGGGCTTCCCTGGTGGCGCAGTGGTTGGGGGTCCGCCTGCCTGCCGATACAGGGGACACGGGTTTCGTGCCCCGGTCCGGGAAGATCCCACATGCCGCGGAGCGGCTAGGCCCGTGAGCCATGGCCGCTGAGCCTGCGCGTCCGGAGCCTGTGCTCCGCAACGGGAGAGGCGACAACAGTGAGAGGCCCGCGTGCCGCAAAAAAAAAAAAGAAAGAAAGAAAAAGAAAGTGAGTTTTTAAATGTGGTAATTAGTGTCCACTTACAAGATACAGCTCTAAAATTAGAGGACTAGTGAATGGGAGAATGAAGGATTAATAGTATTCAAATAAGAATTTAAATGATTTAGCATATTAAACCCAGATAAAATAAAGCTTTTGTTATGTAGGAACCCTATTCAAATATTTAAGGAAAGAAGGGTTGTCTTTTTTTTTTTTTTGCGGTACGTGGACCTCTCACTGTTGTGGCCTCTCCCGTTGCGGAGCACAGGCTCCGGATGCGCAGACTCAGCGGCCATGGCTCAGGGGCCCAGCTGCTCCGCGGCATGTGGGATCTTCCCGGACCGGGGCACGAACCCGTGTCCCCTGCATCGGCAGGCAGGCGGACTCCCAACCACTGCGCCACCAGGGAAGCCCAAGGGTTGTCATTTAAAAGAATGATTAATCTAAATCATCATGGCCCAAAGGTGTGAATGAAACTATGGCTTGGTGAGTAGAAAACAGCAAAGTTTCCAGTTAAGTTGTTCTAACAAAATGGACTTCCTAGGAGGTAGGAGATTCTATTATTGATGCTTTTCCAAAGGACGTTGATTGTCCTGGGATTAATGGCATACAGGAGGTAATATTGATATAATTTGGTGAGTTGTTGAACTTCATGATAGCCAAGGTATTTTCCAATCCTGAGCTTAGGATTCTAATATTTGATAACACAATGGATTTGCCATTTGTGCATCTAAATTTGGTATGCACGTGTAAAGTAGACAATTCAGAATATATCTTGAAAATGAGTGAGAACTTCCTTTGTAATCTGAAATTGTCAGTGTTTATAAAGAAAGATAATACTGAGTTGATATCTTTAAGTTAGCTGCTAAAGGATAATTAATGCATGTTTTTCTAGATCGATATTTACTTTCAGCGATTATTGTAGAATTATTTATTTCAAGATTCCAGGTGTATATGACTAACCAAGAGATTCCAGTCATACACATTTCAAATATAATTTGTTTGGACATTTGTGATATAATTCTTTAATGGTTTAATCAGAATTTAATAGAATTCAGGTTTTAAAGAACTTGAATCTTGGATATTGGTCGTGGGAGTCAGATGGTCTTTAATATTAAGATTTGTTTCACACACTGTGAGAGTGTAAATGTTATTTAGTATACTACGAATTTTGGATGATTTAAACTAATCTTGTACCTCCATTGTTAAAAACAAAACTCACTAACCGTTTCATGGTTGGTAGACTGGTTTATTTTATTTCCTTATCTGCTGAGTAACTGGGATACTAGGTAGTTTACTTTATTCTCTTATCTGAATTACCCGTGAACATTTCATTTAAACAAATAAAATATTTCACTGACAGAAAAACTGTTAGATTCTACTCTCACAATAGTCATTCATTCACGTGGACTGAACAAGTGTTAAATCCTGGCAATCATGGACTTTGCTAAGTTGTGGCTGAGGCTCTTTGACTTACATACTATAGATCATTATTAAAAAGATAGGCAATCTGAGATTTTGAGCATATAGTGATTTGGAAGCACCAGGAAAAAAATCTACCAAATTATTGGGCTATTTTATCACTTGTGAAAACCACCCATTCTGATCAAGTGATGTCAAAGGGGAAGAAGTAAAATCTCAGAGAGAATCATTGGAAGAATCCTACATCTTTGCCTGGGAATGAAAACCTAAACAGAACTCCAAACAAATGGTTCTTCAGGGAAAAAAATGTCCCATAAAGAAAGGAGAGGAGGTAAATAACTCACTGTCTGGGAAGATGAATAGACTTTTCATAGAATTTTTTTATGTAAGTAAACAAATGAAGGTCAAGATTCTTCCCAATAACTCAATCAATAATAACATACTCCCTTTGAAAATACATTATTTCAATTTTATACAGTAGTTTTATGTTATATTTAAACACCTCTTGGTGGTTGAGTAGAAATTTTTAATATTTAATTTTATGTTGTAAAGTGACTTTAAAAACTTGATTGTGTCCTTTATCTAGATCTTATTTATTTAGCTCCAAAGAAGGTACCCAGAAGTATTGTTAATCGAGACTTTTTAAAAACAGAATAAGAGACAAATGTGAGATTACGCTATGAATTTTGAAGTATCAAGAAGAAAAAAAATTATGACATTGGGAGCCATAATATATGGACATGAAAGTTTTGTTTGAAAATATCTGCAAGTACTTATGATCTTTAATGACCATATACTTTGCTTACATCAACAAGAAATTCAAGATTTCTACTAAACTAATAGTTTTAAACTCCTGATTATGTAATTAATCTACAATACTCATATTGGTTCCTTTGAACAACAAAAAAGTTCTTTTATCTACTAGGTGAAAGCAAATATGATGTGAATTATTTTGATAGATTGAAACAGCATTTCATTCAAAGTATTTCCTGTATTTTGACGTAAGGCCATCAGAGAGCAGAAATAGATTACTTAGTTAGGAACTTCTCACCAACTGAGCTAAGCTTTTACAGTGTCACTTCTAGTTCTCCCTTCTGGTGCTACTAGCTACTCCCCAGGGCTGAAAATAATTTACAAAGCAAGGTGATTTCTTGCCAGGTCTTCATTTCAGAACAGGTCTCTCTCTTCTGCAACTATGTGGAAAGAATTTGTTTTATTTCTGCCAGCTGAGAGTAACCTCAGATCCATCAACAATTGAGTTTTACTTCGTTAACATCAGTGGAGCAGTGAGTACCTCTAAGGATCCTCTCCGGACAGTCCTGCATCTATCCTCAAAGGCTGTAAACAGAGACCCATCTTTTTTCAATTATAGGGTAGGGTGATTATTTAAATTGCATAATGAAAAGAAACAGTGAAGCCAACACTCATTTCCTTATGAATCCACAGCCAGTAGAATCTGCAAATTTATGCCTTCTGTATAAAATGAGTTGCTTCTGTAGCTGATTGGAGCTGCTTGGCTTCTCATCTCATCTCTAATGGCACTTTTTGAGCATAAAGCATCAGCCAAGGCCAACAATGATTCCCTTTTTTCTTCTTAGGAGACTGGGAATGCGGATATTTGTATTCCTACATTGGTTCTACCATTATATAGTCAAGGATAAAGCAATTCCCTCTCATTTTTAAAATCATTAAAATGAAGGTATTGGACTAAACAATCTCTAAGATTCCATTCAATGAAAAATGTTATTAAATTATCTCTCTATATGTTAATGAAAAAATGGACTCTCTGCCTTCCATGGTGGTGTCTAGAACATAGTATATGTTCAATATTATTGAATTAACTTAAATGTATATGCTGATATAAACATTTTCTACATAACATCTTTCTTATGTATACACACCTTTTAAAAATAAATCATACTTTTTTTATCTGCAATGACTGATTTTTATCTATGTGCAATAAGGTGTGAGGCAATGTCTAAGAATCATTTCAAAATTGCAATGCAGAGCAGAGAGTTAAAAATCTGGGATTAATAAACATCCATCCATGAACATTGTTGCATTAATGCACAGTTGCTTAAAATTTAATTTTAAATGATATCAGAGTTGTATGAATTGAAGAAATATAAATGGGAGAATTTTGAAGGATAAAACAACTTTCTGAAAAATCAGTTATTTTGCTTCAATATGGTGCAGTAACTCAGTAAGGACTCTGAGCGCCGCTGTTCACCAGCCAGGGGAAAAATGGTTCAAAAGATCCGCCAGAACCACTGAGCTTTTACAGCACAAAGAAACGCCAGACTGAGACAAATTCTCTTCCAAGCTGCACTAAACTCAGGCCTCTATACCACTGGATTCTGGGCTCCTTTTCTGAATACAGAGGGCTCCACGCAGACATACTGGCATCCAGAAACACAACAGGAGATAGGCCAGTGTCTAAAGATGAGCAGAACAAGAATGGCGGCTCGGGAGAGGGGCGGGGACTACAGAGGATTCATCCTGCTCTCCATTCTCCTGGGGACCCAGAGGGAAGTTTCGGCAGGACGTATTCTCTACTCCATTCCGGAGGAGACAGACACAGGGTCTTTTGTGGGTAATATCGCCAAGGATCTGGGGTTGGAGCCCTGGGAGCTGGCGGAGCGGGGCGTCCGCATCGTCTCCAGAGGTAGGACGCAGCTCTTTGCTCTGAATCCGCGAAGCGGCAGCTTGGTCACCGCGGGCAGGATAGACCGGGAGGAGCTCTGCGCGCAGAGCGTGCGGTGTCTGGTGAACTTTAACATTCTGATGGAAGATAAAATGAATCTTTACCCTATAGAAGTGGAAATAATGGATGTTAATGACAACACTCCTAAATTCCTGACGGAAGAAATGAATGTGAAAATAATGGAGAATACAGCTCCTGGGGTGCGATTTCCGTTAAATGAGGCTAGGGATCCGGATGTGGGCACGAACTCTCTCCAGAGCTACCATCTCAACCCCAATCGCCACTTCTCCCTGGTTGTGCAAACTGGAGAGGATGGAACTAAATATCCGGAATTAGTGCTGGAGCGCGTGCTGGACCGGGAGGAAGTGACAGCTCACCACCTCCTCCTCACAGCCTCTGACGGCGGTGATCCACCCAGATCCGGAACCGCCCGTGTCCAAGTAACAGTGGTGGACGTGAATGATCATGCGCCAGTCTTCTCTTTGCCCCAGTACCAAGTAACTGTCCCTGAGAATGTGCCAGTGGGCACAAGACTACTCACGGTAAATGCTATCGACCTGGATGAGGGAGTCAATGGGGAAGTGACATACTCTTTTAGGAAAATAACACCAAAAATTCTACAGATATTCCAGCTGAACTCCCACACAGGAGAATTATCAACTTTAGATGGCCTAGATTATGAAGAATCTGGCTACTATGAAATGGAAGTTCAAGCTCAGGATGGTGCTGGTAGCATGACAAGGGCTAAAGTACTGATCACAATTTTAGATGTGAATGACAATGCCCCGGAAATGACTGTAACATCTGTAAGCAGCTCAGTCCCTGAAAACACTCCTCCTGGAACAGTAATTGCTCTTTTCTACCTTCAAGACCGAGATTCTGGGAAAAATGGTCAGGTGACCTGCACTGTTTCAGAAAATCTGCCTTTTAAATTAGAAAGATCAATAGACAATTATTATAGATTGGTGACAGCAGAAAACCTAGACCGGGAAAAATTTTCTGTATATAACATCACACTGAAAGCCACAGATGGTGGAAGCCCGCCCTTGTCAACGGAAACTCACATATCCATGAATGTGGCAGACACCAACGACAACCCACCTGCCTTCCCCCACTCCTCCTACTCCGTCTTTGTGCCTGAGAACAACCCCAGAGGCACCTCCATCTTCTCTGTGACTGCATGTGACCCTGACAGCCACGAGAACGCCCGTGTCACATACTCCGTATCTGAAGATACTCTCCAGGGGCCATCTGTATCCTCCTATGTTTCCATCAACTCCAATACTGGAGTCCTGTATGCATTGCGCTCCTTCGACTATGAGCAGTTCCGTGACCTGCAATTGAGAGTGACTGCAAGTGACAGCGGGGACCCCCCGCTCAGCAGCAACGTGTCACTGGACATATTCGTGCTGGACCAGAACGACAACACACCTGAGATCCTGTACCCCGCCCTCCCCACCGACGGTTCCACGGGTGTGGAGCTGGCACCCCGCTCCGCAGAGCCTGGCTACCTGGTGACCAAGGTGGTGGCTGTGGACAGAGACTCGGGCCAGAACGCCTGGCTGTCCTACCGCCTGCTCAAGGCCAGCGATCCAGGACTCTTCGCAGTGGGGCTGCACACGGGCGAGGTGCGCACAGCGCGGGCCCTGCTGGACAGAGACGCGCTCAAGCAGACCCTGGTAGTGGCGGTCCAGGACCACGGCCAGCCCCCTCTCTCCGCCACAGTCACACTCACGGTGGCTGTGGCTGACAGTATCCCAGATGTGCTGGCAGACCTGGGGAGTCTCGAGCGCTCCGACGACTCTGGCGACTCCGTCCTCACGCTGTACCTGGTGATGGCCGTGGCCGCGGTGTCCTGCGTCTTCCTCGCCTTTGTCGTCGTTCTACTGGCGCTCAGGCTGAGGCGCTGGCACACGTCGCGCCTGCTCCAGGCTTCAGGAGGCGGGTTGCCGGGCGTGCCCGCCTCTCACTTTGTGGGTGTGGACGGGGTGCGGGCTTTCCTGCAGACCTATTCCCACGAGGTCTCGCTCACCGCGGACTCGCGGGGGAGTCACGTGATCTTCCCGCAGCCCAACTACGCTGACACGCTCATCAGCCAGGAGAGCTGTGAGAATAAGGATCCCTTGTTAACATCCATAGATTTTCATGAATGTAAGGATAAAGCCCAAGGTATTCAGGTGAGTTCAGTCATTCATTTATCTTTATATTCTTTGAAGAAGTATATTTTGTGTAAATTTCTTTATTGTTTTGCGAAATAAGTGATTTGAAGATGGGTAAAAAAACCCTTTTAAGTGGTAAAGCAAGATTAATCGTTTATTTCGGAGGTGATTCTTTAACATGGAATGCTTATTGACATAGGTTTTGGCATCATATTTATAGTGAAAGCATATGGACAAGATTGTGAATAAGTGGATAATCGCATTTTTATACCTTCTACTTATGTTCCACATGGTGTTCTTAATTCATGTATTTTATAAATGAGAATGAATTGTTAAGTCTTTCTCATTGCATGAGGTTCTTAAGAAAGTACACTTCTGTTTTCTCAGGACTCTCTTTAGATCAGATCTATAAAAGGCTCTTGAAAAATTTTTCTGTGCCTTGCTTCTGCTTCCATGTAACTCCCCCTGGTGACCTTGAAAACCTCCATGGCTTTTGACCTATTTAAACCACAATTGTCTGTTAAAGTCAGGTCCTGGTAGAAGGTTAGATGGATGCCTAAAGAATGAAATGTGTGTGTGTCAGGCTTCACTGAGATCTTTATCAATGACAGGCATGGAGTCTAATACTACACTAAAGGTCATTGTCCAAAACCAATAAAATGTGACATCAAATAAAATGCCATTCAAGTGTCATAAGTAACATTTGTGAAATAGGCCATTGCATGTTTTTACCCCAAATTCTAATGTGCTGTGTTAGTGATGCATTCATTCAAAGTGTGTATGTGGGCTCTATAAGTGGGAGATTTCGGATGCTGGCTTTATGAAACAACCATCTCATACACTCAAGTCCTAGACCAGTAGTGAATTTTACTTATTGGGTCTGCTGAAAAATTCAGTTAGAAGTAATCTAGTCTGCAATTAACTACTTCTATACTTGTTATACAACATTTTAGTATAACTCAGTACATCAGTTGATTAGTATCAGGAAGTAGTTGATGACAAGGTAATCTTGTTTACTGGGACCTTTTGAGTATTAGGTAAGAGCACATTTTTCCTAGCATAATGTTGTGTTATGTGGTGTTTTGCATATAAAGGTCTGTGCAGTCCTGTGGGAGTATATTTCATACATTCTGAAGTGTTCAGATGTACAATCACTTGGGGGAGAGGATAATGTTACTGACACTCTATGAGGCAGAAATGTGGCTATCAGGTATTTTGAAAAAGAACCCCCCCAACCAAATTTATTAGATGATTAAAAATATTTTTAAACAAAGGGGAGAAATCGTCACTAAATTCAGTGAGCTATTGCAAATAAACTTTCTAGGGACTATTTCCTTCAACCGTCATTACGGGATGTGATAAGTACAGAAGTGGGAACAAGTGCCTCAGTACATAGACCATGCTTAGTGAGTTTGTGTTGCAAAGCAAAATATATTATTCCCCTGTAGTTTTGGAAATTTATGTTGCATTTTGTACCCAGGAAAATAATCGTGCAATGGGAAGGAGAGGGATAGGCTCTTTTCTAAAAGGCTGCATCATTTCTTTAAGTGAGATATTGGAAGTTAAAATCAAGAAATGTTACTATAAAGAAATCACTGAAACTATTTTGGAAGAAGAGAGGTAAGTATAAATTGTGCACTTTTAGGGCTTGCTTGGTGGCACAGTGGTTGAGAGTCCGCCTGCCGATGCAGGGGACACGGGTTCGTGCCGCCGAGCGGCTGGGCCCGTGAGACATGGCCGCTGAGCCTGCGCGTCCGGAGCCTGTGCTCAAAAAAAAATTGTGCCCTTTTAAAAGGCAATTTCAGCATTACTGTTGCTCTCTGGAAAAATTGAATTAGGTACCACAACAGTAAGGGAAAAGGCTACGAGGGAAAAAAAGATAAAACCTTATCCAGTATATTGCTAATTAATAAGCATTCACAATTACTATGCTCTGAGATCGTTTAGGCCAAGTCTGTGTTATAGTTATCCTTCTATTACTAGTGCGGATTTGAAAGTCGGGGAATAATTATGTCAGTATATAGATGTTTATATATCAAACCTACCTGATTTACCTAAAAACCTGGAAAGTTGGGATAATGACGTTTCTAATAGTACAAATTAAACGTTATTAAATATACGGACATCTAAAAAAGGTTTTTCAGCTGGGCACAACGGTTATAATTACTTTAGCTGTTTAAACTTAAGCAGCGGGGGCTGCAGTTTCCTAGTGCGGACTCTGGGCGCCGCTGTTGGCCAAAGTGGAGAGCTTGGTGCTGGCGACCTCCTCGCGCAGACGCAGCGCACTTTCCTAGCTCAGACTCGCTAGCCTTTCCACCGCTTCCTCCTCTGGAGAAGAAGAAACCCTGCCTGACCCCCCAACGCCGGAATAAAGCTGTTCGGAGCTCCGGACAACTGCGGCACAGAGATTGTTTGTAATCCGGCGTCTCCAAGCCGGTGAGCAAGCTGAGGGGAGCAAGAGGGATGGGGAGCGGAGCTGCGGAGAGGGGCTGGGCTGAGAGGCGGCCAGTGCTCTTTCCGTTCCTGCTGTCTTTGTTCTGCCTGGCGCTCTCTGAGCAGATCCGCTACAGGACTCCCGAGGAGATGCCAGAGGGCTCGGTGGTGGGGAACCTCGCCAAGGACCTGAGACTCAGTGTCCACGAGTTACCGACTCGAAAACTGCGGGTCAGTTCGGAGAAGCCTTACTTCACTGTGAGCTCAGAGAGCGGGGAGTTACTTGTTAGCAGCAGGCTAGACCGGGAGCAGATATGCGGGAAGAAGCCGGCTTGTGCTCTAGAATTTGAGGCTGTTGCTGAAAATCCATTGAACTTTTATCACGTGAGTGTGGAGATCGAGGATGTTAATGACCACACACCAAAATTCATGCAAAATTCCTTTGAGCTACAAATAAGTGAGTCCACAAAGCCTGGGGCACGATTTATTTTAGGATCTGCCCATGATGCAGATATTGGTACCAACTCACTACAGAATTACCAGCTCAGTCCTGATGATCATTTCTCACTTGTGATTAAAGAGAAATTAGATGGCAGTAAATACCCTGAGCTGGTACTGAAGACACCTTTAGACAGGGAAGAGCAGACGTCCTACCACTTGACATTGATGGCCTTGGATTTCGGGGATCCACCCCTAAGCAGTACTGCACAGATACAAGTCCTAGTGACTGATGCCAACGATAACCCTCCAGTATTCAGCCAAGAACTATACAGGGTGGAGCTTCCAGAAAACGTGCTCCCAGGCACCACTGTGCTTCGAGTTATGGCCACCGACCAAGATGAGGGTGTCAATGCCGAGATCACCTTCTCTTTCACTGAAGCAGGCCAGATTACCCAGTTTGACCTGAATTCTAATACTGGGGAAATTACTCTTCTAAATGCATTAGATTTTGAGGAAGTCAAAGAATATTCCATAGTTTTGGAAGCAAAGGATGGTGGAGGAATGATTGCCCAGTGTACCGTGGAGATAGAAGTCCTAGACATAAATGACAATGTCCCAGAAGTGATATTCCAGTCTCTACCAGATCTTATTATGGAGGACACCAAGCTGGGAACACACATTGCTTTGCTCAAAATCCGTGACAAGGATTCCGGACACAATGGAGAAGTTATTTGTAAATTAGAAGGTGATGTTCCATTTAAAATACTCAATACTTCAAGAAACACGTATAAATTAGTGACAGATGGAGTTCTAGACCGCGAGCAGACCCCTGAGTATAACATCACCATCACAGCCACTGACAGAGGCAAGCCACCCCTCTCCTCCAGCTCAAGCATCACCCTGCACATCGGTGATGTAAACGACAACATGCCAGTTTTCGAACGGGCTTCCTACGTGGTCCACGTAGCAGAGAACAGCCCTCCTGGCACCTCCATCACTCAAGTCCGCGCGCTGGATCCTGACCTGGGGCTCAATGGCCACGTCTCCTATTCCATCGTGGCCAGCGACCTGGAGCCGCGCGCGCTGTCGTCCTACGTGTCCGTGAGCGCACAGAGCGGCGTGGTGTTCGCGCAGCGCGCCTTCGACCACGAGCAGCTGCGCGCCTTCGAGCTGACGCTGCAGGCCCGCGACCACGGCTCGCCCGCGCTCAGCGCCAACGTGAGCCTGCGCGTGCTGGTGGGCGACCGCAACGACAACGCGCCCAGGGTGCTGTACCCGGCGCTGGGGCCCGACGGCTCGGCGCTCTTCGACACGGTGCCGCGCGCCGCGCAGCCCGGCTACCTGGTCACCAAGGTGGTGGCGGTGGACGCCGACTCTGGACACAACGCCTGGCTGTCCTACCACGTGCTGCAGGCCAGCGAGCCCGGACTTTTCAGCGTGGGGCTGCGCACGGGCGAGGTGCGCACTGCGCGGGCCCTGGGCGACAGGGACGCGGCCCGCCAGCGCCTGCTGGTTGCTGTGCGCGACGGGGGACAGCCGCCCCTCTCGGCCACCGCCACGCTGCTCCTGGTTTTCGCGGACAGCCTGCAGGAGGCGCTGCCGGACCTCAGTGACCACTCTGAGCCCACTGACCCCCAAGCTGAGCTGCAGTTTTACTTGGTGGTGGCCTTGGCCTTGATCTCGGTGCTCTTCCTCCTGGCAGTGATTCTGGCGGTCGCCCTACACCTTCGACGCTCCTCCAGCCCCGCTGCCTGGGGCTGCTTTCAGCCTGGTGTCTGTGTCAAGTCTGGCCCCGTGGTTCCCCCCAACTACAGTGAAGGAACTTTACCTTATTCCTACAATCTGTGCGTTGCCCATACTGGAAAGACAGAGTTTAATTTTCTAAAATGTAATGAGCAGTTGAGTTCAGGACAAGACATACTTTGCGGTGATTCATCTGGGGCCTTATTTCCACTTTGTAATTCCACTGAGTCAACCTCCCATCAGGTGAGTTTCCTGTAAGTATAACCTGCTTCTTATGGTCTAGACAGTTCTCCATATTCACAAGAAAATACAGGCGTATCTCTGTTTTATTTCGTTTTGCTTTATTGCGCTTCGCAGATACTGAGTCTTTGTTTTTTCATTGTTGTTGTTGTTGTTTTGCACGTTGAAGGTTTGTGGCAAGCCTGGGTCAAGCAACTCTATTGACACCATTTGTCCAACAACATTTGCTTACTTCATGTCTTTGTGTCACAGTTTGTGTCACAGTATTTTAAATCTTAAAATATTTCAAACTTTATCATTATAGTTGTCATGGCGATCTATAATCAGTGATCTTTGATATTACTATTGCAAAAAGATTATGTTTGGCTCATTGAAGGCTCCAATGATGGTTAGCATTTTTAAGCAATAAAGTATTTTAAATTAAGGTATGTACATTTTTTTAGATATAATGCTATTGCACACTTAAAACATAACTTTTATATGCACTGGGAAACCAAAAAATTTCTGTGACCTGCTTTATTGTGCTATTCCCTTTATTGTAGTGGTCTGGAACCAAACTCAAGATATTACCAATGTGTGCCTATATACAATTTTTCGATCCAAACATTGTCTTAAGAGTGTAGTAGCCAGTCTAAAAGCTGTCATACCATTCTTCAAGGGAGGTTGAATTCGGAGCAATTATGTGTCTTTCAGTGGTGTCTTACCAGGCTCAGATTTACAAAGCAGTCAAGTTGTGGTTTTATCTACAAGGGAAACATTAGGCAATGTTATAGGGTCTCCCATAAAACTACTGAGATTTTTCTCTAAATTTTTCTTCCACAGCTTAATATATTGTGATTTTTTTCAGCTTGGATATACTGTAAATGTAAATGTAGGCAGTCATATAAATAAACCTTTAAAGAAAAAATATAAGCTAAAATTATGTAGTTTTCTTAATTGATTTAACTATAATGGTTTCCATATTAATCTAATATTGTTTCCTATATTTACTTCTCTTTTGTTTCAAAAACTCCTAGAATAACGTCTCTTAACCTGTATTTTTATGTAGATGGGCCTACTGTAATTGTATTCATTGTGCTCTGTGTGTGTGTGTGTGTGTGTGTGTGTAAAATCATTTTATTTATCAGTAGATTCATTATGTTCACCAGAAGATAAAAGCATGTTCTCCTTACTTGCAGCATAGGTTTTTCAGGATTAATCTGTATTGATGCTCATTCTATAGGCTTCCTCTATCAAAGAAAACACAATGTTTTGGCCTCTGTTATTCCTGTCACACACACTTCTCCTATGTAATTTTTGAAATATCTTTTTTTTTGTAGCCCTAAACTAATATAGCTAGAGGTCTTCTAGTCATTCTACTATCTCTAGGAGAAAAATAGCATGTTGAATTCTTCAAATTTTAGACAAGACTGACAGTCTTATGTGCATACAAGTACATACACAAGATGATAATACATTGTATCGGGCCTTTGCTAGATTTCCCTTAGCAACTGCTTCAGTTAATGGCCACTGTACAAACTGCTGAAGAAAAGAGACATTTATTCTTGCACTGGCACTTTTTGACTCCTTAGTGATAATTTTGTGGTTCTTTTGATCAAAGTGCTAGTTAAGGTAAAATTACCTTTAGATTATATGTATACCTTTAAAAGTTAACTAAGTCGGCTTTAAAATGTAATCATCTCTCACTGGCAGAAGAATAGGATGGAAACTTGCTTTTCATTGTATATTCATTTGTATCTTTCAAGTATTTTCTATTCAAATAGAAAATATATAAAATTTAAATAATCTCTGATAAAACTTCAAAGTAAAAGCACATATCCTAGTAAAACATCACAAAATTAATTTGAAAACATTATTATTAATGTGTAATTAAAATGCCATTTTAAAAAGAATATTAAAAGGCAACAACTCTACAGGAAGCTTACTATAAATATTAATTGTTTTAAACCAAATAAAACAACTTCTGGGTCAGTCATCTCCAATAGGTGTATTTTAGTCTAAAAATGAATTAATTTCCAGTGATAACTATAGTTCTTATTTGATAATAGATATTGAAGATATTAACAATAAAGCTTAGAGCATAATAAGAAATAAAATTTTATTTTTAACAGAGTAAATATATTCCAGAAATTTGAGTAATTTAATATGACACTAACCCCAAAATCTGATCATTTAATAATACTTTGTAAGACTTTAACCATACTTCATCCCACACTTCTTGGCAATTACTTTTAAAATATGAATTCAGAGATAAATTATTCCAAACTATAAAAAGCAAGTAGTAACTTTTTCCTAAGTAATCTAGCATGCAATATTACAAATCTGAGTGCAGTAACTGCCTAGGACTCTAAGCGCCGCTGTTCACCTACTTGGAGATAAATGCAACCAAAAACCGTCCGGATACTCTGGGCTCCCACCTCACAAAGACCCGCAGATCTCACAAACCAACTGCAGGACTGCAGCAAAATTCCGCCCCTAAATTTGGGAAACTCCAGCTTTCCATAAGATGATCTGCAAAGCAGCAACAAGGTAAAGAAGACATATATGCCCAGTGAAGATTCTGAGTGGATTCCTTAGTGAAAGAACAATGGCCACTCCAAAGAATTACCGAGGACGCGGCGATCTGGTACTGCTGTGCGCGCTCCTGGGCACGCTAGGGGAGATCGGGAGAGGACAGATCCACTACTCCGTGCCTGAAGAGAGCGACAAAGGATACTTCGTGGGGAACATCTCCAAGGACCTGGGGCTGGAGTCACAAGAGCTGGCGCAGCACGGAGTCCACATCGTCTCCAGAGGTAGGAGGCAGCTCTTTGCTTTGAACCCGGGAAGCGGCAGCTTAGTCACCGCGGGCAGGATAGACCGGGAGGAGCTCTGCGCTCAGAGCGCGCGGTGTCTTGTAAATATTAACATCCTGGTTGAGGATAAAGGGAAACTTTGGGGAATAGAAATAGAAATCACTGATATCAACGATAATAATCCGAAGTTCCAGGTCGACAATGTGGAAGTAAAAATTAACGAAATTGCTTTGCCCGGAACACGTTATCCACTCCCAGGGGCTGTTGACCCCGATGTGGGCTTGAATTCCCTGCAGAGCTATCAGCTCAGCCCCAATCACCACTTCTCCCTGGACGTGCAAACTAGAGACGACGGAACTATAAGCCCAGAGCTGGTGCTGGAGAGCGCCCTGGACCGCGAGGAGGAGGCTGCTCACCGTCTGGTCCTCGTCGCCTCCGATGGAGGCGAACCGCGTCGCTCCAGCACAGTGCACATCCGAGTGACAGTGTTGGATACAAACGACAATGCCCCGGTTTTTGCTCAACCGATTTACCGAGTGAAAGTCCCAGAGAACGTGCCCCCGGGCACCCGGCTGCTTACTGTAAGCGCTAGCGACCCGGATGAGGGAACCAACGGAGAAGTGGCTTATAAATTCTGGAAAATTAGTGAAAAACAATCTCCGTTATTCCAGCTTAATGAAAATACTGGCGAAATATCAACAGCAAAGAGTTTAGATTATGAAGAATGTGCATTTTATGACATGGAAATACAGGCTGAAGATGTGGGGGCACTTCTGGGACGGACCAAAGTGCTCATTTCAGTGGAAGATGTCAATGACAATAGACCCGAAGTGACCATTACATCTTTGTTTAGCCCAGTCTTGGAAAATACTCTTCCTGGGACAGTAATTGCCTTCTTGAATGTGCATGACCGAGACTCTGGGAAGAATGGTCAAGTTGTCTGTTACACACGTGATAACTTACCTTTTCAATTAGAAAAATCAATAGATAATTATTATAGATTGGTGATATGGGAATATTTGGACCGAGAAAAGATCTCTATGTATAATATAACAGTGATGGCCTCAGATCTAGGAACCCCACCTCTATCTACTGAAATTCATGTTGCCGTGCACGTGGCAGACACCAACGACAATCCACCCATTTTCCCTCATGCCTCCTACTCAGCCGATATCCCGGAGAACAACCCCAGAGGCGCCTCCATCTTCTCTGTGACGGCCCATGACCCTGACAGTGGCAACAATGCCCAGGTCACTTACTCTCTGACAAAAGACACCATCATGGCGACGCCTCTCTCGTCTTATGTCTCCATCAACTCTGACACTGGCGTCCTATATGCGCTGCGCTCCTTTGACTATGAGCAGATCCAAGACTTGCAGCTACTGGTGACAGCCAGTGACAGTGGGGACCCTCCACTCAGCAGCAACGTGTCACTGAGCCTGTTCATCCTGGACCAGAACGACAACACACCTGAGATCCTGTACCCCGCCCTCCCCACCGACGGTTCCACGGGTGTGGAGCTGGCACCCCGCTCTGCAGAGCCCGGCTACCTGGTGACCAAGGTGGTGGCTGTGGACAGAGACTCAGGCCAGAACGCCTGGCTGTCCTACCGCCTGCTCAAGGCCAGCGAGCCGGGACTCTTCGCGGTGGGGCTGCACACGGGCGAGTTGCGCACAGCGCGGGCCCTGCTGGACAGAGACGCGCTCAAGCAGAGCCTGGTGGTGGCGGTCCAGGACCACGGCCAGCCCCCTCTCTCGGCCACCGTCACACTCACCGTGGCAGTGGCCAGCAGCATCCCAGAAGTCCTTGCCGACCTGGGTAGTATCAGGACCCCCACCAGCTCTGATGATTCAGACCTCACACTGTACTTGGTGGTGGCAGTGGCCGTTGTTTCCTGCATCTTCCTCGCCTTTGTCATTGTGCTGCTGGCTCTCAGACTGTGGCGGTGGCACAAGTCGAGTCTTCTCCAGGCTTCGGGCGTCGGGTTGGCAGGCCTGCCAGCCTCAGGCTTTGTGGGCATGGAGGGAGTACAGGCTTTCCTGAAGACCTATTCCCATGAGGTCTCCCTTACGTCTGATTCGCGGGGGAGTCACATGATCTTCCCGCATCCCAACTATGCGGACACGCTCATCAGCCAGGAGAGCTGTGAGAAAAAGGATTCCTTGTTAACATCCAGAGATTTTCATGAATGTAGGGATGAAGCTGCTTCTGTTCAGGTGAGTTCAGTTCTTTGTTTACGTTTATTTCTTAGAGGAATTATATTTTTTATACATTTAAGTTGTGTTTTGAAACATGCATTGTGAAGAAAGTTTAAAAATAATTTTTGAGGTGTACCACAAAGTTCTGGGTTTGTGTTAGTGATACCATAAAATTGAGTTCTAATCAACATAATTGTTTTATCTGCTTTCCAAAGGCTTAGACAAGATTGTTTAAATATGAACTCTTGACCTCTTAAAGCCTTCCATATTTTACCACAATTATCACTTATTCACTTAAGAAATAGTTACCCAATCACATATGGTCAGTTCGTTTTATATATAGGAATATATGTGTGTGTGTATATATACACACATATATATGTATACATATAAGTTAAAACTTACAAAACATTACTGAGGCTTCTAAACCCTTGTATTAGCTTAGTAAAAGTAAAATACATCTCAGAATTTTTAGGATTCTTAGGATTGCAAAGAATCCTAAGAATTCTTCGCTAAAACTAAAACTAGGCTCTTGAAATTTTCTTCACTTTAAACCTCTTTTCTGAGCCCTGCATCTGGATCACTACCGTTCAAAGCTTTAATACTTCTTATATTTCAAAACAAACATATTTTAAAGGGTGGTGGTAGATGAGACTGGTCCCTAACACACACACCACTGTTTTTGTGTGTCAGTGGTCACCCAGGACTCATACCAATGGAGACATAGAATCTGAAGCCTAAAATGGTCATTGCCCCCTGCCCCCATCAAATTTGCAATAACATGTCATTTTAAATTGTTGAAAATGACTTTTGTAAAATACAGAAGAACGCGTTTCATTAGAATTCCAATGAGCTGTTTTGATTGTACAGCCATGTGAAATGTGTTGTGTTCTCATGGTTCGAGTTCGAGAGTGTTGGTTTTAAGAACAGAAGTTACATGTACACAAATTCTAAACAAACCAATCAAAAATGATTCAATTAAAAATGATTAAAATTCAATTAAAAATGATTCCGTCTGGACTATATGACTTCCATATCCCTTGTTATAGCATTTAAATAAAACCTCTGATTTGTCATCAGATGAGAGTGGAAATCACAATGAATTATTCGTTAGTAATTAAAAGGACATTTCCCAGGGATTGTGCTATGTTCCTTCCAATTTTGCGTATACAATGGGTAGGAGTTAACTTCATATTTTCTGTAGTGTTTGGGTGTACAGTCACTTGAGGAGACAACTATTTTGTTGACACTTTGCAAATTTAAAAAGTGTGTGGAAAGTTGCCCCAATACTCTTGCTCAAAGCATTCACTAATTGCAAATTTTTTTAAACAAATGGAGTAAAATAATTAGAACAGGTGTCACTACATTCAGTGAATTTATGTAAATACATTTACCATGAGCTCAATTCCTCCAATTCTGAAGCCATTACTTTAGCATAACAGAAGTACATAGATAAGGAGCTAATGCATTCTATTAGAATATCCCTTTGTGACTTTGTATTGAAGGATAGACTAACATTTCAATACATTTTAAGGATGAATTTATATGTGATATTGGGTATGACATAAGCCAGTTAATTTTGAGATATGAAGTAGGAGGTACAGTTAATAATATCTTGGCTACATCATAGGGACAGTTTTTTTTAATGAATAATTCTTGAGATAGAAGAGTAAAAAGAAATTATTTTGTAAAGAGAGTGTTGAGATGATCAGAAGGAGATGTTTGAGGATTGGTACAAAATTACACAATTTTACAAAATGGTTTTCAACAGTATTGATTTCTCTAATATATGTGATATGAAATAGCATTGAGTATGTAGAAATGTTGGGGATAAACATAGGAATCAGTGAAAGAAGCTTAAAAATTTTTTATATATCACAGCTAATAAACAGAAGCGATTCGTGAAATTAGCAGACAATAAACTTTCTGAGGGCAAGACCTGTGTCTTATTCTTTGTTATATGTCCACTGACAAGGACAGTACTTAGCACAAAGCAAAAGTTCAATGTATGTTTGTAGAATGGTGAAATAAATGGACCAATATATGTAAGTTTGTATACAGGCCCAACATGATATTTCTAATAATTTGGAAACAAGAGAAAAGATACCTTAAGGAAGTCTTGATAATTTAAGGTATTAAATATATTAACATAAAAATATGGCATATTAAATTAGGCACACGGTTATAATTATTTTAGCTGTTTAAACTTAAGCAGCGGGGGCTGCAGTTTCCTAGTGCGGACTCTGGGCGCCGCTGTTGGCCAAAGTGGAGAGCTTGGTGCTGGCGACCTCCTCGCGCAGACGCAGCGCACTTTCCCATCTCAGACTCGCTAGCCTTTCCACCGCTTCCTCCTCTGGAGAAGAAACACTGCCTGACCCCCCACGCCGGAATAAAGCTGTTCGGAGCTCCGGACAACTGCGGCACAGAGATTGTTTGTAATCCGGCGTCTCCAAGCCGGTGAGCAAGCTGAGGGGAGCAAGAGGGATGGGGAGCGGAGCTGCGGAGAGGGGCTGGGCTGAGAGGCGGCCAGTGCTCTTTCCGTTCCTGCTGTCTTTGTTCTGCCTGGCGCTCTCTGAGCAGATCCGCTACAGGATTCCCGAGGAGATGCCAGAGGGCTCGGTGGTGGGGAACCTCGCCAAGGACCTGAGACTCAGTGTCCACGAGTTACCGACTCGAAAACTGCGGGTCAGTTCGGAGAAGCCTTACTTCACTGTGAGCTCAGAGAGCGGGGAGTTACTTGTTAGCAGCAGGCTAGACCGGGAGCAGATATGCGGGAAGAAGCCGGCTTGTGCTCTAGAATTTGAGGCTGTTGCTGAAAATCCATTGAACTTTTATCACGTGAGTGTGGAGATCGAGGATGTTAATGACCACACACCAAAATTCATGCAAAATTCCTTTGAGCTACAAATAAGTGAGTCTACGCTGCCAGGCACGCGATTTATATTAGAAGTCGCGGAAGATGCAGATATTGGCTTGAACTCTCTGCAGACTTATAAACTCTCTCTTAGCCCTAGTTTCTCGTTGATAAATAAGGAGAAACAAGATGGTAGTAAATACCCGGAACTGGTATTGGAGAAACCCTTAGATCGGGAACAACAGGGTTATCATCGTTTAGTCTTGACGGCCTCAGACCGTGGAGATCCACCCCTAAATGGCACTACTGAGCTCCGGATCCAGGTCACTGATGCCAATGATAACCCCCCGGTATTTAGCCAGGACGTATATCGAGTCAGCCTTGGAGAAAACGTGCCCCCAGGCACTACTGTCTTGCAGGTGTCAGCCACCGACCAGGACGAGGGCGTCAACTCAGAAATCACTTATTCCTTCTACAGGACCGGTCAAGTCTTCGGTCTGAACTCAAAGAATGGGGAAATTACAACTCTAAACACACTGGATTTTGAAGAAATCAAGGAATATTCTATCGTGGTGGAAGGGAGGGATGGCGGAGGACTGGTTGCACAATGTACAGTTGAAATTAACATTCAAGATGAAAATGACAATAGGCCAGATGTTACGTTTCATTCCCTAGTCGAAATGATTCTGGAAAACGCAGTGCCGGGAACGCTAATTGCTTTGATCAAAATACATGACAGAGATTCCGGGGAGAATGGGGAGGTTAATTGCCGATTAGAGGGTGAAGTACCTTTTCAGATAATCTCTTCGTCCAAAAATTCATACAAGTTGGTAACAGACGGGACCCTGGACCGAGAACAGACACCGGAGTACAATGTCACCATCACAGCCACCGACAAGGGCAAGCCGCCCCTTTCCACCAGCACAAGTGTCACCTTGCATATTACTGACGTCAACGACAACGCTCCTGTTTTCCACCAGACCTCCTACGTGGTCCACGTGGCCGAGAACAACCCGCCTGGAGCCTCCATCGCCCAAGTTAGCGCTTCAGATCCAGACTTGGGGCCCAACAGCCACATCTCCTACTCCATCGTGGCCAGCGACCTGGAGCCGCGCGCGCTGTCGTCCTACGTGTCCGTGAGCGCACAGAGCGGCGTGGTGTTCGCGCAGCGCGCCTTCGACCACGAGCAGCTGCGCGCCTTCGAGCTGACGCTGCAGGCCCGCGACCACGGCTCGCCCGCGCTCAGCACCAACGTGAGCCTGCGCGTGCTGGTGGGCGACCTCAACGACAACGCGCCCAGGGTGCTGTACCCGGCGCTGGGGCCCGACGGCTCGGCGCTCTTCGACACGGTGCCGCGCGCCGCGCAGCCCGGCTACCTGGTCACCAAGGTGGTGGCGGTGGACGCCGACTCTGGACACAACGCCTGGCTGTCCTACCACGTGCTGCAGGCCAGCGAGCCCGGACTCTTCAGCGTGGGGCTGCGCACGGGCGAGGTGCGCACTGCGCGGGCCCTGGGCGACAGGGACGCGGCCCGCCAGCGCCTGTTGGTTGCTGTGCGCGATGGGGGACAGCCGCCCCTCTCGGCCACCGCCACGCTGCTCC
The DNA here is from genome assembly GCF_949774975.1 of Lagenorhynchus albirostris. Taxonomy (NCBI): domain Eukaryota; kingdom Metazoa; phylum Chordata; class Mammalia; order Artiodactyla; family Delphinidae; genus Lagenorhynchus; species Lagenorhynchus albirostris. The sequence goes on from NC_083097.1 coordinate 117,788,377, forward strand.
TGGTTTTCGCGGACAGCCTGCAGGAGGCGCTGCCGGACCCCAGTGACCACTCTGAGCCCACTGACCCCCAAGCTGAGCTGCAGTTTTACTTGGTGGTGGCCTTGGCCTTGATCTCGGTGCTCTTCCTCCTGGCAGTGATTCTGGCGGTCGCCCTACACCTTCGACACTCCTCCAGCCCCGCTGCCTGGGGCTGCTTTCAGCCTGGTGTCTGTGTCAAGTCTGGCCCCGTGGTTCCCCCCAACTACAGTGAAGGAACTTTACCTTATTCCTACAATCTGTGCGTTGCCCATACTGGAAAGACAGAGTTTAATTTTCTAAAATGTAATGAGCATTTGAGTTCAGGACAAGACATACTTTGCGGTGATTCATCTGGGGCCTTATTTCCACTTTGTAATTCCAGTGAGTCAACCTCCCATCCTGAAACTCTAACAGCGGTGAGTTCCATTTAAGTGTCTACTCCTTTTCATCATCTTCACCATTTTGTTTATTCATATGAAAATATATTTTTAATCTTGTAGTTGTGTTAGGAATATTATAGCTCATCAGAAAGCTGTATATCCAATCATCATGGGGAATGGTGATTTGGGTAAGCATGTGACATAAAATAGAGTTATGTTACTCAGTTCGGAGTTACAAAGAAGAGAGAGTATGCTCTTTGCTTCGCCGCAAAATTCGTTTGCTGATTTCTTATCTTTTTTCTAAGCTAATGAAATTTACCGATTGATTTTTCTCATTCTTTAACATATTTTAATGTTTATTATATATAAGTAAACATCAAATTTAAAGTAGGTGATCAATTCATTCTTTAAAGCAAAAAGAGTACTACTAGGTATCTTCTTTCACTGATTTCATTGGTACAGTTTCCATCTCTTTCTTATATTTATTCCTCATGTCTAGTTCCTTAAGTCTACCTTTTTATGAGTCTTTGAAGTCCTTAAAATTTTAAGAAAAATTACTGTGTGTTGTGTGTGTGTGTGTAGAGAACGACTCAGTGAATTCATCAGAAAGTCGAAGTCATTATCTAAGTTCCTTCAAGTTTTCTTGAATACGAAATTCTCTTCTTCTTTATAGTTAACAGAAGGAGATACTCGGTAAAAGAAAAGGAAATGTTGTTGCCTCCATAACGTGCTGTCATTCCCAACCTATATTTTTTGAAGAAGAAAGGGGGGAAGTTCACTGGATTTGTTTTATTACTTGGAGCCCTAAACATTAGTGACTGGAGGTTTTCTCATCCTTCTTCTAACTGTAGGAGGGAAGGAGAATTCTGAATTTTCCATTTTAAAGGCAAAACCTACTAATTTCAAGAACATACAAAGATGCCGTTACATAAGTATTAGTCTTTTTGCTAGGAACTGCTTCAGTAAATAGTTTCTCTACAAATTGCTGAAAGAAATTTCTTATTGTGATACTTACTTTTTGTGGTAATAATTCATTCTACATCTTGTGTTCTTTTCCCCACATTATTACATAAGTTTAGATGACCCTTATAATATGAGGCTTATAATTAAATTAAAATTGCATAATTTCTTGATGGAAGAATTGAAATGGAAACTTACTTTTCAATGTATGTTCATCTGAATCTTCCAGATGCCATAGGCTGTGCATGCACTATGAGTTCACACAGAAAACTAAATATTAAAAAAATTGTGATAGCATAAAAGTTTAACAATCATAACTATGTAAAATTTAAAAACCCAATCCATTTAAAGTTTAGCAATATTAGGTGTTAAAATCTAGTACCATTGCCTAATTAAATTTTTGTGAAGAAAGTCTTAAGGAGACCTTACTCCAGGAATTTCACTATGAAAATGAATTAGGCTTATAAAATAGCTTCAAGGTGAATAATCCATATATTCATTCAATATGATTATGTACTATACATATATAAGCATACATATAAAATTAAGAAAAATATGAATGTATTTCCAAAGAGGATTGCACATTCTAATTACTTCAGAAAATAATGACCTATAGAAAGTATTTGAAACATTATAAAAAAGGAAATTTGAATAATTTACATATCTAGAGAGAGAGAACAGAATTCTAGCAAAAATAAGAGTTAAGTTTGTTTGATACCAAAGTGACATTTAATAGAATTTCATTCCACTTCATTTCCAACTAAAATATCCACAAATGGTAATTGAATTTGAAATATGAACGCACTACACAATTAGAGAAATCTAAAATCATTATCGTTAGAGAGTAGTGTTTTCTTTTTCAGTCATCTATAACAGAAGTACTGCATATCTCAGTACTTGAGTGGGTGGGTGTAGTAACGGCTTAGGACTCTGAGCGCCGCTGTTCACCAACTCTAAGAAAAGCTCAGTCAGCGCTCCGTCTGGATATTAGGATCTGCAACTACACAAAGCCGCTCGGATCCCACAAACCGACTCCGGGGCTGCAACATAACTCAGCCTCTTAGCCTGAGGCACTACGGGTTTCTCCTGAGGGAAAAGATCACCATAATCTGCAGGAGGAAAACAGAACCTAAGGAATCAGCGTTCACAGAAATTATTCTGAAAAAACTCTTTAGTGTAGCAACAATGGCCGCTCCAACGAATCGCCTGCACCACAGAAGACTGGTCCTGTTGTGCCTTTTCCTGGGGAGGCTGTGGGAGACCGGGGCTAGCCAGATCCGCTACTCGGTACCTGAAGAGACAGAAGAAGGCTATATCGTGGGGAATATCTCCAAGGACCTGGGGCTGGAGCTCCGCGAGCTGGCGGAGCGGGGAGTCCGCATCGTCTCCAGAGGTAGGACGCAGCTCTTTGCTCTGAACCCGCGAAGCGGCAGTTTGGTCACCGCGGGCAGGATAGACCGGGAGGAGCTCTGCGCTCAGAGCGCGCGGTGTCTGGTGAACTTTAAAGTCCTGGTTGAAGACAGGGTGCAGCTTCACGGAATAGAAATAGAAGTAACTGATATCAACGATAATAATCCGAAATTCCAGGTCGAAAATCTAGAAGTAAAAATTAACGAAATTGCTTTGCCCGGAACACGTTATCCACTCCCAGGGGCTGTTGACCCCGATGTGGGCTTGAATTCCCTGCAGAGCTATCAGCTCAGCTCCAATCACCACTTCTCCCTGGACGTGCAAACTGGAGACGACGGAACTATAAGCCCAGAACTGGTGCTGGAGAGCGCCCTGGACCGCGAGGAGGAGGCTGCTCACCGTCTGGTCCTCGTCGCCTCCGATGGAGGCGAACCGCGTCGCTCCAGCACAGTGCACATCCGAGTGACAGTGTTGGATACAAACGACAATGCCCCGGTTTTTGCTCAACCGATTTACCGAGTGAAAGTCCCAGAGAACGTGCCCCCGGGCACCCGGCTGCTTACTGTAAGCGCTAGCGACCCGGATGAGGGAACCAACGGAGAAGTGGCTTATAAATTCTGGAAAATTAGTGAAAAACAATCTCCGTTATTCCAGCTTAATGAAAATACTGGCGAAATATCAACAGCAAAGAGTTTAGATTATGAAGAATGTGCATTTTATGACATGGAAATACAGGCTGAAGATGGTGGGGCATTGAAGGATCGGACCAAAGTGCTCATTTCAGTGGAAGATGTCAATGACAATAGACCCGAAGTGACCATTACATCTTTATTTAGTCCAGTGAGGGAAGATGCTCCCCAAGGAACAGTAATCGTTCTTTTCAATGCACATGACCGAGACTCTGGGAAGAATGGCCAAGTTGTTTGTTCCATCAAGGAGATTCTATCTTTTCAATTAGAAAAGTCAGTAGAAGATTATTATAGGTTGTTGACAGTCCGAAATCTTGACCGAGAAAAAACCTCTGAATATAACATCACAGTGACCGCAACAGACAAAGGAACACCATCCCTGTCCACGGAAATTCACATCACCCTACACGTGGTCGACGTCAACGACAATCCACCCTCCTTCTCTCAAACCTCCTATTCAGTCTATCTCCCTGAGAACAACCTTAGAGGCACCTCCATCTTCTCGGTGACAGCCCACGACCCCGACAGCAATGAGAACGCTCGGGTTGTTTACTCCTTAGCTGAAGACACCATCCGAGGTACACCTCTGTCCTCCTATGTCTCCATCAACTCCAACACTGGTGTGCTATACGCACTGCGCTCCTTCGACTACGAGCAATTTCGCGACCTTCAAATGCAGGTGAGGGCAAGCGACAGCGGGGACCCACCTCTCAGCAGCAACGTGTCTCTGAGCCTGTTCATCCTGGACCAGAACGACAACACACCTGAGATCCTGTACCCCGCCCTCCCCACCGACGGTTCCACGGGTGTGGAGCTGGCACCCCGCTCTGCAGAGCCCGGCTACCTGGTGACCAAGGTGGTGGCTGTGGACAGAGACTCAGGCCAGAACGCCTGGCTGTCCTACCGCCTCCTCAAGGCCAGCGAGCCGGGACTCTTCACGGTGGGGCTGCACACGGGCGAGGTGCGCACAGCGCGGGCCCTGCTGGACAGAGACGCGCTCAAGCAGAGCCTGGTGGTGGCGGTCCAGGACCACGGGCAGCCCCCTCTCTCTGCCACCGTTTCCCTCACCGTGGCCGTGGCTGACAGCATCCCCGACGTCCTCGCTGAACTAGGCAGCCTTGAGTCTCCCGCCAGCCCTGACGACTCGGGCCTCACTCTCTACCTGGTGGTGGCGGTGGCCGCGGTCTCCTGCGTCTTCCTCGCCTTTGTCATTGTGCTGCTGGCGCTCAGGCTGAGGCGCTGGCACACGTCGCATCTGCTCCAGGCTTCAGGAGGCGGGTTAGCGGGTGTGCCTACGTCTCACTTTGTGGGCGTAGACGGGGTGCGAGCTTTCCTGCAGACCTATTCCCACGAGGTCTCGCTCACAGCGGACTCGAGGAGGAGTCACGTGATCTTCCCGCAGCCCAACTACGCGGACACGCTCATCAGCCAGGAGAGCTGTGAGAAAAGCGAGCCTTTGTGCGCTTCAGATGATTCCAGGTTTCCTATAGAAGACACCCCTTTGGTTCCAGTGAGTTCAATTTTTCCTTTACTTTTAAAAAAATTTGGTTTTCTATTTAAGTGTTTGCACTTTAGAATAAGTTGATATTAACATATTTCTCACCATACGTTAAAATTTTCACTGGGCCTAATTTTTGCTCTAACATATATAGGAGGCATTTATTGGTTACATCGTTGTTATAATTTTTGCTTTCTCATAATGATTAACCTAAGGTCAGTGGAAACCTTCCTCTTGGGACTGCTCTCATTATCAGGCATTGGGCATGGCTCTTTGGGTGAGGTTGCTTCAGTGGTTACCACGGTTCACTACTAATTCTTAAGACTGGTTTCCATTCCTGAAATTTGTTACTATTGTTATCTCCAATGGCCCCACTGTGAAATTCTTACTCTAAAAACATTTCTGCAGCCGATGCTATTTTTGTAAGGGTAAATAAATAAGAAATGCATTCTTCTTATAAAAACAACTGAAAGCCCAGACTCAGTACTTCTTTACTGTTTCTGTGACAGGAGAACACCCCTTAGAGGTGACGTGTTTCCGTTCACATGTTTGTAGAGGTTGTTTGCATTTAAAGATCATTTCGGAGGATACTTCAAACTTCAAATATCATCCATTTCCAAATCCTAGAAAAGGATGCTTTATTCTTTTAATAGTGAAAAACTTTAACATCATTTATTCTCATCCTCAGAGCTGTTGATTTCCTAACACTATAATATCAGATTATTAATAATTTGAAACCTCCTATAGTTTATGCTTGCTGAAGAGGGGTTTCTTAGACTGGACCCTGTGAGAAGACAAAACATAGGAAATAAAACTTATTCTTCAACTGTTTTTTATGGCTCAATCCTCCAACTTTTGAGGCTAGAAATAAATCTGGTTATGGGAGATGGTTTAGGAAAATATTCTCAGGAACTGCTATGGAGATTCGAAGAATATTTTACTGGCTTTTAGACATAAGGAAAAGAATAATGTATTATGTAATGTGATTTTTTTTTTTTTTTTTGTGGTACGCGGGCCCCTTACTGCTGTGGCCTCTCCCGTTGCGGAGCACAGGCTCCGGACGCGCAGGCTCAGCGGCCATGGCTCACGGGCCTAGCCGCTCCGCGGCATGTGGGATCTTCCCGGACCGGGGCACGAACCCGTGTCCCCTGCATCGGCAGGCGGACTCTCAACCACTGCGCCACCAGGGAAGCCCTGTAATGTGATTTTAACACAATGTTATTTCAAGTAATAAATGGCATTGTAGGAGACTTTGAAAATAAGCTTTGAAATTGACTCAAAGTTCTATTCTGAACATGCTGAATATGAGGGCTAACATGTCTGGAAATCCATTATGACATACAGACATTATAATTATTTCAAATACTCTTTATTCCTAAGCTAGTAGGAAAAAAGTAAAGCATCCTTCAGGGTCATATTTTTAACCATGCAGTAGGGAAACTGTCACTTAAAGTTTCTGTCTTGGGGAGTAACCTTTAGTACTTAGTATACATAAATATTAAAATATGGTTAATTTGGAAAAATGTAATAACAGATATTGACGAAGGCTTGTATGTCATGGTAGGTAACTACTAGTCTCTTCCATAAAAATGTCACTTGCCTTTAAAAACAGAACACAAGGCTCTTTGGATCAATGACTGGGCAGACTGGAAAATGCTGTTCCAGTTTTCTTAAATGAGGCAGGACTTTTGCATCGGTAACAGATTATATAATATAATAGGCTTAAGGATAAAATTCTTCCTCATCTTCGTGTCTTGTCTTTAACGAAGAGTTATTAAAATATCTTGGATTTGCTTCCATATAATAAGGGAATGAAATAAAGAGTAAACAAAGATGACCTTGTGTTGATCATAGTTGTAGTTGGGTGATGGGTATATGAAGGTTCAATAATAATGCTCCCTACTTTTGTATAAGTTTGAAATTTTACACAATAAATTTCTTGAAAAACTAAGTATGCAGACATCTGCCGTATACGCTGTTAAAACTGGAATTTGGGGCAATTACATAACTATACATATATATAATTACATAACTATATATATGTATATGTGTGTGTATATACATACACATTCTGGAGAGAAATTGTATTCAAGACGAAAATGTCAGGCTGCGGTTTCACATGAGGCCTCAGGGCGCCGCTGTCGGCCAGTGCAGGGCAAGCGCTGACGCTCGGGATTCCTCAGCCTCCAGTCTGGGATTTCCTGCGCAGCCACCAACACAGAGAGAGGGAAACCTGCTCACGCACTCAGGCTCCTGGCCGGGCAGGCTCTGCCCAGCACAAACGGATTCCCGGCTCCGCCTGTCCTGGGCCGAAAGCTCTTCCAGTGACGCCGTGGATTGCATTTTCTTTGGCTTTCCGGAAAGACTGGGACCCAACGAGAACTAGAGCGCGCAATGGGAGGGAGCTGCACGCAGAGACGTCCGGCCGGCCGGCGGCAGGTACTGTTTCCCTTCCTGCTGCCTTTGTTCTACCCCGCGCTCTGCGAGCAGATCCGCTACTCCATTCCCGAGGAGCTGGCCAAGGGCTCTGTGGTAGGGAATCTCGCCAAGGATCTAGGGCTCAGTGTCCTGGATGTGTCGGCTCGAAAGCTGCGAGTTAGCGCGGAGAAGCTGCTTTTCAACGTAGACGCGGAGAGTGGGGACTTACTTGTGAAGGACCGAATAGACCGCGAGCAGATATGTAAAGAGAGAAGAAGATGTGAATTGGAGTTGGAGGCCGTGGTGGAAAATCCTTTAAATATTTTTCATGTCATTGTGGTTGTTGAGGATATTAATGACCATGCTCCTCAATTCGATAAAAAGGAAATACATTTAGAAATTTTTGAATCTGTATCTTCAGGTACACGAATATCCCTTGACCCTGCCACTGACCCTGATATAAACACGAACTCAGTTAAAGATTATCAGATAAGTCCTAACCCTTATTTCTCATTAATGGTTCGAGTTAATTCCGATGGTAGCAAGTACCCAGAGTTATCTTTGGAGAAACCCCTAGACCGGGAAAAGCAGCGGTCCCATAGCTTGATATTGACTGCCTTGGATGGAGGGGGCCCGCCACGAAGTGCCACCGCTCAGATAGAAATCTCTGTCAAGGACACCAATGATAACCCCCCGGTGTTCAGCAAAGATGAATATAGAATCAGCATTAGTGAAAATCTACCCCCTGGGTCCTCTGTGTTGCTGGTGACAGCCACTGACCAGGATGAGGGGGCCAATGCTGAAATACACTACTACTTCAGGAGCACTGCTCAGAGTACAAGGCACATGTTCTCACTGGATGAGAAAACAGGCATGATTAAGAATAACCAGTCACTGGATTTTGAGGATATAGAAAGATACACCATGGAAGTGGAAGCAAAGGACGGAGGTGGTCTCTCTACCCAATGTAAAGTAATCATAGATATCCTGGATGAAAACGACAACAGTCCAGAAATAATCATCACTTCTCTCTCTGATGAGATTTTGGAGGGTTCTCTTCCAGGAATGGTTGTTGCCCTCTTCAAAACACGGGACCGGGATTCCGGAGAAAATGGAGAAGTCACCTGTCATATAGGAAGAGATGTTCCTTTCAAGATTTATTCTTCTTCTAATAATTACTACAAGCTGGTGACAGATGGGGCCCTAGACCGAGAGCAGACTCTGGAATACAGCGTCACCATCACAGCCACTGACAGGGGAAAGCCCCCCCTCTCCAGCAGCACTACCATCACTCTGCACATAACGGACATCAACGACAACGCTCCGGTTTTCCACCAAGCCTTCTACGTGGTCCACGTGGCAGAAAACAACCCGCCCGGCACCTCCATCGCCCAAATTAGCGCTTCAGATCCAGACTTGGGGCCCAACGGCCACATCTCCTACTCCATCCTGGCCAGCGACCTGGAGCCGCGCGCGCTGTCGTCCTACGTGTCCGTGAGCGCAGAGAGCGGCGTGGTGTTCGCGCAGCGCGCCTTCGACCACGAGCAGCTGCGCGCCTTCGAGCTGACGCTGCAGGCCCGCGATCACGGCTCGCCCGCGCTCAGCGCCAACGTGAGCCTGCGCGTGCTGGTGGGCGACCTCAACGACAACGCGCCCAGGGTGCTGTACCCGGCGCTGGGGCCCGACGGCTCGGCGCTCTTCGACACGGTGCCGCGCGCCGCGCAGCCCGGCTACCTGGTCACCAAGGTGGTGGCAGTGGACGCCGACTCTGGACACAACGCCTGGCTGTCCTACCACGTGCTGCAGGCCAGCGAGCCCGGACTCTTCAGCGTGGGGCTGCGCACGGGCGAGGTGCGCACTGCGCGGGCCCTGGGCGACAGGGACGCGGCCCGCCAGCGCCTGCTGGTTGCTGTGCGCGATGGGGGACAGCCGCCCCTCTCGGCCACCGCCACGCTGCTCCTGGTTTTCGCGGACAGCCTGCAGGAGGCGCTGCCGGACCTCAGTGACCACTCTGAGCCCACTGACCCCCAAGCTGAGCTGCAGTTTTACTTGGTGGTGGCCTTGGCCTTGATCTCGGTGCTCTTCCTCCTGGCAGTGATTCTGGCGGTCGCCCTACACCTTCGACACTCCTCCAGCCCCGCTGCCTGGGGCTGCTTTCAGCCTGGTGTCTGTATCAAGTCTGGACCCGTGGTTCCCCCCAACTACAGTGAAGGAACTTTACCTTATTCCTACAATCTGTGCGTTGCCCATACTGGAAAGACAGAGTTTAATTTCCTAAGATGTAGTGATCCTTTGCATTCCACTCAAGACATAGTTTGTGGTGATTCTCCTGGGGCCTTAATTCCACTTCAGAGTGGGAATGATTTGACTTCACATCCTGAGACCCTAACACCGGTGAGTTTCTTTTTTTTTTGTCTTCTGTAACATTCTACTAGGTTTTTCAAATTTGGGGCATACTCTTTCACTCTTACATCTAGAATCATATTTAGAAAATACATAGGTAATCACTGTCTTGTCTTCTCAATGTTCAGTTTTTGCTGAGTACATTTTCAAGACTTTTGTGGTTCATAAATTGCTCTATAATTCAGAAAGAATGTCACTAAATTGGAGATATCTTGTCAAGCTTAGATTAGCAAAACAGAGGCTGTGGTCTTGGCTTCTTACCAAATAAATAAATAAATAAATTTAAATGAATAAATAATAACCTATTCAAATCTGCTGAGATTTAAGTTGAAATTTCCATACCCTATTTATGTCTTTTTTAAAGTTTAATAATATTAGCTACTCATTAAATATCCCAGCAGGTGCTCATTTCAAAGAAACATGTAGTGCAAATGATCTTGTATGTGCATTTGGGTATCTTCATTTATTTTAACAATTTTTAAAACTGTAAGCACTTGAGGGGGCATGGTGAGCGGATCCATGAATTCCTGAAATTGCATGTAAAGTTACAGATGTATGCATTTTTCTTGGTAGAGGAGTCAACACTTTGATTCCATTGCCAGGTTTCCTATGGGCCCAAAATCTTAATACTAACTACCCTAGAGGAATTTTTCTCTTCAAGTTTTGGTCCTTCTGGCTTTCCTTTTACTTTTCTTGGTGCTCAAATTGTACTCTTTCCCAACCCTTTTTTCTCTACATTGCAAGATAAGGAATTTTCAAGAAAGCCAATGAAATGCTATTGTGTTCTGTGCTCAATCTCTGTCTCTGATTGTCTGATATACAATCTTTGAAGACAAAAGGTAAAATCTTTGAAGAGTTCTATACTTGGGGGCATAGGGACATAAACGTTTCTGAACCACCTGTTCTCTCTGCATGAAAGAAGTCAACCTCCAAACTCCTCATCTTTGAGGAAAGAACTACTACTGGGTTGGTGGGGATGTACAACTGAAGATGTGTACGCCACTTTACTTTGGGCTTCCATACAACATGCAAAGAAGAGATTATTTATATAGGCATCAACGCCCTGGTGAAAACAGGTCATTTGACATAAATACGTATTTTTCAAAAACCTACATCACTATTTCTAACTCCGTTTTTTAAAATTGTAGCACTTGTATTTCTCTTCCCACTGCAATACAGACATGTTCCTTTTAGTTTGTGATTACCAGCTCAACTCATTTAAATAGGTCAAGTTAACTTCTAATAATATATGCCTGTAATAAAATATATATTTTCAAAAAATTCATTGAGGCTCAGTAAAACTATTTTAGAAAAACTTGAAAACTTTTTACACAATCTTAATGCTAAACAAATATAATTAATTAGTTGATTGATCAATCTAAAATTTAAAAATTCTAAGTGAAATTTTAAGGGGTATATCTCATAGTCTCTGTATAAGTGTCTACTAAACACAGTTGGACCATTTAAATCAGAATTTCAAATAAAATTGTAAGAATTTTCTGAATATAGCTAGAAGCTCATAGGAAAGAAAGTAAGCATTACTTACCTTTTAAAGTGGATATATTTCTATTGGAAAAATTAGTGTTGCAAATATATATTCAATCAACTATTATCATTTAATAGTTTGAGGTACTTTTATTCCACCGAGTAAGAAAACTACAAATAGTAGTTGATTTAAGGATGTCAGTTGAGGAACCAAAGAAGTAATGTAAAATAAAATAAAATATACAACAAAAAATAGAGTAGCGTTTGTTTTCTATTGCATACACAGTGGGTGCAGTAACTTCTGAGGACTCTGAGCGCCGCTGTTCACCCATTAGGAGAGAACCGCAGCCAGCGCTCAATCCGGATTCTCAGGACTCCCAACTACACAAAGCTCCACAGTTCCTGCAAACAGGCTCCAGGGATGCAGCGAAACTCACTCCAGAATTTAAGGTGCGCAGGCTGCAGAGACTCCCTGCTGCCAGAGAAAGAAAAAGGACCCAGCCAAAACACACAGCGTGCCCAGTGAGGACTTAGCGAGAATTCCGTCACCAGACAACAATGGCCGCTCAAAGGAATAGCTCCGACCGCAGCGCGCTGGTCCAGCTCTGCCTTTTCCTCTGTATGCCGTGGCAGGCCGAAGCTCGGCAGATCCGCTACTCCGTTCCCGAGGAGTTAGAGAAAGGCTCTTTTGTGGGCAGCATCTCCAAAGACCTGGAGCTGGAGCCCCGGGAGCTGGCGGAGCGCGGAGTCCGCATCGTCTCCAGAGGTAGGACGCAGCTCTTTGCTCTGAATCCGCGAAGCGGCAGCTTGGTCACCGCGGGCAGGATAGACCGGGAGGAGCTCTGCGCTCAGAGCGCGCGGTGTCTGGTGAGTTTTAATATTCTTGTGGAAGATAGGGTGAAACTTTTCGGAGTAGAAATAGAAGTAACTGATATCAACGATAATGCACCAAAATTCCAAGCAGAAAATCTAGATGTAAAAATTAATGAAAACGTAGCTCCAGGAACGCGTTTTCCTCTCCCGGAAGCTGTTGATCCGGATGTGGGCGTGAACTCCCTACAGAGCTACCAGCTCAGCTCCAATAAGCACTTCTCCCTAGCAGTTCAAAGCCGTGTCAATGGCGTTAAGTACCCAGAGCTGGTGCTAGAGCACGCCCTGGATCGCGAGGAAGAGGCAATGCACCATCTGGTCCTAACTGCCGTCGACGGGGGTGACCCTCTCCGATCTGGCACTGTCCTCATCAGTGTGACTGTTTTCGATACAAATGACAATGCTCCAGTCTTCAGTTTGTCCGAATACCGAGTGAGTGTTCCCGAGAACTTGCCTGTGGGCGCACAGCTGTTGACAGTCACCGCCACTGACAGGGATGAAGGTGCCAATGGAGAAGTGACATATTCATTCCGAAAATTACCTGATACACAACTGTTGAAATTCCAACTAAACAAAAATACGGGAGAAATAAAACTATCAGAAAATCTAGATTATGAAGAAACAGGTTTCTATGAAATAGAAATACAAGCTGAAGATGGAGGGGCATATCTTGCAACTTCTAAAGTGTTGATTACAGTAGAAGATGTAAATGACAACAGCCCAGAGGTGACGATCACATCTCTGTTTAGTCCCCTGATGGAAGATTCACCTCTGGGGACTGTTATAGCTCTTTTAAACGTGCATGATCTGGACTCCGGGCAGAATGGGCAGGTCACCTGTTCTATATTGGGGAATCTACCATTTAAGTTAGAAAAATCCATTGACAGTTATTATAGATTGGTGACACACAAAGTTCTTGACAGGGAACAGGTATCTTCTTACAATATCACAGTAAGAGCCACAGATGGAGGAAGTCCACCCCTATCCACGGAAATTCACTTCACCCTGCAAGTGGCAGATATCAATGACAACCCACCCACCTTCTCTCACATCTCCTACTTTACCTATATCCCAGAGAACAACCCCAGAGGTGCCTCTATCTTCTCAATGACTGCACTGGACCCAGACAGTGAAGAAAATGCTCGGGTTATTTACTCACTGGCTGAAGACACTATCCAAGGGGCACCTCTATCCTCCTACGTCTCCATCAATTCTGACACAGGAGTACTGTATGCACTGCGATCCTTCGACTTTGAGCAGTTTCATGACCTGCAGATGCAGGTGACAGCCACTGACAGCGGGGACCCACCGCTCAGCAGCAACGTGTTACTGAACATATTCGTGCTGGACCAGAATGACAATGCGCCTGAGATCCTGTACCCCGCCCTCCCCACCGATGGTTCCACTGGCGTGGAGCTGGCACCCCGCTCTGCAGAGCCCGGCTACCTGGTGACCAAGGTGGTGGCTGTGGACAGAGACTCAGGCCAGAACGCCTGGCTGTCCTACCGCCTCCTCAAGGCCAGCGAGCCGGGACTCTTCGCGGTGGGGCTGCACACGGGCGAGGTGCGCACAGCGCGGGCCCTGCTGGACAGAGACGCGCTCAAGCAGAGCCTGGTGGTGGCGGTCCAGGACCACGGCCAGCCCCCTCTCTCTGCCACCGTCACGCTCACCGTAGCTGTGGCTGACAGCATCCCGGATGTGCTGGCTGATCTGGGCAGCTTGGAGGTCCCGCACGCCTCTGATGCTTCAGGCCTCACGTTGTATCTGGTGGTGGCGGTGGCCGCGGTCTCCTGCGTCTTCCTCGCCTTTGTCATTGTGCTGCTGGCGCTCAGGCTGAGGCGCTGGCACACGTCGCGTGTGCTCCGGGCTTCTGGAGGCGGATTGGCAGGCTTACCAGCCTCTCACTTTGTGGGCGTGGACGGGGTGCGGACTTTCCTGCAGACTTATTCCCACGAGGTCTCGCTCACCTCGGACTCGCGGAAGAGTCACGTGATCTTACCGCAGCCCAGTTATGCAGACGCGCTCATCAGCCAGGAGAGCTGTGAGAAAAAGGATCCTCAGTCTTTGTTAGATGATTCGAAGTTTCCTATAGAAGATACCCCTTTGGTGCCAGTGAGTTCTATTTTTGTTCCTTTTCTATCCTTTAAAAATGATGGTTGGTTTTACTTTTAGGTTTGCAGCATGTTGGTGGAAACTTAATTTTTTCACTTTTCCCTCCATTTCAATGACATTTGCTTCTTGCTGAAACATTGAAGAGTAGAACTTGATGGTTATTAAGGCTGATTTGTTTTTACTTTCTGGTAACTATTCACCTAATCCCATGAAGGTTTATTGTAATAGGCTGTTATGAGTAGCTTCACGGAGTCTTGTATTTTATAGTTTTGTTACTGACAGTTCCTAAGAGAGGACTTTCATACAGAAGTGTCTTGTCAATTTGTGGGCTCTCCCGGTGGCTACATGTTGAAATCCTAGCCCCTTAGACAACCCTACCTCTTGCTTTGAAGGCAGGTCTGGTAAGAATAGGTAAATGTCAGAAACAAGTGCATTAGCCTAACTGGAAATCCTACCCATTTTCAATAATATTCTATTAACAATTCATAACAATACAATGTGTGCTTAAATTTTTTCAAGTGTAATCATACCTGGTAACACTGCAGCGTCCATTTTGCCTGTGATTCCAATTTCATACTGTCACGTGGGAGACATACCATTTATTTATTTATTTTGGCTAAGTTGGGTCTTCGTTGCTTTGCGCAGGCTTTTCTCTAGTTGTGGCGAGCGCGGGCTACTCTTCGTTGTGGTGCGCGGGCTTCTCATTGCGGTGGCTTCTCTTGTTGCAGAGCACAGGCTCTAGGCGCCCAGGCTTCAGTAGTTGTGGCGCTCGGGCTCAGTAGTGTGGCTCACTGGCTCTAGAGCACAGGCTCAGTAGTTGTGGTGCACTGGGCTTAGTTGCTCCGTGGCATGTGGGATCTTCCCGGACCAGGGATTGAACCGTGTTCTCTGCATTGGCAGGCAGATTCTTAACCACTGCACCACCAGGGAAGTCCCAGAAGACATACCATTTGAATTTTACTTTCCTTGCTCAATAGGGATTCCAGAGAGCCTGTAGAAACAAATTTGGGGTTCTGTTCTCTCTGTACTTTTTGTTAAATTTTCCAGTTTCTAAGGATGAAAAAAAAAATATATATATATAATTTGGGGAGATAGAGTGGTACATGTTCCCAAGTACAGGGGCAAACATGTGTGCCAAAAGCATTTCAGTGACTCTTTATATAGAGAAAGAAATGTCCACCTGAAACTCTGCAAACTCTGAAATTTAAAGTCAAAATAAACTTAAGGTCAAGAAAGAGATGTCATTTCTGTATGAGATCGGAATACAAGCAGAGAAGTACATAGAATTATAAACAGATGGTCAGTGGAGTTACTGATGAGCCCATTTAGTTAAGTGAAGTTAGTGATGTATTTGGTTTGATCTCTTATAATTTATTACTAATATTCTTCTAAACTAATATGGTAGCATAAAGTCAAATCATGTCCTAATGTGTTTCAAAATATTTATGAGACCATGAATTTTTTCATGTCATTCAACTTTTGTTCAAGGATATGTCTGTGGAAGGAGAGCATAGTTATTATCTTTAGAGTCATAGTTATTAACTTTTATTTTTTAACTTTTAAATTATTGAAACTGTCATTTAAAATTTCTGACCATGAGAGTCAAAATTAGTATGCATCTATTTCAAATAATTCTATTATTTTGAAAAACACAGGTTAAAAAAAACTGCTCTTTTGGTATGGTAACTATTGGAAGCAAATATGTTAAAATATAATGATTTAAAAGCAATATAGGACACCTTAGATGATTGTAATGAATATGACAGTGTTTGTATTCTGTTTCCTAAATATGGGGGGATGGATTAATACTTTTCTAGCCAAATATAAGCCTGGATTGAAGACCAAAAAAAAAAGTTTTTTGCTTATCTTTAGTACTTTCTTTTGTGGATGATTAGTCTTAAAAGCAGCAACAGTGATTGCCTCTGGATGGAAGAACTGGATAGCAGTAGGCAATGGAATAGGAGACCTACTTTTCACTCTACATTCCTTTGTGCCTTTTAGATTTTGAAAGAAATATTTCTACCTATTCAAAATATATGTAAAATTTTAACATATAAAATATATAATAGTTTTGACCATGTGAAAAAAATGTTTCATGATGAAAACGGAGTCACCGAGGAATAAGATTCAACTATTTTAGCGGCGGTCATCCTGCGTTTAAAGAAAAAGACTTCCTTAAATAGAGCAGAGAAAAACTAAGCTGCCGTTCCACACGGAGCCTCTGGGCGCCGCTGTCGGCCAGTGCAGGGCAAGCCTAGTAGACGCCCGGGATTCCTCAGCCTGTAGCCAGGGATTTCCAGAGCAGCCACCAACACAGAGAGAAGGAAACCCGCTTACACGCTGGGGCTCCTGGCCGCGCAGACTCTCCCCAGCACAAACGGATTTCCAGCCCCAAGCCTGGGGGCTCCGCCTGTCCTGGGCCAAATGCGTTACCAGTGCGCCAGTGTACACTTTCTCCAACTATAAATCCTGGGACCCAGCGAGAACTAGAGCGCGCAATGGGAGGGAGCTGCACGCAGAGACGTCCGGCCGGCCGGCGGCAGGTACTGTTTCCCTTCCTGCTGCCTTTGTTCTACCCCGCGCTCTGCGAGCAGATCCGCTACTCCATTCCCGAGGAGCTGGCCAAGGGCTCTGTGGTAGGGAATCTCGCTAAGGATCTAGGGCTCAGTGTCCTGGATGTGTCGGCTCGAAAGCTGCGAGTTAGCGCGGAGAAGCTGCTTTTCAACGTAGACGCGGAGAGTGGGGACTTACTTGTGAAGGACCGAATAGACCGTGAGCAGATATGTAAAGAGAGAAGAAGATGTGAATTGCAGTTGGAGGCCGTGGTGGAAAATCCTTTAAATATTTTTCATATCATTGTGGTTGTTGAGGATATTAATGACCATGCTCCTCAATTCCATAAGGATGAAATAAACTTAGAAATCAGTGAATCTGTCAGTCTAGGGACGGGAACAATTCTTGAGTCTGCAAAAGATCCTGATATTAATATGAATTCACTGAGCAAATACCAACTAAGTCCTAATGAGTATTTCTCGTTAGCGGTGAAAGACAATCCTGAGGGTGGCAAATATCCAGAATTGGTATTGAAGAAGACCCTGGACCGAGAAATGCAGAGCGCTCACCACTTGGTGCTGACAGCCTTAGACAGCGGGGATCCGCCGCGAAGCGGCACCGTTCAGATCCGAATCCTGGTGGTGGATGCCAACGATAATCCCCCTGTGTTCAGCCAAGATGTGTACAAGGTCAGCCTTCGGGAAGATGTGCCCCCAGGTACCTTCGTGCTGAGGGTGAGCGCTACTGATCAAGATGAAGGCGTCAATGCAGAGATCACCTACTCATTCCTTGGTGTGGCTGATACAGCCCGGCACGTGTTCTCTCTGGATTCAGCTACAGGAAACATTATAACTCATCAACCCCTGGATTATGAAGATGTGAAAAGATATGCCATGGATGTAGAAGCAAAGGACCGAGGATCCCTCTCTACACAGTGTAAAGTAATTATAGAAGTTTTAGATGAAAATGACAACAGCCCAGAAATAATTATCACTTCTCTCTCTGATCAGATTTTGGAGGATTCCCGGCCAGGAATGGTTGTAGGTCTCTTCAAAACACGGGACCAGGATTCCAAGGAAAATGGAGAAGTCACATGTATTTTAAGTAGAGACATTCCATTTAAAATTCATTCTTCTTCTAATAATTACTACAAGTTAGTAACAGATGGGGCCCTGGACAGGGAACAGACTCCGGAATACAACGTCACTATCACAGCCACTGACAGGGGCAAGCCCCCGCTCTCCTCCAGCGCTACCATTACCCTACGCATCACCGACGTCAACGACAACGCTCCTGTTTTCCACCAGGCCTCCTACGTAGTGCATTTGGCCGAGAACAACCTGCCTGGAACCTCCATAGCGCAAGTCAGCGCCTCCGACCCCGACCTGGGGCCCAACGGCCACATCTCCTATTCCATCCTGGCCAGCGATCTGGAGCCGCGCGCGCTGTCATCCTACGTGTCCGTGAACGCACAGAGCGGCGTGGTGTTCGCGCAGCGCGCCTTCGACCACGAGCAGCTGCGCGCCTTCGAGCTGACGCTGCAGGCCCGCGACCACGGCTCGCCCGCGCTCAGCGCCAACGTGAGCCTGCGCGTGCTGGTGGGCGACCTCAACGACAACGCGCCCAGGGTGCTGTACCCGGCGCTGGGGCCCGACGGCTCGGCGCTTTTCGACACGGTGCCGCGCGCCGCGCAGCCCGGCTACCTGGTCACCAAGGTGGTGGCGGTGGACGCCGACTCTGGACACAACGCCTGGCTGTCCTACCACGTGCTGCAGGCCAGCGAGCCCGGACTCTTCAGCGTGGGGCTGCGCACGGGCGAGGTGCGCACTGCGCGGGCCCTGGGCGACAGGGACGCGGCCCGCCAGCGCCTGCTGGTTGCTGTGCGCGACGGGGGACAGCCGCCCCTCTCGGCCACCGCCACGCTGCACCTGGTTTTCGCGGACAGCCTGCAAGAGGCGCTGCCGGACCTCAGTGACCACTCTGAGCCCACTGACCCCCAAGCTGAGCTGCAATTTTACCTGGTGGTGGCCTTGGCCTTGATCTCGGTGCTCTTCCTCCTCGTGGTGATTCTAGCCATTGCCCTGCGCCTTCGATGCTCTTCCAGCCCCAGCGCTGGTGGAGGCTGCTTTGGATCTGTTCTCTGCTCCAAGTCTGGTCCTGAGATTCCTCCCAACTACAGTGATGGAACATTGCCCTATGCCGATAATTTATGTGTGCCTGGGAATCAAACTAATCCGGAATTTAATTTTCTCACATCTGTTGAACATTGTCCTGCCACACAAGATATTCTCAACAAAGATAGCTCTTCAGTGCTATTGGCTAGTGTTTTAACTCTTAGTGTTGAAGCAGATAAGAACACTTTTAAACAGGTAAGTATTTAAAATAATGCTTTTTATATTCCAATATGCCAATATATTCTAATATAGCACTGTTATTTCGAGTTTCTAGATTCCCTCTCTTGATGAAGTTCCTAAAATCTAATTCAAACCTATGGGTATTACTATTAAGACTAAAGTTTACAATGCTGCATTCCCTCTACCACTCAAGTGCATTTTAAGGTAAAATATATAGAGCACTCTCAGGTCAGTTTTTCATGAAATAGAACACCTTTTAATTAAGGATATGGAATACAGTTATATATTTATATTGTGGGATTTTAAATGACAACCCTAATGCCATCCAAATTTTCTCAAACATTTTATCTTTATTTTACTCAATAAACATTGGTAAGAATTATAGTCATAATCCTAACTGTTGATTTTGTTGGAACCGTGCTAGTTACACAACCACAAATGCTGTTCCCTTCAGTCAGTAAAAATCAGGAGGAACCAAATCTAACCTGCAAGTTTTCAGTTCCAGTAGTGTTTGAATTTTTTTAAATTAGCAAGCCTTTTAAATAATCACTCTTTTCATAAGTGCTCTTGGTAAACCTTTAACATCCCATTACATAATACTTTATTGTCTGCAATTTTAAGCTTTACAAATACTTGTGATTCTCAAAGAGGTAAGTGTGATAACTTCAGGAACAGCAACATTAGTTGAGTTTTTCTTTCTCGTTGCAATAATAAGATTGGGCTCTAGGCGCCGCTGTTCACCAATTAGGGAAACGGGAGGCTGCGAGCTAGAGTCCCTCCCTCCCCTACCTCTACAACACAAAGCAGAGTGAAGTGGATACTCACAGATCGTGATGCTGGAAACTTAAAAGTACTTCTCTTCGCTCTCTAATATATTTTGGATGTACTTGGCGAGTGACTGTGTAGATGCATAAGCTGATTCAGAACCAAACAGCTCAAGAAACCGCGGAATATAGGCTCAGCCACTGCCATGGCGAATCGGCAACTGCTCCTGGACCGCAGCGGGCTGGTCCTACTGTATATTTTCCTGGGGACGCTGCGGGAGTCTGGGGCTGGGCAGATCCGATACTCGGTGCTGGAAGAGACAGACAAAGGCTTCTTCGTGGGCAATATTTCCAAGGACCTGGGGCTGGAGCCCAGGGAGCTGGCGGAGCGCGGAGTCCGCATCGTCTCCAGAGGAAAGACTCAGCTTTTCGCTTTGAATCCGCGAAGTGGCAGCTTGATCACTGCTGATAGGATAGACCGGGAGGAGCTCTGTGAGGCGGTTTCCTCCTGTTTTTTAAACCTGGAGATACTTGTGGAAGATACCCTTAAGATTTACGGAGTGGAGGTGGAAATAATGGATATTAATGATAACGCCCCCAGCTTCCGGGAGGAGGAAGTAGAGATAAAAGTCAGTGAGCATGCAACTCCGGGATCGCGATTTCCTCTTCCTAATGCTAGGGATCCAGATGTGGGAATGAACTCCCTCCAGCGCTACCAGCTCAACCCTAATAATTACTTTTCTTTGCAAGTGCGAGGCACAACGGATGGGGCCAAGAATCCTGAGCTAGTGCTGGAGGGGAGCCTGGACCGGGAAAAAGAGGCTGCTCACCACCTCCTCCTCACAGCCTTAGATGGAGGAGATCCCATCCGCCAGGGCACTGTTTCCATCCGCGTGGTGGTTCTCGATGTAAATGACCATATCCCAAAGTTTACACAGTCTGTATATGGAGTGAGTGTTCCTGAGAACCTCAGCTCCGGAACTCGGGTGCTTATGGTAAACGCAACTGATCCAGATGAGGGAATCAATGGGGAAGTGGTATATTCATTCCTGAATATGGAAAGCAAAGCTTCTGAGATATTCCAGTTGGATTCTCAATCTGGAGAAGTCTTAATACAAGGTTCTCTGGATTTTGAGAAACACAGATTCTATGAGATGGAAATTCAAGGCCAAGATGGTGGAGGTCTCTCCACCACTGCTAAGATGTTGGTCACAGTTGTGGATGTGAATGATAATGCTCCAGAAATAACTATCACATCTTCTACGAATTCAGTGCTGGAAAACTCTCCTCCAGGTACTGTGATTGCTCTTCTAAATGTGCAAGATCAAGACTCCGGAGAAAATGGTCAAGTCTCCTGTTTCATTCCTAACAATATGCCTTTTAAATTAGAAAAGACTTACGGAAATTATTACAAGTTGATAACCAACAGAGCACTGGACAGGGAGCAGGTACAGAGCTATAATATAACGTTGACAGCCACAGATCGGGGAAGTCCACCCTTGTCTACAGAAACTCATATTTCACTGAATGTAGCAGATGACAACGATAACCCGCCCACTTTTGCTCACTCCTCTTACTCTGCCTACATTCCTGAAAACAATCCTAGAGGGGCCTCCTTCTTCTCGGTGACTGCACTCGACAGGGACAGCAAAGAGAATGCCCGGGTCACTTATTCTCTGGCAGAGGATACCCTCCAGGGAGCACCTCTATCCTCCTACATCTCCATAAACTCAGACACCGGCATTCTGTATGCGCTGCGTTCTTTCGACTATGAGCAAGTCCATGAACTGCAGTTGTGGGTGACAGCACATGACAGTGGGAACCCACCGCTCAGCAGCAACGTGTCACTGAGCATATTCGTGCTGGACCAGAACGACAACGTGCCGGAAATTCTGTACCCCGCCCTCCCCACCGACGGCTCCACGGGTGTAGAGCTGGCACCCCGCTCCGCAGAGCCCGGCTACCTGGTGACCAAGGTGGTGGCTGTGGACAGAGACTCGGGCCAGAACGCCTGGCTGTCCTACCGCCTCCTCAAGGCCAGCGAGCCAGGGCTCTTCGCGGTGGGGCTGCACACGGGCGAGGTGCGCACAGCGCGGGCCCTGCTGGACAGAGACGCGCTCAAGCAGAGCCTGGTGGTGGCGGTCCAGGACCACGGGCAGCCCCCTCTCTCGGCCACGGTCACACTCACAGTGGCAGTAGCGGACAGCATCCCCGACGTCCTGGCTGATCTAGGCAGCCTTGAGTCTCCCGTCAGCCCCGACAATTCGGACCTCACGCTGTACCTGGTGGTGGCGGTGGCCGCGGTGTCCTGCGTCTTCCTCGCCTTTGTCATTGTGCTGCTGGCGCTCAGGCTGAGGCGCTGGCACACCTCGCGCCTGCTCCAGGCTTCAGGAGGCGGGTTAGCGGGTGTGCCCGCCTCTCAGTTTGTGGGCGTGGACGGGGTGCGGGCTTTCCTGCAGGCCTATTCCCACGAGGCCTGGCTCACAGCGGACTCGCGGGGGAGTCACGTGATCTTCCCGCAGCCCAACTACGCGGACACGCTCCTCAGCCAGGAGAGCTGTGAGAAAAGCGAGCCTCTTTTGATAGCTGAAGATTCAGCTACCGGTTTAGGCAAATGTGATCCTACCAGTAATCAGGTGAGATTTATTTCCTGCCTCCCAATTGTTGATATCTCTGCACAGGTCTTCTAAGTTACTTTTTTCCGAGCCTGTTATAAAATCTGTTTGGGGTGGGGCATATGTTCTTACATATTTAAAGCAAAACGTGAGTTTCTGTAATTTACCTTTCATCAATTTTCAGAAAGGTTTTGTGAAAGGCTTTTTTTTTGGTCCTGTCAGCTTCTTTTGTTTGTTTCTTTGTTTTAATTCAAAGGTCCAGTTCAGTTATCATGGCTTGCTTTGTTGTAAGTTGAATTTTAGTAATATTTTTCTATCACCAGTATCTGACTATCAATGTAAACTGGTTATTATTCAAATTAATGATTCGTAAACATCAATTTGACTTCATATTGTCTCCATTGATCTATAATTATATTCTACCATTATTTGTTTTATGTCTAATGTTCATATTTGAGCCTGTTGATTCAATAGCATACTTACTCTAGCTCTTATCTATAATACATATACACACACATTCACACATATACACTTTTACACACGTATGCTTCTCTCTGAGCACAAAACAATTCTGTTTTGATTTTTGGTGGCTGGTAATACATTTAGATCCTGTTGATTATTTCAATTTAGTCTCATTTATTTACCCCACCAAAACAAGACCTACTGACTGCCTTTTAGATATGAGGGTCTCTTGGGAGAGGAAATATAGAGCATACTTTTTCGTCTTAAGTTCTAGACATCTTTTCTACTTCTACAGTGAAGTCATTAGATTGTTCTGAAGAAATAGTTGAATTGTAGAACTGGTGTTCTTTCCTTTTATTCTTTTACTTGTACTTTAGTGTCTGTGTATTGTTGAAGGTTTTTTTTTTGTTTTTTTTTTTTGAGGAACATGGGCCTCTCACTGCTGTAGCCTCTCCCGTTGCCGGGTGTTTTTTTTTTTAAATGTAGTAAATTCTCCTACAGAAATAGCTTTTAATTTTGATCCAGTCCTTCTCAAAAAGTTATTTTCAAATCTGCTAGACATGCTTCCATTTTTCAGATTTGTTTGTATGGGAACAGTTTGTGAATATAAGAGGTGGAGCGGATACTTAGAACCCGTGAGACTGATTGAGCTGGTATTCCTCTGGATACTTTTGTTTGTTTTCACTATGCTTAGGAGTCTTGGATTCCTTTTGTCATTTCCTTTGTAAACTCATTTTTTAAAATTCTATTGTAGTTGACTTACCATGTTGTATTAATTTCTGCTGCACAGAAAAGTGATTCTGTTATACATATATATATATTCTTTTTCATATTTTTCCCCGTTATGGTTTATCACAGGATGTTGAATATAGTTCCCTGTGCTATACGGCAGGGCCTTGTTGTCTATCTATCCATCCATATAATAGTTTGCATCTGCTAATCCCAAAATACCAATCCTTTCCTCCTCCACCCCTTCTTCCCCTTTGCAACCACAAGTCTATTCTCTAAATCTGTGTGTAAACTCATTTTAAAAATTGAAGTATAGTTGATTTACAATGTTGTGTTAGTTTCATGTAAACTCATTTTTTAAATATAAGTATACTCGATTCTTATATTCAGAACCAACTTGTTATTGAAGCCCTGATAGTTACCTAATAATGTGTTATCTGCAGCAATGTTTAGGAAAGTCAAGGGGGGAAAGGAAACTTATCTGGGGTATTGATCTCAGGAATCATCTCCACAGTCAATTCAGCTCAGCACTCTCACACCACTTCTAGATATTTGGTGCAAATTACTTGCATGTTCATGTTCCCTTTCAAGATATCCCTTCTCATTTCAGAATTGACCTTACTATAGTTAACTAAAAATTGAGTATCTAATGTTTGGACAAAAAGAATTTCAACTGTAGGAAAGGGAAGTCCTGCAACACATGCCTAAATTTGTCTTGAAATCAAGAAAAATGTTAGTGTTTTGAGCATCTAGGGATAGAATTTATGCTTATGGGATTCCAGACTGAGAAAAAAGATTTAAGGCCTTTTACTTGAACTGAAATTAGATGAATAAAAAGAATATGAGGTGTTTGCTGGAAGAGGGAGGTTGTTTCATATTTTTTTTTAACATAGTCTGAACTTGTTAGGAGTTGGCAACCAAGATCTTAGAGAATAAAAAGGAAATGTTGGTTTTGACACTTGAGATTAAGAAGGTTGTTTTGATTAGCGGTAGTGATAAAGTTCTGTTGAGAGGCAATGTTTGGTACCGTTAAATAAAAGGATAAAAATAAAACCCTCCCATTTCATGTTATTAAATTCCTATAGTAACCTACTAGGATATGCTTTTATATTCTCTTTATGATGAAAGTGTAAAACACTTCATAATCCTTTTCATAAATCTCTTTTATAAGTAACAAGAAGACTTTATGGTATTGGCTATCCTTATCCTGAGTAAAACCTATACAGCTTTGATCTCTCCTCCAGTTTCCTCTGATGAAAGGAGGAGGAAAATCATACACATATCAGATTGAAGATAATACTGGGTGTCATTTCATGGCTGTCAAAATTTCCTCATACCACATGGTGGGGCTCTTTTTCCACGTGGTCTTTGTTCTAAATCTGGAGAGGAGACTTTGCCTTGTTCTTCCAATATGTGCCTTGCCTCTAATGAGAAAATGACAGACTTTTCTCATTACTAGTTTAACGGCTCTTCTATAGGATCCCGTCTCTAAGGAACCCTCTTTGGTAGTAAACACTGGAAAACAGACCTATCCAAAACTCCTAAACTGCCTCATTCCCTATATACATCAGTTCAACATATCTGTTGGAATACCAAATCCCATTATTTACAAGGCTTCTGACTGCAGTTTTCTAAATAGACTCCAAGGGCCGCTGTTGGCCAATGCGCTGCAAGAGCTAGCGTCCAGTATCTACCCCAGTGATTTCTTGTGTAGTCACAGAAGCAAGTCGGAAAGGAGAGTAGCCTGGACTTAGGCTCTCTACTTGGCAAATCTGATTCCAGAATACAGATTGGGATGTGTTCAAACTGGGAGCATTGAGTTTTCTATGTAGTCGATGTGGGTATTTTAAACGAAATTTATAAATCATCTTTTCTTAACGTTGGAGCCTGCAGCAATGCACAGAAGGATGGGAAATAAGGGGAAGCAGAGGAGCGGTACCCAGCGGTGGCAAGTAATCTTCCCTTTCTTGATGCCTTTGTTATGCGGGGCACTCTCCGAACAGATCCGCTATTCTATTCCAGAAGAAATGGACAGAGGCTTTGTGGTGTGGAATCTCGCTGAGGACCTGGGGCTGCATGTACGGGATTTACTGACCCGCAACCTCAGAGTTAGTGCAGAGAAACAATACTTTACTGTAAACATGGAGAATGGGAAAGTACTTGTGAGTGACAGAATAGATTGGGAGTCACCCTGCCCCCCAAAACCCTCTGTGTGTCGTGCCTTTAGAAATTGTAGCAGAGAATCCTCTAAATGTTTCTCACGTAAACGTGATGATAGAAGATATAAATGACAATCCACCTCATTTTCCCCAAAATAGCATTGTTTTACAAATCAATGAACTTGCAATTCCAGGAACTCGGTTTGGCCTGGAATCAACTATAGATGCAGATATAGGGCTTAACTCTGCAGAGTTACCAACTCAGCTATAGTGAGCATTTCTCTCTGATGGTTGAGGGTAAGACTGAAGGCAAGAATTCCCCAGAATTAGTGTTGGAGAAGCCTTTGAACCAGGGACAACAGAGCTCTCACCTCCTGGTCCTGACAGCAGTGGACGGGGGTGATCCGGTCTGAACTGGCAAACTCAAATCAGGATCAAGGTCACTGATGCCAACGATAACCCCCCAGTGTTCAGTCAGGATGTGTACAAAGTTAGCCTGCGTGAGAACTCGCCCCCAGGCACCTTTGTGCTAAAGGTGAAGGCCACTGACCAGGATGAAGGCATCAGTGCAGAGATCACCTACTCCTTCAAAACACTATGAGATATTGCAAATATGTTTGTGCTGGATCATCAAAGAGGAGAAATTAAATCCAAAGACCCTATAGACTTTGAAAGCAGTAGCAGTTATACTATAAGCATAGAGGCCAGGACGGTGGAAGCATAGCCACCGAGTGTAAAATTATACTGAAAATTTTAGATGAGAATGACAGTGGCCCAGAGGTGGTTTTCACTTCGGTGTCTAGTTCCATAACCAAGGTTGCAGAACCGGGAACAGTGATTGCTTTGTCCGAAACACATGATAAAGATTCGGGAGAAAACAGGGAGGTCACATGTCTCATAAAAGAGAGAGCTCCTTTTACAATTGAATCTTCCACCAATAATTACTGCAAGCTTGTGGCAGATGGGGCCCTGGACCGGGAGCAGACCCCAGAGTACACAGTCACCATCGCAGACACCGACAGGGGCAAGCAGCTACTCTCCTCCAGCGCAAGTGTCACTCTACACATCAGCGACGTTAATGACAGCACTCCGGTTTTCCACCAGGCCTCCTACGTGATCCACGTGGCCGAGAACAACCTGCCCGGAGCCTCCATCGCGCAAGTCAGCGCCTCCGATCCCGATCTGGGGCCCAACGGCCACGTCTCCTATTCCATCGTGGCCAGCGACCTGGAGCCGCGCGCGCTGTCGTCCTACGTGTCCGTGAGCGCAGAGAGCGGCGTGGTGTTCGCGCAGCGCGCCTTCGACCACGAGCAGCTGCGCGCCTTCGAGATGACGCTGCAAGCCCGCGACCACGGCTCGCCCGCGCTCAGCGCCAACGTGAGCCTGCGCGTGCTGGTGGGCGACCTCAACGACAACGCGCCCAGGGTGCTGTACCCGGCGCTGGGGCCCGACGGCTCGGCGCTCTTCGACACGGTGCAGCCCGGCTACCTGGTCACCAAGGTGGTGGCGGTGGACGCCGACTCTGGACACAACGCCTGGCTGTCCTACCACGTGCTGCAGGCCAGCGAGCCCGGACTCTTCAGCGTGGGGCTGCGCACGGGCGAGGTGCGCACGGCGCGGGCCCTGGGCGACAGGGACGCGGCCCGCCAGCGCCTGCTGGTTGCTGTGCGCGATGGGGGACAGCCACCCCTCTCGGCCACCGCCACGCTGCACCTGGTTTTCGCGGACAGCCTGCAAGAGGCGCTGCCGGACCTCAGTGACCACTCTGAGCCCACTGACCCCCAAGCTGAGCTGCAGTTTTACCTGGTGGTGACCTTGGCCTTGATCTCGGTGCTCTTCCTCCTCGTGGTGATTCTGGCCATTGCTCTGCGCCTGCGACGCTCCTCTAGCCTGGCCACCTGGTGCTGCTTTCAGCCTGATCTCTGTTCTAAGACTGGTCCAGGGGTTTCTCCGAACTACAACAAGGGAACCTTGCCTTATTCCTACAGTCTGTTACGTTGCTGATTCTCAGAAAACAAGGTTCAGTTTTCTCACCATGACCCCAGAAATGGTGCCCCCGCAAGATCTTTCTAATGAAGCTCTTTTAGTAGTAAGTGTCACTGAGGAGAATAACACGTTAAACTCTAGCTCTGTTGCTTCCATTTACGTGAGTTTCAATGAATGCCTTTCATCTGCATATGGGTTTGGTTTATCTTTTAAACCAATATTTAGGAAAGAAAATCTTAAACATATTATATCTACTATCACTTCAGTTTTGTTTGCCCTCTCTCAGTCTCTTCTGTCCCTTTCTCAGTGGGTCAGTTACTCCATTATTAACCCTCAAGTATTTTAAATATTTTGACAATTTCATGAGTTATTCTTTATCCACAAACAAAATCTCTCTTACTGTGAGAAGTGGGTATTATGATGCCGCTGCCATTCAAATATTTTAATGGAAGCATAATATTTTTTTCCTGTGGGCGTTTCTCTTATTCAGAACATCAATATCTTGGCATGTAAGGCTTTTCTTAAGGCTTTCCTTTACTCTAGGTACAATTTGCTAGGGATTCTCTGAGTGCCATTGAATAGATCAGTTTTGTGCCCTACGTTTTCTCAGAGCTACCTGTAGATTTCATCCCAGTGTTAAAGATATTATTTTATGGTATACCTGCCAAACATGTTTATCCTCAGAATCTAAATATTTACACACATGAAAGCACAATAGTGAGGATTTTTTCCTGTATTCTGATGGGCTTCCAGTGTATTACCAGTGATCTCAGTAACTGGAATTAGGTTTGTTTCCCAGAAAAAGATAAGCTTATAATATTCTTTGGGTTCTATTTTTCCTAAACAATCTCTCTCTCTCTCTTTTTTTAAATTGAAGTATAGCTGAGTTACAATGTTGTGTTAGTTTCTGGTGTATAGCAAAGTCATTCATATACCATATATATATATATATATATGTATATTCTTTTTCATATTCTTTTCCATCATGGCTTATTACAGGGTATTGATCCTAAATATTCTTTTTTAATTATTTATTTATTCATTTTTTTACATCTTTATTGGAGTATAATTGCTTTACAATGGTGTGTTAGTTTATGCTTTATAACAAAGTAAATCAGTTATACATATACATATGTTCCCATATCTCTTCCCTCTTGCGTCTCCCTCCCTCCCACCCTTCCTATCCCACCCCTCTAGGTGGTCACAAAGCACTGAGCTGATCTCCCTGTGCTATGCGGCTGCTTCCCACTAGCTATCTACCTTATGTTTGGTAGTGTATATATGTCCATGCCTCTCTCTTGCTTTGTCACAGCTTACCCTTCCCCCTCCCCATATCCTCAAGTCCATTCTCTAGTAGGTCTGTGTCTTTATTCCTGTCTTACCTCTAGGTTCTTCATGACATTTTTTTTCTTAAATTCCATATATATGTGTTAGCATACGGTATTTGTCTTTCTCTTTCTCACTTACTTCACTCTGTATGACAGACTCTAGGTCTATCCACCTCATTACAAATAGCTCAATTTCGTTTCTTTTTATGGCTGGTAATATTCCATTGTATATATGTGCCACATCTTCTTTATCCATTCATCCGATGATGGACACTTAGGTTGTTTCCATCTCCAGGCTATTGTAAATAGAGCTGCAATGAACATTTTGGTACATGACTCTTTTTGAATTATGGTTTTCTCAGGGTATATGCCCAGTAGTGGGATTGCTGGGTCATACGGTAGTTCTATTTGTAGTTTTTTAAGGAACCTCCATACTGTTCTCCACAGTGGCTGTATCAATTTACATTCCCACCAACAGTGCAAGAGTGTTCCCTTTTCTCCACACCCTGTCCAGCATTTATTGTTTCTAGATTTTTTGATGATGGCCATTCTGACTGGTGTGAGATGATATCTCATTGTAGTTTTGATTTGCATTTCTCTAATGATTAATGATGTTGAGCATTCTTTCATGTGTTCGTTGGCAGTCTGTATATCTTCTTTGGAGAAATGTCTATTTATGTCTTCTGCCCATTTTTGGATTGGGTTGTTTTTTTGTTATTAAGCTGCATGAGCTGCTTATAAATTTTGGAGATTAATCCTTTGTCAGTTGCTTCATTTGCAAATATTTTCTCCCATTCTGAGGGTTGTCTTTTGGTCTTGTTTATGGTTTCCTTTGCTGTGTAAAAGCTTTGAAGTTTCATTAGGTCCCATTTGTTTATTTTTGTTTTTATTTCCATTTCTTTAGGAGGTGGGTCAAAAAGAATCTTGCTGTGATTTATGTCATAGAGTGTTCTGCCTATGTTTTCCTCTAAGAGTTTGATAGTGTCTGGCCTTACATTTAGGTCTTTAATCCATTTTGAGCTTATTTTTGTGTATGGTGTTAGGGAGTGATCTAATCTCATACTTTTACATGTACCTGTCCATTTTTCCCAGCACCATTTATTGAAGAGGCTGTCCTTTCTCCACTGTATATTCCTGCCTTCTTTATCAAAGATAACTAAATATTCTTTTGAAATATATTAGTAGAGTACTACCCTTATTTCAAGCAAATGCTAGTTGGAATGCTTCCATTTTGTTCTAAAAATGTTACTGTGTCTTCTTCACTTGATTTCCTTCGAGGTGTGATTCTGGTAATGTGTACAATCAAGTTTCTTATTTTTAGGTTTCCATATTATTGTGAAAATTTGATTTTAAAATGTTAAATGTCAACCACATGTTAAAGTAGTTCTTCCATTTAGGCAAATTTAAGGATCTACCAAAAATTTTTGCCACAGATTTTAGCTGGGTGAGAATTTTTAACTTATTCTCTTATATAATTTCTCAAAACATGAAACTCCTAAGGAGATTCCCATAATAGGTGTGTATGTGTGGTGGGGGTGATATCAAAGCAGGTGCACTAAAATATACAGTTAAATTTACTGTGTATAGAAACTTCAAATTCATGTAAAAGCTCATTGGAAAAATCAGAATACACCTACGGGTACAGAAAATAATCTCAAGAAAGTGTCTCTGTATGAAAACTCTAGGGAAATAAAAAGAAACTCACTGAAATTCCAAGTAAAATGGATACTGTAGTTTTGGTTGGCTCCACTTCCATCCCTATTTGGAGAACAGTAGGTGGAGCTATTTAAGGTCTGAAAACCAAAATCCTTTCCTGGAGTTCAGGATTGTGCAGTAATTGGTTAGGACTCTGAGCGCCGCTGTTCACCAATCAGGGAGAGAAAAGCAGAGAGAGATCCTGCTAGCCGGGCACTCGCGTTGAAGCACAAAGCACGGATAGAAACTAACCATCTCCGGGACTGTGAGGAAACTGATTGGAAGAGCTCGGGTCCCCCAACTGTCGGATTTTAAGGACGGATGCGCTGATCCGGACTTCGGTGATCAAGGGAAGAACTGGAAATAATCCTCAAGGAAAGTGACAATGATTCCTGCGCGACTGCACCAGGACTGCAAAAAGCTGGTCCTGCTGGGAGTTCTCCTGGGGGTTCAGTGGGAAACTGGATGCACCCAAATCCACTATTCGGTTCCTGAGGAGCTGGAGAAAGGCTCTAGGGTGGGGAACATCGCCAAGGATCTGGGGTTGGAGCCCTGGGAACTGGAGGAGCGCGGAGTCCGCATCGTCTCCAGAGGTAGGACACAACTTTTTGCTCTGAATCCGCGAAGCGGCAGCTTGGTCACTGCCGGCAGGATAGACCGGGAGGAGCTCTGTATGGGGGCCATCAAGTGTCAACTAAATCTGGAGATTCTGATGGAGGATAAAGTGAAAATATACGGGGTAGTGGTAGAAGTGAGGGACATTAATGATAATGCCCCGTATTTCCAGGAAGGTGAATTAGAAATAAAAATGAGTGAAAATGCAGCCACTGGGATGCGGTTCCCCCTTCCCCACGCTTGGGATCCGGATATAGGGAAGAATTCACTCCAGAGCTATGAGCTCAGTAGTAATACTCACTTCTCCCTGGACGTGCAGAGCGGAGCGGATGGTAATAAATATCCGGAATTGGTGCTGGAGCGCGCCCTGGACCGCGAGGAAAAGGCCGTTCACCACCTGGTTCTCACGGCTTCCGACGCGGGCTATCCAGTCCGCACTGGCACCGCGCGCATCCGTGTGATGGTCCTTGATGCGAACGACAACGCACCAGCGTTTGCTCAGTCGGAGTACCGTGTGAGCGTTCCGGAGAATGTGGCCGTGGGCACTGAGCTGCTTCTGGTAAACGCCACCGACCCTGACGAAGGAGCCAACGCGGAAGTGATGTATTCCTTCCGGTATGTGGACAACAAAGCGGCCCAACTTTTCAAGCTAGATTGTAATTTAGGAACAATTTCAACAATAGGGGAGTTGAACCACGAGGAATCAGGATTCTACGAGATGGAAGTGCAAGCAATGGATAACGCAGGATATTCTGCACGAGCCAAAGTCCTCATCACAGTTTTGGACGTGAATGATAACGCCCCTGAAGTAGTAGTCACCTCTCTCTCCAGCTCCATTCTGGAAAACTCTCCCAGAGGGACGTTAATTGCCCTTCTAAATGTAAACGATCAAGACTCTGGGGAAAATGGACAGGTGATTTGTTTCATCCAAGGGAATCTGCCCTTTAAATTAGAAAAGGCTTATGGAAATTATTATAGTTTAGTAACAGACACACTCCTAGACCGAGAACTGGTTCCTAGCTACAACATCACGGTGACTGCCACTGACCGAGGAAGTCCGCCCCTGTCCACGGAAACTCACATCACCCTGAACGTGGCAGACACCAACGACAATCCGCCCGCCTTCTCTCATGCCTCCTACTCCGCATATATCCTAGAAAACAACCCCAGAGGAGCGTCCATCGTCTCTGTGACCGCCCATGACCCCGACTATGGAGAGAATGCCCAGGTCACTTACTCCCTGGCGGAGGACAGCCTCCAGGGAGCTCCCCTGTCCTCCTACGTCTCCATAAACTCAGACACTGGCGTCCTGTATGCGTTGCGTTCCTTCGACTATGAGCAATTCCGAGACTTGCAGCTACAAGTGATGGCACATGACAGCGGGGACCCTCCACTCAGCAGCAACGTGTCGCTGAGCCTGTTCGTGATGGACCAGAACGACAACCCGCCAGAGATCCTCTTCCCCGCCGTACCCACCGATGGCTCCATGGGCGTGGAGCTGGCACCCCGCTCCGCAGAGCCCGGCTACCTGGTGACCAAGGTGGTGGCTGTGGACAGAGACTCAGGCCAGAACGCCTGGCTGTCCTACCGCCTCCTCAAGGCCAGCGAGCCAGGGCTCTTCGCGGTGGGGCTGCACACGGGCGAGGTGCGCACAGCGCGGGCCCTGCTGTACAGTGACACACTCAAGCAGAGCCTGGTGGTGGCGGTCCAGGACCACGGGCAGCCCCCTCTCTCGGCCACGGTCACACTCACAGTGGCAGTAGCGGACAGCATCCCCGACGTCCTGGCTGATCTAGGCAGCCTTGAGTCTCCCGTCAGCCCCGACAATTCGGACCTCACGCTGTACCTGGTGGTGGCGGTGGCCGCGGTCTCCTGCGTCTTCCTCGCATTTGTCATTGTGCTGCTGGCGCTCAGGCTGAGGCGCTGGCACACGTCGCGCCTGCTCCAGGCTTCAGGAGGCGGGTTAGCGGGTGTGCCCGCCTCTCACTTTGTGGGTGTGGACGGGGTGCGGGCTTTCCTGCAGACCTATTCCCACGAGGTCTCGCTCACAGCGGACTCGCGGGGGAGTCACGTGATCTTCCCACAGCCCAACTACGTGGACACGCTCATCAGCCAGGAGAGCTGTGAGAAAAGCGAGCCTGTCTTGCTCTCGGGCGATTCCGTGTTTTCTAAAGATAATCATGCATTAATTCAGGTGAGTGCATATCAAACATTCTCCTCTGAGCTTTGAGCAAGTTATCTCTTATTACAGGTAATTAGTATTTATTCGGAATTTATAAAACAGACAGCAAGAAATTTTTATAAACATTGCAGGTACCATTGACAACCGGACCAACTTCCTTCAGGCTTTTCCTCACGTCTATTTATAATAATTTAAAAAATATTTGTGTATGTTATATATAAAATTTTATATCCATTTTATACAGTACTTTTTAATACTCTATATAATTTTTCTAATTTAATTTACCAACTGTACAGCTCTTCTTGCTTTTGATTGCTGTTTTTATTTCCCATCGGCCGTCCAGCAGGTTTATGTTGAACGTCTGATGCCAATTTATCTCTTAAGAACACAGATTCTTCTAGAGGGGATAAATCTAATTCAATCAAAAGTATATAAATGATATTTTAAATAAACTATTATAAATAGAGCGGCTTCTGACTACACATGAAATTGCCTAACAAATTCATAAATTGCATTTAGTTTCTTTTCAAGTGCAATAATTCTGGTTATTAGGGATGCATACATTATACTTTCTCAGTGTCCTAAGTTATTTCATGGTTTCACATCATTCATGAAATTCCAAATATCGTGAGTTTATTTCTTATGCATTTAAAACGTTCTCACGGAAATATGCACGGTGTAAGTGTTGTCATGAGGAAAAACTGAAGAGATTGTTCATTTTTCATCCCCATTACAGAGTTCAGGAATACAAGTCTATATGTGTTTCCAGTTTAGATATTTCTTTTGCCCATTATCCACACTGACGATATTATGGTGACTCTGTGGAATATTCAGAGTTAACAGATTGTGTTTTGAGCACATTTTTGATATCGTGGTAAATTTGTAGTAATTCTCTCTTCTTATTTAAAATTTCCCATAATTCTCACACACGGACAATTTTCTCGAAAATGCACAGATTCTGTTTCCTGAGAACCTTACGGTTATTGTAGAATGTTGAACAGAAATCAAATGCTAAAATATATTATTCTTGGGAAAGCGTTGCTGTAACCTGTGAGAAGCCTGGTTTCTTTTGGTGAATTCTTTTTTTTTTTAAGGATTTTTAAAAAATTAATTTATTTATTATTATGGTTTTGTTTGTGTTGGGTCTTCGTTTCTGTGCGTGGGCTTTCTCTAGTTGCAGCAAGCTGGGGCCACTCTTCATCACGGTGCGCGGGCCTTTCACTGTCACGGCCTCTCTTGTTGCGGGGCACAGGCTCCAGACGCGCAGGCTCAGTAGTTGTGGTGCACGGGCCTAGTTGCTCCGCGGCATGTGGAATCTTCCCAGACCCGTGTCCCCTGCATTGGCAGGCAGATTCTCAACCACTGCGCCATCAGGGAAGCCCTCTTTTGGTGAATTCTATAAAGGGGAAGGAAATCATAACATCCTAATTATTTTCTCCTGACTTGTTGCCTGTTTTCAAAAATACAATAGGTAATTAAAACCAAGACTTATAAAAGAGATTGAAAACGATTTGGAGAATGAAAGATAATCAAGTTGCCCTAAAATGAGGCAGTTACTGCTACTGAAATTCACATGTCACTTTATGCTTCTTGACAGCCAAGACAAAAATAGGAAATTAAAAAAAAAAGGAGATATAAAGTGGATCTATTTGCCTTATTTTTTTTTAAGGAAGTTTTTTTTTTAACACATCTTTATTGGAGTATAATCACTTTACAATGGTCTGTTAGTTTCTGCTTTATAATAAAGTGAATCAGCTATACATATACATATATCCCCATATCTCCTCCCTCTTGCGTCTCCCTCCCACCCTCCCTATCCCACCCCTCTAGGTTGTCACAAAGCACCGAGCTGATCTCCCTGTGCTATGCGGCTGCTTCCCACTAGCTATCTATTTTACTTTTGGTAGTATATATACGTCCATGCCACTCTCTCACTTCATTCCAGCTTACCTTTCCCCCTTGAAGGAAGTTTTTGAGCATATCTAAAATGGCAAACTTCATATTGACATTAAGTTCCAAATGGAATTTAATAAGTAGAGCTTTCTAAATAATACCAAGGAAAACAGAGAGAAATGTAACTTCTGTTGTTTTGTAAAAGCTATCAAAATGTTTATCACGTGGCCAGTTTTCTTGTGGTGGTTGATTCAAAATGAAAGACGTGACACACAATAGAAATTATTTGGGAAGCTAAACTAGCATAGTCCAATTACGCTGACTTTGTTCATGTAACTTGATTTAGGGACAAATCATTAAGAGCTAGGGCAATGAATAGTGATGACCCTTAGGCTGTATCTCAGGTATCAGTGATCTCAATTATGCTTCCAGTATGAGCTAAATTGGCTTCATTAAATAGTTGCTGAGTGAATGAATGAACAAATGTATGTGCTCTGGGGATTACCTAATATCAGTATTCCAAGATGTAGTGTGACAGAGAAACAGCAGCTATGTAACGAGGTAACTCCTAACTGTGTGACCTTTGACGTTATTCAATTGCTTTCAGCTTCAGCAAAATAGGGATTGTAATATGTAATTTGAAAGATTGTGGTGAAGCCTAGTGATAACATATAAACCGTCTGGTTCATAATATGTACTTAATTAACATTCCTTTTTTTTTTTAACATTGTTGATAGAAAAAGGAGTCCTGCTTTCAATATCAGTACACTTAACATTCTGTTGGGAAAAGTAATAATGATTTGTGTGCTCCTCCAGACAATACAATGGGATGACCTGTGAGTGGAAGTAAAACTGTTCTAACAATTTTATGAAAGCTACTGTAAAAATTTTAAGTGCTTAGGCACGTTCTTGATTGAGAAGGCCCTGTTTGGGGTCATGAAAGATAGGGGGAAGATTGTTTTTGATGAGACAATTTTATGAATGTTAATTTTTCTCTCTCTGAATGATAGTTTAACTTAAACAAGCGTCCTGTGTAACTTATTATTTAAGGAACAATTTACTCCAATAGAATTGCTAGGATGATTTAAATGGAAAATGGATCACCAAAATCTGAAAGCTGGAGTTATTTGGTTTTGGCCACATGAGAATTTAAGTTAATGGCTGCACAAAATATCAATCTTAGCTTTAGGATATTTGTTGATAATTAGGTTATTTGTTGATTGGTTTTTTTAGAGTAATTGGACAATGGGCTTGGATTTTATTTCCTCTGGTTTCAGTAATGAAATTATGTCAAGGACTTTTCTTATCTTCCTTTGTGTTATATGGAAGGTGGGTATGCATTCACTTAATCTAGTTAAAGTATTCAGCTATAACTTAAAAGTTGTAGTTCCTCTATTTTATAGCACCTAAAATTGGAATGTAATCTATCATCATTCTTTCCCCACTTCCATTCTATAAGAGATACCCTCCTTGAAGCAGCAATGGCCTAGGATCCTTGCTGAGTCTGTACAACTTGTTGAGACTACTCAACTCATAGATTATTTTAAGCTGCATTAGAAGACTAATGATAAACGAGTGGATTGTATTACAGTTTTCTCAGTTATATGTAACAGAGTATAGCTGTGATCATGAATTGATTAGTTCTGGTGAAAAATCTGCTTTTTCCTTATGCGAGGTATCAAGTTCAAGAAAGTAAACGCCTTCACATTAAATATGTGCCACGCTTTGTATATCTATTATACCTCAATAAAGCTATTTTAAAAAATTTTAAGCAAACACATAGTTGTGACGGGATGTTGATCAAACTAATGACTGTATATATTAGGAAAGAGACAGATTTATTCTCTAATGTTACACTTGGAGGTCATTTTTAGGAAACCATACCTAATGAAAAGTTATCAATAACAGAGCACACTCTTTAGGACACATTTTTAAAACACTGATAGGAAAAGATAGCCAATGGCAAAGATAATTGAAAAAAGTCTTTGATAGAGGATACGTTTTCTGGATAGCAAATTGGAAGAGCTCTAGTTCAGGAAAATGTGATGAAATTGCCATCAGATGGACCATAGAGGAGATAAAATAATTTATCTATATGTAGAAAGAAATCAGTACCTCCACAATTTCTCTGAGAGAAGCCATAAAAAGATCTACTATGTTTAATAATCATTGAGGACAAGCATAATTTCTTAGTTCATCTTTAAGTCTCTGAAGAATTGCACACAGTGGTTTGTATACCTTCTAAATACTCAAAAAAAGGCTTGAATTCAATGATTAGAAAGTAATCTCTTGGGGAAAAATCATAGTGCAAATCCATTTTACGTGTGCTTTCCCACTACCTCAAACTCCTAATAAGAGCCAACTCTCTGATCTATCTATCTAAAGATAAGGAACTGAAGATTTATCAAATTTTTAAAATAGGTGCCACAATCCATAAGATTTCTATGTTGTGAAACCTGCTAGAAACTTTCTATATATTTATAGCTGAAGATCCAACCAATAGTTCATCCTGAGACGGTATATGAAAAAAGTAAAGCCTTTTCCCCCACCAAAAAATAAAAATAAAAAGAGGGACTCAATCTAAAAATACTCTTAGGGCTTCCCTGGTGGCGCAGTGGTTGAGAGTCCGCCTGCCGATGCAAGGGACACGGGTTCGTGCCCCGGTCCGGGAAGATCCCACGTGCCACAGAGCGGCTGGGCCCGTGAGCCATGGCCGCTGAGCCTGCACATCCGGAGCCTGTGCTCCACAACGGGAGAGGCCACAACAGTGAGAGGCCCGCGTACAGCTAAAAAAAAAAAAAATAAATAAAAAAAAATTAAAAAATAAAAAAATAAAAAAAAATAAAAATAAAAATACTCTTAAATGTCTAGAAGAAATAAAAAGAAGTCATTGCTTTGGTTTCATATGCTGGAGTCATTGAGAATATAAACTTCAAAGAATATTTAATTGCCTGAATAAAACTGCACTACTGCTTCTCAACTTGCAAATTCCAGTGAGAAACATCTTTCTCTTTGCTCTCAATTCTTCAGAACCTTGACCTCTAATTTCTTCAGGTTGCAGTTCTAGAGTAGGGACGCAGAGCAGTGCTATCAGCCCATGTAGAAACAGAGGTAAACAAGGAGATCCCATAATATTTCCACGGGGTGACTTTCCTAATCACACCTTACCAGAGATCTGGGGCTAGGTGTCCAGGACTTAATGGGCTCAGAAGCTGCAAGTTAATGTGGAAAAAGAATACCTCACTCCAAGTGAAGAAAGTGGGGATTTATTTGTGAGTAACAGGATGGACCTGGAGCAGATATGCCGACATACTATACTTCGTATCATACGTTTATAAATGGTAGTTGAGAATCTTTTAAATGTTTTTCACGTTAATATAGATAGTCAAGATGTAAACGATAATACTCCCCAGTTCAGCAGGAGTGCTATTGAGTTAAATATATGAGTTGATCCAGCCTGGAGCAAGGTTTGCAATAGTACCTGCAAAAGGTCCTGATGATGGAAGCAATTCCTTTACAAAGTTATCACCCTAACAGCAACTGTATATTTGTCTTCCAAGTAAAATAGACCAACAGTGGAAACAAATAGATTGAACTTGTGTTGGAGAAGCCACTAGACTGGGAAAAGCAGAGGTCGCATCACTTAGTCCTGACAGCATTAGATGGAGAGAAGCACCAGAAACAGAGCCACTCGGATCCCGACCCTGGTGGTCGACGCCAACTACAACCCCTCAACCTCCGATTTCAGCCAGAATGTATACAGGGTCAGCCTTCAAGAAGACATGCCCCTAGGCACCTCCATGATGAGGCTGAGGGCCGCTGACCTGGACAAGGGCATCAAAGTGGAGATCAAGAATGTCTTCGCAGCCCAGAGTACCCATATCCAGTTTGGCCTTGATCATGGTAGAGGAGAAATTAAAACCTTAAGTACATCGGAATATGAAGACATTAAAAAGTATTCCATAGTTTTGGAAGGAAGGAATGGGGGTGTGTGTGGGGGATTGGTTTCCCAGTGTAGTTGAGATCAAAATTCTAGATGATGATGACAAAGTACTGGAGGTTTTTTTTTTTTTGGCCGCGACTGGCGGCTTGCAGGATCTTAGTTCCCCGACCAGGGATTGAACCCTCGACCTTGGCAGTAAAAGCGCGGGGTCCTAACCACTAGACTGCCAGGGAATTCCCCCCAGAGGTTATTTTTACTTCTGTTTTCATAATAATTCCTGCAGATTCTGCACCTCAGATAGTAACTGCTCTGTTTAAAACACAGGATCCAGATTCAGGAGAAAACAGGGAGGTCAAATGTCTGATACAAGAAAATACACTTTTTAGAATTGAATCTTTCACCAATAATTACTACAAGCTTGTAACAGATGGGGCCCTAGAGTGGGAGCAAACCCTGGAGTGCAATGTTACCATCACAGCTGCCGACAGAAGTAAGGTACCACTCTCCTCCAGCAGAAGCATCACACAGCACAGTGGCGATGTCAACAACAACGCTCCAGTTTTCCATCAGTCCTCCTAAGTGGTCCACGTGGATGAGAACAACCCTCCTGGCACCTGCATTGCCCAAGTCTGCACCGCAGATCCCAATCTGGGACCCAATGCCTGCATCTCCTACTCCACCATGCTATTGAGTTAAATACTCAATTCAAATACTTTGAGTGAATTTGAGCTAGCACAGAATGCCAAATCGAGACATTCCTTGTAATCAGGTAATTGTACAAATGGATCCCAATAATGGTAGTGTGGCATTTCACCAAACTTGCAGTTTATAAACACTTCAAAAATTAGGTACTAACATTTGCATATAAAATTCCCCATTATATATTTTACTGTCAGTCTTTTTGGAAGCTTGCCGTATAGCAACAACGACCACACACAAAAAAGGAAAAACAATTACCTTTGGAAAGTGAAAATACGTAAAATGGATAATATGGAAACACTGAAAAGAGTGAAAGGATTACTGGTAAGTCAAAAGAAAGAGAATATTAGGAGAAAGATGCATTAGAATGCGTCTAATTGGTTAGTCACGGTAGGGTTCCTTGTTGGTGTGGGTTTTGTTGTGCAAGATATGTTAATTTTATTATAAATTCCACCTGGCTGTTGGTCTCCAAAGGGAATTCAACAAATCAGATAATTTGGCATCTTCAACCTGGATTCTGATGCTCACCTGAAAAGTTTGCTAAAGCTTGGAAACCAAGAAAAGGCAAGCATCTCAACAAATACGTGTCACTTTCATTTACTGGCTTTACGTTATTTAACATTGTTCTAGCAGTACGTTAGAGGAGGCAGTGAATATTCCTGGTGAACAAGGGGCACTTGTTTTATACCTACTGACTCTTCTATTTACATTTTTTAAAGTAGTTTTTGCATATGTGGTATGAGGCAGCGATTCAGTGAGGTAGGGGTTAAGGTTCTTTTTTCCTATATGGATGCCCAGTTTTTCCAGCATCACTTGTCAAAAAACTTTTCCTTTTCCTATTGAATTGCTTTGGTACCCCTGTTGAAAATCATTTGATCTATATATATGGGTCTATTCCTAGACTCTACATCATGTGCCATTGATCTATCCATCCTTTTGCCAATACCACTCTGTCTTGATTATTGTAGCTTTATAAGTCTTGAGGTCAGGTAGTAAGTCCCCCAAGTTTTTTCTTCTTTTTCAATGCTGTTTTGACTATTCTTAGTTCTTTGCCTGTCCAAATAAATTAAAATTGTCTTGTCACTTTCTAAAGGGAAAAATCCTGAAGGGATTTTGAATGGGATTTATTGCCTTGAAACTATAAATCTACTGGTGGAGGGGTCATCTTCACAATATTGAGACTTCCAATCCAGGAGAATAGTATATATTTTCATATTTCCATTTATTTAGGTCTTCTTTA
Organism: Lagenorhynchus albirostris; assembly: GCF_949774975.1. NCBI lineage: Eukaryota > Metazoa > Chordata > Mammalia > Artiodactyla > Delphinidae > Lagenorhynchus > Lagenorhynchus albirostris. Next base: position 117,829,837 of record NC_083097.1, read on the forward strand.
ACTTCTCTCAGCAATGTTTTAGGTCTTGTATATCTTTAATTAAATTATTCCTACACATTTGATGCTTTTGGATGTTATTGTAAAATGTATTTCTTATTTCATTTTCTGATTGCTAGTTTACAGAAAAACGATTGATTTTTGTATATTGCATATGCTTTTGAAAAACAAGAGGTGTAGGGTGCTCTATTCTCATACTGTATGAGAATATAATGTAAGAGAATATAGTATAAGCTTAAATCACCTCTACATAAGTTCAGGCTTACATTCTGTGCAGGAGTAGGTTGGAAGAGTCTACCCCCAAACAGAGCAAACACTAGTGTCTGCCCCAAGTCTAGTAGAGTGGATCATTCATTCATTTCTGTAACAAATATTTATTAACTGCCTATTATATGCAAGGCATTGTCCTAGGTGCCAAGGGTGCATCAATGAACAGGCAGATATGATTTCTGCAATTAATGGGTCCCCATTCTATGATATGATCTTTTACAAGCCTGATAAATGCCACCAAGGAGAAAAACCGGGTGCTAAGAGAGCTTGTAATAGAGAGGCCTACTCTGGTCTGAAGGGTCAGGTAAGTCTTCTTTCAGGAAGTGATGCTTACTGTGCTATCTGAAGGATGAATATAAGTTAGCTAGGTAACAAGGAGATTAAAGAAGAAATTGTCAGGTAGAGGGAATAGCATGTATAAAGGACCTTTAAAAAAGAAAAGAAAAGGTGAGCAAATTAAAAAGGGTTAGGGAGGTTAGAAATGGAAAATAAGTAAGTGAGGTACATTTTAAGTAACCTTGTACTTAGGAGCTATTGAAAGGTTTGAAACAAGGCAGAGACAAGATATGGTTTAAATTTTTTTTTTTTTTTTGCGGTAGGCGAGCCTCTCACTGCTGTGGCCTCTCCCGCTGCAGAACACAGCCTCCGGACGCGCAGGCTCAGCGGCCATGGCTCACTGGCCCAGCCGTTCCGCGGCATGTGGGATCCTCCCGGACCGGGGGCACGAACCCGTGTCCCCTGCATCGGCAGGCGGACTCCCAACCACTGTGCCACCGGGGAAGCCCTGGTTTAAATTTTTAAAAGATTACTCTGGCTGCTGTGTGGTGAATAGATATATGAGGGTTATAAATGGAAGTAGGGAGAACAGAGGGGAGACTGCGTTCCTGGTAAGAAATGGTGCTGCACTGGATTCAAGGGAAGGCGGTGGATATAGAAATAAATGGATAGGGACTTCTCTGGTGACACAGTGGTTAATAATCTGCCTGCCAATGCAGGGGACACGGGTTTGAGCCCTGGTCGGGGAAGATCTCGCATGCCGCAGAGCAACTAAGCCCACAACTACTGAGCCTTCGCTCTAGAGCCCGTGAGCCACAACTACTGAGCCCACAGGCCACAACTGCTGAAGCCCGTGTGCCTAGAACCTGTGCTGCACAACAAGAGAAGCCACCACAATGAGAAGCCGGCGCACCGCAACAAAGAGTAGCCCTGGCTCGCCAAAACTAGAGAAAGCCCGTGCACAGCAATGAAAACCCAATGCAGCCAAAAATAAATAAAATAAAATAAAATAATTTATACAAAAAAAGAAATAAATGGGTAGATTGGAGATGTATTTAGGAAATATATCCAACAAGACAATAATGGAGTGGGTGGAATGTAAATTCCGTAAGGGCAGGGACTGTTTTCTTTATTATTATATTCTTCATATCATTGCCTGGCACATGATAGATTCTTTTTTTTTTTTGTCATAGTTTGTCTTTTCTTTTTTTTTTTACGTGATAGATTCTTAATAAAAAATTGTTCACTGAATAAAGGATGAAAAGGGGGGCATAAGAGTTATTTCCAGGTTTCTGAATTAAGGAACTGGATGGACAAAGGTACCATTTAGTGAGATGTGGAAGACTAGTGAAGGGTAGATTTCAAAGAAATCAAGAGTTGAGTTGTAAGCATGTTAAGTTTAAGAGTCTGAGAAACATCCAAGTGCAGATATTAAGAGTGTGGTTGGGCATATGGTCACCATTCTTTTACTCTGATTTCTTCCATTGTGATAATCCCTTCAGATGGGTAGAACTTTACCAGGTTGAGCATGATAAACTTCCTGATAGCTCTACACAGGTATGTTTTTGGGCTCATGGCAGAGCTACTCCTGTGTTTTATTTTTCTTATTGATCTTTTTTTCACTATTAGAAACAACCAGCACCCAGAGAACCTCACTGTCTCTAATTCATACTCACCCACTCTTGAGACTAGTCCTGGTACCCAGTTCTTTTCTGCCTCTGGAATTCTGTTTGGATCATAACTTATCAGGCTTTTAAAATTTGTTGTTGTTTAATTTTCTCCCACTTGATTGTATGTTTTCCATGGACATTTTTAAGCTCAGTTTTTCTTCACCATCAGTTTTTGGCTTATAAACAGTAAAATTTCAGATAAAGAATGTTTAGGATAAAAAGTGCATAGCAATAATAATAAAATTTTTGGATTTTAATATTGTGAATATACTTGGAAGATTGTATACCCACACCTACCTTAAACATCCTGTAGAGTCCCCAGTAACGTTGTAAAAAAGATACTGCTTCTTATTCTATGACTTTCATCTGGTACGTACTTTCCTCCTTATCAATGTGTTAGCTCTCTCTCACCAGCAAGTATATAGCTCCTAGATGACAAGGATTTATTTATTTTTTCATGCTATGTTTTTAAGGCCTGTAACAGTGCTTGACACTATTAAGCTCTAAATAAATATTCCTTAAGTGAATTAACAGTGACTAAGCATTTGAAGCTGAAAGCAACAGTATTAATGATCATAGAACTTCTTTTGCCCTTGAGGGTATAGAAATTTTCCATATTTTGATGGGGGTGGATTATATGGGTGTATACATTTGCCAAAACTCATTGAACTTAAGATCCTTGCATTTCACTGTATGTAAACAATATTTCAATTTAAAAGGAGATTTAAGAAAATAAAACATCAGATTCTCCTCACCACCCTCACCTTGCCTCCAGACTCACCCCCAAGAGGTCACTACTGTTAATACCTGATTATGTGTACTTCCAAGCATTTTTCTGTAAATGTAAATGTGTGTGCTCTTTGCACAACAGGGATTGTCTTACAGTACATATACTGTTCTGCAACCTGCTTTTCCCAGTTAATAATAGCTCAGGGACACCTTTTTTGAATCCTTATAGGTCTGCTATCTACCTCAATCTTACTAATTTTCTTTTATTTATTTTACTTTGGGGTAGGAAGCACATTTACATGGTTCAAAAATCAAAACAATATAATAGGCATGTATTTTCTCTTTCCCATTCCTGTCCTTTTTCTATTCCACTTGTTTCCTCCTACCCCCTTGTATGGTCAGGGCACTCAAGATGGCTGCTCTCTTGCCCTCTGAACATCCCCTGCTCGAACAGTCCCTGTTTCACCTACAACCTACTCACATGACTATCCAATCCTCTTAATCATAGGGCTTAATCACCTATGTGTTTGCCCCCTGCCCCAGCCGCTGGTTTCCCTGGTTAACTGATGAACCAACCTGACATCAACTGCACTATAAAGGGTAGCCTCCTTCTCCCCCTTCTCCTATAACTGAACATCCCAGGAGCCATTGTCTCAGTGCTGATGGCTTGTCAACCCAGAGGCAACTAGTCAAACCGCCTTAGTTCAACTGTCGATCACTGAAAGGTCATTGCCAACTATCGGTCAGGACAATAACTCACTTTTGCACTTGCCACCAGATCTCCCCACCAGAGGAAAACATTACAAAATGGCCCTGCGACTGGCAGTTAAGTCCCCAGTGGTTTGGGTTTGCATACTCCACAGTGTATGTGGGGAATAGGATTAGAAAGGGAATTATAGATTTCACCTGTCCTCTACCCAGCCCCACTTAAACTACTAAGGTAATTAATCAGAGACCCTTACTAGAGAAAGTCAGCATCATTTTAACCTGGTGGTCTTGTTATACCGCCTTGTCAGTATTCGGCACCAGCTGAGGGTACTGAGGGTGGATAGGCGGTACGGTACTGCAGGCCAAGACAAAAAACCACAGGCAGGGGTGATATTGTCTCAGAGTGCTGTTACTGCTTGTATTTTGCTCAAAGGTCATGATATCTTCTGTATTGTACCTGTTAAAAATCTTACATTTCATCCCTAGCCTGTGCAGAGGGAGTCTGTTCACGGACTGGGCATCGGCGGCGGCCTCACTGTGAAATGTGTCTGATTGCTGGGTCTGCAGCAAGATGCCTCTATTGCTGTAGAATGGCAAGTAGAAGCCCTGGCTAAACATACAGCAGCTGCCTTAAATAATACTAGACATGCAATTACCCTCCTGTCTGAGGAGACCACCCAAATGAGACAAGTGGTCCTTCAAAACAGGATGGCTCTGGACATGCTAATGGCAGCACAAGGCGGGACCTGTGCTCTCATTCAAACTCAATGTTGTATATATATACCCAATAACTCCCACAGTATTTCCTCTACTATGAAAGCTTTAGGCCAGGACAACCCTGCCATAGATTCCCTCTCCATCACCTCGGTGAGCGCTTGGCTCCACAATTTGCCCACATGGCAAATGAGTATTTTTCACATACCAGCTGTCTTACTCTTGATACTCTTTAGCTCCTGGTGTCTGTGTGGCATTTGTGGTGTGTGGTTGCAGTGCACCTCTACATACCTGACATCAGGGATATCGTGGAAGAGGGGGTGAACCAAGATTGTAAGGGTCATGCAGAGTACGTAGGGGTGGAGCGTATGGTCAGGCCACTCAAGGTGGCTGTTCTCTCGCTGTCTGTACATCCCCTGCTTGACCAGTCCCTGCATCACTTACACCCTACTCACATGATTATCCAATCCTCTTAATCATAGGGTTTAATCAGTAACTACGTGCTTGCCCCCTGCCCCAGCTGCTGGTTTCCCTGGTAACTGATGAGCCAACCTGACGTCATTTCCCCTTATAAATGGTAACCTCCATTTCCCGTGAGTAGCGAAGGTTGTTGCCACGTCCTGCTTGCTGTCTGCTGTTCGTGGTAGAGTGTTGCTCCACGACCTTTTGCTTCTGACTTGTAGGATTCCCTATGCAACAAATCATTGATGTCTCTGTCACGGTCTCCGGGCTTTTTCTTCAGTCTTGGAGTTGGGCGAGTACAGAGCTTGTAGGCCCGCGGGCTGCAGCCTAACACCCGTAGAGGTAAACTTAATTAGTTTCTTAAGTATCCTTTCAGCATTTCTTTATGCAAATATGGGTGAATTATGGATGTTTTTATATCCCCACTTTTCTTACAAAAGAGATAACATGCTATACATTGTTCTGTATCTTGCTTTCTTCACTCCTCAATGTATCCTTTAAAACTATTCTCATATTAATACATAAGAAAGCTGTTTTTTTAAACAGCTGCTTAGTATTCTATTGTGCTATTAATCAGTCTCCTGGTTAGTAAATTGATACTTGGGTTGTTCCAATCTTTGAGTATTACAAACAACTGCACTGAATAGCCTTGTACCTGCATTATTTTGTACATATGCAATATATTTGTGGGATAAATTTTCAGAAGTGGAATTGCTGAGTCAAAGAAAAAAATGGGCTTGTAATTTTGATAGATACCTTCACAGCAAGTTTTTTTTTTAACTTTTTATTTTGAAATAATTTCAAATTTACAGAAGGGTTGCAAGAATTTTACAAAGAACTGTATACACTTTATCCACTTGTTAATATTTTGTCTTTTGCTACATTTCCTTTATCATTTCTCTCTCATTCTCTATCATTCCTATGTGTGTGTACACATGTGTGTACGTATTTATGAGTGTACACAGGTTACTGTTTTTATGAACTATTTGAGAGTAAGTTGTAGATATCATGTCTCTTTATTCCTGAGCACTTCATTGTGTATTTCTTTTTTTTTTTTTTGCGGTACGCGGGCCTCCCACTGCCGTGGCCTCACCCGCTGCGGAGCACAGGCTCCGGACGCGCAGGCGCAGCGGCTATGGCTCACGGGCCCAGCCGCTCCGCGGCATGTGGGATCTTCCCGGACCAGGGCACGAACCCGTGTCCCCTGCATCGGCAGGCGGACTCTCAACCACTGCGCCACCAGGGAAGCCCCATTGTGTATTTTCTAAGAACAAGGACATTCTTTATATAACTGACTTTCAATAATGAAAATAAGAAAGTTTAACATTGATACAATATGATTATTTATAGTCTGTACTCAAACTTTACCCATACTTTACAGTAATTTTTTCAAGTCCAGGCTCACACAATGCATTTAGTTGTCATGTCTCTTTAGTTTACTTTAATCTGAAACAGTTCCTCAGCCTTGTTTTGCCTTACACTGTCTTTTTTTTAAGATGTTGGGGGTAGGAGTTTATTAATTAATTTATTTATTTTTGCTGTGTTGGGTCTTCGTTTCTGTGTGAGGGCTTTCTCTAGTTGTGGCAAGCGGGAGCCACTCTTAATCGCGGTGTGTGGGCCTCTCACTGTCGTGGCCTCTCTTGTTGCGGAGCACAGGCTCCAGACGCGCAGGCTCGGTAGTTGTGGCTCACGGGCCTAGTTGCTCCGTGGCATGTGGGATCCTTCCAGACCAGGGCTTGAACCCGTGTCCCCTGCATTAGGCAGATTCTCAACCACTGCGCCAGGGAAGCCCTACACTGACATTTTTAAAAGACTATAAGCCATTTATATCATAGAATGCCCTTAATTTTGGTTTGTTTTATGCTTCCTCGTGATTATATCTAAACTAGGCATCTTTTGTTAGTATATTAGTTATCCATTCTTGTGTAACAAATTAGCCCAAAACTTAATCGTTTAAAATAACAAATATTTGTTATCTTAAACGTTTTGTGGATCAGGAATCTGGCTATGGTTCAGTTCCTCATGGGTTGTTGGAATGAGTACCTCATTTTCTTGCTGGCTGTTAGCTAGAGTCCTACCTCAGTTTCTTGCCATGTGGACCTCTCCCATAGGGCAACTCAAAATATAGTACCTGGCTTTCTATCAGTCAAAGTACAGTGTTCAAAGTTACTTGCAGTATGGTTTTGTTATTCATTTGAAATGAAGTTTATTCATTTCCATTGTATGCAATTTTAGAGTTTTTCCACACTCTAAAATTGCTGAGTGTTGATTAGTATCTTTTTGAATATGTAAAACATTTACATAAAGTCAAAAGTGTTTGTTTTAAGGTGTACTCAGGAAATTGTTGCTCCTCCCCTCTCTCTTCTGCCTTGTTCATATCCACTCACTGTGTGTCTTTTTGCAAAAAATAATCACATATATTTATATTGTCTTCTTTCTTACACAAAAAGTAACATGCTATGCAGTCTTTCCTGGCTTTGAACAGTTACGGTATACATACATTTCACTTACCACAGTTGAAATAATACCAGTCTCCTAAAAACAATTCAAACTTCGGTTACCATGGTATATTAACTGAGTAATTGCATAAAGTACAAATTTTGCTGTTGGCCCTTCAGTCCACAAATTACTTTGCAAATAAAAGATTGGTCACTGATCGTGGTGCATATCACATGGCTTCTTCCAGTCTGTTAGTGATTCGTTACTGTGCATCTGTTATTTAGTTCATGCACAAACAGCAGAGCGTGTACTTGTTCTGGCTTCTTGTCTTCAAGTGATAAACCCACATGACATTGTACAAAAATGTATGGAGGGAGTTGACCAACAAACATGAAAGTGCAGCCAAGAAATAAAAGTGATAAGGCTCTAAGTGAAATTTGAACTGAGTGTAAATGGAGTTACAGAATAAATAGCTGACCATGGGAATGTTGACACTGCTGCCTTCAAGAGTCTCTAGACATGCAGCCAAAGGAACTTAGTGAAGGTGAACTTAATGACATGAGTGAGGTAAGTGGTTTTGATGAGAAAAATGAAGATGTCCCAGAAAAAAAATGACACCAGCAAAACGTTCGCATTACAGGAACTCTCAGAGATACTTGATGACATCGAAAGCTCAAAGGATACATAAAATGTTGGATATTGATCCAGACATAAAAAGGTGTATGACAATTCGCCAAGGCATAGAAAAGATGCTTGCTCTGTTTTGTAAGTTATAGGACTAGAAGAAGCCAAACCCTTTTCAAGCTCTTCTTGTTAAGTTTTTTATTAAGAAATAAAACCCTTTAATTCTCAGTGGTTCTAATGTTTTATTTTTTTATTTTATTCTATTTTTTTTGGCTGCGTTGGGTCTTTGCTGCACGTGAGTTTTCTCTAGTTGCAGCGAGGGGGGCTACTCTTCGTTGCGGAGCACGGGCTCTAGGCGCACGGGCTTCAGTAGTTGTGGCTCGTGGGCTCAGTAGTTGTGGCTCACGGACTCTAGAGCACAGGCTAAGTAGTTGTGGTGCATGGGCTTAGTTGTTCCGTGGCATGTGGGATCTTCCTGGACCAGGGCTTGAAACCGTGACCACTGCACTGGCAGACGGATTCTTAACCACTGCGCCACCAGGGAAGCCCTGGTTCTACTGTTTTAGATTACAATCTACTAAATAAATATTAGTTTTACTATTTTACTTCCCTACGAGAGATTCTTTAATGTTTTCATTAAAACATTTTTAAAGATCATGGAAGAGTCTTAATTTCCCCCATTGTTTATTAAGATCACTTTACACAGTTTCAGTTTGCATGGTCATTTTTACATCCTGCACTACCATGCAAAGTGAGAACTGACTGTATATACTCTTTTGCACTTTGCTTTAAATTTTTTAAAAATCAATTTCATTGCAGTATAATTTATATATAATAAAATGTAACAAAATTATACATCTAAATGAATTTTGGCAAGTATTCACACCTGTGTAACCACCACTCTAATCAAAATACAGAACACTTCTATAACCTTCAAAAGTTCCTTCATGCCCCTTCAAGATCAATTCCTCACATGCCCAGCTCCAGGCAATCACTGATCTGCTTCCTGTCACTGTAAATTAGTTGTGCTTCTTCCAGAATTTCATCTAAATGGAATCCTGCAACATATACTCTTTTGTGTCTGCCTTATTTTGCTCAGCTTTTTTTTGGAATTCATTCACATTTTTGCACGTACCAGTAGCTTGTTACTTTTTATTGCTGAGCAGTCTTGTATTATATAGATAGCACAATTTGTGTATTCACCCACCTGCTGATGGACATTTGGGTTCTTCCCAGTTTGGTTTTACTCTGGATTAAGGTGCTATGAACATTCATGTACAAGTCTTTTTGTAGGCATATGTTTTTCATTTCTTGGATAAATACCTAAAAGCACAATTGCTGGATCATATAGTATGGAAGGTCTATATTTAGCTTTATAAGAAGCTGAAAAACTATTTTTCAAAGTTTTGATATCACTTTACATTCACTTCAGCAGTGTATGAGACTTCCACATGCTCTGCATCCTCATCGATGCTTCCTATTGCCAAACTTTTAAATTTTAGCCATTCTACTGTGTGTGTAGTACTGTATCATTGACTTTAGTTTTCCTGTTGACTGAAGATATTGAACATCTTTTCATATGCTTATTGGCTATTTGTATATTTTCTTCTTGAAGTCTGTTCAAGTCTTTTGTTCATCTTTGAATTAGTTTTCTTCTTAAAATTGAGTTATGAGAGTTTTCAAAAATAAATTCTAGATCTGAGTTCTTTGTCACATACATGTTTTGTGGATGTTGTGACTTGTCTTAAAGACTGACTTAATTTTTCATTTTCTTAGTGTCTTTTGAAGAGCTGAACTTGTAATTTTGATAAAGCTCAGTTTATCAGTTTCTTCCTTTTACCTTTTTTTTTTTTTTCTTTCTTTGCGGTACGCGGGCCTCTCACTGCTGTGGCCTCTCCCGCCACGGAGCACAGGCTCCGGATGCGCAGGCCCAGCGGCCACGGCCCACGGGTGCAGCCGCTCCGCGGCACGTGGGATCTTTCCGGACCAGGGCACGAACCCGTGTTCCCCGCATCGGCAGGCGGACCCCCAACCACTGCGCCACCAGGGAAGCCCCCAGTTTCTTCCTTTTATAATTTGTATTGCTTATGTTCTGTTTGTTTCTTTGTTTATTTATTTATTGGCTGCATTGGGTTTTCGTTGCTGTGTGTGGGCTTTCTTTTAGCTGTGGCGAGCAGGGGCTACTCTTCGTTGTGGTGCGCAGGCTTCTCATTGTGGTGGCTTCTCTTTTTGCGAGCACTGGCTCTAGGCACGCGGGCTTCAGTAGCTGTGGCTTGTGGGCTCTAGAGCGCAGGCTCAGTAGTTGTGGCGCACGGGCTTAGTTGCTCCATGGCATGTGGGATCTTCCCGGACCAGGGCTTGAACCCGTGTCCCCTACATTGGCAGGCGGATTCTTAACGACTGCGCCACCAGGGAAGTCCCTATGTTCTGTTTAAGAAGTCTTTGCCTGTTGAAAGTTCTGATGATCTCCTCCTACGTTTTCCTCCAGAATTTTTGTAGTTTTATTATTTACAGTTTGGTGCATGATTCATTTTGAGTTTTTGCTTGTTTTATTTTGCTGAGAACACTAATCCTTTCCCCACTAGATAATCTTGGCACCTCCTTAAAAATCATTTGACCATATATATGTGAGTCTTTTTCTGGAATCTCTGTTCTAATACATATATATTTGTAGCATTGTAATAAAGTCTTGAAACCCGGTAGTGTTAGTTCTCCAATTTTGTTTTCCTTTCCAAATTGTTTTTTGCTATTCTAGATCTTTTAATTTTTATACAAATTTTCATATCATTCTGTCACTTTGTTTAAAAAAAAAAGCTTCTGGATTTTGATCAGAATCTATTGCTTCAATTTGGGAAAAAGTAACTTGAATTTTTCAATCCATGAGCATGGTATGTCTCTTAAGAATTCTTTAATTACTTTAAGCACTGTTTTGTGTTTTTCATTGTGAAGATCATCTTACTTTGTTTTAAATTGAAGTATAGTTGATTTACAGTGTTCTAATTTCTGCTGTACAACAAAGTGACTCAGTTATACACATATATACATTATTTTTTTAATATTCTTTTCCACATGGTTTATCACAAGAGATTGGATATAGTTCCCTGTGCTATACAGTAGACCTTGTTGTTAATCCATTCTAAATATAATAGTTTGTATCTACCAACCCCAAAGTCCCAGTCCATCCCTCTCCCTCCCCCCTCCCCCTTGGCAACCACAAGTCTGATCTCTATGTCTGTGAGTCTGTTTCTGTTTTGTAGATAGGTTCATTTGTGCCATATTTTAGATTCCACATATAAGTGATATCACATGGTTTCTTTCTTTCTGATTTACTTCACTTAGTGTGCTAAACTCTAGTTGCATCCATGTTGCTGCAAATGGCATTATTTTGTTCTTTTTATGACTGAGTAGTATTCTATTGTATATATTTACCAGATATTAAAGAATATATTTATTCTTTATCCATTCATCTCTCAATGGACATTTAGGTTGCTTCCATGTTTTGGCTGTTGTGAATAGTGCTGTTGTGAATATAGGGGTGCATGTACCTTTTTGAATTATAGTTTTGTCCTGATATATGCCCAGGAATGGGATTGCTGGATCATATGGTAAGTCTATTTTTAGTTTTCTGAGGAACCTCCATACTGTTTTCATAGTGGCTGCACCAACTTACCTTCCCACCAACAGTGTAGGAGGGTTCCCTTTTCTCCACACCCTCTCCAGCATTTGTTGTTTGTAGATTTTCTGATGATGCCCATTCTAACAGGTGTGAGGTGATACCTCATTGTAGTTTTGATTTGCATTTCTCTAATAATGAGGGATGTTGAGCAGCTTTTCATAGGCCTCTTAGTTATCTGTCTTCTTTGGAGAAATGTCTATTTAGGTCTTCTCCCCCCTTTTTTTTTTTTTTTTGTGGTACGCGGACCTCTCACTGTTGTGGCCTCTCCCGTTGCGGAGCACAGGTTCTGGACGCGCAGGCTCAGCGGCCATGGCTCACAGGCCCAGCCGCTCCATGTGGGATCCTCCCGGACTGGGGCACGAACCCATGTCCCCTGCATCGGCAGGCAGACTCTCAACGACTGCGCCACCAGGGAAGCCCTTCTGCCCATTTTTTAACTGGGTTCATTTTTTTTTAATATTGAATGGTATGAGCTGTTTATATATTTTGGAGATTAATCCTTTGTCCATTGATTTGTTTGCAAATATTTTCTGCCATTCTGAGGGTTGTCTTTTCGTCTTGTTTATGGTTTCCTTTGCTGTGCAAAAGCTTTTAAGTTTCATTAGGTCCCACTTGTTTATTTTTATTTACATTACTCTAGGAGGTGGGTCAAAAAAGATCTTGCTGTGATTTATGTCAAAGAGTGTGCTTCCTATGTTTTCCTTTAAGAGTTTTATAGTGTCTGGTCTTACATTTAGGTCCTTAATCCATTTTGAATTTATTTTTGTGTATGGTGTTAGGGAGTGTTCTAATTTCATTCTTTTACATGAAGCTGCCCAGTTTTCCCAGCATCACTTATTGAAGAGACTGTTTTTTCTCCATTGTATATCCTTGCCTCCTTTGTCATAGATTAGTTGACCATAGGTGCGTGGGTTTATCTCTGGGCTTTCTATCCTGTTCCATTGATCTATATTTCTGTTTTGGGGCCAGTACCATATTGTCTTGATTACTGTACCTTTGTAGTATAGTCTGAAGTCAGGGAGTCTGATTCCTCCAGCTCTGTTTTTTTCCCTCAAGACTGCTTTGGCTATTCGGGGTCTATTATGTCTCCATACAAGTTTTAAGATTTTTTGTTCTGGTTCTGTAAAAAATATCATTGGTAATTTGATAGGGATTGCATTGAATCTGTAGATTGCTTTGGGTAGTAAAGTCATTTTCACAATATTGATTCTTCCACTCCCAAAACATGGTATATCTCTCCATCTGTGTCATCTTTGATTTCTTTCATCAGTGTCTTATAGTTTTCTGAGTAAAGTCATTTTCACAATATTGATTCTTCCACTCCCAAAACATGGTATATCTCTCCATCTGTGTCATCTTTGATTTCTTTCATCAGTGTCTTATAGTTTTCTGAGCACAGGTTTTTCACCTCCTTAGGTAGGTTTATTCCTAGGTATTTTATTCTTTTTGTTGCAATGGTGAATGGGATTGTTTCCTTAATTTCTCTTTCAGATCTTTCGTTGTTAGTATATAGGAATGCAAGAGATTTCTGTGCATTAATTTTGTATCCTGCAACTCTACCAAAATCATTGATTAGCTCTAGTAGTTTTCTGGTGGCATCTTTAGGATTCTCTATGTATAGTATCAGGTCATCTGCAAACAGTGACAGTTTTACTTCTTCTTTTCCAATTTGGATTCCTTTTATTTCTTTTTCTTCTCTGATTGCCATGGCTAGTGCTTCCAAAACTATGTTGAATAATGGTGGTGAGAGTGGACGTCCTTGTCTTCTTCCTGATCTTAGAGGAAATTCTTTCAGTTTTTCATGATTTTGAGAATGATGTTTGCTGTGGGTTTGTCGTATATGGCCTTTATTATGTGGAGGTAGGTTCCTTCTCTGCTCACTTTCTGAAGAGTTTTTATCATAAATGGGTGTTGAATTTTGTCAGAAGATTTTTCTGCATCTATTGAGGTGATCATATGGTTATTATTCTTCAGTTTGTTAATATGGTGTATCACGTTGATTGATTTGTATATATTGAAGAATCCTTCATCCCTGAGGTAAATCCCACTTGATTATGGTGTTTGATCCTTTTAATGTATTGATGGATTCTGTTTTCTAGTATTCTGTTGAGGATTTTTGTGTCTATGTTCATCAGTGATATTGGCCTGTAATTTTCTTTTTTTGTAGTATCTTTCTCTGGTTTTGGTATCAGGGTGATGGTGGACTCATAGAATGAGTATGGGAGTGTTCCTTCCTCTGCAGTTTTTTGAAGGAGTTTAAGAAGGATGGGTGTTAGCTCTTCTCTAAATGTTTGATAGAATTCGCCTGTGAAGCCATCTGGTCCTGGACTTTTGTCTGTTGGAAGATTTTTAATCACAGCTTCAATTTCATTACTTGTGATTGGTCTGTTCGTATTTTCTGTTTCTTCCTGGTTCAGTCCTGGAAGGTTATACCTTTCTAAGAATTTGTCCATTTCTTCTAGCTTGTCCATTTTATTGGCATAGAGTTGCTTGTAGTAGTCTCTTATGATGCTTTGTACTTCTGTGGTATCTGTTGTAACCTCTCCTTTTTCATTTCTAGTTTTGTTGATTTAAGTCCTCTCCCTCTTTTTCTTGATGAGTCTGGCTAAAGGTTTATCAATTTTGTTTATTGATCTTTGCTATTGTTTTCTTTGTTTCTATTTCATTTATTTTTGCTCTGATCTTTATTATTTCTTTCCTTCTACTAACTTTGGGTTTTCTTTGTTCTTCTTTCTCTGGTTCCTTTAGGTGTAAGGTTAGATTGTTTGAGATTTCTTGTTTCTTGAGGTAGGATTGTATTGCTGTAAACTTCCCTCTTAGAACTGCTTTTGCTGCATCCCATAGATTTTGGATCATCGTGTTTTCGTTGGCATCTGTCTCTAGGTAGTTTTTTATTTCCTCTTTGATTTCTTCAGTGATCCCTTGGTTATTTAGTAACGTATTGTTTAGACTCCATGTGTTTGTGTCTTTTACGTTTTTTTTCTCTGTAATTTATTTCTAATCTCATAGCTTTGTGGTCAGAAAAGATGCTTGATATGATTTCAGTTTTCTTAAATTTACCAAGACTTGATTTGTGACCCAAGATGTGATCTATCCTGGAGAATGTTCTGTGTGCACTTGAGAAGAAAGTGTAATCTGTTGTTTTTGGATGGAATGTCCTATAAATATCGATTAAATTAATCTGGTCTGTTGTGTCATTGAAAGCTTGTGTTTCCTTATTAATTTTCTGTCTGGATGATCTGTCCATTGGTGTAAGTGAGGTGTTAAAGTCCCCCGCTATTATTGTGTTACTGTCGATTTCCTCTTTTATAGCTGTTAGCATTTGCCTTATGTATTGAGGTGCTCCCATGTTGGGTGCATATATATTTATAATTGTTATATCTTCTTCTTGGATTGATCCCTTGATCATAATCTAGTGTCCTTCCTTGACTCTTGTAACATTCTTTATTTTAAAGTGTTTTTTATCTGATATGAGTCTTGCTACGCCAGCTTTCTTTTGATTTCTATTTGCATGGAATATCCTTTTCCATCCCCTCACTTTCAGTATGTATGTGTCCCTAGGTCTGAAGTGGGTCTCTTGTAGACAGCATATATATGGGTCTTGTTTTTGTATCCATTCAGCAAGCCTGTGTCTTTTGGTTGGAGCATTTAATCCATTCACATTTAAGGTAATTATCGATATGTATGTTCCTATTACCATTTTCTTAATTATTTTGGGTTTGGTTTTGTAGGTCCTTTTTTTTCTCTTGTGTTTCCCACTTAGAGCAGTTCCTTTAGCATTTGTTGTAGAGCTGTTTCTTTGTTTTTGTTTTTAATTTATTTTTGGCTGCATTGCGTCTTCATTGCTGTGCAAGGCTTTCTCTAGTTGCAGCGAGCAGGGGCTACTCTTCGTTGCAGTGCTTGGGCTTCTCATTGCGGTGGCTTCTCTTTTTGTGGAGTGTGGGCTCTAGGCCCAAGGGCTTCAGTAGTTGTGGCACGCGGGCTCAGTAGTTGTGGTGCATGGGCTCTAGAGTGCAGGCTCAGTAGTTGTGGCACATGGGCTTAGTTGCTCAGTGGCATGTGGGATCTTCCTGGACCAGGGCTTGAACCCATGTCCCCTGCATTGGCTGGCCGATTCTTAACCACTGTACCACCAGGAAAGTCCCTAGAGCTGGTTTGGTGGTGCTGAATTCTCTTAGCTTTTGCTTGTCTGTAAAGCTTTTGATTTCTCGTTGAATCTGAATGAGATCGTTGCCAGGTAGAGTAATCTTGGTTGTAGGTTCTTCCCTATCATCACTTTAAGTATATCATGCCACTCCCTTCTGGCTTGTAGAGTTTCTGCTGAGAAGTCAGCTGTTAACCTTATGGGAGTTCCCTTGTATGTTATTTGTCATTTTTCCCTTTGTCTTTAATTTTTGTCAATTTGATTACTATGGCATGTTTCTCCTTGGGTTTATCCTGCCTGGGACTCTCTGCACTTCCTGGACTTGGACGGCTATTTCCTTTCCCATGTTAGGGAAGTTTTCGACTATAATCTCTTCAAATATTTTCTCAGGTCCTTTCTCTCTCTCTTCTCCTTCTAGGACCCCTATAATGCGAATGTTGGTGCATTTAATGTTGTCCCAGAGGTCTCTTAGGCTGTCTTAATTTCTTTTCATTCTTTTTTCTTTATTCTTTTCCACAGCAGTGAATTCCATTTTTTTCTTTTTTTTTTTTTTTTTGTGGTACGCAGGCCTCTCCCGGCTGTGGCCTCTCCCGTTGCGGAGCACAGGCTCTGGACGCGCAGGCTCAGCCGCCAAGGCTCACGGGCCCAGCTGCTCCACGGCATGTGGGATCCTCCCGGAACGGGGCACGAACCCATGTCCCCTGCATCGGCAGGTGGACTCTCAACCACTGCGCCACCAGGGAAGCCCAGTGAATTCCATTTTGTCTTTCAGGTCACTTATCTGTTCTTCTGCCTCAGTTATTCTGCTCTTGATTCCTTCTAGTGTATTTTTCATTTCAGTTATTGTATTGTTCATCTCTCGTTGTTTGTTCTTTAATTCTTCTAGGTCTTTGTTAAACATTTCTTGCATCTTCTCGATCTTTGCCTCCATTCTTTTTCTGAGGTCCTGGATCATCTTCACTATCATTATTCTGAATTCTTTTTCTGTAAGGTTGCCTATCTCCACTTCATTTAGCTGTTTTTCTGGGGTTTTATCTTGTTACTTCCTCTGGTACATAGTCCTCTGCCTTTTCATTTTGTTTATCTTTCTGTGCCTGTGGTTTTCGTTCCACAGGCTGCAGGATTGTAGTTCTTGCTTCTGCTCTCTGCCCTCTGGTGGATGAGGCTATCTAAGAGGCTTGTGCAAGCTTCCTGATGGGAGGGACTGGTGGTGGGTAGAGCTGGGTGTTGCTCTGGTGGGCAGAGCTCAGTAAAACTTTAATCCACTTGTCTGCTGATGGGTGGGGCTCAGTTGCCTCCCTGTTGGTTGTTTGGCCTGAGGCGACCCAGCACTGGAGCCTACAGGCTCTTTGGTGGGGCTAATGGTGGACTCCCGAAGGGCTCACACTAAGGAGTACTTCCCAGAACTTCTGCTGCCAGTGTCCTTGTCCCTGTGGTGAGCCACAGCTGTCCTCTGCCTCTGCAGGAGACCCTCCAGCACTAGCAGGTAGGTCTGGTTCAGTCTCCTATGGGGTCACTGCTCCTTCCCCCTGGGTCCTGATATGCACACTATTTTGTGTGTGCCTTCCAAGAGTGGAGCCTCTGTTTCCCCCAGTCCCGTCAAACTCCTGCAATCAAATCCCACTAGCCTTCAAAGTCTGATTCTCTGGGAATTCCTCCTCCCGTTGCCAGACCCCCAGGTTGGGAAGCCTGATGTGGGGCTCAGAACCTTCACTCCAGTGGGTGGACTTCTCTGGTATAACTGTTCTCCAGTTTGTGAGTCACCCACCCAGCGGTTATGAGATTTGATTTTATTGTGATTGCTCCCCTCCTACCATCTCATTGCGGCTTCTCCTTTGTCCTTGGATGTGGGGTATCTTTTTTGGTGAGTTCCAGTGTCTTCCTGCCGATGATTGTTCAGCAATTAGTTGTGATTCCAGTGCTCTCGCAAGAGGGAGTGAGTGCACGTCCTTCTACTTTGCTATCTTGAACCAATGTCCTGTCACTGTTTTCTACTTTAGCAGTTCTAATAAGTGTATGATATCTCTTGGTGGTTTTAATTTACATTTCTATAATGGCTAATGATATTGAATCTTTTCATATTCTTATTTGTCACCACTTCTTCAGTGAGATGTCTGTTTTTGTGTTTTGCCCATTTTCTATTTGGATTTTTTATTACTGTTGAATTTTGAGAGTTATTTATATATTCTACATGAGTCTTTTGTCAGATACGTGGTTTGGAGATATTGTCTTCCAGTCTATAGCTTGTCTTTTCATCCCCTAACAGGATCTTCCTAAAGCAAAAGTTTTAAGTTTCAGTGAAGTGCAGTTTATTTTTTGGATCATGCTTTTGGTGTCAGGTCTAAAAACTGTTCACATACCCTAATCCCTGAAGATTTTTCTCCTATGTTATCTTCTAAAATAGGGGTATTTAGGTATTTATCCAAGAAATAAAAAACATATTCTGTCTTTAGGTTGAGAGTCAATTTTTTAATCTATGGATGACCAATTGTTTCAGTACCATTTGTTGAAAAGACTACACTTCCTACATTGAATGACTTTTGCAATTTTGTCAAAAGTCACTTGGCCATGGGAGTTCCTGGTGGTCCAGTGGTTAAGACTCAGTGCTTTCCTCTTCCAAAATATAGCAGAGGGAGGAGCACTCCCAAAGTCATTCTATGAGGCCACCATCACCCTGATACCAAAACCAAAGATGTCACAAAGAAAGAAAACTACAGGCCAATATCACTGATGAACATAGATGCAAAAATCCTCAACAAAATACTAGCAAACAGAATCCAACAGCGCATTAAAAGGATCATACACCATGATCAAGTGGGGTTTATTCCAGGAATGCAAGGATTCTTCAATATACACAAATCAATCAATGTGATACACCATATTAACACATTGAAGGAAAAAAAAAACAGCATCTCAATAGATGCAGAGAAAGCTTTCGACAAAATTCAACACCCATTTATGATAAAAACCCTGCAGAAAGTAGGCAGAGGGAACTTTCCTCAACATAATAAAGGCCATATATGACAAACCCACAGCCAACATTGTCCTCAATGGTGAAAAACTGAAACCATTCCCACTAAGATCAGGAACAAGACAAGGTTGCCCACTCTCACCACTCTTATTCAACATAGTTTTGGAAGTTTTAGCCACAGCAATCAGAGAAGACTCAGTGCTTTCACTGCCATGGCCTCGGTTCCATCCCTGTTCGGGGAACTAAGATCCAGCAAGCCATGTGGCCAAAAAAAAAAAAAAAAAACCCAAAACAAACAGAAGAAAACCACTTGGCCAAACTAAGTTGAAGGGAGGGGTATGCTGGGATTTAAAGAAGATGTTTTTTATTCCTCAGGAAATGGAAGCATGCAGGAGTTAGTAACAACCATGTTAAGACCACAGAGGAGGCAGGCAGCCTTAGTGTGGAGCTATACCAGGAAGAATACCATTGTATGTTAAATAGAGGAAGGAAAGAAATCAGGTCCTTTGTGACATATTTATGCTACTGGAGCAAACTAATCATGACACCTACTTGCTTCTGGACTTGAGTTGTGTGAACCAGTAAATTTTTATGGCTTAAAAAAAAAAAACTAGTTGGCCTTACTTGTGTAGGTCTATTTCCCTGTTCTCTGTTTTGTTTTGTTGCACTATGTGTGTGTGTCTCTTCCAACACCACACTGTCTTGATTACTATAATATTTTGTAAGTCTTAAAATTGGTTAGAGTAATACCTCCCACTTTTTCTTCTTTTTGAAGATTGTTTTAGCTATTCTATAGGCCCTGTGCCTTTACATATAAATTTTGGAATAAGCTTGTCTATATTACAAAACATTTGCTCGTATTTTGATAGGAATCACAACCTAGAGATCAAAGTGGGGGGAACTGACATCTTTACTGTATTGAGTCTTCCAATCCATGAACATTGTATGTCACTCTCTCCATTTATTTACCCTTTAATTTCTTTCATCAGCATTTTTTAAGTTTCAGCCTACAAGTTCTGTGCATATTTTGTTAGAGTTATATCTAAGAATTTCACTTTTTGAACAATTGTAAATGGTGCTGGGTTTTTCATTTCAATTCCATGTGTTCATTGACAGCATATAGAAATAGAATAGATTTCAATATGTTGATCGTGTATCCTATGACCTTGCTGAAGTCACTTTCTGGTTCTAGGTGTTTTCTTGTAGATTCCTTGGGATTTTGTATGTAGACAATCATGTCATCTGCAGATAGCACAGTACTACTTCTTTGTTTCAATCTGTATGTCCTTTCTTTTCCTAGCCTACTGCACTGTCTAGAACTTCTAGTATTATGCTGAAAAAGAATAGTGACAGTGGACATCTTTGGCTTGTTCCTAACCTTAGGTGGGGGGAATTTAGTCTTCTACTGTTAAGTATAATGTTTGCTTTAGGTTTGTGTGGACACTCTTTATTAAGTTGAGGAAGATCTCCCCAATTCCTTGTTTTCTGAGAGTCTTTTTCTTTTTCATAAATAGGTGTTAAATTTTGTCACATGTTTTTTCTGCATCCATGTATATGATCATGTGGTTTTTCTTATTTAGCTTGTTGATACAGTGAATTACATTAACTAATTTTCAAATATTGAACCAGGCTTGCATCCCTGGAATAAACTCCACTTGGTCATGAAGTGTAGTTCTTTTTGCATATTGCCGAATTCTATTTGCTAATGATTTATAAAGGGTTTTTGTACCTACATTCATGAGGAATATTGGTTTGTAGTTTTCCCTTTTTTGTGTGCTTTCTTTGTTTTCCTTCTGATATCAGAGTAATAGTTGCTTCATAAAATGAAATGGAAAGTGTTTTCTGCTCTTCTGTTTTCTCAGAGAGATTGTAGAATTGGTGTTAATTCTTCTTTAAAAATTTGGTAGAATTCTCCAGTACAACCATCTGGGCTTAGAGATTTCTTTTGGGGAATTTTTAAACTATGAATTCAATTTCTTTACTAGCTATAGGACTATTTAGATTATCCATTTTATATTGGGTAAGTTGTGGCAGCTTTTATTTTTGAGCAAGTGGTCCATTTCATCTAAACTGTCAAGTTTAGATGCAAACAGTTGTTCATAATATTCCCTAATAGTCCTTTTAATGTTTGTTGGGTCTGTAGTGATATCCCCTGTTTCACTGTGGATATTGGTTTGTCAGTCTTGCTAGAGTTTGTCAATTTATTTACCAGTTTTACTGCTTTTCAGAGAACCAGCTTTTTGTGCCACTGATTTTCTCTATTTTTCTGTTTTCAGTTTTATTGATTTCTATTTTTGTTTTAAAAAAGTCTTATTGAGATATAATTCACATATCATAAACTTCACCCATTTTAAGGGTGACAAGTTAGACCAGTTTTGGTACTTTGTACTGTTATGCAACCATCCTCACTATCCAGTTTTAGAACATTTCCTTTTCCCCAGAGATTTCCTTTGTGTCTGTTTGCAGTTAATTCCCACTCCACGCTGAGCCCCAGGCAACCACTGACTTGATTTCAGTCTCCATAGTTTTTCCTTTTGTAGAAATTTCATATAAAATATGTAGTTTTTTTGTGTTAGCTTTTTTCACTTAGCGTAATGTTTTTGAGGTTCTTTCATATTGTAGTATGTATCAGCACTTCATTCCTTTTATTGTTGAATAGTATTTCATTGTAAGGTTATATACCACATTCTGTTTACCCATTTAACCATTGATGGACATTTGGGTTGATTCCAGTTTGGGGCTATTGTGAAAAATGTTGCTATGAACATTTGCTACAAGTCTTTTTATGAACATATGCTTTAACTTACCTTGGATATATACCTAGGAGCTCAATTTGATTGATTTCTTTTTTTAAATTTATTTATTTATTTATTTATTTATTTATGGCTGCGTTGGGTCTTCGTTGCTGCATGCGGACTTTCTCTAGTTGTGGTGAGCATGAGCTATTCTTTGGTCCAGTGCACAGGCTTCTCATTCTGGTGGCTTCTCTTGTTGTGGAGCGTGGGCTCTAGGCACGCGGGTTCTAGAGTGCAGGCTCAGTAGTTGTGGCGCATGGGCTTAGTTGCTCTACGGCATATGGGATCTTCCCGGACCAGGGCTCGAACCCATGTCCCCTGCGTTGGCAGGTGGATTCTTAACCACTGTGCCACCAGGGAAGTCCCAATTTGATTGATTTCTGCTATTGAATTTATTATTTTTTGCTTCTGCTAGCTTTGTGTTTATTTAGCTCTTTTTCTAGTTTCTTGAGGTGAGATCACAGTTTATTGATTTGAGAATTTTTATCTTTATTTAGTGATATATATTTCCCTCTAGGAATACTTTAGTTGCATCCCATAAATTTTGATACATTGTATCTTCATTTTCATTCGGTAAGTGTATTTTTAAATTTTCTTTAAGACTTACTCTTTAGCCCATGGATTATTTAGAATTGTGTTTATTTCCAAATGTTTGGCGATTTTCCTGTTGACTTTCTGTTACTGAATTTTAGTTTAATTTCAGGATGTTCAGAGCATATATTTTGTGTGATTTCCATTCTTTTAAAATTGTTGAGCTTTGTTTCCTGACCCTGGATACAATCAGAATGTTCCATGGGTACTTGAATAGAATATGTGTTCTGTTTTGGGGGGGGATGTTCTGTAAGTGTCAATTAGGCCCTATAAGTTAATGGTGTTCCTTACTTTTTTGATATTCTAGTTAGTAATTCTATCAGTTATTGAAAAAGTTTTATCAAATGTTCACTTCTTGTACATTTTTGTTAGTAGTTTTGTCAATTATTGTCAAATTGAAGTCTCCACCTATATTTTGGTGGATTTGTCTTTTTTACCTTTCAGTTGTATGTTTTTGCTTAAATGTATTTTGAAGTTCTGTTGTTAAGTACATACACATTTAAGATGGCTATATCTTCCTGGTGGACTGACGTTCTTACCATTATATAATGTCCCTCTTTGTCCCTTTTAATTTCCTTTGGGTAAATAGACATGAGATTGTTAAATATTCTTGATACTTGATCCATTGACCTTTTCGTCATTTTGTAATATCTCTCTTTATCTCTGCTAATATACCTCGTCTTAAGGCCTAATTTTTTCTGATATTAATGTGGTCACTCCAGCTTTCTTATAATTAGTGCTGCATAGTATATCTTTTTCAATTCTTTATATATAAAGTATTTTTTCTGAAGGACATAGTTGAGGCTTTTTTATCTACCACTGACCTTTAATTGGCATGTTCAGATCACTTACATTTAATGTAATATTGATATGATTATGTCCACCATTGTGCTCTTTGTTTTCTCCTTGTCCGTGCATTGTTTTTTTTCCTTATGGAACTTTTTATTAATAATTTTTATTTTATATTGGAGTATAGTTGATTTACAGTGTTGTGTTAGTTTCAGGTGTACAGCTAAGTGATTCAGTTATACATATACATATATCCATTCTTTTTCAGATTCTTTTCCCATATAGGTTATTACAGAATATTGAGTACATTTCCCTGTGCTATACAGTAGGACCATGTTGATTACCTATTTTAGATATAGTAGTATGTGTATGTTAATCCTAAACTCGTAATTTATCCCTCCCTGCCATGTTTCCACTTTAGTAACCATAAGTTTGTTTTCGAAGTCTCTGAGTCTGTTTCTGTTTTGTATATAAGTTCTTTGTATCACTTTTTTAAAAATTCCACAGATAAGTGGTATCATATTATGTTTATCTTTCTCTGTCTGACGTACTTCACCTAGTATAATATTCTCTAGGTGCATCTATGTTGCTGCAAATGGCATTATTTCATTCTTTTTTATGGCTGAGTAATATTCCATTGTGTGTGTGGTGTGTGTGTGTGTGTGTGTGTGGTGTGTGTGTGTAAGTGTAATTGCACATCTTCCTTATCCATTCCTCCATCAATGGACATTTAGGTTGGTTCCATGTCCTGACTATTGTAAATAGTGCTGCAATGAACTTTGGGGTACATGTATCCATGAGGTTGATATATATATAGAGAGTGTGTGTATATATATATATATATATATATATAGTATATATACAGGATTTTTTTAAGTTGCTTGTCTTTTAATTTCAAATGCACTTTCAATATCCTGCATTTGTACTCTGCTTTTCTCACAATTGCTGGTTTTGATAGCATATTTGTGTGTGGATGATTTCCTTCATTTACTGTATGTTTGCATTTACCAGTGAGCTTTCCCATTTGTAATTTTCTTGTTTCTATTTGTGGCCTTTTCTTTTCCACCTAGAGAAGTTCCTTTAGCATTTGTTCTAAAGCTGGTTTGTTGGTGCTGAATTCTCTTAGCTTTTGCTTGTCTGTAAAGATTTTGATTTTTCTGTGAAATCTGAATAAGAGCCTTGCTGGGTAGAGTAACCTTGGTTGTAGGTTTTCCCCTTTCCTCACTTTAAATGTATCATGCCACTCCCTTCTGGCCTGCAGAGTTTCTGCTGAAAAATCAGCTGATAAAGTTATGGGAGTTCCCTTGTATGTTATTTGTTGCTTTACGCTCATTGCTTTTATTATTTTCTCTTTGTCTTTAATTTTTGTGAGTTTGATTAATATGTGTCTCTGCGTGTTCCTCCTTGGGTTTATGCTGTATAGGACTGTCTGCACTTCCTGGACTTGAGTGAATGTTTCCTTTCCCATGTTAGGGAAGTTTTCAGCTATAATCTTTTCAAATATTTTCTTGGGCCCTTTCTCTCTCTCTTCTCCTTCTGGGACCCCTATAATGCGAATGTTTGTGCATTTAACACTATCCCAGAGGTCTCTGAGACTGTTCTCATTTCTTTTCATTGTTTTTTCTTTACTCTGTTCCACAGCAGTGATTTCCACCCATCTGTCTTGCAGGTCACTTGTTTGTTCTTCTGCCTCATTTATTCTGCTATTGATTCCTTCTAGTGTATTTTTCATTTCAGTTGTTGTATTGTTCATCTCTGTTTGCTTGTTCTTTAGATCTTCTAGCTCTCTGTTAAACATTTCTTGTATCTTCTTGGTCTGTGCCTCCATTCTTTTTCTGAGATCTTGGATCATCTTTACTATCATCTCTGAATTCTTTTTCAGGTAGGTTACCTATCTCCACTTCACTTAGTTGTTCTTCTGGGTTTTTATCTTGTTCCTTCATCTGGAATGTATTTCCCTACCGTCTCATTTTGTGTAACTTTCTGTGGTTGTGGTCTCCTTTCCACAGGCTGCAGGATCGTAGTTCTTCTTGCTTCTGGTGTCTGCCTCCTGGTGGGTGAGGTTGGTCCAGGTGCTTGTAAAGGCTTCCTTGTGGGAGGGACTGGTGCCTGCCCGCTGGTGGGTGGAGTTGGGTCTTGTCCCTCTGATGGGGAGGGCCATGTCAAGGGGTGTGTTTAGCGGTGACTGTGAGCTCAGTACAACTTTAGGCAGCCTGACTGCTGATGGATGGGGCTGTGTTCCCCATCACTGTTTTTTTGGCCTGAGGGGTCCCAGCACTGGAGCCTGCAGACTGTTGGCAAGGTCTCAGTGCCAAAATGACGACCTCCAGGAGAGCTCATGACAATCAGTATTCCCTGGGGCCTCCGCCACCAGTGTCCTTACCCCCACAGTGAGCCACAGCCAACCCCACCTCCCCAGGAGGCCTTCCAAGACCTGCAGGTAGGTCTAGCTCAGGCTTGTATGGCGTCATTGCTTTGTGCTGTGTCCCAGTGCATGTAAAATCTGTGTGCATCTTCCAAGAGTGGAGTCTTCATTTCCCCTAGTCTGTGGAGCTCCTGCACTCAAGCCCCACTGTCCTTAAAAGCCAAATGCTCTGGGGGCTCCTCCTCCCAATGCAAGGCCCTCAGACTGGGGAGCCTGACGTGGGGCTCAGAACTCTCACTCCTCTGGGTGATCCTCTGTGATATAATTTTTTTTCCAGTTTGTGAGTTGCCTACCCAGTGGGCATGGGATTTCTTCCTCCTTTTTTTTTTTTTTTTTGCCATGCCATGCAGCTTGCAGGATATCAATTCCCTGACCAGGGATTGAACCCAGGCCATTGCAGTGAAAGCACCAAATCCTAACCACTAGACCACCAAGGAACTCCCTATGGGATTTCTTTATATCATGAAAGTGCTACTCCTAACATCTTGTTGTGGCTTCTTCTTTGTCTTTTGATGTAAAATATCTTTTTTGGTTGGTTCCAGTCTTTTTTGTTGATGGTTGTTCAGCAGTTGGGATTTTGGTGTTTTCGTGACAGGAAGTGGGCTCAAGTTTTTCTACTCCACCAATTTGTCCGGAATCAAGGGGCTGCTTTTAGTTTGGGTGCTTGCTGCCTCTTTCCTCAGTGTGTGCTGTCTGTTATCCCCTTGATATGGTGTGTGTAGGTGCAGCAGACTTCTGGTTTGGTGGGGGCAGCAATTGGTGTCTGTTCACTGCCCATGTGTGCTCTCCATCCATTGTTAATTTCTTCTTTGATCGTTTCCTGCCTTCTTCTTGGTTATTGTTTAGTATTCTGTTTTGTCTCTGATATTAGTTTATTAAGTATCCTCTTTGATTTTTAAGTGTTTGTTCTGGGGTTTACGCTATGCATCTTTAACTTATGATCATAAATGTAACAATTTGAGTAATATTACACCACTTTAACAGTATACTTCCATTTCCCCTACTTTGTTTTTTAGTGCCATTGTTGCCACACATTTTACTACTGTAGTATTTTAAGCTCCACAGTATGTTGTTATTATTTTTGCTTTAGGTAATCATTTATCTTTTAAAGAAATTTAAACATGAAAAGTCTTTAATATGCAACCTACATTTTTATCATTTCTGTCACTGATTCCTTACACAGACCCAAGTTTCCATTGGTGTCACTATTCCTTTCGACTAAAGAGCTTTCTTTAATGTTTCTTGTAGTATAGATCTTCTGGTTATATATTTTCTAGGTTTTTGTTTGTCTGAACAAAAAGTCTTTATTTTACTTTCATTTTTGAAAGGTACTTTTGCTAAATATAGAATTCTAGGTTGCCAATTTTTTTCTTTCAGCACTTTAAAGATATTCTTCCTCTTTCTTCTGCCTTGCATTATTTTTGATGCAAAGTCTGCAATCTTATGTTTGTTCTTCTGTATTTCCTCTGACTGCTTCTAAATTTTTCTCTTTATCAATGGTTTTTAGAAATTTGATTATGATGGACCTTGGTGTATTTTTCTTTATTGTGTGTTTTCTTTATGGTGCATTTTCTTTGTGGTGTGTTTAATCCTACTTGGGGTAGCATACTTGAACTTCTTGATTCTGTGGGTCTATAATTTTCTTTAGATTTAGGAAGTTTGAGGCTATATTTATTCAAATACTATTTATCACATGCACACACACACACACACACACATACAAAATTAGAGAACTCCAATTTCACTTATGTTAGACCACTTGATATTTTCCCACAGGTTGCTGAAACACTGTTCATTTTTTTAAAATCTTTTTTTCTCTGAAAATTGCCTCCAGGTAAAATAACAGAGATCCTGGGGCTCATCTCATTGCTTCCCTTCTCTCAGTCTTGCACTCCTTTTGAGCCAATGGCTAAAAGCATTTTTCTAAATATTTTCATCAATTTTTATTTGTTTATAGTGGTATGGCTAGTTCTACATTGTCAGAAGAAAAGGTTTTCACTTTGCTTTTTTTTTTTTTTGTGGTACACGGGCCTCTCACTGCTGTGGCCTCTCCCACTGTGGAGCACAGGCTCCGGACGCGCAGGCTCAGTGGCCATGGCTCACGGACCCAGCTGCTCTGCGGCACGTGGGATCCTCCCGGACCGGGGCACAAACCTGTGTCCCCTGCACTGGCAGGCAGACTCTCAACCAGTGCGCCACCAGGGAAGCCCTTCACTTTGCTTTTTGCACTAACAATATATTCTGGAAATCATTCTATATCATTTTACAAAGATCTTTCTTTGTAGCTTCATAAAACTCCATTGTATGTGTACGTATCATAGTATATTCAACTAACTATAGTTTTCCATTTAGGTAGCTTTCAGTCTTTTTGCAGTTACAAATAATGCTGTAATGAATGACCTGGTTCATATATGTATTTTCATAATTTTTGAGGTGTATATTTAGGGTAAATTTCTAAAAGTGTGATTGCTAAGTCATAGGGCAAGTGCATATGTAGTTCTGTTAGATATAACTATTTCCCTATATACAGATTGTACCATTTTGCATTCCAGTAGAGAAGAATGTTTATTTTCCCATAGCCTCATCTATAGAATATGTTGTCAAGCTTTTTAATTTTTGCCAATCTGATCAGTTTTTAAAATCTCAAAATCATTTTAATTAGAATTTCTCTCATTACTGTTGAAGTTAAATACCTTTTCATATGTTTAAGAGCCAGTTTATCTTTCTAAAAGTTGTTCATGTTTTATATTCATTATTCTATTTTCTATCTTCTAGATTTTTTTTAGTATTTTGTCTTTTAGAAAGTTATTTATATGTTTAGAGATATTAGCCCTTTGTCCAAGATATAAGTTGCAAATATTTTTCTCCTAGCTTGTCATTTGCCTTCAACTTTGTTTATGGTATTTTTGCACTGCAATGTTTTTCCCCCTTTATTTTTATGTAACCAAATGAATCGGTCCTTTTCTATATTGCACTTAGGTTTTGAGTCATAGTTAGAAAGCCTTGTCCCACACTCAGGTTGTAGAAAAATCCATCAGTTTTCTTCTAGTATTTGTATGGTATTTTGGTTTGTACATTTAGATCCCTGATCTATATGGACTTTATTCTTGTGTGTGCTGAGGTATGGAACTAATTTTTTCTTTTTTTCTTTTTTTTCTAAGTGGCTATCCAGTTGTCCCAGTACATAAAAAGTACATAAAAACTTCATCCTTGTCTCGGTGATTTGAGATTGCATCTATATCATGTACTAAACTTCTATCTTGCCAGAAGGTTTTAAAGATCAGAAAGTCACACTTCTTTCTCACTCAAAGTTATCATTATATATTGAAGTCAATTACTTTGTTTAGAAATATAACTCAGCCGTACAAGGCTACCTGTTTCAAAAAATTGGTAATAATTTAGGTAACAATATAATAGCATGCTGGGGAAAAATTAAACAAATTTCATCTCTCTAAGGAGACTTAAGGTCTCTTGGGATATTTTCATATGGACAAATTTAGCAATTTTTTGCGGGTAGTTTCCTGACATATTTAAGCTTTGTGGTATAATGAACAGTAATAGTACTGATGTGATCAAGACTAAAAGAGATTATCACTCAAATGGAAGGGAGAAGTAAACCTCTTTTTTTTTTTGCTTAAACTTTGACCTCTAAATCACTGATTGTAGTTCCAAAATATTTTAATGAAATAATTTCTTATTCTTAAGGTTCATAGATCATCTTTTCAAATCAAAGTATGCAAAATATTTTCTCACATAAATAAACTTCAGATGAGCTTCATGGAAATATTAAGGCTAAACCATTCAGCTTCCACCAAATCCTTGAATATCCCACCTGTCTGCATCGTGGTACATGTTGATCTATTGATTATCTGTTTTTATATAATTTCTACTTAAATTATCCCTTAATTTGACCTTAGGATGTTCCTCAAATCAACAATTTAGATTGAATTCAAAGATTACTAGATGATATTTAGGCTTTTAGGGGATAATACATATATTTTTCCTTGAATTCATTAATTTAATAGTATCATGAATAAGATTTTTTGATATTATTAATCCTCTTGGAATAAATAATATTAGGTAATTACCTAATATTTTAAAAATAATACTAGGCAATACTTATGGAGAGCTTCTCTGGGCCAGGCAAGGCCATTTTCATGGGCATGTGAACTGTGCAGTCATACTGGTTCCCAACCTTAGAAGGGCCCTGCATTTGGTTTAATGCTCTTCTGTCATCATCTTGAAATTGTACTAATTTTTTAACAGGGAGCCCCCTGTTTTCATTTTGTGCTTGTCCCGCAAATTATGTAGCCAGTTCTGGTACCAAGCACTGTGTTTAGCAAGGAGAGTATATAATTTAATATATATTTTTGAAAGATTCTTCAGGTTTCCACATGTGAAATGGAGTTTAGGGAAAGCAAAAGAGGAAGTAAGAAGACCAGAGAGGAAGCTGACAGTATTTAAGGTGACTTTGTCTCAGGTGGTAGCGGTAGAGGGGAAAGTAATTGATAGATTCAAAGTATATTTTGGAGGTAGTAAGCATTGACATGAACTGGTAATGAATTAAATGTTGGAATGTAGAAAAAGATGTTAAGGATGACCTGAGAATTTTTTTTTTGTAAATTTATTTATTTTTGGCTGTGTTGGGTCTTCGTTTCTGTGTGAGGGCTTTCTCTAGTTGTGGCGAGTGGGGGCCACTCTTCATCGTGGTGCGCGGGCCTCTCACTATCGCGGCCTCTCTTGTTGCAGAGCACAGGCTCAAGACGCGCAGGCTCAGTAGTTGTGGCTCATGGGCCCAGTTGCTCCGCAGCATGTGGGATCTTCCCAGACCAGGGCTCGAACCTGTGTCCCCTGCATTGGCAGGCAGATTCTAAACCACTGCGCCACCAGGGAAGCCCTGACCTGAGAGTTTTTGACTAGACTAGAAGTGCCCATTATTAGATGAGGAACTTTGGAGACAGAACATTTTTGAGGGTGTGGTTAAGAGTTGGATGTGACGTTATGCTAAGTGAAAGAAGCCAGATACAAAAGGCTTTGCATTTTTTAAAAATTGTTAAATTGAAGTATAGTTGATTTACAGTGTGGCAGCAGAGTGACTCAGTTACACACATATACATTCTTTTTTATATTCTTTTCCACTATGGTTTATCCCAGGAGATTGGGTATAGTTCCCTGTGCTATACGGTAGGACCTTGTTGTTTATCCATTCTATATGTAGTAGTTTGCATCAACCAACCCCAAACTCGCAGTCCATCCCTCTCTCTCTCCCTACCCCTTGGCAACCACAAGTCTGTTCTCTATGTCTATGAGTCTGCTTCTGTTTTGTAGATAAGTTCATTTGTGCCATATTTTAGATTCCACATATAAGGGATATCATATGGTATTTGTCTTTCTCTTTCTAACTTAGTTTGATAATCTCTAGTTGCATCCATGTTGCTGTAAGTGGCATTATCTTGTTCTTTTTTTATACTGTGTAATATTCCATTGTATATATGTACCACATCTTCTTTATCCATTCATCCGCCAATGGACATTTAGGCTGTTTCCATGTCTTGGCTATTGTGAATAGTGCTGCTATGAACAGAGGGGTGCATGTATCTTTCTTGAATTATAGTTTTGTCCAGATATGCGCCCAGGATTGGGATTGCTGGATCATATGGTAATTCTATTTTTAGTTTTCTGAGGAGCCTCTAAACTGTTTTCCATAGTGGCTGCACTAACTTACATTCCCACCGACAGTCTAGGAGGGTTCCCTTTTCTCCACACCCTCTCCAGCATGCGTTATTTGTAGACTTTTAAATGATGGCCGTTCTGACCGGTGTGAGGTGGTACCTCATTTGCAGCTTTGATTTGCATTTCTCTAATGATTAGTGATGTTGAGCATCCAAAAGGCTATGCATTTTATAATTCCCTTTTTTGTGAAATTTCTAGAAAAAGGAAAACTATATAGAAAATCGATCAGTGGCTGCCTGAAGCTGGGGGTGAGAGCAAGGATTGACTGCAGACAGGCATGAAGGATTTTGGGGGTTGATGGGAGTATTCTAAAATTGGATTGTAATATTGGTTGTGTAAATGTATAAAATGGCTAAAAATCATTGATTGTCCAAGTGAGCTGTATGGTAAGTACAAAGCTGTTCAAAGACTAAAATAAAAGATTGAGATACCGGTGATTATGTCAAGGAGTACTATTATTATTCCCATTTTATAGATAAAGAAAATAAAAGTTAAAAATAAAAGCTTCATGGTTACATGGCTACTAAGTATAATGTCCAGTGTTGGAACTCAAGTCTTTTTGACACTAAGACCTCACTGTTGAACACTATAATAGATTCACTTTCTATTTTAAAATTGTTTGCTGCATCTTGTTGATCTAAGGCTCTCTTGGAATTATAAAACAGAGAGGAAAGAAGATAGAGACTGGAAAATTCCGTTGATCCTGTACACTGGTACTTCCATTTCCCCTGGATATAGGTGACAGCAAGTTTTATGTCCAGTGTGAGTTATATTACCACACCTTGCTTGACTCTTTGGCAAACTATGTTTTCTCTTTCAAATCATTAGGTTAAGAAAGTTTCGCTAGCGCCACTTGTAGCTTAAAAGACTGACTGTATCTTCCAAAAATGCTTTCTCCTAGGGAAAATGGATACACACGAATATATATAGTCCTTACTGCATGTAATGATTACTATGCCATTAGCATAAAGATTGCTATATTAATAAGCCTTAAGTATGGGGAGATGTTGGTCAAAGGGTACACATTTTCAGTTATAAAATGAATGAGTTCTGGAATCCGATGTACAGCATGGTGACTATAGTTAACAATATTGTAGTGTAACTTGAAATTTGTTAAGAGAGTAGGTCTTAAATGTTCTTACCACACACCTTAAAAAATGGTAACTAGGTGAGTTGATGGATGTGTTAACTATATTGTGTTGATCATCTCACAATATATACATATATTAAATCATCGTGTTGTACACCTTAATTTATATAATTTTGTTTGTCAATCATGCTTCCATAAAGCTGGGAAAAATTAAGCATCAGGTGCCTACGGTGCTAGTCACTGGGGAGGCAAGTGATAATCAGAACAGGCATGGTCTCTGCCTTCTTGCAGCTTTATTGTTTTAGTGGGAGAGGCAGGCACTATGCTTAAACAAAATATAATTATAAAATTTTAAATTGTGCTAGGTTCAATAAAGGAGGATATAAGGTTCTCTGTGGGAGCATAACAAAGGATCCTGGTTTTAAGTGGGGCCTAAGGAAGACCTCTATTAGAAAACAACATTTAAACTGAGACCTGAAAGATTTGTAGAAATAAGCAAAGGAAAGGAAGGGAAAGAAGCTTTCCTAGGAGAAAAAAGCATGAAGAGCTTGGTTGACGGACCACACTGAAAGCAGTGTAATAACATATTGAGAGAAGGGGAAGGCTTGAGAACTTGGATACTATGCAAAGGATTTGGTATTTTATTTCAAGAGTAGTGAGTGAGATGCTGCTGAGAAGTTTTGAGCTGGAGAATCTTCTGATTCAATTAAAATTTTAAGATCACTCTTGCTACTGTAAACAATGGATCCAAGGAGGGTTCTGCTGGCTTATGAAGAGGTCTTAGGAAAACTATGGGCCTTATTGTTAAAGGGAAAACTACTTCAGCTTTTAAAAGCTAGTTTTTGAAAACCAGAATGTCAATTAAGTGATGGTGAATAGGGAAAAAAATGATTGATAAACTGGTATGTCTGAAAAACCTACTAGTTCAGTGCTTTTCAAACTTTACATTCAAATCACCCTGGCTTTTTGTTAAAATGCAAATTCTGATTCAGTAGGTCTGGAGTGGGGCATTTCTGCATTTCTAACAGCTCCCAGGTGATGCCCATGCCCTTGGTCCTTGGCTCACACTGAGTAGCAAGTGGCTGGGCTACTATATATGTTCTAAATTCTATATTCTAATCTTCTAATACCTATCAACCTTCTTGGTGGTAAGGACAATTGTCAAATTTGAGTATTTAAAACTGGAGGTTTTAAGAGAGAAAATATTGAGGACATAGAGACAGGTCAAATACGCCTTTTCATCTCTTCAATAAATATCCTATGTATACTTCCTATATACCTATCTAACCTCTCTGCCTACCACCCTTCCTCAGGGTTCAGTTAAAATTCAGAAAGGGACTATATGCAACCAAAGTGGTGTCCAAGATAGGCGTACAGAAATAGTATGAGGTTCTTTACATCTAGTATCTAATGGGGTGATGTGCATCATTAATTAAGACTTACTATGTGCCAGGATTTTATCTGCCTTATTCATTTAATAAGATAGGAACTCAGGAACCCTTAGAGGGTAGTTTCTTGTCTAAGGATGTACAACTCAGTTCTAACTTATATCATAGCTGACTCTCTTATTCATTATCCTAATCATTACTATTTTGTTTGACTACAATCCTAAATGCAGAAAACTTCAGGCTCTTTATTCTGTGGCTAAAGGCTTTGTATTTCTGATATCCCAATCATTTTATAAAGGCTCCAGGTGGTAAATAAAACCTGGTCTTTTTCTTTTATGTTTTTTTTTGGGGGGGAGGGGAGTGAAGAGGGGGTATTATCCTTTATTAGCAATGCAACTTCTCTTTGTGGTATGCCATATGATCTTGAGAAACAAATTGATCAAGTAAAGGGAAACTTTAGAGATGCTCTCTGATTGAGGTTATGCTTGTTGGGACAAACAGAATAGAAATTTCACATTGCTCCCTGGTTGTTAAGAAATAAGAGCTAAGCAACAACATCCAATTTAAAAAGAAATCTGAATTGTACTTTTAAATTTCATAAAACAAAGTTAAACCAAACAGCTGGTAGCTCCTGTAGATTTTCTCTACTGAGGAAGTGACCCGTAGTCCTACAGTCTCATTTGGTAAAGATATAACTGAAATTATCAACACCTCCACAGAAATGCTAAATGCCTCGCCACAATATGGTCCAGCTAGGTAAGTTGTACCTAGTCCTCCAACAAACCAGATAAGGTTGTGTCGTTTTCGGTTTGGTTTGAACCCCCTTCTTGGGGGTTGAAGTGTTAAAGTCAGCGGTTGAGGTGTTTAATAGGCCCTAGTTCGGCTTGAAGACTCGCAGAAAGGCCATCTCCATCACCCTGCAGTTAGCTTTACAGCTAAGGTGTGTTTCCGATGCGCGGATACTGCCAAGGAGCTCTGGCTGTAAACTCTGGAAGGAAGCCAAAGGAAAGAAGCTCCTGGCGCTAGCGCTGGTCCCGCTCAGTGAGCCGGGCGCTGGCGCATTTTTCGTGCAGTTATTGGCTGGGACTCTGCGTGCCGCTGTCGGCCAATGAAGAAGCTGGAGATCTGGCCCCGGCCCGTCCCCTCTTCGCGCCGCGGGATGAGGCAGAGACTGAATAGCCGGCGAGCAAATCAACGGCATCCAGAAAGCCATGTCCGACTCGGAGCCCAGCGCCCGAGCGTTAACCCGCTGAAAGTTTCTCAGGAAAGAAGCCGGGCCAATCTGGACCCCGCTAAGAGGAACTGTCTTTGAGTGAGATGGTCCCAGAGGCCTGGAGAAGTGGACTGGTAAGCACTGGGAGTGTGGTGGGAGTTTTGCTTCTTCTTGGTGCCTTGCATAAGGCTTCCGCCGCCGTCATTCGCTATGAGATCCTGGAGGAAAGAGAGAAGGGTTTCGCGGTGGGAAACGTGGTTAGGGACCTTGGCTTGGATCTCGGCAGCCTGTCAGCCCGCAGGCTCCGGGTGGTGTCCGGAGCTAGCCGAAGATTCTTTGAGGTGAACTGGGAGACGGGAGAGATGTTCGTGAACGACCGCCTGGATCGAGAGGAGCTATGTGGGACGCTGCCCTCCTGCACCATAACTCTGGAGTTGGTAGTGGAGAGGCCGCTAGAGCTGTTCAGCGCGGAAGTGGTGATCCAGGATATCAACGACAACAATCCCTCTTTTCCTACCCGGGAAATGAAATTGGAGATTAGCGAGGCTGTGGCGCCGGGGACGCGCTTTCCGCTCGAGAGCGCGCACGATCCAGATGTGGGAAGCAACTCTTTACAAACCTATGAGCTGAGCCGAAATGAGTACTTTGCGCTTCGCGTGCAGACGCGGGAAGATAGCACCAAGTACGCGGAGCTGGTGCTGGAGCGCGCCCTGGACCGGGAGCGAGAACCAAATCTCCAGCTGGTGCTGACAGCGTTGGACGGAGGAACTCCGGCTCGCTCGGCCAGCCTTCCTATTCGAATCGTCGTGCTGGACGCGAATGACAATGCACCCACCTTCAACCAGTCCTTGTACCGGGCACGCGTCCTGGAGGATGCACCCCCCGGCACTCGCGTCGTGCAAGTCCATGCAACGGATCTGGATGAAGGCCCCAACGGCGAAATCATTTACTCCTTCGGCAGCCACAACCGCGCTGGCGTGCGGGAACTATTCTCCTTAGACCTTGTAACTGGGGTGCTGACCGTCAAGGGTCGACTGGACTTCGAAGACGCCAAACTCCATGAGATTTACATACAGGCCAAAGACAAGGGCGCCAGTCCTGAGGGAGCACATTGTAAAGTTTTGGTAGAGGTTGTGGATGTAAATGACAACGCCCCGGAGATCACAGTCACCTCCGTGTACAGCCCAGTCCCTGAGGATGCACCCCTAGGAACTGTCATTGCTTTGCTCAGTGTTACCGATCTGGATGCTGGGGAGAACGGGCTGGTGACTTGCGAGGTTCCACCAGGTCTCCCTTTTAGCCTTACATCTTCCCTCAAGAATTACTTTACTTTGAAAACGAGCGCAGCCCTGGATCGGGAGACTGTGCCAGAATACAACCTCAGCATCACGGCTCGGGACGCGGGAACCCCTCCCCTCTCAGCCCTCACGACAGTGCAGGTGCAAGTGTCCGACATCAACGACAACCCTCCACAATCTTCCCAGTCTTCCTACGATGTTTACGTTGAGGAAAATAACCTCCCCGGTGTTCCAATACTAAACCTAAGTGTCTGGGACCCTGACGCCCCGCAGAATGCTCGCCTTTCCTTCTTTCTCCTGGAGCAAGGAGCTGAAATAGGGCTAGTGGGTCGCTATTTCACGATAAATCGTGACAGTGGCGTCGTGTCATCCTTAGTGCCCCTGGACCATGAGGATCGGCGGGCATTCGAATTAACAGCTCATATCAGCGATGGGGGCACTCCTGTCCTGGCCACCAATATCAGCGTGAACATATTTGTCACTGATCGCAATGACAATGCCCCCCAGGTCCTATACCCCCGGCCTGGCCAGAGCTCGGTGGAGATGCTGCCTCGAGGTACGTCTGCAGGCCACGTGGTCACGCGTGTGGTAGGCTGGGACCCGGATTCAGGGCACAACGCCTGGCTCTCCTACAGCCTCTTGGGAGCCCCCAACCAGAGCCTTTTTGCTGTGGGACTTCACACGGGTCAAGTCAGCACTGCCCGCCCAGTCCAGGATACAGATTCGCCCAGGCAGACTCTCACGGTCTTGATCAAAGACAATGGGGAGCCGTCGCTGTCCACCACCGCGACCCTGACTGTGTCAGTAATCGAGGAATCTCCTGAAGCCCGAGCTGAGTTCCCCTCCGGCTCTGCCCCCAGGGAGCAGAATAAAAATCTCACCTTTTATCTACTTCTCTCTTTAATCCTGGTCTCCGTGGGGTTCGCAGTCACAGTATTGGGAGTGATCGTATTCAAAGTTTACAAATGGAAGCAGTCCAGGGACCTATACCGAGCTCCCGTGAGTTCCCTGTACCGAACACCAGGGCCTTCTCTGCACGCGGACGCCGTGCGGGGAGGCCTGTTGCCTCCACACCTTTACCATCAGGTGTACCTCACCACTGACTCGAGACGCAGCGACCCGCTGCTGAAGAAACCAGGTGCCGCCAGCCCACTGGCCAGCCGCCAGAACACTCTGCGGAGCCTCGATCCAGTGTTCTATAGGCAAGTGTTGGGTGCAGAGAGCTCCCCTCCCGGACAGGTAAGGGTTAGCGAGTCATCCTGGAATGATATTAATGCTTTTTGATTCCTGCATCAGTTTCAGGAAAGTATGTAGCCACCTTTATTTTCAGTGATCAAGGTGTTTTCCTAATGATGCGTCCGCATTTTCACTTGGCCTTTCCCAGATCAAACGTCGTGCCTTTGGGGGAGGGGGATGGCCCAGCTAGAGTGTGGTTTGTGGTTCCACACAGTGTGGAGTTAATTGACTTATCTGTGGACACAATTCACACCCTCAGTACTCACTTGCCATAGCAACTAACCAATCCTGCTAAAGGGCTATTAAGCTATAACTCACCTCTCAGCACTCAGGAGCTTAGCTTGGTGTCATTTGCATTGAGTACAAGCTGGTGAATACCTCTAACCAGTGGCAGCTGCTAGGAATATAAGAACTACCTCATCTGTCCATCTTTCAAATGATTGCCACATCTGCATTAAAGCTAATGGTTTGCTGATAATTTTCCTTTGACTACACAGATCCTGTACCTCATTCTCAGATGACTTTCTATGAAAGAAATAAAATTCTAGGGTCCTTTTAATTTTATTTCAAGCACAGTGCTGAAATTATGTGGACATTACTCACAAAAAATTTTTTGTTATGGTAATACATGTGCATTATAGAAAATTTGGAAAATATGTAAAAGTATAAGAAAAAATTAAAACTAATTATATTCTCCACATCCAAAGGTAACCACCATTCATTATAAAAGTAAAAGTAATCATTTATTTCAAAGATAAATCCAGACAATCTGGAAGAACGTAAAGTAAAAAATGAAAGTTCTTCTTGCCCAAAGTGTCATTTCCTATCCTTTCATCATTTTTCTTGGGGATACACATAGTGTGAAAGGTAGGCAAATTCATATCCTGAGAAAAAGATAAAGCTTTCATTTATTCAGGATGGTGTGCAGGTCTTTGTTTTGGAGTGAAATTAAACACACTTCCATTTGTGGGAGAACAACTGTTACTTTGTTACTAATAAGTGTATTATTGCTATCAAGCCTTGGGTTTGGCAGTTAGACACTTACCATCTATGAGTCCGTGGCCAAGTTAATCTCTTTTCTAGACCCTTTTTCTTATGCAAAAAGGGAGTAACGAGGGTTTTATAACATTAGTTCATGATATAATATATGCACAGTGCCTAGAATATCAAAGGTGTTAAAAATTCTTAGCTGTGACTAATATTTTTTATTAGTTCTTAACCCACTCCAAATCTTAATTAAAAACACTTTAGAAATTGAACAAACCTGGAGACAGTCAAAGATGACAAAGTAGAGGCATAGTTGGAAAGGCTAGGAAGGATGGAAGCCAGAGAGGAGAAGCTGCTGCTTTTCTGGTCAGACCGGAAAACAACTGGCATTTTCCCATGGACAATGTTCTCAAACTTGGTTGCACACCAGAATTACCTAGGGACCTTTTAAAAATTCTGAAGCCCAGGCCACATCCCAGATGGACTAAAGCATAATCTCTTGAGATGGGACACAGGCATCAGTAGTTTTTGAAGGTCCCCAAGTGATCTCAATGTGAAGACGATTTTGCAAAGCATTGCCCTAGGACCTGCCAGTCTATCAATTAGCATGTTTTTGAAGCAAAGTGTTATTCTGGTGTTCACAGAACCAGCAGCCAGCCTTATTGGGCCAAACTGAACTTTAAAGAATTCTGTGATGTTATTTCCCAACCTTAAAATATTATATAGAATAGCTCTAGGAGAGCACTGTAAGGAAGACATAAGATATTTCAGTCATCTGAAGAAAAAATCTTCCTCAACGACTGGCACCTGGGCAACTATTTCTTTAAAAATGTAGAGCTAGGCAATGGATTTCTAGCCTAGAAATCCATTCTTTTGGGAATGGATTTCTTTTGGGAATGAAAATTTTTTTCTATAACTATACTATGGTGATGGTTACATCATTTTAGTATATGTGAATATACTAAAAACCATTGAATTGTACATTTTAAAGGGATGAATCATATGGTGTAATGGATGAATTATATATAATAATATATAATTATATATATATATAAGTATATATTATTTATATAGCTCAATAAAGGTGTTTTAAAAATCTAGAGAGGGGAGAATCACATACCTGGCATAAAAAGGTCAAGTCTAGGATGTGTAGGATTTAGGCTTTATGATCTTCCAGTTCTAGTAATATAGATTATATGCCTGTTTGTTTTGCTGTGAACTTGCAAATAAAAGGGATTGAGACCTATAAGAGGTCTAGTTCTTTGATAGTAAAGGCATCAGTAAAGGACGAGTTTATGGTTACAGGGATGACAAACTGGTAGAAAAATGATTTAAGATGTTATAGAAAGAGGGGCTTCCCTGGTGGCGCAGTGGTTAAGAATCCGCCTGCCAATGCAGGGGACATGAGTTCAAGCACTGGTCCAGGAAGATCCCACATGCCGTGGAGCAACTAAGCCCGTGCACCACAACTACTGAGCCTGCGCTCTAGAGCCCACGTGCCACAACTGCCGAAGCCGGTGTGCCTAGAGCCTGTGCTCTGCAACAATGAGAAGCCCGCACACCGCAATGAAGAGTAGCCCCCGCTCGCCGCAACTAGAGAAAGCCCGTGCGCAGCAATAAAGACCCAGTGCAGCCAAAAATAAAATAAATACATTAAAAAAAAGAAAGATGTTAAAAAAAAAAAGAAAGATGTTATAGAAAGAGGCTTTATTTCTTTCTAGAGAGACCAGAGGTGGCAGTGGGGAGATCCTAGTACTGCAGTTACTAGTTGAGCTTTACACAAGTCTCCTAACCTTTCTGATCTTCAGTGTTTTCATCTATAAAATCTTCCAAAATTGTGTAAGAGTGAAAAGTAATGCATATAAAATGTATACTCAATATAAAGTACTCATATAAAGTACAAGTATTCAGTAGATATTTGTTGAACTAATAATTATTGATGTTATCATTTCACCATTTATTGAACATCCCTATGTACCAGACACTTTAAAAGATAAAAAGACACAGTCCCTGCCGCTATGGTACGCAGGGTACTGTAGGAGACAGACACGCACACACACCCACAAAAACGATAATGGAGATCTGTATAATACAAGAAGCAATGGGAGCAAAGGAAAAGAAACACCTAAGCCTGGGGAAATCAGGGAGACTTCATCGAGGTGATGATGCTTGATCTGAGAACAAAAGGTTGAGTAGTAGTTTGTCAAATAATAAAGGGGAAAAGGGGGTAGAGAGGGACCCTTGCATGAGATTCCATGCAGAAGGATTATGATTTTTCATTATTGCTGAACCTTAAAGTGTGTTTGTAAAACAATCTTTGCAGGAGATAAAGTGAAGCAATTCGGCAGGAGTTAAATCTTGAGTTACCTTTGTGCCATGCCAAGGAGTTTTTATTTTATTCTATATCCATGATAGTCATTGCAGAATTTTGAAGAGACATCAATGTGATGTCATCAGGGTTTTTTGTTTGTTTTGGAGAGATTATTCTGGCAGCCACAAATGAAATGGATTGGGGATATTGGGACTGTAGACAAAAAAAAAATTAGAAGGCTATTATAGTATTTGAGAAGATTGATAAATGCTTGAACCAGCACAGTGACAGTATAGATGGAGGTAACTGTAGTGAAATTATCAGCACTCATTCATTGTCATGATAAAGGGAATGAGGGAGAGGAATGAGTCAAGGATGACCCTCCTTACTCCTCTCCATTGTGACTGACCCAGCTTGGGTGGCTAATGGTGTCATTCCACTGAGATAGTGAATCCTGGCATAACCACCTGATGGGTCAGATTGATTGACATCTCCGTCATTCCCATGGGAGGAGGTTTAGGTGTTTGGGAGTAAAAGAACGCAGAAAGCAGATACCTCCCTTTGAGAGCAGAGTGTTGGTTGCTGGCCTCACCATCAAAAGGATATTCTTGAGGATCAGGGGCTTGGGAAAACACCTGGGGAGGATAACCTCAGGTTTTGCCACTGGTTTTGGTAGCCTAGGTGAGGATTCAGATGAATTTAAAAAATCTCATGTCCAAATCAGGCTGGATTTTTCTCTTTGTGCTCTGTTTGCGACTTGAACTACAGTTTGCAGGTAACTACAGTGTGAATTGAACGATGTTTCTGCATTTGTGCAAGGTGGTAGCCAGGCTCCAGGGAGGGTCTGGATCAGGGTAGGGGTGGGGTGAGATCAAGTCTCCCTTGCCAAAAGGCCCCCTAGGGCTAAGTGAAAAACTTGCTCTTTTGAAACAGTCACTGTTGGTAATTAACAACATATCAAGCATACAGTGGTGTCAAATAAAGGAGGTTTGTAGGCACTGTGCTTTTGGTAGCAGATCTCAATCATTCACGGAAGCTATTAAATCTGTGAACATTAGCATTCTGCCAGGAAGTGAGATGTAGTCCTTAGCGTCTCCCAGACAAACTGATTCTTTACTGATTTGGAACATCTCTCTCTCCCGGTTTCCTCCCCGCGCCTTCACCTCCTTCCATACTGTCCTTGAAATCGATGAATGGCAATTTAGTATACCACCAGTGGGTATCTGAATAAGAGAGGTTTGGTTTCTGCTGCGCCTTCTGTTACAACAAAAATGTGTACTGCATAAATTTAATAGGCTACCTTAATGTGTAAGCCTCTTCTGCAAAGAGATGGATACATTTCTGAATAATCTGCAGAGGGGCAGAGTTTTTAGTATAAGGCAGTGCTTCTAAGTAGCTGTTGCTCTAATACAATCAGACCGAGGCAGAAGCTACTCATTTAGAATATTGGTGGATGACAACATTGGCTTGAACAAAGTGACCAGTCTCAAATGGCTACTCACTCTCTGGGCTGCAGGTTGCTAGGGCTCAGGCTGTCGCTGTTTTCCCCCACCGAAAAGGGGCGGGGTGGTGTGGGCTGGGAATTGGTGTGTTAGAAAAAAAAAAAACCCGTGTATGTTGTCTGCCTCTCCATAGAGGTAATAACCCGTGGGGGGGGGGGGGAAATGCTGTTGAACAGGAGGAAGGCAAAAAGATAGGTGGGTTGTTTTTTGTTTTTTCTTTCCTTTTTCCAATGCTGCGACGCATTTACCCTGCTGCTATTGGGACGTTCTCTGCTTAGCCTATTGGCTGAGCCCAGGAGCCTCTGTCTGCCAATCGGGTGGAGGAAGGCAGACAAATCTACCCCGCCACCAGCAAAAAAAACGGCGCGTAACCCTTGCGGCGCCGGCCCAGCCGCGCCAGAGCTGGCGCGGGGAAAGGGAGATAGGTGCTTCCAGCTGCTGTGGCCGTTCGGGGCGGGTCGGCTTCTTCGGCTTCTCAGGACCAGATAGAGAACTAGTGGGCGGCAGCAATGCTCCGCAAGGTGAGAAGCTGGGTAGAAATCTGCCGGGGGACTACCCTTTTGTTCCTTTTTTGCCACCTGGGTTACGTTTGTGGGCAGATCCGATACCCGGTCCCAGAGGAGTCACAGGAAGGGACTTTTGTAGGGAATGTCGCCCAAGATTTCCTGCTGGATGCAGAGAGCTTAGCAGCTCGCAGGCTGCAGGTCGCTGGAGAGGTGAACCAAAGACACTTCCGTGTGGATTTGGACAGCGGTGCCCTGCTCATCAAGAATCCAATCGATCGAGAGGCACTGTGTGGGCTCAGTGCCAGCTGCATCGTGCCCCTGGAGTTTGTAACAGAAGGGCCTTTGGAAATGTACCGAGCAGAGGTAGAAATCGTGGATGTGAATGATCACGCCCCCCGATTTCCTCGGCAGCAGCTGGACTTGGAAATTGGGGAGGCAGCTCCTCCAGGACAGCGTTTCCCCTTGGAAAAGGCTCAGGATGCAGATGTGGGGAGCAACTCCATCAGCAGCTATAGACTAAGCTCCAATGAACACTTTGCACTGGATGTCAAGAAGCGCAGCGACGGCAGCCTGGTCCCAGAGCTGCTCCTGGAGAAGCCTTTGGATCGGGAAAAGCAATCAGACTACCGCCTAGTGCTGACTGCTGTGGATGGAGGGAACCCCCCGAGATCTGGCACAGCGGAGCTCCGGGTGTCAGTGCTGGACGTGAATGACAACGCCCCAGCCTTCCAGCAATCCAGCTACAGGATTAGCGTTTTGGAGAGCGCGCCAGCCGGCATGCTACTCATCCAGCTCAATGCCTCTGACCCAGACCTGGGTCCCAGTGGTAACGTCACCTTTTCTTTCAGTGGTCACACCCCTGATCGTGTGAGAAATCTCTTTAGCCTGCACCCCACTAATGGAAAGCTTACTCTTCAGGGGCCCCTAGACTTTGAGAGCGAGAATTACTATGAATTTGATGTTCGGGCTCGAGATGGGGGTTCTCCAGCCATGGAGCAACATTGCAGCCTTCGGGTGGATCTCCTGGATGTAAATGACAATGCCCCCCACATCACAGTGACCTCAGAGCTTGGGACTCTCCCTGAGAGCGCGGAACCTGGCACCGTGGTGGCGCTCATCAGTGTGCAGGACCCCGACTCAGGTTCAAATGGAGATGTGAGCCTCCGTATTCCTGACCATTTGCCCTTTGCCCTCAAGTCCGCCTTCAAGAACCAGTTCTCCCTGGTGACTGCTGGACCCTTGGACCGAGAGGCCAAATCCAGCTATGATATCATGGTCACTGCTTCTGATGCTGGGAGCCCTCCTCTGAGTACCCACAGGACCATTTTCCTCAACATTTCAGATGTGAATGATAACCCACCCTCTTTCTTTCAGAGGTCACATGAAGTATTTGTTCCAGAGAACAATCGCCCAGGGGACCTGCTTTGCTCCCTTGCAGCCTCTGATCCAGACTCTGGCTTGAATGCCCTTATC
The DNA here is from genome assembly GCF_949774975.1 of Lagenorhynchus albirostris. NCBI lineage: Eukaryota > Metazoa > Chordata > Mammalia > Artiodactyla > Delphinidae > Lagenorhynchus > Lagenorhynchus albirostris. The sequence goes on from NC_083097.1 coordinate 117,873,854, forward strand.
TCCTACTCTCTCCTAGAGCCCAGAAATCGAGATGTGTCAGCTTCCTCCTTCATCTCTCTGAACCCCCAGACGGGAGCTGTTCATGCTACTCGATCCTTTGACTATGAGCAAACACAGACACTGCAGTTTGAGGTGCAGGCCCGGGATCGGGGCAACCCACCCCTTAGTAGCACCGTGACAGTTCGTCTATTTGTACTGGACCTCAATGACAATGCGCCAGCTGTGCTCCGCCCTAGAGCCCGACCTGGTTCCTTATGTCCACAAGCACTGCCTCCATCAGTTGGTGCTGGACACCTAGTTACAAAGGTGACCGCTGTGGACTTGGATTCGGGTTACAACGCTTGGGTTTCGTATCAGCTCCTGGAGGCCCCAGATCCCAGCCTGTTTGCAGTCTCCCGCTATGCTGGGGAGGTGCGGACGGCTGTTCCCATCCCAGCTGATCTCCCGCCGCAGAAGCTGGTCATTGTGGTAAAGGATAGTGGTAGCCCACCACTCTCTACCTCCGTTACTCTCCTGGTGTCCTTGGAAGAAGACACTCATCCAGTTGTCCCTGATCTTCGAGAATCTTCAGCTCCAAGGGAAGGAGAATCCCGCTTGACCCTGTACTTGGCTGTATCTCTAGTGGCAATTTGCTTTGTCTCCTTTGGCTCATTCGTGGCACTAATCTCGAAGTGCCTGCGTGGGGCTGCCTGTGGAGTGACCTGCTTTCCTGCTAGCACCTGTGCCTGCCTCACCCGATCTCGAAGGAGAGAGGGGCTTCCTCCTTCCAATGGGATCCTCCGAATCCAACTAGGGTCAGATGATCCTATCAAGTTTGTTGATGTGGGCGGCCACTCTCACGGCTGTACACCCTTGGCTTCTGCACCCACTCGGAGCGATAGCTTCATGATGGTGAAGTCACCCAGTGCACCTATGGCAGGGGAACCTGTTCGCCCAAGTTGCCCACCCTCTGATCTTCTCTATGGGCTAGAGGTGAGACCTTTGCAGGCTCAGCCAATGCTTGAGGGTTGTTCTGAGGCAGGCGTGTGGCTGGCCCATGTCCCAGAGAGTACTGGTCTCTCTGTAAGAGCCTGTAGTGATGTCACCACTTCTGTGAGTGGTAACCATGTGGTGGATGCTATGCTGTAGAAGTGTTTTGTGAATTAACCAGGGAGTTTTCACGGATTAGTACTTGAGGTGGGTTATGCCCTTATCTGAGAGTAAGAATTGAAAGTAAGTGATCGAGAGGCAGGGTATTGTGGAAACACACGACTGGAATGTGGATCATGTGGAAGGCTCTTGTGCACAAGGTGCACCTAAACCCCGGTGGCTGCTTTCTCTACTCTTCCTGAATGTGAGGGGGCCGGGGTCTGGAACACTTTAACTCTAGGTTAAGGGGAGCTAATATCTTTGCCCCACAGCATCATCTACTCCCTAATCCATGGTGAAAGGGACTCTCTGCTTGAAACATAGCAGAGAGCAAAAAGAAGAAAGAGCCCAGGGAGTAGAGAGGCATCGAGGTGGAAGCAGGGGTCTTTTCGTCCAGGTCTTCAGGACTCCCAGTCAAGTCCCCACTGGGATTTGAGCTAGACTCAGTAGATTGGGGCAGGGGAACATCACCTCTTTGGGAGGAAGAGGCAATAAGTGAAATCACTAAATATCTAAACCTGTTTTACTGCTGAGGAATTCATAGAGACAGCCACTATGGGAGTCTTTAAGTAGTTTCTTCTGAATTGATGAAACCATAAAGCCTAGAGGCCATGCCTAGACTCTAGTCACCTTCCTTGGGTGACCTGGATCAGTCCTAGAAATGTTCCTCCTATCACAAGCTGTGATGCCCATTCCATAGCTAAAGTCTGGGATCTCAGAAAAATTGAATCCTTATAGCCATCAGCTGACACTGAGATTCCTCGAAGTACTGCTGGAGAGTCCGAGCAAGACTCTAAAGGGTCCTGACAAATCTTTTCTCTTACCTTGGCAGTGTTTGGTAGGATGGGGTAGGGAGGGGCTAACACATGGGCTTTGCCTCCCTGAGAAGGACAAAATTTTGTTGGTTCAAGCAAAGTAGTGGGAGCTTCTGAAGTCATGCAGGAAGTTGCTGGGACAGAACACTGAGAAGTTCTGTACCACTTTGTCTTCCCTGTTGAGCACCATCTGAGCTGCCAAGGGGGCTGAATCAACCTGCAGCATGAAATGAGTGGGGAGGTAGGAGGCTTCTGTGACACAGATTTGCAGCGCCTGTTCCTAAGGTTTCCAGGACTGAGGAGACTTGATAATTGGTTGGGAGCACAGACTTTTGGGCCAATCAGACTCAGAGCCAAGGTGGGGGATCTGCTCTTCCTGCCCGCCTCTCCTCCCCCAGCTCCCCAGCTCCACTCAGATTCGATTCCCCCCCCCAACCCACCCCCGCCATTTGGTGACTAAGAAGAACTGCTGCAGGCAGACAAACCTCGGAGCAGTTTTTTAAGAGGCTGGAAGGAGACATAAGAGATTTCAGCTGCTACATCCCAAGCCCTGGGTCTGCCTTCGAGACAGGACAGCACAGAGTCAGTGTCCAGGAAGGGACTTCTGGGTCATGGGGCCCAAGACACCCCCGCAGCTCGCTGGGAAATGGCAAGTGCTGTGCATGTTGTCCTTGTGCTCCTGGGGCTGGGTGTCTGGGCAGCTTCGTTACTCAGTGGTGGAGGAGTCTGAGCCGGGGACGCTGGTGGGGAACGTTGCTCAGGATCTAGGCTTAAAGCTGACAGATCTGTTGAGCCGCCGGCTGCGGTTGGGCTCTGAGGAGAGTGGGCATTATTTTTCCCTGAGCTTGGTGAGTGGTGCTCTGGCAGTGAATCAGAAAATTGACCGAGAGAGCCTGTGTGGAGCCAGCACCAGCTGCCTGCTGCCACTACAGGTGGTGACCGAACACCCGCTGGAACTAATCCGTGTAGAGGTAGAAATCCTGGATCTCAATGACAACTCTCCTAGCTTTGCCACCCCTGAGCGAGAGATACGCATCTCAGAATCAGCTGCACTTGGGGCACTGTTCCCACTGGATAGTGCCCAGGATCCAGACGTGGGTACCAATACCGTGAGCTTCTATACTCTGAGCCCCAGTAGCCACTTCTCTCTGAATGTGAAGACCCTAAAAGATGGGAAGCTGTTCCCAGAGCTGGTGCTAGAGCAGCAGCTGGACCGTGAAGCCCAGGCAAGCCATCAGCTGGTGCTCACTGCTGTGGATGGGGGTATCCCACCCCGCTCGGGGACCACCCTTATCTCCATCACTGTGCTGGACGTCAATGATAATGCTCCAACCTTCCAGTCCTCAGTTCTACGTGTGGGACTCCCAGAGAATGCGCCCGTGGGTACGCTGCTGCTCCGCCTCAATGCCACTGATCCAGATGAAGGCACCAATGGCCAACTAGACTATTCTTTTGGAGACCATACATCTGAGGCAGTGCGGAATCTCTTTGGCCTAGACCCTAGCAGTGGAGCAATCCGTGTGTTGGGTCCCATAGACTTTGAGGAATCAAGTTTCTATGAAATTCATGCAAGAGCCCGTGACCAAGGACAGCCAGCCATGGAAGGCCACTGTGTGATTCAAGTGGATGTGGGGGATGCGAATGACAACGCCCCAGAGGTACTGTTGGCCTCTTTGGTCAACCCTGTCCTGGAGAGCACACCAGTGGGCATAGTAGTGGGATTATTTAACGTGCGGGACCGAGACTCAGGGAGAAATGGTGAAGTGAGCCTTGATATTTCTTCGGGCCTGCCATTTCAGATTAAGCCTTCTGAGAACCACTACTCACTGCTAACCAGCCAGCCTTTGGACCGTGAGGCCACATCCCACTATATCATTGAGCTGCTGGCCCGCGATGGGGGCTCACCTCCCTTGCACGCCCATCTCACCGTCAGGCTCAACATTTCAGATGTGAACGACAATGCACCCTGCTTCACCCAGCAGCTCTACACTGCTTACATCCCAGAAAACCGGCCTCCAGGCTCCCTTCTCTGCACCGTGGCTGCCTCTGATCCAGATGCTGGGGAAAATGCTCGCCTCACCTACTTCATTGTAGGGAATCAGATTCAGGGAGCCCCAGCCTCCTCCTTTGTGTATGTCAACCCTGAGGATGGGCGGGTGTTTGCCCAGCGTACTTTCGACTACGAATTGCTGCAGATGCTGCAGATCGTGGTGGGCGTTCGAGACGCTGGCTCTCCCCCATTGCATGCCAACACATCTCTCCATGTGTTTGTCCTGGACCAGAATGATAATGCCCCAGCCGTGCTGCACCCCAGACCAGGCCGGGATCTCTCAGTCCCCCAGCGTCTCCCTCGCTCTGCCCCTCCTGGCTCCTTCGTCACCAAGGTGACAGCCGTAGATGCTGATGCAGGCCACAATGCCTGGCTCTCCTATTCACTGTTGCCACAGTCCACAGCCCCAGGACTGTTCCTGGTGTCTGCACACACTGGTGAGGTGCGAACAGCCCGGGCCTTACTGGAGGATGACCCTGACACCCAGCAGGTGGTGGTCCTGGTGAGGGACAATGGTGACCCTTCACTCTCCTCTACAGCCACAGTGCTTCTGATTCTGGAGGATAAGGACCCTGAGGAAATGCCCAAATCCAGCGACTTCCTCACACACCCTCCTGAGCATTCAGACCTTACCCTTTATCTCATTGTGGCTCTTGTGGCCGTCAGTCTCTTATCCTTAGTCACCTTCACCTTTCTGTCAGCTAAGTGCCTTCGGGGGCACGCAGACGGGGATGGGGGTGGGGGTGAGTGCTGTGGGCGCCAGGACTCGCCCTCCCGGGAGTTCTATAAGCAGTCCGGCCCCAACCTACAGGTGAGCTCAGACGGCACACTCAAGTACATGGAGGTGACGCTGCGGCCCACAGACTCGCACAGCCATTGCTACAGGACGTGCTTTTCACCAGCCTCGGACGGCAGTGACTTCACTTTTCTAAGGCCCCTCAGCGTCCAGCAGCCCTCAGCGCTGGCACAGGAGCCTGACACCTTCCGGTCCCGCTCTAACACGCTGCGGGAGCGGAGCCAGGTGAGGGGCTCAGCGCGATCCCTGGGGGCGGCAATGGAGAAGCCGCCCAGCCGCATCAGGGACTTTGAACTTGGCATCCGCTCCTCTGGTGCGGGCTCGGCCCGAATGTCGGGACTGTTTGGACGGATTGTGTGGAACCAGAGGTGTGGGCGAGGCAGGGATGGGGCTCTGAGCCCGGGGAGGTGATGGTGATTGTGGTTGAGGGGGAGACAGGAAAGGACCGACCCCACATTCAGAAAAGCCTGCGGTCTGGCGATCATTCTGGCGATTTCCGCCAGGTCCGGGGTCCGGGTGGAGGCGGTCACAGATCCACGCCTGCAGCCAGCCTCCGAGGCTCCGGTGCGGGCACGCTCCACTGGTCCTGAGGTTTCTTCTTAGGTTTCTCCCCACTCCCTTGACCTGTGACCTCGCTGTTATTCCCAACCCTCTTTATTCCCACATCAAACCAACGCGTCCGTGGACAAGCAGAAGCGCGCCCTCAGGGCCCGCACGAGCCACGCACCGCGCACGGGCTCGCCGCGCCTCACCCGCGCACGCACACGCCCCCTCGCACTTGGCCTTCCGCGTACACCGCCTTTTACTGCCAGCCGCTCGCTGCCAGGTACACTGGCTGTTCCAGCCCGCTCACAGCTTCCCTCCCACCCTGCTGCTCGCCTCAGAGGTACTGACTGAGCGCGCCCAAGTTGTGACCGTCCTGCCCCTGACGACTCTGGAGCCGCCTCCCGCCCCCGCCCGGACCTGGACCAGTCGCCTCCTGACGAGCCAGAGTCGCCCGCAGTGTAGCCACTCTGGGCGCTCTAGGCGCGGGGCGGGCAGCACTCTATGACCCGCGGGCTGGCGGATCCCGCCGGGCCCAGGGCTCAGAGCGGAGGCCGGCGGTGCCTCCAGCCCAGAAGCCTAGCTCGGGTCGGCCAGGCTGCCCTGTGGCCCAAGGGACGGCGGGGTCCGGCCTGGGACGAGCGAACGGGCCTCTATAGGACAGGCCGCCTGGGCCCTCTGTGGCACCACCGACCTGTCTTCTGGTGGGAAGTGGGACCCTGGAACACCTGGGCTCTGGACGCTAAGACATAGGCTTTTGGCTCCGTCGTCACCACATGTGCCCAGCGATCTAGGATCAGGGCTTTGGGAGTGACCAAATTATCTGACACTCTGGCAAGTCTTTCTTTCCCTGGTTGTTGGAAAGCCATGGCCTCTCTCTGCCAGAAGCCAGCAGGGTGCTTGCATACATGGGGAAACTATAATGGTAAAAAGCACACGTTTCTGTAACTCCAGGAGCTTTTATTCAAAATATGTCCGTACCCCATCCTGCCCCTCGAATCAGAATTATAATTTGGAACAACACCCCCATGTGATTCTGATAGCTGATTGAGAGAGCCTTACTACAACTTCCTCTTAGAGAACCACAACGTCTCCTTTGCTCTTCCCCACACTTGTTGGGTAGGTACTAGAATCCTCCCTCTTATAACTGAGTTTCACAGAGCTCAAGTGACTTGCTCAAGTTCACAGGGTAAGTGGTCGAAAAAGATCTAATCTAGGTCTGTCTTAACTCCAGAATTTGTGCTTTCAATCACTTGGTACTTGTAAAACTGGAGAACAGGAGAGACGGTTTGTGTCTGCTGGCATGAGGCAAAGGGGGGCATTCTTTCCCCTTTAGAGCCTAAAACGTGAAGAAAAGCCTACTGGGGCTCCTTATTCCTGAGCATCCCTAATCGAACAAACTTGGACCCGCTGTCCTTATGTAGGTTGTGAGTTGGCCTAGTTCCTGTCCTCCAGTCTGTCATGGTTCCTGCATCTCCATGTAGATTCTGTTGTGTCTAAGAATATAGTAACTGAGAGCTGGACATCCCTGTGCCCTTCCCCATGGCAGCTCCAGCATGGTGCTTGTAACTCCTGTTGTACCTGGGATGCTAAGTTTCTGGGTTCTGCTTACATCACTGCCACCTGTGAGACTTAGAGTGAGTCATTTGGCAGCCCTGGGTCTTCCTTCTCCCCAGTGTAATCGGAGGTGCTCACACCTCCCTCTCTGCTCCTGGGAGTGAGTGTGACAATTACCAGAGCACCCCAGAATGGAGAGGAAATGGCTCTAGAAGTGCTCCATGAGAGTGTGTGATGGGATAATACACCCTCTGCAAAGGCTGGGAGGGTCTTGGAAGTGAAGTGGCTGGCTAGAGTCCCACGCCTTCATCCAGGTGGGAGGGGGCTACAGATCTGCCCCTTGGGAGCCCTGGAGATTGCGTTGGCTCTCCTTGGAGCCTGTGGGAGCTTGATCTCTGCCGGGCTCCATCCCAGCAGTTCTCTCTGTTCCAGACAGAGCTGCCTTGTTCTCTCCTCCTTAGTCAAAGCCATTGTCTGGCACAGAGTTCTGGGGGTGGGAGGTGTCCTGGGGCTTGGATGCCCTGCCATCCAAAGGCCCAGTCTGGCATAACTCCTAAATTAATAATGTATTTAGCTGTGGGAAGGGATCCTCGAGAGCCAGGGGTCTGAAGGGGGTGTCCTTCTGAATGTGTAAAGGCACAACCTGGCATGAAAAGGGTTACCCAGAGCAGCAGCCATCTTGCCGCAGAGGATGCTTTGTTCCCAGCTGAGGAGCTGAATGAAATTCTTTCTAGGGCCGGTGGAATTCTCATGTAAAAAACCTCTGCGACTTTTGGGGGCCTTCTCTGCACCCCTCCCCCCGGTTTCACAGAAGATGCTTTCAGCCCTTGAATCTCTGCTTAGAAGTTCTGAGTCTGGGGGCAGGGAGGAAGGGGCCGGTTCCTTAGGAAAGGAATCTGGGTTTGCTCACTGTGGTCAGATAACTGTGATTTTATCTCTTTGTCTCTGTTACCTCAGACCTCTGAGACCTGAGGTGTATTTTGTTTTTGAAAATGAGCCTACTTCGCCCTCATCTTACCCCATTTGGGTACTCAGCCCCTTTCCCTCTGTTTTCTCCACAGCAAGCCCCGCCCAACACGGACTGGCGTTTCTCCCAGGCCCAGAGACCCGGCACCAGCGGGTAGGTGACTGCCTCTCCAGCCCACCCTCTCCTCTGCAACATTTTTCTCAGTGATGACGTGGGAGGAGATGGGGGGAGGGCTCAGCATTCGCTACAAATGGCTTCCTCCCTCAGTTCCAGATTTCAGGGAGGTTTGGGTACGTTGGCGGCTGGTACACAAACCCCAGAAGGAAGACGCTCCTACTCTGGCTATTTTGGAAACGCAATTCACACACTCATCCCTTCCCTGCGCCCCACCACACAAACCTTCTCCTGTATCTTGGGGGCTCCGTGGGAGCAAAGGATGGTCTCAAGGAGGTCTCTGGGCGGAGAGGAAGGTTTTCATACCTATCCACCGGCTCCATCCTCCTGCTCCAGATTTGGCTGGCCTCCGTCCTGACTGGGGTTCAGGCAGAGGAATCTGGGACAGGAGGAGGAGGGGAGGAGCTGTCAGCAGCCAGAGCCTCCTCCTGAGCCGGCAGGAAAGAGCCGAGGCTGAGGGGAGGGAGGTCAGGCAGCTGGCGGTGGGGCTGGGGACGGAGAGCCTGCAGCCTTCTCTGCCTGCAGGCCCTTTGTCTCTGACACTCTCTCACCGTCCTCGGCTCAGTCTCTACGTTAGTTTGCAATCTCTGCCTCTCCCTCTCTTTCTCGTCTCGATCTCAGTTTCTTTCTTTATTGCTGTATCTCGGTCCCTACCATTTGTGTCTACTTGCACTGATCGTGCCTCTTGCTGCGCCTGCTATGGCTAGGTGCTCAATAAATGTGGAATCGATGAATAAACGTGACTCCGCCTTAGTCTCAGTCTCTGTTTCTCCTTTTCCCTCTGTCTCTGCTTCCCTGTCTCTGTCCTTGACCTCTCTTCTGTGTCTCCTTCTTTCATCATTTCCTAGTGTCCTGGTGTTCTTCTGTCTCCAGTCTCTTTCTCTCCCTCTATTTCTCCTTTCTTCTCTGTTCTCAGCCTCTCTGTGTCTCCTTTGTCTTTGTCTCTGTCTCTGTCTCTCTCTGTATATCTCTCCAAGTCTCTTGTCTGTCTCTTTTTGCCTTAATGGGTCTCTTTCTCTGTTGCTCTTTCTTTATCTCTCTCTCTTTCTCTTTTATTCTGTCTTTCACTCTGTGTCCCTCTCTCTGTCTCTCATTTCCTAAAACTTGTGGGCAAGCCAGCACACACATGCCCGCCCCCCAGGCTCTCTCCCTCCCCAGCCCCTCACAGACAGAGCGTTTGATCTCTGCTCTCCACCATACACCCTCCCATCCAGGCTGCCCCAGCTGCTCAGATCAATCTGGTATGAATTCCTGCTAAGACAGGAACTCCCTGGGGCGAGCGGGCGGGGGTGGGGTTGAGGGGAGGAAGACTTCAGCAAAAGACCTGCAGTTGGTCTGAGGGGAGTGGGGTCAGCTCTGGGCCAGGCCTCCCTGTTAGAAGTCTGGTGACCCTGGGAGCCTGGTGGAGTCCAAGAAGCCCAGGAGACGGAGGGCAGAGCTTGGGCTGCCTTCCCCACCTCCTCGCTGGTTGGACACTTGCTGCCCACATTCCCCAGACGCTGAGCCCTCACTGCCACAAGAACCCGGGACACCCCGGTGTACGGTGGAGACTGCAGCTCCTGGGCATGTGAGTCCTGCCGAGGTCTCAAGGCAGTTAGATCCTAGCAGGCCCCTAGAAGGCAGCAAACCAGATGGCTTGGACTGCCCTTGCCCCTCCCTTGACCCCAGCTTTCTCCTTTCTCCCTGCTGGTCTTGCCAGCCTTCCCACAGGTTTATCCGTTAGGTCGTTCATGTATTCGTTCATGTATTTATTCATTCAACAAATATTTATTGAGCATATACTATGAGCCAGGCCCTGTGCTAAACATTGGCCTGTAAGAGTGAACAAGCAGACACGATCCTTGCACTTACAGGCTGCCATGCCAGCAGGGAACACAGAAAATTGACAACAAATCACACTAAAAAAACTTCTAGTTACAAATCATGGCAAGTTCTGGGAGGAGGGTTATGTGAGTGTAATGGGGGAGGGGGGTAGAGGAGACCTCCAGGAGGAAGTGCCGTTTGAGCTGAGGTGATGAGAAGTACAGGGCAATTCATGTTCCCGTTACCCACCGCCACCCCAGGCCATATACTGGCCCTGAAGCAGAATTCATTGCTGAACTTGAGAGCCCCACCAATTGACTCCTTTTTTTTTAATAATTTTTATTGGAGTATAGTTGATTTACAATATTGTGTTAGTTTCAGGTGCACAGCAAAGTGAATCAGTTACACATATTCACATATCCATTCTTCTTTAGATTCTTTTCCCATATGGGTCATTACACAGTATTGACTAGAGTTCCCTGTGCTCTACAGCAGGTCCTTATTAGCCCTTTGACTCTTACGTGCCTTCTAGACTGGCTGCCTCAAGTCCCTTTTCATCAAATGAGAGACTTGGTGGCCTAAAGTACATGAGGGAGCTCTTGGGAAGATGGAGGAGAAGGTGCAGGGCTCTCCCTTCCTTAGTTAACTTGAGGGGGATGGAACAAACATTTATGATTCAGCTGCACAGGGGCCCAGATGAAGTCAAATGTTAGGGGCCCAGTCCAGCAACTATAACTTCCCCCTTTCGTTCATTCAATAAATAGTTAATAAGCACCTACCGTAGGACAGGTAGTATTCTAGGTGTAGGAGATATAAGGTAGACATAACCTCTGCCTTAGGGAGTTTACGTGTGTTGAGGGAGACAGATAGGAACCAAATAATTACTCAAAAAAAAAAGTAAGATTACAGCTACCGTAAGTGCTGTGAAGAGCAGTTCCTGGTGGTGAGAGTATAAAATAGGGATTTGACCTGGTCAGGGAGCAGGAGGACATCCAGGAGGAAATGAGGCTGTGGATTAACCAGCTGAAGGAAACAGGGAAGAGCATTCCAGGTGGAGGGAAGAGCATGTGCAAAGGTCCTGTGGTGAGGCCTCTCAGGCTCAGCAGAATGATGCAGGTTTTCTTTGCTGCCATTCTGAGGAGTCAATGAGGGTGAGAAGATGAAGAGGGGAGATTTCTCTTATTCAGTCTAAGCCTGGTTCTGGCTCCCCACTGCTTCTCTGGCCTACCTTGGCTACTGGGACACCAGGTTCAGAGCAGGGCTAGCGTCGAGTTCTTCAGTAAACCTGGTTCAAGTTCAAGCCAGCGCCCTGTCCCATTGCCTAGACAAAAGGAAGTCCCTGCCTGCCAGGTGTTGCTCCTCTCCACCGCTACCCCCTGCTCAGGTCCTCCTTTTGGCTTCTGATCCCAACAGCTGTTGTCTCAAGCCCTGAGCCCAGCAAGCCAGTTCTCCTTTCTCAGGCTGTACCCCAGGCCCCGCCCTGCAGCTGTTCCCAGCCTCTGCCCAGAGGAGGGTCTCCATTTGGCTTTCCCTGGTCCCCACACTGTTCTCCTTGGATGGCTCCACACTGCCATTTCCCCTTCTGTTCCACCTCCCCTGAGAGACACTATCCCTGCTCTCCCTCAGTTTGGGCAGTCATTCAACAAACAAATAGCATCTTATTTTTTTTCTGCTTATAAAATAACCCACGCTCATTATAGAAAGATGAGAAATAGAGAAAACAGTTTAAAAGAAAAAGCATTCATAATTTTACAACCCAGCCTCTGGGACTGCCCCTCACACACACACGCACACAGCACACTAGAATACAAACTTCTTAGGGCAAGAATCATATCATCTCTTAAATCCTAGGGCCTGTCACAGGCACTGGCACATAGTGGGTACAGGTTGTAGTTCTGCCTGTTGCCAGCTGTGTGATTTTGGGAAAGCCTCTCAACCTCTCTGAGCCCAGTTTCATCTGCTGGGAAATAGGGATAATAACACTAATCTGTAGGTGGTTCTGAGGCTGAAATAGACAATATGTATATAATTTAGTCAGCCCACCAGCCAGAAATAAGAAGTTCTGAGTAAATGGTTCAAAAAGAAGTCTGTCTCTCTACTCATCTCCTGCCCACGTGCTTGGCCTCTAGCCTTCAATCATTTCCCAAGAATCCTTTCCGCCCAGGCCATCATGGTTCCAGGCCCACCCTTCCACTCACCTTTATTCCCTCAACACCATCACCCACCACCACAGGGTATCCTAACCTGGTGTCCGACCCTGTTGTCTACCCCACAGCCCCAAAGCTCTTCTCCCTGCTGCTCACCCCCCTACCTGCTCTCCCCACTCTTTCCCCATTAGACCCTTCACCTCGGCCTGAGGCCACCTGCCTCAGCCCTGCGCCCCCAAGCAGGCCCAGAGAGAGCTCAGTCTGCCTGCAAGTTAAGGACTCCTGGATTTTCATGGAGACAGAGGTGGCTGAGGCTCCATCACTGGGCTCCCGTCCTCCCAGAGGGACCCCCAACGCTCAGTCTTCTCCTAGGAGCAACCATGACCTTTAAATACTTAAATCCGATCATGACAACCCCCCTTTTATATACTTCAGTGGCTTCCCAGAGCTCTTAGGATGAGACCAAAATCTTTAGTGTACACTCTGCAGCCCCAGGCCCTGACACCACTGCGCCTTATGGCCGCCACACTGGTTTTCTCTTAGTGGTTTGAACTCACCAAGGTCCTCCCAGCCTCAGAGGCTGGGGCGTATTGCTCCCTCTGCTTGGAAAGCTTTCACAACACTACGCTTCTCCTAGTTAGCTTAATTTTACCCCTCAGTTTTTTACTCTGAAATGCTTCAAACCTCTCAAACCAAACCAAAGTTGAAAGAATCATATGATGAACATCCAAATACTCTTTTAAACCTAGATTCATCAATTGTTAATATTTTGCACATTTACTTTCTCCTCTCTCTCTGTCTCTCAACATGCACACACACACACACACACACACACCTCACACACTTTTTTTTCTGAACCATTTGAGAGTTGCAGACATCATAACATTTGAAACACGTCAGTATCTCTCTCCTGATAACAATAACATTCTCGTACATAACCACAAAAGAATGATCACATTTGAAGAATTTAACATTAATGCAATAATATACAGTCTACTAGCAGATTTTCATAAATGTTCCCCAAATGTCCTTTCAACCTGTATTTTTTTTCTTTTAACTCCAGAATTCAATCAAGGAACACAAATTGCATTTGCTTGCTACCTCTCTTTCATCTCCTTTAATCTAAAACAGCCTCCTTACCTTTTGGAGGGTTGTTTTTTTTAAGACATAGACATGTTTTAAAGAGTCCAGGCCAGTTGTCTTTCAAAATGTCTCACAGTCTGGATTTGCTGATCATTTTCTCATGGTGAGATCAGCTTACAGAGTCTGATAAGAATACTGCGTGGGGGTCATTGTACACTTTCTGCTGGGAATCATTTCCTGTCAGTTTGTTCCCTGGGTTAAAGTGGTATTCCCAGATCTCTCTGTTACAAAGATATTTTAAAATATTGGTGATTAATAAGTAATCTGTGGGTGATATATGAGACTGTGCAGCAACCTTTCGCTGCTTTTATATTCACTGATGAGCCTTGCCTGAATCGGTTTTTACATCAGCAGTTATACAGTGTTGATTTTCTATCACTCCTCCTACATTTGTTTGGCTGGCATTCTCCTGCAGATCCCCTGGATAGCCTCTTCAGATTTAAATACCCTGTCCTTTCCTTGAGGAAGCCTGGACTGACTGGCTCCCTAACCCCAACTAGGCAGAACTCTCCTGTACCCCTGCTCTTTGCCTCCATAGCACTTGCTTGTCACAATTACAATTCAATTATTGTGTAATTATTTAATATCAGCCTCTCCATGGAGATCGAGCATGGTGAAGTCAGACTAGTTCAGTCATGTTCACAGCTACAAACCCAGCACCTAGTCCTGTGTCTGGCACACAGTACTTGCTCAATAAATATTGATTGAATAAATGAACCCAGAATCCCAGCTCTTCCCATTCTGTGGAGGGAGAAATGACATTTCCTGCTTTCTCCTCCAACCCTAACTCTACATTTGCTGTGACCCCGTAGAGGGGACCACACAGCAGCTGGTCTGAGCCGTAGACTGAGTCCACCTGCCTGGGGATGGGAATTCCAGATCAGGGGAAACCATAAGCAGGGACAGACCTTGGAAAAATTGTAAAACAGCTCTCGACTGTGCTCAGCCACTGTGACAAAATACACACACAGACACACACACACACACACACTCTTTCTTGCCTTCAAGGCATTCCCTGCAGCCCCTCCCCTGGTGCCAAACCCTTCTTACCTCATAGTGAGCCTAACTTTCTGGGCAGGGCTTTCCCCGTTCATTCAGGCAACAAACATTTATTGAGGAACTTTAGTGTTCCAGATGGTGCAAAGGTCGACTAATAGACGTGTGTGTCAGGCTGCTTCCCCTTTCCCTCAAAAATGGAAATCATTTGATCCCTGAAAATTCCCCCCCAAAGCATGGAAATAGTTACTATGGGAAAAATCCAAGTTGGACTAGCATCCCTTAAAGTTCTTTTACAGATTAACATTTTTAACAATTAGGAATCACCTCGTGTTTTTCTCAATGTTTAGAGCATCTAAAGCTCTTAACTAGGTGCTTCAGTAGAAAACGGGCACAGTCCTGGTCCCAGAGCTCAAGGAGCTGGGTCTGGGGGTGGAGCGGACAGGTGGGGACAGTGGCAGTCACAGTGGGACTAGAGCCACCACAGGGCAGACAGTGGGGGTGGGAGCACAGCGGAGGCACCTAACCCAGCCTGGGTGGGCTTAGGGGTCCCCTCTGGCAACCTATTCATGTTACCAAGGCAGAGGTAGGGAACTTGCATTCTAGGGAATGGTGTGCCGCAAGAGAGAGTTTGAGGAATTAGGGAAAGCGCCTCAGAAAAGGTTTCTGATAGAATGTTTGAGAGCGAGGTTGGGAGTGTTCTTGTGAAATAGGAGGGGCTGGTCCTTGTGTGCCTGTGGATTTTATCCTGAGGGCTCAGCGAGCCACTGAAGTGATCAGACTTGAGTTTTAGAAACCTCTCTCCCTGTCTCATGGGGCCCCCAGCCTCTCCCCCGAGGTCCTCTCACCTTTGTCAAGTTCTGGTACATTCTCTCCCGTTTCCCACCCTCACTGTCCTCAGGAGAGGGTCTGCTCCCCCTCACTGTGAGCCACTGCTCCCTCAAGGCGGGGCAAGCTTCAGTGCATCCTGCCCTCTCCCTCGAAGGGCCATGGTGTCTGAAACAGTAGAAAGCTGGTTTGGGGGACTGGCAAATGGCGGGGGGGTCTGGCTTCTGAAGGATTGTATAATCTGCCTCCTACCTTGCTGGAAGGGAGCAGGTCTTGGGCATGGGCTGGGGATAGGCACTGGATGTGGGAGCCCTGGGAGAGGACAGGAGGGGCATGAGCTGGTGGCTTGGGAGACCGTGATCACCATCCCATTCTCTCCGCAGATCCCAAAATGGCGATGAAACCGGCACCTGGCCCAACAACCAGTTTGACACAGAGATGCTGCAAGCCATGATCTTGGCCTCCGCCAGCGGTAAGTTGTACCAGCATGTGTGGGGTGGGAGACCTGGGGTTCTGGGGTGCATCCCACAGCACCGTGCCCTGAGACTGGCTTTCCACCTATGTGGTTCCTCTGGACCTTTCAGCCGATCTGAGGCAGCCCATAATTCCAGGATATAAAGCCGGGTTAGGGAATAGCTGAGGGATGGGGGTGGTCCTGGGATGCCCAGAGGGGAATGAACAGGGAAAGATCCTTGCAGGAGAAGTAGGGAGTAGTGGTTAAAATTCTAGCCTTGGAAGGGACAACTATAGGTCAGGTCCTAGCTCTGCCGCTAACTACCTTTGTGACTTTGATCAGTTTGCTTAATCTCTCTAAACCTCAGTTTCCTCAGACGAGAAAATGCGGACAGCGACCTCAAAGGATTGTTGTAAGGATTGAGTGACATGATACTGTAAAGCACATAGTACGGGGCCTGGCACATACATGCCCTCAATCCATGGAAGTGGGTGTGGATACTCCCAGCAGGGAGCACACACTCTGGACATGAGTGTCCAGAGCACACACTGTCTTTTTTGGTTGCCCCCACTTGCAGAGCAGGATTTTGCTTTTCCCACAAGGCTAACAAAGAACTTCAGCAATAGAGATTCAGGTGATGGTTTTCATCCCTGAAAAGTAAGAAGAGTCCTGAGCCAGTGGGGACGGAGGGGGGCGGAATAATATCATTAGTACTTAAGAGCACAGGCTTTGGAGGCAGGCCAGCCTGGATTCAAATCCTGGTGCCACCACTAAGCTGTGAGTCATCAGGCAAGTGACTAAGCCCCCTGGACCGCAGTTTCACTGACTACAAAATCCATACGATAATAACAGATCTCACTGTGGTGTCGTGAGGGCAGAATGTAAGGCCTCAGCATAGGATTGGCAGAGAGGAAGGGCATGATATGCAATGGTGAAAATTGATTAACGATTATCTTTTTTGACCCATGGTGGGATAGAAGGTAGAGTTAGAATAACGCCGGCTAATAAGGACTAGCTTCTGGAGAAGCCAGTCCTGGGCTTATATGGAAGCCGGCAGTGGCCTTACATAGTGAACCGAGAGCCCGGCTGTCCAGCATGTCTGGAGGCCTGGTGGGTAGAGAACCAAGTAAAGTCAGAACTGTAATCACTACAGTTGTGCCTGTGTGCTGCCCCAAACTTGATGCTAGGCAAACCTGATGGGCCACATGTCAGTGGATCCTCTCACCAGCTCTGCAAGGCAGGTCTAACTCCTTCCATTTGACAGATGAGGGAACCAAGAAGTCGCTTGCTCCAGGGCCCCCATTTTGAGCTGCAAACTGGGAATCCTAAGCCAGCCCGACTCCTAAGTTCATGCCCTTTGTATACCAGTGACCGTGTCTGCCTTTCCATTCAGCCTCAGTTTCCCTTTTAGCTGAATAAGTTTAGAGGCCGAACTTCTCTTAATGCTGCGTTATTCTCCCAGATTAGGGTTCTAGATAAAATACAGGATGACCCGTTAATTGTAACTTCAGATAAACACAAGTCATGTTTTAGCATGAGTAGGTTCCAAACGTTAGGACTGGGACATACTGTACTAAAAAAAAATTATATGAAATTCAGATTTAACTGGGCACCCTTTCTTTTTATTTGTTAAATCTGGCAAGCCTTCCCCGGATGTCTGTGAGGCCCAGTGGGGCGAGGCCGTGGGTGGTGAAGAGGAAGGGAGAAGGGGTGGGGGGCCAGCCTTCTGGGACAGAGCTGACCCCGGTTCGGCGTGGGAGTGGGAGTGGGAGAGCTGCTGTAGCTCTAGAGAGGCCAGGTACTGAGTAGGAAAGAGGGAGTTAGCTGGGTCTGAGGAGATGCCAAGTTGGGTTCTTGAGGGAAGTAAACAGACAGTAAGGTATATTTTAGCTGTTGTGGCTTTGAGCCCTAAGGCCAGGAAGCAGACTTTTTAGCCTAAATCCAGATTTTAAAAACAGAAATGGAATCAGTATTTATAGCCCCAGACCCTCCCAGAAGGCCCCCGGGTCACCGCAGTCTGGCTCCCCTGTCAGGGCTCCACCCCTCTGGCCCACACAGGGCCCGAGCCGGGAGTCAGCTGGGGGGATGGACCTTGGGGGTGGAGGTGGCAGGGTCAGGCCCTACTCTCACTTTCACACCCCCTTCCTGGCCCTGGAGCCAGAGAGGTTCCTGGAGTCCAGCCCAGCCAGGCCTGTGGGGCTGCTGAGGAGGAGTAAGCAGGCGGGAGAGCAAGTATACTTGGGAGGCTTTTTAAATAAACCTTTGAGGGGGAGGTGTGCTCTCAAGGAGGCTGCAGCCTGTGGCTCAGCTGGCCCTGGCTGAGTCTCACCAGGCCTCCTGGACTGCTTGGAGTTGCTGCCCTCAGCCTCGGGGTGGGGAGGGGAGGGCGGGAGGAGCGGGGAGGATGGGGCTGGGAGGTGCTTCCCTGAGGAGAGAGGCTGGCAGCGCTCTCACCTCCTCCAGGCCAGAGGATGCCCAGGTTCTTTCTTGCTGCTCTTCAAAATCTGTTTCTCCTTGGACTCAGGAGAGATCCTGGTTCCTGCCCAGTGTAGGTCTTGCAGGGTTAGAAGGTGGGGGGGGGGGCATTGGAGACTTGATTCCACAGAAGGTCAGAGCCTTCAATCCAACTGAGGTCGGGGTCAGGCAGGGCCTCGGTCAGGGTCACACAGCTGGCTCCTTCGCGGCAGAGCTGACCGGACGGAACTCAAGGGCAGCCCGTTTCTCTTAACACTCTGGGTTTCCCCATCTTCCTCCCTCCCGGTCCAGCCCAGCTTCACTGCATCCTGTAGGGCCCAGGCTAACATCAGGTCTGGGCTTCTGGGGAGGAGGTGGCGGGGCTCGCTTCGTCATTTCATCTGCTCGGGTGCCCCTTAGGGTGCTCCTTAGAGATCGTGGGTGCATGTAGGATGTGGGTGGGCCTGGCTTCCAGTTACCCAGTCAAGCCTATTTCCTAGCTTTCTCTTTCTGCCTCCCTTCTCCCTGTTTCTCCCTATTTCTTCCCCTTTCTCTCTCCCTCTCTCTGTCTCTCTCTCTCTGGCGCCTCTGACAGTCTCCCCTCTTGACCCCTAAATCACTCTGGAACCCTGGCTCTTGAAGCCGGATCTGGGCCCCCTCCCCCATTGCTTCCATTCCGGGGGGGCGGGGAGGGGAGGGAGCAGCGCGGTCGAGGACCCGCTCCCTCCTGGAATTAATTAGGGAAAACGGAGGAAACGTCCGTGCAATGAAAGGGCTGGGGGAGGGGCGCAGCCGGAGGAAGGAGAGGAGGAAGTGGGCGCTGCTCCCTCCCACCCAACTTACTTCCCCGCCCCCTGAAGGCCCTCGGACGGCGGAGATTTGGGGCTTGAAACGGAGGCTGTGGAAACCTGAGCGCTGGAGTGAGGAGGGGGAAAGGCCGGGGCTCATCTCTCCTCGGCTTTCTCTTTTGCCCCTCCCCCTTTGGTGCTGTTCTTTGAAAATATTTCCTGTCTGTTTCTCAATCCCTGGTTGGTGTCCCAGGATTACTCAGCCTCTCCGGCTTTAGTCACCCTGTCTACCCACTCGCAGGGTCTGGGGTGAGGGTGGAGGGAGGCCAGGGTGGGGGGAACCTCTTCTGCTATATGGGGGCTGGGCTGGGCACTCCTGGGGCTTTAACTCTCCAACTGCGGGAGGACTCCAGCAAGAGGCTTCATGAGCTCTGCCAGAGTCATCAAAACTCTTGGTTTGTTGCCCCCTGGGGAGGCGGTACGGGAGCATGTAGGATGGAAGCAGTGACACGCAGTATGGTGACGGTGGTGGTGCTGGCGGCAGCAGCTGACGTTTAGTGAGCTCTTACCAAGTGCTTCACTGGATGAAGCACTGTCTCCTTGAATCCTCACAGAAACCCAGGGAGGTAGGTACTTCTGTGCTTCTCTCCCTTTAACGTGCATACACATCACCTGGAGATCTTGTTAAAATGCAGGTTCTGAGTCTGTGATTCTCACAAGCTCCCAGGTGACACTGAGCCAGGGTCAGAATTTGCACTTCTCTGGACCCCAGTTTCTTCTTGTGCAGGATGGGAAGTTGGGCTACAGGCTCTCTCTGATGTCACCTACTCTGACATTGTGAGCCTGTGCCTACATTGTACCTAAGACATCTGGTCCTGGGATCATCATCTTCTCAGCCTCTCTCCCCCTCCTGTATCCTCAGAGCGGCGATGAGGTGCAGGCCTCTGGTGGTGGTGGTGGTGGTGACCACACCCTACAGCATACACTTAAGATACACTTAGGCCTCACCTCTGCTCTCACCTGTCCTGGCTCGTAGGCCTTGGGCTAGTCTTTTACCTTCTCTGACCCTTGCTTCTCTCATCTGTAAAGCGGGGATAAGAGCACACACGTCCCTGGAGTGTTGAGTTGAGGTAAAAAGCCGTCATGCGTGTGCAACATCTAGCAAGGTGCTTGGCACACAGTAGGCACTGGTTGCTGTTACGAAATGAATCCCTGGAAAAGCACCTACTCCTAACTCATAAGAGAACAACTCAATGCCCGGTCTGTGCTTGGCACTGGGTGGAACAGGATGGGAACCTGCACGAACCATGGTCTTGGCCGCCCAGGAGCCTGTGGTCTAGTGTGGAGACCAGAGAGGCTGCTTGGAGAAGGGCTAGGGCAAGGACTTGAGAGCAGTGTCTCAGCCCTGAGAGAAATGACAGCTAGCATGTTTGAAGTCACTAGTCTACATGCTTTACATATGTAATCTTGGTTAGCCTTCGCGAAAACCGGAAGAGATAGGTACTATTATTATCCCCGTTTTGCAGTTCAGGAAACTGAGGAGACATAGGGAGGTTAGGTACACTTGACTAGGATCACAGTTGACTAGGTAAAAGAACTAGGAATGAAACCTAGGTGGTCACGCTAGAGCCTCTTAGCCCTACCCCTTTGTGGGTGGGATGGTGTGTCCAGTGCTATAACTGCTTGTGCTATAAGAGAGTAACTGTTGGGGACCCTGAAGTTTAGCCCCTGACCTACCCTTGTCTCTGCAGAAGCCGCTGATGGGAGCTCCACCCTGGGAGGGAGTGCCGGCACCATGGGCTTGAGTGCCCGCTACGGACCCCAGTTCACCCTGCAGCACGTGCCCGACTACCGCCAGAACGTCTACATCCCCGGCAGCAATGCCACTCTGACCAACGCAGCTGGCAAGCGAGATGGCAAGGCCCCGGCAGGTGGCAACGGCAACAAGAAGAAGTCGGGCAAGAAGGAGAAGAAGTAATGCGGAGGCCAGGCCTTGGAGCCACAGGGCAGCCTCCCTCCCCAACCAGCCCAGCCTCTCCCTACCTGTGCCCAGGCCTCGGATTTTCAGGGCTCACCCCCAGGATACTGGTAGGGGCCCAGGCCATGCTCCCCTTGGGAAACAGAAACAAGTGCCCAGTCAACACCCCCCCTCTGCCCCCAGGGGATTGAATATGCAAAGGGAGTTCTGCTGGGAACCCCCATCCAATCAATTGCTGTGCCCATGGGGGTAGTGGGTTAGTGTAGACACCATTTATCACACCCCTTTCAGTTACAGCTGAACTCCTCCATCTTCCAAATTCAATCGGGCCCATCCATCCCCTGCCTCCCTCCTACCCGACCCACCCCACCCTCCTCCTCAACAGCTCTTCTTTCTTAAGTTGTTTGGGGGTGTTGAGGTACCTGGTGACCTAAAAAGGCTCATAGTTCTGAAGAGTTGGAAGGGCATCATGACCTCTTGGCCTCTCCTTCAATTCTCAGACTTCCCCCAAAGCATGGTTTGGTGCCAATCCCTTCACCTCCTTCCAGGACCTGAGACCAAGCTCAAGTTTTGGGAGATATGGTCACCATTCCCATGGTACTGATGCTTGCTGGATTTAGGGAGGGCATTTTGCTACCATGCCTCTTCCCAACACCCTGGGGACCAGTCTTTTGGTTTTCATTGTTTGATGTTCCCACTGCATGCTGTGACTTCCCCCTCCCCAAACAAGAGACTTCACTGCATGTTCTAAGACAGTATGGGGTGGTAAGATAAAGAAGGGAAGGGTGTGTGTGTGTGTCTGTGTGTGTGTGTATGGGGGGATGGACAAAGCTTGATCCATCAGTTAACAGGGTCTTGCTGGAGGCTCTGTATGCCCCCAGGGTACTGACCAGATCCCCAGATTCCAGCCATAAGCCAAGCACCAGGCTGGACCCTCATCTATCGTATATACAGGGCAGCCCAGGCAGCCAGCGGTGGGCTGAGCTACGGGCACCAATGGATTTAAACTGGCATTATGGTCCAAGGAAGCTCTGAGCAGGTTTGGGACCAGGTCCCCTGGAGAGGTCAGAGGGGCCTCTGTGGGTGCTGGGTACTCCAGAGGTGCTGCTGGTGGAAGGATCAGTGTGGCCCCAGCAGGAAGGGAGGGCCAGCTAGACCATTTTTGGTCCCTCGGTTGGGAAGGAAAGGAGCTAGAGCAGGGACCAAGTGGAAAGTGTCAGCCCAGGATCAGGGCTTGCTTCTCCACAGGGCCCCTGCATCCAGCAACCCCAGTCCTTCACCTCGACAGGTGCCATTTCATCTCTGTGAAGGCCACTGCCCAGGCCCCCAGTCCGATCCCTCGTGGCCAGAGCCTGGTTAAAGTTCCCCAGTGCCGCCTTGTGCATAGATCTTCCTCTGTCCACCCCTTCTGCCCCCGGCGTCCCGTTCACGCAGCGGGGCTTCGCGAGAACCCCACCCGGCCCTTGCAGTGGTGTAGAGCCCCCCCCTCCCTTTCGGCTGGTGTAGAATAGCCAATAGTGTATAGTGCGGCGTGCTTTTCCGTAATGGCGAGTGGGCCGCGGGCGGCGGGCTCCACGCAGCCGTCTGTCCCCGAATCTGCCTGCGGCGGCCCGTGCTGTGTTTTGTGCTGTGTCCACGCGCTGCGGCGACCCCCTCCCGCGTCCTGACTCCTCTAAGCGCTTCTCTTTGCATAGTCACGTAGCTCCCCACCCCACCCCCTTCCTGTGTCTCACGCAAGTTTTATACTCTAATATTTATATGGCTTTTTTTCTTTGAAAAAAATTAAAAGATTTCTTCTGAAAGGTTCACCGTTTCTATGTAAGAGATGGGGGCTCCTGGCGTGTGTGGATGAAGTGATGAGCTCACAGTTGTATGCTGGAAGACGAGCGGGATCGGAGGCGATTATTGTGTTGCGTGTTGGTTTTGGGTCAGTGCCCGAGAGTCTGTGTATAATTGTTAAATGCGGCAACACCGTCGTGCATATATAATGGTGTGCGTTGACCGTAATGGTGCTTGTGGATCTGTACCCCGTGTGTGTAATCGGCTTGTGGGTCCGCTGTGGGGGAGGGGATTTCTGAGCGCGACGTGGCAGCGTGCGGCGGCGGGTTCCGTTGTCTGTTCGCTGCCGTCTCCAGGCAGAAGAGGAGACCCAGGCGAGGGGGCGGCGCGGGCTGGCAAATAGAGCTGGAGAGGGGCCGTGGACGTTTCCTGAGTTCCGCCCCTTCCCTGCTAAAATGACCACCCCGAGCGCCCTGCCAGGGGAGGAGGGTCCTCCTCCACACCCCTCACCTCCCCCACCCTCCCTCCCAGGGGGCTTGGAATGCATGTGTACGGGGGGGGGGGGGGAGGGAGGCGGGCGGTGTCAAGGGGACAGAAAGGGCAAGACATATAAGATTGCCCGCAGGCGCAGATGCCCTCCCTTCCTCTCTCCCTCTCTCTGTGCTTTCCATTCACTTCTCGCCTAGCCCGTCTCCCGCCTCCTCCAGCCTCCTGGAAGCAAGGAGGGATTCGAGGTTGCTGCCGCCAAAGAAGCTGCAGGCAACAGAGTGGGAGGAAGGGGCGGAAGGACATAAAGACAGACCCATTGGGGTTTTCAGGGGGGTCGATGAGGGCAAGGGCATGCCCAACCGCAGGGTTGGGGGTGGCTGTCTCTGGGCGTCCTCTGTACTCTCCCAGAGGCGGTCAAGCGGTCTCCCAGCTTCTGAAGTCTGTTGTCATGGAAACCAAGCCTTCCAACTAGGTAGGCGTCTGGGGGCGGCTTTCTTGCGTGGGAGGAAGGATGGTGTGCGTGGTTGCTGAGATGGAAGCGGGGTTTTGTTTCTGAGAGCCAGGCTGCAGAGGGTGGGGTGCCGGTCGCCTGGGTTCTATTCCAGGCACGGCAGGAGACTGGCAGAGCGCGTGAGCAGCTGTGGTTGGTCGGTCCCCTAATTGGTATGTGTGCCTATACAGCTCTAAGCCAGAAACGCGTGGCCTCTGGGGGTGGGGAAGGAGGAGGCAGAGAACCCACCTCCGCATCCCCAGCCATACGATGGAGACAGCTGCACAGGCTCCAGGATTACTTAAGAGGCTTTTATTTCCAGTTCCGCAGCCTGCCCAAATGGGTTTGTGGTTCCTCTCCAAGCCTTTCCCTGTCTGTTCTGGACCTGGTTTGTAAGATTTCTTTGTGCAGGTCACAATGTGCTCAAACAAGTCTGGGCTCTGAGCATCAAGTCACCTGGAGCATGACCTCTGTCTTTTGACCTCTGTCTTTTGACCTCTGCTGGGCAGGCTCAGGTTTCCACCCCAGAGTAAGCCCTAGCCTGGAATGTGGTCTGTGGACACCAAAAGTGAGTGTGGGAGGGGAATACGAGAGAATGGCAGAATGGCAGTCATAGGTTTCCCTTAGCAAAAGAGGCACAGGTACTGCCAGGAAACTGCATGTGAAGTCTGGGGTCATGGGGAGGTGGGGGTCCCAGAACTGAATCCAAGAAAAGGGTTCCAAGGCAAGAGGCAGCAATGTGGAAGGGTAGGGGGCTGAACTGGGGCCCTACTCCTTTACAGAGGGCAAATGGCGGGACAGAAGCCACTACGTATGAATCAGTTCTAGCCCTGCGCCCAGTCGTAGCGTCTGGCACCTTGAAGGTGCCAGCACCCTTTTGATGATTTTGTCAGGTCAGTCGGGCTTGAGGCAGGACAAGAGTGGAGGAGCCTGGATGAGAGTGGAGAAGCCTGGATGAGAGTGGAGAAGCCTGGATGAGAGTGGAGAAGCCTGGATGAGGAGAGTGGAGAAGCCTGGATGAGAGTGGAGAAGCCTGGATGAGAGTGAGTGGAGAAGCCTGGATGAGAGTGAGTGGAGAAGCCTGGATGAGAGTGGAGAAGCCTGGATGAGAGTGAGTGGAGAAGCCTGGATGAGAGTGGAGAAGCCTGGATGAGAGTGGAGAAGCCTGGATGAGGAGAGTGGAGAAGCCTGGATGAGAGTGGAGAAGCCTGGATGAGAGTGGAGAAGCCTGGATGAGAGTGGAGAAGCCTGGATGAGAGTGGAGAAGCCTGGATGAGAGTGAGTGAAGAAGCCTGGATGAGAGTGAGTGGAGAAGCCTGGATGAGAGTGAGTGGAGAAGCCTGGATGAGAGTGGAGAAGCCTGGATGAGAGTGGAGAAGCCTGGATGAGAGTGGAGAAGCCTGGATGAGGAGAGTGGAGAAGCCTGGATGAGAGTGGAGAAGCCTGGATGAGAGTGGAGAAGCCTGGATGAGAGTGGAGAAGCCTGGATGAGAGTGGAGAAGCCTGGATGAGAGTGGAGAAGCCTGGATGAGGAGAGTGGAGAAGCCTGGATGAGAGTGGAGAAGCCTGGATGAGAGTGGAGAAGCCTGGATGAGAGTGGAGAAGCCTGGATGAGGAGAGTGGAGAAGCCTGGATGAGAGTGGAGAAGCCTGGATGAGAGTGGAGAAGCCTGGATGAGAGTGAGTGGAGAAGCCTGGATGAGAGTGAGTGGAGAAGCCTGGATGAGAGTGGAGAAGCCTGGATGAGAGTGGAGAAGCCTGGATGAGGAGAGTGGAGAAGCCTGGATGAGAGTGGAGAAGCCTGGATGAGAGTGGAGAAGCCTGGATGAGAGTGGAGAAGCCTGGATGAGAGTGGAGAAGCCTGGATGAGAGTGAGTGGAGAAGCCTGGATGAGAGTGGAGAAGCCTGGATGAGAGTGAGTGGAGAAGCCTGGATGAGAGTGGAGAAGCCTGGATGAGAGTGGAGAAGCCAACAGTTGAGAAATTCACAAACGAAGCTGTAAGGCAGTACTGTTTCAATGCTTTATTAACAGTTGGAAACAAACCCAACAAACTGGAGGTGATGACATCCCAGAAGCCCAAGAGGTGAGGGGAACAGGTTTGCATTTTGTCCCTTTTTTATTATTATTAAATGCATCTTAGCAAAAGTAGATTAAAAAAGAAAGGGTCAAAGCCCCAGATGCCAGCAGGGAGGAGGGACCTAGGGGAGCAGCAGGCCCCTGCACCGCAGTCCTCCCAGAAATAGTGCAAAGGAGCTGCTGCTGCCCCTCCACACACAGGCTCCAACAACCAGAACCCTCCTTCCGGGCCTCAAGGCCTCCCTGCAGGCGCCCTTAGGTCTCCTAAGCTCCCCCTTGCTCTAATAACTATACTTTTGCGCCAGGTCCTACCAGTGCCATTCTCTCTCCCAGGGGTGGGAAGCTGAAGGGAGCACAGGAGGGCAAAGCGTCACCTTGACTGGAGAATCTGAGCTTCCTGTGGCTGGGACCGCCAAAGAGTCTGGCCTGCCCACTGCAGAGAAGAGAGCAGGGTGGGGCACAGCCTGTGCGCACTGCTCCAGAGTGGCCAGTTAGCATTTGCACATTTGGCTTGATAAATATATTAAATTTATAAAAACTCTGTCGTTTCAGAGCTCCCACTACTCTTAGGCCTGGTCCAGCTCAACAAGAGAAGAGCTTCCCCTTGCCCCAGAGTCAGATGCTGGGAGAGAGAGTCTGCACTGGCCTCAAGGGCCCAGAGGCTTGAGGGCTGAGGTGGAGGTCCAGGGGCTTGTTCAGAATTGAGGCTTGTGGGGAGAAATCCCAGGGACTCTGGAACCTGCCATCAAAGCCTCTTATATTATGGAGGGGAAAGGAGGAAGGAAGAGTTATTTTTCTTAAAAAAAAAAAAATTCATATAAAAATAGATCCTTTAGCAAAACAATTTCTCAGCCAGGAGGCTCCACCTCCCATTTCCCTGGAGACAGAGGATAAGGTGTTGGGATGAGATGCACCAAAGCTCTAGGGAGGGCGTGAGAAGGGCCTGTGGCTCAGTAGCCTAGGGCTGGTGCAGAGGGTCCAGAGGGGCAAGGGCACAGAGCATGGCAGCAGGCTGGGGGCAGGTCCCACCTGTGCCATGCCTGCCCGCCCTAGGCTCTGGCCTAGGCCACAGGAGAACAGATAAAAGTGGTCCAGGTTCTTTTTGTTTTGGGAGGCCTTTCCCAAAAAGTGGGATAAGGGGGATTTGCTCCCCACTTCCTTGGAAGCAGCTCCCAATGCCACAGCCCTAGTAATAACAAGAGCCAGGGGCAGGAGGAGCAGGGAGGCGGGGTGGTGGTGACAGCAATGAAAGGAGGGACAGAGCCCAAAGGTTCATCAGCCCATGCTGTTCTCAGGGCCAGAGAAAACACAAAAGAAAAGCATAAACCCAGCAAGACTGACCTAGGCAAAAGCCCACGGGAAAGGTAGAGGCTGAGAAAGCAGGTGGGGCCTTGTCTGAGATGAGGCCACGGAGAACGGAGAAGACACTTGGGGTTAAGGCAGCAAACACAGAGCCTGCTTTGGTAATACGAGAGCCAGGGCTGGCCGGGTTGGCCTCAGGCCTCCCCACCCTGCCCTTTCCTTCTGGCCTCCAGGCAGCTGAAGCTGTGTGTGATGTACAGAGAGCAGCAGGCTGGAGACAAAGATGGGGTCAAGGTGATGGGAGTGGCCACCGCAGAGGAATATCTCTGTGACCCTTCACCCACACGCTGCAGGGCAGGGACAGTCTGGAGCTCCACTGAGGAGCTGCCATGGCCCCAGGACCTGGCTTAGCTTGCCCGGCCGAGCAACTCCTTGGCCTCCTCAAGGATGGTGGGGACTTCCTCGCTCTTGGACATGTTGGCAGGAACACAGGTCATGGCATCGTCCCTGGTCAGCACTGATTCTAGCTGAGATATGGCTGCACACCCGACCTTCCTGTTGCCTGCAAGAGAAGACATGAGAGAGCTCATCCATGGAAGGCCAGTTTCGAATCCCTATCGATCTCTACGGCAGATACTCGGCCAGAAGCCATGCACACATGGCGGCCCTGTCCAGTTCAGAGGCCCTTCTTTTGAAGAAGGAGGGGAAGAAAGCCAGGAACACATGGAAGATACCTTTGCGGCGGGGAGGGGGGCAAGCAGGGAATATGAGAGTACGGTACAGGTAGGAGAGCAAGCTCTTGAGTTCCTGTGTGAAAAGCAGTATAAGAAGTTTGAATACAGCTAGACAGACACAACGGAGTTCAAGTATCAGCAGTGTAATGTAAAGAGAGAAGTACTCAAAATCTGTTTTCTCATCAGAGGGTTGTTGGAAGTAAACAGACTCAAGCTTAGTAAACAGTATTGTTTTTGTTTTCTTGGCAGTTCTCAGGAAGCTCCTAGGCCAAAATCACTTTCAGTCAGCCCTGGGCAGGGTTGTCCCAAGCAGAGGAAGGCCTTTAGCAGGCGGCCAGAGGGACTCCCGCAAAGAGGAGCTGCAGCCATGCACTGACGTCACATGATGCCACACTCGCCTGGGTTCCACCAACCCTCCCTCTCTCTCGCCGTGCCCACACGCTGAGCTCTTTTCCACCTCTTCAAGGGCAGCAGCGATGATCCAAATGCCAAGGGCTCTACAAGGTGTGCAATATGTGTGTGTGGGTGTGTGTAGGGGGAGGGGTAGTGAAAGGTATGTCAGGGAAAGCAGAGCTGGGGTCAAGGATGGCCAGGACGAACCCTACAAAGAAATCTTAGCCCAATGGGCTAAGGGATAGTGAAGCTTCTCTTGCCACCCTAAACAGGAAGAGAAGAACCAATCAGCCCATGAGTTTCTGTCCTAACTGTCCTAACTCCTGGGTGTCATCCCCAAGACTCATATTCATTCATGGAATCCACATTTATGGTCCCAGTATCCTCAACAAGAAAGCCGTTCCTTGGGACCATGCCCATCTCATGCTCTCTGCCTCTTCCCATGCCCTACAAGCAGTGCAGAGAGACTGCAGGTCCCAAAGAGCTGCCTGCCAGGGGTGAAAGAAGCCGGACACAAAGGCCACCGATGCTATAATTCCATTTCTGTAAAATCTCTAGGATGGACAAATCCAGAGACAGAAAGTAGGTTTGTGGTTGCCCGGCCTAGGCGTGGGGAGAATGGATATGGGGTTTCTTTTTAGGGTCATGAAATGTTCTGGAATTAGTGGTGCTGGTTGTACAACCTTGTGAATATGCTAAAAAACCCAGTAAATTGTATACTTTAGAAGGGTGAATTTTAGGTATGTGATTTATATCCAATTAAAAAACAAAAAACAAAACAGCTTGCTGGGTCATGGGAAAGCTGGGTGGAGAAAGCAGTGCCTAAACCTTAAAGAAGCAGAGACAGAGGAGAGAAGGCCAGCACCCCTAAATGCAGGCCAGGGCAGCGGCAGGGCACGAGCAGGAAGGAAGAGGTCCAGAAGGGTCAGTGAACAAAGTGTCCACTTTGCCTTCTCGAGACCAGCAAAAAGCTTTGGCTGGGACGGAAGCCAGACAGGGTCAGAGGGCCCAGGTCTTCACCAGGGCTGTCAGCCTCTGCAGAAACATGACCCAGAGCCACTGTGTTCACACGGCAGAGGCTACCCGCGGGTCAGCTGGAAGCACACAGCACGTCCACAGGTTACCAATTTACAGGTCTCCTCCTCCTCCTCCCAGGGACACGCAGGATTGTCTACCAAGAGGAGAAAGAATAGTGAAGACCCTGGCTGGCAGGCACAGGGCTCATCTGGTTACGGGGGAAGGTGTGTGACCAAGACTATAGGGTTTCACACAAACTACTCCTCGGATTATGAACGTGTAATGATGCCTCAGCGACGGACGGGGGAGGAAAGGGTGCGTAGGAGTGCGACTAAGATGGTCTCCTATCTCCAGCAAAATCTTCCTCAGACCTGCTGAGTTTCTGCTCTTTTTCTGGAATACTCCCTTCTCTAGGATCCTACTTGTCATGTCCAGAAGAGGCAGTGGCTTGATTATCACTTTGCTGCTCCTTTGAATTCAGTCAGGAGCAGGTGAGAAAATATTCCAACTATATTTGTGTGTGTGTGACTCAAGGGGTAAGTATATGTTAAAATAATTTGACTCTGGACCCAGGGAAAAGGAACACTGGGTCTTCAGGAACACCTGTCTTGGACAACATGGGAAAAGTCAAAGTACAAGTGTGAAGTATCTTCAGCTGTTTCTCTCTTTGGTTTCTTCCTCTAAAACTAAGAAGATACCAGTTGTACCTAATCAAGCACGTCTCTGTATTTTCCTAGATTCAAAAAGCTTCTGACGCATTGCAGATTGCATAAAACCTGAGTGGATGGTAAGTCAGGAAAGACCAAGAAGCCTAGAAGGTAGGGATACTAGGCATGGACCTGATGTGGCCTAAGGTCAGAATCAGAAAAGAGAAAAACTCTTGTTGGAACTGGGAACAGAATCGAGGGATCCTGGCTGCCACTCTGGCTTCAGGGCCACAGTTATGCTGAACAGCTTGACTATCCAGAAGACAACCTCTCCCAGCCTTTCCCTAACTTGGGTACTTGTTAAGACGATGAAAAGTAGCCACAGAAGCAGATACATATTTTGATTCTACGGGACCAGGGAGGATTATTAGCTCCTAGTAGTCCCACAGACTGTGGGGAAAAGGGAACAATCTTGAGACATTGGCCAAAGCTCTCTGAGGCAAGATTTCTAGAAGTTAGGGGTGAGCTAGATAAAAACACCAGCGAAATCAGACATATAACGCTAGTATGGATGAATTAGAAAAAGGTTAATGATTTGGAAAAAAGATATTTATAACACACAGGCTAGGAACTACTACTAAGGAGGAAGTACTCTTGTTAATAAGCTTCCTTAGGGAAGAGGAAACTAGGACAGATGGGGCAATCATTACCATCCTAAAGAACTCATTATTGTCTACAACACTTCTAATTATAATTCCTGTCCTATTTTTACAAAAGTGGAGGGAGAAATAGTGGTGGTAGAGGATATACTCTTAACCTCTCTAGACAGGTGGTCGCTGGAAAACTCCCTGAAGCAATTTCACCATGTCCAGGGCTCTCCTTGCTGGAAGGTATGAAAGAGCATTTCTGGCCTACACAGAGGGCTCGCTGTCATCTCCTCCTCACATAGGCTTAGTGGAAATATTCCTGGACTTGGAGTCACAACAGTGGGTTACAGTTCTGGCTCTATCATTAGCCAGTTCTGTAGATCTTGGCAAGACCTTATCTGGGTCTCAAGTCCTGTTACCTACGAGAAGGTGAGATGCTAATCACTGGAGGGCTTCAGCGCTGGTCCCAACTCTAAGGTTCTATCAATCAGTGTAGGGAGAGCTTAGCTGGAAGCTGGGAAGTGGCAGAGGGAAGGAAAGGGAGAGGGAGATGAATTTCTTTCTTTCCTTGACTTTTATCCCAGTGAGCAGATGGCCTGTATATAAGGAGCCACAATTCAGACATGGAGATAAAGCTGAGTCATTAAAACCACAAGCTGACTCAATCGTCAGCCTGAAATAGCAGCTCTAATACAATCACATGGATTCTTCCCCTTGACACTCCAAGCATTGTTCTCCCACACCCTGCAGATCACAGCAGTTTACATGTCACTTTTAATGAACCAGCCCTGATAGTAACGCTCCTCTTCCAACCCCTCAATGGGTCTTTGTATACTGGTCACTCCCTCAGGTCTCCAGAGACCAGAAGATGTTTTTTAGACATTCCTTTAAATCCCAGGGCAAAGGCTGTGTCTTTCAATATGGACAACTGCCTTTCTGGGACGGAGGAGGGCTGTGAGGCAGACCTGCATGATAGTGCTTCGGTTTTTTAGCTCAAAAACAGTCAGCAGGAACAGTCAGAGACGGCCAGGCACTGGGTGGACCAGCTAAGTCCGGCAGCCAGTGAGGGAAACCTTCATAGTTTTACAATGTGGCCTTCTGGGTCCAGCCTCCTTCTTTTCTTCTCTTCTTAATCCTACTGTCACGGTAGAAAAAAAAAAATACTAAAGCTGTAAAGGGCCCTGGAGACCACTCTAGCCCAACTCTCATTTTAGACGTGAAGAAATTGAGTCCCAGAAACTTGTCTCAGGTAATCTAGGCAGCATCAGTTGGATGTGACATTGGGTCTTCTGATGCCTACCTAGTCCTATGCTCTTTGCACTCTACTGTGATGCCTGGCCTTCTGTTTATGTTTAATGGAAGGCCATTGTCACTTTCTCGGAAATGAATGTACCAATGTCTACAGGGGTTACCAGGGTAACTAGAAATGTCTCCCCTGATTCTCCCAGATATGTTCGGTGTGTTTAGTGACCCCAGAAAGATAAGGATACAAGATGGAGCCAATTTTAAAAGTACATAGTTCTCATTTTCACCTTCTTTTTGCTTCAGAATCTCCTAGTCCTTCTTGCACTGGGAAACAGCACTTTGACTGACCCAGGTCCTCTGCTGAAAGGTTAGGTTCTAACAAAATCCCTGCTTCCTCGGCCTGTAAGTCCTGGTTTCTCACTTGGGAAGAAGTGGAGAATGGGGCCTCTCCAGTAGAGGGAAGCCACTGATGTCTGGCTGCCTGTGTCCAGGAAGCATCTGGGATTCTGGTTCAGTTCTACAGGAAGAAGCTTAAAAGGGAATTCCCCACCAAAAGTCCAGTGAAGGTTGGCACTTAGCTGAGAGGATAGAGGAAAATAGGGAGAGGCAATGTATTTTTGTTTATCTAGAAACAATTAATGTCAAGCCACGTCACCTTATATGGTGGGGAGGAAACAATGTCGCAACAATCTCTAAAGACTAAACACACCAGAAATACCACTAGCTTCATACTCTGCCCAAACCTAGATCTACACGACTAAACACGCTATCCCAGAAAGACCTAAGTCGAGCACACTCACCTCTCCTCCCCTCCAGAAAGCCTGTACTCAGAGGATGCCAGGAAATAGGTCAGAGTTGTAATGAGGGATTCTTCTGTTTGGGGCAGGTTCTGAAGTCCTACAGAAGAGCCCTCAGAGGGAACTTCCCTCTGGGTATTCAGAGTATTGGCAGAAGCAGGCAGTCAGCCATTCACGAAGAAACTCATAGTGATCTACAACGTCTGGGCCAGGACACTGACTCTGTGTGGGCTAACATGCTCCATACCCTTGATCATAAGGTCACCTTTACAGGCTGTGACGGGTACTACACGTCCTACAGATACGACTGTTAATAGCTAAGCAGTGTCCAAAGCAAACCACACAACTCATCTGTACAATAACGTTGAAGTGAAGCTCCTATCACACAGGCCTACAGAACGCACCAGCCAGGGAATAGGGAACATAGCTTAAACCACCTCAGAAGTACAAACTCTTAATGCTGCCTTTTCTATAATGCCCACCCTTCAACCTAGGAAAGAAGCCATCATGCCTAGCCCCAAAGGGCCTTCACCAGACTCGGTGGCGCAGGTCATGAGGAGTAGCTTTGGCCATACCTTCTTCTGGACCAGTCTCTTGGCCACTATATACTTCCCTCAAAGGCAGTTTAACCGTTGATCCTTCCCCATACTAACGCCTGGATCATTTGTCCTCCTATCCCCATAATTCTTCTTAGAGGCTCTGGCTCAACAAAATCCACTTAAATCTTCTGAAGGTCGGGAGAGGAGGCTGCGGGGGAGTAAACGGGGAAGGCAAGTGCAGTGGAGGCCAATTACACCCAAGAAAAAGGCAGGTTTCAGACACAGCACAATCCTTCGGTTGAGATGCTCCTCTACATTCTTACATCTGGGGAGAATGATGCCTCGCCTTCTCTCTATAGGATTCTATACTTTCTATTCTCTCTCTCTCTTCTGCTTGTGAAGCTGAGAGTAAGGACTCTTGACTTATTTTCTTTGTATTCCTACATCTAATGTACAGTTTTGAATTTACATCAAATTTTTTGTTCATATACACAAACGCCTACTCAAATCTCTGTGTCCTGCACAGTGGTTTGCTTATTCTACGTTTCTGCTTCAAGAATGAGGAGAGATACAAGAATAATCAAATGTAATATCTGTTGTCAGTCCCTCAAGTCCTAGTTCTCCAAGTCAGCACTTTCTAACATGGTTGGAAGAGGACCAGGTAATCCACTCTAGATGCAGGGACTATTGTGGGGAAGTTTCTAAACCCTCAGAACATCATTACCTGCTCATTAGCCCAAGACAAGCAGGACCAGGAGCAGAGAGGCCTCACTGCCTTCCTTCAACACACAGGCTGGGCTCCACTTGCTGACTTACCCTGACGGGGTCCTCTCTTCCGCCGGAATGCTGCGCCTGACTGCAGGGCTTCCAGAAGACTGTCCATCACACCTGTCTCATCGCCCTCTGTCATGAACAAAAACAGAGATGTAAGCTCTTCAGCCCGAGTAGCACTCATGTGTTGAGCCCCACAAAAAATGCACTGCTACTGAACTGCTTGCCCGCGCCCACAGTTTCTCGGGGCTTGGAGCACACGGAGGGCTCAACCTCAAGTCTCACAGCCCATGTTTACTCGTGTCTGTTTGAAAATGGTTAAAACAAAAGGTTTCACTGGTTACCAACCACTGCAAACCTTGCATAATTTTCCTGCAGTGCCCTCCTCCCTTCCCACCCCCATCAGAACTAGCACAGAAAAGTGTAGTAGACCTGCTTGACTGCAAGACTGGGATACGTACAGAGACCGGGATTATGACATTAATAAAGAATTATATCACTCTCTCTTTATCCTGAAGTGTTTCACTCCAATTTACATAAACCTCTCACGGAAAGCCTGGTTTCAGTTTCAGAGCAGGGCTGAGGAAAGATGAGAGACCACTGATCAAGAGTGTATTTCACTTAAGTACTGCCCCCAGTGGCTGCATCTTCCGGAAGTCAGCTCTGCATCTAAGAGGAGCTTCTGGTTGGAATACAAAGAGTTAATGTAGGATCCTTATTCCAGCCCACTCCGTTTCCATGGCAACAGCTAAGGGTGGTGAAATCTGAAACTGTGAAATCCCTAGGAGCCCGTAGGCTGCCAGCCACAAGGCTGGGCTCACTGCTCCCAGTGCCGCCTGCTGGCCAAACACCACCAGTGCAGCTGCCCTACATTCCAACCTCATCTGCTTGCCCTTGGGGACATGGACCAGGGCAGGGTCCCCTGCGCTGCCTGACGACTGTGTGCAGCCTTCGAATCAGCGGGACTCCCACAAATCAGCTGGACTCCACCTTTCCCTATTACGTCCTACACAATAACTGGGGACAAAGCCTAGAGGCCTGGGGAGAATGGGGGAAGGTGAAGGATACTTGGTGTGGGCTTTTTTAATGGCATTACTAGAGCAAAGTTTGTGGCTTATATACAACTGGAGTAAGGGCAGGGGAACTGCTTCCCCCAAAAGTATAAAGAAAAGACAGAAATGCAGGCAGTTCTGCTGCTTCAGGTCCCTGATCGTGCCACAAAGAGAAGTCCCCGGGAGCTGGAGTGTCAGAGCAGCCCTCACCACTCGTGCTCAGCAAAGCATGGATTCTTGCCAGACCCAGCAGCCCAGAGAACCTCTTTACTTAGATGGCTCGTAGCCCCTCAGGTTCAAGAAGGGTGGCACCAGCTCAGGGCTGTGTGCAATGGATGCTGGATTTCCGCTGCCCGCAGAGAGAGCAGCCAGAGAGGGGCAGGGAGTCGGCAGCAGGAAAGAAGCAGAAACAGGAAACAGAGGGCCAGTAATTGAGGCCATATGTTTCAACAAAGACATGCTTCTGAGAGTGAAATAGAGATTCTGCTGAAGAAAGAAGAGGGTGGCCAGCTCCCCTGCCCCCTTTCCAGAAGTTCAATCCATTTACAATCTGATAGGTGTGTACAACTGTGCTGAGGTACTGGGGACACAATACTTAGTGAAATAAGCAGAAAGCGAAGGCAAGCCATTAAAAGACAGGAGCAGGGCCAGGAAAACAGTTTGGGAAAAAGAACAAAAGATGTACTAGAGGGTATGAAAACCGGACGGGGGAATTTTTGGACAGGCAGAAGGCAAGAGTACATGTTACAACAATACTAAATCACTGGGGAGATGAGACATAATGCAGAACCAGCAAAGGAGGGAAAAAACTGAGAGTTGAGCACTGGAACGTGCATGTAACGGAGTCGGGGTTAAAGTCCAGCATCAGGATCGTGGAGGAAGAAGGCTGCCAAAAATCGTTTGCCAGCAGTTGAGCTCAGACATGAGCTGTTCTCTGGCCTCTAGACTCTAGACAGAGAAGCCTTCCAAATGTTCCTGTCTCAACCCATCGGCCCTTCGCCTTCGCTTCTTACCAGCATTCATGTCTATGAGCTGCTCTCTCTTCTGCTGCTTCTCCAGCCGCTCCTTCTCTGCCTTCTCCTTGGCCAGTTTTGCTCGCCGCATCTTCTCCTCTGTCTCCCGCCGCTTCTGGTTCTCCTTGACTGCTTGCTGTGGGGGAGAAAATGAACACGTGGGCACGTATGCACTCACACATGTACACACCCACCACCAACCAACGTGAACCCAGTGGAAAGTGAGAAAGGTCCACGAAAGCTTCAGTTGGCAGGTATACCCTGCTTACCACAAACATATTCTTAAAGTTGTGCAGATCCATGAAGAATTCTTCCACAGACACCTTCTTGGGGTCAAAGAGGAAGTACTCGCCCAGCTCCTTATAGAGCGTCTCCATGTTAGAGTGCATCATCCGCAGTTTGTTATACTGTTCCTGTGCATCCTTCACAAAGCTGTGCAGCCAAAGAGTAAAGAACCAACACCAGGACGCAGACCCACTTCTCTGGCCCTGAGGACGACTCACAGATGTGTACCGGCAGGCACAAGGATGCGCAACACGGCGCATTAGCAAAACCCAGAAGCAATCTAAACATCCAAACGGGAATGGTAAACCATAAACTATGGTATTCCTAAAGAATAGGAAGTGGCAGTTTAAAAAGAGACTGTTCTGCATATACTGCTATGGAAACAGGGCCAAACATATTAAATGCTAAAGCAGTACAGCGCAATTTTTACTAAAATACATTCATTAGGGTGCAAATCAGAAAGAAGCCCAGTGGCAGTGGTTATCTTTGGGAAGGGGAGGGAGAAGGGAATATGTATGTGTGTGTAGTATGGGATGTGTGTGTCTGGCAGGTGGGGAGATGGGGCAGAGGGCAAGGTCTCAAGGGAGACTTTTACTTTATCTGCATGGTTTGATGCAAACCACAACAATGAGAATGCTTTTCAAGAACTATGCATTTAATGAAAAAACATTTTTTTAATGAAAAACCATTTTTTAAGGAAAAATTGTGTATCATCGTATCTATCCTGTTGTCCCCCCACGGGAAGTTCTTTTTTTTCCTGGGGGCAACTCCCTCCTTTCAAGAAAGGATATGGTCATTTTTTCAACGAACTTGTCTTTCTCATCTGTGGCAGCGGGAAAATTCTGAATATCACGTTCCACATCAGAAATCTGTTTCTTCATCTGATCTAGGTTCTTTTGCAAGTTTTCAGCAGAAACTAAAGTAGACACGGAAACAGACAGCAAGAGCTTTTACTACCTCCGGTCTCAAAACCCTGTTCTGTTCTTCAGGGCACTGCTCCAGTCTGTACATCCAGCTGGTACTTAATTATTTTAGTCCTCTCACGTGCTCTCTAATTGTTTCACACAGCTTTTCAGTGAAACTATAAATTACTTGATGATTAAACCTCCAGCCTCTATAAGCTGTACAATACTAAGAAGAGAAGAGAGGCTTCATTTAATTTAACAAGAATCTGTGAAATCCCCCGGGATCTTGGTCTCATTTATTTTAGAGAACAGGGTTTGGGAGGAAGGAGACCTTACACAGAAATATAGAGGGTGGGCAGAAATCTGTTCCCATTTCTACTGAATGCTGCTTTTTCTTTGCCTAGTCCCAGGACGGTGAGGCCTGGTTTTTGCTAATCCAGTCTACGCTTTCTGAACGAGAAAAACTGTTGACTTAAACTAAAAATACCTGCCTTTCTTCTAGTTGTTTTTTGGTGTCTGGTGTTTCCCTAAGAAGGGAAAGAGTGCTTCCCACTTCTGTACATGGAGACCTCTCTTCTGCCCGATACTCCTCCCTGTGGCTTAGACATCATGCCTGTGCTCTCTCCCGTTCCTTAAAATTGTCTGAACTGAAAAGGATCTAAAATCTAGACTGAGTCTTCTTTCCCTACCCCGTGCAGAGATTTCTGGGGCTTGGAACTGCCTTCTAGCTTCACCCCAATCTGCCTCACCTCGGCTGGCTTTCTCCACGTGGGCAAGCTCATCTGGAAACTTGAGGACCTCGGGATGGTTATTCTCACACAACTCAGCCAAGAAGTGCAACAACGTCATCTTCTGATCTGTGGACTTGGTGTCTCGAAGCTTGGGGAAAGAGGAGAAATGGTGAGTCCTGACACGCCCACGATCACCTCAGGCCGACAGCAGTCTGCCACACTGGGCTCCTAGAGGCCACAGCCCTCCCTTCCATCGTCCTGCTCTAACCCCCTGGCTCACCTTACAGAGGAAGCTGATATTGAAGCCGAAAGCACCAGCATTCCTGGAACCAGCATTCATATAGTTTCCAACAAGCAAGGTAATCTCCAGGAGGCTAGAGAAGTTCTCGCTCTTTCGCAACTCCTCACATGCGGCAGTGACAGAAACAATCTCTGGCTTGATATTCTCCACTTGCTCACTGAACTGCAGCTTGAAGAGGATGGCATTGAGGCGAGGCCGCAGGCGGGGCACAGCGCCCATCTGGGGAGAGACAAGCAGTTCCGTTATAGCCAACAGAGAAGAGAGGAAAGGAAGAAGATGATACAGGCTTAAGCCTCCTATGGCAGAATCTGAGTTCCAGGGTAGGGAGGAGAAAGAGAGAAAGATGGGTTCAGAATAGACAAGAGGCCAGGAGCAAGTGCCCCGGATGCTCTCGGGGAAGCGGGGGTCAGAGAAGAGTCTGTGCCACAGGCCTCACTCACCACCACGCCGAACTGCTCTGACTCAGCCAGATCATCATATTCGTCCTTCAGTTCAGAAAGCATTTTTAACTGCTCTGGCTCTGGCATCTGCTTAATGAGATTCTGCAAGATAGAAGGGACTGTCTAAGTTTGAGGGGGATGAGCTGACAACTTGAGCCTCCTGTCAGTCCCTCGCTCTGCCCAAGGACCACTAAGAAGGAGACACGGGCTGGGGCAGGGGGTGGTGGGGGAGGCAGCTAGTGAGATGGCAGGACTTTTGAAAAATATACCAGAAATAACCTGATCACCAGAGAGATGGAAGCTTATATAAAGCCAGCATTCTTTAAGTCAACGATGCTTACAGAGTCCTCGTCGTCTAGGCAGAGAGGAGACAGAGCTAGTGTATAGCAATGCAAAGAGCCAGCTCCAGAATGACCTTGCTCCTTACCTGGATCATAGACTCAGTCAGAACAGCCTCATTCACCTCCAGGATGACATTCTTAATCTCTTGATAGGGCATGCGGAAGGAACCCAAAAAGATTGCTGCCAGGAAATGAGATATAAAGACATGTTCTTCTCAGTCTCTTCCCGCTTCCAGCCCACCCTACAAACCTATGCTGGACAACCTTCCTGGGAGTGCTCTCTTAAAGTCATGATCTGAAACCTCCACCAGCTCCCCACTGCCCGTATAGTTAAGCTCCAAGTTCCTGAGCTCAGTGTTTAAGGTTCCCACCTCCCCGCTTTCCCTCCCACGAATCCCCACATTTATGTCACACGCCAGCCACACTGTTCCAAGCACGACATTCTACAAACACCTTGTCTTTGCTCACACAGGAAGTCTTTGATCTCTCTCTATATATACATCAAAAATGTTCACCCTGTTCTATTTTAGTTCCTTACTCCCTTGACTCCATCCTCAAAGCTGCCACTGCCTTGAAATGCTCTGATTCTTAAATTGCCACATCCCATTCCCCAACAAACACTTCCCGTCCTTTCAGCTCTCTCACTTATCCCTAAATTGACTCTTCAGTCTCATCAGAGTGCTCTCTTGCTGCGCGCTCTCTCTCTCCCACGAGAGAGATGACCGTTCCATTTTCTCTGAATGTCTCAGTTCTACTTTGCTTTCTCTGTTTAACCTAGACCCTGTAGTCTACCCTTTCACTCCCATTCTATTATTACTACTATTCTTATTCTCTTGTTTCCTTCTCCTTCCAGTCCTTAGTTAACCCAGCCATCTCATATCTCTCCTCTTACACCTGGGCTGATGAACACTGCAGATCAGATTCTACGAATCTGAAGTGGCACCGGTGATGGTGGGGAATCCTTCTGTGTGTCCCTACTCCACGCTCCCCTGGCTCTCTTGGCAGCTCCTCCACATAAAATATCCCCATTCTCCCAAATGTCCTGCCACTTCCCCATTTGTTCTAAAAAGGCCTTGCTGCTTTTTACTGAGAAAAATTGAAGCCATCGGTCAAATTACTTGCTAAGCTTTCTCTCATGCCACTTATAAACTGAGCACTGGGGGCCCTCAGTTGGAACCAGACTAGAAAAGGCTCGAGTAAGGGCTATTTTGGAATCATCTAGAAGAAAACTTGTGCCGACACTTCTTTACGTAAGCTTAGCAGAACTATATCCATATACTCATCCTTTTCTCGTGTTTCAATAGAACAGGTAGCCCTAAGGACCTTTTCCTTCAGCATATACAGTGGGCCTTCCGCATCTGTGGATACAGAGGGCCAACTATACTACACCATTTTATATAAAGGACTTGAGCACCCATGGATTTCGGTATATGAGGGGGGTTCTGGAACCTATCCCCCACAGATACCGAGGGACAACGATATACACGTTCAAGTTTTTCCTATCTTAAAAAAAAAAATCCTCCCTGATGCAACATTCTTAATTACCAACTTCCTTCTTTCCTTCACTTTATAACATTCTAAAAATATAACAGTCTATTCTTGCTTCCACATTCTCCTTAATTCTTCTGTCCCCACAAAGTCAGTGAAAAGATGACAATCATTTGTTGAGTGTATACTCCATGTAAGACCTAGTATCTTAAACACAATCTACATATATATCTCATTTAACCCTATCTATAATAATGTATAAGTTTGTATTATTAACCACATTTGACAGAAAAGGAAACATACTTAAAGAAGTTAAGCTACCCGTCCAAGGTCACACTGCTAGTAAGGGTTGGAGCCAGGATTTAAATACAAACGGATTCCAGAGCTTCTGTTCTTAACACTTAGGCTATACTAAAATTATTCCTGCCTAGGTCACTGGCTTTCCTAATGCCAGATCCAAAAGACACTTGTCCTATCCTGATTTTACTTGACTACGACTCCCACTTCTTAGACTATGTCAGACTATTTTTCTTGCTGTTCCTTTCCAGCCTCCTTTGAGGTCTCCCCTTTTTGTTACTTGCCCCCCCAAATATTAATGACCTTCAAAGCAAATTACTGGCTTCAACTATGACTCATATACTATCTCTTAAATTCTTATCTCCAGCCAGACATTCCTCCTGATTTCTATACCCAAATGCCTAATACACCCATCCTGTTGGAGGATTCCCACAGGAACCTTAAATTCTATCCTAAAATTAAATCAATCATTCCTACCTACCACTCTGCCATCTCTCACTCATGTCCACCATTTCTCCCACAAAAGACAGAATCTGCTCCTGCTGGATTTTCCTATTTCAATAAGTGGTACCACTCTCTATAGAGTGATCTTAACCCAAGAAAACATCTCCTTTATCCCCTCTATCCATCACTAAGTTCCATTAATTCTATCTTCTTAATATCTTCTGCCTTCCTATTCATTCTTACAACTTAGTTTCAGGCCTTGATCACCTCTCGCCTAGTTTAAAGCCATAACATAACACATCTCTCTGCCTAGAGTCTTCCCCTACCCTAGCAATCCGGCCTCATAATCACTGCTGACGTAGCCCTCCCCCAAATTACATAGGGTTGTATCACTCACTTTCCTGATTAAAATCCCTCCAATAACTTTCACAGTTTTTAGGATAAAATACATACTTCTTAGCCTAAGCCTATCAGACTTCTTTATGATCTAGCCTCTATGTCTATTTCTTGAAAGCTTCTTCAAC
This sequence comes from Lagenorhynchus albirostris, assembly GCF_949774975.1. NCBI lineage: Eukaryota > Metazoa > Chordata > Mammalia > Artiodactyla > Delphinidae > Lagenorhynchus > Lagenorhynchus albirostris. The sequence goes on from NC_083097.1 coordinate 117,915,222, forward strand.
CACCACTCCCCCACATATGGCCTTTACTCAGCTGTACTCAACTACTTGCAGTTCTTGAACTGCACACATGCCTCTGTGCCTTCATACATGCTGATCCCTCTGCCTGAAACAAGCCAGCCCTCACCCTTCATTTAGTTTGTTGTAAATAGTTTTAAGCAGTACTTCATTTAGAATGACTGAGCTCTCTCCAATACTCCTCCCACTTGATTTAGATGCCCCCTTGCCCAGTGCTCTCATAAGCTTCCTAGCACACCTCCATCATAACACTTACCAACTTGTGCTATAACCATTATTTACTTTTCTGTCTCTACCAGACATATGGCTCATGAGGACAGGGACTACCTTACTTAGTTTTGCATCCTCACCATATAAGAGGCACTTAATAATCACTGAATCACTAAATAACACCTAGACCCTCCTAATCTCAATTCTCTTCCTAAATTCTGTTTCCCATATTGATATCATTCAACTGGAAATAACAATGTACTACCCCACAGTCTTTTATCATTTTCTAAAATAACAATTGCTCATTTTAATGTTGCTAGAGATAATCTTGAGAAGAGGAACTATCTCACATCACTTTAATTTCCATAAAAGGACTTACCGACAGACACTATTTAGTAATATCTGTTGCCAATGATCTAAGACTATATAGTCAAGAATTGTAAAGGCTTACTGTTCTCATTATATCACTGACTATACTTGTGGGTATGTGTCCTCATTACCTGTGTGATCTTGGCCAAGTCGTAACATCTGAACTTTAGTTTTCTCACTTGGTAAAATGGGGACAACAGCCATGTCACTGGATCATGAATGGGCTTTATGGAATACATACCCTTTCATCTCTGAAACACACACCTAGTATGTGCCTAATAGAGCCTGAAACCTGGCAGACCGTCAAATATTTGTTGAACAAATATTTAAATCTTCATTATGCAACATAAAGTAGGGATACCAACAGTTGAAATGAACAAAAAAATGAACATTCATTCTGATCATTAAATACTACCTATATCAACTCTGCAGAGGAGTTTCTGATCTGAAATTTGCCACCAATCAAAGTTATGAGTATAGGTAGCAAGTTCAGAACAGAACTCTTTGAAGTTACTGATCCTACTCTGAGAAGTACAGGATTTACATTATTTATTCTAAACCACAAAGTTACTTTAGATTTAATGGAAGTCAAGCCAGTGCCCACCTTTAAAGGAAATACTTAAAAGAAAATGAGAAAGAAGGAAATGTGCAGTGCCTAGAACATTTGTGTTAGATTTTCTGTGGATGCAATGGAAATAGTAATGGCTTTGAAATAAGAAAATATGAGGTTCAACTCCCAGACCTGCCTCTTACCTGCTATGTGACTAGGCAAATTCCTAAAAGTCCTATTAGCCTTTATTTTCTTGCTGTAAAACTAGATGCTAACAATCTTGCAGTGCTATTGAAGGGATTAGCTATCAGGTATTTACTATGCAATGCCAGGAACTAACAAATGGAAGTTTCATATCAAGGCACCCTGGATCCACGAGAATTAAGCTCTTAGAAAAACTCCTTCATATTTCAAATTGCTGAGATCACAGAGTTACTCACAGAGATTCTGGGCTGTCTTTGAATCCAACACCTTTAACTCTTTCACTTTTTTCTTTTGCACAGATTTCTTTTCTTCTCCACCTTCCTGATCCTTCTTGGCTAGCGAGGGAAAGATTAGAGAAGTATGATTAAGGACAAACCACATCTATGTCTAAACGAACTACTGTTCCAGCCTAGAGATACTCTTCACTTCCTCTCTATTAGTAATGGTCTTCCTATTAAATTCCTTCAAGGATAACCTCCTCTTTAGCCACCCACCCTTCTATTAGTGACTTCCCCCTCCAGCTATAATAAATATATCATTTTCATTTCTTTAATAGTTAGCAATAATACTTTCCCACCCATAGCCTATCTACTTGTAGGGAACAGCAAATTTTCTTTCTGTAAAGGACCAAATAGTAAATATTTTAGGCTTTGCAGACTATGTGGTCTGTCTCAACTGCTCAACTCTGCCACTACAGAGTGAAAGCTGTCACAGACAATACATAAACCAATGAGCATGACTATGTTCCAATAAAACTTTACTTACAAAAACAGGTGGTCAGCCTAAGGGCTATAGTTTGCCAACCCCTGTACTAGAGTCTTCCACTGTGTTATCCTTTTGTGCTTACTATTACTTATCTTTCAAGCTCTGTCTTGATTATGAACTCCCTATAAACATTCTCTTGATTCCCAAATGGTTATGATCTCTCTCTGAATCCCCACTGAATGTGATACTTTTTTACAGCAAGTCCTCTCACTGACTTTGTCACAATCACATATAATCTCTCCCTTACAAGATGAGGACTTTGTTATTCCTCTTCGAAAAATCTCATGGCATAAAAATATATTCCTAGTATATAAATATCATGTTGGTACACACACAGAAGGTATAATATACTCCTTTCCTTCTACACTCTTCTCAGATTATCCAAAACCAATGTATTCTTCTCTGATAAATGTAGTCACTCTCTGCTTTGATGAACTAATTTTCGTGGTATCTGTCACTTAGATTTCATTCAACAATTAATAATTCAATGTTCATGACATTTCATATATATCATCTTGATCTTTCTAAATCCTGTGTTACTTTGTAAGTGTGGATACCTTCCCACCCCATTTGGATTTTGAACTTCAAGAGCATGGGCAAAATAATTCTTCACTATATCACTCCCTCAGCACCTAGCATGACAGTAACATCCTCTAAAAAATGATTTACACTGCCTATTGAGAAGGATTCAGCAGCAGATAGAAAGAGAAACAGGAACTGTTCTGGACAGACAATTGTAAAATATTTTGTCAACTTTTCAGAAAGCCTTATGGGACTATCTCTTTAAGAAGTATCAAGAAAGTGAACAAGCTAGTTGCTTTTGAGGAGAGGAATGGGGTGCTTGACTATGGAAGAGGGAGGAATACTCTTCAACACAAACCCTGTTATACTGGTTGAATTTTAAACCATATGAAAAGTATTACCTGGTATAAATAAATAAGAAAGCGAACAAAAAAGAAAGTTATATGGCAAAAGGTACAAAGAACTATTAATAAAAAAACACATCCTTTGGCCTAAGAGTTCTAACTTGAAGAAGGAAAATGCTAAATAGATGAAGATTAGTTATTTAAATAAAGACTTATTGAGTACCTGCGTGTGCCAGGCTCTGTTCTGGGTACCAGGAATAAAACAAAATAGAAAAATAGAGAAAAACTCCTGCCTTCATGGAACTTATATTCTAATGAAGAGAAGTAGACAATAAACCAGCTAATAGATAAAATAGTATATTAGATGGTCATAAGTGCTATGAAAAGAAAACCAAGTAAGGAAGAGAACTGGGGGATTTGATGAGGGGACGGATTATAACTTTAGTGGGATTACCAGGGAAGGTCTTAGTGAGAATGTGACATGACAGTAAAGACCTTTTAGAAGGTGAGAAAGCTAAGCAATTCAGGCAGAGAGAACAACAAATGCAAAGGCCTGAGACAGAAGCAGGCCCTGATGTGCTAAAGGAAAAGCAAAAAGGTCATTATTGGTGGAGTAGATGGAATGAGGGGGTGAGCTGGAGCTGAAGTCAGAGAGGCCCTAAAGACAAATCACGTAAAAAAATGAAGGGCTTCCCTGGTGGCGCAGTGGTTGAGAGTCCGCCTGCCGATGCAGGGGACACAGGTTCGTGCCCCGGTCCGGGAAGATCCCACATGCTGCGGAGTGGCTGGGCCCGTGACCCATGGCCGCTGAGCCTTCGCGTCCGGAGCCTGTGCTCCACAACGGGAGAGGCCACAACAGTGAGAGGCCCGTGTACCGAAAAAAAAAAAAAAACCATGGGTAGTCAGATAAAAAATTTAGACTTAAAACATCCAGACTGTATCACAAAACCTTAGAAGCAGAAGTGAAAAGATACAGAGTCACTGCTGATGTTGAAAAATAGAAAAAACAGATTCAACTTTTTGCCTGGCAATAAAATAAAAATAAATGAAAAGTATAAATACAAGAAAGAATGGGATGAAAATGTCATTTCTGTGGAAGATATAACTATATGTAGAATTCAAGACAATTACTAGAAGTAATGAAGAACTACTAATGAATAATTCAGTAAAGGTGACAGATAAAAGATAAGCATATGGGCTTCCAGTTTCACCAAAATGGAGTAGCCCCATGTGGAGGAAATACTATTATATTTAAAAATTGGGGAAGGTAAAGGGACCTAAATGGAAATACAGTTTCTACACTTCACGTGGACTGGTAAAACACTGATATCATTAGACTGGGAAAAGTTATGTGTGTATAATGTAATACCTAGAGCAACACCTAAGCAAACTGTATAAAGTAATATACTCAGGCATTATAAATAAATTAAAATGGAATAAAAAATATTCAAAAAAACACACAGAAAAGTAAGAAAAGAGAAAAGGAGGAAGCATACAGAAAACAACACAGTGGCAGACTTAAGCCCTAAAATATCAGTAGTTACCTTTAATATAAACGGTCTAAATATACCAACTAACTGAGATTGGTTGTAGTGTAAGTACCTGACAGTTTGTTTTTTTTTAAATTGTAATATAAGTACCTGATAATAAGCTTTTGATTGCTGAGGCATCCACTCCAAAGACATCCATCTTGAATAAACATATTGCCAGCTACACAACTAGATAAAGAACCAGGCCACCATCCATGAATTTCCCCTTTTAGAAAGCCGTGGGTGACCTACATAACTGATCATTAGAGTGACCCTGCTTTTCCTTTTGTGCACTTTAATTCCCACTCTCATGTTTTAAATTCACCAATAAAGAGAGAACCCATGAAACCCTAGGCACCTCACCCTCAACCCCAATAAAGGAAGAAGCCCAGGGATGACCTAGAGCCCCCTACCCATCTCTCTTCCTGTGACCTCAATGTGTGGCCTGAGACATGTCATGTCAGGACCTGTGAGCAATAAAACCTTGCTTGTTCTCTGATGCTTGTTGCTGAGGTGCATCTTGCAATCCTAATAAGAACCACAAGGGCTGGTCCAGCCACAACACTGGCCCAGGTAAGTGCCCCCAGGCATTCCCAGGCAACAGCATTGGTAGGCTGAGACCTACACAAAATATGGCAGAATGGATTAACAAAAGACCCAACAATATGCCGTCTGTAAGAAACTTTCTTCAAACACAAAGGCTGAATGTAAAAGGCTGAAAACAGATATACCATGCAAACATTAAGAGTGGCTATATTCTATCCAGTGAGTAGACTTCAGAGCAAAGAAAATAGCTGGAAACAAAGCGGGACATTACTTGATGATTAAAGGATCAATCCACCAGGAAGACATAACAATTCTAAATGTGTATGCACCAAACAACAGAGCCTTAAATATAAGAAACAAAAACTGATAGAGATGAAATGAGGAAACCAGCATAGCCAAGCCACAATAATACTTCAAGGCATTAATACCCTATCTCAGTAATGGGTGGAACTCTATACAAAAAATCAACAAGTATATAGAAGTGAACAGTAAAATCAATCAACAGGGTCTAATTGATATATACATATATAGAACACTTCATCCAACAAGAGCAGAATAAATTTTTTTAAAGTGCTCACTGAATATCCACCAAGAAAAATATCCACCTGGGCCATAAAATAAACCTCAACAAATTTAAAGGATTAAAATCATAGAGCATGTTCTCTGACCATAATGGAATCAAACTGTAAATCAATAACAGAAAGATAACAGGAAAACATCCAAACACTTAGAAACTAAAGAACCACTTCTAAATAATTTGTGGGTCAAAGAGAAAATCTCACAATAAATTTAAAAAATACATTAGAAATGAATGAAAATGAAAGTACAACATATCAAAATATATGGGGCATAGCTGAAGCAATGCTGAGAGGGAAACTGACAGTGCTAAGTTTATATTAGAAAAGAAGAAAGAGCTCAAATCAGTAATCTAATTTCCTACTTCAACAAAGTAGAAAAAGAAGAAAAAAAAGAAACCCAAAGCAAGCAGAAGGAAGGAAATATAAAAGAACAGAAATCAGTAACGATGAAAACAACAGGAAAAAAAAAAATCAACGACGCAAAAAGCTGGTTTAAAAAATAAATTAATAAAATAGATACACCTCTAGAAATACTGACAAAGATAAAAAGAGAGAAGACCTATCTCTCCAACATCAGGAATGAAACAGTATCACTTTAGGTCCTGCAGCCATCAAAAGGATAACAAGGGAATAATACAAACAACTTAGTACTCATAAACTGAACAATTTACCAAAAAATGGACCAATTCCTCAAAACCCACAAACTACTGAAACTCAACCAAGATGAAACAGATAACTTGAGTATTACTGAAATCATTTAAAAAACTGAATTCATAACTAAAAGTCTCCTGAACAGAAAATCTCCTGGCCAAAAGGTTTCACTAGAGAATTCTACCAAACATTTCAAGAAAAATTAATGCCAATCTCCTCCAAAAAATAAAAAAGGAAAAAAAATACTTTCTACTTCATTTTATGAATGCCACCAAATTATCCACTTTAAATGGTTAATTTTATGATAGGTGAATTTCACCTTAATAAAAAAATCTGTAATTTTTAAACATCTGTTTAAGATATTTAAAATCACTAATTAAATCAGTGAAATTTGAATATGGATTGTATATTAAATAACAGTATTATATCAATGATAAATTTCCTAAATGTGATAATTACACTGTAGTTACGAAAAAGAAAGTCCTCATACTTGGGAAAGGCATGCAGAAGAACTTAGGGGTAAAGGGCCATGAAGTTGGTACTTTATCTCAAACAGTTCAGTTAAAAAAGAAAAAGAGAGAATATTCACAGCAGCATTATTCATAATAGCCAAAACATAGAAACAACCCAATGTCCACCAACTGACAAATGGAAAGACAAAATGTGGTATATCTATACAGTAGAGTAGTATTCAGCCATAAAAAGGAATGAAGTGCTAATACATGCTAAAACATGGGTGAACCTTGCAAACATCAGGATTAGTGAAAAAGTCAGACACAAAAGTGTACATATTGTATGAGTACACTGATACAAGACATCTAGGATAGGCAAATTCAAAGACAAAGTAGATCAGTGGTTGCCAAGTTGTGGGAAAAAGAAGTGGAGAGTGACTGCTAATGAACTAAGGGTTTCTTTTGTGTGTCATGAGAATGTTCTAGAATTAATTCAGTGGCTGCACCACTTTGTGATATACAAAAGACCATGGAATTGTACACATTAAGGGTGAATTTATCTTAATACATAAATAAACACATACATGCATACAATGAACCACAGGTCTAGATAGAAACCCTAAAACTATTAACCTTCTAAAAGAAATCATATGGAATTCCCTGGTGGTCCAGTGGTTAGGACTTGGTGCTTTCACTGCCATGGCCCAGGTTCAATCCCTAGTCGGGGAACTAAGCTCTTACAAGCTATGCAGCACAGCCAAAAAGAAAAAAAAAGACATCAGAAAAATTTTCACCACTTTGGAGTAGGCAAAGATCTCTCAGAAATAAAAAAGTACAAACCATGTGGTAGGAAGAATCCTAAGTTGGCATCCTGGGATTTTCTTGGAGTTCTAGGAAACTAGGAGTTTCCCTCCTAGTGCACATACCCTGTATAATCCTCTCCGTTGAATGTGAGTGGGCTTGACTTATTCTGGTGAGCCCTTTTTTTTTGTTTTGTTTTTTTTGTTTGTTTTTGGTTTTGTTTTTTTGCGGTACGTGGGCCTCTCACTGTTGTGGCCTCTCCCGTTGCGGAGCAACAGGCTCTGGACGCGCAGGCTCAGCGGCCATGGCTCACGGGCACAGCCGCTCCGCGGCATGTGGGATCTTCCCGGACCGGGGCACGAACCCGTGTCCCCTGCATCGGCAGGCGGACTCCCAACCACTGCACCACCAGGGAAGCCCTGGTGAGCCCTTTTAAACAAGGGTTTAGAGCTCAGAGACAAGAGAAGTCAGAGAGATTTGAAACTGAAGCAGATGCTCTCTTGTTTTTCTTGAAGAAGCAACCGCCATGTTGTGGAGAAGGCCATGTGGCAGGAAATGGTGGGCAGCCTCCAGGAGCTGAGAACGGCCACTGGCTGATGACCAGCCAGAAAAGAGGAACCTGTGTCCTACAATTATAAGGAACTGGATTCAGCCAAATACCACATGAGCGTGGCAAAGGACACTGAGCTCCAGAAGGCAATGCGGCCCAGCCAGAACCTTGACTTCAGTTTGGTGTGACCATGAGCAGAGGATCTAGCTAACTTGGATTCCAGACCCATGCAAACTGTGAGATAATAAATCTATGTTGTTTTAAACTGCTAAGTTTGTGGTAATTTGTTCACGGCAATAGAAGATAACACAAAACATAAAAGAAAAAATTGATAAAGTGGACTCTATAAAAATTTAAAAGTTTTATTCTTCAGAGACACTGCTAAGAAATAAAAAGACAAGCCACACACTGGGAGAAAAATGCCTGCAAAACACATTTTTGATAAAGGACTAGTGTTCAGAACATATAAAAAAAGTCTCATGAGTCAACCATAAGAAAACAAACAACCCAATTTTTTAAAACAGGCAAAAGACATTTGGACACTTCACCGAGAAGATACACAGATGGTACATAAGCACAGAGAAGGATGCTCAACATCATTAAGTCATTAGGAATACGAACTAAGAATTAAATTAATTAGGAATTAAAACTATAATGCCCAACCCACTAGAATCACTAAAATGGAAAAACAAAACTGATGATACTAAGTGCCGGTAAGGATGCAAAGCACCTGCAACTCTCATACATTGATGGTGGAAATGAAAAAAATGGTACAGCTACTTTCGAAAGTAAAGTGAAAACAGTTTGGCAGTTCCTTATACAGTTAAACATACATTTATTGTAACATATGACCCAACAATCCCATTCCTAGGTATCTGTCCAAGAAAAAGAAAAACATGTATGTCCAGACAATATCTTGTATGCAAATGTTTCTATTGGCTTTATTCATAAATGCCCAAAACTGGATTCAACCCAAATGTCCATCAACCAGTGAATGGACACAAGGAAATACTACTCAGCAATAAAAAGGAATGACCACGCATGCAAACAACATGGACAGATCTCAAACACAAGATACTTGGTGAAAGAATCCAGACTTCAAAGACTCCTCAGTGTATGATTCCATTTATATGACATTCCGAAAAAGAAACTGTAGGGACAAGAAAACATATCAGCCCCTGCCAGGGCCTAGTGGTGAGGAGAGGCGATGGACAAATGGGGAGGAGGAAACTTTAAGAGTGATGAAAATGTTCTCTATCTTTACATGGCTGTATACATTTGTCAAAATTCACAGAAATGTACACATAAAAAGGGTAAATCTTACTGTATGCAAATTATGCCTCAATAAACCTGCCTAAACACACTGTATCTTCAAGGCCAATAAAATGTATTAGTATAAAGCTATAGTAACTCTAAGAGTGATAATGAAAGAAGAACAAATGAAGTTCTTAATAATAAATAATAATAAATAGAAGAGATTCTAGAAATAGATATGAAACACATTTATATGCTAAAGTAAAAACTCAGATTAATTTAAAAAAGTATAGTCTAACACAGGAGTTGGTAAACTTTCTTAAATGACCCGAAAGTAAATATACGATTCTGTGGGCCATACAGTTTCTGTTGGAACTACTCAACTCTGCTGGTATAATATTAAAGAAGTCAGAGCCAATATGTAATCAAATGGGCACGGCCACGTTCCAATAAAACTTTATTAACAAAAATGGGTTGGTCATAGTTTTCTGACTCCTGATCTAATCAATAGTGTTGGAACAACTGGCTCTCCATGTTAAAGGAAAATAGTTAGATCCTAACTTTACACTATTCACAAAAATAAACTCCAGATACATTAAACAGCTAAATGTTAAAAACCAAAATACAGTGTTATTTTGAATAAATGAAAACTTTCCTAAGAATAACACAAAATAAAGATGGTATAAAGGAAAAGACAGATTGATTTGAGTACATAAAATTTTTGTTTTTCAGTGTGAAAATCATCATAAAATATATGAAAAGAAATGAAAATTTCCATTTCCAGCATTGGGGGTCAAGTCTCCCATGGAAAAACATCTAAAAATGCTGGTATGGTATTTTAAAAAATCACCTTGAAGCACAGAAGAGCTGAGAAGATGATGAATTGCTCCAGAGAAACAGTGAGCAAAACACTGGAGCATTGTTCCAATATCAGTTTGAGGGCTTTGTGCAGCAAGGGGGTACACAGGAATCAAGATCCAGTTTCTGCCTAATGTGGGGAATCTCATATGAGACTCTCTCCTGTTTAGCTGGGAACCCAAAAGGCTACATCCTCAGAGATAAAAGTGATCACAACAGGCTTGCACTTGGGAGCCCTAGAAAGCCTACACTCTAGGAAAAGGGTGAACCAGAGGTAGATCAAGCCTTTCCAAAACCACAACCAAACCTTGGCATAGCTCACTCCCTGACTGCATGAAGGTGATCAGCCCACACACTTATCTGCCTAGAGAGGAAAACACAATAGGAACAGACTTATGCATGATCCAGACATTGGAGCTTTAAAGTAATGATAGCTAACATGTTCAAGAATATTGAGGGAAAAATAAAAATAGATGAAGATGGAGAAGTTTACCAGAGAACTAGAATTTATTTAAAAAAATAAATAAATGGACGTTCTAGAACTAAATGAAATTAAGAGCTCTATAGATGGGTTTAACTAGAGACAAAATAGAAGTTACTGAATTGCAAGACAGATCAATAAAAAAGATACAAACTACAGGGCTGCCCTGGTGGCGCAGTGATTGAGAGTCCGCCTGCCGATGCAGGGGACACGGGTTCGTGCCCCGGTCCGGGAGGATCCCACATGCTGCGGAGCGGCTAGGCCCGTAAGCCATGGCCGCTGAGCCTGCGCGTCTGGAGCCTGTGCTCCGCAACGGGAGAGGCCACAACAGTGAGAGGCCTGTGTACTGCAAAAAAAAAAAAGATACAAACTACAGCAGAGGGATAAAAGATGGAAAGTAACAAAAAGAGTGCAAGGGACGTGTGTAATTGGAGGCCCAGAAAGAGAAGAAAAAATTGGACAGAGCAATTAACAATATGGTGCTGTACATGTAAAAACTCATTAAGAAGACAGATCTCATGTTAAGTGTTCTTCCAACAAAAATGAAAATGAAAACAAGGGGACTTCAGAAATCTTTTGGAGGTGATGGATATGTTTACTACCTTGATTGCAGTGATGGTATCACAGGTATATGCATATGTCCAAACTCATCAAAATGTATACATTAAGTATGTGCAATTTTTTGTATATTAAATATACCAGAATAAAGCTGAAGGCTGGAGAAGGGGGAGAAACGTGACTTGGAGCATGGGAAAAGTCCCAGGATTTCAGTCTCAAACAGAAGCCTTAGACAGGTACTCAGGGAAAGTAAAATATTAAAAATAACAAAGCAAAAACAAAAAAGCCCCATGACACACACACGTAAAATGGAATGCTAAATGTGATATTCACTGGCACTGAATTTGAAAGCAAAATAAAATGCCAATAATTAAAACAAAAAACAAGAAAAACTAGACAGGAGCAGTATTTGAAGAGAAAATATTTGTTCTAAAAGTGATGAAGACTTCAACACACAGAATCAAAAGCTCAGAGAACCCCAAGTATGAATACAAAGAAAACCACACCATAGCACATTATCACAGTAAAACTGCTAAAAGTCAGAGTAAAAAATAAATTCTCAAAGTAGCAGGAGGTGGAACGTATCTTCAAATGAATAACAGTAACACTGACAGTGGAGGGTTTGGTTTGTTTGTTTGTTTCTTAAGGGAAAACAAAAAATATCCTTCAAAAATGTAAGTGATGGGGCTTCCCTGGTGGCGCAGTGGTTGAGAGTCTGCTTTCCGATGCAAGGGACACGGGTTCGTGCCCCGGTCCAGGAGGATCCCACATGCCGCGGAGTGACTGGGCCCGTGAGCCATGGCTGCTGAGCCTGCGCGTCCGGAGTCTGTGCTCCGCGACAGGAGAGGCCACAACAGTGAGAGAGAGAAAGGCCCGCGTATCACACACACAAAAAAAGTAAGTGAAATAAAGATATATCCAGACAAAAACAGAGAATTCATTACAAGTAGACCTGAACTAAAATAAATAGTAAAGGGGGTATTTATTTATTCAAGCAGAAAATAAAGTATCCCAAAAGGAAATACAGAAATGCAGGTAGGAAGGAAAAACACAGAAAGGAGTTTTTAAGTGAATACTGATATTATAAAATAAGAGTAAAAATGTTTATAGGGTTTAAAAAATATGCAGAATTAAAATGCATGAAATCCATGACTCAAAAGATGTGTAGTACATAGAGTTAAAATATTGTAAAGTTCTAACATTACCTGGAAGGTGGTAAAAGTTCTAATATTTATTAGGTTGTAATAAGTCAAGCATGCATGTTGTAATTTCTAAGGTATACACTAAAAGGATAGTAAAAAAAAAAACGTGTAACTAAGAATAGGGGAAATGTGAAATAATAAAGTTTTAAATGAATCAGTAAGAAGAACAGGAAAAAAGGATGTAAATTGGAAAAATAAAACAGAAAACAAAGAGCAATTTGGTATATATCAATTCAGGTGGATTAAATACTTTGCAATGAAAAGACTAAGATCATTAGACTGGATTTACAAAACACACACACTAAATATGTACTGCTTACAAGGGACACACCTTAAATAAAGACACAGAAGTCTCAGGACAAAATAGTGGAAGAAAATATACTAACCAAAAGAAAGCTGATGTAGCTGTACTAATATCAGATAAAGATTTTATCTGTAATAATGCTACTGCCTTGAATAGACACATTTCATAGTGATAAAGGGTCAATCCACAAGGAAAATATGATCATTCTAAATCTAAATACATCCAATAATTTAGTTTCAAAATATATAAAGTAAAAATTGAACTAAAAGAAAAGGGTAAATCCATAACTACAGCGGAAGAATTAACACCCTTTGTACAGTAACTAATAAAACAAGCAGACAAAAACTTGGAAGGGATATAGAAAATATGAACACATCTAACAAACTTGACCTAATTGATACATTAGAACAATGCACCAACAGTGACAAATTACACCTTTTTTTCCAAACACACACAGCACATTTACCAAAATTTACCATATGCTGGGCAAACCAACAAATTTCAAAGGATAGAAATCATTCAAAGTATTTTCTCTGATCACACTAGCATTGCATTAAGTTGGAAATCAGTAAAAGGATAACTACAAAGTTCCCAATTATTTGGATACTGAATAAATATCCAAATAACTCTGGAGTCAGTGAAGAAATCACAAAAGAAATTAGAAAATATTTTGAACAGAATGAAATCAACATATTACATAGAACAGATAGAACTAGTAGAAAACACAAAATAAGATGGTAGATTTAAATCCAAATATTTCAGTAATTATGTTAAGTGCAGACAGACTATACGCTCCACTTAAGACCAACAATGTAGATGATGAAGGTACATTAATATTATCAGTTTTCCAGGCAACAAAAAGCATTACAAAGATAAATAGGGACACACTATAACAATAAAAGTTTTAGTTTGTCAGGAAAATATAAGAATTTTGAGTTTGTATGCACCTGATAACAACACATATTTATGTATTAAGATATATAAAGCACCAAAAAAGGATAAGCTTAATCTAATCATGAGGATACATTAGGCAAATCCATACTGAGGGACATTCTACAAACTAACTGGTCTATACTCTTTAAAAAAATGCCAAGGTATTAAAAGATAAAGACCAAGGAACTACAATGAGGAGTCTGACTCCATTTTTGGTTTAACGGTTGACAGCTGTTAAGCCTCACCTCTCCCACTTCACCTTGTGCCTCACATCTGGGCAAAGGAACACAGAGGCCTCAGTGCTCCCTCCTTGGTGCCAGTGGAGATTCAGACTATGCAAGGTCCTTGTGCAGGAACTCTAAGCCTGACCCTACCCTAAACACAATAAAAACTTAGGCCAGTCTCCTTGTCTTGCCCTTTCAAGCCATTTCAAACCTGCTTGAGAGGACTATTCTCCTCTTCCCAGAGACCTCAATCATTTAAGTTAATAAACCTTTTCATACCCTCTTGGTGTGTGTGGGGCATCATCATTCTTGACATCCAAACCAAATTTTGAGTAGGGGTCCATATGCCTTTGCAGGTGACCATAACAGAAATTATTCCCAATTAAAGAATACTAAGGGACAACTGAATGCAATGCATGATCCAGTATTTTTTCTGCAAAGGATGTCACTGTGACAATTGGCAAAATCTAAAGGTCAGGTTAAATAATATTATTACATTAATGTTAATTTCCTAATTTTGATATGTGGCTATGGATCTACTATTAGCACATGCACACCAAAGGATAAAGAGGCAACTGATCTGTATGCTTCAGAAAAATATAATAACACACACACAGAAGAGTAAGGCAAATGTGGTAAAATGTTAACATCTCAGGAATGTGGTAAAGTATGTGCAGGAAATTTTTTGCTTTATTCTAGCAACTTTTCTGTAAGTCTGAAATTGATATAAAAAGTTGATATAAAAAATTAAAAGAAGAAATATAAAGCAAAAACTGACAGAATTACAATGCTAAATCCACAAAGTAGGATGTTTCAACCATTTCTCTAAGTAACTGATAAAACAAGCAAAGAAAAAGTAAAGATACAGAAAATTTAAGCCACACAATTAACAAACAGGACCTAATGGAGATATATACAACACTTCATGCAACTGAAGAACAAATACATGAATTTCAAGTGCACATAGAACATTTATAATATTTAACAATATTCAGAGTCATAAAGGGAAACTCCACAAATTTCTTAAGACTGAAATCACAAGAGCAGTGACCAGTTAGGCCTCCCCTCCTAAAGTATTGATTGTCAGCGCATATTAGCCAGGTGGTGCACTTTAGCTACCTTGGACAATGCTATTAAGTATGCTGGGAAGGGAGGAAGCCCTCTCTGCATGTGGAAGAGCCCATGTTTGGACTAACCTTCTTCTGACATTGCAACAATAACAACCAGACAACCATGACATGTGGGTGGAGTCCATCAGGTAAAGTGCGCGAAGTAAACTACCTCAAGGTACGAAATCACCTCAGCAATTACTTTCCTTTTTGTTCCCCCCACCTCTTCTCTTTTTTTAAAATCTTTTTTTCTTTGTGGTTTGCTGATTTCATATATAAAAGAAAAGGCAAGCAAAAAGCAAAAACCCCAAAAAAACAAAAAACAAGAGCACTGACCAAAACACAACTAGCTAGACATTAATAAGACATTTAAAAAAATCCTGAGAACTCACACTGGTAGACAGAATAATGTTTCCCCAAAGATATCCACATCCTAATTCAACTTTACATACAAAAAGTACATTGCAGGTGTGGTAAAGTTGATCTTGAGATGGGAGGATTATTCTGGATTACCTGGTTGATCGATCCCATGTAATTACAAGGATCCTTATAAGGAGGTAGGAGGGTCACAGCAAGACAAGAGACATGATGACAGAAGCAGAGGAGAGAAAGAGAGACAGAGATAGAGATATGAAGATACTATGATGCTAACTTTGAAGATGGAGAAGGGGCCCTAAGCCAAGGAATGCAGGCAGCCTCTAGAAGCTGGAAAAGGCAAGGAAACGGATTCTCCCCTAAAGCCTCCAAAGGAAACACAGCTCTGTCAAAACCTTGATATTAGGACTGTGGACTCCAAATAAATTTATATTCCTGTTAAGTCACTAAATTTGTGGTAATTTGTTATAGCAGCAATAGGAAATTAATACATTCCATATATCTAGAAATAAAGCACTTCTAAATAACCCATGAAAAGAAATTATAATGAAAATCAAAATTTATTGGACTGAATAATAAAAATGCTTCCTGTTATGGACCGAGTTGTGTTCCTCCCAAATTCATATGTTGAAGCCCTAACACGTCCCACGGCCCCCTGTCTGCACCCCCCACCACCTGGTGCTTCAGAATATGGCTGTATTTGGAGACAGGGTCTTTGAAGAGGTGATTAAGTTAAAAGGAGGCTCTTAGGGTGGACCCTGCTCAATCTGACTGGCGTCCCTATAACAAGAAAAATCTGGACAGACAAGGAGACACCAGGAATACAGGCACGTAGGAAAAGACCATGTGAAGACATGGCAAGAAGGCAGCATATGCAGCCCAAGGGAAAACGCCTCAGAAGAAACCAGACCTGCTGACACCTAAATCTATGACTTCTACCCTCCAGACCTGTGAGAAATAAATATCTGCTTTTTAAGCCACCATGTCCGTGGAACACTATGGCAGCCTTAATAAGCTAATACACTGCCTATTAAAACTTAGGGGCTACACCTAAAACAGAAACTTAGTGTCAAACACATATACGGGAAAAAAAAAAAAAGACCCAAAACTAATGAGTTAACTATTCATTTCAAGAAATCAGGGAAAAAAAAAAGAGGGAAAAAAAAACTAGAATTAGAACAGTAAAATAAACTCTAAAGAAAAATTTTAAAAGAAAATACAGGTAAAAGCAGAAATTAATGATCTATAACAGAGATTAACAAAGCCAACAGTTTTTTTTTTTTTTAAGACTCGTAAATTCAGAAAACCTCTGGTGAGACTGATCAGTATTTAAAAATGAGAGAGAGCAATTAGGCATCCAACGTCGGGAACAAGCACCACAAAAAACAAAAGCAAAAACAAAAACAGAAATGAATAAATATGCTTCAGGCATTAAAGTAAATAATTTCATACAAAATATATGTGAGAATCTAGATGAAATGGACAAATTTCTAGAAAAATGTAACTTACCAAAACTGACTCAATAAGAGAAAACCTGATCAGTCCCTATAACTATGAAAGCTATTAAATTGGTAGTCAGTATTTCCTAGGAGACCCAGATGACTTCACCAGCCAATTATTTCAAACAGTCAAGGAGTAAATAATTCCCCTAATTGTATGTAAAAATTCTTCCACAGTACAGAAAATGGAAATATTCCTCAAGTCACACTATGAGGCTAGTATAATCTTAATAGCAAAATGTAAAAGAACAAAAAATCATAGGTTACTTTTACTCATAAGCATAAAATTCTTGAAATACCAACAAACTGAATTAAACGATATAAAATAAAAAGGATAATATATAATGCCCAAATTGGATTTATTTTAGGAATGCAAGATTAGTGTAAGAGAAGCCAATTATTATGCTTCACCACAATTACAGATTGAAGGAGAAAAATTATGTGATAATCTTAACAATACAAAAAAGCATTTGATCAAATTCAGTACCCATTCATGAAAAATACTCTCAGCAAAGTAGGAATACAAGAGAACTTCCTTAATTCGACAGAGTAGTTACCAAAAGTTGAAGGCAAAAACCATGCTTAAAGGTAAAATGTTGAAAACTTTGAGATTAGGAGCAAGAGAAGAATATTCATCATTACCACTTCATTCAACAATACTGGCTGGAGGTCTGAGCCAGTGCAGTAAGGCAAGAAAAAAATCTTAAGCATTAGAAAAGAAGAAATAACACTCTCATCTGAAGATACTGATTATCAGTATAAAAAAATCCAAAATAATCTATAAAGAAATTTTAAATATCATATAAAAATATGAAGCACCTAGGAATAAATTTCATAAAAGTTGTGTAAGACCTCTAGGAGAAACAATATAGCTTTTCTGAAAAACATTAAAAATGATAAAAAAGTGAATGTAGATTTTAAGATCCATAGATTAAAAGACTTGATAACAAGATACCAATTCTTCCCAGATTGATTTATAGAGTCAGTAGAATAAAAATTCCAACAGGGTTCTTTTTTTAAGTTGACAAGCTGATTCTAAAATTTATATGGAAATACAAAGAAGAACAGCTAAGACATTCTTGGAAAAGCAGCAAAAGATAGGAGATTAATACACTTTATAACAGTAATAAATCAAGATCGTATGGTACCGGCATTGGGATAGACAAAATGATCAACAAGGAGAGCACAGTCCAGAAAACAGACCCAGGTGTAAAAGAGCACTTGATATAACAGACTGAGCATGTCAGACTTCCCAATAAATGGGACTGGAACTAAGTGTCCGTATGAAAAAAAGCAATTGTACCCATATGCAAATAAATCAACTACAGATTAATTAAAAACCTTAATGTGAATGGAAAAGCTATAGGATTAATTATCTTGATGACTAAAGGATTTCTTAAATAAGCCACAGATGCATTACTCATAAAGGAAAACACTAGTAAATCTAAGCACTTTATATAAAGACACTGTTTATATTGAGACACTGTTAAAAAAAAAAAAAAGTAGGTTTCCCTTGTGGCTCAGTGGTTAAGAATCCGCCTGCCAATGTAGGGGACACAGGTTCAAGCCCTGGTCCAGGAAGATCCCATATGCCGTGGAGCAACTAAGCCCGTGAGCCACAACTACTGAGCCCACGTGCCACAACTACTTAAGCCCACGCGCCTAGAGCCCATGCTTTGCAACGAGAAGCCATCGCCATGAGAAGCCTGCACACCACAATGAAGAGCAGCCCCTGCTTGCCGCAACTAGAGAAAGCCTGCGCGCGCAATGAAGACCAAATACAGCCAAAAATAAATAAATAAATTTATTTAAAAAAGCGAAAAGCCACAAAGTCAGAGAAGGACAAAGGAATTATATCTAGGATATATAAGGAATTCCTTTTGTTTGGCATAGCACCATTTTGCAATCGTAATGAATGAACAGATCTATGTATTGAGAATCAACAGCTGCTAACATCACAGAGGGGACAGCCACATATTATGTGCCTTCTGAAGAGGAACCTAACACCTATTATGAAGAAGTCTTGGTGAAAGACAAACAAATGGAGCCTAGTTCTGATTAAGCCTCTAGATCCAATTACCAATTTACACCAAATACACAGGACAGAAATCACACACTACACTGCGAATACAATCGCAAAGTTGATATTATGGGAAACTCCACAGACTAATGATACAGTTTTTTACAACAAATTAACTGCAAGGGGGAAAAAAAAGAGAAAGAGGAAAAAGCCAATAGATTTAAGACATAAAGAAGACATTAAGGGGCTTCCCTGGTGGCACAGTGGTTAAGAATCCGTCTGCCAATGCAGGGGACACGGGTTCGAGCCCTGGTCCAGGAAGATCCCACATGCCGCGGAGCAACTAAGCCCATGTGCCACAACCACTGAGCCTGTGCTCTAGAGCCTGTGAGCCACAACTACTGAGCCCGCATGCCGCAACTAATGAAGCCCACGCACCCAGAGCCCATGCTCCACAAGAGAAGTCACCGCAATGAGAAGCCTGTGCACCGCAATGAACAGTAGCCCCCACTCGCCGCAACTAGAGAAACCCCATGCGCAGCAACAAAGACCCAACACAGCTGAAGATACTAAATAAATAAATAAAATTTAAAGAAAAAAAAAGAAGACATTAAAAAACATGGGTAGAACTAAACTATAGTGTTCAGGAATATAAACTTGGGTGATAAAGCTTTTTCAAAAAATGGAGACCATACCTTAAGTCGGGATTTTGGTTTCTTTTAGAGGAGAAGAGGCACATGGATGTTCCTAGGAGTCTCCTGGAAAGTTTCTATCTCCTGACATGTGACATTTCAAGGGTATTCACCTTATAATAATTCACTAAGTTGCACATCTGTTTTATGTACTTTCTATATTTTTATTATATTTAACCATAAAAGTTTAAACATGAAGAGAGAACCTAAAAATTAGCACTTTGGTTAATGGGAACTACAGCTTCCAAACTAGGCAGTTGGCCAACCTAGTCTCCAAGGACCAGACTTTACCACTGCCCTGCCAGCCTTGCCAAGAAGTCAACTACTGCAACTTCCCTTCTGTAACCTGTGCTCTCCCACAAAGCAAGGGAATAGACTGCCTGCTGTGGCTGCTGAAAGTCAGAGTCACTGACCCATTTCCAAAAGGGGAAAAAGAACACCAAGAGATTTCATCTCATCATCTGCATCCAGGTCCGTCCCTGGGGTTATCTCCAACAAGGTCATGGGGATGTTAAAATCCCAAAGCCATGAAAGAATTTTCTCATGTGCCCGTTCCCCACACAACATGATATTTTTTCTTCCTGCAGAACAGTCTATGAAGTATTACTAACTAATTAAGTCTGATCAGGGAGAAAGGCTGCCAATTAAGTAAAAAGAAAGGTTTGGGAGATAAAGCTGAGGACCTGGAATCACTCTAGAGATGCAGCTATTAAAGAACAGGTAAATTTGGTGTCCCAAAGCTTAAAACCTCTCCTTTAATTCCCAGGAAACAGCATGGTCCACTTTGACCATGTTCTCTGTTGAGAGCAGTCTGCAAACTTTTCTAAAGACTTTGGGTAGGTAACAGGCTATCATGTCAGGAGAAACAAGCCACTCTCCTAGTAAAAGACTCCAGTCCCTTCTCCCTCTGAAGGCTGCAGAGCACTGTGCCTTCACCTCCTCTCCCATCACCTCTGGGGAAATCCTGAAGATGGGAGGCTCCGCTGTGTGAAGAAGAGAAGTTTGGCTCTGAATCTTCTCAATCCCAACCTGAGAGATCCTCCCTCTCTCCTTAAGAAATTAAGTCTATACACAAACTGCAAGATAAAAAAATAAGAGACAAAGGCAAGCTAGAGAGGGAACCTATAGAGACATCAACCAATTGTAATGTATAGACTGTGTGTGGCTCTGATTCAGATGAACAAACTTCAAAAAATACTACTTTAAGAATACTGAGTGGATATGCGATATTAAAGAATTTTTCAGATGTGATAATACAATTCTCTTTTTTTTTCAAAAGTCCTTATTTTTTCATACACATTCTCAACTACTTAAGGATATTAAATGATATACGCTTTACAATAACTGGGGTGGTGAAGAGGAGGCTGATGCAGGTACATGAAACAAGACTGGCCATGAGTTAAGTTTTGAAACTGGGTGATGGAGACAGGTATTCATACTATTTTCTTCGCATATATGTGTGTGTGTGCGTGTGTGTGTGTATGTATGTACGTATTATATATGTGTGTGGGGAGAGGTTACATTTTCAAAAATAAAAGTTTGTTTTTTAACTCGTATTGTTTCCCTGAAGTCATTAGGGCATCTGATTCTTCTCAGACAACTCAGAGAAAAGGGTATCTTTTCTTCTTAGCCGATTCTTTAATTGAGGATACCAGCCTAAATATCTCTGTGGTAAAAACCACCGAAGCCAGGCTTAGATTCTTCATAAGGCAAAGGGGATGTCCTGCATGCTGTCTCAAAACCAGCACCCAGCCACGGTTAGTAGGCGTCCAGTAGCCAGGCATCACTCTGTTCTTCGCTCAGCTGGCAGGGACTTGCTGCATCTATTGCTCAGGATGCAGGCAGCCTGCAGCAAGGTAAGTCCCTGATGAACAAGTGCTGAGTAAAGATCTGAAGCCCTGCCTCAGCCTGTCTCACTCCCTCCCCCAGCCAGGCTCCTCCCTTGCAGAATTTTTTTTTCCTGCGTCACAAACACAAAATGGAGTTAGCTGGGAGCAAAAACAATCTATCTAAAATGGCTGAATGCAGCAGGGAGTGCCAGGCAATAAAGCGAAGGGAAAGGGCACCCCCTGCTGTCCAACACACGGACCCTATTTTTCTTTTTTTGCTATTTTTGCATATGTCAAAAGAATCAATCCTACAGAGTCCAAGCAATTTTGTCATGAATCTTGAAAATTATGTTTTAACTCTAAATTTCAGAGGGTAGAAATTGAGGCTAAGAAAAGAAAATAATTCTCCGTTTCTAAAGAGAGCAGAGTCAAGGCACAACAGCAGCCAGAGTCCCAGTTATACTTTGGTTATGATTATTAACAGTTTCTAAGAGCCTGCAGAACGGAAGGGAGGTCCATCTCAGCACAGTATTCCCCAACTTAAGAAAGAGCTAATGGCCTCCGGAGTCCCACAGCTATAGCCATCACTTCCCCAGGAATTCCTGCTGCAGGCTTCTCTCAATGAAGACCACAAACAGGAAATGGAGGAGTGGGGAGTTGCCTGACATCCTGGCAACTAAGTTCCTAAGAATCACAGGTGGGAGTGACTAAGTGGGATAGGAAAAAGGACTTTGGTGAAATACTGCTGAGAACACAGACTGGCTCTAAAGCCAGTTACACCTGAAGGGATGAAAGATTCAGGCTGATCTATAAAACAACTCCACCTATCCTTAATTCTCACTTATTGTCTCAGGACCACACACTACTTGCTCTGCCCAGGATGAAGCCTGCGACATTTGTCCCTATTCTACAGGGAACACCTCCATAGTCTTATGCTACAGCTCCCTTGAGTAAACCAAATACTTTATGACTAAAAGAGAACACACGAGAAAGATGGAAAAAGCAGAAATATGTTGAAAAATCTGTGGATCTAAGGCACCAACGGTTTCCACTACTTAAATGAGGCAGCACAAACATGTGAGTTTATCCAATGTCCATAAAGTGAGATAATGGCAATACATACAACACACATGAGCACAGAATCATAATAGGAAGTTAAAAAAAAAAAAGTGGACTCTGGTACCACTACAGTTCTCTCTAAAAAAACAGGGTCTTTGTGGAAGAGGCCTAGGTCTCCCTAGCATATCTGAAAGACGAGAATACTTAGTTAGACCTCTAGGAAATGACAACAAACTTTCTGTGAGGATAACATAGCTATAGAATCACCAAGTCCACCCAGCATACAATAAACCATGTCTGTTAAGCTCTACACTAACTCTTTGATTCTGGGAAGGGGACAGAGCAAGAGAGCCCTATCATGTGCTAATGTAAGAAGCAGCCCACGTGGGGGATTTCTACTTTATACTCCCCATAGCTGTAATATGCACGGGGGGAAAAATTCAGTACCTCAAAGCCACTTGTAGGTATACACCTCGGTGGGAACTGTGGGGGAACAGATAAACCGCATGCCAGTTGAACGGCTGTTATTCCTGCCCAAAGGTAACCAGATTTCTATCACTGACCTCTTGGCCAAAATAAATACCTATCTGCTAAATCCAACAGAACTGGGCCATCATGGATGTGCAAGCTGTAAGGAAGGATGGAGCAAAGTGGCAGAGATGGATAAATCTGAAGGTCAAGAACAAAGCCAGACAGAATTCCAAATCTACAAGAACCAAATGCTGAGTTAGCAAGAAGGGGGCAAACAGAAGTATGAAAGGGTGGCAGAAACGCAGCGTTCAGAATCTGGGCACTTCACAAGCATTTGCTCATTCAGACAATACAGTCATTGAGCTTCTCACAGATACTTTCCCAGCACACCCAGGATGGTGACTCAATAAGGGAGTGCTAACAACGAGATCAGCTTCCGAGATGTGGGTGGGTAGGGGCTAGAAGGACAGGCACTGCCCCAAGCAAGTCAGCAAAAGGGTAGGACGGGTTTATGTAAGGGAACAGGTGCATGAGAGGGCAGGAGAAAAGGCATCAAAATAAGGCGCTGGGAATAAAGACTTTTCCTTCCTTTAAAAAATGAATCAGGATCTGAATAAGGGGTTGACGTATTTTTAGACTCTCTTTTAACGTATATGTTCCCTTCCATCTCCTTTTATCCCTTGAGATTTACTTGTTGAAGAAATCAGGACACTCGTCACTTGTGAAAAGCAAAGAACACTGCCACAGTGCCAGGACAGTCCCCAGCAGCTAGCATCTCAGGTTTTTCTGACATTCCTGCCTTCTTGCCACTCCCTTCAATAATGCTGGATTCTGAGCCCAACAGACCTGGGGTCAAATCCTGGCTTGGTATTTACTTGCTATAAGCTCTCAGTAAGCAAAGGACATGTTAACTATTCTATACTTCATAACTGTCGGTTATAAAATGAAGATAATACCTATTAGGGAGCATTGTTTTAATAATTAGAAAGAATGGGTGATAAGCCTCTGTCACTGTATCTGACATTAAATAGGAATTCTGGGACAAAATGGAATGAGAAGACAAAATACGTTCATCTTTTCCTAGGTGCTGGGAACAGTTTTAATCTCTGCTCAGCCTACCTCCCTCAGCCCCCAACCTAAACACGGAGTAAACTGCAGAATTCTAACCCATTCTCTGTAACAAAGAATCCTAGAAATACCCTCCATTTTATTCTGGGTTTTGGGAGGGGAAGTAACAGGGTAAAAGAATAACAAAGAGAACAGATGGAATAAACACCCAGCCCCCAGCCTGAGTCTGCAGACGCAGCTGCTGGTTTTCGTCACACTGCTGTTTTTTCCCTTTCTTTGTTCCTAAGGTGGAAGCCAGGAAAGGGTGGGCGGAGGGGGGAGGGAAGGGGTGGGGATGAGGGCTGGACCATCATCACTGTTACAGAAAGTCACCTGATAGTCTCCTCCAATCCCTGGTCTCTGACCTCACAATCTGGAATCTGAGCCAAAATGGCTCAACTGCGCACGCCCCGTGGCTGAAAAGAAAAATGCAAGCAGAACAGGAATGCAAGGAGAACAGGAAAAGGGGGACACTCTTCTTGGAAGGATTTTAGCAGTTTTTCTTGCAAAGAGGAAATTTAAACACACACAGACAGACAGGAGAGTGCCTTATCTTTTCATCTAATAGATCCAAGAGAAAATATCACTGACTTTAAGAACAGAGTTGGGATTGCTGAAGGATCAGGAGGGATGAATGATTCCATCCCATCTTGCAGACATGGGGCTACCAATGCCCTTTTGTTGTATAACTGGGGCTCCCTTACCCAGGGTAGCGGAAAAGAGAACAAATAGCTTTTTAAGTTGTAATCTGACTTTTCAAAGAGAAGCAGGCTAGGATCATTAGGGAGAATGAAGTAAAAGATGCTGTTACCTGCTCTTCAGAACTGGGCATTAGCACTCTGCCTTGCAGAAATTAATCTATTAGGTCCAAATACTCTAGAAACCCCCTTTTCAAGCATTCTGGACACTAGCAAATTTCCTTCTTAACCCTTTTGTCTTTCCCATTATAAAACTAAGAGACCACAGTATAGAAAAGTTGAAGGAAAAAAAAGTCTAGCACCCGAACAAAATCTGTTATAATATTCTGGTATATTCCCTTTCAGACTTTTACTTCTGCATTTTTTTCTGTAAAACACAATTGCAATAAGGGTTGAATATAATTGTTTCCTGCATTTTCCCACCTAACACTGTATCATGAGCATTCTTCCATGTTGCTCCAAAGGTGATGGACCAGAGTCATAAAATGGGATAGTTACAGGGTATTAAGTTCTACAGCAATTATCTCCAGAACAAAAACTAAGTAGGAAGGCCATACCCTTTTACGGGTAGTGTCCCTGTGCTAGTGACACAAAGCTCGGCTCCTACTCCAGGGAAGTAGCTGGAGGTCTGGAAGGCCCCTTAGCAGAAATTCTCAAGTCTCTCTTCCCCATACCACAGTGGCTGTAAGGCTCTAGTATGAATTGCTGTACATTTAGAGTTGGTGTTGGTAACTAACTGTTTAGTCGTTACATGAAAGAGTTTGCAAGGAAAGCAGGGAGGACACAAGGACACGTTCACACTAAGATGCAATCAGATCAAATGGGTTACTGCGGGGACTGTTTCCAAAAAAAGGACAGATTACTTCATTACTATATGTATTTGTTTTTTCGTACTGTTCATTATAAAAGTGGTAACTAAAAAAAATTTTTAATTTAGAATTTTTTTTAATGAGAAAGATCTCTATGTACTAATAAGAAAAATCTCCAGGATATAGAAGCAAGGTATAGAACAGTATAGACAGTACTTTTGGTAAGGGGAGGGAGGATAAGAATTTATATTAGTATTTGCTACAATTGCATTTTTTAAAAACTCTAAAAGAAATTAATAAAAATGGTTACTTCTAGGGAGTTCCCTGGCAGTCCAGTGGTTAGGACTCAGTGCTTTCACTGCTGTGGCCCGGGTTCAATCCCTGGTTGGGGAACTAAGATCCCGCAAGCTACATGGCACAGCCAGAGAGGGAGAAGGTTGGGATGCATGAATACTAGGAAGGGAATTAAGACTTTTTAAAAATATCATCTTTACTTCTGAACTACCTATATCACCTACATAAAAAATAGATAATAGAGATGCAGAAAGAAAAGTCCCAGAGGAAATAGTCTATAGTGGAGACACCCTCTGTACTCCCTGAAAACTAGTCTTCCCAACCTCATGTTAGGAGGCAGATTTGTCCCATACCAACAGAAAAGCAAGTTCAGACCGAATGATTCCCAAAGACTAGAAGGGATCCTCAGAACAGTGCTTTTTCTTTGAGGCAGCGCTGTTGGGCTCCAGTAGGAGCCCATAGAGCACTGGATCACTCTTCTGCAAAACCCATCCGAAGCCCAGCTCTGCTCTCACATCTCCCTGAGATCCCATTCCTCTTCCTACACACGTCTCTAATCCCTACCAACTCCAGGTCTCCATGGTGAGAGAACAACCAAACTTGAATAAGAGTTATAGCTGCACAGCTGTAACATCTTTCATCATGATCTGGACTTCCTCTAGTTCCTCACAGCTCCATTTTTGCTGTGTGGGCCTGAGAGACCTCTCATCATCTGCCCTCCATCCACCCTCTCCAGGCTAGTCAGTCTCAAAGTGCTTCCCAGCTACTTCACTGACTCCAGAGAACTTCTTTAGAACCATCCTTCTAAGATGCCTGTCGAGACCTGGCTGGGAGGATGGCAAGAAAAGAATTTTGTAAAAGCAAGTGTGGTACCAGTTAACAGAAAATGTCAGATTGTTTCCTAATTGATCATGCATGACCTCCATAAAAACAAGAATAATTGTACAACACTCACTCTGATAGACACATCAAAATGTTATTACAAGAAAAAGTAGAAATCAGCTTCTAGACTACGGCAGAGAGTGGGAAGACAGCGAGCAGAAAATGGAAAAAGAAATAAATACTGAAGCAATGGATCAAGCCATATTAGTGTATTACATGAGGAGCTTGTTAAAATCATACCCTTCTACAGTCCTTGGAATCTCTGGAGGTGGAGCCCAGGAATTTATACCTTTAACAAACTCCTCATGTAATCCTTATGCACACTGAAGTCTGGGAATTACTGGTAGAAATAGATATTTAAGGATAAGGACTAACTGCACTAAGTTGACAGAAATTTAGGCAATACTCATCCCATGGCAGATGGCCTGAGTCTCAGCCAATGCCATATAAAAGAACATTTTGTCAGAAATAAAATCTGGAATCTGTAGGTAATGCGAGATAGGACCTTGGGTTTAAAAGATACAGTTTCAGTCTGTTTATGTCTAGAATAGTAACAGAGGCACAAACTAAAGTCTGAATAGCTAGAAAGAGGCTCTAAAACTGGGATTATTTTAAGATAATCAGGAGTTAACAAATGACAGAAGGGTTGACTGTAAAAGCCTTTCTGCAGCAGCAAATTCTACCCAAGATAGGCTAGGGGAATTCCCTGAAGGCAATTCAGTATAGTATCCCTGGGAAATTATCAGTATATAATCAGTGGGTAGTTCTATTGTGTGCCTAAAGTAGCTATTCAGCAGAAATTGAGACAAAGATGGTGTTAGGAACGTGTATATAATGGGATTACAAAATGAACTACCAAGCTGGTAAAATTTAAGCCCCTCTTTAAGCCCTCTGAAATGAAGGCTATGCTTTCATGAAAATATCAGACTAAAACAAAAACAAACTCAAAAGCATTCTCCAGCCTCTGGGCCCCCAAAAGAGCACTAATATTGCTCCTATAAAAATACAAGCTGCAACAGGACAAGATGCTTTCCTTAAAGGGCAAGTTATAGCTTCCTGTCTTCGTTTTACTATCAGTCCTCCAAGTGAATTTCCTGACAGGTAGAGGGCAGCATACCAGGCAGTGTGTATTTGAAAACAACAGAGGTTGCCTCTCTCTAACGTGACTGCGTCACTACCAGACGTAACAATGACACATCGAAAATAGAAGAGCTCCATGTGCCATCTGGTGGTGAAAAAGGAGAAGAGCACACTGCAGATAAAATATATCAAATTCCTCTAGTTTAGAAGGAATTAAAGTTTAATTATCTTTATCTGATTACACCCTCCCTTAAATCTCCACCAGTAAGTCTTCCGTGGAATCTATACCAGCAGGCTTCATGCAAAAGTTTTAAAGTTTTACACCAGTTTAGCTCTCTATCCCCAAATACTGGTTGTAAGCAAGGAGGAAGTCCTAATGCCTGGCCCCAGTGCATGGGATAAGATGCATGAAACTCAGACCAAAACAAGTAAACCAACACAAGAACTTAGAAAGCTGTCAAAACAAGAGTGAGATGTAGACAGATAACACCGAAGACAGCTTATTCAAGGAAAAAAGGAAAATACAGTAAGAGAACCATAAGTTTAGAACTGAAAGGTATCTTTAGGTTTATCTATCTCATTTTACAGATGAGGAGAGAGTCAAGGTATGATGGATAACCTTTGGTTCAGTCTCATTAGTGGTCAGATTAAAACAAGGTAACACTTTTGCCCTATCAGAAATTATAATAGTTTCTTATTCCTGGTGGAAGTGTAAAGTGGTACAATCCTACACCTAGTAATTTGGGCCCAGAAATTTTACTTTAAGAATTTACCATGTAGAAATGCAAGTATGCAGGGATAAATATAAAATATTTCTGGCAGCATTGTTTGTTGTTATATAAAAAATCAGTAATTTAAATTCTCAATAAGGGATCGTCTTGTACTATTTATCTGACAGAATTCAACTATCCATTAAAAATAATGAGGCAGAATATGAAAAAGAATATATATACGTATAATTGAATCACTGTGCTGTACACCAGAAACTAACACAGCATTGTAAATCAACTATACTTCAATTTAAAAAAAAGAAGAAAAAAGAAATGAGGTAGATCTAATGATATCAAGAGATGCTAAAACATGTCAAGCAAAAGGCAGAGCAGTGGATACCAAATGGGATCACACACATTACATTAAAAATATGTATATACCTTCACATTTCTATAATTTTATCTTTTAATTCCCCTGCCCCTTAATTTTCCAGTACGGTTCTATTTGAAAATTTCCTACATTTTCTTTCCTGAACTAAAGGAGAAAAGGATTTTACCTATTCCTTTATTAGAATAACATATGCATATGAAAGGTATGGTTAACCATGGTCGAGAGGGGAGAAGGAGATTTTATACTTTCAGTGTATTCTATACATTTGTTGAAATGAGGATATCACGTTGGCCCAGAAACTGGCTTTAGACAGGAACATGGTCACAGAGGAAGACACAGAAAGTAGGTAAAAGTAATGGTGGGAGTCTGTGGAAGCTCCTCTTCTAATTCAATTTTCTCAGTGAAGTAGAAAGAAAACATCCTCAACTAAGAATGAGGATGAGGGAGGTGTTGGGCCTTTGAGGAGAGAAAAGGTGCGAAATAATCATTTAGGAGAGTAGGAAACTGAATGGACTAGAAATGTTTAATATCTGTTGCCTGGCAAGGCCAAGCAATATTGCCAACTGAGCAGAGGAGAGACAGGAGAAAAAACAGCCAGTGAGGCAGGAGAAAGAGACCCTGCTGTCCTGAAAGCCAAGAGAAGAAAGTGTATAAAGGAGAGCAAGTTGTATCCTTTTCTCCAGTGTGTCCACTTGCACCGCTACAGGTGCAGGGTGGATAGAGATGGAATTAATAACCAGGACTGTGATCTTGCAAACCAAGTAAGATGAAATGAGAGAGAAATGGGGAAAGAAAAAAAAAAAAAACCTAGGGAAGGGTTATTATAATTATTAATGATAATTTTACCTGAAGAAAGTGAAGTCTTCAAGGGGGTGAAGGACAGTGAAAACTGAAGGATAAATGGAGTGGCGTCTCAGTAGGGCTGGAGGATTGTTGGGGTCAGGGTACCAAAGACAGCAAGGTAAAAAGATAGAAGGTGGTACTATTAAGAAATACCCTCTCATCTTTTTTCTGTTTCTAAACTCACATCCACAGCACCCTATTTTGAATTCTGTGACCATGTCTTGTGTTCTCCAGAATGAAACTATTTCAGCATTTTATTTTGTGCTGCTACTATGGTTCAATTTCTCTTCACTTAGCATTACATCTAGTTTTTACAGCAACAATAGATACATATTTTTTGGACATAAACTATATCTTTCACAAGAAAAAAAATGGAAGGTGGGTGGTATGAAATTGAGATCGTGGAGGGGCTGCAGTTCTGGTGATGACCGTAAGACAGATGGGTGAGATGGGGTGAAGGACAGATCATCACTAGAAAAGAAGAGTGCCAGGAAATGTGAGGCCAGAATATTGGGAGGATCATGACCCTTTTATACAGAAATTGCTAAGATTTAAGAAACAGCACTGGAGTACTACAGAGGAATAAATTGGGGTGTTAGTAGACAACAGCACAAAGAGAGAAATTGGGTGATTATGACTTGATGTCATGAAATTCAAAATTATGGGTTTTTAGGAAAGAAAAAGGTGGACTGATCTGAAAGTGGCAATGAAGAACAAAGAGGACATCTACCCCATCTTCAGGTCCACTGGGGTGAGGTTTATGAGAGGGAAAAAAAAACACACGAGAGGGCAAAAGGGAAAGCCTGGTTTCTGTTAGAGCAACAAAGTGAAGTCGATGATATAGGAGATTTTGTTAGTAATGGACCATGAATTCCTGAGGGCACAGTGGACAGGTTTCAAGAGCTCAGGTGGGATGGCAGGAGGAGGCAGAATAGGAGACACACAGAACCTATGGGGATTCGAGTATGGGAGATGAGGGGAACCTGGGAGTCTGCGCCTTCCTGTGGTGAGTGACATAAACCTAGATAAATGACACAATATTAGATCCAGTGGGTTCAAGGCAAATAGTGATGACAAGGTTTGGAGTTTTGAGGGATATGTGAGGGGGTAGTTGCGGTTCTTCTTTTATACCACTGATGATGGGAGATCACAACCCAGAGGAAGTGTGGTACTTATTCCACATGCAGGAGTCCTCATAACCCCAGGCGATACAGGTAGATTTATGTTTTTAAATCACAAGGGAGTACTATCTGATATTACAGAACTTCCCAACTGCTTTGAGCTAATGGCCTGACCCTGCTCAAAATCCAAGAGTAGCAAGTAATTAAAAGACAAATGTTCACTTGAGCAGCACTTCTGGTCCTAATCCTATACACTTGAAAGGGTAGGGAACTGATGAAACAGACACCCTTCTGCCAAAAGAATCACTGACTAAGGTGGAGCATGAGGAGCTCTTAGAAAATCTTATTTCTAGAGGATAAAGTTGCAGAGGCTGTAAAGATTCACTAAGGTGTTTCCTGATAAAGATCCAACTGGGTGGGTGCTACCTAGTGGACAGAAAAGGATCACAGGGAAAAGGAAAAAGACCCTTAGATCCCTTTTGGGAAAGATGGGATTGCTTCCCCAACATAGGCTCCTGTTGTAGACTGAAGCCTTAAGCAAGAAGGTTCTGGGACAGCAGTAGACAGGTAAACCTACCGCTTGTCACCAATAGTTCAGACTTGCGCGACTACAGCACAAACCTTGGAATCTGGGCCGACAGTCAAATCCTAATTAGAATATTGTTACTGTTTATGAAATTCTCAACTTTTTGCCAGGATCTTACTTTTTAGCCAGAGTTCTTTCAACATTACTGCTATTAACCACTTGTAGAACTGCTCTGATGCTCGTAATTCCTGAAATGCACCTCATACTTTAACAGGGAGAGGGTCTAATGCTACATATTGTCCACTGCCGCACACCTACTAAGGACGATTAGCTTGTGGATCTTACAAGAGCAGAATTTTTTTTGGAAGGAAGGAATAAACCAAAAAAGAAAAACATCACTGTACTTCGGACATCAGTTATCACTTACCACCCTACGTTTTAAGAGGTGATACTTTTAATGGGATCATGATATCAACAAAAGAGAGTAAGAGAAGGAAAGCAGAATGAAAAACTAGTTATCTTGTACATACAAATAATGACCTGAGGCCACCACCACAGTGATGAAAATGCTCCCTAGGAGAAGATGAAAAAGAATAAAATTTAACTACTGAACATGTTCCCAAGGAATTCAAGAAGCAGATTCAACAAAGAAACCATGATAAAAGACTCCTGAGGGCTTCCCTGGTGGCGCAGGGGTTGAGAGTCCGCCTGCTAATGCAGGGGGCACAGGTTCGTGCCCCGGTCCGGGAAGATCCCACGTGCCGCGGAGCAGCTGGGCCCGTGAGCCATGGCCGCTGAGCCTATGCGTCCGGAGCCTGTGCTCCGCAACGGGAGAGGCCACAACAGTGACAGGCCCGCGTACCGCAAAAAAAAAAAAAAAAAGACTCCTGGCTGATAACCATAAGCATGAGAGTGAAAAAGGACTAAAAGTTTTACAGCACTGCCTATCAAATCAAAATTCAAAGTATTCTCTGTCAAGGAATAAATCAACTAAGTAAATTCCTGATTTACAGAAAGTCAAGAGATCAGAAACAAGACAATAATCCTTAAGAGAGAAAAATGCGTAAAAGAATCTGTAGTATAAACTTGAGAACCACTTCCTCTCTCTTAGCTCTTCTTAGTAAAAGGCACACATCTTCCTGAACCTTAATGAAGCAGTGGCTCGAGACCTTTGACCTACAGGAGGCAGATGTCAAGAGTGAGGCGGATGTTTTCTTTGATGTTCATTCCTGGAGGAGCCATCAGTATATGGGAGGTTTCAGGTACCACTAAAATATAAGGGGGATACAGCTATGCTTAACAAACAGCAGAGAGTTGTGTTTAGCAAGTGAGAGATGAAACAATGCAATATTATGCAAACCTTGTGTCCAGATAACTTCTTCATCAAGACTGGCAACTACTGGGCTGAAATCATTTAAGCAAGATGTCTATGTACTAGATATGCATGTCGTGCTTCTCCAGCTGGATTAGTTTTGCTAGAGTTGAATATACTGTAATCAGAACATGGCTTCTCTTCTTCAACCCTAAATATCTGGTATCTTACTTTCCCTAATCTAATGTTGTTCCTTTTTTGTACTCATAAGAGTCACTTCCAATTTAAGAATATTTGTGACAGAATGAATGAGGTGGTAGCAGAAGCCAGCATATCTCCTTCTTCAAGCTTCTGTCTGGATCTAAGCTTTCAGAAGCTCTTAGGGCAGGGACATACACATCTGGGAAGCAGGGGGTTAGAGCAGGACTTTGGAGTCACACTCTGGAGTCTGAATCCTGCCTCTGGCACTTACTATAAGGCCTTGAAAAAATTATTTAACCCATATCTCTACTTCATCTGGAAGATGAAATAGTTATAGAGTGGCAATGAGTATTTATCTATCATTTAATTATACCATCAATATTAAGGCTATGAATGAGAGACTTGGTAACTGAAACTGGTTACCTACTCGAAAAAAGGATTAAGAATGAAGGTATTCTGAAATGTTATACTAGAGATGTTCAAAGCACCAAAAGCAAAGTAAACCTTGCCTTCATACTGAGGAGCTCTAGATCCTCTGAGTCCTCACCTCTGAAGTTTTCTTAGCTTGAAATTCCTTACCTGATAAAAACCTAAACTCTAGAAGCCTAAAGTCTTTTTTACTAAAGTGTTTTTGGGGGGCCATGTTGAAAGAAAGGGGCTACTTGGGAGGAGTCTGTATTAAGTCTGTCAACCAGAGCACCAAGAGAGGGAGGCTCAAAACTGCATCAGAAAAGGCAGAGCAGATGAGTTACCCTGATCACGGTGGGTACTGTGGCACTGGGTCCACATGCAGCACCTCCGTCTGCTACTTGATGCCCATGTACACGATGTCAAAGCAACTATTCTGTCACCAAGAAATACACATTAGAACAAGCCCTGACATTCAAATACTGCTTGCATCACTATAGACTTGCAGAGTAACTCAAAGGAAAAGAAAGCAAGAAAATGTAGAAGAAAAAAATAAACCAAACATTAAAGTCAGTAAAACACTGAAAATGCAAGGAAGAAATAATTTTTAAAGGGAGCAGCATTTGTTTCTTGGGAGAAGATGACTGGAAACATACAGATGTAGTGTGGTTGATGACAAGCAGGAAGGTTTCGTTGCATGTGATAACTCTTAGAGTTGGGTAAACCATAAGTACTTGTTTGATAGGAAAAAAAAAAAATCTATCCCAGGAATTGTTTTAAATGAGTAAGATTTAGGATGTTTGGAAAATTGTTCATGATTTAATAATTTTCAAGAACACCTTCTCTAGTGCTTCCTAATAAAAAGACTGGGAAATTAAGGCAGGGTGCCAATTTAACACCTGAAAGTGCTAACTAAAGATATTTAAAGACTAGCTAGAAATGTCCTTCGTCAAAGTAGCAGCAAACTACTAATGATGATTATTATTACATGAAAATCAATACTGACACTAAACTAAATTGACTAATTCATACTTATTCCTTTCAGATTAAGATACAGAGATTTCTAAGAATAATTTAAGGGGCGGGGGCGGGAGCCAAAGCTGTCAGGAAGTTAGAATCATCAATGAACAGAAAATAGCTTCCAGGGCAGAAATTGAAGGCTAAAAGAACATTAAAAAGTTTGGTTACACTGTTGAAAATAACAAACGATGAGATAAGGTCTTGCTTAGGTATTTAAAAAATACTACAGGGCTTCTCTGGTGGCGCAGTGGTTGAGAATCTGCCTGCCAATGCAGGGGACATGGGTTTGAGCCCTGGTCTGGGAAGATCCCACATGCCGCGGAGCAACTGGGCCTGTGAGCCACAACTACTGAGCCTGCGCGTCTGGAGCCTGTGCTCCGCAACAAGAGAGGCCTCGACAGTGAGAGGCCCGCGCACCGCGATGAAGAGTGGCCCCCGCTCGCCGCAGCTAGTGAAAGCCCTCGCACAGAAACGAAGACCCAACACAGGCAAAAATTAATTAATTAATAAAAAAAAAAAACACTACATACCAGGACTTCCCTGGTGGCGCATTGGTTAAGAATCTGCCTGCCAATGCAGGGGACATGGGTTCAAGCCCTGGTCTGGGAAGATCTCACATGCCACGGAGCAACTAAGCCCGTGTGCCACAACTACTGAGCCTGTGCTCTAGAGCCCGCAAATCACAACTACTGAAGCCCGCACGCCTAAAGCCCGTGCTCCGCAATGAGAAGCCACCGCAATGAGAAGCCCGAACACCGCAATGAAGAGTGGATGCTGCTCGCCACAACTAGAGAGAAAAGCCCTTGCACAGCAATGAAGACCCAACGCAGCCTAAAAAAAAATACATACACACACACTACATACCAATTCACAGTGGGAATAAAATGCCGAGGCAAACCACTAAACTGCAGAAAACTCCACTGCAATCAACAGCAATACAAATGTACAGGATAAAAGAAGGATGGTGACAGAGCAGGCAGGAAAAGGGACCGAGTCAGTGTACGTTTGCAGTGGCACTCAGAATGCAGCCACCAGAAAGAAAATGACACCAGAGGCCAACACAGGGATGTATTCTGTGAACTTACAGATTTGATTTTGATTGTCAACTAGTCTTTGCTGATATTCTAGAGTAGTATAAGTGGTCATTATCACAGCATTTTTAATAGCAGGTAGAAGTAATTCTCCGAGCTGAACTTTAGTTCAGAAGGTGATATATCTCTTAGAGGAAAAGGCAACTTTGCCCAGAATGCTAGGGCAACAGGGCAGGCCTGAGCACTGTGATCTTTGACTCCTAGATACATATGTGTAACTAGGGGCTGCCAGAGGCACAGGTTTCTTTTCTTTCTTTCTTTCTTTTTTTTTTTTTTTGTATTTTGGCTGTGTCATGCCATGCAGCATGCGGGATGATTCCCTGACTAGGGATGAAACCCGGGCCTCTGCAGTGAAAACACCGAATCCTAACCACTAGGCCACCAGAAAACTCCCTCTGTTAGGTATCTTATTAGAATGAAGTGCAGCCTAGTCCCATCAGATCACTTAAGGAAAAAAGTAGTAACTGTCTTTAAAAATGCTTATTTACTGGCAGGGGGAGGGAGGAGTGCTCTGAAGTTGCACTTAATTGTCATCACTAGGGTCATAATAAACCTCTAAATAAACAAAAAAGCTGGAAGAAGATGGAAATACAAAATTATTAGGTTATAACTGTCATTAGGTACATGACAATATCTTGCAAATACTGCATCCCTCTGGGGAAATAACTGTAAGTGTCCCATCACAAGACAGCACGAAACCACAAGAATTAGGAAGTGAAGAAAGAAAAGGGCAAAATAGATCAGCTCTTCTAAAATAAAGGGGAAGATATGAAGGTGAAAAAGAAAAGCAAGAATTTATATGAAAAGACAGACCAGAAGTCAAGACCCCTGGATCTGGCCATATAAAACCTCGGGCAAGCTACCTAACTAATAAGGCTATGTAAGCTATGGAACGGAGATAATATACACCCAACCTACCTCATAAGGTTTCTTTGCAGTCCTAATAGGGTAGAATATGTTAAAGCACTTTGAAATTTGTAAAATACAACACAAATGTAAAGT
Organism: Lagenorhynchus albirostris; assembly: GCF_949774975.1. Lineage (NCBI taxonomy): Eukaryota > Metazoa > Chordata > Mammalia > Artiodactyla > Delphinidae > Lagenorhynchus > Lagenorhynchus albirostris. The sequence goes on from NC_083097.1 coordinate 117,951,671, forward strand.
AACAGTATTATTTAAGTTGTCCCTCACCTTCCAAAGAAAGAGCAAGTATATTGTAGCTTCAACTTAAAATAATTTTCTTCCCTGTCAGCTAACATCAGAGCTACTGGTCCTTCTGGACTCTCAAGAAAAACCTAGCAAAAGAGAAATCAATCCCCAATTTCTAGTCTTAGTTTTCTAAAGAGAAATCCCTTTACATCTGTTTCATTTTTTTTCTCTAATATTCAAGAGACCCAACTACAAGGCTCTTCTGTATTCTTACCTTTTGAAGCTGCAGGAGCAAAGTGCCAGGAAGGAGAAAGCATCAGATATTGGAAAGAAATGGAAAAAAGAAAAGGGATCACATATGGTTGTTATTTTACAAACACAGTTGTTCAGCCACCTCACCTACTAAAGACTCTGCTCAGCTCTTATCAATTACATATGTAGGTCTAAAGAAGGCGCCTTAAAGGCAGTGCCAGAATCCATTCAAGAGTATCATCAAAATGATACTCTCAGACCAGCCTGAGCTCTGTCACATTAACCTCATATCCCCACACGTTACACTTGTGTAAAATACCTACATGCATGTAAAATACCTACATGCAAAAAAACTGGGGGGAAAAATACGTACACGCAACAGTTCTCTTTGCCAACTCCAGCATCCCCAGAATTCAAAACCAGCTTATTTTCTTCTGAATAGGAACTCCCAGCTCTCTTCAACCCTCGCCCAGGGAAGGGAAAGAAATGGGAGACCCCCTTAACAAATGTTCTAAGTCCTACACTGGCCCTTTGCATGAAAGAGGAAAGGACTCACTCTTGGTCTGGGCAGAAAAGGTAAGGGTAAGTTTGGCGAAAAGTTCATTGTTCTCAAATCGGTCCTCCTTCACCTTTGTCCAGAAGCAGTCTTGGGAAAGGTCCTCAGCGACAAACTGTGGATACAGGCAGGTGTTAAGAGTTACTAAACTGAGCTCTGTACTTTCCATCCTAGAAAACTGATTAAGATGCAAAAGAAGCAGCTGGCTGGTTATTGTCAACATCATACTAAAATAAGACTAACCTGAGACACAGAGAACAGCTATGCTCTTTGTGGTGGGACCAGGAGACGACGATTCCAGGTTATGTGTTTATTGGTGATTATTCAACAACTAGAATCAGTTATGCTGCTTATCCTCCTTCTAACCCCAAATCCTCTACTTTTAGAAGCATTAAGGCTTTATTTCACATCTTCCCTTGCTCTACATTACACTTTTCCCATCAGGGTGGTGAACTGTACCAAATTTGTTCACTTTATATGAACAAATCCCTAAGCTCCTTTATTTTACCTTGGTTTCCAGAAGCAAAAGGCTGATGCAGAATCACAGCGCTCTCAAACACACACTGTGCCATGCAAACATATCCTGTGTAACTTATTTACCGGGGTGGGGGTGGGTGGGAGTGGTAGGGAGTTGTATCCATAAATCCATGACTTTTGGATCAGCAAAATTTATCAGTACCTTGCAGATTGGTGAAATGACTATTATCAAACTGTGTGGTATCCCATGGCACTCATATCCTCAGAGAAAAGGGCAAAAATATTAACTTAAGGATAAGTTTAGGTTTTGTAGCAGAGTATAGGGCTCGAAGAACTCTCCCGAGTGATATCCAGCATATAGGATTTGCCTATTATCTGCTGAATAAACATACACATGAGTGAAACTTGAAGACAGACAGATGTGAGCCATAAGAAAGGGAAGCCCAACCATGCACAAAACACAAAGTAGGAAACTGAAGTGGTCTCTTAAAATCTACTGATGAAGAGATGGACAGAAATTCTCACCTTGGACCAGTTTGGCCTCCGGAGCTGTACCTCTGGCTTGTAAAGTTTCTTTGGGGTTAATCCAAATGGCAGAACTGGGGCTGCAGGAACTCCAAAAGGGAGAGGTGGAGGAATACCAGGGCCTCCAGGAAATGGAGGGGGGGGAGGGATTCCACCAGGAAGAGGGGGAGGGGGAGGTAGTATTCCTGGTCCTCCAGGCAAGGGAGGAGGAGGTGGGGGGATGCCAACACCCCCAGGCAAAGGCGGAGGTGGGGGGATGCCAACACCCCCAGGCAAAGGCGGAGGTGGGGGGATGCCAACACCCCCAGGCAAAGGCGGAGGTGGGGGGATGCCAACACCCCCAGGCAAAGGGGGAGGTGGGGGGATGCCAACACCCCCAGGCAGAGGAGGGGGTGGGGGGATGCTGGCACCCCCAGGCAGAGGAGGGGGTGGGGGGACGTAGGCACCCCCAGGCAAAGGGGGAGGTGGGGGGATGCAGGTACCCCCAGGCAGAGGAGGGGGTGGGGGGACGTAGGCACCCCCAGGCAGAGGAGGAGGAGGAGGTGGTGGAGGAGGAATGGCCCCACCCCCAGGAAGAGGGGGTGCAGAGGTTGTGCTAACCTCTCCTGGTAAAGGGGGTGAGGGGGGACTGACAGGCCCAGAGTCACCAGGTAAAGGAGGGGCAGGGGGAAAAGTAGCACTGCTAGGAGGGGCTGCAGCAGTAACTGCAGTGGAGAGTGAAGCCACTTCTTTCTTGGCATCTTCCAGTTCCTTGGACAGCTTGGCAACCTAAAGAAATAACACCAATGGGAGTACTTCTCACTCCATGTCAGGGACCACTGGGGCTGGAAAGGACCCAAGAAGTTACTTAATCCAAACTTCTCACTTTACACATGAAGGGAGTGAAAGGAGTCAGACAGTTGAAAGGCTCCACCTAAAGTCACATAGCTATTTAGTGACAGAGACAAAACTAGAATTCAGGTCTTCATGTTCCTAGTTCAGTATGCTTTGCATTAAAACGGCAACTTCAAAGTTTATGTTAAACTCTCCCTTTGATTAGAAAACGCAAAGATCGGGACTTCCCTGGTGGCGCAGTGGTTAAGAATCTGCCTGCCAACGCAGGGGACACAGGTTCAATCCCTGGTCCGGGAAGATCCCACATGCCGCGGAGCAACTAAGCCTGTGCACCACAACTACTGAGCCTGAGCTCTAGAGCCTGCGAGCCACAATTACTGAGCCTGCGTGCTGCAACTACTGAAGCCCACATGCCTAGAGCCCGTGCTCCACAACAAGAGAAGCTACCGCAACGAGAAGCCTGCACACAGCAACGAAGAGTAGCCCCTGCTCACCGCAACTAGAGAAAGCCCACGCGCAGCAACAAAGACCCAATGCAGCCAAAAATAAAATAAATTAATTTTTTAAAAAAGAAAGAAAATGCAAAGATCAAGTAAATCAAATATTCTAGGTATGTAATTAACATATGTGCTATACAGGTAATTATATAACCACCTAGGTGATCAAGTTATCAAGTATCACAGATCATATAAATATCTATAACTGCAGAGAGTGTGTGGGCATAAATCTGTCCAGAGACGACTAAAATAAGAGAAAAATAGCAAATATGAGAACAGTTTATTTAGTATTTACTCCTAAATTTATTAGAAGGCTACTATCTTTATTTCTGGGTAGTACTGTGACTCATCTATTCTTTGTGTTGTTCTGTATTTTCCAAATTTTCCATCTATGTATTACTTACTTCCAAAACAAAACAGCTATGATTTTAAAAATATGTGCCATCTAACTAGATTACCTATTAGTATCTGAACCCTCCCTGGGAGTAAGGTGACAGTCCTGCTCCAACACAAGCTCACTCTGAGGCTGCTGATGGCAGTTACAGGTCACTCTGCCTTCTCTGTTCAGATATTACCTCTCCTGTGAGCTGAGACACTTCTGCTTCCAGGTTCTGTTTCTCTGTGGCAATTTTTTCCTTTTCAGAACCCAATGCATCCTTTTCTCCCTGAAGATCCTGGAGCTTCTGCTCAAAGTCACTTTCCATCTTTTTCATTTCCACCTGTAGCTCATGTCGAGCTGTTAACTCTGAGTCCAGCTAGAGGAGAAAGAAATCAGGCTCCCAGTAAGCTCTCCAACTCAGCAAAGGCCAGGTGTTAGTCCCCATAATTTACTGTTTTGTGCTAATCCTTGATCCATTGAGCTCACTGACCCAAGGGATGCCTGGAAAAAAGGCCACCATGATTTCAACCTTAAAATCAAGGTTAAAGGAGGGGGAAGCCAGGGATTATTTCCATAGTCTATCTATACTTGGAGTTATTTTTAAAAACAGCAACAACTAAGATTTTAAAGACATTTAACCAGGACAGCTAAGGTGCACAATCCCAGTATTCTGAAGGATCAAAAACCTATCAACAATAGGAGTCCTTGGGCATCCCTGGTGGCGCAGTGGTTGAGAGTCCGCCTGCCAGTGCCGGGGACATGGGTTCGTGCCCCGGTCTGGGAAGATCCCACGTGCCGCGAAGCGGCTGGGCCCGTGAGCCATGGCCGCTGAGCCTGCGCATCTGGAGCCTGTGCTCTGCAACGGGAGAGGCCACAACAGTGAGAGGCCCATGTACCGCAAAAAAAAAAAAAAAAAAAAAAATTAAAAAAACAAAAACAATAGGAGTCCTTAATCAAAGAGAAAAAGAGAATTCAGACATATTCCAGTTCCTGTTGTTCTATGGATAAAAGGCCTGAGTCGCCAAGCAAACCCAAGTGCTGTCAATGTTATATGAGAGTGTCACCTGTCTTTCCTCCTGCTCAGGGGCCCAAGAACTGTGCAAACTCACGACTGACTAGCTCCTCATGATCACATCCACACCACTTTCTCCACTGAGTAACCTACAGCAGAAAGGGTTCCCCTAGGAACTGCTACTGTGTGCTAAACACTGAATATATCACAGGTAACTGTTTCACATGTCAGAAAAATCAAAATCCTTAGATAAAGAAAGATATATTCCAATTATTTTTGATCTCTCATACATACCTTTTTTTCCAGCTCTGTAGCTTTGGCTTCAGATTTCTCCACCTTTGTTTTATCAATCATTTGATCTAAAAAGAAGGCAAACAGTCAGGAAGTCAAGTTCCCAATTCTCGTATTATCCTCTCTCTGCCTAAGCCCTTCTACATAACCAAAGGGCAGTCTTTGTTCTTTTTATTTTTCTTAATAATGTTCTGTACTAGACAAAGAAATGGAACTTAATGTTCTGTACTAGACAAAGAAATGTTCTTAATGTTCTGTACTAGACAAAGAATGTTCTGTACTAGACAAAGAATGTCTGTACTAGACAAAGAAATGTTCTTAATGTTCTGTACTAGACAAAGAATGTTCTGTACTAGACAAAGAATGTCTGTACTAGACAAAGAAATGTTCTTAATGTTCTGTACTAGACAAAGAATGTTCTGTACTAGACAAAGAATGTTCTTAATGTTCTGTACTAGACAAAGAATGTTCTGTACTAGACAAAGAATGTTCTGTACTAGACAAAGAATGTCTGTAGTAGACAAAGAAATGTTCTTAATGTTCTGTACTAGACAAAGAATGTTCTGTACTAGACAAAGAATGTCTGTACTAGACAAAGAAATGTTCTTAATGTTCTGTACTAGACAAAGAAATGTTCTTAATGTTCTGTACTAGACAAAGAATGTTCTGTACTAGACAAAGAATGTTCTGTACTAGACAAAGAATGTCTGTACTAGACAAAGAATGTCTGTACTAGACAAAGAAATGTTCTTAATGTTCTGTACTAGACAAAGAATGTTCTGTACTAGACAAAGAATGTTCTGTACTAGACAAAGAATGTCTGTACTAGACAAAGAAATGTTCTTAATGTTCTGTACTAGACAAAGAATGTTCTGTACTAGACAAAGAATGTCTGTACTAGACAAAGAAATGTTCTTAATGTTCTGTACTAGACAAAGAATGTTCTGTACTAGACAAAGAAATGTTCTTAATGTTCTGTACTAGACAAAGAATGTTCTGTACTAGACAAAGAATGTTCTGTACTAGACAAAGAATGTCTGTACTAGACAAAGAATGTCTGTACTAGACAAAGAAATGTTCTTAATGTTCTGTACTAGACAAAGAATGTTCTGTACTAGACAAAGAATGTTCTGTACTAGACAAAGAATGTCTGTACTAGACAAAGAAATGTTCTTAATGTTCTGTACTAGACAAAGAATGTTCTGTACTAGACAAAGAATGTCTGTACTAGACAAAGAAATGTTCTTAATGTTCTGTACTAGACAAAGAATGTTCTGTACTAGACAAAGAAATGTTCTTAATGTTCTGTACTAGACAAAGAATGTTCTGTACTAGACAAAGAATGTCTGTACTAGACAAAGAAATGTTCTTAATGTTCTGTACTAGACAAAGAATGTTCTGTACTAGACAAAGAAATGGAACTTTCAGTTAAGTTCAACATATAATTTCTGAGTGCCTGTTATGCAGTAAGGCCACCATGTCAGGTGGCACAGAGAACACCTACAAGTAATACTTATGAATCTCTGGGACCAGCAGGAGTAGCAGACAATAGCTGATGTCCCTTCAAAACGTGGGGTGGTGTATGAGACAGGATAAATTTTTAGAATTATGTAGAAATAAACTAAAGGCCTATATATTCCTAGCACAGGTATTGGTTATATCACCTAAGAAAGGGTGAAAATGGAAATACCAGGGGCTAGAAAAGTATCTTCTCTGAAATTTTCACTGAAAGAAAGATGCAAAATGAAAGATAGAAGAAGCAATGTTTTATGGAACCAGACAGACAAATATGCTTACCAATCAATCCCTCAATATCAACCTGGAGGTGCCGGCACTTGAAGTCAGGATCAGCCCCATTCTTGTGCAGAACTATCTGAGAAATACATTCTTCAATCAACTTATAGTACTGCGGTCTACAGAAGAAACAAAATAAGGTTATTAAAGGAAAACCAAAATAAAATTTTGGTATTCAGGATCAAGAAAGGTAACTGTTTTGACAGCAGAAGGACCTGAGGATAAATGTTCTGGAAAAGACCTTTTCATAAAATTAACAGAGTATTGCTGCCATGCTAAGAAATCCCCCTCTTTCACATCAGCTACCCCATCTACTTCAGATAGTCAAAACTTCTTGCCATCTGCCTCCGAGTGCAAATCCTTTTCCATCTAAAATTCGAGCTTGATCCTGCCTGTGATGGATACTACTATTGCTGAATCTCTACTCTACTGCTTGAATCTCATGTTCCAACATGAATCAACTTTAAATGGCTGCCTTCCTTTGCTATCATCTTCACTCCACCCCACCACCCCATTCCAAAAGAGGGAGGCAGTTCACCTTATACACTCTCATCTCTTCCACAGAGATGCCTTTCAGTTGGATTAAAGGGACAACTGGCAACTCCCTTAATGTCTGAAACTAAAAATGAACTCTAATCCATGTCTTTGTCTTTTCCTTTTCTCTCTACAGACAATCTTTGAATTTAAGCAGTTTGCACTCTCCACTTAGGCTCAAATTCAAAACTTCCCACAGGTATACCACCTTACCTGGCCTCGTAGTCATTTCGGACTAAGAGTAGGTGCTGCAGGATGGACAGGAAGTGTTGCTCTGCCTTTGAATCCTTCACTGTGTTTAAGAGAATCTGGAAGACTTCACTGAAGTCAGTGGAAAAGGAGAAGAGGCTAAGGAAAGCATATATTTAGAAACTAAGTTTGACAGGTAGCTTGCCCAACTCTCGGGAGAAGTAGCAAGATGCCACTTCTATTCTAACAGCTGTTCCTCCTGTAAACCCTGCCCTAAACTTTAAGCTCTATAAACTTTCTTTGGCCAGGGGACCAGTGGGTCAGGGGGTACTATACACAGAGATAGAAAACTCCTAGTACTTGGCTTGAAAATCGAGCAGTAGACAAGACACAAAAAGGTAACTGCCTCAAAGTCACTTGTGGCAAGTATCAATAGGTAACCAAATTATTCCCCGTCAGTCTCATGGAAACATACAAGAGAGCAAATTACAACCTCACTCCCTGACTTGTCTATGTTCTCCCAAAACCAGCTCTACATCTTAATAAGCTAAGCTATCATGTTCTAGGAGGTCTATACTAATTATGATGGCTGCTTCCATGTTGAGCAACCCTCAGATCGCCTTTCCCAACTTCTCTGGTCCACAATGACGTAAATATATCCGATGGCAATCAAAAGGCACCTACAAAGAAGACAGGGCTAATGCCCTCGTGTAAGTCATCAACTCCACACCATTCCTTACAGGGATCTACAACTGAATGCAACTGAATGTCTGGTGTCTTCAACCCAGTCAGTAAAAGGATATTCCATCTCCATTCGAATGTCATCCAGACGTCCCTTCAGGTCATAGGAATCCTCTTCTCCTTGTTCATCAAACACAGTTAGTTGCACTTTCATATCATCATTTTCAATCTCTCGAAGGTCCTGTCAACAGCAAAAGTATAGGCCAGGGAACCCAAAAGTGTCCTATGCTGGTTAAAAACCCAAACATTTCAACCTGTTTTTTTTTTTTTTTAATTTTTTAAATTTTGGCATGCCGCATGGCTTGCGGGATCTCAGTTCCCCAACCAGGGATTGAACCTAGCCCACGGCAGTGGAAGTGCTGAATCCTAACCACTAGACCACCAGGGCACTCCCTCAACCTGGTTTTTAAACTGAAAACCGAAGTCTTCCCAGGGATGATGGGGTTATAAGAGCAGGAAGGAACCAGCCCAGCCTTTCTAATGAAGTGTTGCATCTCACCTGCAACACTTGATGCAGCCCCAAGCGCATCAGTTCGCTTCGGATGTGAACTCGGAAGTCAAGTTCTTCAGCTGGTGTGATGAGAGCATTGATCAGCTGTAGGCATCCCACCTAAAATAAGAAAATTCAGCAGCTGTGTCAATGTTAACTCCTAGAGATCAAGATTCCATTCTCTTTACATGCATTCTGAGGCCCCCAAATATAACCTAGAAGATTCAGTACAAAAACTACAAGAATGACTTCCTTATATATAGCAATACAACTTGGTTTAAACACAGGTCTGGAGAGTTCAGAGGTCTAAAGGCTTCCAGAGATTCTATGGTATAATTTGTTCTAGGCCTTGATTTTTCTAGCCTGTAAATAAATACCATGACTTTTTTCCATCTCATAATGAGGAAGACAGTTCTTTCTCTGCCTTCTTGGAGAGAAGGGTAATCATTTTCCCTTCAGAAAGAACTTTGAAATATATATCATTGGTAACCACTCCATGTGTTCTCTTAAAAGGTCAAATGAACTTAAGTCTTTCTATCTTGAATTCTACTTTTGGGCCAAGTTTCATAGGTATACATGCCTTGAGAGCAATGGAGGTCCCACTTTTTAATCCATCCAGCAGTGGCTGAAAACGTTCCACCTCATCCATTTCAGCTCTTTCTGTCATCGCCTCCAAAACTCTTTCATTCCTGCCAGACAGTAAGGAAAGGGAGAGAACTGGTTGGGTGCTCTGACACAGACAGGTACACAACAGGTATATTATACAGAGGCATAGATCAGTTAGGAAACAGACATTAGCAATGTTCTGGATTTCTCACATTCTTCTTCTCATCACCTGGAGCAGAGGCCAGATCAACAGGAAACTAAGGACCATCTCTTCAGAAAAATGCACTCTCTAAAATCCGCCCCAGACTCCTACCTATATTTACCAAATTAAGACCCCTGTTCTATGGCATATAAATTGGTACAACTTTTGGAGGGGCATTTAACAGTACCAATTTTTTAATGCACATAACACTGGCTTACTTCTAGAAAATCTATGTAACATAAACACATAAATATGAAATAATATATGTACAAAGAATATATGCACAAGAATTGATAATAAAATTTTTTATCATCTGGAGCAGGGGTCAGAATGTGCTAAAAAAAATTCTACCTAAAAGTCTAGCAATGAAGGAATCATTAAATTATGGGACGTACAGAGTATGAAATGCTAAACAGCCACTAAAGATAATAAGATAGATCTAGAAGTACTGCCAGAGAAGAATGTCCAAGAGCTACTGTTAAATAAAAAGAAACAAGTTGAAAAGAATGGTGGTATGATTTAGCTTTTGTTAAACCAAACCCCTCCATAAAAATAAAAATCTATCCTATACATGAGATTGGTTTTATAGGCATAAGCCATCTTTCCTTAATTCTAAGAAACCATCTTTTGGAGTGGCAGGTGTGTTAGAATTTAGTAAATATTTGTCTGTGCTAGAAAATGATCTATGAGACTGTACCACACCATTAACAGTGGTTACCTCTGCTGAATAGGGTTTGCCAAAGGGATGATGTTGTTAAATTGTACTTCATATACTTCTATGTTGTTTGAATTTTAAAAATAATGGTGTGTTACTTCTGAATTTTAAAAAAATGTAAAAAGAAACCCTTGTCCTAGACAATACAGACATTAATGGAGATCTAGGAGATCCTGCTGTACCTTTGATAACCAGTGGTACATGCAGAACAGCTTCCATCTCTTAACAATCTTTCTTAAATATTAAGATACACAGTGTTCATGTAAGAAATATAGTCTTACCTAGTATTTAAGACTAAGTGGACACCCAAGCAACTTAATATTCCTCTAGACTAAAGAAGATGATAAAAAAATAGAGAAGAAAAATAATTCCAGTCACATACATGTCTTCCGGCTGTGCTAGGATACAAAGAGCAGAAAGCAGCTTAGCTGCGTCAATCATCATGTTGGGAACAGCAGGATCCATGGCTCTGACCAGCAGCAGAATTCCTTCTTCTGTCTCCAACATGGTCTTGATTCCAAACTGGTAGGACAAAAAGAGAAAAGGGAGGCTTAAAGGTGAGAGCATCTAACCAAGGACAAGTTTACGGGTTCTTATGGATTGAATGGTGCTCCTCCCAAAATTCGTATGTTTAAGTCCTAACCCCCATTACCTCAGAATGTAACCTTATTTGGAAATAGTGTCATTGGCAGGTGTAATTAGATTACCATGAGGTCAGACTAGAGTAGGGTGGGCCCTTAATCCCATATAATGGTTATCTTTATAAAAAGGGGAAATTTGGACACAATGTGCACACAGGGAGAACGCCATGTGGACACAAAAGCTGAGATTGGGGTGATGCATCTACAGGCCAAGGAATGTCAAGGATTGCCAGCGAGACACCAGAAGCTAGGAAACAGGCATGGGACATACCCTCTCTCACAGCCTTCAGAAGGAACCTACCCTATCAACACCTTATCTTGGATGTATCGCCTCTAGAACTGTGAGATAAATGAACTTCTGTTGTTTAAGACACCCAGTTTGTAGTACTTTGTTATAGTAACCCTAGCAAACTAATATAGGGTAGAACACTTTTTCCAATATAGCTAAACAGAAATGAGCAGAGCAAAATAATTTTCTAGAAGACACAACAGAATTCTACGTCTTCCAAGAATAAAAACTTTGATTCTTATGTTTCTTTTCAATGCTCCCCCTAAGCCAGTGGAATAATTATAACAAAATTAAATAGTGAGGAAGACAGATTTGCACTGAGGAACAGATAACTGTAGGATCCCTAAGTTTAAATACTAAACAGACAAAAAAAGAAAAAGAAAGAGGAAGAGAGAGAGAAAGAGAGAAAGAAAAAGAAAGGAAGGAAGAAAAGATTGTAAAGTAGGAATAGACTGGGGAAAAAACAACAACAAATAAGCAGAAAATAAAGTAAACCTTCCAAAAATAATAACTACAGGTCAGGAAATTTAAGAATTAGCAAAAAAAGTATAAACAGAAGAAGAAAATTAAGCCTATCCTCTGAAACAGACATTACAACTGAGGGAAAAGATCCATAAAAGTATGTGTATGTGGTGATCAAAAAGTTACGGTACTAAAAGGGAAAGCTAGAAGCCTTGAACCTCATATTCCTAGGTCCCTTTTTGAGTCTGCCAACAGAAGAGAAAAAACAGCGGTCACGATGGGGGTTGAATGAGAATGGGAAATATCTTACCTTGTTGTTCATAAAAGCTTTCAAGCAGCGGATGATCTCATGCTTGTTACGGCTATCATAGCTTCTGCATGTAGAAGACATAATCAGTGAAGTCCCTTCATTCTATACCCCTCCCCATTTGACTTTTCAATCTTGTAAACAAGGGTCTTAGGAACACTCCCAACTAGTAGCTGAGTAAATTCTAGCACATAGCACTCTACCCTAAAACACTGGTGAAAAGAGGTAGCTGAAGAAAGAACCATTGGTTAATCCTCTCATAAACCAAGAATTCAGTATTATATTAAAATCTTCTCTTTAACTCCCTGTAGGCTCCTAAGGGCTAAATTCTATCAGGATAACATCCCACCTATTACTGCTTGCCTCACTGCGTCAGAGGTTTCAAGTCTGTACGTTCAGGAGGTAGAGGTCCTGTGTTTTGTTTTGGAAAGATCCCAGGAAGTAGAGAAATCATTTTGGGTCAGGCTGGCTTCAAGGTAGCCTAACCTAAGACAGTGCAAGGTATCCCCAGAATTATTCCAATCCTGAAGACTGTCATAAAGCTAGTCCCAAACTGATCAAGTGTATTATAAGACTTCCAAATGAGATATGACCCAGACCAGATCACAGAAGAGCTTTAGACTAAATCAGACCCTGTTTCCAGACTGGATAAGAACCTGTGCTGGGAGACTCACAATCTTATGTGGTATATATCTTGTGTTATTCACCGTGAAATTTAAGTTCCTCCTTTCCCTGTACCTATAATCATCCCTCATTCTCCAGTCACCCCTACGATAAACCCCATTCTCAGCTAACAACATAATATCCTAGTCCATAACTTTCCATTTAACTGCCATTTTCTCCTTTAGAGCAAACAGCCAAGTCCTCTACTACCCTCCACCTAGAAGATGCCAAGACTCGGAAGTCCTCACCCAGCAGTCTCCTCTTTCTCATCATGAAGTCGTTTAAGGATGTCCAATAAGGAAGCCAGGCCCTCAGCACCAAATGTTTGCACCCAACTGTAAGGAAGAGACAAAGACGATGCAATATCAAATCAAATCAATAAATATCCACCAAAATGAAGTATATCCTGGCAACTCTTTACTTCCAATCCAAAACAGTCTCATACTTCCCTGACTCCTTTGATCTTTAATCCCCACCAGTGAGCTCCAACACTGGGCTCTCACTCCTGTTACTACCTCAGAATCCTCACCTGACAGGGTTGTTGTTGAGGGAGACACGAAGGGACTCCAGGCAGCTGAGCAGAGGCATATCCCGCAAGCCCGACCTCAGCTCCTGAATGTACATCATAGCTGACCTAGAGCTCTCCTTTTGACTCATGCCCTGGAAAGGAGCATACAGAGATTAGTAAACACTGGACTCAGTCATAAATTGGACCAGAATTAGTTAATACAGTTTAAACAATATGAGGGCAAACACCCATTATATATACCACCAAACTGTGTGAGACTCAGAATTTCCTTCCCATTACCCATACATACTTCATGAAGATCGAATCAGGCAAAAGTATGCAAGAAAAGTAACTCAAATGAGTAGGTTTATATAAAAGAATGAAATAAAACTGATGTGGACATGAAAAGTTCTATAAAAGTAGCAAAACAAACAGGTCCAAGATAAGGGCACAGTCTCCCACGTCGTGGGTACCTGCCCCAGGACTCACAGCCTTGGAGGTGTGCAAGTACTGGGACACCATCTCTCTCTTGATGATAATGTCCTTCTCCCTCAAAGGTTGCTGTTTTTCCTCATTCAGGTTCATATCCAACTAGAAACGGGAGGAAAAAAGGGGGAAAAATTGGCTTGAATTCCTTACAAGTTTTCAGTGTTTAATGTTTAGTATACTTAGTAAAGAGATGAACATACTAAATGCTTATTGAATAAATAAATTTTCCTGATCCTTAGAGACTTAAGCTATTATAGATGATAGGAATTCCTTAGGGATAAACATGGTTAACAGTTTATTATAAATCCCAACAGACATTTTTATACACATACACTGAATTTTTCCCTAACAAAAGTGGACTCTCAATATAGAGGGAAAACTTATTTTGCATTATTGAAAGAAAAGCAAACATAGTATTTTCTGCACTTAGGATGGACCTTAATCATCTCTTCAGACTGAAGCACTGGATGACTGGCATCATGCAAACACCAGCAAAATCGGCACCACTCTAGGGCCTAAACACCCATTACCCCTGGTTAACTAAGTCCCTGTACAAACTCCTTTCCCATGAAGAAAGAACTGGAAACTGTGACAAATTCCCTCAGCAGACATAACCTGGAGTGTGTCATTGGGGGAAAGGCTCTGCTTGACCCTGTTACATATATAACCATGTGTCTGAGCCTCCTATTTTTGTGAGCACAAGTTTAACCCTAACAAGTCCAGAATATTATTTGAAACGGGGAAAGTATAGGAGAAAAAAAAAGGGTATATTCAATTTCTTCCCCATGTGTGTGTTTGTGTATGTGTGTGATGTGTGAAGGAATCACCACCACCAAATTGTCACAGTAATAATTTGACTTCTTTCTGACTCAATTCCTGGTGCTTTCTTCCTCCTTTTACAGATAAACTGAACAAAGAAGTTGCAAAATACTGGCCCTCAGGTTGAATCAGAACCAAAGATAAAGTACGTTTTGTCTGGCTAGCTCAACATTTTAAATTTGAGAGACTTCATATAAAAATATGAATTTATAGCGCCAAGGGATGCGATCAGCAAATTTAAGATTATGGAAAACTCTACAGGTCAAACAGCTTCTTCAACAAATTTTTTCTAACAAAAGCAAGGATTAAAGAGAGGGAGGAAAACCTATAGTTCAAATGAAACTTAGTAGAGTATCACAACGGACCTTACCTGGAATTATAATTTGAACAAACAAATTGTTTTTCTAAAAATGACCTAATTCAGGAAATCTGAATGCTGGCTATGATACTTGTTTTTTAAAAAACAATTTTTGTTTTTTTAAAAAAATAGAGATTTCTGGTTTCTTTTGAAAAACAAAAATATCTGGCACTACTGGGCTAGCATTCCCAACTGGAATGCTACAAAACCTACTGGAACTGAATCGTGGTTGGAGTTTATCAAAAATGCCCAAAGTCCTTCATTTTACTGCAGTCCTTTCTCCTTTTTATCATCTTCTATGTAGCCTGCTTAACTTACTTATGCTTCCTCCCTTGGCCCTAAAGACATTTAATTTGCAATCCAAGGCCAAGAGACTGTCTTGATAGATCATACTCTTGGACTCTTAACACACTTGGATTATTATGAGACAAACTGAAAGCTTCAAGGAAAAGTAATAATAGTAGTACTGGTTGAGTGGTGACTACCACAGGTACCAGGCCTCAGTTTTAAGGGTTTTAAGTGCATGCTTTTAATTAAGTTAGGCCTGCCACTAATCTCTAATTGAATCTGAGATCATAAATCCAAGTTAATATATAGGTCTCATGAAACCTTATAAGCATGTACTCAAAACTTTCCAAGACTTAGCACTAGCGGACATTCACTCAGTGTCCTCCCCACGCAATGGTCCTCACTGAAGACAGCAAAGTCAGTCACATCCATGCACAGCTCATTATTGAACTGACCTCAGCCCCAACCTTTAAAGGTCTTCTAGTGATTGTAACATCAGAATTCTCTTTCCAGATTCACCACTAAGTAGAAGATCTCGGGCAAACGATGCCTTTCTATTCCTCAGCTTCTTCTTTCCCTCCCTCCCTCCCTCCCTCCCTCCCTCCCTCTTATTTATTTATTTTCGGCCGTGTTGGGTCTTCATTGCTGCGCGTGAGCTTTCTCTAGTGGCGAGCGGCAGCTACTCTTCGTTGCGGTGCACAGGCTTTTCACTGCGGTGGCTTCTCTTGTTGTGGAGCATGGGCTCTAGGCTCACGGGCTTCAGTAGTTGTGGCACGCAGGCTCAGTAGTTGTGGCTCACGGGCTCTAGAGTGCAGGCTCAGTAGTTATGGCGCACAGGCTTAGTTGCTTGGCAGCATGTGGGATCTTCCCAGACCAGGGATCGAACCTGTGTCCCCTGCATTGGCAGGCGGATTCCCTGCGCCACCAGGGAAGTCACTCAGCTTCTTCTTCATATAGATTTTGTTGTGAATGTTTTAAAACTTTATCTACTCTGGCTAACCCAAAGGTGGTCATCACACTACCACAAGAGCTGGCCCACTCATTTTATATCTTTGTGGCTAAAGTGCTGCTGGGCTGAAGGACATTAACAAGGTGGTCAGTGATCAGATATTTCCAAGCCTAATTCATAGATTCCAATCTTACGGACTGGCGCTTGTATATGTAGTCCCTTCATTAATGGGACTGCTATTAAGAAGTTTTCTGTTAAGTCTGGAATTTTTTGTAATTAAAGGATAGTTAAGGGGGACTGTACACAAAAAAGGGCCCATCATGCTCGTAAAAGCATTTTCAAGAAGAAGCAATGCTCTGGGGTGGGAAACTTACCAGCATCTGTTCAAAGAGTACTAGAACTTGCTCATCTGAAACATCCTGCAATGACTGTGCAGTGGGATCATCCCCATATGATGCAGAAGAATTTCTATGAGCAGAATTAGGCTTCTCTTTCTCCTTCTTAATTCTCATGCTGGTAAATCTCTCCAGCTGAGAAAGAATAAAAAAGTATTAGCAGTGATCCATTTTCGTTTACACAACAAAGCACACATCAAATAGCCTCTAACTTCTTATACGTGCATGGCTCCTCTGGTTTGTGGCCAGTTCAAGGCTCTTCTGACATGAAAAAGAGAAACCAATCTTCCTTGTACCTAATTTACTACACGGACTCTGTACTCTCACCTTCATCCAAAGATAAGAGGAATGAAGTATTAAGAACTGGCAACTCTCTAAAAAGAGAAAACTTTGTTCTTTAGCTCCCCTGTCATTTCTAAGCCCTCTAGCAGCACAGAACTGACAGCACCTCATGTGCAGAGTGCTCAGTAAAATGCCTTTTGTTTCCCTCTAGCTATCCAATAATAAATATGGCCAGGCCCTCAGAGGATCTCTCCCTTCAAGAGGTAAGTGTGACCATAGATTTTGATAGATATAAGTCATATACAAGAAACAAGGAAATGCCTTAAAACCAGCAACCATTCCTTTTTCTTTCTTCTGTACGCTCCATAGCACTTGTGTTATGTAAGCAGCAAAAGTTCAGTACATATTCTCCAAAATCCCCTTTGCAAAGAATATAATCTACTTCAGGGGTATATATGTCATCTCTCTGTCAACCAAATGCTTATGAACCGCTCCTCAAACCGCAAGGACAAGTGTTCGATTCAAAAAGAGCTACCGATAAGCTGCAGCTTATCGGCACTACCTGATTGAAAATAACAGTAAATATCTGCAAGCATTCTGGGGCTTCAAATGATAAGAGTGACATCCAGACAGCAAGTCAGCTTGGAGTTTAAAGAACATGCCTAACCTTGGAAGCCAATGAATGTGCCAGGAAAATGCATGCAATGGGTCAAACAGAGCAAAGAGTTAGGAAAAAGCTTTGGGATGATCTGAGAATAGAACCCATATCACATTTATAAGTTATAGAAAGTCAAAGTTATTGCAACTGGTAAATATCATAGTGTAGGAAATGAGCCATGCACATGCTGAACAAAATTTCCTTACCTCATCTGCCATGAGCCGCTTCAGAGTCTAGGAACAGGAAAAACGAGGGAGAAGAAAGGGAAGAGAGATCAGTGAAATGCCAGGAAAGCTCCCAAATACCAGATGGGTTGGGGAAAAAAAGAGGAGAAAATAAGTTGAAAGGATCTAGGCTCCTTCCCACATGCTAGATTTCTGCCAGACTATTCCTTGGCACATTCCCTTAGGTAAGGGGTAGGAGTTTTAAGGTCACTAAAATATAACAATCCTTTGGGGAAAAAAAGGTGGAGAACTGAAAAAACTCTAAATGGGATGACTGATAAACCTATGAAATGTGTTCAACTGCATTAGTAAACAAGGAAATGCAAACTAAAACCACAACGAGATATCATTTCACACTCAAGACTGGCAAAAATTTTCATGTGTGTCTGTCTAGTCACAGAGCAGCGGGAGCTCTCACACACTGTGGGTGTGAATGTAAATTGCTATGGCCACTTTGGAAAACAGTATGGCATGATCTAGTAAAGTTAAAATATGCAGATATATTACAACTCAACATATCAGTTCCTATAAATCTACCCTTCAGAAACTTGCACATATATAGCAGGTTGTGTATAACAAGAATGTTCACAGCAACACTGTAATATCTATCAATAAAACAGAGAACAATCCAAATAGCTATCAAGAATAGAATGGATAAACTCGTATAATGGTAGAGTGGAAAACAATTACACAAAGAAAGTGAATGAACTTACAGCTACTCACAAACATAAAAGTGAATGTATTATTTCTTATACACTGAGATTAAAAACATGCAAGACTAAATTATATTATTTAGGATGTACAATTATAAAGGGAATGATTACCACAAATGGCAAAAGAGTGGTTACCTGAAGTGGGTGGAAGAGTAATGACTGCAGAAGGGGACAGGGGGCTTCAGGGGTGCTTACAATAATATTCTATTTCTTGATATGGATGATGGTTACATGGATGTTCTGTTTATAATTATTCTGTATGTTTTATATTCTCTTCTGTATATGTGCTACACTTTACCCCAAAAAATCTGAACAAGCAGGTATTCCAGGAAAGCAGGAATTCTTCATTCTAATACTTAGTTTTAAACCATATCTATTTTTGCTAATGTCCTTAGAAGAGTATAGTAAATGCCTCTTGATGAACTTTTCTCAACTAATGAAAAACTATTTCTGACACTGCCACAAAGCTACTTTACCAACCTTTTTACAGACGAGAAAAATCTATGTCCTTATGTTCATGTGCCCCATGTCAGAGTTCGGTTAAATCCAGTGTGAACTGTGAATCTTAACTTTGCCCTCCACGGTCCAGAGGAGGTCAACCTTCTACTGATGGAATGCTAATCACTCACCCGAAACCATAGGATCCTTGCTCAGTGTCAATGGAATCTAAAGTTACTTTGTGTGTGCTGTTTACACAAAGTAAAGGCAGAAGGGCAGCAAAGGCAGAAGGATGATGAAGCAGAGACCGCAACACCCAAGGAGACTCACAGTTCCTTTTGTCACCACCCTGTCACCTGACACACAGAAGTGAAACAAGCCACAAAAAGGATGAATGTTTATAGTTAGGTTGCCATTGCGAAGGTTAAACTTATTTGCTCCTAGAGCAAGTGCTTCCAGAACCTTGTCCTCCAAACTCAAAATGTTCCCTCAGAACCAAGCAACAACCCAAACAATTCTGGGATGGATATAATGTAGGTAACAGAACCTGGGTCTAATGAATCAATCTCAGCTGCAGGTTAAGTTAAAGAACAACAAACCAGCAGCTTGTTCTGTCTGCAGACTCTTATTTCTTTTCCCTCCATTCCCACTATTGAACTTCACGCCACTATGATCTCCTGTTTGATTTACTGTAATAGCCTCCTAACTGATCTCCTTGCCTTCAATCCCATCTGCCCAACACAAAATCCATTCTATATACTATACCCAAGAGTAATCGTTCTAAAATGCCAAGCTGTCCACGTTATTTCCCATTTAAAACCCTGCAATAGTTCCCTACTGCCCTCAGGTTAAGATCCAAATTCCTTAGCATGGCATATGACACTTCTGGCTTCTCTCCCTTGACTCATCTCTCAACAAACCCTCCATTTCAAACTCTATGTTCTGGGCATCCTAACTAGTTTGCAGGTCCACAAACAGATCTTGCTGTCTCACAACCCAAGACTTTCTCTAGGCTGCTGCTTCCCTCAGACTAGACTGTGCTTTCAAGGCTAGCTCCAACAGGCCCTACAGGATGATACCTCCTCTAATTGGATGGGTACCTCTCCTTGTGTGTATATAGAAATAGATACTTTCCTGTCTCACAGCACTAGAAGTGGATTACAACTCTCTTTTGATTGCCTCCTCTAGCCATTTCCAGACTAAGTTCCTTCAGGGTAGAGCCTAAGACTTAGTCATTATATCTCCTATGAACAGATACCATAATCTGGGGCTGCTCTCCTAAAATACTAATCCCTGCAAAAGCCCTCAAATCTATTCCACCTCTTCACTGCATTAGTGAAGAAACTGAAGCCCAGATAGGTGGAGTAAATCACTGAGGTCACATGAATAAGGGCAAGCTGGGTATAGAACTCTGGTTTCCAGATTCCAAAGCCCTAAATATTTGCATTCTCCAGATTCTTGTCTTGTTCCCATTTAATGCCCACTAACTGTTGCCTTTACATACAAAAGTAAACATCTCTTTTCTTAAGAAGGAAGAAACCAGTCTCCCTTGCTTTCCTTGGTGCATCATTAGAAACAGATTTATTCCTTAAAAAAATTATCCATGCTTTAGTGCTCAATTTGAGTAAGGACAGTAAAAATGATCCATGCATTTCCTCAACTACTCCAACAGAGGGCAGCATCTACCAGCAAAGTGAATCACAGTACTACAGGCAAAATTCTGTTTCAGAACCCAACAGAACACCCAAACAGCAAGCTCAGTTCCATTACTGAAATGGAACCTGCTGCTACAGTATACTGAGGGTGTATTAATTTACTTATTTAATACTATGTGTGCTTTCCTTACAGATCTTGAACATACAGTTTACAAACAGCTTTTTTTTTTTTTAACTGTACCATTAACTGTTTTGTGGATTCTCTGAGATATGCAACAAGAGGTTCCTAGCTCATGAAAAGTAAGAAGGACTAAAAATAGTGGAGACCTTGAAGATAAATGCTACTGGAGCTATATTTATGCCTTATGCCCCAGAGGTTCAAGCTTTTTAACATAGTCTCTAATGATCCCACCTACTTCTTTCTAAATGCTTCTACACTCACCTTTCTCCTTGTTTGCTATCAATTATTTTCTGCCCCCAAACTATAAACCCTTACTTATCTTCACTAAATACTTCATCGTCCTGTCCCTCCTACTGAGTCTTCCACTAAAACTATACTAAAACCTTTAACTACAAATACAGATACTGAAGGAAGCATAAATACGGAATGAAATTTTTTAGCATATCAAAATCTGCTCATGAATACAGATTAATAGGAACTTCCAGATAAAAGACGGTAGACTGAATCAAATTTCCCCGCTTTTTGAAACCCTTCTAAATTTACAGAAAAGGAATTTTTAGAAAGAAAAAATGATAGAGGAAAGGAGCCTACAAGGTTGGGAAGAACAAGAAAAGCGTAACTGCAATCAACTTTTGAAGCTAGGACTAAGACCCAACAGACCTAAGAAAACTGAGTCCTAAACCTGCCATAGGAAAAGCTAATGACCAATCCAAATTGTACTTCAGGATCCTCAACAGGCTCAGGAATTAGCAGCACCAGGTACCTAAAGAAATGGGCAGTTGGAGGGAGGGGGAGACCCAAAAATAAGATTGGTTTGAAAGCTGTTTAAGAAGCAGTTGGACAGGTAGATCCTCCGTTACCCCCCAACACCCCTCCCCCCATGCCATTGGGAGACTACCCTCCCTTACTCCAGCAAAAGTCTGGAAATTTATTCTTAGAAGAAACACATATCTCTGGATCAGGGGATGCTAGGCACAGTTGTGGGCAGAGATCCTATACCAAAAGGAAGAGTAATAATCTATGCATACTATAAGCATAGATTATATGAGACACCCAGCTGAGACACCCAGCTGAGGTGCTGAGACACCCAGCACCTTCCCCCTTCTAGTTTCTCAGGACCCCAGCACCCCAAAACCCTTACCCTTGAGGCAGAAGGTTGGAAGAGCCTTCTCTGGGGAATTGAAAAACAACATTAAGCTACTGACATAGTCCAAGCAGATGAACCATGCCATCCAATATGGTAGCTACCAGACACAGGTAACTATTAAGCACTTCTAATGTGCCTAGTGCAACTGAAAAAGGAATTTTTCACTTTATTTAATTTTATTGAAATTTAAAATTAAAAGCTAATATTTTACTGTTATTGTTAAACTTAAGTATCAATGTGCTTGGAACACGCTAGGTATGTGAATCTACCTTTCACCTGTAAATTTTTTCAAATCTAAATACACATCAAGTATCTTCATGAAAATTTAGCATCCAAATTGAGATGTGCTATAAATGTAAAATAAAAACTGGAGTTCAATAACTTCATATAAAAAACAGAAGGTAATAATTGTTATTATCTATTACATGTTAAAATTGTTATATCTATTGTTATAGATATATATAATTGTTATATATAATTATATATAATTGTTATATCTATTACATGTTAAAATAATGTTTTAGATATACTGGATTAAAAATTTTATTATTAAAGTTAATTTCACATGTTTCTTTTCACTTTTTTCTTTTTCTGTGGCTACTAGAAAATCTAAAATTACATATGTGATTCACATTATATTTCTATTGGACAGGGCTAGCCTACAATAAACTGCACAGCTAACAAACCCTACCCATGCATCCAGAGTTACCAATGAGTTTTTTAGCCCCGCATTTTTAAACATTAACAGACAACCAAGGATTATCAAACACATGAGGAAAAATCCTAATAAGAGGGGGGGAAAAAGCAACTCATTATACAGAGACTATGCAAGAAAAAGAAAGATTAGGAAAAAAAATTAATATCCACAAGGGAGAACATAATGCCATTTTTTTAAATTGTTTTTTTAAAGTTTTGGCCATGTTGTGCGGCATCCATTATCTTAGCCCACCGACCAGGGATCAAACCCACGCCCCCTGCAGTGGAAGTGCAGAGTCTTAACCACTGGACTGCCAGGGAAGTCCCTATAATGCCATTTTAAAAAGAAACATTCAGAGGAAAAAGAACCCTGAGAAATTGAACACATGAGAACAGAAACTCAAGAGAAAACTCAATATAAGGGCTGGAAGATAAGAATTTGAGGATATCTCCCAAAATTAGAGCAAAAAGACAGAGATGGAAAAATAAGAGAGTAAAGATAAGAAAATTAGATCAGTTTGGGAGGTCCAATATCCAAATAACAGGAGAACAGAGGAGGAAGCTATCAAGGAAATAATTCAAGAATACTTCCCAGTACTGAATGTAAGTTGGTGCAGCCACTCTGGAAAACAGTATGGAGGTTCCTCAAAAGACTAAAAATAGAGTTGCCATATGATCCAGCAATCTCACTCCTGGGCATATATCCAGAAAAAAACTATAATTTTAAAAGATACATGCAACCCTATGTTCACAGCAGCACTATTCACAATAGCCAAGACATGGAAACAACCTAAATGTCCATCAACAGATGAGTGGATAAAGAAGACGTGGTTTATATATACAATGGAATACTACGCAGCCATAAGAATGAAAGAAATAATGCCATTTGCAGCAACGTGGATGTACTGAGAGATTATCATACTAAGTGAAGTAAGTCAGAAAGAGAAAGACAAATACCATATGATATCACTTATATGTGGCATCTAAAATATGGCACAGGGCTTCCCTGGTGGTGCAGTGGTTAGGAATCCTCCTGCCAATGCAGGGGACACAGGTTTGATCCCTGGTCCGGGAAGATCCCACATGCCGCGGAGCAACTAAGCCTGTGCGCCACAACTGAGCCTGCACTCTAGAGCCCACGAGCCACAACTACTGAGCCCAAGCGCCTAGAGACCGTGTTCCGCAACAAGAGAAGCCACCGCAATGAGAAGCCCACGCACCGCAACGAAGACTAGCTCCCATTCGCCGCAACTAGAGAAAGCCCGCACACAGCAACGAAGACACGACGCAGCCAAAAATAAATAAAATAATAATTTTTTAAATTAAGAAAATAAAAATAAATAAAATATGGCACAAATGAACCTATCTATGAAATAGAAACAAACTCATAGACATAGGGAACAGACTTGTGGTTGCCAAGGAGGGGGGTGGGGGAGTGATGGATTGGGAGGCTGGGGTTAGCAGATGTAAACTATTATATCTAAAATGGATAAACAACAAGGTCTTACCACATAGCACAGGGAACTATATTCAATATCCTGTGATAGGGACTTCCCTGGTGGCGCAGTGGTTAAGAATCCGCCTGCCAATTCAAGGGACACGGGTTCGAGCCCTGGTCCGGGAAGACCCCACTTGCCATGGAGCAACTAAGCCTATGCACCACAACTACTGAGCCTGCACTCCAGACCCCGCAAGCCACAACTACTGAAGCCCATGCACCTAGAGCCCATGCTCTGCAACAAGAGAAGCCACCGCCATGAGAAGCCTGTGCACTGCAAGTAAGAGTAGCCCCCGCTCACCACAACTCGAGAAAGCCTGCGTGCAGCAACGAAGACCCGACACAGCCAAAAAAAAAAAAAAAAAAATCCTGTGATAAACCATAAAGGAAAAGAATATTAAAAAGATGTATACATATGTATATCTGAATCACTTTGGGGTATAGCAGAAACTAACAACATTGTAAATCAACTATAGGTCAATTTTTAAAAAAATTTTCCAGTACTGAAGGATAAGTTCCCATCACAAAAGACAAAAACAGATCACCACACAAAGGTATATCATGGTGAAATTCCAAAACACTGGGAAAACAAAGAAAATCCTACAGTTTGAAAGAAGGGGGACTTCCCTGGCTGTCCAGTGGTTAAGACTCCGAAATTTCACTGCTGGGGGAGCAGGTTCAATCCCTGATCAGGGAACTAAGATCCCGCATGCCATGCAGTGCGGCTGGGGCAAGCGGGGGCGGGGAAGAAGGGAGGAAAACCGGTCATATACAAAGAAATCAGAGAAGCTTTGAATTTTTTAAACTACATACAAAAAGCTAAACAATGAAAAAAGGCCTTTTTAAAATCTGAAAAAAAAAGAAAAAAACTTCTAACTTAGAATTCTATACCCAACCAAATTACTCATCAAATGTGAGTTCAAAATAGATATTTTCAGACATTGAAGCTTTCAAAAAATTTATCCCCGTGCACTTTAGGAAGCAATTGTAGGATACGCTCCACCAAAATGAGGGAGCAAACCAAGAAAGTTAAAGACCTGAAATACAGGAAACAGGAGATCTAACACATGAAAGAGGTAAAAGAAATCCCTAGGACAAAGATTCCAGGATCTTTGTGGTGATCCCCTACATTCCTCATGGCTTAACCCACGGATACCCTCAGAAGGAGCCCTTGTAAACACACAGAGAATCTAAAGTCAGACTATGACTCCAACACTTGGGAGCCTCCTCCTCAGGGTGGCAATATTGTCATTTAAATATAGTCTAGATTTTTGCTTCTTACTCAATTTTTATAATAAATCTTTCAGTTATACGCAAACAATGATAAATAGAAGCACAAAATATTTTTTAAAGGGGCAGAAAAACATTTATTCTATAGGAATTTTTTATTCAATAGAATGGGATGGGTAAATAAATTTCTGAAGGTCATTAGCTGGTACAGGAAAAGACCTTAACAAAACTGCATTTATTAAAATAAGATTCATTTCCTCTAAAAGATTCTCAGTATTATCAAATCTTACTTAAATTAACACAAATTGCTCAAAGGTACACTGCATCAAAAGTAATAGCATCAGAATAAATATACTTGGCTGGGCACTGCTCTGCATTAAGACCATCAATCAACATAAAAATGAAAAGCTGTCCCTTCGCTCTCCTTCCAGAGTGTAATTCAAAGCGCTGATTCAGTCACCACATCCTAATGTAATATGTGGTAAGATAAATCTTTTGGTTACCATCTGCAGGAAATAAGAAACTTCCTAGAGACTTTACAGTTTGGTTTCTCTAAGAAACCAAAAATTAAAGTCAATCTCCCAAGGTATGCCCTATGAGGCCAAGCTAATTAAAATAAATTCATGACTGAATGAGTCTGAAACATACTCTGATCAATTATTATCATAATAAATGCAAATGAAATCTAAGACTCCTTTTCCACAGCTGGATTTGTTGTGGTGGTGGTGGCTGCATCTATTAGCACTTCAGCTTTTTAAAAGTGGGCCGATCGGACTAAACTTGGCAGTCTTTTTGGACAGAGGTTCCCTCTGTTTGCCTAGTAACAGAACTGGTCTTATTATAAATTCAAGGATATAAGAAAATTCATCCAAGGCACTGATTCACTTCTACCCAGTTCCCTGAATCTTTAACTTTTCCATCTGGTCACAAAAAGGGCATAGGATTCTCAGACAATTAAGGACAGTCTCTTGGAACAGGATACTCATGTAGCCTAACAAAAAGTAATTAGGTAGTGTCCTTAGCAGAAGAGAGGTTAGGAGAGATCTAATAAGAGAATATGATTAATCATTACTCTGATCACAGAGTACTTTACATAGCAAAAAGTGTTTCTAATTCCTACCAATGTGCTTCACAGGAACAGTTAATCATGGACTTTTACCTCATGAACCATGTGGCTAGCATACGGGTAATATAAACCTATTAGAGCAAGCCCATATTTCGGTACTTTCTAAAGATTTTGTTCAGGCTAACTTATAGGGGACAACTATATCTGAACTCTCGGCTAAGGGAGAACACCACAGGTGAATGCCACTTGGCCCCTGCTCTGTGATGATTCTAGGAGGTCCAGGTTTTTCTCATAACACCTATAATCACAATGCAATTCACTGCCTCAATATACTCAATTCCCACCTCTCCCTCTTCTGACATCCACACTTGCTCATGGGCTAATTCAGCGTGAGGGAAATATTTAGTGTGGTAGGTAGAATTCTAGGACGTCCCCCAAGATTCCCAGCCTGAAGTACATACGCTGTATAATCACCAGGACTGTAAATATTATAGGATATCACTCTTGTGATTAGGTTATATTATTTAGCACAACTGACTTTTAAGAAGGGGAAATTATCCATGTGGGTCTGACCCAATCACACAAGCCCTTTAAACCTAGGGTAAGAGGTCAGAAACACAAGGATCCAACATGCCATTTCTGGCTTCAGCATAAAAGAAGCCAAATGGCAGGGATTACAGGCAGCATCTAGGAGCTGAGAGCCAGCAAAGAAACAGGGACCTCAGTGCTACAACTGCAAGAGGCTGAATTCTTCCAACCTGAATGCGCTTGGAAGGTTTTCCTCCAGCACCTACAGATGAGAAAAGGCCCAGCTGACACCTTGATTTCAGCCCTGTGATACTCTGAGAACCCAGCCAAACTATCCTTGCTGGACTTCTGACCAACGGAACTGCGAGCTAATAAGTGGGTTTTATTTTAAGCTATTGAGTTTGTCATGTAAAAGTAGGCAACTAATACAGTAAGCAAACTGACAAAATTTATCTAGAACTTTAGCTAAAGGAAAAAGATCATGAGTCCTAATTTTTATTTATGGCATGCTAAACAACTGCAAGTATGATTCTGAGCAAATCGCGTTAATTCTTCATGCTTCAGTTCCCCTATTTATTAAAAAACAAAACAAAACCAGACACACACTTCTTGGGACAACTAAGATCATAAAATGGAGTGAGAGAGCATTCTATAAAAGCAATTGTACTCTTATTACTACAGAAATATATTCTCATAAAATATACACATGTACTAGTTGACACGGTACTCCTACAACATGGCATAAGGAAAAAGTTATTCCTCATCTGTAAATTGTATACTTAGCCATAGCCAATCATTTCACAAAAAGATCTAAAGGACTCAGCCAAGCCAGGCTCTGATCTGATATTTTATATCAGATCCTTCTTCAGACCGTTATTGTAGCTGTTTCTGTGGACCAGACTGTAAGTTGCTTGGGGGCAAGAACCCATGCTTTGTTCATTTGACATGTCCAATATTTAATAAATATTTTAAAAATTATCATCACTCTAGATTTAAGAACATCATCCTAAGCACAGTATATTCATTTATTCATTACTTTATGCAAATTGAACAAGCTAAAGAAAAGTTTCAAGTTAAGGTTTATGACAGTACAGTATGATTGTTATAGACAGCTCAGACCAAACCTTCAAGAATAATGTCTTTCCCTATGAATAAGGCCAGGAGACCCTGAGTGATGCTTCAGCCCACATGACATATTTGTTAGTTGTCCGTGGGGAAAATATCCAATTATGGCACACATGTCACCTAGGGAGTCTTCCACCACCTGTGAAAAGCAATAAGCCTTCAGTAAAGATATAGGCTACCTATGGGTAAAATGGGAAATAAGTCTCACTGCAGCCAACAACAGTTTCCTTTCAAGTCCCAATATACCTACCCAGGAAGGAACAGGTCAGGTATCTGTCATTCAGAATCAGAAAGAACAAAGAGCAGGGTCTGGCTCTGATTCATTTTTTTATTCTAGCACAGGACTGACATTCAGTTTCTTAGGATAGTGAGGCAACAGAGGGTCATAACATGGATGTGAATTCAGTTACCAACAAGCCCTATTCCAGCTTTGCCACAAGATTTGCTACATTTCCACTAAAGGACAGTAAAGGCAGGGTAAGCTTTTTTTTTGGGGGGGGTTGTGCTGGGTCTTCGTTGCTGAGCGTGGGGGCTACTCTTTGTTGCGGTGCACAGGCTTCTCACTGCGGTGGTTTCTCTTGTTGCAGAGCACGGGCTCTAGGCGTGTGGGCTCAGTAGTTGCAGCTCGTAGGCTCTAGAGCACGGGCTCAGTAGTTGTGGTGCACAGGCTAAGTTGCCCTGCGGCATGTGGGATCTTCTCGGACCAGGGATCGAACCTGTGTCCCCTGCATTGGCAGGAGGATTCTTAACCACTGCACCACCAGCGAAGTCCCAAGCTCTTCTTTTTATCCACCACAGTTTCAGCCTTCCTATCTTTAGGACTATGTTGTCTCATAGGGCTTGTGTGAAGAATAAATAATAAAATAGACGTAAAGCACTTTGTTTTGCAAAGTGTTTTGTAAAAGGTAAATAATATATGATGATGGAACCAATGAAACTCCCTTCAATTCCCACTCCTTATAGAGAAGTCAATTCGAACTAGAGAGAAGGAAATAATGGATACCTTCAAATGTAGGAAATTTTCCCTTCCATTTTAAAATAACGGCCCATGGATGGCATGGAATGAGTCAATATCTCATATTCCATTTACAGAGAAACAAACTAGATCCTGACATCACTACTTATTAGTGCCAACAGCCTCAACAGGAGTTGTGTAAAACTGGAGTACCCACTTCAAAAAAGAAAATCAAAGAAAAAAGGTATATCAGAGGAAAGGAAGTCTAAAACAAGAGCACCAAATGACTAGAAATTGAAAAATATGAACTCTAAAGCTAATTTACCATTATAAAGTTAAATGCGCTTAAGGGAAAGAAAACTGAAGATTATCTAGCAACCCCCAGAAATGAGATGGCACACTCATGTTCTCCATGACTGCTAAGGAAAAAGTGCTAAAGGAACAAGTAAGACTCTAGCAGCTCATCCACTTAGTTCCACACTGCCTCAGCAGCCCCACAGCTAAACTCAGTATTGGAGAGTTAAATTTGTGACAACTCATACAAGAGACAACACAGGAAATACAGTAGAGAAGAGCCCAAGATCTTTTTTTTTTTTTTTTTTTTTTTTGTGGTACGTGGGCCTCTCACTGTTGTGGCCTCTCCCGCTGCGGAGCACAGGCTCCGGACACGCAGGCTCAGCGGCCATGGCTCACGGGCCTAGCCACTCCGCGGCATGTGGGATCCTCCCGGACCAGGGCACGAACCCGTGTCCCCTGCATCAGCAGGCAGACTCTCAACCACTGCGCCACCAGGGAAGCCCCCAAGATCTTTTACTCCTAATTAAAAGACGTCTTTCAATCTACCCCTGCCTTCTAGAATCAGTATCTTTATCCTGATACAACCCAGGGAGTCCAGAAAGATTCCAGGCAGTGGCCCATGTGAAGCACAAGTTAGAAATGCCATATAGGGGACTTCCCTTGTGGTCTAGTGGTTAAGAATCTGCCTTCCAAAGCAGGGGACGTGGGTTCGATCCCTGGTTGGGGAACTAAGATCCCACATGCCGTGGGGGAACTAAGATCCCACATGCCGTGGGGCAACTAAGCCCATATGCCACAACTACAGAGCCCGTGTGCTGCAACTACAGAGCCCACATGCTCTGGAGCCCATGCGCCACAACTAGAGAGAAGCCCGCCTGCCGCAACAAAAGATCTGCATGCTGCAACTAAGACCCAACGCAGCCAAAAAAAAAAAAAAAAATACATTTTTTAAAGGCCATGTAAAGAATATTATTAGGTAACTGTACTCCATCTCGTTTCAATAATTATAAACTTGAAGCAATTTGCTTATAAATTCAAAGCAACAAACTCAATTTCCCTCACGACTGTCTAAAACTGTTTAGAGTCTGCTTTCCAATAAACCACATTTCCCGACTATAATTAAAATGAGGGGAAAAAACTATCTTAATATTAGAATTCAATCCTCTGAGAGACAGGTCCAGTACGTTCGAACAGTTCTCTAATAGTCCAAGAAGGCAAGTCTCTTGGGGAAAAGGAGAGGGCAACTTTTTGCCTCCAGCTTAGCTCATCCTGAAGCCTGGGACTGGCAGAGACTGCATCCTAGATAGCTGATAGCCTCGAGGAAGAAGGACAGTCCACTCAGGTTTCACTATTCCAGCTCAGCAGAACAGGTGGAAACCAGGCTGGGAACATTGCATTCTTCCTCTATGTCCATGCACACAAACTGCCAGCCCCCTGCACTACAAAGCACTCAAGGGCCGGGAAAACAAGTTGCCACTAGAGAAGGTGCTCAGATTCTAGAAGTCCTAGTTTCCTATCAAGTACCACATGACGTGGCAGACACGCTCCTCTCCTTTGCTGTCAGGAAGGAGGCGCACACACATTCTGTCATCTGGTGAGAGGGCAGAGTAAGCAAAGCTTCCTCCCTTTCAAACATCCAAAGGTTCTAATAAAACTTTCAAATACATATATAGAAAACAATAAATAACGTTAACCTACTTTTCCAAAGTTTTGACATACTACTCAAGCTCCAAATACTGATACTTGTTCTTTACTTTCTTATTAGGCCTCTCTCTTCACTGCCTTAGCTTAGAGAAGCTAAGAAAAAAGGGGTGTTGTTCATTCATTTGGAAACAGTCAATGACTCAGGAATGCTGTTTCCCAATCTCCATAGCAACTGTCTTCTCCTCCCATGTTGTGATGTGAGTAGCAGGACATCTACTCTTTCTCAAGGGTGAGCACATGAATGACACACCCAACGGCCTGACAGACAGGAAGTTCCTGCAGCTGATATTGCTTCTACATACAGGCACCAAGCATGAGGCCACCTTGTTTTAAATCCCATTCTCAAACCCTTCATTTCTAAATGATGGTTACACTTCTTCTACCCTCACATCATTCCTGAATACAAGAAGTAATCACGACCTACTGATAATAGCTTAACTGATCCAAAAATTATACTACTACTCAAAAAGCCAGACTTGATCTTATGAAACCACAGTAAACATTTACTGGCCTTTTACAAATCTAGAATTAAGATTTTATTTTGAGAAAATTTGGAGAAGGGAGGAGGGAGACAGCATGAGGTGAAATCTCATTACTCCTCTATAACCAGAAATATAAGCAAGAGTTAAAACAAGAAACTTCCAATACTTCTAGCAACGATACTTGTGTGGAACTATGTTCTAATGCAAACACATCACAGAATTTCATGCCAAAGTACTTAGGCTCCAAAGAGACTTCCATGTACCATGTATTTTTCTCTTTGGTTCTAACTACTGAAAAATAACTAAAATTTCTGGAAAACGAGTTAGGATATTGTTTTACTCTATTTTTATACACATCTACATTTTCTTAGAAAAATGTGTATCATTTTTATGATACAAATACATTTCCAGGGAATTACCTGGTGGTCCAGTGGTTAGGATTCCATGCTTTCACTGAGGGCTGGGGTTCGATCCCTGGTCGGGGAACTAAGATCCCACAAGCCGTGCGGTGCGGCCAAAGCAAAATAAAACAAAATTTCCATTTCAAACAAAAGTACCAATTTTCAAAGATTAGAGAGCTGAAAAATGTTTATGACACATTGTTTTAAAAGCAGAAAATGTGTAGCAACTGTAATTGCAATGTTGTAAAAATATCTGTGCATAGAGATGACTAGAATATTCAAATACTAAGTGAAGTAAAAAATAAAAATTGGGGGTTCTTAGATTTTGCTATTTTGAAAATGTATGTATATGTCTTTTCAAAAAGAGTATAAAAATTATTTTAAAAGAGTATAAAAATTAGCACAGCATCGAAAAGCAAAATATCCAATATTCATATTCAAAATGCCCACCAGCATTTACTCTTTTCCAGTAGTACTTTGCTTAAGGCAGCACTCTGGCAGGGCACAGTCACAAAATTTAGGGATGACAATGCAATGTGAGAAAGAATAATGAACAGTTAGTGGAGTCTAAAAGCTAGCTTACCTAATTACATGACCTTGAGCAACTTAATACCTCTAGGCCTCAGTGGCATTCTCATGTTAAGATGAGGAGGCTGAGTCAGATAATTTCTAGGGTCTCTTCAGGGACCCTTAAAGACAGTGCTTAGTTACTAGTGTTCTTTTTGAGGGCAGCCCAATGCCTGCTGCTTGCTTGATAGGACATATCCTACAGAGACTTCTCACCACTTCTTCTTGTGGTTTCAATCACAGGAAACAGACGTCACCCATGGGCCTAGAAGTAAGTAACGAACAAGCCCTGGCGGATGCAAAGAGCTGCCAACTAAGGCCAACTCCCATCTTTTTAAAATACCAGAATCAAGAAATCACTAGAAACCTCTATGTCTGGGGAGCCTGACACACATCTTTCACAAAAACTAACAAAACTAAAAATATCTCTTTAGGCCCCGTGAAAGCATGATGAAATAATTTTAGAAGAGTCCTTAAAACTACTTTGCTTCTACGGCCAAATGAAGGAATCAAAGGAACTCCATAGCTATGGACAGAAATATGTGACTTTGAGAAAAAACTAAGGCAATCCTACTGCCAGCAGCATTTTCTGTGGAGATCCAGACATATCCTGAGGACCTGAAGACTCATCTTGGTCTCCTTTATTTAATATTCTGTGTAAACCTTTCTGTAGCCATGAAAGACTGTGGTACTGATTCAAATAATATAGGAACTTAGCAATTATTCCCTTTAAATGTATGTTATCAATCCCTAGAGCAGTGGGTCAAATACTGCTCTCATTTATAACGATAAAAGCTGGCAGCCCTGTGCTATGTAAAATAATGCAGATTTAAAATCCGATAGACATGATCCTTCATTAAATATTGATACAAGACAAAACCTAAGACACTATCTCTAGAGAAAAATAAAAATCTTTTCTCAACAGAGTTCTTCTGGTCTGGTATAGTCATATCAGTGGTTCTCTTTGCCTCACAGTTACCTTGGTGAGAGGACTAATGTTTTCAAAACCGTCAATCTCCTACATTAGACCACAGAAATGGAGAGACTTGAAAGTAATCCCAAGAGTCACAAGACTCACAGTAAAACTAAAATACATAACAGGTTATTGCTAATATGAGCTAAACACCACCACTCTTAAGATACCTTACAAGCTAGATGGGAGATAAGACCCACCCTCCTCAAGAGATTTCGATATCATTGTCTTTCTCTCTCTGTCTCTTTATACATACATATATATACACACACAATATATATACATAATATATATATAGTGCATTCATGAAAGACTAAAGAACACTTCAAATAAGCATGCAATCAAAACCAGTATAACTGCACTGTGCTAAAGTATGTTTAGAAGAAAATAACAGGTCCCAGAGATAGGCTCAGATTATTCCCACAATTTCCCACCTGAGCCCACAACTTTTTTTTTCTTTGGCCGCACCGCATGGCATGTGGGATCCTAGTTCCCCAACCAGGGATTGAACCTGCGCCCCTTGCACTGGAAGTGTGAAGTCTTAACCACTGGACCGCCAGGGAAGTCTCTGAGCCCACAATTTGACTATACAGTGCTGAGATCCAGATGAAGACAGTCACATCTTTTAAAATCTAGAATGATCACTGAAAGTCTGAGAAGATGGATTATTACAATGGATAAGGAATGGAAATCAAACAAACTTAACTACCTAAACTCCCATCTAGATAGCAGAAGTGATTTGCTGGAACCTTAACACTAATCTGTTCATGTTCTTCACCACCACATATTCACAAGGCCAAAAACTGCATCAACATGCATCATGACATGTTACAAAATGCAAGTTTTTCCATTCTGCTTTCCGTGGGTTTCTACAGAAAGAGAACCTAAAAGCCCTTCCCAGGGATAAAATAATCTCTATGAAGTGGCTTTCTTAAATGATTCATCTCCCACTGATCCTCTTGACTGCTATAACCGGGCCATTTCTTTTTACTACAGCCATACATTCAAACCTCTGAGCCTCTGTTCACATTGTTCCCCACCCCACGAAACCCCTTACCCCTCTCCTCTACCAATCCCTGGATTTACTTCCAGGGCCTATCATGTTCCTTCATGTTCCAGGGCTTCATCTTCCATGAGGCTAACTAGCATTGCCCACAGTTGTATTCTAGATCATTTATGTAGAATTTGGGACATTAGTATAGACCTTTGAAATCATTCATGCTAACTCTCTCATTTTATGAGGAAAGACCAAGAAAGAAGAGTGACTTGCCCAGAGTTCACACAGTTAATTAGTAGCAAAGTCAAACTAAGTAGCAATATATGGAAAGAATATTTCAGTAAGAGTGAGAGATGGGGGTTCTAGTCCTAGGTCTAGTTGTAAACTTGGACAGATCACTTCTCTAGGCCCACATTCCTTCATCTATAAAATAAAGGATTTGAATTAAATAGCATCCTTTTCACCTTCAGCATTCTATGATTCTGAAACAGGTCTTCTGACTCTCAGCTCAGTAATCTTTCCACATAATTCCTTAAATTCTCTGAATTTCTACAGCTTTTGAAGTCTATGCTCATGGCTTTTAAGCTTTTCCTACCTATTCTTCTACAGACACGGCTGAGATTACAATCTCTTAAAAAGCATGGACTGAACCTGATAGGTCAAAAACATGGCTCTTGATCTTCAGCCTGTTGGATCTAGGGTAGATTCACACAAACAAGAGAAACTCTATTCTCTACTCTTTGCCACCAATCATACAGAAAATCCTAGTTCCAGGTACCTGGACCTCTGTGGCAAAGTCTTAATTATTAACCACAGGCAAATAACTGCCAGGTCTAAAGAATAAACTTCAGCAGTCCCCAGACTCAGGAGAGACCCTAGAGTTAGTAACCATTTGCAATCCTTATTTGTTTCAGGGCCAATTCTAAAATATAGAAAAGATAACTATGGAGCTGGTCTAGCAACAGCTTCCTCCTTCCTATACGTCACCACTACTTGCTGCTCGCAGCAATTTAAACAACTAAAATTCCTGCCAGGTGATGCTGTTAGAGCTGTTCTATTTACAAAGGAGATAAGGTTACATTAAAAAATAATAATAATTTAGACAACTTCTTAATAACGTATGAGCCAGGGGAAAGGTATATTTTGCATGCACTATAACAGCTACTTTTACATGCCTAAGAAAGGTTTAATTAAGATTCCTGCAATGGTCTCAAAGTCTAAATTATTAAATGCAAAACGCAGTCAGGCATTTAGCCACTGCACTTTGTTCATCTAGACCCAACACTTCTTTTCCCACTAACTGAACTGAAAAAGAGTCCAGTTTTAATAGACTGCAGTAGTCAAAGGGCTCTAAAGATATGCCATCAAAATTTTCTATGAAATTCCTAACAGTGAATACCCTTTGATACAACAAGTGCAAAAACTGGACATTTGTAAACTGTCAATACAATGCAGTGAACAAGAAGATGGCTGTGTGTGTGTGTGTGTGTGTGTGTGTTTAAATCAGCCAGACCTAGGTTTGAATTCCAGTTCTATGACCTAAAGCATGTTGCTGATCTCACTGAGTTTCAGTTTAATTACCTAGAAAGCAGGAATAACAATAGTACCTATTTTATATCTAGAGCTGTTCAGTGCAGCTCTAGGGCTATAGCAAGTATGCAACAAACAAGTGCTATTATTACTGTTACAGTTATTATTACTCCCTGTCCTTCCAGTCTGCAATGAAGTAATCTTCCTATCTATAAAGATGATGAGCACTCGTTAATATCTATAGATAGGAAGATTGGCATTATACAACCTGTAACACACTGAGCACAGGAAAACAAAAGGTTTCTAACACCACATAAGAGATGAAAATGCTTTCACTATAAATAGAATCTCAAAGGTCCCCAATTCCAAGAGTATCAGAAATGGTCTGTCTTGTCTACAGGTGAAAATTAATACCCCAAAGAGAACATGTGGAATATAACTGACATTTCCACAGTGATAGGAGAATTTAAGAGCTAAATCTATAAAACTTTTAGGAGAAAAATCTTAGTGACTATGATTTTAGCAAAGATTTTTGAAATATGATACAAAAAGCAAAAACAATTAATTGGATGGACTTCATCAAAATTAAACATTTTTGTTCTTCAAAATACACTGTTAAGAAAATGAAAAGGCAAGTCACAGGAGGAAGAAAACATCTGTAAAACATATCCAACAAAGGACTTGTATTTAGACAGTAATAAAAAAATTTTAAGTGGGCAAAATTTTTGAACAGATACTTCAAGGAAGATATACAGCAAATAAACACATGAAAAAATGCTCAACATCATTAAGGAAATGCAAATTAAAGCCACACTGAGATACCGTTTGTAGACTGGAAAAAAAATGCACAACTTAAAAGTTGAAAATTATGTTTTATTCAGAGGCCTTACTGAGGACTAAAGCACCGGATGGCAGCCTCTCAGATAGTTCTGAGGGACTACTCCAAAGATTTAAGAGAGGAGCCGGGATATACGGGAATTCTTGCTGGAAAAAAAAAAACAAACCATGAAGTTGAACATCAAAAGATTACTGCTAATCACAAAAAAACAGACATCTCAAGTTAATGATTTTTAGTGCTTTTCTGTATATGGGAAGATGTAAGAGTCTGGGCTTACTGAAATCATTCCTTTGATATGCATCTTAACTACCTAAGGCCAGTATCCTGTTTTTCTCCATCCTGAATTCCCCTCAGGGTGCATAGTCTGGACAGCTACAGTGACTGATGGCTTGGTGGCTGGCAACCTGTTTTTCTCCTTCCTGCATTCCCCTCAGGGTGCACCAACAGGGACTCCTACAGTGGCTGATGACTTTATGGCCACAACATCCTTTGTTTACTGAAATGGCAAGCGACAGTGACATTCTTTGTCCACTCACTACACACCCACTAGAATGGCTAAAATTTAAGACTGATCATACCAAGAGCTGACAAGGAACCAGAACCCATGTATTGCTTGTGAGAATGTAAAATGGTATAACCACTTTGGAAGCAGTTTGGCAACTTCTTTAAAAGTTAAACATAGCCCTACCATATACCCTAGTCATTCCACTCCTAGGTATTTACAAAAGAGAGATGAAGGCATATGTCCAGACAAAAACTTGTACATGAATGTTCACAGCAAAACAAAAAAGAACCAAAACTGGAAACAATCCAAATGCCCATCAACAAATTACAGTACAGTAAGCCCATACAATGTAATATTACTCAGGAATAAAAAAGAATGATCTATTAATATAGCTAACATACATTAT
Organism: Lagenorhynchus albirostris; assembly: GCF_949774975.1. Taxonomy (NCBI): domain Eukaryota; kingdom Metazoa; phylum Chordata; class Mammalia; order Artiodactyla; family Delphinidae; genus Lagenorhynchus; species Lagenorhynchus albirostris. Next base: position 117,989,014 of record NC_083097.1, read on the forward strand.
GCTGAAAGAAGACAAAAGAAAGGGTTCATATTGTGTATAAGTCTATTTATATAAACTTCTAGAAAATACAAACTAATCTATAGTTATAGAAAGCAAATCAGTCGTTAGTTACCTGGGGATTGGGGCACAAGGAGGAATGAGAAGGAGAGAATACAATGGGGCAGGAAAAAACTGTTGAGGGTGATGGATATATTTGTTATCTTGCCTGTGGCAATGGGTTCACCAATTGTGCACTAAATATATGCAGTTTATTGTATGTTAATTATACACCAATAAAGATGTTTAAAGAAAAAAGATGTCCAAAGGATCTGTGGCAAAACAAACAGGTGAAGACCCCTGAATAAAGTATCAGCTACTCTAGGTGAAAAAAAAAAAAGCAAGCATGGGTTATCTTTTTACTTGATTTACTTTAATGTTAATTACTTAACATTAAAAAAAAAAAGGCAGCTATATCTGAGATATAAGCCCACTACCTTGGTTTTCTGTGACCTTTAGGATCAAAGATGGTTTATAAAGCAACCTCTGTTGGATCCTTGAAGTAAGGATTTACTTCTTCAATAAGTAAATCCTTATTGAAGAAATAAAAGAAATAAAAAGTAAAAAGGATTTACTTTTTATTTCTTCAAAGAAAATGCAAATCCTATTGCTTTCAAACAGTACTATTCCTAAAACAGGGAATAAGTCACAGAATCAGAAATCCAGAAAAATAATCTAGGACACCATAAACGCTACCTGTATCTGCTACCTAACAAAATGACAAAGTAGCTACTGCCTAAAGACCACTCATAACCACAATCAAGGATGGAATTTCCCATCTTCCATATAATAATGCTTCCATATAGGAATGCTGTGTTTCTTTCTCTTAATTAAGTTCTTTATGATTTTTCTCTTTTTTGTCCCCTTATCTGTTTCATCCCCCTTCTTGAAGGGAAGAAATTTAAGCAAATATTTAAAGGACCAATTGACACTCCCTAATTGTCACAGAGCCAAGCAACAGAGTCAATTTCTTCAATCTTTTCCCTTTCAGTCTCATAGCTTCTAGCGTATCTCTTCCTTTTATATAATCCCTTTCCTCCAAGATCCTGAAATTTACTAAAGGAAATGTAGAATCCAAAATTTTATGCTTTTGCCTCGTCCATTTATTTATCCAATTTCCAACCTACAACTGTAAGAAGGGATGCTACACTGAGCAGGTGTTTGGGCTTGATGACATTTAAAGTCCCTTCCAACTCTAAAATTTTAAGACTACCATTCACAGCAAGCTTTACTAATGAATGGAAGTAAGAATCTCAAAGTTGAAAGAACAATGATTCACCCAGAGTTATCCTGTAATCAGTGGTAAAATTCCTTAAAATACTGGTCTCAATTTCCCTTTTCCTACAGTAATTCTCTTACTTTCTTAAAAAAGGTTCTTTGATTAGAAAAACTGTGTTTGTTAAAAAAAAAAAAAGACAGGTAGAAAATAAGGTAAGATATGTTCATAGTGATTAAAATATTCTTTGTTTTTCCATTTTAGCTTCAAGGTTTTAAGAAATTTTAGTATAAGCATCTTTTACTGCTCCTGATTCCCCAAAGGTCTGGCTATCCAAGGAACTAGAACGAGTCCTTATAGCAGCAGGGCAGTAGTAAAAACAAAGAGGGAGGGAATGATAAGACAGCTAGGCACAGGGAGAGGGTTGGCATTGTCTCATCTAACCCAAACAAGGGGCAAACACCCAATGCTGCTTTGCTGGTTAGCAAGAGATGAATTTTTTCCTACTACTTTCAGACAAAAGTGATTGAGAATAGAAGGCTCAACATAATAAAGAAAAACACTTAAGATTTCTTTCAATATGGGGATGCTTTTTGTAGTCATGATTTCAGCTGAGACATAAAATGAGAGAAAACACCACCTGCATATACAAACTCTGTTTCTCTATAATACCTAATATTTCTTGTTAATAAACATGATTTTAAGCTGTTTTTCTAAATCATACGTGGTATAACCTTATCTTTTAAGCCTCTGTTACATTTCACTGAAAATATAACACTCTCCAAGAATAACGTGGCAATCCATTTATAAAATACACTGAACACCCCAGGGGATAACAAAAGGTGATTTTATCACACAGGAAATAAAATTAGTCTATTCTGACCCATATGCCCATCAACAAAGTTAAATCACTTCTCACTTATTACTATATTCTTAGCTTTTTAAATAAACAATTTACAGGTCATAAAAATTTCAACTCTTTTTATAAAAATATCCGAACATTTAACAACTCTCTCAAGGCAGAGATTTTAATTGAGGCATTCCCTCAGTTTCACCTCCTGTGAGGGAGGATTTCCTTTGAGACAAGTAAATGTAACATTATCCAGTGGATCCTTGTGCTGTCTCTTTAAAGACCAGGCAGGCAGAGGGCAAATTTTTAAGGTATCATTCTGTCATCTCAAACTCTCAATAACATTCCTGTAGGCTCCCCTCCCTCTTTCCAAACTAAGTAATCCCTGTGTTTATCAACTTCAAAAAACACAAATGACTTATACAAAGTTCTACGCATACTCCTTGGTTTTCAGCGACCTTTTGGATCAAAATTAAAGCAGGTATCTGCATGAACAACTCCACTTCTTTCATAATCTCTACTTTTCCTAATATTTGTTTAAAATTCTGCCTGGCGGGGCTTCCCTGCTGGCGCAGTGGTTGAGAGTCTGCCTGCTAATGCAGGGGACATGGGTTCGAACCCTGGTCTGGGAGGATCCCACATGCTGCGGAGCAACTGGGCCCATGAGCCACAACTACTGAGCCTGCGCGTCTGGAGCCTGTGCTCCGCAACAAGAGAGGCCGCGATAGTGAGAGGCCCGCGCACCGCGATTAGAAGTGGCCTCCGCTTGCCACAACTAGAGAAAGCCCTCACACAGAAACGAAGACCCAACACAGCAAAAATAAATAAACTAATAAACTCCTACCCCCAATATCTTTAAAAAAAAAAAAAAAATTCTGCCTGGCATCCTTCATTTTGGATGAACAGGGGTCTACAACTAAATATACTTTCACTCTCACTTTGCTTTTATTTATTTATTTTAAAAATAAATGTATTTATTTTTTATTTTTGGCTATGTTGGGTGTTCGTTGCTGCGCACGGGCTTTCTCTACTTACAGCAAGTGGGGGCTACTCTTCATTGTGGTGCGAGGGCTTCTCATTGCGGTGGCTTCACAGGCTCTAGGCACACGGGCTCAGTAGTTGTGGCTCACAGGCTCTAGAGTGCAGGCTCAGTAGCTGTGGCACACAGGCTTAGTTGCTCCATGGCATGTGGGATCTTACCGGACCAGGGCTCAAACCCGTGTCCCCTGCATTGGGAGGCGGATTCTTAACCACTGCGCCACCAGGGAAGTCCCTCACTTTGCTTTTAGAAGGGCATGAAACTGCAACACAGCAATAATTTTACATACATAATTTTAGTATCCAAAACTAAACAAGATTTTAAAAATTACATATCTTCTATTATTTCTAATCCCACACTAAAATTCATGTTTTACGAAGTTAGGCTCCTAGTTGAATCAAGATGCGATAGTCTTTCTTAAAATGGATCAGTTCTCGATTGTATGAGAAGACATGGAGTCTGTAAAATGCAGGAATACTCTGCAGCTTCCTAACATCCTGGTTATACTTACTCCCCTTACACATATTTCAGAAATCAGTCTCTCTGACACCCACATTCATTACTGCTGAAAAGGCAGAAAACACTCTGTTCATTTAGCATTTTTATTTCCCTTCATCTTAAGGGCTTCCAAAAGGAACTGGTATAATGCTGGACAAGGGGATAAGCTCATGGTCCAGGAGACGACAGACTCAAGAAGAACCAAGGGGAATGGAACACCAGACAGCCTGGCTTCACCACACACATTAGCATCTCGAACAACCACATGTTTTAAAAAGATGAGCCCTACCACTGTTTAAACTTAGACTCCTTGTGTCCTTTCCACACTAGATGCCTTTAAGGGTAAAGAGCAGATCTTAGGCAATTTGTGAGCTCTGTGTTCTCATCAGTTGATCTGTAATTAGAACCTGCATCAGCTTGGAAAGGTATGTAGCAGCTAAAGGGATTAGTAACCCCTCAGGTGCAAACAAATACCTTCAGGCACACTAGGTCCAAACCAGTGCAGTTTTATAAAATGTATTCTTAATGTAGCTCCCGAGGACACACACTGTAGAAAAGGTGGAGCAGGCGAAACAGCTTTGAGTTCACTTTTAGCCTGTAGTTCAAGAAAACTACACCATGGGTAACAAAAGCAAACCAGCAATCTCGCCCACTCTACCCACCGCCATATACATACACAGACACAAAGAGAGGTGGATTGCAATGCTCCTCCTAGGCTCTCATTTCCACAGAGTTCTTATATAAAGAGCAATGAGAAAGACAGAATATCCTGAAGCCTTGAGGTATGGTATAGTTGGCAATAAAGGGGTTAAGCAGCTCTACTTTCCTGGAAACTTTCCAATTCCTAGCCAGGAATGCAATTCTCCTCACTACCTGTGTGTGCTACATATTTTTTTAAAATTCAGCAGATTAAGAGTTAAGACCAACACCTCAGAAAGAAAAAGAGAACTTGGTTCAGCTGTACCCTCTCTAAAGCAAATACCAACGACTCTGAGCCTAATGCACTCAGCATACACAAGACTCCACGGACATGCCAAAAAACAGGTGAAAAGAAGTTGAATTTCCTCAGGTATCTCACCTTTCAGCCCCACACACTTAGTAGAATTTACAAATCTGTGAAACACGTAAGTGTTAGATAAAACAAAAGCACATGTAAAATTCCATTTAGAACCTGAAAAACATTTACAAGTCACAGAGGTCACTATAGATCAGCAAAAACTGCTGGAATTTGGGTGAGAAAGGTCAAAGGGTAACCATGGAAACAAAAGCAAAACAAAATGATACATAAATAGAAGAAATATGGGCCTTAAAACTTAAGGCTTAGAAGGAAAGCTCCCTAACTAGAAGTTCATGCTTATCCTAAAGAAACACAGGGAAATATTGCTTTGGTCACCATAGGGGGAAAACTGTCACTACTATTAAACCTACATTTCTGGGGGAAAAAAGATGTTCACCAGATAAAAACACAGGCAGTGACTGCCAGCCTACAGTCACAGGAAAGGACATCCAGAAGCACCTGTCTTGCTAGAAATAGGTAGGAAGAGATGAGTCACTATTTTAATTCTGTTTAGTGCTCTCCACATTCCAACCCTCTAGGTCCCAAAGCAACATTATCCTTTTTCATCACTTTCTCAGTTTTCTTCCCAGACTTGTGGAGTTGGGTCCGAACGCTAAGGGGTGGGGATAAGAGAAAAGAGAAAGAAAGAGGAAAAAGTTAGAAACCTTTTGGTTAGTAGAAAAAGATACTGGGGTGGCAGAGTAATTACGTGGGAGAGAAGACTACATTACAGTTACGACTAGCAAACGGTTATTAAGATCCAAAACTCCCTCTCTTGGACAGCGCCCCCTATCTTTCAAAGCTTCTACAGTAAAAAGCAAACAACTCCCTGGAGAGAGGAGTAAAAAAGAAGATGCAGTGTGTGCAAAGGTAATGAGATACCACAGTGTTACACGAATTATCAATATTCTTTCAGATTGGAATTGGCACCTGATGAAAGTCAGACTCTTCTACAGGTTGGAAAAGGGTTGTCAGTAGCCTTGGGGCACAGGATGTGGCAGAAGAGCTGAAGAGATAGTTATCATGGGAAACGTACAAAAGGCAATTCCCTTAGGTACTCACAAACTTCTTGGCCTTTTAGTCTAACTTCCTCCCCATGGGGGAGGGTGATCACCGTCCTAAGAAGGGCATATTCATGAGAGAAGTTCGAACCCCTTGCTAAGTGATAAGCAACAGGGCAAAAGGACAGGTTCTCTGGATAAAGAAATACTGGGAAGCCAACTACCGTCATGCCCAATGACCAGAGTAACTGGGCAGGTACCCATTCCTGCAGCCGCAAGGACAAACGTCCAAGGGAGGAGGGAAGGCAGGGCCAAAGTCAGGTAACATTCCTGGGGGGAAGGATTATCAGGTGACACTGGGCTGAGGGCCCAGAGAGGAGACTGGGCGGGAGGAAAGTTAGCAGGTGAAAGAGATCAATCTTGGGCAAGGAAGTGACCTTTGGAGAAGCAAACAGGAGGATACCAAAAACAGGGGGAAGGGTAATAAGAGAAAATGGACCCCGTAAAGCACACAGGATCGAGATAGAGAAGGCGTGTTCGGGTAACGGAGAAAGAAGAAAGGAAGTGGGGCTGAGAGGGAAGAGATGGGGCCGAGACCGGCCAGGGCTACGGGGGCTAAGAGCAGAGCGTGCGAGCTGGGGGATGAGGAAGCCCCGAGGTTGCCGGGGCAAGAGCCAGTTGGGACTCCGGGGCTCCGGGAGGTCCCGGAGCAGTCGGAGGTTGGGCTTTGGAGCCCAGGACCGAGCAAAATGAGGAAGGGAAGCGCGGGGTCGGCTCCCCAGAGACTGGCGTGCACCCCTGGGGCCAGCTGCGGAGGTCTCCGGGGTCCGGAGGGCGGTTACGGGGCCAGGCTGAGGGAACCGGGTGGGAGGGACACTCACAAATTTCTTGGATTTGCCGCCGTCGCCGCCCGCCGAAGGCAGCTCGTCCGGGCTCCGGCCCTTCTTCTTGTCCCGGGTCCCGCGACCGGGCCCCGGGCCCCCGCCGGGCGGCTCCATGTCCAGGTTCGCGCTGCTAGTGACCCCGCGCCTACGCCGCTCCCGCCCGGCAGCTCCAAGCCCGCCGCCGCCGCCGCCCAGCAGCTCTTCAGCCAGCCGCCGCGCCCCGCCTCATTAGCATGCCGGGCTGCGCGCGCCTCATGAATATACAACCGCGACGCCTCGCTCCCGCCCGCCTGCCCCACTTCCGCCCGGACACGCAGCCCCTACCAACGGGGTAAGGGAGGGGGGGTGGAGGAAAGCCGCGGAAGCGCACTACCTGCCTGGCGGGCCTAACCATTCGGACCCACGTTGGGGGGGTGATGGTGAGTGGGCGGTGCAACTCTCCCAGGCAGCGCCACCTGGCGGCTGGAGCGGCGCAGGCCGCCCTGCTCCCACGCAGTGCCCACGTGGCTGTAAAGCCTGGACCCTCTCACACTCCAGACCAGGATATTATTATCTGAACCAAAAATCGCATAAGAGAGACTGTTATCTTTGCAGAAAATTTAGTGCCGGGCTTTCCAGGATAATATAGTTTTTATGTGTTCAATACCCATGGAGCACATGAAAAAATAAAGTGATAGCTACCATTTATTGAAAGCTATGTACCAAGAACAGAGCTTGGTCCAGGGCCAGTGCTAGACTGAAGTCGACTAGCTCTGGAGTTAGATTACCTAGTTCTAAATCCAAGGTCTACTACTTTCCATGTTTCTAATCTGGAAAAACTAGTTATTGCTGCAGTGTGCCTGAAGCTTAATAATAGCTAACCATTTACCATACACTTGTTCTATGCCAGACTCTATGCAAAAACACTCTACACCTATTTTCTCACTGAATCCCCACAATGCCATGTGATAGATTCCACTAGTCTCACCATTTTAAAGATAGGAAATTTGGACATCGACAATTGAAGTGACTTGCCCAGGGACACATAATGAAGTGACAAAAAACTTAAAACCAGGTTGGTCTGACGGCCAAGCCCTATATTTAACCAGGATTCCCTACTGACATAAACCAAACCTGAGTGAAAAAAACAGGCATTCTCCAAAAGTATGTTCTTTGCTCTACTAGCTTGATTCCTCCCTCAGTGATTTCATCTATTCTCAAGAATAGCTACATCTGTCCCTTGTGTGAAAAGCCTGTGGTACCCAGTAAGTCCTCAAAGTCTGGACTTATCTTTCCCACGACTGGCAAAAGATTTCAACTGCATGTTCCTGGAGGGCAGTCAGTGACTCATTCATTAGGGAGCCCAGTGCTCAGTCTAGGGTCTGTTATTTTACAAAGACTCTGCCAAGCTGGCTGGCTCCTAAATCTGACCTTCATCTCTTACCTTCCACTTTCTAATTGCCTGATGGACAGTTGCAGAGTTGTCCAGCCCACACTTCGAAATCAATTTGTCCCAAACAGTTCAAAAGCTACTTACTTTCTATGCTAGTGTTGAGAAACGACAGGATCAGAGCATGCAAGGAGTGATCCAGGTATTACTCTTCTTTCTTGTACCACTGTCTACATCTACTATAGCATTTATCTTACTCCCTACTGGGGAAGAGTCCATGTTTGTGGCTACTACAATATCTAGCATCATTCTTCACATAGACAATGAAGATAAGGAGCAACTGCTTATGTCAGTCACCATTTTATCTCAGTGTATCCTCACCAACTAGCATCACCAATCCCAACACCCAGGTTCAAAAACCTGAAGTCATCTTCTACTCCCTCTCTTAAGCTAGTAATCTGCTCAGGTTTGTCTAACTCTTAACTAATATGCTCTCTTAACTCCCTATATATGAGTAAGACAATCCATGTAGAATACATATATACAGGTCCTAATGTAAGGTGAGTGCTGAATGAATGTTAACTATGATTTTTATTATATACATCATCACCCCATTTCCTCTCTCTTCATACACAGGCAGCTAGCAAGAATTAAGAATATTCCCAGAAAGGCAAAAGGTACAAAAAATACCAACTTGGTTTATTGAATAAAAAGGGTGGTAAAATGGACATAAAGCCAGAAGTTAGAACAGGACATTTTCACACCCTCCCCGATCTCAAAGCTGCACTTCCCATCATCTGGGTTAAGGTGTTAGGGAGCCAGAGCCCCCTAAAATCCCTTACTCTTCACCTGCACTGGAAACAAGGCCTGCATTAGGAGAACCCAGGAGGAAGTCAAAGGCAACCTTACTCCTGTCTACCCCCTCACCCCTAAAGCCTCTGGGTTACAGGGAAGTAGGGAAGGAATAAGTGAGCCAGAAGGGCTGGGACTAGCCTCTAGGGCTCACCGCCCAAGATGTCCTAGAGATGGCTATCCTTGTCCCCATCCAATCCCTAATAGGTACCATTCTCAGACCTTGGGAGGGAGAAGAGAGGGGATAGTTGGTTCCAGAACAAGATGTGGTCTCCAAACCCTCCCCCAGCGTTGGTAAAAGCCCTGAGAGTAACCTGACCAGGGGTGGAAGAGCCACACCTTTTCCCTCCCACCCAACCAAGAGGTAAAAAGGAATATCTGGGGACACAGCAAGCCCAGCCACTCTTAAATCTCCACGTCGCTTTCCTTGTCATTGTCATGGTCTCCATCATAGAATTCATTGGGTGCCTCTGGCCTACAAAGTAAGGAAAGAGAGAGAGGTCAGGTTCCCACTCTCCAAGTTCCAATCTTCTCCCACATAGGTACCCTCTCTGGAGCCATTTCTCAGGCCCCCATTGTCAGGGAACCACTCCTCTCCTTCTGCTGGTAGAGACTGACTGCTATTCATTCATGCATTCATATAGTCAATAAACATTTACTGACAGACTGCTCTGTGCCAGACACTGTCATAAGCCTTAGCAGTAGAGAATCAATCAGACAAAATTTCTGCCTATCCTCAAAAAACTCACCGAATAAATGAGACTGACAATAACTAACAAAGTAAAAACATAAATATGGTAATTTCAGATGGTGGAACGCACTACGAATAAAATGAAATAAAGGGATGTGACTGAGCGTGATGGGAGGAAACAGGTAAAATTTCAGATAGGATTATCAGGAGAGGCTGTTCTAACAAGGTAAGACCTGAAGTCTGAGAAGAAGCTGGACAGGCAAAGACATCAGGAAGACCATTCCAAGCTGCAAGAAAACCAAGTACAGAAGTTATAAGGTGGACGGAGACTGATGTATTCCAGTGAGAAAAGGAGGTCAAGATGGCTAGGGGAAGTGTGCACAGACGATGGTCATTAGAGATGAGACCAGGGACATAGGTAAGGGCCTTTAAAGCATGCAGGGCCTCTTAAAGCCACCGTCAGAAATTTGGATTTTCTTCTAAGTGCAATGGAAAGGAGCATTTTTAGCAGACGAGTGATATACTATAAACCTGTAGTGAGCAAAGGGATGTGAAAGCAACACAAGATCCCGTAAGCACTCAATACTGCTCTCTTTCTTTTTGGAAAACTATTCTCTGGGAGAATATGTATAACTGAATTATCCTGCCCACGGCTGATAACTGAGAAAGAAGGAAGAAAGTCATCAAAGAGAAGCCAGGGAACAAAGTCAGGAAAGGCCCCTCTGCCTGGAAAGCAATGTCTCAGTTACCTCTAAGTGCACAAGGGTTAAAGGTGAGGAGTCAGAGACTCGAGTTTGAATCTCAGCCCTGATATTTAGCTAGCTGTGGGACTTTCAGAAAGTTATTTAGCCTCTCTGAGCCTTAGATTCCTCTTCTGGTAATTTAAGAATAGCGCCTCTTAGGGTTGTCTGATGGCAAGAGACTGATGACAGGATGACATTGTATCATGTATGTTTTAATATAAAGCACTCAGTAACAGTCTGCTGCTTAGCAAACCCACAAAAAGTGGTAAAACTTATTACTACTCTGCAAATGATATGCAAGCTGGAGCTATAGGCATCAAAGAAAAGGAGTTCAGTGGGTGGTCTGATGGTAGGGCTTAGGACAGGAAGAGGCCTGAGGCTTTTCTGCTGGCTCTTGAGAGCAGGCTGTATAATGCAGAAACTAGGCCCAGATACCAGCCTGGAACTACAGATAAAAATAAAACAAACTTTGCCAAAAGGAAGAACTTAAAAACAGATTTTTAAGAAAATCAATTTCTAAAAGTCAAGCCCCAGAGACCTGGAGAAGTTGAGAAGGAGATGAGGGGTCAAAAAGGATCCCTGAGGCCAGATGTTCAGATACTTCCTCAACCAAGAGAGAAAATAAGGGGTTACTCATGGAGAAGAAGGGTTGGAGTGGTCCCAAGGGTCTAAGCAGTAGAGCCCAGGTCCAGAGGAGAGATCTGAAAGCCTGAACTCTAAGAAAGACAGAAGATTCTGGAAGGGACTGAGAAGCCCATCAGACTCCGCAGCAGAGCCAGATCAAACATCTAACAGTGCATGGGAGCAGGACCAGGTGTCCTACAAGCGACCAGCTGTGGTTATCCCCCAGTCACGTAAGGAAATCTGTTCTCTATTAAGTGCATCTGTTTCTGCACTTCTGGGTTCTGCTGTTTTTTCCCTTCATTTTTCAGAAAAGTCTGGTTTGGAGTTTTTTAAAAAGTCTATTCTAGTCTTTTTTTTTCCCCTATTCAGTGCATCTGTAAATATTTTAATATGTATCTCAGAAAGGTAAAGACATAAAAACACACACACATACATAATACAACTGAGAAAATTAACAGAGGAAAGAAATCTAAGGGCCTTTCAAGAGCAGTACATGGGCAGTGACCTGTCCAGCTTAGAATCTGGAAGGAGTGAGTAAAATGCTGCCAAGAATATAAACTGTTACAGACTTTATGGAAGGCAATTTGGCAACAAATAAAAAAATTTTAGTGCACACAGCCTTTGACCTAGCAACAACAATTCCAGGAATCTCACCCACTCAAACAAGCATGCAAAGATGTATATGGACGGGGATTCACTTCCATACTCTTTGTAATATGGATAAAATGGGAAATAATGTAAATGCCTGTCAATGGCACTTGGTTAAATTATGCTACATCCACACAATGGAGCTAATAAAATAATGAAGCAGATTTTTATATATATTGGCATGAAAAGATACACTGTTATGTTAAAAAAAAGTTGGAAATTGTAGAACATGTATAGAGTAATCCAATTTGTATTAAAAAAAAAAAGACTGCACAACTCTGAAAATGAGTGTATGTGTGCCCTTGTGTTTATATGTGAATGTTAAATAGTACAGTTGTAATCTACAGAAAAAATCTGAAAAGATAGAAGTCAAACTATTAACATTGGATACTTTGTGAAACGGGTCTGGGATCGTGTAAAAGCAAACTGAACATATTTTGGTGCTGTTTAAAATTTTTACAACAAACATATGTTACTTACGTCATTAGAAGCAGGGCAGAAAAGTGTGGGATTGCCACATACCAAAGGAGGTAAGCCAAGGACAATTAGGCTAATGCCCTCTAATGTACTTTTTCCCTCTTAACCTCCCCAAAAAGCTTGTGGGAATCCCTTGCTCTCAAGTCCCTGCCCCAGACCTGCTGTAGTTCTCCTCAGGACCCCTCTCCTCTGCGTCAGCCTCATCAGTCCTGTCATAGGTTAGGAGGTCTGCCGGCACATCGTGAATCTGGACACTAGGTGCATGGTTCAGCATCTTCAGGTTTTCAAAGATTGTCTGGCGGATCTGGTCCAGATACTGGTTGGGGATGAGGAATAGACAGTGAGCAGCTCCCAGTGATTCCCAGGGCATCTATGCTTCTAACTGCCTTTTGCCCCTACTGTCCTAGTTTCAATCCCACCTCGCATCTTAGTTTGAGTCTCCCAGCTGTTAACTGTCCCTCCTCCCAACCCTGACTGCTTCTGCCTTAACCTGGGCTGCCTCCTAGCTGAGAACAGTGACAGTGATGGCTGAGAACTTCTTTTCTTCCCTGGTTTCTCTGACTTCCCACATCCTGGACCTCTCCTGGGCTCCCCGGCCCTGGTGCTCAGCTTCTCCGAGCTGCTGACCTGGCGTGAGTTCTGATTCTCGATGCGGGTGCTGACGTCTGGATGGAGCGTGAAGTCCGGGGCAAAGTACTCAAAGTATTCTTGGGGGAAAAGGAGATTAGGAGGAGACGTTATGGCTCAGATAGAGGCAGGCAGGTCCCAAGACTTGCCACTCCCTTTCCTTTCCATCTGAAACCCCTACGTAATAGCTGCCCAACCTTTTCCCTGACCTGGGTCCAGGGGTTTAGTCTGCAGAGCTCTGAGAAAGTCAAACTTTCCACCTGCTTTCAAACCAGGCCATTTTGGGGTCTTGTGAAAATGGCCTTCCTGTTCTGGGGGCATCATGGGGTGGTCCTTACCACTGTAGGGAAGCTCCTCACTAATGGCCTCTTCTACTAGCAGCGATGTCTCATACGTCCTGAAACAAACCAGCAGAGGGGGGCGGGCTGAACAAGTGGGCTGAAGGGCCCACCTGGCCATCTCTCAGGGAGCCCCTAGCTCACACTGGACAAGGGGGAGGAGGAAAAACGGGGGCGTGCTCACCAACAGCGGGCAACATTCCGGACAGTATAGCCACCACCACCTAGCACCAGCAGAGGGATATTGAAGCTCTTGACATATTCAACGCACTCCCTGTTAAAAGGAACCAGAGGAACAGGTGGCAGAAGTGACCAAAAGCCAAAGTATATGCTTCTAGATATTGCCTGGAAAGGTGCACAAGGAAACTAGAAATGTTCTCTATCTTGATCTAGGCAGTGAAAATCACTAAGTTATATCCCTGAGATTTGCGCACTGTATTATCCACATGTTGTGTCTCAATAAAAACTTTAAAATAGGGCGCACTCCTACCTCTGTCCTGCTCAGCACCCACCCTGGCACCCGACCTGTTAATCAACTGTTCTCACCAAGGCACCAGCAAGTGCTGTCAGTTCAGCCACCAAAATATAACTCAAATCATCTGCTTCTCTCCATCAACCACCTCCTCCAACTTGGCATCCTGCCTACACAATACCAATAGCTTCCTAACTGGTCTTCCCACTTCCACTCCTGTGTACCGCCCCCCCGCCACCCCAAACCTTTCTCCATTCAGCACTCAGAGCAGTCACTTTAAAATATAAGCCGGATCATATCACTTCCCTGTTTAAAACCTGTCTAAAGTTTCCCATCACATCTGAAATATAATCCAGACTCCTTACCAGGGTCTAAAGGCTCTGCACAACCCCACCACTGCCGACTTCTCAGATCTCACCTCAAACCACCTGCAGCCTGCTCTCCCTGTCCCTACCTTGTTGGTTTTACTTCATCTCCTCCACTATACCAGCTCTGCCCTGTCTCAGAGCCTCTGCATGGGTCCTTCTCACTGCTTGGGATAGACCTCCCTCTGCTCCTTTTATGGCTCGCTCCTTTTAGCCTCCAGGTCTCAGCTCAGAATTTTGGGAAATTCTTCCCAAATCGTGCTATCTAAAGTAGGTTCTCCATTGTTATCCTGTGTCTTAGCTTTCTATCTTTTTCCTTCACAGAATTTATAACTATCTACCTGTCTTGTTTGCTTACTTATTTTTTGTCTGTTTCCTAGGCTAAACTGTAAACTCCATGGGAGTTTTCCCACTGCATCCCCATCTCCTAGTACAATGCCTGGAACATAATAGGTGCTTAACAAAAACCTACTGTGAATGAATGACCAACTGGGGAACACTGTTCAAGGTGACATTTCTGGTTCAAAGTACAACATGTAGCTATTTTTGAGTCACAAAAGGAGGTGAGGTCCATTCCCCAACTACTCCCATTCCATGTATTGAGGCCCAAGGCCATGTGAAAACCTGGGGGAGTGGAAGGAGGGCAGGCCTCACCCATGTCCTCGAATGCTGAGGTTGAAGCAGCCCAATCGATCACAGCCCAGAGAGTCAGCTCCACACTGCAAAAACCAAAACCCAAGGTGGCTACCGTGAGATAACTACTCAGAATGTCACAGATGTCCTTCACTTCCCTTCCCCCACCAGCCTAGGGACTCTCCTCTTTCCTGCTCTCTTCCCTCAAGCCCAGTGCCTGAGGAGGCACTGACAGTATTACCTGGAGCACAATGCACGTGGGTTGGTAGAAGTCCACCACCTGGTTGATAACTGGCTGGAAAAGGTGCTTGTAACCTGGGAGAGGGCCAAAGATGGGCACCTGGCACCCCAAGGGGATGGGGAGACAGGGAACAAAAGGAAAAAGGGGGTTCAGAGAGCGTGGAGCCCAGGAACGCGTGGCAGAAGTTACCAAAAGCCAAAGTATACGCTTCTAGATGTTGCCCCAGGAATGGGGAAACCCAAAGGGGCAACCACTGGTTCTGAACTTCTAGGTGGGGTCTGATGAACTTCTGGAGTGACTGATGGAAGCTAATGACCCTTTTCCCAGAAAAATGCACATACAATATGTTGCATACAATTTCCGGGGAATTCACGGTCCCTCTGAAGGCCATTCATCCTTAAGGACACCTGGCCCAACAGTAGACAACATCAGGCAGAAGAAGTTAACTCAAGGAGAGAGAGCAGGAGCCTAGTGAGCGGGGAGAAGACTTCAGTACATACTCTGGTCATCAATGCCATCCCGCAGGGGCACATTGAGGCAGTAGTAGCGGCCACTCTCTGCTCCAACTTCATACATGTCACCTGTAGGGAAGTGGGGGGTGGGAGTGGCAGCGGTACCCGGGAGGTATCTACAACCCAGCCGCTTCAACCCCAACTGTACTCCGAGGGCCTCTCACTCCATCTATGTGCGCCCGCCACTCACTCCCTCGAACCACTAAGTCCCCTGCAGCTTGCATTCATTCAACAGATACTTTTGGAGGGCCTACCATGAGCCAAGCTGGGAGCGAGGCACTGGGGATACAGCAGTAAAGAGAACTAACGAAATGATTGAAATCCCACCAAGCTTATGTTCTTGGGAGGTAGGCATGATAAGGGGGGAGGCAGTAAACAAAACAAAACACCGCAATAAATTCAAACAGCAGTGAGTGCTCTGAAAAAACTAAGCAGAGTGATGTGACAGAGTAACGGGGTGATCAGGAAAGCCTTCTCCAAGGAGGGGGCCATCTGAGCTGAGACCTGAGGCTGAGGAGGAGAAAGTCATGGTAAGAGCTGAAGAGTACGAAGGGGACAGACGTTCCTATTCCCATACCTGTGCCAGGGAAGAAGTAGTTTCCGTATTTGTGGAAGGACACTGTCATGACCCGGTCCGTGAGGTAGAAGGCTTCCTGAACTCCGTCACCGTGGTGGATGTCAATATCAATGTAGAGCACCCGAGGGTGGTACCTGGGGTGAGGGCAAAGCCGGGGTCTGAGGCAGAGGTGAACCCCAGGAGGAAAACCCCCCAACCCGCTCCTCCCAAACACAAGGTCTGGAATTATGAAGAGTCTACATTGGCCCAAGTCACCTGAAACCTAATACCACCAGTTCCCTAAGGGCAACCCTGGGGCTCCAGCCTGGAGGCAGGGACAGGAGAGGGATGTGCAGAGAAGGCTGAAATGTGAGCAGGCAGCGGGGAATCTGCAGCAGAGCACAGGAAGAGGCAGCCTGAGAAAAGCATCAAGAACTTGGGAAAAGCTAGTGTGGGGTGGAGGTCAGGGTCAGGGCCAGGGCAGTCTCAGACCTCCTCAGCCAAGAGCCTCTTAAGTCCCGCCATCTCCTCCCAGGCTACTTACTTGAGCAGCTCCAGGATGCCAATCACAATGTCATTGACATAGCAGAAGCCAGAAGCCTATGGTAAGAGAGTGGTCTTACAGAGAGGAACGACTCCTCCACCCAGCTGCCCCCTAGTGTCATCCTGACCTCCTACCCTACAGTAGCTGTTGTCTCCCCTATCTCCTCCTCACTCACCTCAAACTTCTTGGCATGGTGCAGACCACCAGCCCAGTTAATGGCAATATCACAGATCTGAAAGACAAACACCCAACTCACAGTCCTTCTCCTGCCCACCGCCAAAGCTGGGAGCTCAGGATCAGGGTTAAGGCCTTGGATTCAGGGACCCACAGGAAGGGGGAAATAGGACTCGGGGCTATGGTCACCTTGTTGTTCAGCTGGGTTGCTCCTTGCAGAGATGCACCTGTGTAACGGGAGCAGAACTCAAAGAGCCCGGGAAACACTGGGCTGCAGGAAGAAGAGCAAGTTGGAGCCCTTTTACCTTTGTCCACTCCCTTCCTACACCTCTCTCCCTACCCCAAAGCCCTCTGATCTCCATGCTTCAATAACCCCCCTGCCCCTCCTACATACCTGGGTTATCTGCAAATTTATTTGACAAATATTTTAGACCAAACCATGTACCGAGCCTTGTGCGAGGCACTGGATGGGAAGTAGGGAAGCCCAGTGGTAGTATTCCCTAGCTGCACAAAGAGCATTTACGGCCCCAGCTGTGGCCTGAGGGCTGACTCTGCATTCCCAGATCTATAAAGTGAACTCAGAAATAGCAGCAGCAATAACACAAAAAACAAAAACCTCCCAAGACAGCATGTAACTGAAAAATCCAATGGGCAGGGCAGCGTGTGCAGGACAGACCACTGCGACTGGTGTGCTCAAGAAAGGCTCCATGGCATGAAGCTTCATGGTGGTGTGAAGGCTGAGAAGGCCTTGGTGAGGCTGAATGGGGAACAAAGGGCACTCCAGGAAGATACCCTGTGCAGCAGGGGTGTGGGGATAAGATTGGGAAGGTGCTCAGGGCCAGCCTGAGGAGTTGGCCTCTATCCTCCAGCCCAGGCTGCTTCTGTTGGTAGGATCTTTCAGGGAAACGGATTAATGTAGTGTTTAAAAACCTAGGCTCTGGATCTGAATCCTGCCACCTCCACTGACCAGTTATGTGACTCAGGTTAAGTTACCAAAATCTCCTCAAATTTCAGTTTATGTACTTATGCCTACCATCAGGAAAAGGACTAGTACATCTCACGGGTGGTGTGAGAATTAGGTGGATATACCAGTAATCCTTGGCACAGCAGAATAAGTACTCAATAAACTGTAGCTGTTGTAGGAAACTATAGGATCAACAACCACGTTTCTTCAAAAAATAAATTCAAAGGAGAGAAGGAAACATTATAGGTTAAAAGTCTTAAGAGACGTAGCAACCAAATATAATATGTGGACCTTGTTTAAATCTTAATTAAAGTAATTTAACTGCAAAAAGGAAAAAATTTGAGACGACTGGAGAAATTTAAGTACTGATTGCATATTTGATGATATGAAGGAATTACTGTTAATTTTTCAGGTGTGATGATATTGTTCACTTTTTTTTAAAGAGTATTATTTGGAGATATATAGTAAAGTATTTATGGATAAAAGGGTGTGACATCTGGAATTTGCTTTAGAATAATCTAACATGGGAGGATATAGACGAAGTAAGATTAGCCATTTGCTCTAAGTGTTGTAGCTCAGTGATAGATACGTGCGGGTTCACCGTACTTTCAGAAATGTTTGAAATTTTCCCTAACAAAAAGTTTAGAAATGAATTGTGCAGATGGCAGCTGTTGTGGTCACTATATTTTTGTGGATGTAGACTAGAATGGAAGCAAGGATCATGGCTTATCTTTGTTGTCCACCTTCTTCCCACAGGGCCTAACTCTGAGTCTACTTCTTATGATATGAGTTCAATGTAAATGTGGTAGTGTCTAATCACTCTCTTGCTTTTTAAAACCCTTTGATGACTTCCCCCTACTCAAGAGGTTCAAAACCCCAATTCATAATAGGGCTGTTTACTTTTCAAAGGCCCTACCTATCTCTTTAGCCTCGATTCAGATCACTCTCAGATTGTGTGGGTGGCCTTTTTTCTGTTCCTCAAATAAGTCTCACTCTGTCCTACCACAGACCCTTAGCACATGTTGTCCCTACTGCCCAAGACATTCTTCCCCTCACCCTCCATCCTCCCAACTACCTTTCCTCTAACTACCTCCTACTTTCTTTAGATCTCAGCTCAATCTTTATTATTTCCTCTAGGAAGCCTCCACTGACCAGCCCCTGCCCAGGCTACAGAATTCTCCCATGTATACACTCTCATAGTCTGTCATATACGTCTCCTTCACAGGCCTTAGCACAAGTGCAATATTAAAATTGTTTTGTTGTTGTTGATCATTGCGTCCCTAGCATTTAGCGCAGGGCCTGGCCTAGAGCCAATGACCAATAAATATTTGTTGAATAAACGAGTAAATGATGATTCATTGACAAGTATCCCCCCTCCATCATATCTTCCCACTGCTGCCACAAGACCTCACTCAAGTGCTCTCACTGAAATGCCTGGCAACAAGGTGTCTGGCATCAAAGGTCCCAGTCCTCCCCTCACCAGTCATCGCCCACGTTGAAGGCATTAAGGCTCTTGGTGAAGCCTTGCATATTGGTGGGGCTGACTCTCTGCAGGAAGTCGATGTAGTCCTCAGAGTGGAAGCGGCACATGTCATGCTGGGAGGCCTGGTATGGCTTGAAGACCTCGGATGGAAACACAAGGTGAACCCAGGCAGGGTCAGTCCCACTCACTGGGCTGAGACTGCCCACACTGAGCCCAGACTTGGGGACTGTCCAAAACTACACACAGCAGTCCCCTCGCCCCCCAATCCTTGTTATTCTATGAGACAAATGTCAGTGAAGAGAGACTCTGATTAGCTTGGTGGTTTATTATGATCAAGCCCCCTAAAGACCACTGGGCTTGCCTTTTCCATCCCACCTTTCCTACCTTCTCAAACCTTAACCCCCTTCCACCTGCCCTGTTCCTTGGATCTCCTATTCCTGATTCTCTTCATACTCCTCTCCCCTGGGCTCTGATTCTGTCCACTCTCTCCTCTGAGTTCTTCTTAATTTTGGAATCAAATAATATGGGACACATGACAACCTTCTAATTAAAACCCAAGATGCCCAGGTGCTAATAAGCCAGAGATTTATTATCTTTTGAGTGGTTCACACATTTCTTTAGAAATTGGACAAGAGCAAAAAGTTTTTCTCTCCCCAGAAAATGCTCAAAGGCACATACTGGCAAACAATTTCAAGAGAGTCAGGGATTCATGCACTAACATCACCTCAGTCTTTTCTACGACCAATTAACTTGTCTGTGCCTCAGCACAAGCAGTGGACACTCATTCATACTGTTGACTAATTCCCCTTGCAATGCATCAGGGCCGAGCAATATGTTATAATCACATATCACTGCTATAAATGCCAGGCCAGGAACAGACAGCATGTGTATATCCAGGAGATGGAGGGATAGGTAGTAATTAAGTATAACTATGTGTGTGTGGGGGGGGGGGGCGGGTGGTATTCTAGGTTGAAAAGGGAATACCCAGGACATCTCCTTCTGTCCTACACACACATACACATTTACACAGAGGGCTGCAAAGTCCTCCCTGGAGCTCTAGCTTGGAGGTGGAGAGAGGTGGCAGAGAAGGTATGGGAATGAGGGTAAACCTCACATCCAGATACAGTGATCCAGCCACCTTCTCTTCTTTGAGGCCACAGAACTGCCCTAAGATGCTGAGGAGGGAAAAATTTTGTGTCTTCAAACCAGCCCCACTCCACCCTAACCCTAGGCCAAGAGTTGGTCCACTTGAGGTCAAAAGGTGGCCGACCTAAGGTGAAAAAGTATCTCTCATTAAGTCAGTGGATGCACCCACCAACACTCTGCATATGGGGGTGCTCCTGGTTCCTTCTACCCCCACACACACACTCTAGGGGTGGGTGGGTCGCTCTTGGCGCATTCAGTGCAGCCTACCCATCCCTAGGGCCGCAGCTCCTCCCCAACCTCAATCCCCAGCAGAAGCCGCGAGACTCACGATCATCTTCTTATAGAGACCGTAGTGCAGGACCAGACTATGGGTCAATGCCAAGCGATGGGGCTTCATAGGGTGACCAGCCCCTGGGGGTGAGAGAAGAGAGTTCGTCAGTACGCATTCCTGGAGTTGTAGCCCCGACCTCGAAACCTCCGCGTCCCGAAATCCCTCGCCTACAACCTTGTTCCCTCACCGTAGTGGAAGTTGCCCACGTCGGGGTCGTAGAAATAGGCCACAGTCTTGGCCATGGTGCCGGCGGGACCAGGCCCAGCGCCTCCGCCGCCAGCCTGGCCGCCTGCCCCACCCCCGGTCCTGCGTGCTGCGTAAGCACGCAGCCTGCCTCTGCGGAACTGGGAGACCCAAGCCGGCCTCCCTTAGACCACGCCCAGGCCACGCCCCCTGCGGAGTTCCGCCCTCGCCTTGCTACGCCCTTCTAGGTTCTGGGGCGTGAGCGTCTGGCGTTGGCCGGAGGACTGTAGCGTCGGTAATAGTATGATAGGGCCATTTCCTTCCGGGCGGGGGTCAAATCCTCGGGAAGCCGAGCCATCCCGTCCAGCTACCTCTCCAAAACGGGGCGCAGGCCATGTCACCTCTCTAGGAGGCTCCGGAGAACCGGCCACTGTGTTCCTTTCGGGTGCAGAAAGCCGGCTCCCTCCGGCCCGCTGGGAAGATTCCCTGCTACACATCCGGCCGGGGCATCTGAGGGCAGAAGCCAAGCCAGCCGTGCCCGATAGACCAGTAGAGAGCACTCTCGCCTGACTGCCTGTCCTCCTCACCGGACCCAGACTCGGCACCGCACACTCCCCCGACGCGGGGTCGGGGAAGGGGGGGAGCGGCGCAGTCACGCGCGCATCACACTTGCGCTCACAAGCGCGCAAGGCTCTCGCTCTCCGCCCGGCACACCTGCGCTCCGCCCCCTGGTCCCGGGCCGGCGACGGTCGAAGGCTTTTGGGAACCCAGGGCGGCGGCGGCGGCGTCCCCCTTCTTCCCTTCCCAGGGCTGGAGTTGTCCGGAGCCTCTCCCCGGTCCCAACCAGCCCGCATCCCTCTCCATCCTTCCCTCCCCCCGCCTGCCGCGGCAAGGGTATCTGCGGCCGCAGCCCGGAGCCCTTGAGGCGGCGAAGGGGGGAGGGGAAGAAAGCAAGGGATGAGCGCCGGGAGGGCGTCGGGGGCCCTGAGCCGGACTAGGACGCCCCTGGAACCGGAACCCGAGCCGGAGCCGGAGCCAGAGCTAAACCACCGGTACCGGTGGGCCAGGTGGTCAGGATGGGAGGAATAGAAAGGCGGGAGGGGGTGTGTACGCGAGAGTACAGGAAGGGGAGGGGGCTGTGGAGGCCTGGCTCAGGCCAACGCAGAGGAGGTGTGGACGCTGACTCAGGCACGATCCTTGTGCAGGCCGCCTGAGAATTCCGTCCCATCTCGCTCTGCAGTGTCCTTGGGAGGGACGGAAGCTCAGGACAAGCTGGAAAGGGGAACGTTCTGGGCGTCGGGGAAGCGGACCAGGGTCGTGGAAGACAGCTTGCGCAGCTGCCGTCTGGCACCCCTGGCCCGGACCAGCACCCCTGGCACGGACAGCTCCCTGGTTGGGTAGGGGGGTGGGGCCAGACCTTAGAGGCTTGCCTGTCTCGGATCCTGAAGGAGGCATTCCTATCCCTCCCCCCATCTCTAGCTGCAGCCCCCTAACCCCAGGAGGCGCCCTGGCCCGCGCTCGCCCCCCAGGGCCTCATGTCGGAACCACAGCCTGACCTGGAGCCGCCCCAACATGGGCTGTACATGCTCTTCCTGCTTGTGCTGGTCTTCTTCCTCATGGGCCTGGTAGGCTTCATGATCTGCCACGTGCTCAAGAAGAAAGGCTACCGCTGCCGCACCTCGAGGGGCTCGGAGCCTGACGACACCCAGCTCCAGCCCCGTGAGTGAACAGCCTAGAACCTGGCTCAGTCACCTTTCTCCCTGACCCTTCTCCCCACACCTCTTCCTGGTCAACAGACCCAGGCCAAATCCCGACCAAGTTTTCAGGAGGTCTAGTAATGCTTTCTTGACTCTGCAAAAGCAATTGGGTTGCCACCACCCCGAAAGCAGGGCTAGAGCAGGCAGCATGGGTGGGAAGGGCCCACTGATGAGTCTTGGACTCCCATTGATTTCCCCATCTTTTCTGCCCTGGCCCTTGGAATGCTAATGTACAGCACCATGGCAATTTGCTAAAGGGGTAGGTCTTGAGCAAGAAGCCACAGAAGCCACCAGGTAATGTACCCCCAAAGCTGACTCATTTGCTGCTTCCTTACCGACCTCTTTCATCCTTCAGCTGAGGACGATGACATGAATGAGGACACAGTAGAGAGGATTGTTCGATGCATCATCCAAAATGAAGGTGGGTGCATGCTGGCCCCTTGTTCCCCACCTCCTCAGCTTTCCCTTGCCCCGGCCTTTGCCTCCGCTGACCCCCTCTTTTCCTTCTGCCCTCAGCCAATGCTGAGGCCTTGAAGGAGATGCTGGGGGACAGTGAAGGAGAAGGGACAATGCAGCTGTCCAGGTGAGCTGAGAACAAGGGCCAGCACGATTGAGCTTGCCTTGGAGAGTACCCTCTCCTCCTGCACATTCCTCTCCTAGTCTCCTTGCATGTTTGGGTTGACAAGGGAGAGTAAGGCTGGTTAACATACAGGAAGAAGGACGTTTTGTAGAAATCCTGAGTCCTTCAAACCACATCTCTCCTCTGGATATCATCAAGCCTAACCTTCACCCCTTATGCCACTCCTCTGCATTAAGCATTGCCCGCTTTTTAGCCCCGGGAGGGAGAACACATGGTCACTACTATCTTCATATTGAGTTTATTAGATAAAGACAAGAAACGAACGGTGGGGCCTGGGGCAAGTGGGGCATCTGGGGTTTAAGGAGCACGCTGAAAGAACAGGAGCAAGTCGAACAGGAAGAAAACTGGGAATGTCACCCCTGGTCCTTTCCTCCCTACCGTCCAGTGTGGATGCCACCTCCAGCTTGCAGGACGGAGCCCCCTCCCATCATCACACAGTGCACCTGGGCTCCGCAGCCCCCTGCATCCACTGCAGCCGCAACAAGAGACCCCCACTTGTCCGTCAGGGACGCTCCAAGGAAGGAAAGAGTCGCCCCCGGCCTGGGGAGACCACTGTGTTCTCTGTGGGCAGGTGGGTATAGAGTGCCCCAGGGAAAGGGAGGTTGAGGTGGGGACCCCAACGGTCAGGCACCTGCCTCCAAAGGTAGGCCCTGGCTCTTTCTTTGTGGCCTGTGAGCCACAGCAGAAGCCAGGCTGCACAATGTGCCCCACAATCTGGTCTCCCCTGCCCTAGGCCAGAGGGAAGTGCCTATCAAACCCAGGATGTCCCTGACCGGAGGGAAGGGCCAAGCAGCCTCTGAGTGGTGGTCCTAAGCCCCAGTGTTCCCTCCCCTCCCAGGTTCCGGGTGACACACATTGAGAAGCGCTATGGGCTGCATGAGCATCGTGATGGCTCCCCCACGGACAGGAGCTGGGGATCTGGTGGGGGGCTGGACCCAGGGGGTGGCCAGGGGTCTGGGGGAGGGCAGCCCAGGACAGGGATGCCTGCCACTGAGAGCCTTCCCCCTGAGAGGCCGCAGCCCCTGGCCCTTGCCAGCCCCCCAGTGCGGAATGGAGGACTCAGGGACAGCAGCCTAGTCCCTCGTGCACTTGAGAGGAGCCCTGGAGCCTCTGCAGAGTCGATGCTGGGGGCTGGAGGAAGGGGCCCAAGCCCAGGGCTGGCCAGTCAAGAGGCAAATGGACAGCCAAGCAAACCGGACACCTCAGATCACCAGGTATGAAGACATGTGGTGGGCTGCGGGGGGCTCAGCTCTTATTGCCCCTACTCTAGGGGGCACTGATATGACCCACCTCCTGTTCTCCCACTGGTGACCCCTCCTCTCTCTCTCAGGTGTCCCCACCACAGGGGGCAGGGGGTGTGTGAGGTGAGTCTGCCTGGGCCCCAAGTCAGATAATCTCATCCTCCCACCCCCTACTTTAAACTACCTAAGCCCATTGGTTCCCTGAACCCCCAAGCTAAACTGCAGGCTTAGCCTTTGGTACATATTCCTTGGTTTGGTGGTGGGGAGTGGGCTTGTGCTCCAGGGGACAGGGAAGGTCCTGCAGCCCCTGGGGAAAAGCAGGGACACAGCTTGAAGAGGAGGCAACACTGTTACCCTTCCTCTCCTTCATTGCGCTGATGGACTACCAGCTGGCAGGGCCAGGGGTTGGGTGGGCATGAAGCCCCTCCTCTCAACTGGACAGCACTGCCCCCCAGCTGAGGGACCAGCCCTACTTCCACCTGGAACTGCACGGTCTCAGGCTGGGGGACCTTGGGAGAAGTCCCACCTCTGGTCCTCAGTCTCTTCCCCTTCCCCTGTCTGCCAACAGGCCGCCTGACCTGCTTTCCCCATCACCTCACTCCATATGCTAGAGCGTGCGGCTGGGAGCAGGCCCCTGCCCTTGGTGGGCCCTTAAAGCAATAGCACCTTAGACCCCCTGCCCTCTTGGCACAAGAGGCCCAGGCCCTGGCTTGGGCTTTGTGCCCTTTATTCACTGTCAATAAATCCGCTCAGATGATTACAGCTGCTTCGCATACTGGCTCCAGCTCCTTCTGACAGGCCTGCCCCCATCCCCCGTGGCTCTGGCATCTGGAGTGGGGTGATTCACAGAACCAGGGTGGAGACACAAATAAGCCAGAGCCACTCGAGACTTTGGGGGATGAATTCCAGTCCCAGAGATTTCAGGGTACTTCACCACCCTAGAGATGGGGTGGTAGCAGAAGACAAAGGAGTAGTTTCAGCCCTTAGAGATGGCTGGAGGATGATGGCAAAAAAGGAGTGGGTTCCAGCCCCAGAAATGGGGAGAGAAGAAATTTCTACCCGTGAAGGTGAGAACGGAAATCAGGGAGATTCCAGCTTCTGGCTGTGTCGCTCTGGATCACCGTGGGGAGGGGTGGTCTCTGATAGCACGGAGATAGGGGCAGCAGCATCACTGGGGGAAAGTGATTCCCCCGGGCTTCAGGTGAGAGGATCTGGGTGGCCAGGATCCGGGGCTTTAGCTGGCGGGGGAGGCGGTGGACGCATCTGTAGGGAACACACAGTCAGTGCACCAGATGCCTCCCTTGGGGATATCCCTGTCCATTCCCTCTGTCCTGCAGATAAAACAGGACAAGTTGGAGTGACCCCTCTCCAAACACCCTCCTCCAAGGGCGGGGCCCTTACCGGCCTGAGTCGAGGCGCCACCACATCCAGGGGTCCAGGGCAGTCCAGGTCTTGGTCTGGAAATAAGAACCACAAGTCAGTCTTACGACTTTGTTTTGTTCGCTTCTGTATCTCCAGCACTTAGGACAGTGGCACTCTGTAAATATTTGTTGAATTAACAAATAGTCACTAACCTGGGTCATAATATCCATCAATCCATCCAACCTCAACGCTTATTGAGCACCTGCTGTATAATCGGGCCTGCTAAAGGTACCCGGGGGCAGGAGGGATCCACACCGCCCCCACCCCTAATGGCTGCCAGGAACCACATAATGAAACACTAACAGACACAATGAATGACTGAGTACTAAATCATTCAAAGTGAACGACGGGTGCTGGAGAAGCAGGGTGCAGAAAACGCTCACGGGGTTCCAGGGTCGCGGTGGGTGGGGGGTGCAGTGAAGAAAGTGAAAGAACCTTTTAGAAAAGATGGTTTTAGGAAAGATGAATGAGGTAACAACAAAAACAAGGAAAAAAAAAGAAAAGATGGATGAGGAAAATGATGATGCAAACCAGGTGTTTGCAGGATTCAAGAACACTAAGGGCAGAGGATGTGTATTGGGAAAACACTGTGGGAGAAACTGGCTAATTTTTTTTTTTTTTTTTTTTTTTTTTTGCGGTAACTGGGCCTCTCACTGTTGTGGCCTCTCGCGTTGCGGAGCACAGGCTCCGGGCGCACAGGCTCAGTGGCCATGGCTCACGGGCCTAGCCGCTCCGCGGCATGTGGGATCTTCCCGGACCGGGGCACGAACCCGTGTCCCCTGCATCAGCAGGCAGACTCTTAACCACTGCGCCACCAGGGAAGCCCCCTGGCTAATTTTTAAAATAATAATAATGAGAAAACAGCTACTAATTGCATGCTTGCTATGTGCCCAGCACAACGCTGGGCACTCTATAGACACATCCCTTTAACTCTCACAACTCAGTGAGGGAGGGACCTTCCTTCTCACTCTGTAAAGGCCCAGGCATGTTAAATCACACACTAGGACGTCATAGAGCAGAGTTTGAACAGTGGGCCCAGCTCCAAAGCCCAAGCTCTTCTACCATCATGCATCAGAGAGCCTGATGGAGGAGGTTCCTGAGGGCAGGCAGAGGGGCTGAGTGTAACCCAGGAGCTCCAGACTTCCTCCTTCTTCCTGTCTCTTACCCTCCCAGGGCCCCAGCTCCTTCTACTCACCACCGGGCAGGACAGGTGCAGGCGAGCCATCCAAGGCAGAGGTGGGTGCAGGAGGGGAGAAGCTGGGAGGGGAAGGGGATGGCAGGATCTGGGGATGAGGGGGCAAAGAGTTATTCCCGGCATGTGGGAAGGTTTCACCAGCTCTTCCTCCCATCCCATCTTCAGTTCCTGTCCCGTCACACCCCAGTTCAGAGAGTGACCAAATGCTTGTATCTGGGTGAGGCTTGTAGGTGATACACATTTCAACAGTCAATATATATTGACACTTAATATGTCCCAGGCATTTTGCTAGCACTTCGCATGCACTAATTCATTCAGTCCTCACCACCACCCCATGAGGTAAGGATTTGATGATTCCTATGTCAGAGGTGAGACTCAGGTTAATCCATCTATCCAAAATCACAGAGCTAGTTAGTGACAAAGTCCTGGCTAGAACTCCTGACTCCTACTCCTATGCTCTTCTTGCTAGAACAACAGGTACCATATATCAAAGCACCTATGGGCCACTGTGCTAAGCACTTCACTTCCACTATCTCTAATCAGGATAGTTAGCCTCCTGAAAGAGGCATTATTGTCCCCCTTTTACATGCATGTGAAGAAACAAGCTCAGAGAGGTCTAATCACTGCCTAAAGTAACAGAACAGGAATCTGAACTAAGAGCCAGCTCTAAAGCAGGACGACCAAACTCTAATGAAGACTGCCTTGGTGTCCCTTTTCTCTGTGCCAAAGGAGATGGGGAGTCCCAAGCCACTATAGGGGGGGAGGGGGCATTAAGACGAATATGGGACCTCCCTGGCATGGGAGGGTCAACCCATTGGTGCCTGGGGACCCAGGGAAAAGGAAGCCTCACCTGTTCAGGGTCTGACAGTTCAGATGGCCCTGGGGGGCCAAGTAGCTCCTCCACCAGCAGGGAGGGGAAGACCCCAACATGGCCCCCAAATTCTCCCCTCCAGAAGCCATCATCCACTCCATCCTGGGTCCGGGGCAGCAGGCGGATAAGCGCCCCCTCGGGGAAGCTCAGTTCCTCTGCGCTCTGTCCCGTGTAGCTGTACAGGGCGCAGGCCAGGAACGCTGCGGAAGCCCGGGAGAGATGGTGAGGGGAAGAGGCGGGCAGCAGTGCCCCCAGACCAGGGCTACAACCACTCAGTAACTCTTCTCCCTTTCTTACCTGTGGGCTCTGCCCCCGAAGGATTGTCGCTGTCATGGCTGCTCTCAGGGAAGGAGAGGTCCGGGAAGTTGAGATACCGCTCAGGGACAAAGCCTACCTCACCGTGCTGGTTCCGAGCCTGCTCACCCAGCAACGTGAACAGAAAGCAGGCTTGCCTCAGCAGTCCACGGCCCTGGCCCTCCTCCACTCAGGCTTCCAGCTTTGCCTGGCTGGGTCTTTACGGACCACAGAGAAGTCCCTCCCACTGCCCCCTTGCCAAGGGCAGAGCCCCGGGTCCATACCCACCTTGACCCATTCGTCGGCATCTCCCTCCTCTATGACCTCCAGCCACTCGCCCTCTGTGATGGTCAGCTCGTCCTCATGTCCTGCCTGGGACCCACAAAGAAGGATTCAGGACTGGCTGTTCCCCATCCCTGCCTGTCTGAGGTCCCCACCTCCATTCATACCTGATAGCCAAACACCACATGGACAGGGCAGGGGAGGGGCCTGGTGGCCAGGGCTGGGGGGGCGGGCTCCTCAAAGAGCTCCCCCGTCTCCTCACATTCCTCAAAGTCAGACAGTTCAGCATCCTCAGCCTGGGGGACAGAGAACAGGCATCGTTGTGAGGCCCAGTCTCAAGTACCACCCACTATATCTCTCACTCCTCCATTCTACCTTTTTTTTTTTTAAACATCTTTATTGGAGTATAATTGCTTTACAATGTTGTGTTAGTTTCTGCCGTATGACAAAATGAATCAGCTACATGTATACATATATCCCCATATCCCCTCGCTCTTGCGCCTCCCTCCCACCCCATCCTACCCTTAACATTGTGGATCCTCCTCCCAGGTAGTACCACCCATCCGTTCACCCTGGGTCACAGGCAGAACCACCACAGAGCAAGATAACACTAACAATAATCACAGAGTTACAGTATTGAGCGCTTATATGTGCCAAGCACAATGCTAAGTATCTTACGTACATTGTCTTGTTTAAACTTCTTAATAACCCAGTGTTATTTTGCGAAACTATCAACCTCAGTTTACTTAATGGGAAACTGAGGCTCAGAAAGGCTAAGTCACTTTCCAAGATCACACAGCTAGTAAGTGGAGTGGCTGGTACTCAAACTGCTTATAGTCTGCTCTCGGGACCTTTCATAACCACCATCCTATACTCCATAATAAAAGTTCATTGAGAGCTCTCTATGTTACAAACTGTGCCAAGAGTCATACTTAAGTGATTTCATTTCAGCCTCACAACAACCCTTTGAGTTAGCTACTAGTGTGATTCCCACTTTATAAGCTCTGCTTTCCACTGGGGCTCTTTACCCTCCTGGTGTGTATGGGGAGGGAGTGGAGGGAGCTCACCGTGGGAGAGAGGTCCCTCTGGGACAGCCGGGCCTCGCTGAGCCGTCGCTCCTGCTCTACCTCAACCTGGGCCTGGGTCATGGCTGGCTTCAGCCAGTGCTGCACATCCAGGCCAGCCCCCTGCAGCAGGGCCAGCCGGGCAGCCCCCTTCACCTGGCTCACCTGACACAGGGAAGAGGGGGTCAGTCAAGGCTGTGGCTGGGCCTGCCCTTGGGAGGTGAGTGGAGCCTCCTCCCCAGATGTGTCCACCCTCTACCTCCTGCCTCCAGTCTCCCCACCATCAGATAAAGGAGCAGAGGAGGGTGTTGCCGGAGGAGGTGCGGTCTCAGTGGCTCTAACCCCAGGGCTGTGGCTCACCTGTGCCCGCCGGATGCTCTCCCTCACTTCCTGCAGCCGCTGTTCTATGCCTGGAGCCTCCCGCTCTGAAGCCTGCTGCCGCCTCTGCTCCAGCCGCTGCAGCACCTGGTTGGGGACGCAGAGGACAGGAGTGGGTGGAGATACTATGGGGCACAACTTACTGATAACCCGGGAGTTTCCTAGTTGTTTCACATGCATTATGTCATCTCATCTTCCCTGTGATGTGGGTGCTATCATTAGCCCCACTTTAATGATGAGGAAGCTGAGGTCCAGAGAGCTTAAGTCACTCCCTTACTCAGGGTTACATAACTAGGAAGCAACAGAGCAAGATTTGAGCCCAGGTGAGTCTAGTCCCAAAGGTTACGCTCTTAAATTACTGTGCCACACTGTCGGCTTAAATTACCCTTCCCTCCCCTCCTGCCTGCAGCCCCATGACATCCCCAGTGAGGCCGGGATCCCCATCTCTCAGCTCTTCTTGCCCACCCCCGACACCTGCACTCCCCACCTCACCCGCTGCCCATGGTTCTGGATCTTGTAGTCTCGGGCAGCTCGGCTCGTCCAGCGTTGAACTTCTTTCTCCAGGCCACTCTCCCCGGCCACACCTCCTGCGCCCCGCTCGAGCTCCAGGACACACACCTGAATGAATGGGGAGCTGTGAGGATGCCCTGATGCTGCTCCTTCTCCGTTCCCCCTCCCTCCAGTTCCCTCCTTTTTTTCTTCCCTGTCTCCTGACCTCCAGGGTCAGGGACAAATAGGTGGGAGCACACACCTATGACTGTGGACACAGGAGTGCATTCATGTGGACACACAGAGAGTCCCAGAAGTGGGATCCAGGTTGAGGGACAGAGGTAGAATGAAGAAGATAGTGCAGTGAAGGGACAGAAGGGTGGGAGGAAGTGCGTTAATTTGTGTCCTGGTGGGAGGGAGGTGAACTGGGGTTCTGAAACCCTCTCTCCATGGTTTAATAGTCCCTAAGTTAAAACCAGGACAAGGATAATGGGGAAGAGGCCTACACCACAGTCCCCTTTCCAAGTGGCCTGACTGCACCTAGCAGAGAGGTCTTACCTGATCATTCCCTGCTGGCTGAAACTGCTGAGCTGTGGTGGGGGAGAATACTCCGGGCTCCTGAAGAAAAAGCTCCAGATCCTGCTCCCAGCTTACCTGGGAGTTGGAAAAAATCAAAGTCGGCCACTCACTGGCTCCCTCTCCAAGCCTGTCCCCAGCCCTTCTTGGTAGAGAGAGGACAAGGTGAGAAGGAAAGGGGCAGACATGCAGTGGTGGAGGGGGCGCTGTACTGGGAGAGAAGGGTAAAGAGGATCTCTGGGGAGCTTACCTGGGAGG
Source organism: Lagenorhynchus albirostris (assembly GCF_949774975.1). Classification (NCBI taxonomy): domain Eukaryota; kingdom Metazoa; phylum Chordata; class Mammalia; order Artiodactyla; family Delphinidae; genus Lagenorhynchus; species Lagenorhynchus albirostris. The sequence continues at coordinate 118,020,035 of NC_083097.1, forward strand.
TCGCTTGCCCCCCACGGTGGGCATGCTCCAGAGCCACCTCTGCAGCTTCCAGCTCCATGCGGCTCAGTGAAGTCAGCGGGTCCCTCAGGTGTTCCAACAGCTCGCTGACCAGGGCCTGGAGAGAACCCCAAGATGCTGACACCACCCTTCCCCCAAGCAGGCTCTCTGTCCAGGTTTGAATGGGTGATGGGTATGAGGTATGGGAAATTGAGAAGGAATAAGACATTATTATGCTTCTAATAATAGGCCCTCATGTGTGCACAGCACTTAACAGTTTAAAAAGCATTTTCACCTTCATTCTCTCCCTTGAGCCCCATTAGTCTTATAAAGTAGGCAGAGCAGGGGTTAGTCCTGAGGAAGAAACTGGGGTTCAGAGGGGCAAGTGTTCTGCACAATGTCATGCAGCCAGCTAGAAGCAGAAGCAGAACCTAGGTATGTATCTTCTGCCCACTCAGCAGACTAGGTCCCCAGCCCCACCCAGCCTGATCGTGGTGGGAAGCAGGGAGATGCCCTCCCTGCTGAGAGGCAGGGGTATCTAGGCTGAGACTGGCCTTGAGCACGGCCGGCAGTTCTTCCTGGTAGTAGTGGTCAAGGTGGGCATTGGTGGCCACCAAGTTGAGCAGGTACTCATTGCGGGCCGCTCTCAGCTGCTGGGAGTACTGGGCCGACTGGACAGACAGCTAGGAGAGGAACATAGGTGTCAACTGGGAGCCCTGGACCCTTGGGGTCCTTCCACGGCCAAGCCAGATCCAGAATGGATTCTCACATGACTGAGATAACTGGCAAACCATACTAAAAATTTTACATACTCGCAATTCCTGCTCAAAATTCTCTAGTGGCAACTGCATACATTTAGGATAAAATCCCAACTGCTCCTTACGGTGGTCTATCAGGTCCAACATGAGCTGGCCCCTGCACCCTCTCTGAGTCTTTCCACAGTGCTCGTCCCCTTGCTCACAGTGCTCCAGCCACACTGGCCTTCCCTCAGTTCCTCGAGCCTACAAAGTTATTCCCACCTCAGAGCCTTTGCACTCACCGCTGCCTCTCCCTGGAATGTTCTTCCCCTACATCTCTGCACGGCTGGCTCCTCCTTGACACTCAGGCCACCTGTTCAGAGAGGCTTTCCCTCTAAATTACACTCCCCTGTTATGCTTTATCATATCACCTTCTTTTCATTTATTCTGAGTCTTTGTTTATTTACTATCTGTCTCCCCTAACCAGGCTGTGGAGGCAGGAGCTCTGCTGGTAGTGTTCCCCATCATCTCCCCAGTGTTTCAAACAATGCCAAGTACATAGAAGTCCTCAATCACTGCATATTAAAGGAATGAAAAACAAAGGTACTATTTCCGTTTTATAGATGAAGAAAATGAGGCTCAGAGAGATCAAATTTACCAAGGTTAGGCACCAAGGAAGTAGGGTAGCCTGGATTCATCCCAGTCTCTCTGACTTATGCCCCCGGGTTCCAAACCACTAGACTAATCTGCCCACCTCTCCCTGCCCCGGCTCATGCCCACATCCTCTGAACCTTGGTGCTGAGTTTCTGGAGACTGGTCCGAGTGTGGAAGAGGCCATGGTCACTTCGGTTAAGCCTGTGCAGGCAAGGGAGAGGAGCGGAGGTCAGGCCCAGCCATGGCACCTTGGCTCCATCCCCCGACGCCACAGGCTTCCTAACTCCCCATGACCCCACCTGGCCTGGACATCAGCCGCCTTCTCCTGTGCCAAGGCCCACACCCGTTCACGCTGCCCATACAGCTTTCGACTTCGGCTCAGCTCCCGGACAGACTGCAGCACCTCGGCCTGCGCCCTCTGGAGGTTCTCTGCTCCCTAGGGGCATGGACACACAAGTCCTGATCCAGATCACCTCCATCCCTGAGTCAGCCCTTCCTTCACCCCATCCACTGAGCCGTACCTTCCTAAGCACCTGCTCCTTAGCGCTCCGCCCTGTGCCTCCTGCCAGGTCACGGTATCGGTCAGATGCCTGGAGCCGGGCTTGGCCCCCAGCCATGGTGGCATCCAGCAGGCAGCGCCAGGCACCAAACACCATCCTGCCTCTCCCCAGAGAAAGTCTGCATTGACGAGGGGAGCACTCCAAAGCTTCACGAGATGCGCCCCCCCCCAACACCATGGGAGACAGACTGCTTTCCCATCCCCCTCGTCTGGGAGCCCATCAATCGATCAGCCCATTAGCTCGGCCACAAGGATCACTTATGCCCTCCGCCCCCATCCAGTGTCCTTGCTGGGTCAGCTGCTATCCCGCTGCCGTGTCAGCTCTACCTGCCGCTCACGTGCCCTCCTCATAGGTTCCTGGGGTTGAGCTCCTCATCCCTTCTTGGCTCCCTGGCCTCCCTGCCACCCCACCATGGGACCCACCTGCTGTCCATCTCCCCACTCCGGTGTCCTTCCCTCTTCAGAAATGGCCCAGCCAGTTTCTGGAGTGCCTGGTGGGAAAGTCATCACAGACCCAGTTCCCTTTCAAAGACTCTCCCCACTTGGGAGAACATACGATCAGAGTATAATAATGCCACCCACTTTGCTAAGTGCTTTACATGCATTAACTTATTCTGTCCTTACAACAACCTTGCGTGAAGGTACAGTTATTATTATTCCCATTTTACAGAGAAAGAAATTGAGGCCAAGAAACGTTAAGTAACTTGTCCAAGGTCAAACAGCTAAAAAGTACCACAGCAGGGATTTGACACAAATTTGCCTGGTGCTAGGCATTTGCTCTTGACCAGAACAGGAGTATGCGTGGAGGCACATTGCTGGTAGTGTAAAGGAGGCTAGAACAAAAGGGAAGGTCCAGAGAAAGGAGTCCCATACCTGCCCATACTCCCGTTCAATGGCTGCCCTCTGCTTGCTGTAGGATCTGTGGAGATTAGGGGGATGGGGTGGTCTTACTGTTCGGTCCTTTTCTCCCACCCTCGACCCTCTCCTTAGCCTGGGCAGGAGGGAGAGGGGAGCCAGGCCTGGAGTGTGACTATACCAGGAGGGCCTGAGACTGAAGACAGAGTCCTTGAGATCACCTCGGGCAGCCGCAGCAAAGGACAACCTCATCTCAGTGCTCAGAGCCTCAGCAGGATCCTCCCCACCCCTGGAGAACCATCTGTGTGCTTGGAGGTGAGGACTGATGGGGGTCAGCTGAGTACAGTGTGTGCCAGCCTTCCAACAGGTCTGGAAGAGGGAGGGGGGATTCTGTCCTGAGTTTGATTGTGGGTGTGGAGGGGGCGGTGTGGAGTGAAGGGGTTTGAGAGAGGGTCCCTGTGTGTTTATGTGTGTTGGGGTGCGTGGAAGGATAATTCGTATCCGGCATCTGGAGAGGGAGGCCTAGGATGACGGCCTTGAATGGGCAGGTTGGAGAGCTCTTCACCCCCGCCCACCGCGACAGCTGTAGTATGTTGGAGAAAAGGCGGAGCGTGTGACAGAGAAAGTCGGGGTACGTGGAGGGGGTCAGGGCTACCTGATATCCTCCAGTAGGTCCGCCTCTCTCTGCTGCCGGGTCTGAAGGATGTTCAGCTGCTCCAGGAAGCGAAGCTTCACCTCCTGGGATGGCTTCACCTGTGTGGGTAAGAAGAAGATGAAGACCCCTGGCGCAGGGACCTGAAAAACACTCCGCGCAGGGAGCGGTGAGGGGGCGGGGCCAGGGAGGAGCTGGGCTGTTTCCTCGGTTACTTCTGGGTTGGCCCTTGAACCCCTTCCTACTCTTCGTCCCCCACCGCAGGTCTGGTGCCCCTTTGGGCCGCATCACTCCCCCAGCCCGCCAGGAATCCCCGTCCCCAGGCCAAGCTCACTTTTCGGGGCGGCGGCTGCATCTCCGCTCCGGCCCAGGCAGCAACTCGACTCCGGAACTCGAGGAAACCCCGCCCACAGCTAAGCCCCGCCCAGGATCTGGCCCAGCTCCGCCCTCGCCCCGCCCACGCCTGATCAGTCCCTTCGCTGGGCCGCGAAGCGCCAAGAGCGGCAGGAACTAAACCTCTGTTACTGCTGAGAATACCCCGGAAAGGGTCCGCGCCGCCCTGTGGACGCCGCGTCCGCTGGGCGGTAGGGGGAACCCCAGGTTTCTGTGTCAAGACGCCTGGGTTCTATTTCTGGTGGAGAGCTATTGACTTAGCTCGTAATTATTTCTAATCATTCATTTACATATGCAGACCTCCAATCCCGACGCGATGGGTGAAGGATGGTGAGGAACTCAAATCTGTAACCAGGGAAACTGAATCACTGGATGCCTGAGCGCAGATGCGTGTGATGAGAGAAACAGGGCTGATCCCAGACCTTTTCCTAATTCCCACTGAACTGGAAAAGCCTGCGTGAGTGAGGGTGAGAAAGACGCCTGGAGCCAGGAAGGAACCAGTACCAGAGGAAAAGACAGGGCCAATGGAGTGGGCGTGAGCTGGGAGATGAGAGCTGGGAGATGAGAGTGGGGACTTGCAACCCAGAAAGCCCCTATCGGCTTTAGGGCCTGCCCTTAAGGTTCTACACCCCAGGACATACCCCCTATCCCCGCCCTGGCACTGCTTTCTGAGGATCTGCACACACACTTTCCTCATCCTCCTCACCTATCCATGGCCCACACCTCCTCACTACACCCCCGACTTGGAAAAGGCAGATATCTGTGGCCCAAACTCCAGATTCACATTTCCAACAGCTCACCTGACACCACCACTTCATCTAAATAGGTACCTCAAACTTTCAAACGGCTCCTTCTACCTGATCCTTCCCCAGTCACCTCCCCCAGGTAACATACTAGATGGAACCATTCTCCATCCACTTAGGAGAGTCAGAAAGCCAGAGTCTATGTACCCTTCCTCCTACCCCCACCTTCCATCCATCAGCAAGGCCTATAGGTTCTATCTCCCATTGATCAACTTCCCTCAATTTCCAGAACCACCAACCTGGTCCAAGTCCCCATTATCAGTCTCCTGGTCTGATATCTGGCCTCCTTGCTTCCAGTCTTCCCCCTACAACCCATTGTTCAGAAAACAGCCAGAGTGATTGATCTTTTTGTTCAAAGGAAGCAAAATCTCATCCCTCTCTTCCCTAAGACTCCTCAATTGCTTCAGAATAAAATCATGGCCCACAAGGCTGTTCATCACTGGGTCCCTGCCAGTCTTTCCCCCTCCTGTCCAGCTCCCCACTCACTGTGCTCCAGCCACTCCAGCCTCCTTGCTCTTCCCCCAACATGACAACTCCCTTCCTGTTGCAGAGCCTTCATGCCTACTGCCTTCCCTTTCCTTCTGGAGTGCTCCTCCTCCCAGCACTCCACATGCCTGGCTTCTTACCTTTACCCTCCACCCAGCCCAAATGTCACCTCCACAAGCACATCACTTTGGTTTAGTTTCTTCACAGCCCTTTGTTTGTGTGTGCATATTCTGTTCCCCTTAAAGCAAGGACCCCCATCTCTTTTGTTCACACTATATCCTCAATAGCTGGCACCAATTAGGTGTTCAATATATATCTGTTGGGGCTTCCCTGGTGGCGCAGTGGTTGAGCGTCCACCTGCCGATGCAGGGGACACGGGTTTGTGCCCCAGTCCAGGAGGATCCCACATGCCGCAGAGCTGCTGGGCCCATGAGCCATGGCCGCTGAGCCTGCGCGTCCGGAACCTGTGCTCCGCAACGGGAGAGGCCACAACAGTGAGAGGCCCGTGTACCGCAAAAAAAAAAAAAAATATATATATATATATATATATCTGTTGAATAATTGAATGAATGAAGTAAAAAATGGCAGTCTTTTTGTTCCAAGGTTTATTAACAGTGACGCATCCTTTCTGGCTCCTCTTTGCCCCAGTTCCCAGCCCTAATCAACCTCCCCACTCTGGGGCTTCACTGTAGTCTCTGAATGTTGAAGGTGGGGTGGGATAAACTTGGAGATCATTCAAATCTGTGCCTTCCAAATCTTTTTTTTGTTAATGCATAAAACCATTCTTTTCAAACCCAAGATCTCTCATAGAACCCCTACATATCAAATACATAGAGCGGAAGCTGCCCTTCTCGAGGGAAACTATGTGGGGCTTACAGCTCTGAGAAACAGTTTGAGATTCACCATTCTCCTTATTTCAGTTACTTCATGGTACAGGTAAGTCAGCGGAGGCCCAGAGAGGCACCACGACCTGCCTTTCTCTGAGCAGGACGCAGCCTCGGGAGCTCTCGGCCCCGTTCTCCTTCCACAGCACTATACTGGCTTCTAGAGTCTTATCAACCAGGGCAAAGGATGCTCCCAGCAGGGTCTGCCATGGGGAGAGCTTGGGCCTTTGGTTACCTACCCCTCAGACTGCTGGTCCCAGGGTCATGTGAGGGGCTGGCTGGGGGATGGACTGGAAGTGCGGGGAGCTTGGGTGGGGAAGCCAGGTGTCTGTGTTGGAAGGCCATTGGGGCTCGGGGGCTGGGGGCTGGAGGGCTGAGAGGGGCTGCCCAGGCCTACGGTGGTCTCTCCCTTCCTCAGGATGAGGCTGCTGAGCTCCTGGAGCAGCTGCTCCTCCAGGGACCCACGTGACTGGGGGCTGCTCTTTGAAGGGGGCCCCGGAGGGGGCTCAGGTGGTCTCTCCTCCCAGCCCAGGGGGCCTGCTTTGGGCAGAGGAGACTGATCAAAGGACCGCTGGCTGGCCAGTGGGGTCTCTGGCTTGGCTGTCCGCTCCGGTGTGATGGAGAAGGAGGTGGAGGTGTCTTCGGTCAGCTCGGGGAAGGCCCCCACTTCCTCATATACCGGCTCCTCGTACACAGGCTCCTCCAGTTCCTCTTGCTCCTCCACAGACCCCTGGGATGACTTCATCGGCTGGATGGAAATGGGGGTAACCAGAGGCAGGCACAGAGTTAGAGTTACCAGATTATTAATCGCTAACATTTATTGAGCTCTTCCTCTTTACCAGATGCTGCAAAATACTTTGCATGTATGATGTCAAAAACAACCCTGTATGATGGTTACACTGCAGGTGAGTGAGCTGAGGTACAGAGGGGTTAAGTAAGTTGCCCAAGTCACACAGTTAAGTAAAAGGTGGTGCTGGGGCTTGAACCCAGGTCTGTCTGACTCCAAAATGCATTCACGTAACCACTTCCCTTCTATTTCTCAGATCCTGTGACCACTTTCCCCTTTCCTCACCGCATCCTCCCATCCCTTGTTTTCCTCATTCCTTTTGGTCCCAATACACACACACTCTCTCTCTCTCTCTCTCTCTCTGTCTCTCTCACACACACACACACACTCAATGATGGTCTGCATCAGGACAAATACAGAGAGCACACCGGCTCAGGCAGCACAGAGGAACACAGGGACACAGGGTTGACAGGCACACAACTGGAGCAGGCACAGTACTCACAAAGAACATGGACAGGGTCCTCCGGTTGTGAAGTCGCCGCTGGGCACAGGTGGGGTGGGGAGGCAGGGAGGGAGAGACACAGAGACACAGTGAGGCCTGGCAACAGGAGGCAGGTGTAGAGATTGGGGCATAGAGAAGGCAGAGGGGGCACCAGGCTGGCAGGCACGCCACTCCTTTCTGCAGTGTGGCAAGGGCGTGAGCAGGGATCCGGAGGGGTTGGGGCAGGCTAGGGGGACCTCACCAGGGTCTGATTGGCAGAGAGGAGGGTGGCCCCACTGTCATCCCCACGGATGGGCAGCAAAGGCATGGTGCCAAACTTCTGACGGGCGAGGTCAGAGGAGGAACGGCGTCGTAAGACCACTGGCTGCTGGTCATCATGCTGGAGAGAGGGTGAGGGGATGGCACTGGTGGGCATGGGAGGTGCTGAGGGTTAGTGCTGAGTCCACAGACCTACCCCTCAGCTCTCTCTTTCCCCTCACCTGGGCTTTGAGGATGCTGGTGGCCCAGTCCCACATCTCATCCTCGTCTGTGCAGGACAGGTAGCTGGGGGTGATCAGAGGGGAATCAGCAGGAGGGGAAGGGGTCACAGCTAGAGGGATGGAAGATAGAAAAAGCGAGAAGGTAGAGGACAGGGAGCCTGACTGGGCCACAGGAGAAGCCAGGCTGGGAGGTACTCACAGGTGCATCTTCTCCAGGATCAACGTGAAGCCCCACCTGAGAGGCAAAGGAGAACAGTGATGGGTGATCGGAAAGGCCAGCAGGGTGGCAGCAGGAAGGCTCTAGAAGTGTGGACTGGGGAAAAAAACTCACGGGGTGGGAGGCTTGAACTTCTTGCGGATTCCCAGGTAGACCTTGGCACCTTCCAAAGGCCACTCCCGTTCTGGTTTAGAGCTCTGACAACGCGAAGGCAGTCAGTGAGGTTGAGAGGTGAGAGAGAAGGATCGTGGTTAAGGAGGTCAAGAAGTCATGGAAGCACTGGGGTTGTGTGAGGTCAAAGGGTCACAGAAGTCAAAGGGCCAGGGAAGCAATGAGATTGATGAGAACATGGGCTGTGGAGTGACAGGGTCAGTGCCGTCAGGGCTCCTCCCACACGGCCACCCAGCATCCCTCCCTGCTCGCCTAGGGCCCACCTTCTTCTCCTTGAGCAGCAGCAGGCAGCGGCCACGCAGCAGAAAGAATCTCTCCTGGAAGCGGTTTCCCAGCAGGCGGGGCGGTTCTTCCCGACACCGCAACAGGCCCACCCGTGGGCTCTCACGGCGGATACCTGGGCACAGATGGGCAGGGCTAGGTGGAGGGTCCCTGAAAGAGGCCTGGGAGGTGCTGGGCTGAAGCAGGAGGCTCACCTGTGAAGAGGCAGCTGGCATGGGCCAGGGAGACTTTTCTCAAGAGCAGGGAGGCCGAGCAGGGCTCTGGGAGCTGGCACCATTGTAGGGCCTGCTCTAGGACCCTTTCCTTGGGGTGCAGTGGCCGCTCTAAGGGGCAAGATGAGGGTAGGTATCAACCAGATATCGATCCACAGCCTGGAGCGCCCCCCTCCTCGCCCACCAGTCGCTCATTCATTCATTCGTCCATTCCACCATCCAGCCACAGACATTATTTAGCACTGACTGTGCCAGGTGCTGGGCTGCCCTGGGGATACAGTGGGGAGCATGAAACACACAGCCTGCCTTCACAAAGCCCACAGCCTGGCGAGGGAGCAGAGAATAACGGATAAGTAAATGAGGTAACTAAAGACAAACCATTATTCTGAAAGAAGCAATAAGAAGCTGAGAGACAGTAACAGGGCAGCTACTGAGACAGGGTGACCAGGCAAAGCCTTTCAGAGGAGGCATTTGAAGATGAGACTCAGAGGACCTAAGGATTGGGAAGAACAAGCCACACTGAGATCGGGGGAAGAAGACTTCAGGCGTGACAAAATGCAACACCAAAGGGCCTGAGTTAGAAAGATGTGCTTGAGGAACTAAACAGTCAGTGTGGCTCAATCAAAGAGAATACGTTATGTGAGACGAGGTCTGAGAAATAAGCAAGGGCCAGACATTCAGGGTCTTGTGGGCTATAATAAGGGGTTTGAATTTTATTTTAAGTTCAATGGGAAACCATTGGAAGGGTTTAACCATGCGAATAGCATGATGATTTATGCTTGAAATGCTCATTGACTGCTGCGCGGAAAATGGATTGTTGGGGGGCGAGAAGGGAACATTGGCCAGCTATGCCCTTTCCCGGGCTGTACATTTTAGTGGTTAATGCTGGGAAGTAGAAAGATCATGGTGATTTCAACTAGGTTGGTGGTAACGATGGAGATGGAGGTGATAGATTCGAAATGACTCAAGAGGACTAGTTGCCCATTGTGTATGAAGATGAAGGAAAGGAAGGAGTACCAGAAGACTCCCAAGTGTCTGTCCTTGATAACTGGGTGAATGCTGGTGCACTGACCGAGTTAGGGAAACTAGGAAATGGCTTGGGCATTTTGTTAGGGGAGGGGACTGGGAACTGAGTTTGGTCTTAGACTTTTTTTTTTTTTTTTCATTTTTTTTTTTGGCTGTGCCAGGCGGCTTGTGGGATCTCAGTTCCCCAACCAGGGAGCAAACCCGCAGCTCCTCCAGTGGCGGTATGGAGTCTTAACCACTGGACTGCCAGGGAAGTCCTGGTCTTAGACGTTTTAAATGTGAGATGCTATAACATGTACAAGTGGATGTGTCAAGTAGCCAGCTGGATATGTGAGGCCGGAGCTCAGAGGAGAGGTCTGGGTCACACATAAACATTTGGGGGCCAGCTTATTAATGGCATTTAGAGCCACGGGAATGGATGAGCTCATCCAAGGAAAAAATGTAGACAGAGAAAGGAAGAGGGTTGAGGACTGAGCCCTTGGTTCCTCCAGCATTTGGAGTCTGGGCAAAGGAGAAAGAGAAGCCTCCTTTGAGGTGGAAGGGAAACCAAGGTTCTGTGGGGTCCACGAAAGCCAAGAGGGCAGAGAGTACTGAGAAAGAGCAAGTGGACAACTGCATATCTGGTAACACATAAGTCTTGGTGACTTTCACCCCGCACCACACGTGCATGCGCACATGCACGGTCATACTCACCAAGCTCCCCACGCTCTCGAATCTCAAACGTCACCCACAAGTCCATCCCGGCTGCCGTCCCCCGAATCTCCAGTACCTGGTTAGTCAGCTCCTCGGCAGTCAGTGTTGGGGACACCTGGGGTCAGGGCAAGAGCAGAGGACCCGTGCCGGTCAGGCCATTGCCCCAGCCCCCCACCATCCTCTCATCTCCCCTCCTGTCCCCTCAGGACTGACCTTCAGGGTGACACAGTTGTCTGGGAGCTGCTGCTCTATAAAAACCTCCATGATGAGGTCTCCAGCCTGGGACAGCTGAGGGGAGGGGTAAAGAAATCAGGAGGACCCAGACGGTGCAAAGAATCAAGGTCAGAGGACTCCTCGGGTTGCCTCACGAGTGCTCCCCCCCGCCACAGAAGCCTCCTCCCAACCCTCATTCCAAACATCGCTCAGGTCCTTCAAAGAGAAAAATCTCCAGGCATGGCGGAACTGTGTACAGAGCTTCCCAAGGCAGTGCAGCTGTGCTTGGGAAGACAGGTTTGGAGTCAGACTGTCTGGGTTCCAACTCTGCCACTTGCTACAGTACAACCTTGAGTAAGTGACCCTCCAAACCTCAGTTTCTTTGAAAAAATGGGACTACCTACCTCCTGGAGTTGGGTGATGCTAAAGTGAGAGTACAGGTGCTTGGAATATAATTAGTCCTCAGCTGTTTGCTACTGTATTTGTTATTCTTCTCACCTATTTGTCTAACTTAGCTAACCCTTCCTTGGATCTCTTACACATGAAACTGAAGTGCTCCTGCCACCCTTTTGTAAAGAATCCTCATGGTGGAATAAATGGAGCAAATCCTAAACCAAACCCCCTCCCCAAAGCACTCCTCTCCTTGGGTTTCCTGTGTCCCAAAGAACTGAGGGCCAGTGTCCAGAAGCAGATGGTCACCTTCCTGTCCTGATGTCCCCTCCTGGCCCACTCGGGAGTCTAGGGTCAGGACAAGTTACCTGCACATCCTTCCAAGTGGTGATAAGACTGACCTCCAAGTCAATCTGAGCTACCTGGTCAGGGTCGATCTGTGGAAGAGCCAAAAGGGTGAAGGCGGGGTGTGTGTGTGTGTGTGTGTGTGTGTGTGTGTGTGTGTGTGTGTGTGTGTGTGTGTGTGTGTGTGTGTGTGTGTGTGTGTGTGTGTGTGTGTGTGTGTGTGTGTGTGTGTGTGTGTGTGTGTGTGTGTGTGTGTGTGTGTGTGTGTGTGTGTGTGTGTGTGTGCGCGCGCGCGCATTGGCGGGGGGGGCGGGCTGCCGGGAAAGGAGGGAAGCAGGGAGAGATGTGCAAGACCGGAGCACCTGTAGGAGAGGGTTAGAGGCCAGAAGAGCTAAGAACCAGTGGGGCAAGCATGTTAGGAGCATAGTTACAGGAGATTGGGGCCCAGGGCTCTGGGAGGTGGTCCCTGATGTGGAAGGCCTTCAGAGGGCTAGGCTGGGCCTTTGTTAGGGTGAGCAGGATCCAGAGTCCAGGAAGAGGGACTGTAGGTCAGGGGTTGGGAAAGCTTACATCAAACACAGAGATGTAGCTGTCAATGAGTTCCTGCAGCACCCGCACCTCGTGCTCCCCCCGCCCATCCGTCTGGAACACGCTGGGTGCAAATAGCAGGGCCAGGTTCCGCGTGCACATCTGGTTTAGAGCCGCACACTTCTGCACCCTGCAGAGGGGTGTGAGGGTCATGAGGAATGCAGTGAGCTTCCGCTCACTTGTTCATCGACCCCTCCCTTCACTCAGCAAAAGGTTATTGAGTCTCTACTGTATGCCAGGCCCTGAGCTAAGCGCTTGGGATACGGCAGTGAGTTAGACAAAACCCTGGCTCTAAGTGCTCCCAGTCTAGGGGAGAGACAGACTTATAAATAGGGGTCAGCAAACTTTTTATGTAAGGGGACAGAGAGTAAATATTTTAGGCTTTCAGGCTATACAGTCTGCTGTGTAGGGTGAAAGGAACCATTGAAAATATATAAATGAATGGGCATGACTTTATATTTTATGTACAAAACTTTATTTACAAAAGCAAGTAATGGGCTGGATCTGGCCCATAGGCCATAGTTGTCCAGTCCCTGTGATATAGTGTAATCAGTACAACAGAGCTGAGGCTCACCCTGGAATCATTTAAAATTCTGTCTCCCCAATAGACTGGTAAAGGTAGGTGTGCATCTTATTCTTCTTTGTGTCGTCAACATCTAATCTTTGCCTGGCATAGAATAATAAATAAAACAAAATAATACTGATTGCTCACCATTTCTGAATGCTTACTACATACATGCCAGGTGCTGTAGTAAGAAGCTTACAAGGATCATCTCATTTAAATCTCGTATAACCTATGCGGTCGATACTATTCCTTATACCATCTTCCTGTTACAAATGAGGAAACCGAGGCTCAGTGACAGCAAATAACTTCTCTAAAGCCACACGCTAGGGAACTTCCTGGCGGTCCAGTGGTTAGGACTCTGAGCTTTCACCACCAAGGGCCTGTGTTCAGTCCCTGGTTGGGGAACTAAAATCCCGCAGGCCGCGCGGTGTGGCCAAAATAAATAAAAAAATAAAGTCATGCGCTAGAATAGTGGAGCTGGATTAAGGCCTAGGTCTGTCTGACTCCAAAGTCCACGCTGTGAGCCTTTATGTTGTGATACCTTCACTTAACAATTATCTGTGGGATGAATATGTGAATGTAAGCCAGGGGGTTGGACAGAGGTGATGAAGGGTCAGGGAGGAAGCCTGCAGGGGGTCTGGCTGTACTGACCGATAGAGATGCCCAATGAGGGTGGCCAGCGTGCGGCGGTTGACCCGTGGCAGGCAGCCAATCACTTCTTTGTATTTCTCCAGGCGCTGGTTCTTTTGGGGCAGCTCTGGGGATGGGATGGGGAAGGGTTGGAGAGGGTCAGGGAAGGAAGAGTAGAGGGATTTTTAGAGAAACAAACCCAGGATGGATGTGTTTCTGCCCCCTTCCCACCTTGCCTTGAGCTGAGTCCCTGGGTGATCTTCCAGTGGAGGGGTATTGGGGAGGGCGGCCGCCCAATCCCACAGGGGAGGCTCAGGGATTCTGGTGGGGTGGGTGGAGTTCCTGGTTGGGTCTTGGTTGTCGGTGAGGAGTTCTTAGGGATCTTGGGAGCACCTACCGGCAGCCTCCCTCCAGCGAGGCAGCAACCGAGCAGAGGTCACAGGGTCATCAAGCTCTCGAAAGAAGCGTTTGAGCGTGTCAGTGACATCCTCCACAAAGTGCTCCCCTGGTCGGAGCTTCACTGACCGGGCATCCCGCCGAAACTCAGCCAGGAGCCGCAGGCTGCGGGCGCGGGCACCCCCTTTCCGGTATACGCCCTCCAGCCGGAGCCCTGAGAACGGCCATTATCTCAGCTCACCGCTGCCCAAAGACCTGCCACAACCCACCCACCATCCTGTCTGTCACCCCTCATGGTATGTGGCTATTGGAGGCAGGAGGGTCAGAGAGGAAGAAATCGGCCTCTGTGGTCTTGCTTCTCAGGTCCCTGCTCCAGCCCTCATCATCAGAAGGTCCTTGCCTAATCACACAGCAGCACCCTTCACTCTCTCTCTTTCTCCCCTCCCCCACTTTGATCTTTAAATAGCACTCTGAAATCACATTACACTCAGGCCTCATTATTCACAGGTTCTATACTTATGAATTCATCTACTTGCTAAAGTATATTTGGAGCCCCCGAATCAATACTTGTGGCACTTTGCAGTCACTTGTGAACATGCCCAAGTGGAGAAAATTTTGAGTTGCCTGATGGACATGTTTCTAGCTAAGGCCTCATATGGTAAACAAGTATCATTTCGTGGTATAGTTAAAGTCACATTTTTTGCATCTTGTGCTTCTTTTTTGGGGGGGATTTCACGGTTTAAACTAGCCCCCAAGTGTAGTGCTGAAGTGCTGTCTAGTGTTCCTAAGCACAAGAAGGCTCTGATGTGCCTTGTTGAGAAAATACATGTGTCAGATAAACTTTGTTCAGGCATGAGTTGCTGAGTATTGCTGGCTGTGCGGTCAAAACTAACGAATCAACAATTTATATTAAATAAAGTATCTTTAAAGCAAACTCACAGATACAGAGAACAAACTAGTGGTTACCAGTGACGAGAAGGAATGGGGGAGGGGCAGTATAGGGGTAGGGGAGTAAGAGGTACAAACTATTTGGTATAAAATAAGCTATAAGAATATATTGTAAAAAAAAAAAAGAATATATTATACAACACAGGGAAGACAGCAAATATTTTAGAATAACTATAAATGGACTATAAACTTCAAAAATTGTGAATCACTATATTATACCCTTGTAATTTATCTAATATTATACTTCAAAAAAAATTTTTTTAAAGATGAAAGCTTGGAACTATACTCAATATCTTATAATAACTATAATGGAAAAGAATATATATATATATATATATATATAAAACTGAATCACTTTGCCATATATTTGAAACTAACACATTCAACATTATGAATTAACTATACTTCACTTTAAAAAAAAAGAGGAAAAAAAAAGATGGAAGCTTAAAAAAAAAGTGTCTTTAAACAGAAAGACACATAAAACAAAGTTACATATTGATCAATTAATGAAAATATGACCAGAGTTTCCCAGGAACCTAACCCTGTATTTCCACTGGGGCAACGGTTCAGCATTCATTGATCCAGTCCTTTCAGTGACTTTATAGAATATAAGTACTGTGAATCGCGAGAACTGACTGTATTTGTTTTCTTAATTATTACCCATCTCTCCCACCAGTCTCTGAGCTTCATATAACCTTCCTCGTTCACTGCCATATCCCCCGTGTCTGGCACAGGGGAGCAGCTCAATAAACATTTGCTGAACGAAGAGTGGCAATGCAGGAACTGTGGAGGAGCAGGGAAGAACACCCACACTTTCCCCAGGGCTTTTTCACTGGGCCTCCTACTTCAATCCTCTTATGAACACGAGGGAGGCTGGGAAGGGGATAGGGGTCTAGCGAGTGGGGGAAGTCAGTGCACGAGGCTACTGCCAAGGCGTGGAGAATGTCTTTAGCCACTGACTATCCCTTGTCCGTGTAGTAAGCACAACTACTTGTCGGTGCATGGACGTGCCTTTTACCCCAACTGTCCTCCTTAGTTTTCTGTGAATTTTCCTTCTCAAGAGCCCAGCCTTCTAAAGAGGGTTTTCGGGGAAAAGAGATTCAACTTAGTCCTTACTTGGGAAAGAAAATAAAACGGAGGCCAAAAACTCACAAAGCATTCTGGGAACCCCTTGCATAGCTGATCCTTTATGGCTGGAAAACCTCCCACACAGAATAATTCTGCTCAGAGCCCCAAGGATTTTGCTGCACAGCATGTCTCTTGCCTTGTAGCTGCCCCCTCTTTGTTCTCCATGGCTCTGCATCTCCAGTCACAACTCAGTGCCCCCCTCATTCCATGCCCACGCCCCAGTAACAGCTGCCTTGGAACACTTCACTACCTGCCAGGTCCTGCACTAAATGCTTTACATGTGTTATCTCACTATCACAACTATCTTGGAAGATGACACTGTTAGTAGCCCCATTTTAAAGATGAGGGAACTGAGGCTCACAAAAGCAAAGCAGCTTGCCAAGGGTGATACAGTCGTTGCTGTCAGGCTGCAGTCTCTGGAGGCAAAGCTTTTGAAGGCAAATCACACACACACAGGGCAAATACCTGCCCCCCCCGCTGCGCCCACGTTCCCCATCCCCCACTCGGTGTCAGCCAGTACCCACTCACCATGCTGAGTGACAAAACTGATGCAGGCATCCACAATGATGGGGATGTCACCCCGGCTCATCTGCTGCTCCTGCAGCCCTGTGCCTCCCCCGCCGGCTGCCCCGGCAATGGCCGCGTTCCATGCTGAGAAGTCTAGCCGGCCCTCTGCCTGCAGATACAGTGTCCTGAGACCCAAGAGACCTGAGTCAGAGCCAGCTCCAGAGGAGTCCTCCGACTAAGAGGCCCAGGAGCACAAGGACCAGACCTCCCAGAGACACCAGCAGGGGGCAACAACACCCAACCCAGACAGGGCCCCTGAACTAGGGAAGTGGCTTTGAGGAAGTGGGCAGTGGTCCAGCAGGCCAGGGTGGAGGGTGTGAGCTGTGCTCTAGAAAGGGGGGCCCAGAGTCAAGGGTAGTGGCAAGACTTACCTTCCTGTCTCCACCAGAACCAAATGCTCTTTCTTGTCTGGGGTGTCAGTGGCTGAGACCACACCTGGGAGGAGAATCATTGGACATTATCATCGTTGTCGTCTTCATCATAGTGACTAATATTTATTAAGTATTTAAGGTACGTAGGTTCCATGCTAGGAGCCTTACAAACAATACTGCAATAAATCCTGTGAGTTACATATTGTTATCCCCATTGTACACATAAGCTCAGAGAGGTTAAGTAACTTGCCTCAGATTACCTGCTATAAAATAGAACTCAAGTTTGTCTCCAAAACCTCAAAACACTATCCTACACTGTTCCTCTTTTAAGAGGAAATGAGAATTCCCAGTCCCTTCTCCCAGTTCCCAACAAGCAAGCAACTCCAAATAATGATAATAACAATAACATTTATAACAAATAACATTTATTGAATACCTACAAGATGCCTCCTGACAGGCTCTGTGATAAGTGTTTTACAGGCATTGCCTTATTTGAAACTCATTACAACCCTAATATTGTGCCTGTTGTGAGGATGAGGCAACTAAAGCACAGAGAGGTTAAGTAACTTGTCCAAGGTCACACAGCCAGGAAGTGATGGAGGTGGGGTTCTAAATCTGGGCAATTTGACTCCAGAACTTGTGCCTGAATCCACTATTCCTGCTGTCTCCCATAGGGACCCCCAAATAGATGAAGGTCCACTACCCACCCTAACTCCCCATAGCCACCCTCCATCCCTGCCCCCAGCCCTGCTCACTGATCTCCTGTAGCCGGCGCAGATGAACCATGTCCTCGGGGGCTGGGGGGCCCGGGCCCGATGCTGGGCACAGGAAGAGGTGATCTCCACGAAGAAGTCCGAACCCAGACAGCCAGAGGCCAGGGGCCAGGGCAGTATGGGAAGGGGACCGCAGCCACAGGCGGCCCAGCCGCAGCAGCCCAGGGCCCAGCAGCTGGTGACAGCTCAGTGGGGAGAACCACTGTGAGGCAGGAGGACAAGGGGAGAGAGGAAAATAGGGAAAGAGACAAGGAGTGGGGGAGAGAAGAGTGAGAGGGATAGGGAAAGGCAGAGAAAAACATGGAGAGAAAGCCAAGGAAACAGAGGAATGAAAGGGATGGGGAGAGAATGAAGCAAAGACCAGTGAAGGAGACAGGAGATGGATGGAGAAAAACAAGAAAGAAATGCAATTCAATTTGATTTGCTCCAGCCAACCCAGAGAAGATCCCTGTGTGGCAGGCAGCCTTATGCCCTTAATTGGGATGTAGGGGAAGACGGAATGGGTAGCTACATGCTGTAACCGAAGAGTCACGAGGCCCCGGGAAGTCCCACCCTCTTGGGGCTGGGCAGAGGCTTCATGGAGAAAGGACTATTCGAGGTGAACCTCAAAGCAGTGCTTCTCAAGCTACTTGCGGTGAAGGAACAGGGAGTTTTAAAAAAATTTTCCAATCTGTCACGAACCAACACTTTCATTAAAAAGCAACAAAATGAATTACTAGAAAAATGAAATGAGAAGAATTACAAAATAAGCCCCCAAGTTTTAAAATTAGATTGCACACATAAAATCTCTCTGTCAAATTGCTATGAAAGACTCTAAATGCTGACTCAAGCCCTGTACTTAAGCTGTCATGGGCCATAACAGAGTCCCTGGGCCAGGATGGGTTAACAGACCACACTTGGGGTAGCACTGCCTTAAAGGATGGGCTAGATTTTTGGAGAGTAGATAATACGAAGAGACTTGGACCTGGCTGGGAGGGCCATGACAAAGCCCTTAGAGGATATGGAGATAACTTCTTGGTGTGAGGAGTTACAGGCAAACCAGGAGAGTGGGGTCAGAAGCCAAAGCAGGGGAGCATTTCCCACAGAGGAGTGTGAGATGCAGAGACTACCTGGTGAGGCCAGAAGGAGGCCCTTGGACTTTACCAAGGACAGGTCACCAGCCACCTGCAGGGTAGCAGCTCAGAAGAGTATGGCAGAGGGGGGCAGCCACAAGGGGTTAAGGAGGAACTGCAGGCTGCCAGAGCACACAACTTTCTAAGGAGTTGTCAGGAGGGCGCCAGGATGGTGAGTGGAAGGTGGAGCAGGGCTGGGGGAAAAGCTGTTTAAGGATGGGAGCGATTGTCATCATCATTGCCATTACTACTTCAGCACCCACAGGTGGAGGGCTTGCTGCGTGCCGGGCAGTGTAGGCCTCGCGTGTCACTTAATCCTCAACACTAGGGGGTGGGGTCTTTTACACCACTCTACTCACATGGAAGAGCTCACATGTGAGAGTTGGAGGACTCAAGTCCCAGGATATCTGACTCTCGCGCCTGAACTTTTAATGCCACAGAGGGGATGCAGGGTGGAGAGACAGTGGCTTCCCTGGGAATGGAGAAGGTGGAACAGATGAAGGCAGCTTTGCCTGTGGACTTGGAGATCTGAGGGTTGGGGGAAGGGAGTGGGAGTCAGAGGCAGCCTCTCTGTGGAAAGAGGCCCAGCACAGTGAGGTTTGGCCCATGAGCTTTGGAGACGGAGGCCTGATTTTCGCCCTGTGCTCTGCTGCCTCCTAGCTCTGTGACCTTGACCACGTGACTTCATAACCTCTGAGTTCTTTAGGTGTGAAGTATTAATAATCCTTACCTCTGAGGGTTGTTGTGAAATTTAACTGAGACATTGAGTGGGCAGAGTTTAACACAGGGCCTGGTACAGAATAAGCGCTCAGTCAACCTTAGCTGTTAGTGGAAGGGGTAGGAGTGGCTGTAGGAATAAGAGAGGACAGGATGGGGGCAGGTGGGGACAGGGAAACCATGAGCTGTCAGGGAGGGGGTCTCGGCTATCTCACCTTGCCCACGGCGCTGGTCCAGGCCTCCAGACTCTCGGCTCCATCTGTGCCAAAATGCTGGATCCTCCCCCCAGTGAGGACGAGCTCAAAGGAAAAGGGGAACCTGGAGAGAAGATGAGGTCCGGGCGGAGAATGGGGGTGAGTGAGGGGGTTGGCAGGCTCAGGCTCAGGAAGGGAAAAGGGGAGTTCAGGGAACATGGTGGGTGTTACCTGTCGAGGTCACCTGGGTCAGTGGGTGGGGGGTTCACACCCAGACATACGACATCCTGGGGCTGGATGAGGTTGAGGGGTTCAGGGCTGCTTTCTGACACAAACATTTCCAGAGCCGCACCCAGCACGCACCACAGTCGGGGGGGAGCTAAGAAGGAAACTGATGGTCAGCAGGCGGCTGACCTCTGTCCCCACTGTCAGAATTCCCATTTACCAGATATTTATTCTATGCCAAGCCCTCTGCCTGTGTATGATCTCACGTAATCTTCACGGCTCTATGAGGTGGGTTTTACATTCACTCCTGTTTTGCAGAAGGAGAAACTGGGGCTCAGAATTTGAGTAGCTTGCCCAAGTCACATGGGTAGAAAGTAGCGGAGTTGGAATTTGACCTCCACAGTCTGACTTCAAAGCACAGCCTCTCAACAATCACCCAATGCTGCCACCTGCCATGGTCCCTCTCTGACTCCCGGCACTCAGCCCACTCCAAGGCATGTCCCATCCCCGTCCTCTCCTCCCTGTCCCTCTATGGAACACCCGTTCCCATCCTGGTTTCTGCCCACCTCCTCGCATCCCAGAGGGTTTCTGCCCTCCCTTCTCACCATCTCGGCCCCTGCGAGGGGGTGGCGGTCCAGCTTTGTTGCTAACGGGACCACAGTACAGGAAGCTGCTGTAAGTGGCAGGCACCACCACCTCATTGTACACGCCAGGGGAGGGGTCTGCAAGGGGAAGAAGAAGTGGTCAGGTCAAGCCAGTGTAATGGGACAGCCTGACCTCCTTGGGAAGGGATTGAATCAAGCAAGACAGTGGGACCCAACTCCATTGGCAGCATGGCCAAGTAGAGCCCAGTGGGGACATCTCACCACCTAGATTAGAAAAGAGGGTGGCAGGGAGTGACGAGGCTTCCAAGCCAGGCCTTGCCCACTGTCTGTCCCCACCACAAGTCAGCTCTGGGTGGAGGCCTCAGAGCATGGGCCATCCTGCAAGTGTCTTGGCCCCTTTGGCACGACTACTGGAGACCAGCCTCTATAACATGACCATTTCTATGATCAGACTACCCCTGGGGAGGTGGGACCCGGCCTACTGGTTGATCCCATCAGGGGTAGGCCAAAAGTAACACCTCAAACCTCCAGATCCATTCCAGACAGTGGTCATTTCATAACATCAAGAAATAGGACCTGGAGGACCTGGAGGGTTGGGAAACTGCCCAGGCTGGACCATTGTGATGGGCTGGGTGAGAGGTAATTGCCCCTCCCCCCGCCCCCCGGAAGAACCAAGGCTCAGGTCGGGGCTGGGAGTTCTTGCAGGGAGAGAGAGGAGGCATTGGTGGGGATTACCTGCGGGCAGGAGACCAGGGAAGCTGCCATCGAGGGCTGGAGGGGACCAGGGCTCCTCTCCCTCAAAAGCCTCGACGCAGAGGAGCTGGGTCATGTTCTTTAGCAGGTTGGGTCCTGCCACAGCTGCACATAGTGCCTACAGGGAGAACACTGCAAGTTTAGGCATTTCAACTCAGAGACTGCTTTCCCCCCTCCCCGTCAGCCCCGGCCCTCCCTCCTACCTGGAGAAGCTGGCTATGATCTGGATACTGAGGGTGGGGTTTCCGGAAGAGACCTAGCCGGTACTTCCGGGAGATGAACTCTCCCCGAGGGCCAGGGGTGCTATCTGGATGCAGCCCTTCACCTGGGGGTAGCGCTCCAGCCCAGAAGCGGTTGGCACGATCATTTCCCAGGACAATGAACAACTGTAGGATGACAAGGGGCAGAGGCAAGTGACAGGAACTCAAGAGTCCCCAGACATTCCAATCCTGCCCCAAGCAGGACCCAAGGCCTTTTCTGCATGCTCTCCTTCCATCCGCAACCCCGGCCCCCCACACACACTTTCTTCCTCTTCAGACTCCTCACCTGCACTATCTCATTACTCCAGACACTTGTGTCCAGCTTCAGGCTCTGCACCTTGGAGATCCCAGAACCCAGGGCCCGGTGCTGACCTGTTAGGGTATGAAGGGCATGTGGCAGGGGCACCCTGAGCCCTCCTGCCCCCAACTCCCTCCTTCTCCCCATTTCAGCTACAGGCTCCAGCCCTCACCTGCGCACTGCTTGCAGATGACCACCCCCAGGTTGACAGCGGCCCAGTCCGGGCGGGAGGCCTCACAGTCCGCACAGTGCCGGTTTGCCCGATTGGACCAGATCTTCTCAGCCACCTCGTAGTCAGACAGGGTCTCGGTTACTGCTTCCTGCAGAGCGGCCGCCCAGCTCTGCCGAGCCCCCCCAGACTCGGCTGTGAAGCTGAGGGGTGGACAGCCAGTCCGTGGGCATGGACATACCCCCCGACCTGTTCCATCCCCCTGGCCACATGTGGGCCAGCCCAGACCTTCCTGACATCCTTGACCCTGTTCACTGGCCTCCTGTCAGTGCACACCCACTGAATCCTACTGAGGAGGTCCCGGGTCCTCTGCACCCCTGTGCCCCCACCAATGTCTCTCCCCGAGCCTTGCCTCCTGCCAGTCTGGGCCCCACCTGAAGCAGCGATGTGGTGTGAGCAGGTCGAAGCTGCGACTCTTGGTCTCCCGGACGCTGCAGCCTTGCAGTTCAATGAAGCAGATCCCGATGCCCAGAGAGAAGGCCTGGCAGGGTCGGGGCAGGCACAGTGAGGCCAGAATGGGCTATAGGTCAGGCCCCTCGGCCCCAGCCCGGCCCTCCTCACCTGCTCACTCTTGTACAGGGCCAGCTCTCCGGGGCTCAACGCAGCAAACACCTTGGCCTTGTGCCCACGCAGCTCCAGCATGCCCGTGCGAAGGGGTCGGGGTGGCTGTGGGGGCCGGGGGTGGCCCAGGAGGCGCTGCTCCTTCAAGCAGGATTGCATCGTGGAGCACCACGTGTCCCGCTGAGCTGGCGGGGGACAGGGAAGAGGGTCAGCCGGCTGTGTGCTTACCTGGCCTCCCCAGCCCTGCCCTGGCCCGGGAGGCCCTGGCCCTCACCCTCGCTCTCTGTGCGGAACACGAACACCCTCTGGCCAGTGACGACCTGGAACTTGTTGTCCTTGCTGCTGCGGGTCATCTCGATGGCTGTCAGAGGGATCACACCCTTGGGGAAGGGGTCCTGGAGGGACAGACCATTGGCCCATGGGGACAGGAACTCAGCCACGTGCGCTGACCCCGGGGGGGCCAGTGCCAACTTTTAATGAGATCAGCACTCATTCCGCAAGCAGGGGTACAGCTGCTAACCGAGCTCCTTTAGATGCTGACACCAGTCATGCGGTACCTGCCTCCCCCACCAGGGGGGGACTGGCCTTCCAGTCCTGAGCCTCCCTCAGCCCTCCCTCTCCCTCTCCCTTTCCCCAGGCCCCATGTAGCATCTCCCGGACCCACCTTATCGCTGCCAAAGTACATCAGACTCCTCCCATTGAACTGCACAAAGCGCCTCTGGAAGACGTAGTTTCTGGGGAAGGCAGGGGCCGATACCAGTAAGTGGTGGAAGCTGCATCCCGGGGCGTCCTAGGAGCTGGGAGCACTTGGGGCCTGACCTCCACCACCACCACGCAGCCTCCCACGCCCCCCTCCCCTGCCCTTCCCAGCAGCCCCACCCCTGAGGGGAGAGCTTGTCTAGCCAGCCACTGAGCAGGGGCATGGGGCGGTCTGCCGTGGAGGAGAAGCTGGCATAGGGTGAAATGAGGTCATCGTTGGTCTCCGCGTCCAGGGCGGGCAGTGAGAGGGTGGAATCCCCCGGCAGCTCAAGGCTGGCATAGCCAGCATCCTCTCGTGCCTCCAGATCCTGCCTGCTGAGCCTGTGGGGGCCAAGACAGAGAGGGACACACATTAGACCCAGTTCCCTGGACAGCCCCACCCTCAGCGCCTAGTGGAATGCCTGGCAGGTACTGGATCTGCTTTTCAAACAGGGGAACAGGGAGGTTGAGAACCCAAAACACTAGCATGGAGCTTCTTCCCCGAGCACACTTGGACTTTGCATTTGAAAACTTTCAGTCTGGGCTTCCCTGGTGGCGCAGCGGTTGAGAGTCCACCTGCTGATGCAGGGGACACGGGTTCGTGCCCCGGTCCGGGAAGAACTCACATGCCGCGGAGCGGCTGGGCCCGTGGGCCATGGCCGCTGAGCCTGCGCATCCGGAGTCTGTGCTCCGCAACGGGAGAGGCCACAGCAGTGAGAGGCCCACGTACCACAAAAAAAAAAAAAAAAAAAAAAAAAAAAAACCCCAAAAAACAAACAAACAAAAAATTTCAGTCCTTCGCCTCTGCCATTAGGATTACTTGGCAGAAAATTTGGGGAAGGGCTGAGTAGATGGCTTTCTGCCACAGTTGCCCATATCTCATCAATAAGCCTGACTGGTTCTTGCTCCAGAAAGTTCTTGCCTTTCTCTCCGGGGACCAAGCTTCCATCAGTTCTCACCGAGGTGAAGGGAATCGCCTAACTGGTCACCTGCTTCCACTCGCACCCTCCCACCAAACATCCGTTCTCCCACTGACACCAGAGTGCTCTTTTAACAATGCAAATGAGAGCATTTCACTCACCAGCATGAACCTCTACAATGACTTCCCATCTGCACTTAGGATAAATTGAAATTCCTTACCAGGGGCTGCAAGACTTTGTACAGTGAGACCCGTGGCAACTCCCCTGACCTCACCCTGTATCGCCCTCACCTTGGCTTACTACAGTCCAGCCACATTCTCTTCCCCAGTTCAGAGCCTTTGCACACAGTGTTCCCTCTGCCTAGAGCACGCTTCCCTGGGCTGCTTCTTCTCATCCTTCAAGTGTTCCTTCTCAGAAAGTCCTCTATTATTCTCTATCACTTTCCAGTGGTTCCTTACCTTAGCTGCACAGAATCACCCAGGAAACTTAAAAATACCTGTATATGAGCCCCACACCAGACACTTAAATTTGAGTCTCTGGGAATGAGGCCCAGGCATCTGTTGTTTTAAAAGTTCCCCAGGGGGGGCTTCCCTGGTGGCGCAGTGGTTGAGAGTCCGCCTGCCGATGCAGGGGACACGGGTTCGTGCCCAGGTCCGGGAAGATCCCACATGCCGCGGAGCGGCTGGGCCCGTGAGCCATGGCCGCTGAGCCTGCGCGTCCGGAGCCTGTGCTCCGCAATGGGAGAGGCCACAACAGTGAGAGGCCCATATACTGGTAAAAAAAAAAAAAAAAAAAAAAAGTTCCCCAGGAGGTAGTGCCGCTGAGGTTGAGAACCTCTACCCCATTTGTTTCCTACTTCACTGAGAAACTGAAGCCATCAGACGAGAATCCCCGCAGACTCCCAGTGCCTCATCTGCCCCATTTCACACACACACTGCCTTCCTCCTGGTACTGGAATAAATAGCCCTGTCTAAAGCCGGTCCGTCCTCTGAGCACTTGATCCTAGTCCCCTCACCTACACAATGACATCGCTCCAGACTTTCTCTCTTTTCTCTCCCCTACATCAGCTAGTTCTCCCTCTCTACCAGGTCATCCCTATTCACCTATGAACATACGTAGCATTCTATGCTATAAAAACCCCCTTCTTGACTCCACTTCTACTCTCAGTAACCACTCCAACTCTCTGCTCTTCTTTGCAGAAAAACTCCTCAAAAAATGTTGTCTTCACATTTGCAACTCCTCTCCTTCCGTTCTCTCTTGAGCCCACTCTGATCCAGCTTTCATCCTCAGCACTTGTCAAGGTCCCGAGTGACCTCCATGTTACCAGTTCCAGCGGTCGATTCTCAGCCCTCAACTTACCCAACCTCTCAGCAGCACCTGACATAGCTGACCTCTCCCTCCTCCTTGTACATTTTCTTCACTTAGCTCCTGTGGCATCAACTTCTCCTGCTTTTCCCTCTGCTTCACTAACCATTTCTTTTCAGCCTGTTTTGCTGATTGTCCTTCTTCTCCCAAACCTCTTGATACTGGAGTGTGCTTGGTTCTCTGCTCTATCAACACTCACTCACAGCTACATATACCCATCCAAACGCTGACGACTCACAAATCTGGATCTGCAGCTCGGACCTCTTCCCCACACTCCAGACTTGTATATCCAGTGGCCTATTTGCCACCTCTTCTTGGGTGTATAGTACACACCTCAAATTCAACACATCTAAAACTGAACGCCTCATCTGCCCCCCACCTACCTCTGCTTTATGCCCAGTCTTCCCCATCTCCGACCATGGCAACTCGAGGGACTTCCAGTTGCTCAGAACAGTGCTGTGGTACTAAATCTTTGAAATGTGGTTGTTTCATAGTTACAGCACAGCTCACACCAGACTAGCCACGTTTCATGCGTTCAGCAACCACACTTGTTTACTGGCCACCACAATGGACAGTACAGGCTCAGACCAGAACCCCTGAAGTCATTCTTGACTGCTCTTTTCTCTCACACCTCAATTTACCAGGACGGTTCACCTTCAAAATACAACACAAACCAACCACTTCTCACCATCTCCACTCCCATCACACTAACCTGAGATGTCTCACCTAGATCACTGCAAGAACCTCCTAACTAGTCTCTCTGCTTCTGCTTTTGCCCCCTACAGACCATGCCCAACACAGCAACCAGAGGGATTCTTAAAATGTAAGTCAAAACCTTTCCGGGGCTTCCCTGGTGGCGCAGTGGTTGAGAGTCCACCTGCCAATGCAGGGGACACGGGTTCGTGCCCAGGTCCGGGAAGATCCCACATGCCGCGGAGCGGCTGGGCCTGTGAGCCATGGCCGCTGAGCCTGCGCGTCCGGAGCCTGTGCTCCACAACAGGAGAGGCCACAACAGTGACAGGCCCGTGTATCGCAAAAAAAAAAAAAAAAAAAAAAACCGAAAAACCTTCCAGTGGCTGCCTTCCCATTTCACTTAGAGTAAAAGCAAGTCCCTACAAGGTCCTACCCATCTGGCTCCGTTTACAGCTCTGATGGCAGCATCTCCCCCAACTCTTCCCACCCTGCCCCACTCTGCCCCAGCCCGGCCGACCCTGTCATCACTCCTGGATCCCTGTGGGCAACTGGCCTCTTTAAAGCCTCTATTCTGGCCACCCTTCCCGCCTGCAACACTCTTCTCCTAGAAGAGGGCTAACTCCGTCCCCTCCTTCAAGTTTTGGCTTGAATGTCATCCTCTTAATAATGGCAACTCTTCATGAAAAACTGCAGTCCACTCCCCCCTCACTCCATCCCAGCCCTCTTACCCGGTTCGATTTTTTCCATGGCACTTATCACCTTTTAACGTATGGTGTAGCTCATTTATTATATCTGTTGTTAATTAACTATCTCCCCACAAGGGCAGGGATCTCTGATCTATCCCAAGTATCTACAACGATATCCGGCGTTCAGTAGGTGCTCAATAAAGATAGTTAAATGAAGGAATGAAAGGCACTGCTCCCTATTTTAAATCATACATCCATTTCTTTGTCTACCTGTTTTATTTCCTGTCTGTCCCCACTGAGTCACAAGCTCCCTAACGGGGGACTGGGTCTGTCATATTCATCCTGTACCTCAAGAACCCGGCTGGCACACAGTGGACACTCGATGCACGTTTGACAGATAACGGGAAACACGGCCACCACCAGCTCAACCGCTCCTCAAGCTGCCCCTCTTCCTGCCATCATCATGCTATGGACCACTCACCTGTGTTCAGCCCTTTCCTGACAGATAGCTCTGCCTTCTCTTCTGTCGGGGACCCCTGGGACCCCCACAGGCTGGACCCCATAGTACAGGCAACCAGGGTCCATGATGTGCACTGGCAGGAGGAAAAAAAGGGGAGACAGGGAAGAGGTCAGGTGAGAGTGTCTGACGTCCTGAAGGGCACTGCCCCTCTTCCCCCGACCCATGATAACCCACCTACCTGTGCCCGTTGTGGGCCTGAGGGCAGGAGTGGGGGCAGTTGTCTGGGAGCTGTCTGGGGCCCTTAGGGGAAAGGGCTAGTGTCATTAAAGGAAAGAGAAGGAAGGACAAGCCCTCATGCCCTGTTCCTCCCTGCCCCCAGCATGGGATCCCCAGGGAGCCAACTCCACTCACGTGTCCTGAGCTGTCTGTGCCCCGCCTCTTAAGTCCAAGCCGAAGTAGATGGCGTTGGGCATCATCTCCACAGTATTCAAGGCTGAAGGCTGCTCAGAGGAGGACCTCTGAGGGACAGGAGGGGACCTCGGGCTGGGCTCTGGGCTCTTGGATGCTTCTGGTCTCCAGAGAGCTGGACTCAACCCAGGCCTCTGGGTGGTGGTGGAGCCACTGAGCCCCCCAAATACCGTCCTGGGCTTAGGCACAGGCTTGGGGGGCTGCGCCTGGGGGGCTGGGCTGGGCGGTGGCTCCATGGCACTTCCCAGCTGGGGATCCGGGGAGCCCTCTGCCGTTCCCGCCTGCAGCAGGCGCAGAATGCGTTTCCGATGCCCTGTGGCGTTGATGCCCAATTGCCTCAGCTCCTCGTGGCCCAGGCCCCGGGCTGCACCCGCTGTGGCCAGGCCATGCCGCCGGAACACGTCTGCATACTGCTCCAGGTGCACCGTGGCCAGCCACACAGCGATGTCCAGGTCCTGAGGGGCAGCCATGGGGGCTCAGGCCATTGCTGGGGGGAGGGGCAGGTGAAGGGAGGGCTCAGGCTGAGATTCCCCCTCCCTGTGCCAAAGTCTGAGGCCTGGACAGGGGTACCAGACTCCAGTCTTCCTCCAAAGAAGAATGACTAGAGGCCTGTAATCCGGGGGCAGAGCCATCCCAGAACATGCTTTCTCATTGCAGGTGAACCCCTTCATTTGCAGACGAGGAAACTGAGGCCCAGGGAGGGGAAGAGGCTTTCAGGGCTCACAGCAAGTTGGCTTATCGATGGCAGTGTTGGTCCCTTAGCTCCTGCCCACCCTGTGTCTGGGTCAAAGCTCTGCCTCTGCATTACTGCACGTTCAACTAAGTAAGTCTGGGACAAGAGGCCGGAACCCTGCCCCTGCAGGGTGAAGGGGGGATGGTGGGGAGGAAGGGCCCACGATGTGCCCTAATCCTGCTGTGGCACAGCGTGGGGATAGGGCGGCTGTGGCACAAGAGGAGAGGGGAGATGCAGATCCCACTCCCGCTGGTTTCCAGAGCTGAGGTACAGGCTCGGGCCATCCTAATCCTGGACGTTCCCAGTTCCCCCTCCCCTTCCACCTATTGTCTCTGCTCAGACTTCCTTCCTTTCCCTCCGGCTCTGGCTGCCCCCACATCCTGCCTCCCTTGGTCAGGCTGCCCAGAGAGCTCTAAGCAGTACCGACATCTGAGCAGAGGCCACTTGGGGAGTGAGGATGGGGCAGAGAACTGAGTCAGAGAGATGAGGGACCAGGGGTACACCAGGGTCTTCACTCTGCAGCATCTTCTCACACACGTGTGTGCAAACAGGAGCACCCACCCTGCAGGAACTCACAATGTGAAATGACATCCCCCTACCTCTGCTTTCTCCAAGTCCTCCTTCGCCCTGCTCATGCCTTTGGACTCAGGTCTCTGAGGCTCTGTCCCATTCCACCAGCCTGACCCTGACCCTGCTCTACTGCCTAGACCTACCTTGGATTCTGTCTCCCTGAGTTTTATCTCTACCCTGTCCCTGTCCCTACCCCACTCCATCTCCATCTCTACCTCTAAATCCATCTTGGTCCCTCTCCTTGTTTTGCTCTCTGTCATTAAGCCTCTCCCTGCCTCCGTCTCCAATTTTAACTAGATGTTCGGTTTCATCTGTGTCTCTGGCCACATGAAACTGGCTCTAGGTTTCTGTCTCTGCCTCTGCCCTGACGGCTCTCTCCCAGTTTCTCTCCTGCGGGGTCCCGGCCAGGACTCCCTCTCGCCCCAGCATCAGCTCTGGCCTCTCTGCCTCTCTGTGGCCGAGCCCCTCCCCAAGCTAGGGCCGGGGTGCTGCGCCTCCCGCCCTGACTCAGAGTCCAGTTTCCCGGTGACTCAGGCCCGACTCGAGGGCATGGGACTGGGAACTAGGAGGTGCGCGGGGCAGGAGTGCGGGGGGGCGGGCCAGGCCGCGCGGAGCAGCTCCGGCTACGACGAGGGAGGGGGCAAGGAGGGAGGGGGCAGAGACCTGCAACCCGAGGGAGGGGCGGTCGCGGCGGGGAGGGGGAGAGGGGAGGGCCCCCGGCGCGGAGCGGGCCGGGGATCCCACGAACGCTCTCGAGGAGGTGATGGGGAGGAGTCTGGGAGGCAGGGGCCCGGGGGCGCGGGGGTCCTCACCTCACTAAGCGGCTGCAGTCGGCTCCCAGGTGCCCGACGCGCTGCAGTAGGCTCCGGGTCCTGCCGCGCCGGCCCCGCCTCCCCTCAGCCCTCCCCCGACGGGGCCCAGCCCCGCCCCGCTCGTCGGTTCCCTCGGCGGGGCCCCGGCCACTCCTTGTGCAAGCGGCGGCCTCCAAAAGCTTTGGGCTCCTTACCCAACCGCTGCGCTTATCTCGCAGCCTGGCAAGCTCAGCCCCTTGAGGGGCCAAGAAAGGGGGGGGACCGGAACAGGGTTGGAGGCCGAGACAGCCTTAGAGAGCAGGACAAAAAGGCAGAGACCAGACGGAGATGGGGACAGGGGTAGAACCAGAGAGAGAAGGAGAGTGCTGCGGGGGACAGCTCTGCATGCCCTCCGCTGTTCCCTCCCCGTCCGGCCGAAAGGGGAGGGAAAAGAATAGGGCCTTAAGTCCCCAGGGCATCTCTCCCACGCCCCGCAGGGTGGCTGGACTCTGGTACCCAGTTAATGAGGGAACAGAAGCTGATATCCACAAGTCACGGATATCCACAGCCTTCCAAGCTGGCGAACCTGCAGGAGCCCAGCCGTATGACCTGGGGGAAAGAGGCAGAGGCCCAGAGGAGGAGTCCGCGACTGCTTCTCCCTCTCCAAGGGCCTGGTCTAGGTTTCTTCCCAGAGATGAAGGTCAGGTCTCGGGGCTGCCTTTTTGAAGATAAGGCTGGTGCCCTGTAAGCACGGTGACCCGGCGAGCAGCCTTTGCATCCTCGGGCGAAGCCCCTTCTCCCCACCCTCCCACTGCAGTGTGTGTGTGTGTGTGTGTGTGTGTGTGTGTGGTGAGGGGGGGCGGGAGAGGGGTCCCTGAGGAGAAACGGCTCCTCTCCCCTCTCGGGATCTTGCCTGGAGCCCTAACCTTAGAGCCTGCCCCCCAGAGCCTGAGGCCCCTCCCCCTCCGAGTGGGGCTGGCCTTTAGCTGTGTGTGGGTTGGGGGGCGGGGTAGGGGCGCCCGCTGGCCGGGCTGTGCTTTCCGGTTTGTATGAGAGGAAGTTGGCTGTGAGTCAGCAGACACAGGAACTATCAGTAGCTAGGGGAAGACCCCTGCCTGAGGGGAAGGTGAAGGGAATGTGGGGAAGTGGTCCCCGCCTCTCCCAGCTGCCCCAGCTTGTAAGGGGACTGCCATTTTCGGCCTCCTGGAGCCCTTCTAGCTGAGAAAGAGAATGATAATAATTAATACTTCAAATGGCCATAATAATGGCTACCAGTTATTGAAAGCTGACTATGTCACAGGCCCTGCGCAAACACTGCTTTGCAGTTTGATTCATTCTCACGGCAACCCTTAAGATAGGGAATTTACCACCTCCATTTTACAGATAAGGAGACAGTCTCCTGGATGTCTTCGTTCTGGATGGTTAACTGGGGGGTGCGGGGCAGGAGAATGCTCCTCATAGACCTGCAGCTATAAGGAATGAAAATTGACCAAGGGCCTCAGCTGCTTCTCTCTGAAATCCATCAGCTCCTACTCTAAGGCCAGCTTCCCCCTGGGCCGCTCCCAGCCAATGACCAAGCTCAGCAGAGATCCTAAGGCAGGCCTAGCCCTGGAAGACAGGGGGCTCCTCTCACAGCTGACATTGACTCGAGAATTCCCCCATGGGCTTGCTGAACTTTCCTTCTTCTGCATACGTGGTCTAGGATATTTCCTCTCACCCTTCCTTCCTTCCCTCTCTCTTTCATAGCTCTCCCAGCTCCTGGCTCCCTTGCTTTGCTTTAATCAGATCCTTGCACGTTTCATCCTGCCGTGGTGGCTTCTTCTTGGAGGACTCAGAGTAACCCAGCAAGAAAGGAGAGTTGGGTAAATTAGTAGAGGGCACGGGGAGCCTGCAGGGATGGGCGCCGGTGGGGGGGGGGTCCTGGTCAGGGCCCAGATGCAGGAGTTCTGAATCCTTTTTTGTGTCAGGTTCCTCTTTGGCAATCAGGTAAAGGATATGGTCCCAATCTCAGAATAATGTTTTAAAAATGCATAAAATGAAATATGTAGGATTACAAAGGAAACCAATTATATTGCAATACTGTTATAAAACTATTTTAAGTGATATAGTAATATATGTACTTCTTTATTAATGCTTTAAAGAAGATCTAGCAGTAGGTTGACACCTCACATAATTTTGAAGCAGTGATGAGCGTGCATGATATTTCAAACTATCTGCAATACTGTAATAATATGATAAAAATATATATATGATTTCTATGGGTGACAAAGCCATAGTTGTGGCTAATATGACTGGTTTGTTGCTGCTGTCATAATTGAAGGACATGCTACATTTCAGCTAGAGATTAGTGAAAATAATATAATTTTTTTTTCCCATCCAAGTTCAGTGACTCCAAGATAAGGACACCTGAGTCAGAGAGTCAGGGCAGAGCCACAGAGAAGGAGGCCCAGCTCCTTCCCTCTGACCCTACTTCCCCTCTCTGACTCAACCCTTTGGGGCTGGTGGAGCATCTGGTCCTTGGCTGGTATCTTCCTTCCCTCTTTCTCCCTGGCTCTTTTTCCCAGTTTCTCTAATCTCTGTCTCTGTCTCTGTGTGCCTCTGTGTCCCCATAATCTGTCACTGAGGGAACAGGGCAGACTCAGGGGATTCCTGTAGCCTGAGCACAGTGGGGCAAGGAGAACTCTGTAATTCTAGGGTCACTGGGACCTGGAAGAGGGAATGTCCCTGAGCCTCGGGCTCTGGGGGGAGATGCAGGTCTTTCCTTCCCCACCCCCTCTTCCATTCTCAGCCTTCTTAGGGGCAGAAACAGGCCAAGACAGAGATGAGTGAGAACGAAGGCAGGTAATGGAGGCATCCCAGACTCCAGAAGACAAGGGCTGAAGCCCCTGTGATCCTGGACTTGGGTCCAAGGGGTCTTTCCCTGAATTCCACTCCGTGGAGCTGCAGTCCAGGAATCCAGAGGTCGAGGCTGTCCTCTGCCCTCCTCCAGGCCCCCAAAAGAGCACTGAGCAACTGACCAGGTCTGGGTCGAGGGCACAGAGGCTCTGGAGTAAGTCTACAGCAGATGTCAGCCCTGGCCCCTAATGGATGGGCTGAAGGGAGGTCAGTGGCCTCAAGGAAGGGGAGCATGGAGTTCTGGGGTTGATCTTTTCTCCGAATACTTGAGAATGGGGTGGAGTACCAAATCAGCTCTTCCCTTGTTGGGGTGTATGCCTCCCAAGATGATTTGGACCAGGGGAGGGCTGTTGGTCTCAGAAACTGGGGGTAGAGAGCGGTCACAGCATGTCCTGAAAGAGCTGAAGGCATCCTAGGAGAAGAGAGCAGGGGGAGTGGTATTGTGCAGGGTAAACCAGCTCAAAGGAATGAGAGGGAGACTGGGTCGGTGGCTCATGTCCCTTGAAGGGGCTCTTTCCCTGGGGGGCTGTCTTGGATCCCTGTTCCTTAACCAGACCTCCTTCCTTCTCACTGCCCAAGGAGTCCACCTACAGCAAGATCAGCAATGCCAGGCTGAGCCAGGGAACTCACTTTACTCCATGGACAGCCACGGCTGGTAATCTGAGCTGAGCTGCCTTTTCCTTTGGGGGTTATCGTCTGTGGCTCCTTCAGTGGTACCACGTGTGCAAAAGGTACCCCTTAGAAGGGTCCCTCTTCAAACCTTAACCCTGGACCCCTACCAGTTCACCCTGGCAAGAGAGACTGCATTACTGACAATCATCGTCTGATCTGCCTGCTCTGGTCTACCAAACATAAGCTGCAGGGCTCACGTGACCCAGAGTGTGCATGGAGCCATGGTTTAACAATAAGGTACAGTCCAGGACCAAAAACAATGGCCAGGTTCTCCAATGTTTCATCTCTCAAAAGACCTTGTAACCTACAGCAACACTTCTGTGTGCTTCACAAACCTCAGTTGTCTGGGTCGTCTCACTCCTTGATACTCCATCTCCCCAAAGACCTTCCCATAGCCAGCCCTGCCTTTCTGTCTCCCATGGTCTTTGTTGTGTGGTTTGATTCAGCCTCTCTGGCATTTTGCAGGGAGAGAGGAGTAAGAATGAAATGTGACATTAGTACATCTTAACCCTAACACATGGGACAAAGGGGCACTAGTGAGCAGAGGGAGGGACAGAAACAAGGGGTGGGTGTGGAAGGGAATTTTCCAGTACCCCTTTGCGTGGCTCTGTCCTCCCCTTCCCCACCCGCACCATAGACTGACTGCTACAGCCCCTGTCACTTAGAATACCATTTTGCTCCCTGGAAGGGGATGGTATGATGTAGTAATTAAGAGCAAATCTCTAAAGTCAAACCCTGACCCCCACCTCTACCAGTGCTGGGACCTGAGCAAGTTACTTAAATCTTGGTGCCTCAGTTTCCTTTTCTGCAAAGTGGAGATAATAATAGTGCCTACCTCACAGGGTTGCTGTAAAGATTAATCCATGGAGATATATGGATAATATGGGCAAAGGGCTTGAAACACAGCAAGTGCTCATAAACATTTCCCGTTCTTTGTTACTATTTTCACCAGTCACTTCCACAGTGACTTTAGACTACAACCAGCTTGCCTGTTACCCCATCGCCCTGGTACATCCCCTGATCTTGTTTTAATCAATCATCCCATGGCATCCTATTGTTAAATTAGACCACGTTGCACTTGTCCTATTTCTACCATCCCCCAAGGTCCCTGGTTGTCATCTCCATTCCACCAATTTTGTTATTCCTCATCTAATTTCCTGTCACCCCTGTGACTCCTGATCACCTCCATTGTCTCCAGTGGCCTCCAGGTCTCACTCCCCTTCTGTGTGGTAGAGGGCACAACCGTCACCCATATTTGGGCCAGCTGGGGTGGGGGTGGCCTCTGAGGGGCACGTTTCTTGCAGGAAGGAATACTCCCATTCGATCACTTCATTTATTTCTCATATTTCTCCCCATGTTTAGACATCTCTCATATTTTTACTGAGTGTCTGTTATGGACCAACCGCTGCTCAAGGGTTTAGAGAGTGTTGGGGTCCGTGGTTGGCCACCCCAAAATGTGCCTCAATGACATATTGATTGTTTTGAATTAAAGTGACTTAAGAAACAGCCAAAGCAAGAGGGACACCCTGACTCTCTGTCTCCCTGAAAGCAGGAAATCAATCTCTCACGTGACAGATGCACTCCCTGCATCTGGAGGTAGAAGGATGCCCTTATCACCAAAGATAGGAAGTCAGGCCAAGGAGCCTATATAAACAAACCTTGTTCCTTCTTTAATGTACTGCCCCAAGCCCAAACTCTGTTTAAATTTTTCACTAATTGGGCACCCAAAACCCATGTTTCTGTCTCCTGTCAATTTCTCACACATTTATTGTTTCTTTGTCTAAAAACTCTAAAAGCTGCCTGCTTTGGCCACTTCTTAGGTCCCACTTCTATGAGACCTTCATGCACATGAATTAAAATTTGTTTCTTTTTCTCTGTTAATCTCTCTGTGTCAGTTTTATTATTAGTCTAGCCACAAGAGCTTAAGAGGGGTAGAGGGGGAAATTCCCCCCTTCCCAACAAGGTACAACAATGAGCAGAAACAGACTGTGGAGAGTTTGGTCTACTAGAGGAGTGCCCCAAATAAATGTATAATTACACCCCAAAATGAGTGTTCTGAAGGGAAGCACTACAAGAACATGAAACAGAGGAAGCCAACCTGGCCTGGGGGTCTGGGAAAGCGTTTCCTGGAAGCCGTGCTTAAGCTGAGATCAGAAAGATGGTTAGGAGTTAATTGGGGGTGGGAAGGAGGGTTTTCCAGGCAAAGATCCCGAGGGGGATGCAAGCCTGGTGAGGAATAGAGACAGATCAAAGAGGCTGGGAGTTTGAGGCCACCCAAGATTAAGGGACCTCAGGGACCAGGCCATGAAGACCCTTGTTGTTCTTGGTTGGGATTTGGTCTCCATTCCAAGAAGAGTTCAAACAGGTGATAGGTTCATCCTTGCATTTTTTTAAAAATTTTATTTATTTATTTATTTATTTATTTATTTATTTTTGGCTGTGTTGGGTCTTCCTTTCTGTGCGTGGGCTTTCTCTAGTTGCGGCGAGCGGGGGCCACTCTTCATCGCGGTGCGCCGGCCTCTCACTGTCGCGGCCTCTCTTGTTGCGGAGCACAGGCTCCAGACACGCAGGCTCAGTAGTTGTGGCTCACGGGCCTAGTTGCTCCGCAGTATGTGGGATCTTCCCAGACCAGGGCTCGAACCCGTGTCCCCTGCATTGGCAGGCGGACTCTCAACCACTGCACCACCAGGGAAGCCCCCATCCTTGCATTTTTAGGATGCCCACTCAGAAGACCAGTTAGGGTCCTCACAGCTCTCCCCACCCCCAGTTTCTCTGGCCTGAAGACTGTGCCATCTCCCCCACCCATACACTCCCCTCCACGCAGCCCCTCCCCAGTGCCCTTTGCACATTTTTGTGAGGATGAGGTCATCGTGGGGGAGGGGAGGGAGTGCCAGGCCTCTAAGCCTCCTTTATCTTGGAGGACTGGGGCAGCCCTGGGAGCTGGGAGGGGAGGAACAAACACAGAACACCTCCCTTCCCTCCATCCCCACCCCTGAAACTAGAGCCTTGTCCCTTCCACCCCAGGCTGTTGATGTGAGCTGTATATAAGGAGATATTTTAATGCAATTTCACTGCAAGACATTTTATGAAGAGCATCTAGTCCTGCAGCTACCACTAGACTCCCTTTGGGACCTTGGGCAGGTCACCCCCTCCACAGGTCTCAGTTTCTCGGTGTGTAAAGTTAGTGGGCAGGGATCTAATGTTCAGCACGGTGACTACAGTTAACCATACTGTACTGCATATTGAAATTTGCTAAGGGAGGGACTTCCCTGGTGGCCCAGTGGGTAAGACTCTGCGCTCCCAATGCAGGGGGCCCAGGTTCGATCCCTGGTCAGGGAACTAGACCCTGTATGCATGCATGCTGCAACTAAAAGCCTGCATGCCCCCACTAAGAGTCTGCGTGCTGCAGTGAAGATCCTGTGTGCTGCAACTAAGACCTGGCGCAACCTAAATAAATTTTTAAAAATATATATGAAACTTGCTAAGGGAGTAGACCTTGAATGCTCTCACCACACAAAAAAATGGTAACTATGTGAGGTGGTGAATGTGTTAACTAACTTCATTGTGATAATCATTTCACAATATATATATGTATGTTGCATTGCACATATGCTTGAAATTCATACAGTTTTATTTGTCAATTGTACCTCAATAAAGGTGGGAAAAATTTTTTTAAAGTTAGTGGGCAGTGCTGTCCAGTAGAATTTTCTGCAATGATGGACATGTTCTATCTGTGCTTTCCAGCATGGTGGCCACTAGCCACATGTGGCCGTTGAGACACTGTGTGGCTGGTGAGCTGGAGGAGCTGAACGAGTTTATTTTGTTTTATTTTATTGTAATTAATTTAAACTTAAATAGCCACATGTAGCTAGTGGCCACCATACTGGACAGCACATTCAGATCTTAAACTTTTAGGGAGTTCCCTGGTGGCCCAGTGATTAGGAAAGCCACTAACCACTGACTTTCCTAACCAGGAAAGCATATTCACTGTCGTGGCCCGGGTTCAATCCCTGGTTGGGGAACTAAGATCCTGCAAGCTGCATGGCGGGGCAAAACTTTTATGAGAATTCCAATGACAGTTATGGACCCCTTCTCATGCACTCTATCATAGGTGGCCCCCTCCAGTCCCACTTATGTGGCCCAAGCAGGCAGGGTCCCCTGCCTGGGGCTCAGGTCCCTGGTCTACCTGCCCCTCTTTCTGCCTTAAAAATGCAGAAAAGTGGGGTCTGCCCTGGAGGTAGAAGAATGACTGGGAAGAACCTAGGGACTAGCAGAACACAGTCCTTTTTTTTTTTTTTAAATAGAAGCATAGTTGATGAAGAATATTATATAAGTTACAGGTGTACAACGTAGTGATTCGTAGTTTGTTTTTTTCTTTTTTTCGGTACGCGGGCCTCTCACTGTTGTGACCTCTCCCGTTGCGGAGCACAGGCTCCGGACGCGCAGGCTCAGCGGCCATGGCTCACGGGCCCAGCCACTCCGCAGCATGTGGGATCCTCCCGGACCGGGGCACGAACCCGTGTCCCCTGCATCGGCAGGCGGACTCCCAACCACTGCGCCACCAGGGAAGCCCGATTCGTAATTTTTAAAGGTTATACTCTATTTATAGTTATTATAAAACACTGGCTATATTCCAAGCAGAACAGTTTTAAGCCAGGACTTCTGCCCCCAGCATGGAGTACTTCCCATACATCTAAAGAAAGGCAGGATGGGGGCAGCGGTGACATTAGGGACATTTGGTCTCAGTGTCTGCTTGAACTTCCTCCTGCCCGGCCTCCCTGAAAACCACCAGACTGCCACTGGGACGGTCCCTCCTGGGGCACACAACTGCACTGTAGTGTGAAGCTGTGCTCTAGAGATGGGGTCGTGCCGGAAGCCTGCAGTGTTTATGAACTGGGGGATTTGGAGTAGCCAGAGGAGGTGGGGAGACCTCGGCAAGGAGGGGGTTGCTCAGCCCCTGTCCAGCCCCTCTTGGCCTCCTTGCACTAGAAAAGGGGAACTGTTTGCTGCTCCAGGCCTTCTGCCTGATGCCGCCTCCTCCTGCCCCCAGCACCACTCACTCACGCCTGCCGTTTTCACCGTCCACATCATCTGCGAATCAGACACTCCCCAACCCAGGAATATGGAGGTCTGAGGGGGCTCAGAGGAACTTGCCTTTGGCCCTGCGAGGCCACCCGATGTGGGGAGGAAATACTGTCCTCCCTTCTCACCTCCAGGCTCCAGCCACTTCCTCCCCAAAGCTCCCTGCATAGACCCATTTACAGAAGACAACTTTCACTGGGACTTAACTTTCTACCCTCTTGCTCTGGGCTTCCTCCTTCATCTCTCAGATGCCCACCCTCTCTGTCCCCCATCTGGAAAGTCCTTAGCTGGTTCCTGCCCCTCCCACCCCGCCCACTGAAGTCTTCATTTCTTTGGCTTCGGCAGCAGTGCTGGGTTGGTCAGACGGGCTCCGGCAGTGGCCACGAAATGGGACACACGGGGGAGACGGCTCTCAGACACCCCTTGTCTTAGGTCCCCTAGAAGCAGAGCTTGTGGCTAGGATTCAGGTGGAAACCAGGGGGCCGAGGGTGAGGCAAAGGGAAACGAGGGCGGGGAAGCTGCAAGGCCAGTTGGGGCAATGATGCCCTGCTGTCCTGGCTGTGCTTCAAACTGGCCACAGAGAGGCGCTGCAGGGCTCAGCCGGTGCGCTCGCAGCGTGTGGTAGGGGGCTTCTGCCGAAGGCTGTGAGGAGGGTCACACCTTGGAGGGGCCCACAGCTCCCACCCACAACCTAGCCCGGGGCGTCCAGTGCACCCCAAACTTCTGGGTTCTGTCATCCAGCCCCTGTGGCACTCGGAAACCAGATCCCACACTGCACAGTGCGGTCTTGCGTCTAGGCCTGAAAGCGGAGGGGCAGCGTCAGAAGGAGAGGAGGTAGCCAAGGCATTTGAGAAGGAAGGTTTGTGTCTCCCTACGGCCTACCGCTCGAGCCACTGAGATCCCCTGGAGCCCTCCCGTTATACCTGACTTCCATACGACACCATGGGGCCTCCGTTTTCTTCCGTGAGAACAAAGTTATCACTTTTTCCTCAAAGGGAGGCACAGTCCACTGTCAACAGATCCCCTTTAAGATAGTGCCTGATGGGATCTCAAGGAAGATATAGGCAAGAGGGTTAGTGAAGCGAGCCCAGGACCCACCGCTGTAGCTGGTCCTGAGTCCATAACTGATGATGTTATCTCCTTCCCCACCTCCCCTCAAGTAGCCCTTTGCAGATCTGGGCTACTAACCTGATGAGACCATACAGACTTTCATCCTGGAAAGGTCTGATTCTTTGATTGTCTGCCCTTTTGGGATTGGCATTGTTGAGGCTGTCCATTGTCAATTAGCACTGGGTAGGAGGTTCTAGGAGATGCCCCATGAATCTCCGGACTGGGTCCAGATCTACCCTGCCCTGCCTTCATTGTATCTACATGCTACAGCCCTGGTTCCTCCTGGCAACCAGGATCAATGACCTTGTTGTTGTTGTTTAATATTTTTTAATTTTTTGGCCACGCCACACAGCATGTGGGATCTTAGTTCCCCGACCAGGGATCGAACCCGCGCCCCCTGCGTTGGAAGAGTGGAGTCTTAACCACTGGACCGCCAGGGAAGTCCCAATGACCTTGAATGTACAGTGATGCCCTTTTTGGCTATTGGTTCCCTGGTATGAGGAGCTTAAGGTGGCCAGGTGGCAGGCACAGTTTTCAGTTTAGTGGAAACATTACTGAGTTCCCTGGTATAAGTTCTCCCTCCCTGGGAGCTAGGACCTCTAACTGGCACAGCCTAAAGTTTGGGGGACAGGAAGCAAAAGCTGTGCAAATCTGAGGGTGAGATGGGCCACTTCCACTGCCACATTGACTCTGGGACCTGTAATTTCTAGGTATAGGGAACACAGTGCTGTTGAAAACAAATACCCTGTCAAAGAGGTCAGGGCCCAAACCCACAGGTGTACCCCGCCGGCATCTTCTGAGCATTCAGCAGGCCGCTCCACTGTTCTGCCAGGCTGACCGCTTGTGGGTGATGAGGTACAAGGGAGTGAGAGAGATGAATCTGCTGATCACTGTCGCACGAGTACCTCATACCATAGATAAAAATTAACCCAAAACAATCAAAGGCCTAGATGTAAGAGCTGCAAGTGTAAAAGTCTTAGATGACCCCTTTTTTGTACCTTCTTTGCAGAGGCTCTGTGGACAGGGAAGACAAGCCCGAATCCTGAGCCTTCACTGGTTCCAGGAAGGATGAGTCACTGTTCCCTCCAGGGTGAAAGGAAGGGGCTCAGTGCAATCCACCTGCCACCAGGGGCTTGGCTGCTCCTCTGAGGAAGAGTCATCACGCACTCAGGGTAGGTCTCGCAGTAAGTGGGTTGAGCCCGCAGGGTGGTAGACCAGCTCAGCGTTGGTGAGGGGAGCCCAGGCTGGCGGGCCCACGCTTCATCCCCATCCCTGGCACCATGACCGCTCTGTTCAAGGGCTATGGTGCAGGCATTTGGGGTGGACAGGAAGAGATTCACCCACCTGATGAATCACTCTATTTGCCTGGTTCAGAGCCTCCTGGCAGTGGACACCCTGCGGGGTGTTTACCTGAGACCGGAAGTTTGCACACTTGGTGGCCACTCCCAGAAGTCTGTCCATCTACCTTTCCCTAGTCCTCTTTGCTACTGACACTGGTCTTGTTCATTCCAGGCTCCTGACCAACCAGCCAAGACACGCACTGCTTCCCAGGAGTCAGGGAATATCCACACCTCAGTCCATCTCTTCTTTTGGACCAAGAGTACCGCTCAAAGCTTTGCACACTGGGTGGGACTTCCCCTCACTGATGCCCTTTAGGGTCACCCTGAGAGGGCCATAATGTGGCCACAGTCCACTTCCAACTCTCACCAACATATCACACTGACCCTCTGTGAAACAGGCCCGAGCCCCATCCTCGTCTACCAGTTGGGCACAGGGAACCTAAGAGGCCACACAAAGTTTGTGACCCAATATCCGCCTAGATCCTATCTGCCTGTGACTTCCTGACTCACTGGAAAGTGACCCTTCACCTCTCTGGGTTCCAGTTGCGCTTCACATCCTTGCCAGACCAGGCCAGATGGGACCTGGGGTGCTACTGCCTGCTGGGCCTTGGGGGTAGGGCTGCCTTCCAAGGCTTAGCATCCTCGCAGCAGTAACGCTGTGATAATAACACCAACAGTAGCTCCTTCAGTGCCAAGGCAATGTGCTAATAAGCAAGGCCAGGACTAGAGGGAAAAGAATGTGGGGCCTAGGACACAAATTTTAAAGAGGTCTCTGTGTCCTGCAAGTCCCAAGTCCTTAAATTTTGCATCCCAGTCACCTCACTTGCCTTTTCCTAATCCTGATCTACTAATAAGCTCCTAGCATATATTCGCTCCTTTCAGTCCCACAAATAACTATTATCACCCCCCTTTGACGGATGAGGAAACTGATTCAGAGGTTAATTTGCCAAAGTCACAATGCTAGTAACTGGCACAGCCGTGTTTTTCTGACCTTAAGGCCTAAGCTCTTCATCACTTAGCTATACTAGCCTATCTTAGCCTGGCCTGAGCCCCATAGGAAGGTCCCTGCTGGTGATCCTCCGGAAAGTCGCAACTCCCAGGCCCATTCAGACAGCGGGCTGCGGGACCGTGGTCCACGATGTGCTTCCTCCGCAGGGGCAAAGCAGATACCCATTTTCTTCAGGCAGGCAGAGGAAGGTGCTGCGCCAGAGTAGGCAGGAAGAAGGAGCGTTCCCGCATATGTCCACTAGATGGCGCCCAACACCGAGCCACTGAGCTCCAGCGGCTGAGTGGGCGGCCGCCCAGCGGGGACACGCCGGGCAAGGCCCTCCCCTGTCCTCCTGCCAGTCTTCCCAGGACCTGGGGCTGGGGGCTCTCGACTCAGCCTCGGCCTTCCTGTCGAGTCCTACCCCCTGACTCAGGTCCCACACCCCACTCCGCTGTCCCCGACTTCTGAATCCACCCCCCCCTCCCTTCCCCTCACCTCCACCCCGCTCTTCCCCGCTGCCCTCAGGAGATGGACTCAGGACACAGGGGGAAGAATCTTCCTGCTTTCCCCTAGAAACTGTCTCTTAGCAGTGCCCAGCACCTCCCAGTGCCTCCACAGTACTGCCTCTTCCCTCCTTCCCTTCCCGAATTCCCCAGGCCCACCCTGTCACTCCTACCCTCTTAGCTTCTGCCAGTCTTCCGAGGCAGGGACCATTAAGGCCGATTCCACGGATTTCGTGATGCAAATACATGCAAATATATGCAAATCGGCATGTAAAGGAGGCTTGCCACTATGGTTCTAAGTGGCTGTCACAGCTTCTCTAACACCTGTTCTGAGAGACAGCTGCCCTGCCCCCTCCTGCTCAGGCATCTATGTGCTCTTTGCCCCCTTCTCCTCCAAGACTCTGGCTTCTGGCCCCCTTTCCTTCAGGGACCCTGGCTGCTTTCTGCATACAAAGGACCCTTGGGGTCTTCTCTCCAAACCCCCTAGAGGGCAAGGAGGAAAGCACATCTTATTGGGCACAGGCTTTGGCATCTGAAGATTACACCATTTCCTGGCTGTGTGGCCTTGGAAAAGTAGTGTAACTTCTCTGAGCCTTGGTCGCATCATAAGTAGAATGGGAATAGTGATAGTACCTATCTCATAAGGCTGTTGTAAGGATTCCACATGATGCTACATGTAAAGTGCTTAGCACAGTGCCTTTGAACAGAGGAAGTGCGTCTGCTACTAACGTTATGATTATCACCGACCCTGCTGGTTGTCATATCCTGCAGGCTCGGGCTTGGAAATAGGTCTGCAGATGGACACAGGTAAACATGTGGACTCGTCCCTGTGTGTGCATGTGCACACACGTGCACACACAGCTGACAGCCTCATGCACTGGCGGGGTGCACGCTCGGGTACGCACACATTCAGAAACACACACAGGAAGAGGCTGTGGGAGGTGGAATCTGAGTCATCGAGACCAGAGCTGTGGGTGGTGCTTTGTCCTGATTTCCGGGGCTCCAGGCTCCATTTCGAACAAGGAAATGTATGGGGGATGGCACAGCCAAGCCTGCAACTGAAGGGCCAGTTGTGTGGGCCCCTCTCTTGCATCAGCCCCCTCCCCGGACCTGCTGTCATCCTGGTTCTGACCCAGTACTGCATCATCTGGGCTTTTCCTTCCCCTGACCTTGCCCTCAGCACCACTAAGTCCCCACAGGTGGGGCAAGGCAAGCCCACTGGGGCTGTGACGTCACAGCACAGGCCCTGGATGACATCATCGAGCAGGTGGTACCTGCCCCCTGGAGCACACTTGGTAGGCTTAGTGGGGAAGGAGATCGGAAGGAGGTGACATATGGTGGTAGTTAAGAGCATTTGATTGGGAAGGAGGTAGACCCAAGTTCAAGTGAGTCCTGGCTCTGTGTGACGTTTTATAGTTTCCCTAATCTCTTTGGGTCTCAATTTCTTTACCAGTAGAAGGAGGTCGGTCATACCTAACTCAGAGGGCTTGGGGGACTTTTCGGGGGGATAATGCACATAAACATGTCCTTCATTCAGTGCTGCCTGGACTGAATGTTCATATGTGGCCATCATTTTGGATGATGCTTATTGAAAGTGAGAGCAGATCCTCTGGGAAGCTCCACCCCCAGCAGTTTCATCTCATTCCCTAGAGCTGCCCCTCTTCCCACACCACTCAGGCCAGGAGGGGAGAAGGCGGGCAGTGCCACCTGATACGTGGGGTCTCAGAGGGCTACCTCCTAGGTCTGTGTGGGCTGGGTATCGACAGGCACCTGCGTGTGTCTCAGGAGATGGATTCGATCAGCTTTTCTTCTCTGACTGGGAGATGATTGGTCAAGATGGGAAGGAGTCTTGAAAGTCCTTTCCTTGAAATGTCTGCCATTTACTCTGTACCTACTGTGTGCTAGGCACCATGCCTGGTGCTGTTTCACGTGAGCTCTTTTCACCCTTATAACAACCCTGTGAAAGGGGTATCGGCAGCCCCAGCGTCAAAGACAAGAAGAAAATGAGTGACTTGCCCAAGGATACACAGTGGGTAAATAGAGAAACTGGGATT
The DNA here is from genome assembly GCF_949774975.1 of Lagenorhynchus albirostris. Lineage (NCBI taxonomy): Eukaryota > Metazoa > Chordata > Mammalia > Artiodactyla > Delphinidae > Lagenorhynchus > Lagenorhynchus albirostris. The sequence continues at coordinate 118,064,360 of NC_083097.1, forward strand.
CAGACTGTCTCCCATTCCAGGCTCTCTACCTTACTACATACATCAGTGGTTTTGACTGATTTGTGTGGACTCCAGGGACACGACATTAGGCAGGGGAAGGATCCCTATATCTCAGGTCAATCTCCCTTTTTAATTTTTTTTTTGACCACGTTGCAAGGCTTGTGGGATCTTAGTTCCCCAACCAGGATCGAACCCGGGCCCCTGGCAGTGAAAAATGTTGAGTCTTAACCACTGGACCGCCCGGGAATTCCCTCAGGTCAGTCTCTTGAGAGCCTTGCGGGCGACAGTGGAGCTGGTGTGAGTTAGTTAATCTATCGGAAGTGCCCCCAGGTGTCGTGGACTTGGCTCCCAGCCAGTGGTTACATGACATGAGAGAAGGCACACAGGTGCATGGGACACAGGTGCATGGAGGTAGGGGGTGGGGTGGGAGCAGCCTAGACACCTGCTGCAGGCTCAGTCCCATGCCAGTGGGTGGGTGGGTAGGGAGGGGGAAGCAGCAGATGGACAGGGTCGGGGTTGGGGCAGGGATGCTGAGTCGGCTCTGAAGCCCAAGGTGAGTCTGGAATCTGCCAGGAAGAGGAAAATGTGAAGGAGAGGAAAGGACAGGCGGGGAGGTGAGCTGCAGTGGGGGGACACTAAGGCAGCCCCAGGAAAGGATTGTGGGTGTGGGGAGATTGACAGAGGATGGTTAGGTGTGCAGGCTCTGGTATCGATGACACAGGCTCTTAGCCAGACTCCAGTGGCAAGAACTGCCCTTTAGTTTTCTCAGCTGCAAACCAGGGTACAAATAGTGCCTACTCCGAGAAACTCTAGTCCTGCACCACTAGAACCTGAACTTCATTTTGGCCCAGCGGCCAAGTAACCATCACAGGGACCCTAATCACTGTTGGGCCCAGGAATGGCAGCTTCTGAAGACTCCCGGGAGAGGCTTCCCACCACAGTCTAACCACGCACTCCGTTTTTTTCTCCAAGCAATGGTCACCTTTTCCTCTGGCCCCAGGTCTTTAGGTCTGCATAGTAGGGGTTCCAAGAATATTCACTGAAAAGGTGAAATGAACAATACATGTCAAGTGTCCGGTACATTGTTCAATAATTACACCATGGCTCATTTGATGTCTGCAAATGTTTGGGGAGCATCCACCCTGTGCTTAGCAAATAAGACCCAGTCCCTAACCTCATGATCTCACAGATCAGTGTGTGAAGAGTTCAAGGTGGCAATGAGTGTTACCAGGGTGACTTCAGGGGCATTCCCAAACCAAGGCCCGGAGGCAAATGTGGCCAATGCTTGGAGGAAAAAAATGTGTGTGGTTAGGCTGGGCTGGGGAGCCAGCCCCCGGAGCCTTCTGAAGCAGGCCCTTCCCGGCCCCGACAGTGATTAAGGTCCTTGTGGCTGGTTACTCCGCAGCCAGGCCGGAAGAGAAAGCCCGTAATTAACAAGCTGGCACTCACACAACCACATGTCAGCACGCCCAAGCGCTAGGATAGCTGTCTGTCAGTCGTATCTGCTGGTGGAATTTTTTAGACAGCTAGGCTCAAGCCGGGAAATGAATATAAGTTACATTTCTATGCATCGTTGTTCGTGGTGGTAAAAAAATTAATCAGTGACATAGCTGTGACACATACTCATTTAAGAGTCTACAGAGAAATGTTCATTTGTCAGAGGCAGCAAAGAAGAGATTACGTGTCAGCCGGGGAGGGGTGAAATATTTGTACAATGGCTAGTAAACACCGGTGTGTAAGGGGGTCAATTGATTGTGTCAGTGGCCACATGACAAATGCATCATTGAGCAGCTATGGGCACTACCCCAGTGCCTGGGGGCTCCGTTCTGATGACAAATACACAACATGTTACTGTTAATGCTCCCCACCGACCACCCGCTCGGCCCTCTTTGCCGGCCAGGCGAACACAGATTGCTAGGAAGCAGAACTCCCATGGAAGCTGCCTACCCCCGACTTCATTAAGTTGAACTCCAAGTTGGTAAATTACTCCCCAAATGCCAAAACAGCTGCAAGAAACCATTTCTTTGTGTGTGTGCTGTTTTTTAAAGCTTCATGTTCCTGAATTTCAGAAGGCCTGGAAAATGATTGGCCTTGCTCCCTACCTCCACCAAGAGGTAGACCAGCGCTCCCGATGCAGACCTCGCCCTGCCCCGGGCTCTGCACCCCGTGTGCTGGTTAGAGGTCCTTGTTCAGCCAGCCCTGTGGCTGATTTGACCTCCTTCCCTGTTCTCACTGCTGAGGCCAAGGCCCAGTTTGTTCCCCAGTTGCTGTTAGAGGTTCCTGTTGCCCCTCTCCATGGGCAGTCTACCTGGAGCTCTAAGGTTGGTCATCAAGCTTCCTAGAAGGAGAAGCACATCATATTGGCAATGACCACATCACATCAGCAATTACCACTGCTAGTTTTTGAGCCCTGATCACGTGGGAGGCCCCATGTCAAGCACTGTACAGGCGTTATTTCTTTGAATCTTAACACAAACCTTGAGGTAGGTCTAATTATTGGTTCAGTTGTATAGGGAAGGAAACCAAAACCTAGACAAGTAGCTTGTCTAAGGCTCATGGGTGCACAGATGGAGGCAGGATTCCAACCAGGCAGGACTCTGGAGCACAGGCTTCCTGGTCCTCGTTGGCCTGTCTGACCATGTTGGAGCTATGGGGTCTCGTGGTTAACACCTGAAAATCTCAATCCCCGTGCTTAAACAATGCAGATTCTATGAGATTAATTCATAACTCTAAAAAATGATAAGCTTCTGGAGGCAGGGGCCGTGTCCCAGACTCCTCTCGCAGCCTTCACTCCAGAAAAGTGTGGCTGATTCTCTCATCCTAACTGGGGCAGGTAGATTCATTCCCAGTCCTCAAAGTGTCCCCCACTCTGAGCTGAGTGTCCCAGCTCAGAAACATGCGCTCGTCACCCCTCCGGGGACTGAGAGAGGCCCCCTCCCCTCCCCTGCACCCACTCCCAGCCTCAAGCCTGTTACCATTTGCTGTGATGCCCCTACTATTCCTGTGACAACATCCAACATCCAACATCATCATTTGATTTGGGATGAGATGACACGGTGAGAAAACAGTTGCAGATGAAATTTCACACATATCTGTGAATGTGGAGATTACAGATAAGCACACGTTGCAACTTGTTTTTACTTTTTAAAATGAGATTCCTCCCCTACAACATGGTACTCCACTTTGGATTTCTCACTGCAAAACTGCTAATACTAATGAGAGCGATAATAACATAGGCTGCACTTATTAAGTGTTTATTATATGCTGTGTTTCGTGTATTGTTTTGTATAATCCTCACAACAATCCCATTTTATAGAGGAGAAAACTGAGAACCAGAGAAATGACATAATTTGCCCCAGGACACCTGGGTAGTAGGAGCTGGGGCTGGAACCTGCAGTGTTCCATCTGCAGAACCCCTGGACTCTCACCCATTAAAGTCGGAGTTCACTCCTACTGCATAGTAGGGGCTCCACCCAGCTCAGACCCCCTCTTCAGCCATATTGAACGGCTCTAGCTCCACAGCTGGCTTTGCTCTCTTTTGCCTCTGGGCCTCTGCACATGGTGTTCCCATTGTCTAGAATGCCCTTCCTTCTGCTTGCTCGCAAACGGGTACCTCACTGGGGACCACTGGTGGGAAGATTTGGCTCTCACATCTTACCGCATCCACAAACCACCCTCCCCCCCGGCCTCCAAAGTCTCCCCCAAGCTCAGCCAAGAGTGCCCTGGAAGGCCCCTCCCACACCCCCACAGCCTGCAAGCCTGGCTCCAAGGGTCCTGGACAAGAAAGGCCTGGGAACACGGTGTCCCCAGTGCCAGCCCCACCCTCTACACAGCCTCCACAGCATCCTTAACACAGGCCTGGCAGGATGACGACCCTGCCACATGCCCCTCTTCAGCACTGTATGAGCTTTACTTCTCTTCTCTCCTCCAGCCAAACCGCCTCACTTATGGCATCTCTGAACAGATACTGCTCTCTCTTACCTCTGGCTCTTTCTGCTTGGCACATTCTTCCTTCTCTCTCCGCTGCCTGCCCCCTAATCATATTTCACGATTCATCTTGGGTGCCCCTTCCTCCAAGAAGCCTTCCCAGGTTTCTGCAGCCTGGGCTAGCTCCTCCAGAGCAGGAGATTGGCCCACTGTCCACTGTGGTATTCATAATGCCAGGCACAGAGAAGGGCCTCGGTGAATGTTTGTCAAATGAACGTGTGAGTGAATGAGGACGTGGGAGTGCAGAGAGCCATGGAAGAGGGAGTTCTCTAATAGTCCCAGACTTCAAGGAAGAGGTTCTGAAGGTTTGGGGTCTGAGAAGGAGCCTCAGTTAAGCCAGAAAGAGCCTAAGGATAGGGATTAAAGTCAGATTGGTCAAACTGACAAGCATTATGTCCTGGATCTGAAGAGCCTGTGTGACTTTAGGCTGTTACTTAACTTCTCTAAGTTTTGGCCACCTCATCTATAACGTGGGCAGGAGAGCTGAGAGGGTTTGTGCTGTAGAGGCTACTCCAGGATCCCGGGCAAGGGGATAATTATGAGCCACGGACTCTTAGGAACCTGTGTCCTGGGCCCGACCCTGGCCCCCCACAAGCTGTGTGACCTCGGACAAGACTCTTCCCTCTCTGAGTCTTGGTTTCCTCCTCTACAAAATAAGGACATTAATTTTCTTCCCAGTAACTACCCAATAGGATTATTGTGGGAGATCATATGAGATAATATATGTGAAAAGGCTTTGAAATTGTGCAGGGCTGTACAAATGCAGGGATTATGTTCCTCTACAGGCAGTTTGTAGGGGCTTAATTATTAGTCTGCATTCACAGGCACCAAAGCTTTGGCGCAGTTCCCTTGGTAGCTCCTTCATGGAAAGGGCCCCGTGGAGAAACTGAGGCCGGTTGTCAGCGTGTGTCCAGAGGCCCTTGGCAGTGGAGGTTGGGGTGGGGAGGCGGCACTGAGATGGGTCAGTGGTCCCACCCAGCTTTGGGCCTCCACCTACCTTGCAGAAGTGGGAGTCTGCACAAAGGGAGCAGAGGTTCCTTGGCTCCAGGTGTGAAGTGCTTCAGATGCTGCCAGGGGCGGCTCTTCTGGGTTTGCTCCTGGCAGCTCCTCAGGCTGGAGGAGCTGGAGACGAGCGGCAGCCGATGACTCGGCATTTGCTAGGCGGGGCTGGCTGGTGAGGGGAGAGAGGCGCCCAGCCTCACTGTGTCTGCAGGCTCACAGCCTGTGATCTCTGGAGCGGGGAAGGGAGGTGGGCTCAGAGCGCCCAGGGACAGGCCTGCCCCAGGAGCTCAGAGCAGACCCTACTCTTCATCAGGGACGGGCCCCCAAAGCTGAGAGGGCCCAGCCAGAGGGGTGTGCCCAGGAGCCAGGGCGTGGCCTAGAAGTGAATGGGTATGGAAGAAGGAGACAGAAGGAAAAGGGGCTGGAGAATAAAGACCTGGTCCTGAGATACGGAAGTCATTCCTCTGAAGATGGGGAAGGAGGGTGAGTGGGAGGGACTAAAACAGGAAGCAGGGTGTCCTGGTACCATCCATCCATTTATTTGCTCATTCAAAATATTTCCTGAGCACCTGCTACATGCTGGGTAACTGAAGACAGAAAAGTAAACGAGAAAGAGCTGTCCCTGCCCTTGTGGAGTTTAGTCTACTTCCCAGGGGAGGTACAGGTGGTTTTCTGAGGCTTTATCCAGCCTCCGCAGCAGCAAGGCTCTTCCTGAGAATTGAGGTTTGAGCTGAGGGCGGAAGGAGTCAGCTGGGATGAGGGTGGATTCAACTCAATTCAACCAATAGTTACTGATCATCCACTTTGGATAAACCCATAGACCAAGTCTCTGTTATCGGGGGTTAGAGTTTGAAGGGAAAAGTGTCCCAGGAGGAAGGAACTGCATGTGTGGGGGAAGAGATAAGAGAGGCCAAGTATACAATAGGAGCCCTAGGGAACTCAGTGTGCTAGGGGCAGGAGAGGTGAGCAGCAAGGCGGGAACAGAAGACATACCCAGACCACGGAGGGCATCGGGGGCTTATCCCAGGGCAATGATTGAGACGCTCAGATTTGCGTACTTGAAAGTCCACTCTCAAGTACCCACTGGCACCAGGGCAGACACAAAGTCGCGTGTGGGAGCTTCCGTTCCACAGTGCCTGCTATTAGGCCTGGTGCGAAGGCGGGGTGCGGCGTGGGGTTGGGGTTATCCAGGCTGCATGTCTAATAAACAGCTGTCAGTGTGTGTCTGTCACTGACCCAGCGCGGAAGCGACTGACTGCGTGTGTCTGCCTCACACCTCCTCACACCTTTACTAGCCTCGGTGAGCTGGCCGCAGATGTGTGCCTGGTGCCTCTGTCCACTTGAGTTTCACAAGAGATCTGTCCAGGAAGCAGAGCCAGCACTCCTACTCCCATCTTACAGATAATGATATTAATAACCACAGCCGACACGACCGTGTGTTTACTGTGGGAATACCGTGTGCGTACACCACCTCATTAAATGTTATCAGAATATTTTCCTCACCTCCATTTTACAGAAAAAAGAATTGCCCAAGGGCATACGGCTTGTAAATAGCAGAGGTGGGACCGGAACCCTGTTCTCCTGATCTCCTGTCCCTTCCTAGGCCGTCCCAGCCTCTCCTGCCTCCTTTCATCTCTCCCCTTGGAGCTGCCAAGTAACCTGGTACTACAGGAACAGCCCCGTCTCCTGAGCTCCAATGGTGAACTTTGCCCCTTCCTCCCCACACCTCTACACCCTGGCTGCACCCCATCTTGCGTGACAGTGCCCCTGAACTCCTGAGCATCTGCTTCCTGAACGCTTCAGGGCGCTGCCCACAGCAAGCACTGGTGCTCCCCTAGATCTTTCTGGAGCAGAGACTCCTCCAGCCTCCATCTCAGAGCCTCACTTGGTCAGAACAGCCAGGGGAGGCAGGAGCGATGTGCAGAGAACTCAGTAATAATCCTGGCGCAGGCAGCCAGGCTCCTGTGTAAGGACAGATTAAAAACTCTCCGGGTTGAGATGAGAAGATAATTCAGCCTGCTGGCCACAGTGGGAGAGCCTGGGCTGCAGGTGCTGGTGGTGGCACGTGGGAGGGGGTGCCAGGGAGGGGAGCAGCTCCTGGCCTTGGGAATCTGCACACCCCTGCACCTTAGTTTCACCCCCAGAGCCACCTTCCTCTGCTGCTGCCTAGAAGCCACGGCTGACAAATCCCTGTCCCCCATGGAGCAGTGAGGAGGAGGCCAGCTGGGGGAAGCCGAGAACAGTTGCTGCCTAGCTCCACACCCTGGTTTATTTCCTCTGCACACTGAAATTATCTTGCTCCTTTATTTGTTCACTTGTGTACTGTCTTGTCTCCTCACCTAGACCATAAGCCCCACGAGGCCAGGGACCCGTTGGTCTCGTGTACTGCAGTATCCCTAGCCCCCAGCACACAGGAGGGACTTCTTAATGACTGTGAAATGAATGAGTGCACGGGTTGGAATCCTGCCTCCTGCCACCCAGGTCTAGCGGTATAACCTCGCTGGGTCTCCATTCTCCTAGTTGAAAAATGGACATGGTAGGATCCTCCAAGGATCTCAGCCCAGCGCGTGGCTCCGAAGGAGCTCTCCATGAAGGATTTTGTTAAACTGGTAAGAGAAGAAAATGGAAACCGTGTCTGACGTGAGAAGCGCCATCAGGGGGCGCTCTTGTGCAAGGCGCTCGGCGTGCTGCGCACTCCGAAGGCTCTGGGATGAGCGCATCCAAGGCCTCCCCCACTCCCCCGCCCCCACCTTTAAGGAGTTACCTCCTCCCCTCTCCGTCCAGTTCACACGCCCACCCCCACTCCAGTGCGGGTCCCGACTCCAGGGACCGTCTCCTCAGCCCTGTGCCCCCCTCCCCCATGCCCGGCCCAGACTCCTTATGCCTACGCAGCCCCATATGCTGGGAAGAGCCTCCCACTCCCCATCTGTCGAGCCACTTCCTTGCCCCGTTCCGGGCTCCGCCGCCGTCTCCTGCGGGAAGCCGGTCGTGATTGAGGGGAGGAGAGCCGAGGCCTCCGGACAACTGCCTTTCATCCCCCACTCCCCCAACCACCGGGCTTTGGGGAAATGCCACTGCTCCGTGAAGACGACCCCCGGGGCCAAGGTCTGAGCCTCGGGTCGGGATGTGCGAACAGATGCAAGTGAGAACTCTGTGCGTCTGAGGCCGGTGGGCAAACCTGTCGAGGTGGGAGCATCAGGAAGGACCCCCTTGTGTCAGACCCGCTGGTGGGGGTACGGACTGCTCCGCACGTGCAGTATCCCACAGGTGACATATCCCAGGGTCGTAGCTTAGGGGCAGACAGCTAAGGGACCGCGGCGGGCACGCAGCCAGGGAGGGAGCCACGGTCACCAGGGGGTAGACCCAGGGCCCCGGGAGCATCGTGCGGAGGCTCACAGCCTGCTGTTCTCGCCTGAAGGACTGGTTTCATTGCGCAGATGATTGCTCTGTGCGCGTGCGCGTTTGGGCGTTGTTAGTTTTCTTTTTAAATGTACCTTGCTTGTCTAATGAATGTTTGATTGCACCCCCATCCGGAGGCTGTTTTAATGAAAGGTGAAGGCTCTGAGAGGGAAATAAAGGATCGTTCCCCATCCCTCGGTCACCCCCCTCCTCCGCAACAACAACTGTCCATCCACAGCTGTCTTCTGAAGCCCATGCCCTCGCGGAAGAATTCTGTTCCTGTTTGAATGTTCCCACGTAAATGGTGCTGCTCTCCGGAGGAAATCACAGCCTTCGGTCGGTCACTCTCAGGGCTTTTATTAAGGGTGTGAAGGGAGAGACGAATGAGGAGAGGGAAGCTCTGGAAGAGAGGAGGGAGGTCTTCCTCTGTGGCCTGAAAACTGGGCTGCGGATCTGTTCACTGGTTGAGCCGATTGTTCACTCTGTGCCAGGTCTCGGGCTGAGAGCCGTGGACCCACAGAAAGCAGGCACAGGTTACTGCCAATGTCATCAGTTCAGTTCATCAGCTATTAGTTTAGCATCCAAGTACTTTTGACCCTGGGGGAGTTTACTTAACCTCCGAGAGCCACAGTTACCTCACTTGTAAAATGGAGATAATAAGCATGTTTATCTCATAGATGTGTTGGGAGGATTAAGAGAGATAGTGCATGTAACTGCTTAGTACTGTGCCTGGTCCAAAGTAAGCACTCAGTAAATGTCAGCTATTATTATTATCTACTACGTAGGTAGCAGTGTAGGGGCTGTGAGAAGGCAAAGTGGAGGGGCACAGACCTAGAGTTCATTAGAGGGGGGATACAAAGTGCATCCTTCTTAGAGGTAGAATGTCTGAGTCTGAGCTCTGTCTCCTTTATCCGTCACAGATAATTACAGATGCCAGGCCCTCGTTCCTGCTCTGTGGATACTGGCCCGTGTGCACACAGAGATCATCTAGTAGGTAGATAAACAGGCTCTTAGGTAGGCAGCGTGGCAGACTGTCACACGGCAAGCACAGGCAGCCGTGGTTGCTCGGAGCAGGGGTGCCTAACCCTAACTGGCTTCCCAGAGGAAGGCAATTTAGCCAGACAAAAGTGTGTGTGTGTGGCGGGGCGGGGGGGGGGGTGGGTTAGGGGTGTGTGAGTGGTGGGAGGGAGAATGTTCTCGACACGTGGAGCTGCCTGTTGGGAGTCACAGAGTTTAGGGGAATGAGCTCATGGCTGGTTGTGGAACTGAAATTTCAGTCTCTCGTTAAAGAAGGAGCATTGGAATCGGATGCCTGGATTCAAATCCTGAGTCTGCTGTTTACTAGCTGTGTGACCTTGGTCATGCTATTTAACCTTTCTGGGCCTCAGTTTCCTCTTCTGTAAAGGGGGGCTTCAGATCATGAGGACCTTATAATCCCTGTTAAGGGGTTTGGACAAACCAAAGAGCAATGGGGAAGTAGTGGAGTGACAAGATCAGATCTGCAGTCGTCCTTGGTGTCATTCCTGCGTCCTCTCTTTCACACTCCATATCCAATTCATTAGAGAATATTGTCAGCTCTACCTTTGTAAATCGTATGACTCCTGACCACTTCTCACCACTTCCACAGACACCTCCCTGGTCCAGGCCATCATTATCTCTCCCCTCGTTGCCGCAGTGGCCTCCTAACTGGTCTCCCTGCTTCTACTCTTGTCCCCCTGTCGTCTGTTCTCTATCGAGCAGCTAGCGGGATCCTGTTAAAATGTCCAACGAATCATGTCGATCCTCTGCTCAAACCCTCCAATGGCTCCACATCTCACTCAGAGTCAAAGCCAAAATCTTGAAGATGGCCTACAAACCCTGCAAGGTGTGGGCTCCTGCCAAATCCCTCCCTCTTCTCTTACTCCCCTAGCCTTGCTGGTCACTGTGCACTTCCTCAAAGGTGAATTTGCCGAGCGCAATCCCACCCGAGGATTTTGCACTTGCTGTTCCATCTGCTTGGAACAGCCCCAGGTGTCAAGGAGGCTCACTCCCTCACTTCTTCCAGGAGAAGTCTGCTTCCCTCCCTACCTTGTATAATCCCAAACCTCTCTCCTGCCCAAGCACTTCCTTGTTTCCCTCTGCTTCTTTTCTTTCCATGAAGGTTAACACTCTCTAGATGCTATATATTTACTCGATTATTTCTTATTGGTCCCCCACCTCTCCATTGGAATATAAGCTCCGTGAGAACAAGGGCTTTATTTAGTTCATCGCTGAACCTCGAGCATCTAGAACAGTGGCATGGCCCAGAGTAAGCTCTCAAAACTATTGAATGAGTGAATGAATGAATACATAAATGAGGATGCAGCAGAGGAAGACCACTCTGATGCAGTGTACAGAAGGATGGGGTGGGGTGGGACGATGATGGAGGTGAGGAGGGAGACCTTTGCAATCCTCTAGGGAAGGGGATGGCCAGCTCACATGGCCAAGACGGCAGAGCTGGAGAGTGGTCGGGGGAGAGACTTAGGTGACCTGGGCAGGGCTTGGGGACTGTCTGGCTGTGAGAGAAAGGATGAGGTGAAGCATGGTGATGTCACCCCCATTTCTGGCTTGGCATCTTGGTGGACAGTGGTGCCAGTGACTGAGCTGGTGAAAGGGGAATGGGTCGGGGTGAGGAGTTTTTGATGTGAGCCTATCTGAGCCTTGGTTGCCTTACTTGCAGAGTGGGGAAGAGTCTACATCCCCACTTTCTCCTTTCTGGGGTGGTGGTGGAGACAGAGATAAAAGCAATTGAAGCCTTTTGTATGAGTGCGCAGTGGGTTCCCAGATGTGTGGGAGCATTACGGTTATTATTATTAAAGTCGATTTGGAGAGATCTAACAGGCAAGTGAGATGGGAACCTGCGGAAGAACCTAATCAAATGCAGACCTAGGTGGAAGCAAATACCAGCAAGCACGATTCAGTCGATAGATGCAGTGGGTGGTCAGGACGGGGAGAGAATATTGTGGCCTGAGCTATCAGAGGCTGTTTGGAGGAGGACTCGGCTGGATCCTGGAGTAAGGAGAGGGGGTGCCAGAGAAGAGATTGGGGTTCGGTCAGAGGCCCATGAGCAGAGAAGCTGCAGGGTAGCGTGGTCATCCGGGGGTACGCAGGGACCCCTGGGCATAGGATGACCACCACTGGACTTCCTCCTCCCCACCAAATAAGAGAATAGAGGCAGTCCTCAGGCGAAGGAAGGAGAAAGCAAACCCTGGGTGATCGGGCAGAGACCCCTGAGTGCAGCCGTTAGGGAGCTGCCTCTGCCGTGCCGTCCCACCAGTTCTGCTCACTCGTGCACATCTGGGGAGCCATGGACAGTGGGAAACGGAATTTCCTTCTCCCATTTACCGTGTACCTGTTAAGTGCTGAGGGGTCAGCTGTGACCTTGTATATTTGGTCCTGCCCTCTGAGCATTCAGGATGTAGTGGGGGACGAGCATTCAGTAGGCACATGCCAGAACCCCATGAGGTGGGCACAGTCATCCTCCTTACTTTGCAGATGAAAGGCTCACAGATATTAAGGCCACCCAATTGATAAGCGGTTGGACCAGAACTTGAATCCGGGCAGTTTGGTTCCAGAGCCCTGGTTTGTTAGCACTGACCACACAGTCCGTGGTCAGAGAGTCTATGATCAGAGGCTTACAGGTGGTGGGGACAGGCATACAACTCTGTCACCGGATCCCTGTGACCTTGGGCTCCTGGAGGGGTTACCAGAGAGAACTTAAGGAACTGGGGGGGCAGGAGCCCTTGAGAACAAATGGAGGATTTTGGAGAGAGGCCCACTTGGTGGACACAGCTTCATTCTTTCTTTCATTCATTTGGTCTACAAATATTTATTTCATGCCTACTATGTTCCAGGTTCTGTGTGAGATAGCAGTAGGTAGGAGATTCATTGATTATTTCACTGAACAACCTACTACGTGCCAGACACTGTGCTAAGCTGTGGAGGCACAATAGGAAAAAAAAGACCAAAACTCCTGTCCCCCTAGAGCTTATATTTTAGTAGGGAGACAGAAAATAAACTGGATAAATAAATTTTAAAATATGTATAGTATGATAGATAGTGATAAATAGTAAAGAGAAAAAAAATTAATGGCCATGTGAGGTTGACATTTTAGACAAGGTGGCCAGGGAGGACCTCAGTGACACGAGCTGAGAAAGGCGGGCTGGGGTCAGGGCATGCATGCAAGGTCTATTGGCTCTCGTAAAAAAATTGATTTTTTTATTGAAAATACTGTGGGAGGTCAGTGGAATTTTCCTATTTCTGGTTTTGATTTTGCTTTAGTGTGCAAGATTTTATTAAGGTGTTCGTTTGGGATCAGCACCTGTGGAAGGAGGCTGGCCAGGGCAGAGGGAGAGGCGGAGCTGGGATATAGGTCAAGGACAGCCTTGGCCAGCCTGATCGGGAGCTCTATAGCTGGCACGGCCCTTCGGAGCTGAGCTGATGGCTTGTCCTTCGTGTCCTACATCAGTCAGTTCTAGGATTCGGAGACCCCAGGAAGCGGCGTGGCCTTGAACTCTGTTCTCTGCAGCTGAGGCAGTCTCTGGAGGGGCTGAGGGCTGGCAGCTGTCTGTCCACGGCACTCCAGCACCTGGGGCACCCGGCCCTTCCCTGAAGGGAGGTGGGAGGTCTGGCTGGCAGTTCATGTTGTTCATCCCATGTATCCAGACCTTTCTCTCTTGCCCATCCTAGTGTTTATTCAGTAGAGGGTTTTATCCATCAACGATGTCACCTGATTCATATATACTGTTTTTAAAAAGAATCACTGGTTTTCATGTATGGAGAATAGATGGGGGGAGGGCACAGGGTGAGGTGGGGAGACAGGTTTGGAGGCTGAGGCGGCTGGGAGCGCCAACAGGTCCCCTGTGACGCAGGGGAAGGAGAGGCTCCACGTGGCCCAGTTGGGCTCTGGGCCTGTGCTCCTCACCCCCCAACAGAATGACTGACAAGTCACCTGGCAACCTGAGCGCTGTCCCAAGGCCCTCCTGCATCCTGAGCCACAGGATGGTGGTGGGGTGAAGTCCGCAGGAGGCCAAGTGAGCTGTGGCTAGGTTTGAATTTCTTGAGTCCAAAACCCCAGCTCTGTGGATACCTGTTTCCCAGCTTCTGCATCCCCCGCCACCACTGCACCCCCCCGCCGACTTCTTTCTCTTTTATTTTTTCCTCTTTTTGCTAGATGAGTTTCCTTTAAAGAAAATTCTTACTTTCTCTTAGCTGGCTGACAAGAGTAGTGTCTGTGCTGATGCAGGCAGCTGGCAGGCTCTCATTCCCCAGCCCCCAGCCCCTGGGCCCAGTGTGAGGGTGTCAGGAGCCTGTCCCATCCAAAAGGTGGAGCCAGTGGGCAAACAGGGGAGGGCAAGGTAGGGGCAGCTGAGCCTCCTGCCTGGAGTGGAAGAGGGTTGAGGCAGGGGGGCTAGATTTCTTTGGGCAACCTTTGAGAGGATGATAGAGTTGATCTGCTTTCGGTTTCTGCTCGGGTGTGGGGTGCCTGGTCCCCAGCCTTGCGGATGGCCTGGGTGACTGGTAGACCCAGGTAGCTATTTCTCACCATCTCCCAACGGAGGAGCAAGCTGCTCGCCCAACCCTGCCCCACCCTCTGCGGTCCCAGGGAAAGTCAGACTGCGTCAGGGTGGGACAGACCCCTCCAAAGTGACGGTCCCAGCTGCAGGATGACGCATTCTCAGACCGGTTTGTGAGTGGTGAGTATTTGTTCCCACTTCCAGGAATGTTTCCCCCGCGCTCATACACAGCTGGCTTGTTCACCTTCATCATTTGTCAGTTCACATCTCAGGCCCTCTCCGGCCATCCTGTCTCAAGAGAGTCCTCCCATGCCCTGCCTATGCCCTCACTTGTTTTGTTTTGTTTCCCTAAACAGCATATATCACCATCTGAAATTATACCTTTTACTGGTTTATTAATAATTCCTTGTGTGCTTCCTTGGACTGAATTATAAACTCCATGAGGCGGGGGCTGTAACCTGTCTTGTTCATCCCTGTCTGCCTGGCACATAGTAAACACTTAATAAACAGTTAATAAATTATTTATTTCATTTAGTAAAATGAATTAAGTGAATTCATTCTCCTATCCCTCACCCCCCAAAAAGGACAAGGAGAAAGTCATATACATGTAAACATACATATGACCATGGAGGAACAGTCCCTGTAAAGAGGCTGGGCACCACCCCAAGATGCCAGGCCCATGAGCCCAGAGAGTGAGTGTGTGTGTGTGTGTGTGTGTGTGTGTGTGTATGTTGTGTGTGTGTGTCGGTGAGGAGAAAGAAAGACCACCAGTTGCAAGCTGAAACTCCTGCTGCATCATCAAATGCAGGGATTCCAGAGCCCTGGTCAAAGGCCAGCTTCTTTGGGGAGCAGGAAAGAAGAAGAGGGGGAGGATTCTGAAAGTGCCCCTGGAGGCCCTTGGAAGAGGCCTCAGGCTGCCAGCTGGGGGTGCCCAACCAAGTGTGATGGCATCATCCCTACAATTTCCAGACCATCTGAACCCTGGCTGCCCCTCCTACTAGAGAGGTGTCAGTGTGAAGAGGGAGAATTTGCTCTGTCAAGCGTGACCTGGGGTTGGTGATGGTTACCGGAGATGGTAGGATCAGCTAGAATAACATATCACACAGTGGGCTGCGTTCAGGAATGCTGGATGGGGTAACTGGCACACTGAAAGGCTGCTTCATACTACAGTGGTTAAAGGGAATTATCTCATGCCTTTCTTTTCATCTATCAGGGTGTCAGCGTATGCTAATTACCTGGCAGAGACTTCAACGGGAAGAGGAAGAACAACTATTATATTTCTGAGGAAAGATTTATCTTGTGTTATTGGCGCCAGGTGGAGGAGGAGGTAGGGGTAGAAGGGGGTCAGAGAGGCCAAGTGTTCCATGTCTCCAATGGAATTGAAATGCCTTTGAACTGAGGCTTCTCTCCTAAGATTAGAAATAATAAGCCTTGTTGGAAGAGGCTTTGCTCTGAGCCCATGGCCAGGGGAGGGGCAGGATGGGCAGGGACTCCAGTGTCCTAGGAGATGGTGGGAGGGCTCAGGCCAGGTGCAGCTAACTGCAGAGGGCACGTGAGACTCCTCCATTCACTCACTGACTGACTATTCATTGACTGATTACATTAACAGAGAGTAGAGGATGGAGGGTAAGAAAGGCGGGCTTGGAGCCCGGCAGCCCTGAGCTTTGAATCCTGGCTCCACCACCTCCTAACGGTGGTTGATGACACATCGCTCCATCTTTCAGAGCCTCCGTTTCCTCATCTGAGGGGAAGATAATACCCCCTTTATATGGTTCCTATCACAACTAAACGGGGTCATGTAAGTGAAATGCTCAGGGCAGCTCAATTATAGCAGCTGTGGAGATGACTATTCAACAAATACTTTCTGAGTACCTACTGTGGTTCAAGGCACTGCGAAAATAAGGGTGAATCAGACAGGGCTCTGCCCTCAAGGAGCTTATCACAAAATGGAGCAGCTGTACCTCCTTTGGTCCCGGAAAGGGGGAAAAGTAGGGAAAAAGGCAGGGCTCTCAAGCCTTACATAAGGCTATGATTGCACCCATTATAATACTAACAACAGTTAGCTTGAATTGAATGCTTGACACGTATGAACTCAAAGGGAGATTTGGTGGGTAGATGGTGGAGGCCAAAGGATGGGTCCAGGAGCTGAAAGAGACAGGGGAGGGGCTGCCTGCAGGAAGAGCTGGTCGGGGCCTGAGCTCTGGAGACAAGCACTGGGGGCCTGCTACCTGCGAGGGGGCCTGTCCTCAGGGGCTGAGGGGCCCTGGGGCCAGAGGAGCTGACTTCTCATCTGTTTATCTCCTGCCTATGTTGAATCCAGCCATCCTCAAGACCGTCCTTTCAGAAGCAGCTGGCTGTGGAGGAAGTGAGCTGGAGAGAGGCAGCCTGGTGTCACGGCAGGTGTGCAGGCTGTGGCGGCCAAGAGATCTGGGTTCAAATGCTGCCTTGGACTCTTATCTACTGGGTGGACTTGGGCCAGTTTCTTAGCTTTACTGTGCCTCAGTTAAATAAAGATAATAAACCTGAACTGTGGAGTTGTTGGGCAGAGTAATAAGGCATTTAAAGCACCCGGCACACAGTAGGTATTCTCCAATAGCAGAGGTGATTACTAAAATTGGCCATTCTTTTTTTTTTTGGCTTTGTTGCACACGGGCTTTCTCTACTTGCAGCAGGTGGGAGCTACTCTTCGTTGTGGTGGTGCACAGGCTTCTCACTGTGGTGGCTCCTCTTATCGTGGAGCAGGGGCTCTAGGCACGTGGGCTTCAGTAGTTGTGGTGTGCAGTCTCAGTAGTTGTGGCGTGCGGGCTCAGTAGTTGTGGCTCATGGGCTCTAGAGCGCAGGCTCAGTAGTTGTGGTGCACGGGCTTAGTTGCTCTGCGGCATGTAGGATCTTCCCGGACCAGGGCTCAAACCCATGTCCCCTGCATTGGCAGGTGGATTCTTAACCACTGAGCCACCAGGGAAGCCCTAAAATTGGCCATTCTTGCCAGCTATGTCTGATTCCGTGCAAGCCTCAACCCCTGCGGCCCGGAGAGGCATTTAGTGCTCTGGGGATGGCAGAGAAAGGAATGGTGGTGCCACCAGGCGGGGTGTGTGGCAGGCAGAGACTATGAGCAGGTAATGGCTGTCAGGGACCAGCAAATCACAGGTGTCTCAGGAAGAACAGGAGTTACACTCAGACACCAAAGAACAAACACGCAGCACAAGACGTTTTGCCAAAGCAAAGCTGTTTTGATCGTTCCCGGATGTGACATGTATTGCATGAGGAAAGAGAGCCTCTTGCACTGAGGCTGCCTAATTGACAGCCGGCAGCTCCACACAGAGTGGCACTGGGCAGGGTGGGGGATGGAGCCGAGCAGCCCCCCATCCCAGGCAAGCCTTTAACGCCTAGGCACTCTCAGCTGGGCTGTCAGTAAGGGGCGGGAGGCTCAGTATTCCCAATACCTCCCCATCCAGCCCCTACCTCTACCTCTCCAGCCCGGTCCTGCCTCACTCCTGGAAGCTAGCTATGTGCCAGTCTAATTGAATGTCTAAACTTTGCCAAATGCACCGGGCTTTCTGTGGCCTCCAGGCCTCTCTTTGCATATGCTGTTGTGTCCGCCTTGGATTCCTCTTCTCCTTGGCCCTCTTTCCACCTGGCCAGCATTGGCAAGTGCCTACTTAATAACAAAAATAATAGCAGCTGACACTTACTCTCTGCGCTGAGTGCTTCAGTGTTACCTTATTTCATCCTCACAACAACCTGAGAGGTAAAAATAATCATAGTTGACATGTGGGAGATGCTAACCATTTGCTGGGCACTATTCTAAGTGCTTTATATGTGTGAACTCACTTGATCCTCACAACCGCATGGGGTGTTACCGTTATTATCCCTATTTTATACATGAGGAAACCGAGGCACAGAGTGTTCAAGTGACTTGCCCAAGGTCACCCCCTAGAAGTAGCAGAGCCCAGGTTCCAGGTCAGGCGTTCATTATCACGACACATCCTTTAGGACTCAGCCCAGGTTCAACCCCTTCCCAGAGGTCTTCTCTTTCCTTAATTATGTCAGGAGCTTTCTGTGGGCTTTCATGCTCTCGGTACACGAAACACCCTCCCCCTCCCCACCCCTAGGAGCACCTACCGCCCTGAGAAGTTTGCTTGCCCGTCCCCCGCTGGACTGGAAACTCCTGACAACAGGGAGTGTCTACCTGGTTCACCACTGTGTCCTCCAAGCCTAGCACAGTGCGGGGCACGCAGCAGGGGCTCCATATATGTTTGTGGACCGTCTGCCTGCCTCCTGCTCAGGCACGTTCCTGCTCTGGCTCCCCCTTTCAATCACAAGGACTGTAAAACTCCACCATATGGATTAACCGGGGTCCAAGAAATTCAATCGCATAAAACCTCGGTTCTCATTTATTTTTTAAAATTTTATTTATTTATTTTTGGCTGTGTTGGGTCTTCATTGCTATGTGCGGGCTTTCTCTAGTTGCGGTGAGCGGGGGCTACTCTTGGTTGTGGTGTGCGGCCTTCTCGTTGCAGTGGCTTCTCTTGTTGCAGAGCGCGGGCTCTAGGCAGGCAGGCTTCAGTAGTTGTGGCTCCCGGGCTCAGTAGTTGTGGCACGCGGGCTTAGTTGCTCCGTGGCATGTGGGATCTTCCCAGACCAGGACTTGAACCCGTGTTCCCTGCATTGGCAGGTGGATTCTTAACCACTGTGCCACCAGGGAAGCCCCTGGGTTCTCATTTTTATTTTTTTTTAAATTTTTTTATTTTTTTATTTTTTATTTTTTGCGGTACGCGGGCCTCTCACCGTTGCGGCCTCTCCCGTTGCGGAGCACAGGCTCCAGACACGCAGGCTCAGCGGCCATGGCTCGCGGGCCCAGCCGCTCCGCGGCATGTGGGATCCTCCCGGACCGGGGCACGAACCCGTGTCCCCTGCATCGGCAGGCGGACTCTCCACCACTGCGCCACCAGGGAAGCCCTGGGTTCTCATTTTTGTAGCGTTGGTGAGAAACAATATTTTTTTTTTCCATCCATCTGAACTGGCACAAAAAGTAATGATGATGACTTATGCTGAACGCAACTGACCCTATACTGAGCTGAGGGAGTTCCAAATAATCACAGGGCAGTCACTGCCTGACACCCTCATTCACTTTGGAGCACAGTGACTGGGCGTAGGACAGGAACCTTCCACCAGCCCTCCAACATGTTATATCTGAATTTCATTTCTCATGCGGAGCCTCAGAAAAGGTGTCACCACACCCATTTTGTGCCCAGCCTCGGCCACAAGCTCTGATGGTTGAGAAGCTGACAGAGGAGCTGGGGAGCCAGAGGGGCAAAGAGAGAGTGAGGGCCTCTGGCTTCATTCCACACATACTTTCAGCCCTGAAACCATCACATACCAGTGCACCAGCAAACTTGCACAGGTGTTTACTTTCCCACCGCCTGAGAGTAACTATTTGTTGGCTAATACCTATTGTGATGACGCAGAAATAGCAAGCTCGGCCCTACTTTGGGAGGGGCTGCCAAAGAAATGGAGGAGATGAACAGCTCAGAGAAGAGTGAGATTCCCGGAGGCCTGCAAGGCCTGGGCAGGTCCAGGCAGGCTCCTTGGCGGAGGTGGCATTTGGTCCGCCCTCTGCCCTCTTCTGGCCTTTCTCCTGTGGTGATAGGGAGCTCAGAAATGTCATGGGCCTCAGCCTGGATTTAGCCTTTGAGCCAGTGACAGTTTGGGAAGGGTTTATGACAACGTCCAGGAGATGGGAAGCAAGTCCCCATCACCACATCACCGTCTCCCCAGACCCCCAAAGGTATGCAGCCTGCCCAGCCTGAGCAGGGATGCGTGGGAGCCTTCCTTTCCTCCCCAGTAAAATGTAGATAATGATAATACCTTCCTCCCAGGCCTGTGGTGAAGATCACATGAGAGAATGCAGGGGAAAGCGTATTATATGCTATAAAAGACTCTGACAAATGCTCATTATTTCTTCCTATTCTTCTCCTGGAATTTATCAAACACTTTATGAGCCCTGGAGGTATTTTTTTTGCCTCCATGCTGCTGGCTCTCTCTGGCCCGCAATTCTCCTCTCCTCTCCTGCTGTACTTTAGGGGAGGCAGGGTAGCACAGTGGTTCAGGAGGGAGGGGGGCAGGCTGGTCCGGTTTGAATACTGGCCCCAGTTCTTCCTCGAGGCGTGACCCAGGGCAAGTCACACAACCCCTCTGAGCCCTTCAGCTTCCTCCTGTGCAAAATGCGTGTAAACATGGCGTTTAACTCATAAGGTTGACGTGAAGACTAAGTGAGATAATCTGTGCCACGTTCTTAGGAGGGTGTTTAAGAGACGTCTGCTGTGTCGTGGTGGTTTTTCTCTCTGGTAGGTGGGACTACGCCTTGGCTTTTTGAGCAGCAGGACCCATGGAAGGAGACCCCAGGAACAGTTTGCACAGGCTTCCTTCTCTCTGCACTCAGGAAGAGGGTAGATGAAGAAGCAGATCACGTGTTCATTCAGCCAGCAAGCAGTGTCTGAGTGCCTACTCTGTGCCAGGCGCTCCTAGAGGGACAGGGGACTAAGTTACAGTCCCCGTCATTGGGGAGCTCACATTGCAGTGAGGAAGATATTTATTCATTCACTCATTCAATTGTTTACTCAGTTGGTCAGTCGTCACCCGTTTGTCCCGGTGCAGGTTGTGTGCTGAGCTCTGGGGTGTGTGGCTGGGGGCCCTGGATGTCTTCCTACCTCCTGTCACTTGGCCTCAGTCTCCCCATCTGATCGTCCAGGGGTCACTCAAGCTGGTCCCCAAGTCCCTGGCGCACACCAGCGTTCCAGGTTTCTGAGCCAGGATGGACAAATGCTGAGTGACACCCCCATCCCTGCTCCCAGCCCACGCGCTCACTCCCGGCCCAGGCATCGACCGGCTCAGAGCTCATTAGCGACCGCGCAGCCATTGCCGCATGTCACAGGCTCTTAAAGTCTCCATTACCAAGGGCCCTTGCTCCTCTGTATTTTTAGTCCGCATCTGGAGGAGACGGCTGGCATCTCCTATGATTATACATGTCAGGTTCAGTGGTTTCGACAACTCAGGCCTCTGGGCGCCTGGAGGTGGGGGCCCCGCAGATCTGCTCCCAGAAAAGAAGTTGGTGGGAGATGTGAGGAAAGGATGGGGCCAGGGGTTCTCCCCTCCCCAGAATCCCACAGCTCCTGGGTACAACAGAGTAGAGGGGCCCCCAGACATCTAGGTTGCTCTGGGACATAGGAGGACAAATAGCTCTTTGGATGACACTGGAGTGAGGGCAGTGATGCCAGCTTAGGAACAAACCCCAGGTCAGTTGCCCGTCCTCAAGAACCAGCCAGCGGCTCCGGCTGCAGACAGGTAGAGCAGAGCACACAGAAGGCAGCCAGCAGCCGGCTCCCCTGTGGTTAGTAGAGGTTTCTGTCTGCCTTACGAGACAGAGCCATCCCAGCAGCCAGCCCAGCCTGGGGGAGCCTGGGTCCCTCTGTCATCAGACATGGATTGCATTTCGCAGAAAGAAGCATCTGAGATTAGTGTCCCCTGGTGAGGTCACCAGGAAAGTAGAAGCAGGCCGCAGCTTGCCTGGGTGGAGTGCGAGGTGCAGTATGGAAGGGAGTGGGGAGGAATCGCACAATGGGGCATGGGGGGTGGCCCCCAGGCCTGAGATGAGAATGGTGTGCCCAGGTCAGGAGCACCGTAGCCTGGACTTCCAGGGAGAATAAAAGCCTCCTTCAAGGACACAGTTTAAATGCTCCCTCCCCCAACAGCCATCTACCCTAAGACTTACTAATAAAATAATAATAATAATGAACAGTTATTACTCTGTGCCAGCCAGTGTACTGAGTACTCTCCTTGAACTTCCTGATTAACTTCTGATAATCTACTGATGCTTCGCACTAAGGCAGGAATTATTATGATTATTCCCATCTTATAGATGAGGAAACCGAAGGGCAGAGAGGGTAACTCACCCAAGTTCACGTGGCTGCTAGGTGCTAAACACAGAATTTCAATCCAGTGTCCCGTCTCACCCTCCACTGCATACGTAGCCTCCAGACGCTGAGGAAAGGAATGAAGTAAGTGACATTTCACTGACAACGTGGTGGGGAGAACACTGATGGGAAGGTTCTGGTTCTGCTGCCAGATTGTGATTCTGACAAACCGTCATTTGCCTCCAGGACTCAATGAGGGACTGCACTGAGGTGGGGATAGATCAACACCACATTACGCATCTGTTCTGAGCTCCCATCTGATTCTGACAAGATGATTAATAACAACAACAATAATAATCTTAGCAAACACTCGTGGAACATTTACTCTGGGCTGGGTATATTACATGTGCCATTTCATTTAATTCTCACATTTTTCCTGTGAGGTATGATCCTTAAACAGGTGAGAGAATGAAGCTCAGAAAGGCTGAGCAACCTGCCAAAAGCCACACAGCCAGTAGGAAGTGGGTTGGAATTTGCAATGTGGTCTGCTCTTAACCACTCCCCTGTCCTGCCCTCTGTGGGGAGAGTCCTGCAGTGCCTAAATGTTTTGAGAAGGAGGGGCTCCAGGCACCCTTTGTCAGAGCTGGAGGGAGGTGTTCGGGCAGGGCCTACGTTATCCCCAGAAAACGCTCAGTATTTACTGTTATCAAGGTGAGAGCCACAGCCTCCTTTCTTCCAGGCTCAGGGAACCCGCCTCTCTCCATCCCATTCCATTCCACCATCCACTTCTCTCCAGGTGCACTGAGAGGTTCACAAACACAGAAAACCTCCTGACAGAGGAGAAGGAGAGAAGCCGCAACACCTCTGCGGCACCCAGAAGGGGCCTGGAGCAGCAGAGGAGAAACACCAGGCACAGGGACCTGGAGTGCTAGGCTTTGCCACCATCTATTTACCGTTAATAGAATTTACCGTTCCAGGGCAGGGCTGCCATCCACAGTTGTGCAGTGCCCAACCCTTTGCGTTGCTGTCCATTCTGTGGACATGTGTACCTGACGCCTTACTGGGTGCTGGGAATGCCTGACCTGGCCCCTAACCTCACAGAAGATGCTGTCCCATAGGGGTGACAGTCAGATGAACTAGGAATTATCTCACAGTGTGGCCAGTGAGGTGATGGGGAGGAGCAGGGGCTGCAAGAGTTTACAGGAGACGCTCCAAGACTCCGTCTGGTAAGTCAAAGAAGGCTTCCTGGAGGAAGTGACTTCCAAACCAAGACCTGAATGACAAATAGGAATGGCCTACTAGAAGGGGAAAGAGTGTTCCAGGCACAAGGGAGAGTACTAATGACTAATTGTAACACAAGGTGATACTGGCTATAATAACTAATATGAACAAAGCATTGGGAGCCTTTATTCATTCGGTCACTCATTCACTCATTAAAATAAGCATTCATTGAGGAGATGGAGAATAGATATGCCTGGGAGTTAGAAAAGGTGCCCTTTGAACTGAGCCTTGAAGGATGAGTAAGAGTTTTCTGAGGGGAGAAGAGGGAGGGAGGCAGCTATCCAAAGAGAGACAACCACATGAGCGAAGGCATCCAGCTGTTGATTGTGTGGAACGTTGCCTCAGGAATTGGGGATTTAGGATACCTTCCCCAGCTACCCAGGGCAGCTCTTTGTCTCTCAAACCAAACCTTGTTATTTATTCATTTTTAACATGACCTCATCCAAGGTTCGGATAGGCAGGTTGGATACATGAATGCACGCGTGCAGGAATAAATGGATGGGTGGAAGAATTAATGCAGGCATGAAGGAAGGGATTTAAGAAAGAATGAATAATAATAGCAGACGTGTATACAGTGCTTTCCATGCACCAGGCATTGCTCTAAGTGCTTTATAGTTATTAAATCATTAAATCCTCACACAACCCTAGGAGGTGGATGTTGTTATTATCTGCACTTTACAAATGAGAAAAGTAAGGCGCACGAGGTTAAGTAATGTACCCAAGGCTACACACCTAGGAAGCGGAGCGGGGGAGCCAGGGTTTGAACTGAAGCAGTCTGGCTCCACAGGATGCGGCAAACAGGGTCCCAGGAGCAAACGCTGGGAATTAGGCAGTTCCTCCTTTATCCAGATATCTCCTTTCTCGCTCCATGTGGGTTTCCTGGCTAAGCCTCCTCCAGAATGTGCTGTTTCCCTGGGGCGGACCCAGGTCCGTGCGGCCAGAGTCGGTGAGGGCGCTGCCCGGCTGTCTGTGGCAGGATGTGCCTGCTGACCTTGCACGAGGCAGCTGCAACCTCGTTGACGGGCTGCTCCTCCCCGGGAAGGCTGGGCGGGAAGCAGGGCCTCTGGCCTCCTCAGCGGACAGCGCCCCAGCTCCGGGAGCGCCTCTGTGATCACTGAGCGGGACGCTTAGTTTGCCTTTCAGGTTGATTGTATTAGCATTTGGGAAGAGTCCCCTTCCTGTGAAGTACATTAACGATTCACTCCGGCTGGGCTCTCACCCAGGCAGGCTCGTCGTGAAGGGCCTCAGATTTCCTAGGAATCCTCTGAGACATTTTGACATTCTGACTGTCGCTGCCAACGTGGGCTGCAAAGGAATTAATTGACACGGATGAAACCCTCAATTTCCAAGGGCTGTGTAATAAAATAAAGGTTATTGTATTATTACAGATTCCACTACTAATGAAAAAGGGCTAAAGACGGTAATCACAATTGGGTATGCTTAGCGGAAACTTAACTTGATTTCCACAGGCAACCATCCTGAACTTTAGGACATAATAATTTTAATAGTTATTATTTATGGAGAACTTATGATACATTGAGCACTTTACTAAATGATCTATATATATTATGTATTCCCACAACAACCCTAAGAGGGAGGTGCTATTTCCACTTCACAAATGAAGAAACTGAGGCATGGAGAGATGTAGTGAACATGGCTTATAAGTTGTAGAGTAACAGTAGGCAACCTTTTGGGTGAAACACATTCTATTTTCTTGGGGGTGAGGGGGAATTAGAATACTTGGGCAGGCAGGGTTAAGATATTGGCCAAGTATAGGGCATTCTGGGTAGCAGAGCATTAGAGGTATTGTGCACACTTTTCAGACTCTGAGAGAACACCACTGCCTTTTCTCTCTGACCACAGCAGCCACCCCAATCCACCTACCGATTACCCACCCATACAAAAGGGATCCATCCAGCAAGGCACCCAACCATTCATCTGTCCATCAATCCACTCGTCCAGTTATCCACCATCCATCCATCCACCTATCTACCTAGCCATCCATTTAGTCCTACATTCATGCATTCACTTATTTATTTAAATCAGGGTGTCTCTGATTGCCCTTCCCAAGCTCCTGTCATGGAGGAGGTGTTCTCTTCCTGCTGTGATTCAGGTAGAAGGAAGGGAGAAGAAGCGGGACAAAGAGCCAGAGCTCCAAAGTTTGTAAGGTCTCTTCAGCTTTCTCTCCCCCGGTCTCCCTGTATGTAAAATGGGGATAATATTTGCAGGCTATTGTGAATTTAAAGCAAGCAAATACGTGACATGCTTTGAAAATAGAAGGCACTGCGTGAATTTGTCCACCATCATTATCGTTGCTAGTGCAGCACATACACTAACGTGAAACATCCTCAAGTTCGATAAGTCAGCATCGGTAAAATGATCCATTTCTGATTTTGTCTTACAGAAATTCTGTAAGATTTGCAGATATGAAACTACTTAATCATGCAGTTACTCAGTTTTATAATAATCAGATCTGTTCCATGTCCTCTTGGGGCTACAGGTGGAACTGGGGAGAAGGAATTGGAAAAGGACTTGGTAATAAGGGGTACTTGCTCATGAAGCATAGGCCTGTCATTCCTGACTTAATGGATAGAACTCTCCAAATTTCCTAGACATCAGGATGATTCTCCAAGGCATACTCCCTGTCGGTTACAAGTAGAGGAGAGGTAGTACTGTAAGGAAATATGTGCTTGGGAACCCATGGAAAGATGAACAATCAAGCTTCAAGATCAGCAGGAACTGCAGGAAATATAGGCCTTAAAGACATGTGCATCAGTCAGCTTACATTAGGTTATGCTGCAGTGACAAACAATCCCCAAATCTCAGAGGCTTATGACAAATTTTTTTTCCTCCTTTATATTACATGTCTGCTGTGGGTCAGCTGCAGCTCTGCTACATGTTTGCTTCACTCTGGAGCCCAGGCGGACAGAGGAGCACACTGGGGCTTAAAGCTTCCCTTCACGTTTTATTGGCCAAAGTAAATAACATGGCCAAGGCTGACATCAATGGGAAGTCTATTCCTCCTTCAGAAAGGGCACCCAAGGGAGGGGCAGCAAATATTTTGAAAAATAAAACAACTTTCCCTACATTGTAACTGAACTAGAAGGTAATTTGAACCTCAGAGTGGCTTGGCAGGAGGGACATTTACAGAAGGAGATGAAAGTTTATCTTCCCTCTGTGTGTCCACCTCTTCCCCTCTCACCATCCTTGACTCTCTGCCCCTTTTTTTTGTCTTGTGAGGGTCCTGTTTCCTCATGCCTTTGGCTTTCTCGTCATGGTCTCTTTGACCTCTTTCTTCCTTACGACCATTTATCTTCTAATGTTGCCATGGATTCGCCGGAGCTCTTTGGGTTCTGGTGCCAGAAACCCAAATCAAACCAGTTTAATCAAAAACAAAAACAAGAGGAAAGAAAACAGAAAAAAAAGGAAGGGAGTTTATTGGGTCACATAACTGAAAAATCAGAGGTAGAGCTGGCTTTCAGCATGGCTGGATCGGTGGGCCTCAGTGACGTTCTCGCCATCAGTCATCTCTTCTCTCCTCTGTGTTAACTCCATCTGTGGACAGACTCTCCCATCATGGGGACAGGATGGCTGCCATGGCAGGGCCTCTGGTTGCCTCACCGTTGTCATTCTCTTCTTCTTCCAACTTGGTAGAAGTTTGTAGCTGGCCGTAAGGCTTCTTTTGCAGCTAGGTGTGGTCTGGGGCTAAATTCTGGCTAATGGGTTGTAAGCAACAGTGACATGTGCAACTCTTGGGCTGTTCCCTTCAAAGGAAAGGTCATGCTTCCCCTTCCTTTTTTCCTGCCTCTGGCTGCCATGTGGTCGTGGAGGGGATGAGAGTAAACCCCAGAGGGGCAGAGCAGAAGACAGAAGAAGTCCAGCAGGAGTCCTGGGTTCCTGAGGACTTCCATGGAGCAGAGCTACTGCATTCACTTGGGCTTTTACATGAAAAAGAAACAAACTTTTGTCTTGTTTAAGCGATGGCTGTATGGGTCTCTTTGTTACAGTAGCCAGACCAATACCTTAATGTATTCATTTTCCCCTCTTGAACCCACCGTTGTGGTCGGGGTGGGTTCTGCTGACTGGTCGGACTTGGGATTGGGGCTCTATCCCTGAATCTAGGGGTGGGACCAGCTTACCTAAACTCTAGGGACTGAAAGCGGTAGAGCAGTTGCTCCCCCAAAGAATATGGAGGTGTTATTATTAGAGAACTGTGAAATGAGTGCTGGGCAGACAAAAACAGTACCTGTCCATCATGGTCCTTATGCTTGCCTGTTTAGACTCCTTGAAGAGAAACTCTGAGTAACGCATCTCACTTTTTTCCGCCCACCAGACCCCAGAGGGGGTTTCTCGCCTGTGGATCATCTGCCAAATTCCTGATAATGATAAATCAGCTGTGGCAAAAGAGATAGGTCTTGGGCTTCCCTGGTGGCGCAGTGGTTGAGAGTCCGCCTGCCGATGCAGGGGACACGGGTTCATGCCCCGGTCCGGGAAGATCCCACATGCCGCGGAGCAGCTGGGCCCGTGAGCCATGGCCGCTGAGCCTGCGCGTCCAGAGCCTGTGCTCCGCAACGGGAGAGGCCGCGATAGTGAGAGGCCCGCGCACCACGATGAAGAGTGGCCCCCGCTTGCCACAACTAGAGAAAGCCCTCGCAGAGAAACGAAGACCCAGCACAGCCAAAAATAAATACAAATAAATGAATTAATTTTAAAAAAATGTATTGTTGCTCTGATATTTTATTATACCATCTTTCCTCTTAATTTTTCCCCATGTAACACTTACTTTAAAAGGCCCCAAAAAGCCAAACACCAAGAAAACTGCATCTAGTCTCCTGGAGCATCTTCATTTGTGAAATACTCAAAGACTCAGCACTCGGGGAAAAGCCATGGAGCTATTTCACTGCTTTGTAAACTTTGCAAAATCTGTAGCTCCTGTGGTGGGGGCCTAACTGTATGGTGAATTTGAAATTTTGAAGCTTCAGTTGTTTAAAAATATTGTAATTGCTTCTCAAACAGGAAAATTGCATTTAGATTTCCCTCTGTGTTTAACCTCAGACTGGCAAAAGATAGTCTTCAAATTTCCCCAGCAAATGAAAGTCACTTTAGGATTGAGATTGCATATGGACAGTTCCTACCACGAGAAAAAGAAAATCTTCAGGAACAAATGCAGTCATACATTCTGTGCTGGGCCCATATTGTGGAGAAATAGATGACCATTTTGTTCTATAATCCATAGCATGAAGGATCTGGGACAAAGAAAAGGAAGACATTCTTGAATATAAGGTTCAGTCACATCTGAACTGTTACTAAGGCAAATTGCAGTGTCCTGCACTCAATTTTCTTACAGACAGCCTCCTGCACAACTGTATGATCCCTTCACTTTTTTTTTTTTTTTTTGCGGTACGCGGGCCTCTCACTGTTGTGGTCTCTCCCGTTGCGGAGTACAGGCTCCGGACGCGCAGGCTCAGCGGCCATGGCTCACGGGCCCAGCCGCTCCGTGGCATGTGGGATCCTCCCGGACCGGGGCATGAACCCGCGTCCCCTGCATCGGCAGGCGGACTCTCAACAACTGCGCCGCCAGGGAAGCCCTGATCCCTTCACTTTTCACGTCAAAATTCCCTTTCTCCCCACTAAGGCTCTAGTGCTCTCCAACCACCTCCTCTCATCAGTCAGTCTTATAACTCATTCAAACTAAAGTGTGATTGTCTGCATCTTAAAGGGGACCAATGAGAAGAGGGCGGTGCTTCACTCAAAGGAATGAATCAACATTGGTGAAATTTTAGGAAGTGACTGTCTATCAGGTGGATTATTAAATAGGGGTCTTTCTTGTCTACCCATAAAACTGATTTGACCTGTGATAAATACATCCGATTTCCTTCCTCCTTCCCTCTCTCCTTGCCTTCCTTCCATCTATTCAACAAACTTCTCTGGGATGCCCCTCTATTCCACTCTCTATGCTCAGTGCTGAAGTCCTGAAATGGGAACTTCTTATAATAAAGGGAACTGAATCCAGGAAATCATAATCATAATCCTATAACTGCAATTACCATTTATTGAGGAAGTGCATACTACATGCTGGGGACAATGCTAGGAGCTTTTGATGAATAGCATTTAATCTGCACGACAACCCAGTGAGGTAGGTAGTGTTATTCCCTTTCACAGACGGCAAACCAGAGGCACCGTGTTTTGGTCCAAGGTCACACACGTTAGTGTGGTCTGGAATATTAGTGCAGGCATTCTGAACTCAGAGCTTTTTGTTCCAGGTGAGGTTAGATTTAAATGAGCCTACAGGGTGGGCTTTGAGGGGACAAGGTCCCTGGTATGCTCTGTGCTACCCAAGGACTCGTGTTGCGGGTCAGTGAGAAGGGCCAGCCCCTTGCTGAGTGTATATGAGCGCCAGGAGGGGGGTCCCAGCGGGCACCCCGCCCCCGCCCCCGCCTTTGTTCCCCTCCCCACAAAGGGGCCCCCTCCTCCCCGGAGCAGACACCAGAAGCAGGCTGTGCCCCAGGCGTGGCTCTGGTCAGGAAGAGAGTCTTTTGTGATCTGGTGGCCTGGTCTCTGTTAATACCAATCAGCGTTCCTGCCTGCTGGCTGCTGCAGGCCGGCAGGCTTCTGTGATCCTGCCGGCTAGGGGTTCTGGCCTAGAAATGCTCAGGATGTGGGACGGAAGTCAGAGTCTGTGGGAGAGACTGTGTCATTGAATGGAGAGGAAATGGGGTTTCACAGAGGCGTGTAGGGCCCCGCAGCCATGGCAGGGCGGGGGCCTGACAAAGAGCAAAGAGGAGAGAAGGCGGCATCTGGGTCAGCCTCTGCCCGACCCCCACCGATCTCGGCTGTGACTTGGGAGACGGATCTTGGTGTGGGAGCGAAGGTAGAACGTGGGCACGGACAAGTCTGGGCTTGTGGGTGACTCTGACTCTGAGAAGAGTTCTTCTAGGAGCTCGGCTATCCAGGGGTCTGACTACCCTGTTCCACCTTAAGGCAAGCCCAGAAAACTGGCCTCAGACTCCCCAGTTGGCCACGATCTGTGGCTGGCGGTGGGGTAAACTTGAGCGAATGGTGTCAAGTTAGCAAACCAAGTCCTCGTGAAGAGCTGGACGGGGGGCTGCCGAGAAAGACCTGGTTGCCCTATCAGGAGGCTGTCATTGGGCTCCCAGATGGGCATGACTGGGGGACCCCTGAGACCTTGTGGCGGGGAGATGGCCCCCTGACAGCTTGCCAGAGCTTTCTCCTGACTGCCTGGCCCCTCAAACTCCCCTCCCTCGCCCTCTCGCCCCCTTCGTGCTGCCACCTACTTCTGTCCTTTTTGTCCAGTTGTGGGCTTCCTCCGGCCCATCTCTCTCCGTGGAGCCTGCTTGGCCGGCCAGCCCTCCATCAGGGGTGCTCATCCTGTCTCACACTGCAGCCCTCACTTGGGCTGGACGATCCACGGCACACTCCTGCTGCCTGCAGGAGAGCTGTATCCAGGGTCACTGCAGAGCGAGCAGCTGCAGATGGTACCCGGGAGGCCGTGAGTGTTCATCCCTCCTTGGCTCCCGGCTCCAGCTCCACCTGCTTGCCCAGCTGCTTGCCAATGACCCACCCAGGTGCCCCAGGGGAACGGTTTTCCAGAACCCTATCTTGCAGATTCAAGAAAATCACTTCACCTTCCAAACACAGAGTGTGTCCTACTCTTTCCTCCTTCCCTCTGGGGGCCTTTCCAAGCAGGACCTGTAGGGACAGAGACAGGGTGTCTACTGTTGGAAGGTGCTCAGGCCAAATTTCCCATCCTGGAACCCCCAGCCCCCCTCCTCTTCCTGGCGGTCTCCACTTTCTTCTTAGTGGATTCTCCGAACTCCCGTGATAGCAGCTACTTCCGAACCCCACATCCCTAGGAGATGGCAAGTGACGGAGGAGGCCAGTAGGGTGACAGAGGCCTTATAGTTGCTTCTCTAGCCCCAGACTCAGTCCTTCCTTGTCTCTGCAGGATGAGAGAACAAATGATCTTTTCTCTCAGTACCCAGAAAAGAGCTCCCCATCTCTTCACCCTCCCTGGTGAGGGCAGGCACTGCTCCCCCCTCTTCCTGGCTGAGCCTCCCCTCACCACTGCTTGGCCATTTCCTCAGGGGCCCTTGGGTGCCAGGCCTCGGGGGATGGGAAGGAGCTTTGAGAGCCAGAGGCACCATTTCATTTTACCCATTGGCCATGGCCCCCACCCTGTCATCGGTGGCCGACAGGGGCTGCTTTGCCAACAAAGGTGTCAGCGAAGCTTTCTGCCAGCTTGTCACTTACCTCTGCCAGGGAAGGAGTGGGTGGAGGGACCAGTGGTTGAGCTTGACCCTGCCCTTCCATCAGGTACTGCTACTATCCACAGCTTCCGAGGAAGGAGAAGAGCCCTACCAGGGGCTGCCCCCGTGTTCCCACAGCTTGGGGTACAGAATCAGCACACCCCTGCCTATCCCCAGAGAGGATTAGGAGAGAGGCATGAACAGATGCTCACTCTGAGCTCCCAAGAAGGAATCAACCCTGCCGACACCTTGATTTCAGACCTCTGGCCTCCAGAACTGTGAGAGAATAAATTTCTGTTGTTATGAGCCATCCATCGTGTGGTACTTTGCTATGGCATCCCTAGGAAAACCCTAATACGAAGGTTTACTAGGCTAACTAGGAAACTACCATGTGAGGAAAAGGAGGGAAGAGTGATTCCATCCCAAGGAACAGACTACACGAAAGTATGGCAGAGAGAAATAGAAAGTTTAGTGGGGCTGGCGTGTTCCCCAGGAGGTGGGAATGGGAAGTTACACATTAGAGCATGTATGGGCACACATATGGTTTACGTGACTGTGATTATGTGTATATGAATAGCGTGTTCATGTATGTGCCTTTTGCAGTTTTACGTGCTTCCTCCTGCTTCTGTGGTTTGTGTGTTTTTCTATGCTCTTGCACAATTTGTGTGTGCGTGCTTTGTGTGTCAGTGCCTGTGTGTCTACAGGTGTGCACCGAACCCAAGGCAGTGAGTTCGTGCCTGGTCAGAGGGAGCTTTGAAACCACACAGAGCTCAGGTTTCTTGTCTACATGGTTGATGCTCACTGTGGATGGCAAAAACCTGGTCAGACAGTGCAGTGACTCAAGGAGACACCAGGAGCTCAGAGCTTACTTGTCCTGGTTCAAAAAGAACCTCCACAGGCAGGGAGGATAATGCCTGGACTTCACTGGCTAGCAAAAGGCATGCGTGGGACAGAACTACTGAGTCCTTGAGTCTGAGAAATGGAGGTGGCATTGGAGATTGTTCAGACTCCTCTTGCCCCCCTTAGCCCAGCCCCACTGGCACTATTTCTGGCGATTCCTGAAGACTCAACCCATGAAAGGGCGCCCTGTGATTTGGCCAAATCCCCATCTGCCTGGAAAACGTCTTCTTAGGGGAACCCCAACCCCTGGATAAGGATTGCTGCTGAGAGCAGGAATCAGGGGGAGGGCTACCCCTCTTCCAGGCCCTCCTGATAGGACACACAAAAGGTTGTGTATGTGTGCATTTTTCCAGAGAGAGGGTGCCTGGCTTTCGTCACAGCCAAAGGGTCTCTGACCCAGGAAATCTAAGAACCACTTCTCTAGTCCAGGCTGACATTGAGGGTGTGAGCACGGTACGTGCAGGTGTGTGCAAGCATGCGGAACTCCCAACCTGCTTCCTCTCCAAGAATATGGTTAGATCAGGATGTCAAGTGCAGCCTGAGGCCCTGCCAGCTGCTACCATGGTCAGAACACAGGGGGCTGTCCTTGAAGGAGCTGATAGAACAGACGGAGCCAGTGTTAGGGAGAGGAAGGGAGGGGGGCAGGCGGCTGCTTTCGGGAGGAGGTTTGAAACCTAGAGGAGCTTCTTGAGTTCAGCTCCCTGACTAACCAGCCCTTCGAGGGTTCACGTTCAGGATGAAGCCTTGGAGGTACAGCAGGGTAGATGTGTGGGTGGGGATGGGAGGAGAGGGTGAATAGGAAGAACTGTGAAGGTTCTGTAGAAGGAACTGGGCTGTTCAGGACCTTGGCCAGTACCCTCGGGGTTCCGGTAGCACCCGCTTTCTCTGCCTGTTTCCAGCCTGCTTCATGTTAATACCTCTGGGTTTGGTGGAGATGCTAAGTACAGTGGCCCTACGTGTAAAGTTCAAGAGAGAGTTGGGGGCCTCACTGCGGCTACAGGGGTTTCTAAGAAGTTGGATGGGGAGAAGGAGGGCCCCTCATGGGTACCTAGATTTGGGGGGAGGAGGGAGAGGAAGTGCCTGTGGCTTGCGTTGCGTTCCTCGTCCTCCTTGTCTGAGGAACTGGGCTGAGCCAATCTGGGCTTTGCCATCCCTGCCCAACCAAACTTTCTTCCTCCTGTGGGCTTCCCAAACATGCCAGGGTTGGGGGCTCCTGTGAGGCTGTTATCTGAGGCCTCTCTCACACCCCTTTCCTCTGCTGCCCCTCTCCTTTCCTGTGCCTGCCTGCAGCCGTCACAACCCCCTTCCCCCCCACCTTACTCCCTGTTGTGTCTGGCAGGACTTCGCTGCTAGCCCTGTGTTGAGGACCCTCTGGCTTCCAGACGTGATGGCTCTCTTGCCTCTTCTCTTCTTTCCAAAGAACTTGCTATGAGCAATTAATTAACCTCATCATATCCTTTCTGTGGAGCCCAGTACAGGGAGGGAGGGAGGAGAACTACCTTATTCTTGAGGACAGTCAAGGGGACCTGTGGACCCAGGCAGCTGCTGGGAGGATCCTCTCTCAGAGCTGCCACCCTCTCCCCACTTGGGAGCTGGCTGCAGAGTGAGGCCAGCTCCAGGGAGAATTGGGGTCACCCATCTGCTCCCAGCCCTGGTTCAGTTTCCACACAGCCTGACAAAAGCCTTTATAATCTGCTCCCTCCAGTTGCTTCCACCCTTTCCCCCAATCTTCTCCAGGCAACTTCTGGCGCAAAGGACTTGGGGAGGAATGCAGATGAGTCTAGAGGAGCACAACCTTTGATAGCAGCAATAACCTTTCCCCTGGATGCTGTGTCTGCCCTACTGGTGCAGCAGGTGACATGGAAATGCAGAGTGTCTGCACGCAAACGTGCCTAAGCATCTTGGACACCACTCCACTGATGGCCCCTGGGGAGTCCCGTGAAGTCTGATCTCTTGTGGCCCAAGGGGCGGGGACCACAAATGCTGGGATGCTGGGTGAAGGGAACACTGGCTCCACCTCAGCTGGTCTTGATGCCAGTGGACAAGGCCCCTCCCCCTGCTCTGTGACCCCAGGTAGGCCCTGGGTGCACTTAGTGTGTGACACCTGGGGAGAGATGGGGCCTAGGCTGTGACTCAGAGGACGCACAGAGTGGGAGAGACAATGTGGGGCATTAACTGTGCACCTACTGACACCAGGCCCTGAACTAGACACACTATGCATGTTAACTCATGTCACCTTTCTGACTCCCCAAGGAGTTCTTAAGAAAACTGAGGTTTACTAATGCAGGCACTTGGCCCAGGATCACACAGTGAGTAAGCTGGGAAGCCAGAACTAGATTGAGACTTTTATAATCTGAGCAAAACTTAAAAATGTACATCAGGGGGGCTTCCCTGGTGGCGCAGTGGTTGAGAGTCCTCCTGCCGATGCAGGGGACACGGGTTCGTGCCCCGGTCCCGGAGGATCCCACATGCCGCGGAGCGGCTGGGCCCGTGCGCCATGGCCGCTAAGCCTGCGCGTCCGGAGCCTGTGCTCCGCAACGGGAGAGGCCACAGCGGTGAGAGGCCCGCGTACCGCAAAAAAAAAAAAAAAAAAAAAAAAAATGTACATCAGATAGTGTCATTCCCTGCTTAAGTCACTCCCACGACTTCCCAGCGTCTCCAGTATGAAATCCGTTTCCAAAAAAAAAAAACATATCCATTTCCGTTCTGTGGTTGGTAAGACCCTGCACATCTAACCTCACCTCCCACTCATCACTCACTCTGCCCCAGCTGCCCGCTTGCTCTCTGTTCCTCTTGCACATGCGCTCATTCTCTTCTCAAGGCTCCTGCACTTGCTGTGCCTCCCTGTTTGGAACGCTTTTCCACCTAATCTTCACGAAGTGGCTCCTTCTCATTCTTCAGGTCAAGTGCCACCTCTCTGGAGAGGGCTTCCATGACTACCCAGGCAACAATGGGCTCCATCCTTCCCTCTATCCCTTCATCCCAATTTCTTTCCTTCACAGCACTTAATACCATCTGAAGTTATTTGTTGAGCGATCTTGACTGATTAATAAAACACAAGGGCATTGTGTTTTGCCCTTGAGAACATAAGCTGTGCAGGGTGTTCACCATTGTATTCCCAGGGCCTGGTGCTAAGTAAGTGCTCAATAAATGCTCGATGGACAAACAACCTCAGAAAAGTTTCCCCAAGGGTGGAGCTAGAAAAGGGAGGGGCACACTGGGCTGAGAACTGGATTGCTGACCATACTGAGGCCTGATCACGGAGGCTCTGGGGTTCACAGAAGAGAGTTCGCCTGTCTTTCTGTCCATGAGGTGTCCTTTCTTCACAGGGAGGAAATGTGGACACATTTCCTCAGACTTTGTGTAAAGCCTGGAGGAAGGGACAAGACCTCCTGGCATGCCAGGACCAGAGAAGAGTGTCCTTCTGGGAGCTTGAGCTCCCTGCAAGTTCCCAGCCATTCCAGATCTTGGGTGAGGTTCAGGGCTGTTCAGGGGCCCACCCACCTCCCCCGGGGGGATTGTGGCATGCATCACCAGGCAGGGAGGGAGAGACTGCTGCTTAAAGAACTTGATCTTTTGGGCTTCCCTGGTGGCACAGTGGTTGGGAGTCCGCCTGCTGATGCAGGGGACACGGGTTCGTGCCCAGGTCCGGGAAGATCCCACATGCCGCGGAGCGGCTGGGCCCGTGAGCCATGGCCGCTGAGCCTGCGCGTCCGGAGCCTGTGCTCCGCAACAGGAGAGGCCACAACAGTGAGAGGCCCGCCTACCGCAAAAAAGGGAAAAAAAAAAAAAAGAACTTGATCTTTTGCCTTTGCTGACATTCTTGGATTTGGCATCTACAACCTCAGGGTTCTATTCCAAGGAGGCCTTTTGCATTTGATGTAAATATTATGGTGATGAGAGGCGACATCGAGAACACCCTGTAGGAAATGTAATTCCACCCCCACCAGGCTAGGAGCCTCTCCCTGCTGCTGCTTCAGGTTGTTATTCAGGGGATTGATTCCTCCCACTTCTTGGGTTAAGCCAGAAAAGCCCCCTCCACTCACAGGCAGCAGGGGCTGGGAGTAGCACATTAGTTATTTTTCTAATTTGCAGAGGCGCTTTCATCCATCAATGTGGGAAGCAATCGGGGTGAGGAGCTGGTTGGTACTGCAGCCATTCTTTGTGGGGGACGTCCCCTCCTGGGGGAGGCTTGGGCAGTCCTCAGGTCTGGGGGGGGGCGCGGGGTTGGGAGATCCAACACAGTAATGGGCACCGTAGTTCCCAGAAGTCATCTGCTTTCCCAGTCACCTCCTCAATGATTCTCTGCTTCCACCTGTCCCCTGGAAGGGTTCAGCCCTGGATCTGTGTGCCTCTCCTCTCTGCTTAGCCCTGGGGACCACCTCCAGCTAGCGTGGCTCGTGGTGCCATACTCCTACTGTTTTCTCAAATTCCTGGGGGAATGACGTTCATAATTCCCACAAGCAGTCCTGGTGGGGGGCTGGACTGGAGTGGCTGCCCTCAGATGGTCTACAGGATCAAGGAGAAACATGGCCCCTTTACATGGATATCTCTTTGATATGCTGCATGGCCATGAAAATTTTGTGTGGTGCAATGGGAAGGACTCCAGATTTGAGGTCAGAAGACCTGGGTTTAATCTACTTCCATCTCATACTTACACTGTGCTACCTGGGCAAATCACTTCACCGTGGAGTTTCTGTTTCCCAGTCTCTAGAAAGGGGATAATGTCACCTAACTTTAGACTTCCATGAAAAAAGCTTTCGACATAAGAAGGAGGCTCAATATTTATATGATAAAAGAAGGAGTGAACGATGTAGAAAGATTTTAGGATTTGGATTCAGAGAACTTGGATTGGCAAGCCAGGTTTAGCACTTTCCGCGTGATTTGGGACACATGACTTCACCTCTCTAAACCTTGGTTTCTCTCAGTAAAAACTAGGATAATACCTACGCCCCAGCATTATTGCAGAATAGATAGTTAATATTAAAATACCTAATAAACTGTAGGGCACATTGCTCACTCTAGTTTAATATTACTTTGTGCAGAAGCCTCGGGGAAAAACTATGAGGGCTCCCAAGATATGCAAAATCCTTAGACCTAGCCCTAGAGGAGCTGTGATGGATTTGGGGGGAGAATGCACAAAGCAGGGGGCAGAGCTACACAGAGAGTTCCACACATTCATTGACTGCACACATATTTACAGAGGACTAGGCATGCTTTCATAGGTCTATTGGAGGTTTTAGGTTAGGCCTCATGGCAGGGCCTTGGAGGTCCAGGTAAGACCGTTGGATTGACTGTTCTGTGGGTGGAGGTCTCAGAAAGCTCCTATGCCATCTGTGCTCCTGAGTTCCCTTGTGGGGTGGCCTCTGGCTTGCTGAGTCACTTTCCTCAGTCACTCTCTGACGGAGGAATGTGCAGAGTCCACTGTGGGGAGAGCATTTGAATCAGCCACTCAGGGGGTGGCCCCTACCCACAGGTCAGTGGCCTGTCTGGCCACCACAGCTTGTGGCCACAAAAGGCTTGCCGAGAACCCAATCTAATGGCATGGCAAAGGCTCCAGCTACCCTTCCTGGGAGTGGGCAGGTGAGTTGCAAGGTGATTTCGCTGCTGTCGCAGTCTCCCTTTAGACACAGGCTGTCCTCGAGGGCAAAAATAGCAGCTTCAGAGGCAGGAGAGTACTGTGACATCATCCCCAGGTTCAGCCAGCAAACCCCTCTCCAACCAGCTGATCCTGCTTGCCCCTTGGAGACTAAGGCCAAGGTCCTAGGGGATGATTTTGGTGGCTTGGCTCCAGTCCTGGGCTCTGTCTATGAACAGGAATCGTCCCCACTTGGCTGTTTCACTGGGTGAAGAGGAGTGCACTCAGCAGTGCACTGTGGCTGGGCCCATGCCCACCTCCACTTCCCCAGGGCTGAGCGCCACAGACCTGCAGGGGCCCCGCAGCCTCTCTGGGCCAGAAGCACATAGGCTGTGCTGGGGACGTTGAGGATGGCGCCCAGCCTGGAGGCTGAGCTGAGGGGAAGACATTCTGCAGTCCTCGGGAGGTGGGGGGGGGGGGAGGGAGGAGTTTGTGCACAGCTGTGTGTGTGTGTGTGTGTGTGTGTGTGTGTGTGTCCTGCCACAGAAGAGGGCAGGAATGGGGACTCCATAGCCTCTACTGATTAGAAGGGTTTTGAAATTGATGAATTACTTTGTATTGGGGCAAAACGATTTGACCAGATTTCAAATGTCTCAGAGAAGGGAAGCTTCTCTTGGGCCAAGTATTGATTGCATTTAATAGAGCTCAGACTTTCTCACTTAAAAACAACAAAATAAACATTTAACAAAGGCACTAATTCACACCTCTCTCTCTCTCTGTCCTCCTTCCCTCACTCCCCTCTCTCTAAGAACAGGAAGGGATCCAGAGACACCCCGCCCCCCCGCCCCCCCCCCCCCCCCCCCCCGCCAAGGCTGGGGTGAGGCTGAGGTCAGGGAGGCAGTACTGAGGTTGGAGCTGCTGCGTTCCTTTGGGGCAGATTGATGGTGGGGGCTTGGGAGAACAGGGGGCCCTGGGTTGGTCCCATTCTTCACAGATTGATTTTTGCCAAGCGGCAACTGTCGGAGACTTTGATAAATCACTAACCCAAGTGATGAATGCCCTGTGGCTGGGTGGGGTGGGAGAAAGGATGCTAGTTTGGGGGGCAGCCCAGGGAAGGAGAGTGGTGAGGCTGGAGGGCTGGTGGGCAGAGGGAGCCAGCAGAGTTAAAGCTGAGTTCTAGAAATTCTGTGAGACAGTCTCAGATAGCTAATCCTGGCCTTGTCTCTCAACAGGATTTGACCACAATCATTAACTCAACAGTGCTTCACAATTCATTTTCAGTCTGTCTGTTGTCTGTCTCTTGCTGTCTGTCTCATTGTCTGCCTCTTTATCTGGCTTCCAAATGAACTCTAATGGTTTCCTCCCAGGAGAGGATTCCCGTGGACCTGCTGGAAAATGGAAAGGAGTGTGGGGAAAGCTAGTAGCAAGTAGGGGGTTTGGCACTGGGAAGTAGGAGAAGAGGGGTGTGGTGGCCTCTTGGAATGGGTGGAGGAGAGGTACCTAGGGCCAGCAGAGAGAGGGAGGGGATAGGGAATGAAGATACATTAATAGAGCAGCCCTGGCTAGAGAGACGCCAGTTTCCAGGGTGTCTTATTTCTCATGGAGGAAAAGGTCATGTCATGTTGTTCTCCCATCCTTCTCCCCAAAGCTGTAAGAGCAGAGACCTGCCTTGATTGGGCTCCCTGAGGAATAGGAAGAAGTGCAGAGAGGGAGAGAGACCAAACCAGAGCTGCAAAACTCATTTCCCATCATGGCCAGAGGCTGCCTTGGAGGCAGCCCAGCTCACAGACCGCAAGTCTAAATCAGCTCTGGGAGACTTTGGACGTGTAACTTAACCTCACCCATGTTTTCATCTATAAAATTGGATCCTATAATGGATTTGCATAAGGTTTATATTGATTAAGATTATATCTTTAAAGAGCTTAGAACAGCCTGGCCCATAGCAAGCATTCAGTAAATGTTAGCTTTTACTAACCAGCATGATTACTCACCCAGGTAGCAGCATGGCGGATTCTGAAGCCATGGAAACCCAAATTGTGTCAGCCATCCTGAGGTCAACAGAAGGGACTCCTGGCTCTGCCTGAGAGTGGACAATTCTACCCAAACTGCTGATCTACAGGTCAAGCTGTGCTCTATACTGTCCCTGCTGTCAGTGCTGACGCCCCACGGGCTGAAGCTCCACTGCATTCTCTATACAGGCAGCTGGAACCTAGCCCTTGAGATGCCTGCCAGGCCCCTTGCGGGCCCTCGCTCTGCCCTCACGAGTTGGGCCTGGCTCCTCCCCCCACCGTGCAGGCCACCACTCCCAGGCGCCCGGCCCTGTCTCTGTCCGTGGTGCTGACCCACATACCCGCCCACGGTGCAAACTTCTCACCTCAACCATTCCCTCTTGTCCCCAACCTTAACAGCTCCGATGATCTCCCCAGTCACCAGGAATGAATTCTGAGCTCACGTTCTGGAACTCTGCCAGGAAGAAGGAAGCGGCGTGAGTATAAAGAATCGCACAATAGGCCGCAGGTAATTATGTCTCTTTTAGGCTGTTAACAGGATTGGCCGTTTGATAAATGGGCGGATTTGAGGCTGTTTTGTCACTGACAAGCTGTTGTAAGATCATATTGGAAGCCGAAGACAGTTTATCTTCATGTGTGTGGTGAAGAGGGGAATTCTCGGTAGATTTTACACCCTCCTGAAATGAATGTGATCTCCTGGGCCAGTCCGGTGCACAGGAGTGAGTGATCTTTATGACTCACCCCCGATTAGATTACCTGGCACAGCAGCCACCTCCAGTCCCTCTGAGAGTCCTGACCCTCCCGAGGCCCCTCCCTGCTCCTGTCCCTCCAGCTCTCCTCCACCTCCAGCTCCCCTCTGACCTCCTTGCTCTCCTCCCCTAGCCCTGCTCTCAGGTCCAGCTGCTGAGCAAGCCCACAGCTCAATTATTGCTGGCTAGCCTGAGAGGCAGAGGGATCTGTTTCTCCGGAGGGAGCAGAAGAGAGGGAGGCGGGTGGGAAGAAGAGGGAGGCAAAGGGAGCGGGAGGGAGGGAAGCAGAGGAGGAGAGAAGAAACGAGACAAAGAGGGAATTTAACCAGAAAAACAGAGAGCCAAGCCAAGGTAAAGAAAAGAAAGAAAGAAGAGAGACAAAGACAGGAGCAAAGGGAGAGGAAGGGTTCTTTCTTTCATTTCCAGAACATTACTCTTCATAAGCACCAAGGTAGCCCCCTTCCCTGAACCTGGAATTAAGCGGGTCCTCTGGGAAATTTTTTCAGATAACTGTATTTTATTTTCTTCATAGCACTTGCCGCTATTATCTTGCTTATTTATTTATTTGCTTCTATAATAATTGTCCTCACTCCTAACTTAGAAGACCCATGAGGGCAGGGATCGTGGGCACCGTGTCGTTGTCAGGACTCTAGCACCTACCACCTAGTAGGTCCTTGGTGCATGTCTATTGACTGCATGATGTGGCAGGTCTGAAGGGGCAGGATGGCTTGCCCTTCTGGCAGAGGTCTGGCTGTGAAGGGATGGGCCCAGGGTCCAGGGTTGAATCGCCAAGTATACCATCACTGGATGGATTTGAGGAGACGTTT
Source organism: Lagenorhynchus albirostris (assembly GCF_949774975.1). Lineage (NCBI taxonomy): Eukaryota > Metazoa > Chordata > Mammalia > Artiodactyla > Delphinidae > Lagenorhynchus > Lagenorhynchus albirostris. The sequence goes on from NC_083097.1 coordinate 118,105,806, forward strand.
CTGGGGAAAGGAATGCCTTGGCAGTTCTGTGGACAGAATTAGGTATCCTCCAGATGAAGCTTTTTAAAATGTGGTCCATGAACCTCTGCATCAGAGTTCCCCGGAAACCTGCATTTTCACAGGCATTCCGCATGATTCTGATGCAGTGGGTCTGAAGTTCACATGGTGAGAAACACTGTTCTGGGGAATGGGTGAGCTGGGGGCTTCTGCTCCAGGGAGATCTCAACAGAACCGGAGATCTTGGCTGCTCAGTGCATGTCTCTGTGTGTGTTGGAAGGGTAGTGGCTGGAATACCTACAGTGGAATGAAGAAGCTAACACCCATTATTTCCAGCATGTGCCACTGGGATCTACTTGTGAGGGAGCCCCCAAATTCAAAGGAAGGAATGGAAGGGCTCAGCCAGCTAGGGATAGTTCCCCCGCCTGACCCAGGACCCTAAAGGAAGAGGAGGACAGCACCAGATGTGAGGAGGAGAAAAGCCCTCCCTGCTCTGTGCCCAGGGGCCTCTGCTCCCTACCCATGGAAGTCTGCAGCTGGTAAGTCATGCCTCATTTCCCAGGCAAGCTGTGTGCCCACCCCCATGCCCCAGGCCAGCCTCTCTGCCTCTTCAGGCACCCCACCCCATCCCCGACTTGTCAACAGTGTATGCTCCACAATTGATTGACTGCTCCCCCAGCACATGCCCCCCTCCACACACACACACACACACACACACACACACACACACACACACACACACACACCAGATGTCACAGCCCCATCATACAAGACACAGACAGGGCCCGCACAGGACACCTGAAGTACAGCAGTGGGTGCTCAGAGGTGAAGGACAGTGTGCCTGAGCAGTGGGACAGCCTGGGTGTGTTCATGCTGGATCTCCATCTGGGCCTGGAACAGGGGGGAGGAGGATGGAAACAAGGGCCAGCTGGTTTAAAAAGATAGCTCATGTAATGCCACTTTCTGCCCAGTAAAACCAAAGCACATAGATGAAGCTAACACCACCTCCCATTCCCTCTACGCTCCAGCAACTCTGGCCTTCCTTCATGCCTCAAACACCGCATGCTCTCTTCTGCCTCAGTAGCACCCTCGCTCAGGCTGCCCCTTCTGCCTGCAATGTTCTCTCACCCTGTTTATCTCGTAACTCCGACTTTTCTTCCTTGGTGGGTCTTTCCAGATCCTCTGTCTCTGGGCTACCAGGGCCCTACATTCTTCACTGTTTGCAACACTCAGCCCTCTGGTCATTATATATTCAGTGTCTATCTTCCTCATTAGACTGTGAGCTCCACAGCAGGAGGGCCCACACCTGTGTGTCTTGTCCACTGCTGTATCTCTGGCACCACGTCCACAGTGCATGGCACGTGGTGGGCACTCAGCCAGGAAGACTCTGGCTTAGACAGAGTCATTTACTTCAGTGAATGGTTCTTGAGCATCAGGCATGGCGCTGGACCCTGAGGACGCAGAGGCAGGCAAAAAGGCACTCCCCTTCTTCACAGAGGCTGCATTCTGGTGGTGAGACAGATAGCTGTCAACTAATCATACAAATTACTATAAAATTGCAACCATGACAGGTACTTTAGAGGCTTGTAGTGCTAATGAGAGTACATGAAAGGGGGATTTGGTCAAGTTCAGTAGGTCAGGGAAGTTTCCTGAGTAGAAAATATTTCTCTGAGATAGAGAGGGTTGTGTAGAGCAACAGTGGAGGAAAGAGTGTCCTGAAGAGAGAGAACAGCATGTGCAAAGACCTGTGGCAGGAAGGAGCATGGCTTCTACATGGTACTAAAAGTCCAGAAGGTCTGAAGTGTGTGGGGTGAATGGGGAGGCTGGAAAGCAGGCAGAAGCCAGACCATGCAGGGCCTTGTCAGGTGAGGTAAGGACTTTAGTTCTTCATCTAAGAGCAAAAGGTTTAAACACTGAAGAGTTGAAAGAGTAGGGGGGCGGGCTTAGGCAGCAGTGACATAATCAGAATTACATTTTGAAAAGGTCGTTCAATAGGCTTCAGTCGAAGGAGAAAGGGAGGGGCTTGAGCAGAGGCAGAGACCAGTAAGGGTTGCAGCCATCTGGGCTCAGACCAGGAATGTGCTGGTGGAGATTGAGAGTAGTGGACAGTTCTTGAGAGAAAGTTTTCAAGCCGTACCACAGGCTGGTGGCAAAACCAGGACTAGCACCCATCCTGATCCTTTGCACCTTCTTGTAACCATTGTCCTCCTTCTGGGATGTCCGCTGGGCCACCATCAGAAGGGGTTCCCAGGCCTCCCCCAGAAGTATCCCTTGCCTTGTCCCCCCGCTCCAGGTTCCCACATTCTGTACCGTGTTCCCCTGGGGGTGTCCATTTGTGTCCTCTTCCAAGCTGGAGGGCTCTGGCTGTCTACCCATTTGGAGTTGGGTTTCTCTCAGAGACCCCAGATGCTTTGCATTCCGGGAATTGTAGTTCTAGAGCAGGAAAGCTGGGTCTGCTCCTAGACTGTGGGTCTGGCAGGCAGCCTGGTTGCCATGGTAGCAGCTGGGCTGGAGCCACCGAACCATTTCATCCACAGCTCTGCTGGCTCTGAGAGGATCCCAGCAAGGAAGCTTGGGCTCTGGTGAGGAGAAGGAGGGAGGAGAAGGAAAAAAGGAAGGAGGGAGGAGAGGGCCAAGTGAGCCTTCCCCACAGGCCTGGGTTAAGCTTTGTCCTGCTCTGGGGTTTATGGACTGAATTGGAAAGAAGTCACCAGCTCCTCCTCAGAGCAGGACTCCCTGACCACTGGGAGCCAGTTCTGCTACATCAGTCAATCAGACCTTGTAATTCAGCTCTGTGAATGCAGAAGCCTGCATCAGACAGAGAAAGGAGGCAGCAGCTCCCTCCCCAGCGGAACTCGGAGCCTGGGTAGAAAGGCAAGAAGGTCCAAAATAATTACTTAGGAAGGAAAAGGTCCTCTCCATTTTCCTTGCAAAACGTCCCCAGAATCCACTTCTTTTTCTCTGCCCTTTGGCCACAGTCCTGGTTCATTCTCTCTCCCCCCACCAGAAGGCTTTCTAAAACACAAATCTGGTCCTGTCACAGCCCTGCTTGAAATCCTTCAATGGCTCCCCTTTGCCCACGACTGGATCAAGTCCAAACTCTCTAGTAGGACCATTCATGGCCTTGCAAATTCTGGCCCGAGGCTCCCTGTCCAGTTTCTTCTCCTGCCTCCCCTCTGCTCCAGCCATACAGAAGTTTTCTCACTCTTCTTTCCCACCCCCGCCTTTGCACATGTTCACCTCTGCCTGAAGGGCCCTTCCCTCCCTCTCCCAGCCTCTGAACCGAACTAACTCAACTGAACCGCCTCCTCCTCGATGAAGTCTTCTAAATCCTTCTCCACGCGGGAAGAGTTAATGGCCTGGTGCTCTGAGCTCCCAGAGCACTTTGTACACCCCTCTCAAGCACTTATCACCCGTGCTGTGATTATCGTCTCTGTAGCTGTCTCTCCCTCTCTCTCTCCTGCGTCTGAGCTATGTCAGGGGCCCCGGCGCCCAGCACAGCATCTGGCACAAGGTAGGTGCTCGATAAATAGTGAGTGGGATTGAACTCACCAAAGGAAGGCTATTTGGGCTGTCGCCACTCTCCTGCCCTCCCGCTCTGGGCTCACTGCCTTTCTGGGGTCCCCTCCCCGGCTTGCACCTCCCCTGGGCCCCCATACGCCTCACACACCGCAGAGGACTGGCAGACCCTATTGTGTGGTGCCTTCTATTCTGGGCGAGGGTGGCACAGGCACCTGCATGTGGAGGCTGCAAGCCTTCCCATGTCACTAGGAATGTGTATCCAGTCATACCCGGTCTCTGGAGAGAAGGCACCCATGTCTTGAATGGAGCCATGATTTATGGACCCAGCTCCAGGATCTGAAAAACCACTTAGGCTTCCCTGCTTCTCCACCTGGAGGCAGGATAATTCCAGGAAAGTCCTTCCTCCCAGGCAGAGTCTCCACTGCCTGGGCCGCAGCCCTAAGGCTTCCCCATTCAACTCCTCACCCTACCCCGCTCCCTTCACCTACCCCCAGCCTGTAGCTCCAAGCCTCCTGGGCCAGCTTTTCCTGCATTAAAATCCTGACTCTACCACTTGACATCTGGGAAGACTTTTCCTGGTGTCCATCCTCTCTGAGTCTCAGTTCCCCATTAATAAGAGAATAAAAACCTCCTGCCTAGATGATTCACCCATTTATGTATCTATCCATCCACCCACTCAAACATTCCCTTCCATGAAGAGTTACTGGGCGCCTGCTGTGGGCCAGGTACTGTGTTAATCACTAAGGATGCAGAAATGAATCAGAAACACATGGTCCCTGCCTTCAGGGAGCTAACAGTCTGTGGGGAAGACCAACCTCAAAGTGTTTCGAGGCAGAAGTGCAGACTATTAGGTACAGTCTGGGCCTGATCTGGGATATCAGTGTTTATTTCCTCAATGATAATTTGCTGTGTACTTGTGACATGGCAGGCCTGGAGGGTAAGCACGAACACAGACGTGCCCTCCCCGCATTGGATCCTGTTCTCGTTACAGATAGACGGACGCAGCCCAGAGAGGACTCAGCATTTGCTATACACTACAATTGTGAGAGGGCTGGCAGAGAAAAGGACGTGGACTCTGCCGCTGAAAACAGAGGGTTCAGACTCCCCAGGGCCCCGGGGATGATTCTTTGAGATGGTGATGCAGGATCCAGTAGATGTGAAAACAAATGGATGGAGCCTCAGTAGGACTGCCTGGGTTGGGGCAAGAGGCAGCCTTCCTTGCTTAGGTGGGGTGGGTGATGGAAAAAGAGGCCCCAACAGAGAGAAGGTGAGAGACGTCAGGAGCACCAGGCACGTAGGGACTGGAGAGGGTGGTGGCTTCCCAGGGTACATGGAGGCTACTGCGTCGCCGCCGCAGCCCACGTGCCGCCATTCAGTAGAACATTTATTTTCTCTATTCTGGAGGTGGCAGGAAGAACCTGGTCCAGGTGTCAGTCCAGTGAGGGGGTGGGGAAGGCAGAGGCTGGTGTGGCGGCTAGCTCAAGCTGTTCTCCTTAGCACAGCCCCTGATGCCAGGCCCAGAGCCACTCCTCAGGCCCTCCCTCTGCTCCCTTAGCTGCCGGAATTGGTGTCTTGACTCGGGGGTGACGGGGATAGGGAGTGGGCGGGGAGAGGAGGTGGGGGTGTGTGTGTGGGTGAGTTTCCAGGGCTCAGAGGAAGATAGGAAATAAGAGGGAGTGGGGAGGTGGGTGGGGATTCGTCACTAATCCTTGATGTTTTCAAAGAAGAAATCACCAGCTTGCTCTGTGAGCCTGGGTCTCAGTTCCCCCATCTATAAAATCAGGTTGGACCAGCCCTAAGAGTTCCCTGGCATCTGTTCCTTTGGCTGTTGGGAACAGGGAGATGGTGGAGGGAGGCCCTGCAGAGAAAGGCTGGCTCCACCCTCTGCCAAGGGACCCGAATCAGCACGTGTTGACATTTCCCAGGACGCCCTCAGCGCTGTGACATTTCAGAGATTTGCTCCCTGACAGGGATGGAAGACGGGAGGCTGACCGCTCAGCCCCTGCTCTAGGCTCAGACGGGCTCAGGTCACAGGCGTCTCCCAGGGACGAACGAGCCTCACCTTCCAAAGGACGGCAAAGTTCCATCATCTGGGCTGGCCCTGAGCTGGCACACGGGCCTAGGTCCCACCTTGAAAACACTGTACTGAACTGGGGAAGAGTGAGGCAGCTCTGAGCTCAGAACTCTCCTCAGCAAACCTCAATGTCTGCATTTGTGAAACGGGACACATGATCCCTGCCTCCCTCAAAAGATGATTGTGGGGTCCGACTACATACATGTGAGAAAAAGGAAGTGTTTCATAAACTGTAGGTTGTTGTGCAAGTGTGAAGGGCTCTGATGGGGGCATTAAGGCCTAGAGTGGGCTTGGGGGAGGGCAGGGTGAATGGAGTTTAGGAGGGATTAACTGGGTGCAGAGGCTGGAGGAACCAGGTCAGATTCTAGCAGTTTCACAGATGGAGAGAGCTACTTGGTGAGGAGAGGCCAGCAAAGGAGACACAGGGAACCCTCTTTGCTCCAGTCGATGCTGACTCATGGCCATAAGGGGCTGGAGGCAGGGTCAGAACCAGCCCATGCAAGGAGGAGGCCCAAAGCCCCTCTGGTTAGTTTTACTCTCCAGTCTCAGGCCTGGGAGGGAGACCAGCTTGAGAAGGCAGGTCAGGGTGGTGGTAAAGTGCCTGGATTTTGGAGTCAGAAGAACTAACCATGGCTCCGTTGATCACTAGCTGTGTGGCCTTGGGCAAGTACTTTACCTCTCTGAGCCTCGTATTCCTCATCTGTAAATTGGGGCTTGGGGTTTTAATAGTGCATAGCTGGCAGGTTGTTGTCTGGATCAAAGAAGCTCGCATTTGTAAAGCACTTAGCACGGGCCCCCTCATAACAGGCGCAAAGTCTCTTTGCTAGCGCCATCATTAGTGGCAACAGCTCTCAGACCCAGGTTGGGCCTCACCAAGAACCTTTTCCACCTCTGGTCAGCCTAGTCTAGGAAGAGGGGAAACCCCTTCCCCGCATATTTTTATGCATTTATATATTTTTTAATTTTTAAAAAATATTTATTTGGTTGTGCCGGGTACTAGTTGTGGCAGGCGGGCTCCTTAGTTGTGGCTCGTGGGCTCCTTAGCTGTGGTATGCAAACCCTTAGTTGCAGCAGGCATGTGGGATCTAGTTCCCTGACCAGAGATCGAACCCACGCCCCCCGCATTGGGAGTTTGCAGTCTTAACCACTGCGCCATCAGGGAAGTCCCAGATTTTCATTCATTTAAATGTGTACCAGATACGTACTGTGCACCCAGCTCAGTATGGTGGGAAAGAGGACGAAAACCTGACGAAAATTTGCTGGCTGTGTGAGCTTGACTGGTTTTCTTCCCCGACCTGAGTCTCAGTTTTCTCATCTTTAAAACTGGAAGTAATCAGACAAGGGTTGTGGATTGGTATTAAAAACTATTAGGGGAAGACATATGGGAACATATGTTTATGTATGACTGATTCACTTTGTTATAAAGCAGAAACTAACACACCATTGTAAAGCAATTATACCCCAATAAAGATGTTTAAAAAAAAAAAACACTATTGGGGGGGCTTCCCTGGTGGCACAGTGGTTGAGAGTCTGCCTGCCGATGCAGGGGACGCGGGTTCGTGCCCCGTTCCGGGAAGATCCCACATGCCGCGGAGCGGCTGGGCCCGTGAGCCATGGCTATTGAGCCTGCGCGTCTGGAGCCTGTGCTCCACAACGGGAGAGGCCACAACAGTGAGAGGCCTGAGTACCGCAAAAAAAAAAAAAAAAAAAAACTATTAAGGGAATGGTTGATGGGGACATTGGCATTTGTTTGGTGCCATAGTAACCCACACACACTATTTTCTAGGAGCAAGGTGAAGAGAGAGCCATAACTATCATTAGCTGGTGTTCATCTGAGCATTTCTATCAGTGGATGAATGAGATATGTTGTGTCTTCCGATGTGGTAGGAAGTGAAGTGTGTGACAGAGCCTCGCATGTGTTCTAGCCCAAAACATTTAACTTGAATCATTCTAGCCTTTAGATCTAACTTCTGGTTTACAGAAAACACTGGAAGTATCCAGCACAAGAAAGTAACCAGACATCTAGAAGGAGGGATACTCTGTAGGAAAACTGACTTGGCTGTTTCGTGGTGCGGTGGCCAAAAAAAAAAATGGGGCAATGCGCCATCTTAAACAATTTAATACACATAATGATCAGACGCCATGTGCGGCCTGGTGTTGGATTCTGACAAACCAGCCATAAAGGACTTCGGGGGGCAGCAAACGGGGAGGTTTGTGTAGGGTCTGGATATTAAAAGGGATGAAAACGTACTAAAATGGAAAGCTGGAGATTGTTGACTGAAAAAAAGGTGATCATGAAACAGTATGTATGTAAAATGTGTCATATTTTGGTTAAAAGATACTTATAAGTAAGAAAAAGGTCTGGAGGGATGTACATTAAGGTGTGAATCGTGGTAGGAATGTGATGTTTTTATTTTTATGTTTTTGCTTTTTGTGTTTTTAAATTTTCCACAGCGCACATGTATTGCCTCTGTAATAATAAAATGTTATTTAATAAATAAAAGGGGAACAATAACAGCGTGTACCTTGTAGGGCTGTAGTGATGCAGTGGGTTAATGCTGTGAGGCACAGGGCTTGGCATAAGTACATGCTCAGTAGTTCGGTGCTGCTAAGACCTTTATGCTTGTCCCCCACCCACCGTTAGAGAGACGTGGCTTATTGGGGATGTTCTTCTTGTCCCCAGATCCTGGCACACAGCAGGGCACTGCTCATGTTTGCTGTACGCATCACTTCCCTTGGTCCAGCTTCCATTGGACGTTGAGGGGAACCTGATGGAAATTGTGGCGCTGTGCTCACATAGGTAGGGGTCTCTCAGGGCCCACACCCCCACCTCCTCTCCATAAATTCCCAGGGTGTGCCCTCCGCTAGGTCCTTATGACAAGTAGGAGGCGACCCTTTGCCAGTGGAGTAAGCCTGCAGTGGTCCGGTGCAAAAGGAACAACCAGTCGCCCCTGCTCGTCCCCGCAGCCATATTCCCCGAACCAGCCAAGCTATTACTGGCATCACCTCCAAAAGTGTTCACCTTCTTCACTGCCCTAAACCCTGGGGTTGGGCTTGGGGCTGGAGGTTGGGTCTGAGGCTCTTCTACAGTACAGGCAGGGATTGAGGCTACACCTACCATAGGTGCTGGTTCTTGAGCTGGGTCTAAGCCTAGTTTCCCAGAGAGAGCCTCAGAGCTGGGACTAGGCTGCCGCTGTCTCCACGTGCAGGGAGTGAGGATCCAGTCCAGGTCTGAGGCTAGCTGCCTGTTAGGAGCTGGATTTAAGACTTGAAGTGTACCTAGGTCTGAAGCTTGCTGTTGACTGAAAGCTAGAGCTGAAGCTAAATCTTGTCCTTGATGAAGGCTGGCATGACCTTTGACGAGGGGATGAGAGCCGGGCTGTTCCCCTACCTGGCGAGGGCTGGGAGCTGGCTCTGTAGTTAGAGAAGGAGCCTGGGAGGGGGATGGTCTCACCAGGTGGGGTGTGGGAAGGGGGCTGTCAGAGAAGGAAGAGGGACATCCTCTGAGGCTCCAGCCCTGGCTCTTGTGTCCACAGAACCTGGGAGGGATGGGGAAGAGAGAAATGCTTGCCCAGGTGAGGGTTGGGCCCCTGTGGCACAGGCAGAGGCGCAGTGTGGAGCGGGAGGGAGCCAGCATGGAGGAGATTCTACTGAGGACTTCTGGCGGCTGGGGAGGGAGCCCTGCATGAGTGGCTAGCGCCCCATTACCCCCAGCTCCGCCCCTGAGAGCCGGCAGGGCTTCCCGCTCGTTAGGCCATCTCCTCTTTAATAAAAAAAATACATGAATAAATAAATAATAACAGCCATAACAGAACGGGAAACCGCTTTGCACTCTTTTCTGTTTCCCCAGCTCCTTCCTTCCAGGCTCAGTCCCGAGGACTCCCCCAGGCTGGGTCCGTCCCTCCCTCTGGCTACAGGCATCCCTCTGCTCAGGAGGGCACTGGGGGAGGGGGGCGCCACTCTAGGGAGACTGAACAGGACTTCTGCATCCCTAACCTGCTCTTGGAGGAGTGGTGGATGGGAGAAGTTTGGTGAGTGGTCGCCTCTCTCAGCTTTCAGGGAGAAGGCAGCAGCAGCTGAGCCTTTAGGGCCAGGGCTGGGGATGGCACTCAACACACAGGGATCCCAAGTCAGCGAGGGGCAGGAAACAGTGGGTAAGAGAAGGAACTGGAAGGTGGGACAGCTGGAAGGTTGCAGGGGCAAACAGGAGCTGGCATCTGCATAGGATAAGGGAGGAGGTCTTAAATCACATCCAAGTACCCAGAGGGAAGGTTGCCTTTCTTAGAAGGAACAACAAAAATCACTTTTTCTTCCTTCTGGCAGTCTCATGTTGATCCCTTTCTCTCTGTCCCTGTGTCCCCATTCTCTGCCTCTGTTGTCTCTCCACTGTCCTCTCTTTCACTATCATCTCCTTCCTTACCTCGGTCAATGTGCCTTGGAGATGTGTGGGTCAGTGTGACCCACTCCTCAAGGTTAAGGGGAAGTCATACGGCCCTGACCTGGTGATTCAGGACCATGGAGAGCATCACGCCGGGGAGAGGCCCTCTCCTGAACCAAACCAAAGAAAGAACTAGGATAGCCTGTAAGAGAGCTGGTGAGGTGGAGGTAAGGGAGAGGTGGTGGGGAAAGGTTTGGACATAGGGGAGGGTCATTCCCAGCCTGGCTCTCCTAGGCTGGCTGACTCCTAACTGGGACCTAGACTGGTTGCTGCCCTGGACAAAGTCCCCCACAACCCAACCAAGGAGAGGGGGAGGGGGAGGAGGGGCAGCCTGTGCTCTGGGCTGTACAGTTCTGGATGGACCACAGCCCTTGCTAGGAAGCTCTGGGAGCCTTTGTGTGTCGAGTGCAAAACTAAACACATGAGCAGATTATGGTTTGGGGTTTGGGGTCTGTTTGTTTTTTTTATTTTTCTTGATAAAGTACACATAACATAAAAACCATTCTTAAGTGTACAGTTCAGTGAAATTAAATACGTTCAGATTATGTATTTTCTTCAAGAGAATGGAGTGACGCTTGGGCAGATGCTGGGGAGGTTGTGTAGGGTGCGTAACATGTGCACGGAGAGAAGAGGATAGTTACAACCCTACAGGCAAGGGGGTACCCAAGGGTAGGGGAAGTAGGAGCTAGGGACCAGGGTCCCATCAGGCCTGTTCATTCTGGTAGCTGCAGGCTGTGAGTAGCGGGTCAGGCAGAGACTTCCCTGGCTCCAGCTCAGGACAAATGGGACCTAGGAGTCTCCTCTTCCCTCCAGCAACTCCCTGAAGTCAGATTTCGGGAGCAGTCCAGATGTTCAGGGGGGATTCAGGAAAGTGGAGCAGATGGGCCCTGGGATTCCTGTGGAGGCTGGGGGAGGAGGGCAGCAGCTGGAGGATGTGCTGGGGCACGTGCTAGAGCTGAGCTTGGCTCCAGTGTGTGCTGGGGCATGTGTGCAGGGTGCACCTAGGATGTGGGTCTTGGGCAGATCGCAGGCTAGGTCAAGTGGCCCTTGGTGCTTGCCATGTACTGGCTACTAAGATCTGTCCTAAGCTCTCTCTAGCTGTGGCAGCGCCTGAGGGGTGTACCCTGTCTGCCGCGTGCCGTGCCAGGATACAGAAGTGAGCAAGAGAGACCCTGCCCCTGCTCCTGAGGAGCTCCGTCTTTCCCCCAATGCAGGGCTGTGGCTCAAACCCAGGGGATCCATCCCTCCTCCCTGAGTCCAGAGTGGCCACTCCTTACGGGCTAGAAGAGGAAAGCCTTGCTCAGAGGCTTGAGTGAGATGGCCCAAGGTGTCCCCTCACTTTCTACCCCAGGAGCCCACAGCTCATCTTTCCATCCAGAGCCCCAGTCCCTGGCCATGTCATCCCAGATGGTCCCTGCAGTTTCTGTGGTCCTTGGGAAGGTGTGGAGCAAGGCAAAAGGCCAGAATCTAGAACTGGTGTCTGTGCCTGCCTGCCCCATGGACTCAAGGGCCCAGCAGCTTTTCTTACCTACGCCCACTTCACTGCATCTAGCTATGGTCCACTCACCACCCTTACGCCAGCCTGGGTGGTCACAAGCCCCACTTGGTAGGTGAGCACATTGAGGTGCAGAGAAGTAAAACCACTTGTTGAAGGCATGCCACTCCAACAGAACCAGGTTTGGTTTGCATCTAAGTTTGCATGACTGTCTTTCTACAATTCCTCCTCTAAGTAAGGGGGTCGTGCAGGCCCTGCACACCAGCCAGTTGTGTAGCTCTGGACAAATAAGTGCCTTTTCCTGGTTGGCCCTCTATTTCTTCATTTAGAAAGTGAAGAGCTCTAAATAGGATTATCTTGAAGAGCCTGTCCCGGGCTTCCCTGGTGGCGCAGTGGTTAAGAATCTGCCTGCCAATGCAGGGGACACAGGTTCAAGCCTTGATCCGGGAAGATCCCACATGCCGCCGAGCAAGTAAGCCCGTGTGCCACAACTACTGAGCCTGCGCACCTAGAGCCCATGCTCCGCAACGAGAGAAGCCACAGCAATGAGAAGCCCGTGGGCACCGCAACAAAGAGTAGCCCCTGCTTGCCCAGAGACCCAATGCAGCCAAAAATAAATAAATTAAAATAAATAAATTAAAAAGAGAAAAAAGAAGAGCCTGTCCCATTCTGCTATCCTGTGATGTCACACCCACCCACAGCACTGGGAAAGGGGGCAGTGGGGACAGACGGTGTACTGATGGTACTCTAGCTGAGTACAAGGCGGTGACCAGGCCCTCACACCCGCCAGACCCTGCGGGCATCCAGGAGATCGAGATGCTCTGCAGTGCAGGCTCCTCTGCAGGCTATACGGGCGGAGTTGGAGTGGAGTCTGGCGGGGCTGGGGGTGGCAAGTCCCTGAGTCCACCCCTGCCTGAAGGGGAGGGAGAGCAGAGGGAGGTCTGGGGTAGAGAGTAGGGCTGGCTGGGCAGGCCAGAGCCAGGTGGGCAGAGCAGAACAAGGCTCACAGCTCCAGGGCTTCACAAATGGATTTTGCTGAAATGGAAATTTCCACCCATCCCTGAAATGAGCCTGGCAGTGAGGCCAGCTCTGGCAGGGCTGCGGCAGCTGGGGACGAAAACAGGGACAAAAGCCAAACTGTGGAAGCCCCTCAGATCCATGCACCCCTCCCCACACCACCCATGCCCGCCCCTCCTCCGCTCCTCTCCCCTGCTCATGTCCTCCAGATACTCAGGGACCTTCGCAATCCCCACACACCTTTCTCACTTTCTCCCTCAAACGCTTCGTGCCTCTCACACCTCCACACCTGACACTCCCCCCACCTCCCACTCATCCTTGCCCTACCTTTTCACCCCTCGTGCCCCTCAGGCCTCCCGCCCTCCGCCTCACACCCCCCCACACACTGACACTCTCTCCACCTCCTGCTTTGTCCTCACGTTGCCCTCTCACCCCAAACCTCATCTCTCTTCAACCTCAGCCCTGTACCACTCCCTGCGTACACGTCTCTCACATGCTGGACACCCCCTCCCCTCCTTTTTCCCTCCTCACACCTCACCCCTCCCTGGCTCACCCCTGCACCCCTCACACTCTTTCCCCACCACTTCTCACCCTCTATCCACCCTGCACATCCCCGCCTCACATCACTTTCTGGAACCCTCTGCTGCTCCGGACACTCCCTCACCTCCCACTTCGCTCCTCATGTCCCTATGCTGGCCACACCCCCTGCCTGTCCCTAACCCCCTTCTCACCTACATACAGCCCTCCATCAATGGCCATTATGGCCAAATATCTCCTGGCCAAGAGCTGGGCTCTCGAGTCAGACCCCTAAGTCAGCCCCTCCTGGCTGGGTGAACAAGGATATTACCTCATTTCCCTGAGAGTCTGTTTCCTCATCTGTAACGTGGGGTTGACAATTTCCCTCACCTCTTGGGGCTGCCGTGTGGACTGAGCGGCCAGCGTTTGCAAAGCCCTTCCCTAGCGCAGAGGAAGCAGGGAGTGCTCCATAGGAGTGTTGATCTTGCTTGTCATTTTCGTAATTAATTGATACCTTGTGCCAGGCCCGTTGCTGGACGGTGCTGGGTGGGAGGGTGTGGGTAGAGTATGTGCTAGAATAGATCTCAAGAGCTGGTGAAAGTATCAGAAAATATTCCGGTGGGGGGAGGGGTCAGGGATGAACCTGATCAAGCAGGCCCACGGGGCCAGAGTGAGGGGATCAGCGCTAACTAGGCTACTAGGCAGCACCCAGCTCTAAAGGTGCCTGGCAGGACCCCCCCCTCCAGCTTCCGCCCCTAGACAGATGGGGGCCTGAGACAGTCCAAGGAGCCTGGACATCCTTCCCTCCCTGGGCTACTGCTAGCCACAGCCACTGGAGGGCAACATCCTCCTCCTGTCCCTGGACAAAGGGGTGTGGGGGTGGGAAGGGGGTGGGGTGCTGCCTTCCCACCACCCAAGAAGCTCTCATAGGAGTCAGAGGGGAAGAGGACAGGGGACTGGCTGGGATGGGGAAGGTTGCTGGAGGGGTTATCACTGGCCCCCTGCTGGGTGGGTGGGGAGAATAGGGCAGATGCCAATGGAGGGGGACAGAAAGTAGAAGCCAAATGGCGGAGCAGGAGAGGCGTGGGGCTTGACTCGTTGTGGATTCCTTTGCGGGGGCTTCTTGTTCCAAGTACTCAAGGCCTGGCTGGGGATGGGGGTCTGGCCTGGCCCCCTGAGGGAGTTGTGATGCCGCGAGAGTTGGGGATTTCTGTGACTGCAGGGAATGGGCACCTTCTGCTCAGTGGAGAAGGCTGGGACAAGAAGCCGGGGCAGGATTGAGTGGTGAAGGTCCTGCGGACTGAATGAATGGGGATCACGGTCAGAGAGCTGGCCACGGGACCCAGTATGAAGTGGGAGGGTGAGTGAGAGAGGAATCTGGCCAGAGATGGGGGGCCGGAGGCATGTGAGGACGTGTGCAGGGGCTCCAGCCCCCTCCCCCAGCGCAGGGTCCACGGAGCACAGCCACATGCCCCCATCCCCTAATTACAGATTGCTTCATTCTCATTAGTAGTTAAACAGAGCTCTGAGCTGCTCCAGGCTTCCTCCTGACCCAGTCCCAAGCGCTGGGCACCAGGCTCAGGGCCTGAGCTGAGTTGGGCCACTGGGTGGAGAGAAACAGGTAGAGGGTGGGGATGGAGGTGGTAGGTGAATGGGGAGGCACAGGGGCAGTCGTGGAGTGTCCACTGTGATGAGAAGTGACCCTGGGTCGGGGGCCTGGGAGGCAGGGGAGAGGATGGGCAGGGAGATGGAGCTTCCCCAGGCTGGGGCGAGGGAGAGAGACGAGGAGCCTGGACACGGCAGGCTGAGGAAAGGGTGGAGAGTTGTCAAGTCCAGAGGAGGTGTGAGAGGCCAGGGGTGGCTATGTCTCCAGCTAGTTGCAGAGCTGCTGCTTCCACCAGGGAGGCTGCCTGAGAGCAAGGCGGGCGCACATCGGGCTCTGCACTTGAGGGCTTGTTCCTCTGAAACTGGGTCTGTGTTGCGGTCATGGACACCCAGGGCTGCGGGGGAGGGTAGGAAGCACGGGGGATGGAATTACCTTTCAAGTCTAAAGCCTGGATTCCTCCAGGCCTGGCAGGTGGGCGTGTGCACACATTCCGGAGAACACTGTGGGATGCTGGCTGTCGCCAGAGATCCACAGGCTCACTCCAGCTCGTTCAGTTCCAGTTTCCTTCCCACAGGAGAAAGAGGGGCCGTGACCCTGGGGGCCGGCAGAGTCAAGGGATGGGGGAGATGTCTGACCTGGCCCCAAGCTGAGCCCCTCAGACAGGATGGGGAGGCCTTGGTGAGAGCCCGGACCCTGCCATGTTCTAGTCACTCATGACCTTGGCACCTGACTTAGCCTCCCTGGTTTCCTCAACTGAAAAGAAGATAATAATGATTATGGCGCCGCGAGTCAGCCTGCCTATGTGCCAGGCACTGTGCTGAGCACTTTAGTTCTTCATATCCTCTCACAGCCCTATAAGGTAGGTACTGTGAATCTCCCTAGTTTACAGTTGAGAAAACAGGGGCTCAGAGAGGCTAAGTGATTTTCCTGTAGTCACCCAGCTGGTGAGCGAGAAAGCTGGGACTCTGTCTGACCCTAGAGCCTTATCCTAAATGATGTATGGTATCCATATCTCAGGGTCGCTGTGAGGAGTAAATGAGATAATGCACATAAAGAAGTATTGTAGCCCAGGGACTTCCCTGGTGGCGCAGTGGTTAAGAGTCCGCCTGCCAGTGCAAGGGACACAGGTTCGATCCCTGGTCCTGGAAGATCTCATTGTCGTGGAGCAACTAAGCCCGTGCGCCACAACTACTGAGCCTGCATGCTGCAACTACTGAAGCCCGCGCACCTAGAGCCCGTGCTCCACAGCAAGAGAAGCCACCGCAATGAGAAGCCCACGCGCTGCAACGAAGAGTAGCCCCCGCTCGGGCGCAGCCAAATAAATAAATAAATAAAAGAAGTATTGTAGCCCAGCGTCTGGCACAGGGTGAGTGCTCGAGAAATAGTGTTCATGTTGTTACTGTTCCTTCACCTGCACAGGTGCTCAGAGGTTTCATTTTATGCTGCTCAGGTGGCAGGGGGCTTGGGAGAGGATGGAGAAGCCCTCCGCGGGCGGGGGTGGGGGCCGGGAAAGCAGCTGCAGGGAGAGGATGGGGGCAGGGGGCAGGCAGGCTGAGGTGGGAAGTTGGGGCTGGAATCAGAAAGCAGGGGAGGGCGGGTCAGGCAGAGCAGAGGAAACGGAAGTGAGTGACTATGAGTGACTGTGTATTTACTTAAAGATTTTGTTCCGGTGATGGTCTCATTGGCCAGACATCTGGTTTTCACAGTCACCCCTGCGGAATGGAAGTCAGGTGGCGTTAGTTCAGCAGCTCTAATGCCATTTGTCCTGGGCTCACTTGCACTTGCTGGATCTCGGGGCTCAGGTCATTACCCTGCAGAATGGGGGCCAGAGAGCAGCGGGTCTGCCCCTGGAGCTCCCTGGGAAGGGAGTAGGAGTCCATTCTGGTTGCTGGTCACTCGCCTCTCACCTGCTCAGAGCTGGAAGCAAGGGGGTTTACCTCCTCCGGACACTCCACCTCCCCATCCTGACCTTCCCTCCTAGGTACGGGGGAAGGAGATTGTCGGAGCTGAAGAGGGCACTGTGTAGACACCCCCATGCCTCTCCCCTCCATAGTCACCCGGAGAGGAGATCCAGCGGAGGGCGGCCCACCAGGCAGCTGCCCAGGGCACCCATCTCTAAAGTGCGCTAAAGCTTCACTGGTCACTTAACGAATTGGAGAAAAGAGTAGTTACCAGGCACAAGCCTGGGGTGGGAGTGAGGGGTGGCAGGAATGCTTCCATAAACCGCTGGGCACAGAGGTGAGATTCCCACAGGGCGCTCAAGCTACAACAATTATTCACTAAACTCCTTTCGGAGTAGGGGGTCCTGCGGAACCAAAGGGTTTCTGTGTAGCTTGGCGGGACTGGTGAGGTTAGGGCCAAAGCTGAATCACTGGGGCTGGTGGAGGAGAGGCTGAGGGCTGCAGCGGGGGCGGAGGCGGGGCTCCCTGCCCAGTCCCTGCACAGCTTCTCTTCCAAACAAATACTGAACAAATATTGAGAGAGTGTTGGTTTGAGGAGGCACTGAATTTATTAGCCTACCCTTGGCTCTCTCGTTTTCCAATCCAGCCCTGGTGCAAACGTGCCATGATGATGATCCCCTTCCTGTCTTGGGTCTCGACTGCATCCTGTTTGTTCGTTTATTCTTTCATTCACTTACTCAACAGATATTTCTAAGCACCTACTGCATGCCAGGCACTGCTTCAGGCACTGGGGATACAGCAGCAAACTGTTTCCTCTTGCCCACTGCCCTCCACCCCATGTGCCATTGAACCAGCAGAGATCTAGAACCTTTCGGGCGCCTGGATCGGATTGGGGTTGGGGATCAGAAGAGGTCTCAGCTTTGGTCTCTGTCCCCAAGAGAAAAGCATCTCTTTGGGTGACAAGGAACTGTGGTAGAGGTATCTTTTTTGTGCCCGTCCCCAGCCCAGCACTAGCTTTTCATGCCCTCAGGACCTGGTGTGAGCTTATAAATTCATGCTGTGTCCAGGATAATGTGTGTGTGTGTGTGTGTGTGTGTGTGTGTGTGTGTGTGTGTGTGTGTGTGTGTGTGTGTGTTTCTCCCCAAGCAGAGCTCCAGACTGGGCAGCCAGGGTGGGGTGGGGATGGCAGAGAGGAGCAGCAAAGGATGCCAGGCTCCTCCCTTAGCCCTTACTGTAGACCCCTCCAGGCCTCTCTGCTGTGTGGGGCTGCCTACAGGAACCGAGCAGCTAAACAGGAGACTAAGTTGGGCCTGGTTTCTCTCAGTCACCTGAAGCAGGGGAACCTGCAGGAAGGCCAAGAGGCAGGAGGGACCCTGAGGCTTGAGGCTTGAAAGTCATCCTCCCTGAAAAATGCAAGACATTCTTAGAGCACATGCTCCCCTCCCCTGCCTCTACCACCAAGACTATTCCACTTAGCTGACTGGGCTTCTGGGCCTTATTCCAATATTGAAAGATATGAAGGGGCCCCAGTCCTGACAGCCCTGTCGCCCCACCTTATGTGGCTTGAGGGAAGAGGGAAAGGAAACCCCTGAAGTCAGGTCTTCTGCTCCTCTAGACTACAGCCCCGACCTGGACCCCTCCCTGGAGTCAGAGACCAATGAGGACGTTTGCTGAGATTTGGGGGAAAGCAGCAGATCTCCCCCAAGAAACCCTGGATCCTGGGCCGTCGCTGCCACAGCAGAGGGAGACTGTGAGAAGCAGGGGGTGTACGTGGGGAAAATTGGGGGCTGGGTGTCACGTGCCAAGAAGCGGGGAGCTGTGTCTGCACAGGCATCCCCCCCAACACTGTCTGACAGGACGAGCTTCGTCCCTGCCGTCTCTATCTTTAGTCAGAACTGGAAGGAAAGGAAGTTCGGGGGCCACGCCACCAGCCCCAGCTCCCGCTGCCAGCACCCACGGCACGTGGTGCGGGGGCGCGTGGGAGCCCCGAGTCCCAGCTCCTCAGGAGGCTCCCTCCCACCTGCCAGCACAGGCGCAGGACCGATGGATGAGATGAGGGGACACGCTCCCTCCGCAGTGGGGCTGGGGAGGGAGTGCAGCTTCCTCTCCCTGCCTGAACACGCGGCTCTGCACTAGGGCTGTGGCACAGAGGGAGAGGGTGGAGAAGAAGAAAGACCCAGTTTGGTCTCCTGAAATAGGACTAGGTCACTCTGAGGTGCTTCCTTTTGTGGACTCTTTGACCAGGGCCCTCACTTCCTCCTTCAAGGTTTAAACATCTTGACTCTGTTAGAAGCTGTTTGAGGCTGGCTCTTCCTCAGTAGGGGAACTTGTGTGAGGCATGAGCCCATAGACTCTCCTCCACCGGCCCCAAGAGCAGAGCTGGGGGCAGAGACGGAGGAGTTTTTCAGTGTCCCCACCTCCCCAGCAGAAAGGCTCCCTGGCTGAAACCCCATAGCTGCTAGCTTGTGGGTCAGGGAAAGGCAGTTCAAATGCCCGTGGAGTGTAGTGGTTAGAGTTTGGATTCTGCAGTCAGACAGACGTGGGTGCAAATTCTGACGACTCCACCTACTAGCTGTGTGATTTTGACGATGGCTAAATCTCTCTGAATCTGTTTTCTCCTCTGTAAAGTAGGGATCATCATAGTACCGGCTCTGTAGAATTGCTGAGGATTAAATGAGATAATATGAGAAAATGCACACCGTAAGTGCTCAGCTATTAGTTATGAAAGTTTAAAAGCAAAGTCCAGTTCTGGGCCTGAACCCCACTATGTGGCTGATCTCAGGCCCACGTTGCAGAGACTTCCCCTCAGATCTGACTGACTCTGCTCACCCCATCACTGCCCCCACAGCCCCAAGCCTCCCGTTCCCAGGCAAAAACCAAACGTGTAGGTCACCCTCCAGCTGCAGAGCAGGAAAAGCTGTTCGCTGAAGCCATGCTGCAGTCCCAGAGGCTCCCCACCCCTACCGTCCTACCCTTGCCCCCTGCCCACTCCGGCTACACACATAGAATCCTGGTGGAGGAAGAGCTTAGGCACCTTGTCAAGGGTGCCTAAGAGAGGTGGGGTGAGGAAGAGAAGATTGCGGGGTGTCTCAGACAAAACTATCAAGTGGGGGAAAGCAGACATGAAAGAGTGAAGACTTACCACACAAATGCATTTTTTTAGGAGTTTCTGCAGGTGGTAAAAGCTGGGTACAGTACACAGACACGCTTCGGGGGCCTGGACCTCCTGAAAGTGTATCCAGATAGACAATGCATAGGCTTCAGCAGATCCTCCAAAGGATCTAGGATCCCAGGTTGGTGAGGAATGACTATGGACTCTGGTCCCAAAGTCAGTAGGTCTTGTCTGCCTTTCATTCCTGGAGCAGAGACTTTCCTCCTCAGTTTCCCCACCTTCTCCATGAGGGGCTTAGACCAGCTGAGGTCTATGGTCCAGGTGGGGCATTCCAGGGCTCTGTGAAGTCTGGTGAACAGTGACAGAATAACCAGAACTGGGCCTGGGGGACAGGTTCCCAGGGAAGTGGAAGGGGGCCCCATCCTACTCCTTCCCAGGAGCCGACTTGGTCCATCAGCCAACATGTCAGCCAGCCAGCCGACAGAAACTGAGCTGCATCCCTCCACCAACCTGGGAGGGTGTTGCCATGGCAACTTCATATTTATCCACTTTAGCTCCTAATTAAGGGGAAAAGCATATAACATATTGGATGTCAAGGAGGCTTTGTGAGCCTCAATTTAGCGGCCATGCCTGGATGTCAAACTCAAGCATGATTGCTGTTAATCACCTTCCAAATTACCTAGACATGTCGCCAAGGGAAAGGTCCCCAGCAGTGGGGGGGCAGATGGGCCCAGGGGAGATGAGGTGGCGGTGGGTCAGGATGGGAGATCTGTTTGGCATCATGACCTAGGCGGCTGCTGGGTGAATGCTGGCTCTGTGGATGTCCGATGATAAGGTCTCCAGGGACAGTTGCTAGGTCTGTTCCCACTGACCCTGCGTCAGGGATCTCCACCCTGGAGACTCACACATCAAGGCCCTTGGTCTGAGGAGAGGGACTGACTGACTGATGAACCGAGAAGCATGTAAGGACCATCTGGTGGCCTCTGATGTCAGAAGGAAGATTGACAGATGCCCAGGGCTGGTAAGTGCAGGCTGACCTGATGTCCGGATGGATGGATGACTGTCACATGGCAGACAGAAGGGCTGATGGGAGTCTGCTTGGGAGGAGCTGGCTGGGTGACTGGATTCACCAGGGCATCTGTGATCTCCCAAGGGAGTGTCTGGCCTCTCTACCCCAAGGTTAGGCATGCTCTCAGGCGCCAGTTAGAGCAAGCTCTGCTGCGGTGCTTCTTGCCTGCCATTGGAGCTGTGGCCAGAGCCACGTTCTTGGGAGAAGCTTCAGCAGGCCCCTGGGGATGTAGAGGCAGGGAGTGGGGATTCATGGAGAAGGGTTAGGAGTGGGGGCACTGAGGGGAGGACGTCAGCAAAGCGGTTAAGAGCATGAGTTACAGCGTTGGGCAGACCTAGGGTAGAGTTTCATCTGGGCTACTTATAGCTGTGTGACTAGAATCAAGTCACTTAACCTCTCTATGCTTTTGTTTTCTCATCTGTCGCTGGGGATGGTAATTCATACATCATAGGGCTTTGCAAGGATTTAACGAGATGATATCTATAAGGAGCTTAGCACAGGGCCCGGCACATGGTAAGCCCTCCCAGGCTTTTTAAACATTATTAGCAAAAGAGACAGGCCTGGAAAGGAGGGGCAGGAACATGGTGCCTGAGGGCTGGGCCTGGAGGTGGGTGAAGGAGCCCTTCACCTCTGTCCCCTCTCAGTCGAGAATTTGCAGAAGGGATTCTGATGAAGGTAGGGGACAGACTGGGAGCTGGGCAAGGCTGTGGGGACCACTGGAACCCTCTGGGCCTGTGTGGGGTACTTTTCAGCCTCAGAGGGGGCGACGGGGAAGGAGGCCCTTGTCCTTAAAGTCTTGATGTCACCTAAGGGCCAGAAAGGACCTTAGTGCAGCCTGAACCTGGGAGATCATTAAAACTACCTGGGGTGATTCTACAAGATCTGTCTTCTGGGCTCCCCCGAGATTACTTGGATGAGAATCTCAGAGGTGGAGCCTGGGAAGCTGACTTTAAAACCCTCCCAGGAGGAGCTGAGAACCAGCCAGGTCTGAGACTTACTGGTTACAACCAGAGGCCACTGTGGGTGAGAGCTGGGAAGAGCTGGAAGAAAGGGTGGACAGGCCCTGCCCGCCATTTCCCACTATCAGAGTTTTGATTATAAATTGTGTTCGAAAAGAAAAAAATTCTACAGCTGTTTTGAAAAACATCTATTACGGTAATAGTAATAATCACAGCAAACATTTATTGATTGTTACTGTGAGCCAGGCACTATGCTAAGTGCTTCACACTGATTACCTCTTCGAATCTTCTCAACGGCCGTTGAGGTAGGTCATCCCATTCACACAGATGAGGAAACTGAGGTTCAGAGAGGTATGTCAAAGGTCACACAATTTGCTAGTGGTGGGTCCAGGATTCAGTCCTGGGTGGTCTGAATCCATGCCTGGGCTACCTCCTCATTCTACAGTTGAAAAAACAGGAAGCCCAGAGAGGTGAAGGAACTTTCCCAAGGTCACCCAGCAAATTGGAGGCAGAGGAGGGATTAGAACCCAGAGATCTTCTCTTCCTCCTGCTCTCCATCCCCACCCTTCAGACACATTTTGCAGAGAAAAGTTAAGGACTGGCCTGAAGGACAGGGTCTCAGCTCTCTCCCCCTCTACAGGCAGAGTCCCAGAAATAGCAGGTGGAGTGGAAGGGGGTTGGAAGGTTCCTGACTTGGAGGAAAAGGAGACACTTGGGACATGGTGACCATGGCGTGGCAGCCTTGCTGGCCTGGTAGGAGGAGTTGCTGTGCCCTGGTTTCCACAGATGTGGGCTGCAGGCGTCCTGCTGAATGGGAGGCTATTAAGGGAAAATGCTTTGCAAGGAGCTGAGCAGCTGGGAGGGGAGACGGTCAGAGCCCTGAATGGGGGCTTTGTCCCCTCAAGGGACTGGCAGGCTCTGGCTCCCGGGGTCTGTGTCTGGGGAAGAGGCCAGTGGGGAGGCCAAGGAGAGTCACCCCCCGGAAAGCTCCATTCCCTCTCCTGTCCCCTCCTGTGCCTGGTCCTCTCCCCCAGCGCTATCCCACCTCCAGGGTGGCCTGGTGGTTCGGAACACTGGCTTTGGGGACTGATACCAGGGCCACATTTGTGTTATTGAAAATCTCAGTGCCTCAGTTTCCTCATTTGTGAAATGGAACTACCAAGGGTATCTTCTTGCAATGTTGGGAATATTGAGCGAGAAAATAGAGTGAATGCTTTGGTCACACTGGCAGTGGCAGACCTTCTCTCCAGCTGACAAGTTCCTCCTCCTGGTTTCCGTCCATCCCAGGCCCTCCCAGGTGTGAACGCCTCTCCTGGGTCCCACCCTACCTCCTCCCACTGCGCACCAACTAGGCAGGGGCTCAGGAAGGGCTCCTTGTGGAGACAAGAGGCCACGTGCAGAGAGAGGGGAAAGCATTAGGCCTTGTCAGTCTCCAAAGGAAGAGCTCTGAAGACAGAGGCAAACGCCAGCCTGTGTGATGATGCCACATCACCTATGGCTTTGCTTCTACCCTGGACACTCTCGAAGCCCTAAATCTGCCTTTTCTCTCCTACCCAGGCCTTTGCTGGGGCTGTTTCCTCTGCTTTCCTCTCTTTCTCCCCTTTCCTCAG
Source organism: Lagenorhynchus albirostris (assembly GCF_949774975.1). NCBI lineage: Eukaryota > Metazoa > Chordata > Mammalia > Artiodactyla > Delphinidae > Lagenorhynchus > Lagenorhynchus albirostris. The sequence goes on from NC_083097.1 coordinate 118,129,122, forward strand.
TTACCTCCTATCTGGTCCTCCAGATGGTAGCTCAGACCATCCCACCTCCCTTCCCTTAGTCCGGGGGTCCTCCTGTGCGCCCCCCATGCTTATGCTGACAAGCCCCTGTCCCCACCCCTCTAGACCACGAGCTCTGTGAGGTTAACGACCTCGACCTGTTTGCTTCTCTCCCAGCCCATAGCACAGGACCTGCCCAGAATAGTCAATCTATAAATATTTGTTAGAGGAAGGTGTGAATGAGCAAATGAATGAACATAACTAGATTCCCTGGCCCAGGCTTGGGGACGGGCAAAGGAGAATGTCTGGTGGGATGAAGAGAAAGGGGAGTGGGTGCTTCAGACAGGACTGTAAACAGTATCGAATATTCTCTCCCCAGGAGAAGGACCCAAGCTGTCCTGCTCTCTTGGGACCTTGTCTTGAAGTTAGGCACCAGCGTCTGTAGCCGTATCATCAGCAGATCTAGTGTTTACTGAGGACCTAAAGCTACTATGCTTGACACTTCACACACACACACACACACACACACACACACACACTGATTGTGCACCACCTCATTGAATTTTTAAAGCAGCTCTGTGAGACAGATCCCGTAAGTACCTGCATTTTACAAAACAGAAAACCAAGGTTCAGAGAAGTGAAGACACCCTGCCCAAGGTCACACAGCTAGCAAATGGTGGGGCTGGAAGTGTGGGTGGCGTCCAGGTACATCTGTTTCATCCTAGAACTGGAACTCTCAATCACTGGACCATCTTGCCTCCCTGCAGGATGGAGCAAAAGTCACCATCTCACCTCCCAGGAAGTGGAAGTTGCCGGGAAATGAAACTGGAGAAAGTTCGGACCAGACATTTAGTTTGTGTTTGGTGAGCGACCATGGTGCACTGGGCCCGGCAGGAAGTGCAGAGTTGGCAGCTAGCCCGGCCACCAGCTCCCCATCTGAGCAGGCAGACAGACCCCAGGAAGAGGGGTGGGTGATGACAGCGGGCTGGGGGGGCGCCAGCCCATGCGGTGGTGAGGGCCGGTGTTTGTCACCGGGTGGCTCGAGGGTGGACAGCGGTGGGCCTCGGGAACAGGGCACGGGTACACCAAGTTGTTCTTGGAAGGGGCTGTTTGGAAGGCTTTGCACATTGGAGGCTTAATCACTCGGCATTCGCTGAGCTCAGACGGTGGCTCCTTGGCACTCAAGCCACTGAGAGGGATGCCTTCTCTGCCCATCCCCAGAGAGAAAGTTTTCCTGCTTCTTAGGGCTCAGCGGAGCATTCTAACTTGCTCATTCTCTCCCAGTGGCTGCAGGATTCCAAGCTTTCAGAGTGCCCTTCTCTTGTGACGGATGTAGGATGGAAATGGCATCCTTTCAGCAGAACGCAGAGCCCCTCGGTCTGTGGGAGCGCCTGGGGGCTGCCCTCCCTGATTGTGCAGCTGGATGGAAGGAGGCGGCCCATTAGCCTCAGTCCTTGGCCGTGTAGAAATTACCCAGTGAGGTGTGAGGAGTGGCAGTGGTGGGCTGCTCTGCAGAGTACTAACCTCGCCATTCCTCCAGAGAAGCACGGCTCCTCAGCTGGGGGGGGTCTGCCACATCCCTGCCTATGTCCTGGTGTCATTGGCCGGTTGCTGAGAACTGAAAAGGGCAGGAGTGGCCCAGATTCCTGCACTCAGAGCTGGGACCTCGAGCATTCTGAGCGGGGAGGCACCGCCCCAAAGCTCCCCGTAGCCTGGTGGCTCGGCTCAAGATGGCAGACCTCTAACCCACATTCAGCCTCACCAGGCACCGTGGGACCAGGCCAGGGGCAGGGGGTGGTGCCAGGGAGAGGGACTGGCATCAGTGGCAGTTAGGAGGTCATCTTGGGCTGGAGAAAAGGTCAGATCAGGTGAGAAATAAGGACTGGAAAGGAAGTTGGGGGTGGACTCCCATCTGAAATGGGTATTAGAGGATGGATGGGGCTGGAGGCAGGGATGGAGTTAAGGCGGGTTGATATGAGAGACAGGGTGGGGGTTGGAGTTGGAAATGGGATGGGGACTATTATTGCTGTTAGGGTAAGAATTGGGGGTGGGCTTTGGCTTGATTTTGGTATCAGGGGAGGGATTGGGGGTGAAGTTGGAGCTGGGATGAGGGTTGGAGTTGAGGTTGGAGATAAGGTGAGGGTTGTCGCTGAAGTATAGGTCTGACATTGGTGTGAGTCAGAGCTGGGGTCAGAGTGACACGATATTTGGCTCCAAACTAGACCTGGAAGTGACTGGGAAATGGTGGGAAACAAGTTTCCTCTTCACCTACCTGGGTGAACAGGTGGAAAACCCAAAGTGGGCTACTGGGGCTGTCTCAAAATGTACCTGCCGCCAACCACCTGTCTCACCCACTTACCTCCACCTTCCCACCCTTGCCCTCATCTCCTTTGACTTCACCTCTTGTTCTTGCACAGGCAAGGCTCACATGTCACCTCCTTCCTGAGCACAGCAGATATGACTGAGGCCTGTACCATGTTCTCTTCCAGGCAGCTGCTTGTCGCAGAGGTCTCCAAGCATTCTGGGTAGGGCTCCATCAGCGGGGCCCTCATCCTGGGGGTGAGTGGGGACATGGAGTGCCCCCTCCCACTCCTTCCTGGCCCTTGGCAGAGCCCTGACCTCTCTCCTCCTTTCTGCAGAGGCCCCAGCCCTGCCCGCCCCCGTCGTGCTTCTCAGGGTGATGACCTGACATCCTCTGGCACTCAGCGCTGGGGTCAGGCTTTTAAAGCCGTCACTGGGGAGCCCGTGGCCTCTCGCTCACTGGTTCCCCTGCCCCCGTGTCCCTTCGTGCAGAAACACGCATCAGGGCATAAAACAGAGGACGACTGTGGCACCGTGATGCCTTTTAAATGCAGGCAATTAGTGGCTAAATAAAACATAGAACAAGCATCTCCGCCTGCTTCTGGCAGGGACTCACTGAACGCTGCCTGGGCCAGGGACCCTGGGAACAGATTGGGGGAACAGAAGCTGGTGTTCACCGGGTATGGAGCCTCTCGCCAGGACATAGTTGAAGAGAATGGGGGCCCGTGGACTCCTAATAGCTCCTCAGCCTTGGCAGAGGGCTGGGGAGCGCAGGGAAGCTGTGGGGGTCTCTCGGGAGCTGAGGGAGAGTCCTGCAGAATAGGGAGAAGCAGAGGACAGTGGCTTCGGAACGCGACAAACCTGGATTTGCACGCTGGTTCTGCCACTGACCAGCTGTGCGACCTGGGCAGGCTGCTCCTTCTTTCCCAGCCTCAGTTGCCTTGGCTGTAAAATGAGGAAGGCAGTTGTCATACCAACCTCTTAGCGATGTTGCTAGATTTACATGAGGTCATAAATTCTCCATGCCCCTCCAAAAAGAGGCTTCCCAGAAGGGAGTGAGGCTGAGGCTGGAACGGGGTAGAGATACAGCTAGGAGGTCTTGCATGGATGGGAGGACAGGCCCTGGAAGGGAACTGGGAACTGAGGGCAAGCCAAGCAGGTCCCGCTCCTGGAACAGGGGCTCTTCCTCACTGATGCCCACTCTTGGGTGATCCAGAGAGAAACAGGTGACTAGACTCTGACCATGAAATGAGGAAGGAGGAAGAACTCAGACTTAGTGACTCAGGGAGTAAGTTCCCCTTTCAGTCCTCCTCCCAGGTACCCTCTAACCGGGATGCTGTACATAGATAACCACCCTGAGTGATTTACTCTGTCCTGGAGCCTCAGTTTCCCCTGCATCACGGCTTTAACAGCACCACATTCCTTGAGCCCAGGGAGCCCTTAACAAGCATGCTATCCTTGCAGACCTCTGGCATCCACTTTCCTTCTCCCATTCGTCTCACCCATACTGCTCCCGTGCTGAGCAGGGCCTCCTAAGGGGCTTCTCGGGGAAAGGGGCCAGGGTCATGAAGCAGCCCAGCAGATGGCAGCTGGGGGGACAGAAGAGGTTGCGCCAGGAGCCGGCGTGGCCCGTCACTTGCCTCCTTCTCCCACGTGGACTGCCATCCTGAAGCTCCAGCTCAGCCCTTTTCTTTAAATAAAAAGAATGACATCATCCTCGTGCTTAGCTGCTGAGCTAGAGGGAGGCAATCTGAGATACTGTGGAGGGAAAGCATGAGATGCTGGGGGTGGGGGTGGGGAAGCCAAGGGGCAGATGAAGGACAGATGCCAAGTCCCCTCCGGGGACACGTGTGTGTGTGTGTGTGTGTGTGTGTGTGTGTGTGTGTGTGTGTGTGTGTGTCCTGGAGTCCACCCACGTGTATGTGTTGGAAAACTGCAGAATCACAAAATGTTAGAGCAGAGATGGAACTTCATGGTACCGCTAGAAAAGCAGAGGCTCACAGACAATGTGGGGAGTTAGATCTAAACAAAGCTCTTCATCTTTTTTTTTTTTTTTGCGGTACGCGGGCCTCCCACTGTTGTGGCCTCTCCCATTGCGGAGCACAGGCTCCGGACACGCAGGCTCCGGACACGCAGGCTCAGCGGCCACGGCTCACGGGCCCAGCCGCTCCGCGGCATGCGGGAACCTCCCGGACCAGGGCACGAACCCGTGTCCCCTGCATCGGCAGGCGGACTCTCAACCACTGCGCCACCAGGGAAGCCCCTCTCTTCATGTTTCTGAGTCTCAGTTTTCTCATCTGTAAAACGGGGGTAACAATGGTGTTGGCCTTGCAGCATTTTATGTGAAAGGATTGGAAGAGATAACGGATGTAAGTGGCACCTAGTAGGGGTGCAAATAAATGGTGGCTATTGTGAATATGATTGGGCAGAAGCAATGCTGGCAGCAAGAGAGCACTGGGCTGGCATCAGGGGCCTCCCCTGGGCTCAGCCCAACCCTTCCTAGCAGGAGTCTGGGCCTGGGCTCTGCCAGGTCGGGGGTGCGTGGTCCTCACCATCTCTTCAGGCTCGCCTGCCAGCAGCTCCCCTCTGGTCCCAGGGCAGGGTGGGTGGGTGGGGGGTGCCTGGGAACTGCCTCTGCTCTCCCCCCTCAGGGTAAAGCTCTGGATCCTTCTGTGGAGGCTCTGGGTTCTGTTTTCCCTGAGTGTCTGTGAGGGCTCCCCTCAGTGTTAGCTCCCGCTCCCGCAGCTCCTCCCCCCCTTGGCTGACAGCTCCTGTCCGCTCTCAGGGTCCCTTTCCTCTCCCTCCCCCACTCTCACAATTACCTTCCTTTTGCTCATCTTGCTTCCGTCTCCCCTCCTCAGTCCCTCTCCGTCTCCCTCTCCGTCTCCCTCTCCGTCTCCCTATTTCTGTCTCTCCTTGTCCTTGTCTCTGATGTCTGTGTCTAACCAGTCTCTCGCCCTGCCTCTCCTGCCCTGTTTTCCTGTCCCATCCCCATCTCTGATAGGAACTTTCCTCCAGTCTCTGTCTACAGCCTCTATGTCTTTCTCCATCTTACAGTGTATTTTTTCTGCTCCGTAAAAGGTAAGTCCCAGCCTTGAGCAAAATCTCGAGAGGCCGGGTCCAGGCCAGTTATCCAGAAGGAGAAGGGCCCCCCAGCCCTCTTCCCCCACCCGGTGTGGGGTGCAGCCCTGGCTTTCTGTACTTCCTGAGCACCGGTGCGTGTGGGCCGAGGGCAGAAGGCCCATCTTGCCTGTCATCTGGAGAGACGTGTGTGCAAAATGTTAGCTCTGTGGCTCTGATTCAGCTCCCGGGTGGCTGGCTGTGGAACACGATGATGGAAGCGGGTGATGGGGACCCAGAAAAGGGAGCTGGGCTGGAGCTGGATCTCTGGAACTCTGGCAGAGGACCTGGGGCTTTCTAGAGGAGACTCTGGGCGGGACAATGGAGGGCTTGGGTGGGGGTCGTGGCCCCATTGGATGCAACGACGTGGCCTAGATGTGAAGAGGGTTCAGTGAAGGGCTGGGGTGGGAGGAAGGGACATTGGTTGGGTGTGATGAAGGAGCCCCTGGGGGGGGGAGGAGCCTGGGGTGGGGGGAGTGATGGGACACAGGAGAGGATTCAAGGGACAATGAATGTGAGTGGAGCGGTTATAGGAGGGGTCAGAAGTAGGCATTAAATGAAACAAGAGGCATGGATGTGGTGAAAGGCCATGGGATGAGCCTCCTAGGGCCCTCCATCTGCTTGCCCCTCTCCTTTCTCCCCACTTGCACCTCATGCAGCCCTCTCTCTCCCCTCACTCACTTTGCTGCTTCCAGCCCTCACCTCTCAGTTCCTAGGCTTCCCCATCTCCACTCTCCCTCTGCAGTTGTGAGTTGCTAACAGCCTTTCCTACTTAGGACATCGCCCCTGTGGATCCCCACATCTGTAAGGGGTGGGCTGGTCCTGCAGGTGGCAGACTGTATTTCAGGGCTGACCCTGCAGAGAGCTGTCTGTCTGCCTGTCTACCTGTCTGCCTGGTCCAGAAAGAAGAGCCCCAGTTCCCACTTGCCCCAGTCTGGAGGAATCAGCGGTTCTCACCTGAGAAGGAGCCGGTGGCGTAGCTCCTGGGCCTGGGCTCTGTGAGCCAGATGTGCTTCTGCTGAGGATCACAGCAGAGACGGAGTTTCCAGCACATTCTCGTCAGCACTGCTAGAATCCTGATGTGTGCTCAGGGCCCGTGTGTGTCCAGGACACAACCAGCACATACAGTCAAGGCCAAAGTCACCTACTGTGTCCCCCACCCCCACCCCTGCCCCCAGGACTTTCAGCCCAGGTCTGTATCTACAGGGGCCTGGAGGGGGCCACCGTACCCGGTGTGGGGGAGAAGGGGCCAATTTCAAAATATAGCATGATAACCATAGTAATGTTGGCAAAGGCCATCACTTATTCAGAGCTTACTCAGTGCTAGTCTGTGGCGAAGCTCTGTGCATTTATAATTAAAATCCTCATAGCTACGAGGTGGACATTATTTTTACCCCCAGTTCCCAGAGAAAGAAACAGGCTCAGGTTAAGCTACCTGCTTGGTTCATACCAGGGCCCGCTTGCCTCCACGGATTATGCTCTGAACCCCTGCGGACCCTGGGCAGCCCTCACAGGCGATTCCCTGCTGTGGGACCCTGGGAGGTGTGAGTGGCAGATGGGAGGACCGCTAACTACCGTTCCAGGGGGACCCACTCATTTGGGGTTGCAGCTGTGGGAGGAGCCGGGGGCTCATGGTTCCTCCCTCAAGGTCTGGGACAGCCTTCCGGAACCAAAGAAGCCCCTCCAGTCCCTCGTGGGCCTGAAGATTCCCCCACCCCCACCCCCCGCCTGCGCCCCCCACCAACACCCTCGGAAAGCCGTTAATTGGTTACACTTGTAGCCAGTGTGGGTGGGAGTGACCTAAATTTAGGCGACGCGCCTGGGCTGTGGATGGGAACATGCGCTGGGAGTGAGGGGCTCCCCAGGATCCACACCTGCCTTATTGGCCCTGCCTTATGAGCAGCAGGACCCCCGGCCAGAATGTGGAGGTGCAGAAAGACCCTCCCCCACGTCTCTGTGTGGGTGCACTGGGCTGCTGTGTGCGCCGGTGGGCGCGTGACGATGGCAGCTCCCACCCGGCAGAGCCCAGAGCCCAGAGCCGTGAACAGAAGGGGCGAGCTGCCGGCAGCTTTAAATAGCTCTCCTCGCTGTATCGCGCTTGCCGAAGCCCCACCCCCCAAGTCTGGCTGCCCCAGGGAGGGGCTGCTCGAGCCCCAGAAATGAGGCCAAGACAGAGGGACTCAACACCCCCCAACTCAGAAACACCCGCCAGTCGTGGAAACACCTGCCAAAGAACACCTGTTCATCACTGTACCTGAGAGGCACATCCCAGTTTTTTCTTGAGTAGGGGATCCAGGAAATCTCACCAGGACTGTGAGTGGTCAGGAGACGGGCTCTTCCTGGGCCTGCATCTTGGCTGCAAGGATGCCACAGACAGGTCTTCATTCAGGTCCTGCCTGGAGGGGGATGCTCTGGTCCAGGTATGGGCCCAGCCTCTCTGACTCTGAGAAGAAGCCCACCTCCCCCTGTTCCTAAGAGCAGTCAGCGGCAACCTGCTTGGTCATCAGCTCGCCTCCTCACCTTGGCCTTCATCTGTCTATGCACAGACATGGATGACCTGACCCTGCGACTTTATCCCTCATCACTCTCCTCAATCCACTCACCTCACTAAAGGCATCAGACCTTCTTTCTGCTCCAGCTCATTCCCACCTCAGGGTCTTTGCGTTTGCTCTTCCCTCTGCCCAGATGATCTGAGAAATAAGTTGGAGTTTATTAGTCAGGGAGCTTGACTGGTGGTAGGAGCATTCTAGACAGCGGGAACAGCATGTGCAAATGTCCTGTGCCCAAAGAGATGCTAGCAAATGGGAGGGACTGAAGGGAGACATAGGGGGCCATGTGGTATGAAATGAGGCTGGAGAAGTGGGCAGTGGCCACACGGTGCAGGACCCTGTAGACCACATTATGGCCTTTTCTCTTTATCTGGTGTCCTCAAAGGGTTTTAAATCACATGATCATATTTGCATCTTGAAAAGATTACTCTGGCTGTCTGTGAAATAAAGATTTGCAAATTATGACAAAAAGATTCAGAAATCATATTAGAAGAGGGATGGAAAATTTATTCCATACTTGTCAGAATTGCCCATTCTCATACCCAAAGCAGACAGCACTAGACAATTACAGCAGTGGTTCTCAAAGTGGTTCTCAGACCAGCAGCTGTTAGCGTCACCTGGGAATTGGTTAGAAATGCAAATTATCAGACCTCACACCAGACCCCTTGTATGGGAAACTCTGGGGGTGGAAGCTAGCAATCTGTGTTTTAATAAGCCCTCCAGGTGATTCTGATGCAGGCTGAAATTTGAGAACCACTTAACTATAACGCTCTTTCCTCTAAGCCCCATGCAGCATCAAAAATCTCAACACGCACCCTAAGCAGTCACTAACCATCAGTCCCAGAGCCACAGTGAGGCTAGTTACACAGAGCGCTGGACTGTGGGCTACTCAGAGGAGGCTGCACAGACCCAGCTCTGGAACTCAAGAAGCTGAGATCCTGGCAAAGCCCTAAATGCAGGCAAGCAGTCAAGTGTGCCAGGAAGAGAGCACTGGACACAGAGTCTGGAGATCTGGCCTCAAGCCCCTGCTCAGCCTCTGCTGGGTGGCGGCACAGGCAAGCCTCCCTGTCTCAGTTTCCTGGTGTGCATTAAAGACAGTAGCTCTGAGCAGCGGCCCCTTCTCCGGCAGCCTGAAGCCAGAGTGAAGCAGAATTTATGTGTGTCCCCGGGGAAAGGCCCTATAAAGGTGCCTCCCCACTGCGGCTGGCAGGGAGTGGGGAGGTGGCAGAGACATCGCCCAGGGCTTCCAAGAGGCAGCGCATGACTCAGCCCTGGGAAGGAGGCATCCATCACCCTGGGCAGTGGCAAGGGGAGAGAACCAGGGAGGGACGGCGTGGGAGTGAGGGAGCGAAGGAAGGAGGAGGCCGAGCTCTTAGCCCCTTGGCAGCTCCACTGCTTTCTCGGGCCTTGGAACCGTGAACAGACGGGGACTCAGCCCAGAGCGGGGAACCTGAGTAGGAAGGAGAGTAGGATGAGGGTTGAGGGGGTCAAATTCTCTGAAATCACACAGGATACAGAAAGTGTGGTCCTGAACTGCTTACGAACCTTGAGATTAATTTCAAAAATTCCTCCCCCAGACGACTTCTCGGGCTTCTTCTCAGCTCAAATGCCACTTTAGCAGAGAGGTCTTCCCAGATCAGCCATCTGTCCCCCACCTTCCCATCACCTTTTCATTGTCCTCAGAGCTCCACCACTCTTTGGGATCACTGTATTCTTTTGTGTCCTGGCTAATGGTCACCTCCCCACATCCTCCTGGGATGGCAGCTGCCCGAGGGCAGGGGTCTCCCTGTCTTGCTCACGGCTCTCCCACTGGGGCTAGAACAGCGCAGAACCACAACTTACTATGTGCTAGGAACTGTTTTAGATGATTTACGTACATTATTTCATCATGTGCCAATTTTTGAAATAGGCAATATAATTACTTCTCATTTTTCAGATGGAAACACTACAGACAGAAAGATAAGTGAGTTGCTCAAAGATCACACAGCTAGGAAGTGGTAGAGCCCCTGTTTGGACCCAAGTCTGACTTCAGAGCTCAGAATATTTGTAATGTTGGAGCAAGGGGGCTGTTGGAAACATTGCGGGCTGGGAGGAGGGATGGACCAAACCTACCAAGTTACTGATAAGGAAACCTTAGTGCAGAACAGGGAGGTTCCTTCTGAAGCTGGAGTTACTTAATTTAGGATTTCTAAAGGGAAGTCCTGCTTTACACAGCTGCTGTCCAACTTCTGGAATTTGTTACCCTCAAGGGGTCTGCACAAGCTGAAAATAGAAAGGAGTTCAGAAAGGGTTGCATGAAATTAATGGATGATGGGTCCCCAGTGGTAATTAAAGGAAGTGAGAGCTGCTGGGGGTTTGGGCTTAGACATTTGAGGTCAGCATCCCTGCTGGGGACTGCTATGGTCTCCCCCAAATGGGTCCCAGGTGCTCCAGCAGAGAGCGGCAGGCTGGGAAGCGAGGGGGAGGTACATGATCTCAACTTCCCAGCCCACTCTGGCAGGATTTGGCTGCCTGGTCAACTGCCCCCCTCCCCCCCCTCCCCAGGCCCAGCTGAGCTGTTCCGGCCGGTGTCCTGGCTTGCTGACTCACTCACCAGCCCAGGTTGGGTAATTTGCATATGTTCTGGCTTTCTGAGTACCTATTTTCTTTTCTACCTTTTTTTTTTTTAAGAAAAAGCTATTTTTGCAAGGTCTTCATTACTTCCTAATTATTCATACTCCTTCCATTTATTTGTCTTGTTAAATACAAAACCCAACAAGCAGCTCACTTTATTTGTTTCAGATTCCTAGTGAATTTCATGCCCACACCCCTTCCTTCAGGTAAGCCTAGGGTGGGAGGGGGCCCCATGCCCCCTCCTCCCTGAGCCTCAGGCATCCCCACTCCCTAGAGACCTCCCTCCATCTAGCCCCCTAAAGACCGTTTTGGTAACACCACCCTCACTGTTCTGCTGTCTTGACCACTCGTCTCTCTTTCTCTTCCTTCCTCCACCCACAGTATCTCCCTTCTCTGCTCTTCTCCCTCCTCTTCCCTCCCTCACTTCCTTCAGTCTGCCCAGCCTCCCTCGTCTTCCCCCTCCTTCCCCACGCACACCCCCCATCATAACCCTCCTCTCCCCCTCCCCTCCCCTCCCCTCCCCCTGCAATACCCTCACATCCCAGAGCCACCCTCAGAGAACCCAGGGTCGCTCTCACCCCACCCTGCCTCCCACTCTCCCTTCCTGAAATATCACCCACAAGCCAAAACTGTGCTGAGTTGCCGGCTGCTCCGGCAGGTGGGTGCTGTGGCTCTCGGCTGAGAGCCAATCATTCGCTCCCCCAGCCTTGCATAGTACTCCTTAAATTGCTTAATCCCTGAAAAGTCACTTCCTCAAAGCCCAACAGCAGTGGCTCACGGAGGGGTGGGGTGGAGACAGGTCCCTGGGATTCCCAGTCCCCGGTCTAGCGGGGCCAGGACATGGTTCCCTTTGAGCCACGTTGCAGGGGGTCAGAGCTGAGGCCAGCAACCTGTACACATATGTGTACACGTGGCCACGTGCCCACACAGCAGCACGTGTATCCACCTGACACACCTCTACACACTCTGTACATTAGAGCAGGCCATCTCACCCTTAGGTACACCAGGATCACCTAGAAAGCTTATCAGAGTGCTATGGTCCACCTCCAGGTTTGGGATTCAGAAGGTCTGGGGTGGGGCCTGAGAATGTGCATTTCAAGCAAACGCCAGGTACTGCTAATGCTGCTGGTACGGGTACCGCTCTTTGAGAACCACTGCCCTAGAAATGTCCACACGTGCACACAGGAGTGTTCACATTCATGCACAGAAGCTTTTGTAAAACAGCACGAGTGAGGCGGCTGGGGAGAACTGGAGCTGAGCGTGGGGATTACTCAGCCCAAGAACACAGACTCCCAGTATCATTCTCTCTCACCGTCTCTGCCTCTTGCTGTTTCTCCATCGCTCTCTGCGTTTCTGCGTTCTCTTCCTCAGTCCCTCTGCCCTCCCTGCAGCCTCCTAGCCCTGGCGAGGTCGTGCAGCTCCAGGTGGCTTCCCAGCAGCCCTGCACGCAGGAGCTCATCCATCCCTGTCACCTGGCGGGTGAGTGACAGGCAGGTGAGAGAAGAAGATTACAGAAGAGCAGGCTCAGCTCCCCGCTAACAAGGAGCTCGCTCACCATGAGAACACAGACGATTATTCCCTCTGTTCTGGGGGATAATCATTAATGCCACAGGAAATTCTAAACAAGCGATTAAATCATTACTGGGGAAGGTGCAGCGAGCCTGTGCCACCTTTAAGCCTCCTTTGTGCTGTTGGTCTAGGGAAGGCTTACCTGGGAGGTAAGAAGCAGGGAGACAGGCATTGCCCCCACCCCTGAAGCATCACCAGCAGCCAGTGTGGCAGGGGCCCCAGGACCACCTTCCCCCTCTGAGCTGCACACCCAGCTCCTGTTGCCAGAACCCCTCCCGACCCACCCACAGTGGAGGCTCCGTTCCAGCAGCTCTTCATGATCTCGTGCCTTCTAAAACCTTGCCCAGCTGAGGCATCTATTCATTCAATGGACAGATATTTACTGAGCACCTACTACGTGCCAGGCAGTATTCTAGGGCCTGCGGAGATACTGGTCAACAAGACAGATGAGGCCCCTGTCCTCATGGAGCTCACAGTCGACTGGGGAAGGCACGTAATCAGAATGGGATAAATAGCCAAGAAAATAACCACAAATCGTGGCAAGTGCTCAGGAGGATCCCGGGTGTTTCGAGTGGAGGACCTCCTTGGAGGCAGGATCTTGGAGGCCACACACACTTTAACAGACGGGCCTCCCTTGGGTCGCCTGGCAGTCTACGCCCGTCTCCTGGGCCTGCAGATCATGTCTTATGTGAACATCTGCAATGTCTGAGCAGCCCTCTTCCTGCCCTGAGTCCCCAGCATGCTATCTTGGGAAAGATAATGAGTCTCTATCACAGCTACTGTTTTTTAGCACTTACTACGTGCCAGGCATTGCGCTAAGCAATTTATGGTCATTACATCATTTCATCCGCAGAACAGTAATAACATTATGAAGCAGGTGTTTTTAATCCCCATTTTACAGACCAGGAAGTGGAGACCCGGAACATTTGTGCCATTTGGTCAAGTCGCATAGTCAGTGAGCGGGTGGTTGAATTGAACTCTGCCTGAGCCCTGAGCGGAGGCATTTAATCCCCACCTCATCCTACCTCCCAGGAGAAACATGAGAGGTCTGTGTGGGCTTTGCAGGAGGATTGATTTCAGGGCTGAGAGACCTCCCAGCCTGGGGTCCCTGTGGAGATGGGGCTACAGTGGGTTAGTCACTAGTTATGAAAATGTACCAAGAAGGGCTGTCCTCCCTCTAAGTCTCCAAAAGGCAGCCCAGAGGGGAAGCAGCGATGGCCAGCTGCAGGATCCCCTTTGCTCAGGGACCCTCGGACAGTCCCCTTTGGCTGCCCCAGCACAGAGGTCTCTGTAGAACCCACAGACACCATGGACCCTACCTCCCCAGCTGTGCCCCCAGGCCCCTACAGCCTTGGGAGTCCTCCCTACGCCCGGCTCCCCGCCCCGCAAGTGGTCCTGCATGTGCTCCGCCTCCCGCCCCTGGGGCCAGGCCACATTCCCCAGGACAGCCAGAGGCAGAGAGGACCGGAGCCTGGGTCTGCGGTGACTAATCGGCTGGTGCTTGGGAGGCCATGGTGAATTATTCACGCGGATTCTGTGAATTATTCAAGTTGTTATTATTTATTTTTCAGATGTACCTGCGGCAGAGCCTCCAGGCCCACGTTCAAAGGATGACATAAGTCCTGACTCTTGATCGCCTGCGTCTGTGGAGAAGAGTCAGGCCGCTCTCCAGACCCACCCAGGCGTCCCAAAGAGCAGGCTGAGGGCAGGGAGCTGCTGCCTTCAAGGCAGACTCCTGCAGAGCACCAACCCTAATGCCCATTAGAGAACTAATGGTTACCACTCACCGAGTCTCCCCGGCCCAGCACTGTGCTTTCCGAGCGCAGGCTCGAGAGAGCGGCAGGACAACCCCGGGAAGACTCTTATCGACCCCGTTTTACAGATGGTGGAACTGAGGCTCAGAGGTGTGATGTCCCTTGTCCAAGGCCACCAGTTAATAAATGGGATTCTGGCCCAGGTCTGTGGACTCTAAAGCCGGTGGCTGCCACGTCGCCTATGTCTTTGGTGTTGTGCCCGACAAGGTCCTACCAAAGCTCTTTGCTGCCCCAACTGCAGCCACACCCCCGCTGCAGGCTTTAAACCATGCTGAGGGCAGGACGTGCCCAGTACCTCTAATGCTCTCAGAGGAGCCTTGGTGTCTCCATGGCAACAGGATCCAGAGCAGCCAGAGCGAGCCGAGCGTGGTCTGCCTCCGAGGAGCAGAGGTGGCCCTTGCCCGCACAGACCGCCCTCCCCCACCCCAGAGGTCCCAGGCTCTGAACAAGAGTGACTCAGAGTTCCCCCAGCCACTGCCCCCCGCCCCAGGCCTCACAAAGCCCTCCTGTCCGCCCGCCTCAGACGCAGAGCATTCCCCCCTCTCAGAGCTCTGAAAGAAACCACCCAGCCGCCCTGCCTCCTTCTAGTAACTCTCTTGCTGTCTAACCTCCATCCCTCTGGCTGCAGCTCTGGTCCCAGTCGCTGAGGAGTCTCCCTCCCCCTTCCCCTAGCTGCCATCTGGAGCGGGCAAAGTGGCCATGTGGACTCAGCCCCGGGGAGGCCCTGAGGGCCCCGTGTCAAGGTGACCATAGTCTCCCAGAGATACCCTCCTGTCCTGGGAGGGCAGCATTGTCTTCCTGCTCCCTCATTCGTTCATTCACTCACTCATTTATTTGAGAAATCCTTATGGAATCTCCACTATGTGCCAGGGACTGCTCCAGGTGCCAGGGAAGTGGCCAAGAGCAGCAGGGCCTCCTGGTCAGCGCCCCAGCCCCCGACCTGTATCTCCTCACACGAAGGAAGCAGAATCTCAGGTGAAGTGGACCCAAGCCTGCCTCTACCAGCCCCTGACTTTCTGGGTGACCTTGGGCCAGCAGCTCCCCCTCTCAGCCTTTCTCCTTTTTTCACATAAGGGAGTGGGGCCAGAATCTTCTTTTGAAGGCCTTGCCAGACCTGCTTTTCCCAGGTGTCAGTAACTCAATAACAGGGACATCATCATTTCCACCCTACAGCTGTGAAAGTCAGCGCTCTGCACGCGCTTCATCTCAGGTGGCCTAAATGACCCTCCCTCTCTTCCCGCTTCTGCGCATTTTAAAGAGGAGTCTGGGGACGGCTCTGCTGCTGATGGTGAATGTCAGTTGCCAGAGAGGCTGGGGAGCTGGAGAGGAAAGGAAACAAACATTTGCAGAATGCCTGTGCTTTCCTCGCAAATGTTCCGTATTAATCTTTGCAGAGGTGGATACGCTTATCCCCATTTTACAGACAAGGAAACTGGGACTCGGGCCACACAGCCGGTAAGTAGCAGGGCTGGGATTTGAATTCAGGCCCACACTGGCCCACGCTCTTGCTGCGACACCAGGCTGTCTCCCTGGCCTCAGGTGGGCCCTGGGGACAGAGTGTGGCTTCCCCTTCCAAAGCCTGTGCTGGAGCTGGGGGAGGAGATCTCTTCACGGAAATGACTTCCAGGGAGTTGGGTGCCACTGATTTCTACCTTCTCCACCAACAGAGGAGAGGAAAACCTTGGGCCCAGTTGTGCTGAGTCATTCAGGGCCCAGGAAATCCAGGTTTATATTTACCCCAAAGCAGCCACCTCAGCAGGTTCGGGACTGGACTTCCTCTTTATCTCAAAGCACCTGGACTGATTCCCTGGCCAGGCAGGCAGGTAAGGAGGGACCACGGGGCTGGAACGCAGCGGCTGGAGCACCCCGACCTCCAGCCCAGTCAACGGTCTCTACCTCAGCCCAGCCTGATATCAGCCTGGGCCTTCCCCGAGTGGTCCCTAGACCACCAGCCTCTGAATCCGGGGGCTTGTTAACACTGCGAGCCTGCATATTCCTCCAGGCCTCCAGAAAGGGGATCCTGCAGGCGTATGTGTGACACAGGTTGTTAATCAAGCTTCGTGCTCCTGAAGCTCACAACTGCCGGGCTGAAAAGCCTGGGCTCTGGGGCAGTCCCGAGTGAGTTGCAATCCTGCGGCTGACGCCTCCTAGTTAGGCAGGCTTGGGCAAGGCGTTCCACCTCTCTGGGCTCAGTTTCCCTACTTGTAAAATAGGAAGGATACCTATGCCTCCTCATGGGGTTGTTATGAGGATTACGCTAGGTGATGTAGATAAGGTGCTCAGTAAAGGCCGTTAGGATGAGCATGGCAACCCCCCATGCCCTCTTCCCTTCCCACCCCAGCTGAGGCTGAGCCTGGGGCTGCAGTTGTGACTAAACTTATCCGGCCGGTTCTCAGCTCCTCACAGCTGCAGTGTATCTGGTGGCAGTTTCAAAACAGAACTCACCCTCCAAACCACAGTCACGTCTCCCTGTTGGCTCCTTGTAAGGCTCCGGCAGGAAGCCAGCTCTGCAGACCTTTGTCTTAGACAGGCTGGAGTGGTAGGATCCCTGGGGTCAGAGAGAGCTGCCCTGTGGTCTCAGCGGCAGAAGATTTGGAGCTGTGATCCGCGGCGCACGGGTGATTCCCAACTCCATCCTGGGAGCTACCATTTAGGGAGAACCTGTTTCCAGGGCAGTTGACATTCCCTATTGACCTTCCTCTCACCCCTGGCTGAAGTTAAGTACTGCTATTACATCTGTTTACAGATAGCAGGCCAGGGGCTCAGTCTTTGCCTAAAGTCATTGAGCTTCTAAGTGGAGGAACTGGGGTTCGAACCCAGGTCTATATGATTCCAAATTTTGTGTGTATGCCTGGTACGTGACACCACCACCCTAAATCTTTCCCGTCATTGTGATGGTTTACGAAACACTTAATAAGGGCCATGTTCTGAGCTAAGCACTCCACATGCTTTTTCACATTTAACTTTCACAATAGGCCTCGGAGATAGATTCTGTTATTATTATTCCTATCTTATAGGGAAGGAAACCGCCACTCAGAAAGGCTGGGGATCTAAGTTAGTTAACTTGGCTCTTTCACTGTTACACTGGGGTCCTGGGAAAACACCCCACCCCATTAATCTTCCATGATTGTACTTCACCTCCAAGGCCCGCCTCTGGCTCACTTGCACCCATGTCCCTACTCTTCCTTCTATTTGGAGACCTCCTTACCCACCTGTGCCCTCATCCTGGCCCCTCTGACCCTGATCCAGGACTGGCAGAGGTGGGCCCCCATCCTCAACTCCAAACAACTTACTACCCATCCCTGCTGCCTACCAGCCCGCAGGGAATTCCCCCCTAATTGCATCTCAGGCTGGGAGGCTGTTAGCCTATGATTGCCTCCCCAGCGCCTGCTTTGGCCCCTGGGTATCCGCTCTCAGCTTCCACAGGCTTTTGAGATGACAAATCCCAAGTCCAATCTGACCGCCTGGCCTCCGCGACACCCCAGCACCAAGTCCTGGGTGGGCTCCTCCCCAGGGAGCTGGGTCCCCTCACTGTGGGGTGGCAGGAGGGGGTTCCTAGCCAGTCAAGTGCAGCACACACACACCACACACACACATCTGTGCAAACACCATGGGCACTGCTGTTGCGGGATCCTCAGACCAAGCCCCGCCCCCTGTGTCCACTTCCTGCCGGCTGCCTCCACTTTTTCTCTGGATCCCACTGTGGGAGGGCAAGGGCCCAGGGGTTAGGACTGCTGAATTCTATTCCTGGCTCAACCACTCCCTCTCTGTGACCTTGGGCAAGTTTATTCCAAAAATAGGAGGTTGTTTTGGTGATCGCCAACCAGCTTCTAGCCTGAAAGACAACACCGTTTTGATAATTCCTGGGGTTTTCCTTCCACTAATATTTAATGAATACTAGACATGGTGCTGGGCACTGAGGATTCTAGAAAGGCAAGTTCCTGCCCTCACAGAGCTCACAGCCTCGAGCGGGAAAGGGCCAGGCAGGTACGACACAGAGCAATCAGAGCGAGGATGGGAGAAGCACAGGCTTCCCTGGGGGTGGGGGAGGCCAGTGGTGTCCTGGGGTGCCCAAAGGAGGAGACTTTCCTAGCTTGGAGGAGGAATCTGAGAAACTTTGCTTCAAGATTTCTGATATCTAAAGAATGAGCAAGAAGCGTAGGGTGGGGGGCTGGACCAGCGGAGGGAACAGCAGTGGGAAGAGGCCTGGAGGCTCTGGGGGAGGGGTGTTAACGCAAGGCTGGAGGATGGATGGCGGCCCTGTCGGCCTTGTTGGAGAATTTGGACTTGAGTCTGAGGGCACTGAGGAGCTACAGAAAGATGTGGGGCAGGAGAGTAATGTGGCTACCATATGGAGGAAGGATTGGGGGCCGGAGGGGTGAGGGCGGGAAATCTTCCAGGAGGTTTGTAACCATCTGTCTAACCTCTTCCTCCTGTGCCTGCTGGAAATGGAGGCAAGACTTTCCTTCTTCCTCTCCTCTTTCCCCAGACACTCCCCACCTCCCCTCTCCCTGAGACAGATAGACAGACAGAAAGACACACACACACACACACACACACGCACACACACACGCGCGCACGCACAGCCAGACCTGCCGCAGATCCCCTTAGGGAGTAGGGCAGAGGTTGGGGAGGTGACCCAGAGCTGTGTGCCCTAGGGAAGAGCTGGAAGGGAAGGGGTCTTTAGGTTTGACGCCCAGCTGAAGCTCTAGTAGGGAGAGCACCCTGTCACTTGGAGCACAGTAAAGTCCCTCCCCTGTCCCCTAAGGGGTTAATCTCTGCCTGAGCCATGGAGAATGGAACTGGGGATATCTTTTCTTCTCCCTCTTCCTTCTCCTTGGAAGGTTCATCGTGTTTGTGCGCGTGTGTGTGGTGTAGCGTGAGTGCGTGAAGCACAGGGAAGGTGCCGTGAGCCCTGCCATGGAGCCACCGTAGGGAAGTGCGCCCCTGGGCCGCTCAAGGCTCCAAAGGGATCTCAGGAAGCTTCAGAGATTAGAGAATTCAACGTACTGCCACAGCCCCTGTTGAGCCTGGGATCCGGGGGCCTCAGCTGCACAGAGCACGGGGCTGGGCCAGGCCAGGATGACAGTGGACTCTGGGCTCCGCTCCAGCAGCCCAGGGCTTCCTCAGGCATCTTCTCAGACAGGCCTGGACCATGTGAAGCCCCCCCACCCCACCGGGGCCCAGACATGCAGGGGGCCCCCGTGCCTCTTCCAGGCGCCCGCAGTGGGTGTGGGTGCTGAAGCCAGACTCCAGGGGGCCATTGTCAGCTCCACCTTGTCAGTCAGCGCCAGCCCTGGCCAGGATGCCTCTGGAAGGCACATTGCTCCGCAGCCCTCAGCAGCCCAGGCCCCAGCCCCCTCCTCACTCATCTCCCCAGGTCCACCCTTGCCCCTCTCCTGTCTCCCTCCCACACTGCAGCCAGACAGAAGTTTCGAGAACAGTCAGGCCAGTACTCTCCTCGGTGTCCTTGCACAGCGGCTCCACACACCCTGAGGATAAAAGCCAAACTGCCCTTGGTGGCTTCCAAGGCCTGGTTGACCACTCTGGCCACACACACCCCATAAGGAACTCTCCTCTCTAGCCCCCGGGAGTTCTCACCTCCAGGTCTTTGCACTGACCGTTTCCATGCTCAGAGCCCCTTCTCACTCATCCTCTCCAGGCAAATCCCTCCTCATTCCTCCAGTCTCAGCTCCCACCAGAGCCTCTGACCACCACATAACACCCCCTTTGGGTTCCAAAAGCCCCCAGAACTTCACCTGTCACCATTCTGACCACACTGGATTGTAAATGTCTGTTTAACACACTCGTGTCCCATGCTTCACTGTATCGATAAGAACGCAGTGTACTCCAAGGGGATGTGAAGGCAGGAGTGAGGTGAGAGAGAGGATGGTGAGTACCACGGCTCAGGATTCAAGTGCCAAAGATGCTGTGACAGACTACGACTACTCAGTATGTGCCCATTCCATACCAGGCACTGTGCTGAGCAGTATCTCATTTCATTCCCCAGTGACCTTGAGAGAAGGGCATTATTGCTACCATCCCCCTTTTACAGATAAGGAAACTGAGGCCCAGAAAGATTGACTTACCCACGATCAAACAGCCAGAAGGTGGTACAGGCTAGATCTCCCCAAGTGCTGGGGTGGAGGGGGTTTAAGGTAGGGCCCTTGTACTGTGTAAAATGCCAGTGAACTTGAAAAGGGCATTGACCAGCTCTCAATCCCTCTACAGTCCTGGAGAAGAGATGACCTGAGCACCCCACACACACCAGAAGTTCTGCTTCTCTGGCAACGGTGCAGGGAGGACCTGAGTCCTTAGGGGGAAAATGTGTCACCCCACCCTGGAACCTTCCGGGAGGTGTAAGAGAAGCAAGTCCATCATGACCCCATCCTTCACATTCATGTCTCCTTCAGGAGCAGGAGAAGTGCAGGAAGTCTGGAGTACATCCCCTCATCGTCAGGACCGAAGGTAAGGTGCTGAATTTAAGAGCAAAGCAAATTCGGTTGGAGAGGAAATGAGATTTCTTTGTCAAGGTGAGTGTATCTGGGAGAGCTGGGAATGGGGTGGAGTGGGGGGGATGGGGCACTTTGGGGGGGCTGCAAAAGGGGGAGTACAGATCTGGAAGTATTAGAATGTTGATTATGTCCTCTTGATTGTTAATGAAATTCTTCACCTTGGATTTCTGGACCAGGGGAAAGCTCCCGGAGCTCATTTTCCCCGCTGATGAGAGCAAGAGAGAGGGCAGGACGGGGGCAGTGGACTCTCAGCTTAGGGAGAAATTAAATTCTGCCTAAACAAATGGGAGTGGACAAGCCTGGCCACTGCCGTTCGGAGGCAGAGCCCTGGGCTGACCTGAGGTTCCTTGTGGAGACTCTGTGGAGACCCCTGGGTGGGGAGGGGCGCAGAGACCTGACTCAGGCAGCAGAGCTCCAAGAATAATAACAGCTAGCATCACCGAGTGCCTTCCAAGCGTCCCACACTAAGGGACGTGCGTGTACCGTTACCCTGAGTCATCCCAACAGCCCTGGGAGGTAGGTACTGTGACTGTTCCCATTGTGTAGATGAGGACACTGAGGCACAGAGAGGACAGAAGCTTGTCCAAGGTCTTGTAGATGGTGCATGGAGGCACCTGGCCCCAGCCCGGGCCATCTGGCGCCAATGCCTGTCCTTTGAGATCTGAAGGATGCCCAGCTCTACCGCTCCTTCACCACCACTCTGAGCTTCAGCTTTCCCATCTGTGACATGAGGCCAATCAGTTGGCACCACAAAGGGCTGTTGTTAGGAGTCAATGAAATAAAAAAAGAAATTAAAAACACCTCAGCACGGAAATAGTATTCTCTTTGGACCTCTGCTCTCTGCCTCCCAAAGTGGGGAGGTGCCTTTTCTAATGTGGCTGGCTGAGCACCTGTGACGAGGAGGCCCTGTTCTAGGCACAGGGGATGTAGCAGTGAACAAAAGGGACAAAAATCCCTGCCCTTGTGGGGGGCAGGCAGACCACAGACAAGATAAGTAAGTAAATTATAACACCTGTTAGAAGCAAGAAATGTGATAGAAAAAAACAAGCAGTAAGAGGAAGGGAGGGCGTGCTGATGGGGGGACTGCAGTCAAAATAGGGGGTCAGAGGATGTCTCCCTACCGCCACCATGCCAGCCTCCGCAGCCAAAGTGACCTGGAGCAAAGACTCAAAGGAAGTGCAGGAGTGAGCAGTCACCCAGGGGGAAGAACGTTCCAGGGAGAGGGAAGAGCAACTGCAAACTACAAAGGCTCTGAGGTGGGACCATACCTGGCATATTCTAGGAATAACAAGAGGGCCAGAGGAGCTACCTTAGCAAAGGCAGTTATGGGGGAAGTGCAGATTGTGTGGGCCTTGTTCACCTCGGTAAGTACTGGCTTTTATCTGAATGAGACGACACGAATGAGACGAGAACCCACCAGAGGGTTTTAGGCATGATCTGATTTCTGTTTTAAAGGCATCACTCTGACTGTGGTGCTGAGAACAGACTGTTGGGGTCAAGAGCAGGATTAGAGAGAAGAGTTAGGAGGCTACTGCAATAATCCGGGTGAGAGGAGATGGTGGCCGAGTTCAGCGAGGGAGCAGCGGAGGTGGTGATAAGAGGTCGGGTTCTGGGTCTATTGCGCAGGTAAAGCCAACAGGATGAGCTCAAGGATAAAATGTGGGGAGTGTGAGAGGAAGAGGATCACGGATGATTCCAAGGCTTTGCCTTCTTCATCTGTCAGTTCCCTGAACAGGGATCCCCTGCTTTTAAGGTCCAGCTCCACCCTCCTTGTCCTCCCTCACGTCCCCGAGACACCTCAGCTCACAGGCTTTTATTCAAGATCCACTGCTCCCTACCCGGCTCCTTCCGCCGCTGCCCAGCTTTGCCTTACAGAGCTCAGAGGACCCCAGTGCACACAGTCTGACCCAGAGTGTACATCCGCCTCACGGCCTTCTGGGCTCCTTCAGTCCTTACCTGGCTCAGGAGTTCCCATCACGCCTGCGGTCCCGCCAGGTCCCTGGCTCCTCCCAGCTTGGATGCCCCCTTCTTTTTCTCCCTGGAACTGGGCCTGCTCCCTGCCGCACCGCTCTGTTCTTCCCTGTCACCCTGCTGCCTCCCTTGCTTCCCTCAGATCTCAGCTGGAGCATCACCACCCCCAGGAAGCCTTCTCTGACCTGCCAGTCTAGCTGAAGCCCCCATTCCAGCCCCAAGCCTTTACCATAGGGGCAAGTTCATCTTGACTTGTGTGATTGTTTTATGAATAACTGTCTTCCCACCTAACCATAACCTCCGCAAAGGCAGGGGTCCACCTGTTTCCTCGGAAGCAGGCAATTCGCCAATAGACACATTCCGTGGACTCGACACGGAGCCTTAGACTTCTGGTAAATTAACGTTCATTGACCTAAAGCCTCCAGCTGCCAGGTAAATGCCTGGCACATAGCAGGTGCATGACACATATTTTTTGAAAGAATGAATCAGTCTATGAATCAGAGTTCTCCTGTAAGACCTTGGACATGTAACAATCTTCTGAGCCTCAGTTTCCCCATATGTGAGGAATGGGAATGAGTACCTACTTCCTGAGTTGTTGTGAGGATTGAAAAACATAAGGTGTACACAGTGCCTTACACTAGGAGCTGCTCAGTCATTGTTCCTCCTCTGCGGGTTCAGACAATTACCACCTGACAACTCCCCTCCCCCACCCCTCCCATCCCTCCCTCCCTTCCCCAGCCTCCTCCGCCTCCTAAGGACTCCCGGTTGTGGAATCACCATAGCCTCCAAACTCCCCTTCTCCCCCAAGATCCCTAAATTTGCCACTGGTTCCATATTGATCCTGTTTAACGTTCCCAATGGATGATAAACATGAAATTAAAATGACTTCCTGGAATATTAATGTAGTAAATGGCCATATTAAAACAAAGAAAATACAGCTGAGAAAATTCGCTTTGATGTAGCGTTTCTGTAGGAGGCTCATTTATCTGCAGCTCAGACTCTCGAAATGAGATTCTGAAGGTTTCTCTGATGTCTCTTATTTTTCCCTCACCCAGAATTTAAACAGAAAATAGAATCACAAGCTGGTGTCATAAAAATGTGGGCCTTTTCCCTTCTCAACCAAAAAGCAAATGAAAACAAGGCCAGGTAGATGTCAGTCTCTGCAAACACCGGCCTGTGGACTACAGCTGCCCTTCCCAATTTCTCCTGCATCTTGCCCACGTGGGCCTGGTCCATGCTGCCAGGCTAACCTCTGAGGGTCAGAGGGGGTGTTCAGAGGCCCACGGGGCTACTGCTGAAATTAGGAAAGGTGACTTAGGGCCACAGGAGGCTCTGTCTCACTGGGGTAAATGTGCAGATTTTGCTGGACTTGAAATCTTGGCTCCGTCACTTATTAGCTATTCTGTTCTTGGACAAAGTACTTCACCTTTCTGAGCCTCAACTTCCTCATCTGTAAAATGGGGATTCTAGTATCTAGTTCACAGGGCAGTTATAAAGCTTAAACCAGATAAAATATCTAGCATGCAGTAGGTTGCTCAGTATTACTATTGTTTGTCACTATTATTACAGATGATAATCTGTGTTGTTATTATATTCAGGCCCTGGGCTGAGATGTCACCTCCTCCAAAAATGTTCCCTAATCCCTAGGCTGGGTCATGTGCCTCGTCTGGGCCGCCACAGCCCTGAGCTTCCCCCATCCCCTCTCTGGTTCCTCCCCTGCCTCTCCCAGTAGCCTGCAGCTCCATGAGGGCTGGCCGGGGTCTCCCTTACGACTGCATCCCAGGGGCACATGGTAGAACTTGAATGTCTTAAAGTCAGAGCCAAGGCGCTAGAGGCTGATGTCCCTGTACCCACCTCACATGGTCTACAGATCTGTGCCATGGCATTGGGTCCTTCTACACAGTCACAGGAGCTCAGAGTGCCCATAGCGGAGACATCTGTCCATCCATCTCCCCCAGGCCTGGGCTCCCTTGTCTGCACCTTCCCTGGGTCTCAGGTGGACTCTCTGGAGCCCACTCCTTCCTCCCTGGCCTCAGGGAGGTGCTCAGACCAAGGTCCTCTGGGATTGACTCTCTCTCCCCACTTCTCTCTTCTTTCATCTGTCTTCCTGCTTCCCCCTCTTTTCAGCAACTTCTGCTGAGATCACGGGTCTCCCTTGTCTGGATCTGGCCCTGCGGGCAGGTGGAGGAGGCTGGCCACCCTCTGCCTAGGCTGAGCCTCCCTGGTGTCACTTCATAAGCCTAGATTGGACCCTCAACATCCCCAGCTGGGCAAAGCCATGTCCCTGCCACCTGAAATCCAGGTTCTTCTGGCCCTTCCCCAATGCCAGAGGGGCTCAGGACCCCTATGCTGGGACCAAGAGACAGCCCCACCCCTCCCAGGCAGCCAGGGGGCACTGTCTGCTCTTTTTTTTTTTTAATTAAAAAAAATTTTTTTTATTGGAGTATAGTTGATTTACAATGTTGTGTTAGTTTCAGGTGTACAGCAAAGTGATTCGGTTATACATACACATATGTTCATTCTTTTTCAGATTCCTTCCCCATATAGGTTATTACAGAATATTGAGTAGAGTTCCCCATGCTATACAGTAGGTCCTTGTTGGTTATCTATTTTATATACAGTAGTGTGTGTATGTTAATCCCAAGCTCCTAATTTATCCCTCCCCACCGCGTTTCCCCTTTGGTAACCATACATTTGTTTTTGAAATCTGTGAGTCTGTTTCTGTTTTGAAAATAAGTTCATTTATATCACTTTTTAAAAATTAGATTCCACATATGAGTGATATCATATGATGTTTGTCTTTCTCTGACTTACTTCACTTAGTATGATAATCTCTAGGTCCTTCCATGTTGCTGCAAATGGCATTATTTTGTTCTTTTTTATGGCTGAGTAATATTCCATTGTATATATGTACCACTGTATATACGTACCACATCTTCTTTATCCATTCCTCTGTCGATGGATGTTTAAGTTGCTTGCATGTCTTGGCTATTGTAAATAGTGCTGCAATGAACACTGGGGTGCATGTATCAAATTATGGTTTTCTCCAGATATATGCCCAGGAGTGGGATTGCTAGATCATATAGTAGTTCTCGGGTTTCCTTTTCAGCATTTATTATTTGTAGACTTTTTGATGATGGCCATTCTGACTGGTGTGAGGTGATACCTCATTTTTTTAAAATAAATTTATTTATTTATTTTTGGCTGTGTTGGGTCTTCGTTGCTGCCCGCGGGCTTTCTCTAGTTGTGGAGAGCGGAGGCTACTCTTCGTTGCGGTGTGCGGGCTTCTCATCGCATTGACTTCTCTTATTGTGGAGCACGGGCTCTAGGCACATGGGCTCAGTAGTTGTGACACGTGGGCTCAGTAGTTGTGGCTCGCGGGCTCTAGAGCGCAGGCTCAGTAGTTGTGGCGCACGGGCTTAGTTGCTCTGCAGCATGTGGGATCTTCCCGGACCGGGGCTTGAACCCGTGTCCCCCGCATGGGCAGGCGGATTCTTAACCAGTGCGTCACCAGGGAAGCCCCTCATTGTAGTTTTGATTTGCATTTTTCTGATAATTAATGATGCTGAGCATCTTTTCATGTGCTTTTTGGCCATCTGTATGTCTTCTTTGGAAAAATGTCTGTTTCAATCTTCTGCCCACTTTTTGGTTGGGTTTTTTGGTTTTTTCAACATAGAGCTGCATGAGCTTTTTCCAGCTTCCTGTCTGCTCTTGAACCATTCCCGTTCTAGACCCAGCTCCAGTCCCTCTCTCTCTTTCTGACACATACACACACACAGATACACACACAAACGGGCACGTGTGGAGTCACACAACCAACACTCTGATACCCAGTCACGGAATCACTGCTGTCACAGGCACAGGACAAGAGGTGGACGGGGGGTGGTCTGTGGAAGATCAGCTTGCCTGCTGGGGGCACTGTCCTCTGGAGACCCCTCCCCAGCCAGCCCGTGGCCCCTTAGCAGGAAAATGAGAAGCTGGAGCAGAGGGGTTAATTTGGGGAAAGCAGCAGCTGCTTGAAACAGTGAGGGCGGGCCCCAGGGCAAGAGCTGCTCTTGCTGAGATAATGATTGTGAGGGATGCTGGGGTGGGGGCCACCCACACACACACACCCCCCAAGCCAGCACTCCCTCAGCTGCCCTCACGCTCAAGCAAGTTCTCTGCTTGGGCATGCACGTGTGCGCGTGCGCACACACACACAGAAAGAAGCCTCCTAACCATCTGGGCATCAGACACAGTACCTTACACATAACACGAGCACTGCCCTTATTCTCTGTGTTTGAGTACAAACCCATTCAGAGACACAAGCTGCAGGCAGCCCTGGCACTCAGAGGCATGTGACACACACACACACACGCACACACACACACGGCCATGCCTTCCCAGTCTCTGTGTGTCAGGGTCTGACAGTGTGCCAAGGTGACCCCATCACTGTTCAAGGTCAGAGGTTGGCTCCTTGTGAGAGTGAGTAGAGGTGGGGACCAGGGTGGGGAGGGCTCGCTGCCGGAGCTCGAGGAGCTGGCCAGGACCGTCTCTACACCTTCTTGGGTCTTCTTACCCCTGGAGGCTGTACCTCCCATAATATCACACAGAGTGAAATGCAGCCAGACCCCACATTACATATGATTTGTGTGTAACCATATGAGTTGAGCAGCTTTGCGTTTGCATAATGCTCTGTTTTGGAGACCTCTATTAAGCGTTCATTACTTGTGATTTCCTCATGTGAGTTCTGTTCATATATGAGGCCACTGACATGTTTCAGCAGAACCCTCAAAAGCCTTTAGGCCCTGGGTCTTCGGCCTTTGGTGCATGATGGGAAAGAGGGCCCCAGTGAAAGGGGTAGTGGGCATGGTGTGGGCTAAGTGAGTGCTGTGGGCTCAGCCCCTCCACACTGAGACCCAGACCATGCCTGGACAGCTACATGTGTGCAGGCAGCAACACAAATGAACACTTAGATACAGGTCCCAACACATACTCGGACAGACGTCACAACAGATATGCATCACCCCAGCACCTAGGCACACACCTGAACAGACACACTCCCCCAACAAACTGGCCCATAGACTCTGACTCAGGCAGACCCATCCCCCTAAAACACAAAGACCCGCCTGGAATGGCACAGAGGTTCTCCTGGGCAAAGTCATCTGTGGACACCCCAATCTGGTACTCAAGTCCACACAGCGAGACATACCCAGGCACATCATTACAGATACCCACATTTGACCATCCTCCCTCCCCCCTCCTCTCACGCCCACCCTTCCTCTCACTCCCTGTCCTGTCATGGGGAGACAAAGCATCCCAGCCCTACAGAGCCCAAGGGGCCTGATTAACAGGAAATTCTACGAATGCCAATTAGAGCAAAGTTTACTGAACAAATTGTTTGCAGTTGTGCCCCGGAACCATCATGAATTTTAATCTTGCATTGATTTGCACTGATGGAAGTTTTGCTGATGCCGGGGCCCTTTGTGCCTCCTCTGCACGTGGGAGGAGTCATCACCCAGCCTCAGCCTCAGGAGCCCTGGGGGCAGTCCTCAGCCTCTGCTGGTTCAGAGACATCAGCCTAGGACCAGCAACCACAGCCCAGATTGGAGAGACCAAAGATACCTAGAAGATGGGCAAGAGTTTTAGAGATGCACAGGGCATACCCATGTGGTATGGATAAAGAGGACCGTAAAGTTTAAGGACCCCAGTAATCTGGGAAGGAACTGGGGGCCCTGGAGCTTCTGAGGCCAGATACAAAAGCAAGGACACAGCTAGGGATGTAGACACAAATGTGGCTGAGATACAGAGATGGGCGCAGATGTTGTAATAGTTCCAATACCACCTCACCTAACATGACTCCAGTGTGTATATAACCTCAGTTCAAATGACCTCTTCCAAAATAAATTTGATCCTGTACTCCTCTCCCTTCCACCAAACCCTCTTCCCAAACCATTTCATAGTTTCCCGTCGCTTTAAAAAAAATCCTTGCCTGATGTGCGCCACCCACCTCCCCATCTCACGCTTCTCTCTGTTCTCCAGCCACTGTCAGTCCCCTCGGAGGAGCCGTGTTTCCTTCCAGCTTCAGGGCCTTTGCACATTCTGTTCCTTTATCTGAAGGAGTTCACTTAGTTAACTGCTTTTCATGCTTCAGGTCTCAGTTCACGTCACTTCCTCAAGGAACCTTCTTTGACCCTCTGCCTAGATCAAGCCTCTCTGCCATTAAATGCTCTCATAGCCCTTTTGTCATTAGAGTATAAGCTTCATGAGGGCAGGGATGGTGTCTGTATTTACTCACTCCTGTATCCCCTATACTTAGCACAGGGCCTGCCATATAGTCAGCTTTTGCCATAATAATGCTGTATAACAAACCACTCCAAAAGTTTAGGGTCCTACAACAGTAAGTATTTCCTGCAGGCTGGCTGGGTTTTGGCGGATCTCGACTGGGCTCAGCTGAGCTTGATTCTAAACTGTGGACTGAGTGCGGGTCTGCTCCACGCATCTTTCATCCTTTTTGGACCAACTGCTACCTGAGGCATGGTCTTCTGCAAAAGGCAGGAATGCAAGAGAGCATGCCTAAACACGCCCCCTTGGCCAGAGCAGGTCCTGAGGCCGTGGGGCGGGGGGTGTGTGTGCATACACAGCAGAGGGCGTGAAGCATTGGGACCGATGGAAGTTACCACCTGTTCCACAAATACTGTGGTATGAAGTTGAGTACTTGCTCTGTGCTAGGTGTTGTGTTAAGCACTTTATATGCATTAATTTATTTAATTCTTGAATCAACCCTGTATTATTAACCCCATTAAAAAAAAGAAAAACTTTAATTGAAAAAAATAAAAACCTGCACGAGGTAAACAATTCAAACAGCACCAGTTATAACCAATTATATTCAAAGAAAAGTAACTCTTCTTCCTACTCCCACCCCAGCCCTGTTCCCCAGAGGGGGTTGTTCTGTGGGCTTTCTGATGTAGTATCTGTATATCCAAGCGCACACATGCACGCACGAGAGATCCCTTTTTAAGAATTCAGCTTGGTGCATACTATATTAAAACGGCTCTGCATCTTGGTTTTCTTCTGTTCTGCATTTTTGTTTTCAACCGGTAATATGTCTTGGAGCGCCTTCCTTATCAAGATCCTTGATTTGATCTACATTATTTTTTACTTATGTCCATTTTGCAGATGAGGAAACTGAGGCTTAGTTTAAGTTAAACTTGTCCAAGTTATTACAGCTCAAAAGAGCAGGGCCGGGGGTTGAAATTTAGGTCTGCCTGACTTCAGAGCCTGTGTTCATAGCTGCTCTGTTCTACTATGTCAGTAGTAGACCCCATGGCATCCTCAGCATGGCCGGGGTAGATCCAGAAAAACCTCTGGCCTCCAGCTGGAGGCACTCTCAGAGAAGGATGGCACCAGGGCCCTCACGGTGCTGGGCCCACCAGTCAGCCAGGGAACTCACCAGCACTGGATCCGAGGAGTTGGGCCCTTGGCCCCAGGCCTCACCCTCAGACTACCCACCCTTCTTGGCATCCCAACACTAGCTCTAGGCACTGAGTCAAGCCTCATCTGCCCCTCCATTGCCCCAGCAAGAGGAAAATAGCTGCAGCAGGGAAACAGGGGACCTGGGGCCATTCTTAGGTCTGTCTCTAACTTTACGCCTTTGGGCAAGCCACTTCCCCATCTCTGAAAGGGGAGAATCATTCCCACCCCCTCCTTTCAGAGGGAAGCAGGGAGACCCTGCTGAAAGCCTGGTGTGAGTGCAGCTCTGACTGGAGGAGTGTGGGGTGTGGGTGCTGCCTCCCAGGCTTGGGTGCGGGCTCTGATCCCTGTGCCTGGGCGGGGTTCACTCACAATCCAGCCTTTCCGCAGAGGCGGCCCCTGTGCTATAGCAGAGGGGCCTAGAGGAGACAGAACACATCAGAGGCTCAAATCCTGCCTCTGCCACTTACTGACTCTGGGACCTTGGGTTCCACTAATAACAGTTATAATATATTGAAGTGTTATTATGTTCCAAATGTGGGCAAACCTGCCTCATTTAACTCTCCTGACAGTCCTATGAAGTAGATACCATTCTGATTTACACACACTATACATGAGGCTCAAAGAGGTTTAAAGGACTTCCTCAAGGCCAGAAAGTAGAAAAGACTCTTCTGAGTCTCGGTTTCCTCTTCTGCAAAGTGGGGGCAGTGATATCCATCTCTCACAGTTGTGGATTAAGGAAATGGATGTGAGCCAACTAAATGGGCTTAGCAGCAGACACACAGTAGGTGCTCAGTAAATGTAAATTCCCTTCCCCATCCTCTTGGAGCTGGAGACTGTACGGGAGGAGTACACTAGGATTCCCTGGGAAGCTCTAAAAAGGACTGTAGGTCCTGGGTCCTACCCTGAGAAATGCTGATGTAAGTGGCCTGGGCCTGGGTGACAGCTTGGGATTCTTAAAATTCCCCAGGTGGTTCTAATGTTCAACCAAAGTCGAGAAGGGCTGTGTTCTAGACCCTAAGCGGGTAGAGAGGGACGTCATGGGAGGCCTCCCTACCTTGCTAGCTCCTGAAAGAGTGGCTCACTGGTCTTGCTACTTCAGCTCTCATCTCCCTCCCTAATCCATTTGTCATTCAACCGCCAGGGAGAGCATTAAAAACTTAAATTAGATCACTCTCCTTCAGTAGCTTCCCATTGCACTTAAATATGAAAAAAAAAAGAAAAATCCCACCTCCTTCCAAGACCCCGCATGGCCCAGGCCCTGCTTAACCCATACGTCAGTCTTCTTGTAGCCCTGGCTCCTATTGTCCCTTCTGCACTCACTCCCCAGTCTGCTCCTGGCCAATTCCCACTAGCCTTTAGGTCTTATCTTACCCAGCAGTTCCACAAAGAGGTCTTCCCTGGCCATCCTTCTAGAGTTGGCCCCTAGTTTTGCTCTCCCGGATATTGTTAAACGCGTGATGGCAGGCACAGGTTGCTTCTAAAAATCATTCCTTTATTTGTGTGTTTGCCTATTTAAAGCCTATGTCCCTCACTAGACTCTCAGCTCTGTGCAGGGAGGGTCCATGTCTGTTTTTGTTCATCGCTGTGCTCCAGTGCCTTACACAGAGTCTAGCACAGAGGTGGTGCTTAATAAATATTGGATGGATGGATGGATTGATGGACGGACGATACCAGCTCCGTAGCACCTTGCAGGGCTGAGTGTTTTCAAATTTCTTAATTATTTAAGAAGTATGTGTATATATTAATAGCTCCCATCTAGTGAGTACCTACTGCGTCTCATTTGATAGGAGGATTATGGGGAAAGCTACCGGAGCGTCCCCATCTTGCGTCCTCTCTTCGCACTCAGAAGCTTCTGTGTTCCCCCTCCAGCTCCCCATCCTGAATTACATTATCCTTCCTCCCCAACCTGCCTTTCGGACTCTGGCCTGCAGCATCACTTCCACCTCCTAGGTCCTCCTTTGGGCTCCTAAGCAGGGGACCTCCCCCCCACCCCTAGTCACAGCAGAGGGGGCCCGGGCCTTCTCTGAAGCCTGGGTGCACCAAGCAGCCTTGTCAGAGCCGCAGCGGAGACTCAGGGAGAGGTGCTGGCTAGAGGAACAGGAGGGGATGCAGCCAGCCAGCACCTCCAGCATCATTTAAGGCTGCAGGGGGCAGATCAGAGCAGCGAAGCAGATTAGAATGACAGCCATAGTCTGGCGGGCCTGGGGTGGGGAGAGGATGAAGAGTAGATGCCTCAAAGACCACCATGCTGGGTCTCTGGACCCTGTCTCACCCTTCCCACCCAAATCCCCAGCCTGCCAACTGCCCCTGAGTCTTGTCCAGGCTG
Organism: Lagenorhynchus albirostris; assembly: GCF_949774975.1. NCBI lineage: Eukaryota > Metazoa > Chordata > Mammalia > Artiodactyla > Delphinidae > Lagenorhynchus > Lagenorhynchus albirostris. Next base: position 118,161,352 of record NC_083097.1, read on the forward strand.
CCTAGTCCTTGAGAGGGGACGGGCCTTTAGAAGAAGCTCAAAGGAAGGGTAGCCATATAAAGGGTTCTAATCACCCGATTCCAAAGCGAGGGGTGGGGGGGTGGGGGGTGGTTCCCTACACCAACAACAATTCTAGAGCACCAGCTGGGTGTCCTATATTTCAGCTCAGTTCTGACGCTATCAGGAGATAGCATCAGATTCCGCAGGCTCGGGGCTCAGTCCTACAAGACTGCCACCCCACACCTCCACCTCAGCCACCAACTGAAAGTCCAGGTTGTCACCTGTGCTACAGATTGAAGGTTCCAGTGACCGTCTCCTCGGGTTCAATTAATTTGCTAGAGCAGCTCACAAAACTCAGAGAAACATTTTATTTTCTAGATTACTGTTTTGGGGGGGTTATTGTTTTTTTTTTGGGCCTCGCCTCATGGCTTGTGGGATCTCACTTCCCGACTAGGGATTGAACCTGGGCCACAGCAGTTAAAGCACTGAATCCTAACCACTAGACCACCAGGGGACTCCCTAGATCAAGGGTCCCCAATCCCCGGGTCACAGACAGTTACCAGTCCGTGGCCTGTTAGGAGCCAAGCTGCACGGCAGGAGGTGAGCGGGGGACAAGGCAGTGAGGCTTCACCTGCCACTCCCCATCGCTCCCCATCGCTGGCATGACCACCTGAACCATCCTCCCCCCGCGCCCCCGTCTGTGGAAAAATTGTCTTCCACAGAACTGGTCCCTGGTGCCAAAAAGATTGGGGACTGCTGCCCTAGATTACCATTTTTTAAATAAAATGATATAACTGAGGAATAACCAGATGAAGAGATGCATGGGGAGAAAGCGTGGAGTGTCCATGCTCTCTACAAGCAAGCCACTCTCCCCAAATCTCCCTGAGTTCTCCAACCCAGAAATCTCTCTGTACGGTTCCTTTTGGGTTTAAATGGAGGTTTCATAACATAGGCATGATTGATTAAATCATGCCTAGGTACTGTTGGTGATTGAACTCAATTTCCAGCCCCTCTCTCCTCCCTGGAAGTCATGCGGCAGGGTTGGGAGGGCCGTGTTAGTGGGGTGGGACTAAAAGTTCCAACCTTCTAATCACATGTTTAGGTCCCCTGGCAACCAGCCCCATCCTTAGGTGACCTAGGGGTTTTCCAAAAGTCACCTCATTAACATAACAAAAATAACTTTATGGTTGCCATCAAGGGTTCTAGGAGCTCTGTGCCAGAAACAAGACAAAGACCAAATATATGTTTCTTATTATAAATCACACTATCACACCATGTCACCAGCATCTGTATTGCCTCTTCGTCATCTTCAAGGCTGACAGTGCCAGGCACTTTACACACACACAGTATAGCAGTTATGTCATTGGTCCAAGGTCACCACGTTGTCTGATCTCAGATCCCAGCTCTTAACCACAGTACTATGCTGGATTATAGCCTCGAACCATCTCACCAATTCCTAATCCCAAAAGGACAGCCTCCTATAAGGTGGGGTCTGCACACCTTCTCCAGAAAATAATGGTGAAACAATTGAGCACTTCCATCGTTTTGATAGTAGATTTCCCTTCCTGCTTAGTGAAGGTGCTACAATTACTGGGGCCACTGGCAAGAGGAAATCTAAAGGAAGACAGAATGATAGGATGTCAGGCTGGCAAAGACCTAATGGCAGCACACCTTTCAGCTCCCAGGTGAAACATAAAAAGAGGTCCGCAGAGGCTTCCCACACCCACCTGAAAGCAGCCATCTAAATTTGCAGTTTGGGGTCTCGATATTTTTGCCCATGTTCTCATGCCGGAGTTGAGTCTTTTGCAACCGGCCTAGTTGCTGCTTTGGTAGATTTCCATTTTGAATATCAGCTCTCTTACCCGCAAGCCCCTGGGAGCCTCCTGCCTTCTCTCATTTCTTGTGTCTTTAAAGAAAACTCTCCTTGCCTGGGCTCCTCCCATTGGATTTTGTCCTTTGGAGCTGGGTCTGTCTCCCTCCTTCTCTTCCTTCCCCTCTCCCTTCTCCCACCCAGACATATTCTTCTTCCTTATTCAACAGGGGGAGCAGGACCATTGAAGGCCCTTGGCCCCAAGTGCCCTCAACCCAGCAGTGGCCACAGGCTCACCCTCCCTGGTCGCAGGGTCGAGGGATGTGGGATTCTCTGGCTGTACTGCAGTGCCTCTAGCTGCAGCTTCTCCCCCTCTCTCAAGGTTGCTGGAAGATTATTAGATAATTTTTAAATTTGTAAAGCACCTTAAGCTTCTCAGAAGAAAGGTGGTATACGAGTGTAATAACAGTAACAATCCTATCTGTCAAAGCCATTGAGAAAATGAATCTTGTTATCCTCAGGAACCAGCGGTAAGAACCTCAGCAAAAAACAAGAAAATAAAGTGTGGGGCGAGGTCTCCTGACCAATCAGAGGAGAGGAAGTGCCACCCAGGGGCCGGGTGGCATTCGAGACCCCCCGCTCCCCGTAGCTCAGTGCTGGCGGGAAGGGGCTCTCAGAAAGTTACCCAAATTGCCTCTGATGCTTCACCAATTAAAATGACTTTAGGACACGTTGAAATCAACTTAGGGAGCAAAGCGTTCTGATTTCTGAAACTCTCTGAAGGCAGTGGGGAAGATAAGTGTCTGAGCAGGTTGTCACTCACTCAGGAGTAATGATGGGAAAATCCATCCCGGTAACGTGATTGAGTTTGGTGAATTAGTGAGGATGTTTACACTGCATGCTGGAAGCTGGAGTGGGGCTGTCTGGGCGGTCGGGTTTTTGACGTGTGTGGCAGCTTCGCTCCTAATGAGGTTCTCGGACTCATCACTCTCCCTGGCTGGACTCACTGTCGCTGACTTCGAGTCAGTCTGTTTCACTCTTCGAGCAAGTGGCTAAAGGCAGAATGGGCTCTGGAGTCAGACAGGACGGGGTTTAACTCCTGGCTCCGACACCTCCAGCCCTGTGACCTTGGGCAGAGTACTGCACTGCTCTGAGCCTCAGTTTTCCCATGTGTAAAATCTGCGTGCTGGTAGCACCCAGTTCATGATGCTGTAAAGGGAAATGAGATGAGCTACCTTTCTCGTTTTTTATTCACCTCCCCAAGCCCAGCATGGTCATGGAAAGAAAAGAAAATTGAAAGTTTCTGTCCTCTTACCTGGAGTATTCATTCCCCTTAGAACCAAGAGGAAACAAGGCAGATAGAGTCACGTGGGCGCTTATAATGTGCCGTTCAAGTCCTGACGCAGCATTTTGACGGCTGTGTGGTCTCCACCAAGTCACTTAACCTCTCTGAGCCTTGGTTTTCTCGTCTGTAAAATAGGAACTACAATGTAACCTCTCTGTGGGTTTCTGAACAGCCTTTCTAAAAGTTCTGAGCAGACACTTGTCAATAAGCAAATGGAGTCAAAGTCTAGTGGGGGAGGACAAGAACACGTTGCCTCTCCCGGTCACCATGGCCACCTGGTAGAGGAAGGGGATGCAGAGGACCACCAGGGGATATAGTGAGCCTGGAATGGGGAGGCACATGTAGGAAGGGCCCCTGGAATTCATGGGCCAGGCTTGCTGGGAACTCACCAGAGGAAATTACACAGGGCTGCAACATGAAGGACTGAAGCCAGACTGTAAACAGACTTCCAGACAGTCGGACAACAACAAGCCTATTCCTTCCTGGGGTCTTTGGCTATGCCTGAGCAAAACCTCCCCCGAGAGGAAAGGCCCAGCCTGACCGTGCTGGAAGGAAAGCAGAAGGATGGACAGGGTGACCCTGGAGATGCTCCCGCCGAGCCAGAGAAGGAGGTCACGGTGGTCCAGCGTGGTGGTCCAGCCGGCCCTCCCCCAGGCTCTCTTTGAGCCGAATCCTCTGGAGGGCTGCCTGTGAGAACCTCCCGTGACCTGGAAGGGAAGTCGCTGGGCCTGCTCCAGAGCAGGGGCCATGTCTTCACAGACATGCCCAGGTCAGCTCCAGGCCACAACTCTATTATTTAAGGGTTTCATAAAAGAGTGAACCTCCGGGCCTGGAAGAATGGCCGGGATCCTGACTCTTCCTGCACAGGAAATGCGGCAGCTGTGCCTGAGCCCTGGCTCAGCCTGCTGAGGACTCAAAGCCCCTGCAGAGGTTTCCCAGCCTGAGGGGACCCCCGCTGTGGCGGAGCTGGTGACACCTGGGCCCAGACTGGGTCTCTCCTCTCCAGCCTGAGCTGAGACCCACCCACCACCAGGCCGAGGGCTTGTGGACTCTGCAGTGATTTTATTGTAATTTCCTCCTTGTCGCAGTTAATAGCATTAGTTTGTTAATTACTGTATATTTTAAAAGTAAGAGGAAAGGGAATTCCCACTGGAGACTTGCACTTGGCTGAAACGCTGTGATGTGAGGGTAGGGAGCGTGCGTATGGGGTAATGAGCTTGCTATGCCGCTTTCTGCTCCTCCTGACAGGGCCCGGGGCCAGAGATGGGGCTGCCTGGCTGAAGCAAGGCCCCCCCTCCTCTGTGGCACTACTTCTCAGCCCCCAAACCTCTGCCTGAGCCCCCTTCCCCTCAGGAGAGTGAGGCGCCAGGCCCAAGGAGGGGAGGGCGGGCAGTGGGTACTGCACAGAGGGCCCTGGGGCTGAGGGAACCAGACCAGAGTGAAATAAGACACTGAGGAAACCACCGGTGACAGGGGCAATTGATTGAGTAGGATGGAGTTTTTCATTAGGAAACAGAGCTGGAATCTGGGAAGAGGCTCTTGCGTTTGAATTCAGAAGGAGGCTACAGCCCTAGAGGGAGAATGCAGGTGTGGGCAGCACAGGTCTAGGGAGAGGCAGGGTTGCTCACAGAGGCCTGGCTGAGGGGGTGAGCAGGGCCTGACACTCGATCCTCACTCTGCTGGCCAAGCCAGGGACCTGGCAGGGCCACGTCAGCTCAGAGGAAGGGTGCCTTTTGGTAATTCATCGACAGCGGGGCCCTGCGTGTTCAGGATCCCCCCATTCTTCCTAGTCCGAGTCATCGGGGACTGAAGCTGGGACCAGCCTGAGGGACCCAGGAGGAGTTAGGGGCAGAGGACGGAGAGCAGATAAGGAGGGAGACGGGGAGGGAGAGAGGGAGACGTAAAGATGGAGAAGGATGGGGGACGGAGCAAGAACTTCATACCATCTAGGGGAACTGATTAAAATCCTAGAAGAAAATGTGATGGAAAGACTTTCTGTCTTCCTATTGAGACATTTAACCTAAAAGAAATGAGTTAAATAATTTATACAGAGAACGAGTGAAATTTGCTTTGATCAAATTTAAAAATATGACTCTGGAAATAAAGTGTCCGCCGCGTCCTTTCCAGGCAGTAGAAAGAGCTGCTGAGAAACAAAATGACAAAGACATAAAAATAACTAACCCTAACCCTGCGAATATTAGTGCCATATTTTTTGGGGAGATTACACGGCATCACGGTGGGCCACGCGGAGAAATCCTCTCTAAGCACCAACAGGAGAGGTTTTGCTCATTGAAGAAACCCCATAAAAACCAGAAAATGGATAAAATTTTCCTTTGCAAAAGCCATCTGACTTCACTCAGGGGTTGGCCCAGAAGCCACAAGGGATCAAGTTAAATTTCCCATTCATGCATTTAGAAAAAAGAAGAAAGCTAGCTGCTCACCTCCCCTCTCCAACTCTGTGTTTCTTGAAGCCGACCCCCCGTTCCCCTCCCATTTACCCTTTGCACACACTCACACCCTAAAAAAGCATCACACTCAAGCTCCAAGACTCCTGAACAAGGGGGTAAGCATGGTTCCCTTTAAACTTAACCTCTCTGAGCCTCAGTTTGCCACTCTTTAAAATGGGCCTAATACCCCCTGCACAGAGTTGTAGTGGGGAATAAAGGAGATGATAGAGCCCAGCATATAGGGGCAGTCAGTAGGTGCAAGGGACCATCATCTCTTCCTCCTCGACCTGATGAAATGTCCAACAAGTGCAAATAGAGCCACCAGAGCCCCCCACCTGATCTACACCTCCAGCTGGCTAGCCCACGCCAGACACGGTGAGTCCAATCCTGGAGAGACAGTTTAGCTTCAGGGACACCAGTCCCTCTGTATTTGGGGGCCCAGGGGACCAAGAAGACACTTTTAGTTCCAAATATCTGGGGAGAAGACCTGAGGTTAGCCTTCTAGGGCTGCAGTCTCCTGCTGAATTTAAATGCTTCAGAGTCAGACAGTACCGGGTTCAAATTCTGACATCACCACTTGCTTAGCTGTGTGACCATGGCCAGGTTAACCCAATCCCTCCAAGTCTGTCTTTTCATCTGCAAAATGGAAATGATTTTAGAGTGGATCTCATAGGATTGAATGAGATAAAGGATATAGAAGGCATGCTTAGTATGTAGTAAAAGTTCAATAAACGATGACAGATATTATTTTTCACAATGACCTTGGGAGAGACGTTCAAGGTCAGAGTGAATTTTCTTCCCAAGCTCTCAGTTACAGTCTCTGCTCCCCAGACGGGAAGAGGGTCTAGCTGACCTGTTCTGGCCACACCATAGGAAGGGCTGTGGTCAGCTTTAGGGCCACTGTTAATAGTTCTCTGACCCACCCTGGTGGTACAGAGCAGGGGAATCAGGATGAAGAGGGAACTCACAGGAGGGAACTGACACAGGAGGCCTGGAGGAATGTTCGGCTGGTGAGACTAGAAGCATCAGGGGGCTGGAATGGCGGCCTTCAGATTCCTGAAGGCCTGTAACTTGCCAGAGGGGGGTCTGAAAGTGAATATGGGCTCCTACTTGCTCTTGAATAATAGGAGTTTTGCAGCAGTCGTGATTTCCCGGTCCCTGAGTGGGGATGTGACAGAGCCTGGGGGTAGCACAGAAGGGCACTGAGCATCCCCCAGGGCAGCACTGGACAGTCCCTGTGCAGCTCTCAGAGGATGTCAAGCGGATTCAAGGTCAGAACCCACCCAACCTGCGGGCGGGGTCTCAGGGTTTTCTGTGCTCCTCCTTTTCCTTCTCTAAGGAGTTCTCTTCCCTTCTCCCAGCCCACAGAGAATCCCTGAGAAAAGCAAATACCGTATGGGAATAGAGTCTGTGCATATTGTAGGGCTGTTTGGTTAAATGGTGTGAAGGTAAATGAGGGAGAAGCAGGTGATATATGTGTGAGTGTGTGTGCATGTGTGTATGTGTGTGTATGAGAAAGGGAGAGAGAGAATGGGAGAGAGGGAGAAAGAGGGATGGGAGAAGACAGAGGAAGAAGCAGAGACAGACAGAGAAAACAAGGAGAGAGAAATATACAAGGAGAGGGAGAAACAAGATAGGAAAGAACGATACACAGAAAAAGAGAAAAGTGCTGAGAGGGAGGAACAAAGTGAGAGACAGGAGATCGAGAGCCAGAGGCCAGCCGGAGAGTGGAGGCAGCAGCGCTCCTGTCTCCTGTCCATTGGGGGGGGGGGGTCCAGGGCACACGCGTGTGCACACACAGGCCCGGCCACACAGCCACCGTGTCAGGGCAAGCATGTCAGCCCCGGGATGGGGATGAGCCAGCTTTTATCTCCTCCGGCGCAGGATTTACAAGCTTTTGAAATGCAGGATTAATAAGAAGAGGCTGGTGTTTTAATCTATAATGGAACAGAAAGTATCATTATTGTTAAATAATGCACAGCCTGTCGTTTATTAAGAATTAATGGTTTATCGAGTGCTCAGGTTGCTGCGGCCTCCACTGCCCTCCCAGGCCTGGGCTCCTAGCCACTGGCCTGGCCACCCGACCGTGCCTCCCAGAGCTCAACTAGCCACAGGCAGGCTGGAGGGGCGCAGCCCATCGGCGTGGGCCTGGAAGGCTCTGTGCTCTTGCGCCCAGGCTCTCTGTGGCCTTCCCAGCGATGCTGAGGGTGGGAGCAGGGCTTTAGAGTAAGGGGAGGTGTGATGGGGAGGAATCCCCCTCATGCCTTCATCCTGGATCCACTTACCTCTTCTGGGGAGACACAAACACGTCATTACTGGGGCTTACCGCTCCCCCACCCCCACCCCGGTCCATCCTCTTTTTCCAGGCCTATGAAATTCAATTTCCACCTCTCACACTGAATCCTCTGAGAGTGGTGATGATAGACACTGGGATGCAGGAGGTCCCTTCCCCCTTGCTCTCCTCTGGGACCTGGAGGAACAGATCACACATTTCCCAGGAAAAACCGAGGAGGTAACCTGGCCCCGGGAGCAGGGAACAGCATTTACTGAGAGCTCCCTCTGTGCCAGTCATTTCCCAGACGTCATCTCCTTGTATCTACCTCACCACCCTAGGAGGTATCATTTCTCCTGTGTATAGATGGGAAATATGAGGCTTGGGGAAGTGAAGTCATATGTCCAAGGCCACACCACATATTCTATTTCTTTTTTTTTTTTTTTCTGCGGTACGCGGGCCTCTCCCGTTGCGGAGCACAGGCTCCAGACGCGCAGGCTTAGCGGCCATGGCTCACGGGCCCAGCCGCTCCATGGCATGTGGGATCTTCCCAGACCGGGGCACGAACCCATGTCCACTGCATCGGCAGGCGGACTCTCAACCACTGCGCCACCAGGGAAGCCCCATATATTCTATTTTATTCCAAAGCCATTTCTACTCCAGAGCTGGGCCATCGGTACTGGCCTCCCCTCTCATCTGAAAATGGGTGACCTCAGGGGTCACACTGCAAGAACTGCTATAGGGTCTTTCACAAGGAGGGAGCTGTGACTACAATGCTGTCCCAAGCAACAGCAAAGCCCACAGGAAAAGTGACTCATGGAGCCAGTGAGTGGCTGAGTCAGGGATGGCAACCCAGGAGCCTGACACCCAGCTCAGCATCACAGCCAGACACCATCCTTGAGCCCCTGTGACACAGACTCCCTGTCTTTCCCTGCTACCAATCTGTGTGGATTGGGTCTCTGGCCAGAAGTACCCATGTCCAGACACAGAAGCTGACCATGTGTCCACCACATCTGAGGCTGGGATTAGAGCTTTGTGACCTTGGGCAAGTTACTCAACCTCTCTGAACTTCTGTCAAATGGTAATAGCGCCTGCCTCAAAGGATTATTGAAAGTACTAAATGAGAAGCACTCAATGTCGATACTGGGTGGTAAGAGAGGCACTGGTGTCACTGTCATTGGTTCCAGCACAAGCACGCTCCCAGCATACACAGCCCACCAGTTTCCACTGCATTCATTCATTCCACAAACACGTGTTGAGCACCACCTATGTGACAAGCGTATACTTACTGAGCACCTACTCTTGCCAGGCTGTGTGCCGGGGATAAGCGGTGAATAAATTGGAGGCAGTGCCTATCCCCAGACGACAGTCCCCATCTCACCCTTCACTCTCCGCTCCATCTCCTCCCCCTGAATTCTTTTCTTTTCTTTTCTTTTTTTTTTTTTTTTTTTTTTTTGCGGTACGCGGGCCTGTCACTGTTGTGGCCTCTCCCGTTGCGGAGCACAGGCTCCGGACGTGCAGGCTCAGCGGCCATGGTTTACGGGCCCAGCCGCTCCGCGGCATGTGGGATCCTCCCGGACCGGGGCACGAACCCATGTCCCCTGCATCGGCAGGCGGACTCTCAACCACTGCGCCACCAGGGAAGCCCCCTCCATCCTTTTCCATCTCGCTCAGTCTCAGCTCCCATCCCAGTCTCTCATCTCCACCTGCTAACTTCAACCCCATCCCATCTCCACCTGGCACCCTCCACCAGCTCCCACTCTATCCCCAACCTGGCCTCACCTCTTTCCCCAGTATCTACCATAGTCCACCCTCCATGTCTTCCAATTCATTCCTTCTTCCCCTTAGCCTCGTCCCTAGCTCCGTCCTCATTCTCTTCATGTTTTTCTCCATCCCCAACCTTGACTCCCCTCCCACCTCATCCTCATCTCACCCCAATTTCCTTCCTGATTCCCATTCCAATCTTTCACTGCCATTTCTCTCCTTTACACCATCTCCACCTCTCTCCTTTCCCACCCCCAGCCCCAGGACTCCTCCCATTCGAGTTTCAGGGGCCGGTGGTCCTGATGGTGGAGAGGATATGCCTCCAGAGGCCACTGCACAAAGGTGCACTCCAGGGGCTGAACCCCCAAGTCCCCAGGGCTAGGACAGCCCCAGAACATGCTGTGGGTAGAGTCCCCTCAATTTGCTGGAGTGTGAAGGGTGCTGATTGGGCAGCAAGCCAGTTCCTTACTCCCCACCCCCATCCTTCCCTCCCTCCTCTGGGCGGGCCACCACGCTGGGACCTCGGCCCACAGCCTGGCTCCTCACACGGCTCCTGTTTTATTAACCTGCCTGTCGCTGCTCTCGCCACTGAATAGGGCCTGTGGAGGGGGCGGGCAAGGGGGGCCTCGGGTTTTGCTGGGGATCACCATGGAAACAGCAGCCTCGGCCAATCAGTGGGCCAGCAGCACCAAGTGCGGCAGGCAGCCCGGTCTCCGAAGCCTCGTGCAGCCTGCAGGCTGACTCCTGCCTGACAGGCCCTTGTGGCACTGGCCGAGGGAGAGGAGGAAAAAAGGGGGGGCATGACCCTGGGGGAAGGAGCATAGGCCAGGGAGTGGTGGGAGTGTGAAGCCAGAGGATGCTGAGGGGATAAGAAGAAGAGAGATGGGGCGAGGGGATCGGAGCCTCCTGGATCGGGATTTGGAGGGGGGACGTCAGAAGCCTGGGGCAGAGGCTGAGTTTCTCCCCAACTGCAGTTCTTGGTCTAAGCCCAGGTTCTCGGCCTCAGCACTATTGACATTTGGGACCAGGTACCTCTTTGTCGTGGGCACTGTCCCATGCATTCTAAGGTATTTAGCAGCATCCCTGGCCTCTACCCACCAGAAGTTAGTAGCATCCCCTCACCACCCAGTTCTGACAACCAAAGATGCCTCCAGACACTACCAAATGTCCTGGGGGCGGGAGGTGGGCTGGGTATGGCCGCCCTTGGTTGAGGACCACTGGCCTAAGCCTTCACAGGGCAGTGGTCACCGTTTGTGCAACTTGCTCTCTCTGAGCTGACTTCCCAGAGGGGAAGAAGGAAGGAGGAGGAAGAGGGAAAGAGTGGGAATGAGAGTGAAAGGAAGAGGACGAGGGGCAGGAGGAGGGAGCCCCGGGGTAGGGTTCCTAGTGGGTGGGAGAGCCTCGGGGAAATAGGGATGTAGGCGAGAGAGATGCCTCGCCTCAGGCTGCCCATTTACATTACAGGGATTAAATAAAGTAAGAGCTCTAAATGCCTTTCCTCATTGAAGTTCCTTCTGCTGGTACACCCTCTCTGTCCTTCCCCGGCCAGAAATCCTATCCTTCCTTCAGGCTCATATTAGGTACTACATCCAGGAAGCCCTCCCTGAGGAGGGCGCTCAGCAGATTGATTTTTCTTTTCTCCAAGACTCCTTGCCACATTGCTTCTACCTCTGTGTTACCGTTCCGCATGGTTCACCCTAATAACAGGAGTTACCTTTACTGAGGGTTTCCTACGTGCCAGACGCTGCGCTAAAGGCTGAAGCACATTTTCTCCCCACAGCTCCACGGGCTGGCTACTGTTATCACCACTTTACAGACGCAGAAACTGAGGCTCAAGTGAAGTAACTTGCCTAAGGTCACCCAATTAGTAGAAGCACAGTGAGGACTCAAACCCAGGTTTCCATGACTCCAGTGCCGGCAGTTCCCGCCGCTGGATGCTGTGCAGGCATCTGTCTCTCCTGTTACATTCGGACCCGCTTGCGGTGCCCAGCACAGGGCTGGCGAGGGGTAGGTGCTTGAGAGCTGTTTAGATTGGTTGGTGGTCTCTGGAAAGGTCTGAGTAGGCAGCTGGGCATCAAGCCTGAGGAGGCTGGGACAGAACTGGCGGCGACAGGGTGCTGGGTACCTCCTAAAGGCCCTCAGGTCTCGCTGTGGCCTGAATTTGCTGGGTCATCCCCGTGAAAGGCAAGTGCCCTGAGGCCATATCCCAGCCACGCTGCCTCACTGGGCCACCTGACTTCTCAGAACTGACCTGTCCTGCAGTTCCCGGGGATGCTGCACCATGGCCCCCCCCTAGCGGCCGGAGGGTCATGGTGGCAGGTGATGGGAGTGAGCGTGCAGCTGGAGGGCTCACACCCAGCCCAGGCTTCTGCCTGGGCCCCATTCCTAGCCTCCAAGGCCACTCCCTCGGGGAATTGGAGCCAGAGGCCTCAGGTGACCATGTCGTTGTGGAACCTGACCCCTGACTCCAGCCTGGAGGACGAAGCAAATCCCCATTCCCCTCCCCCTCCCCCGCGGAGGAAGAGCCCCTCTCCCTCCTGGCCCATTTGAAGCGAAGAGGGTAGTGTTGACAGAGGACTTCCATCAGAGCCTCCCCCACAGTGCAGATTCCACCCCCGTGCCTGCCTTACACTCAGCAAGGGAGGGTTTGAGGCTGAGAGGTGTCTGCCGGGAAGCATCGCGTGATGCTGCTTCACTCCCAGGTTAGGGTTTTGATCTGGGATCCAGGAGCTGCAGTCCCAGGGGACTCACATCAGAACTGCCCCCCCCCACCCCAGACTTGCATCCGCCATCCGCCTGCCTCCCCCAGGAACCTGCAACACTCGCACCTCAGCTTTGAAGCCAGGGCTCCTGACAGGCTGCTGTTCCCATGGCAACCCCATCTCAGGCTGCCCTACCCAGTGCTTCTCTCCACCCGCCTCCCTCCACCCTGAACCCACATCACTTTCATTCACAGAATGAGAATTGCTTCCCATCGGCAGAGTGGACACTGTTCTGTCTCCCCCACTCCTCTCTTTCTCCTCTCATTCAACCGAGATCCATGAACCAGGGAGCTAAATGGCTGAATGAGGTGAGGGTGGGAGTGAGGCTGGACTCATGTGGGTGGAGGGGTAGGATAGGAATGGGAAGGAGCCATGGCTCAGCGCCCCACAACCTGTGGACCCCCAAGGCTTGGGCCTGTGCTCCTCCTGTTCCCAGCTCTGTCTCAGTTCATGGACCTGTGTCTGTCTCAGCTCCGGTTCCGTGAAGATCCAGGGCCCAGACAGGCTCCCTGACGGCCCCAGAGCAACACAGGGCCAGTTCTCAGCCTCCAAGTTCAGGTTTTCTCTCCAGGACCAGCCAAACTGTCGCTCAGAGGCCAGATGCTATGGCTCAGCCCTGGAACTCAGCCCAGGAGCACCAAGGCTGCTCCTGACGGCGGCCCTGGCGCCTCCTCCTGTGTAAGACATTGCCTTGCAGAGGCTGTTGGGGGGTGGAGAGGTTCCAGCTTACAGTGGGATTATAGGAAGGACTAGAGGGGAGCCTCAGAGCCCAGCCCCGGTTAAACAACACGACTCTGGCTTTTGAGCTTTGGCAGGTGCTACTGGAAAGTCAGGCAAGGCCTGCTCAGAGCAGGCAGCAGTCCCACCACTGCAGGAGGCCCTGAGCACGGTCAGCAGCTCAGCTTCAGAATCAACCAGCCTGGGTTTGAATTATAATGCCGTCATTTATTCACTGTGTGACACTTGCCTCTCTGAGCCTTGATTTCCTTATCTAAAAAAGAGATAGTAATTCTATACAGGTATAGTCATCCCTCAGTATCCATAGGGGATTGGTTCCCGGAACCCCTGTGGATACCAAAATCTGAGGTTGCTCAAGTTCCTTATATAAAATGGCATAGTACAACGAATACATTTGGCTCTCTGGGTTTTACTATCCACGGATGTGAAACCCATGGTAGGGAGGGCTGTCTGTACATGGCAAACATCTATGAGCCCTACCTCCCTTTCAGACAGGGATGCCTTAGGTGCGTTGTCTCATTTAATTCTCATAAAAGCCCAGTGATGTAGATATCGTTATTGTCATGTGTCTTCTACAGAGGGGAAACCGAGGCTCAGAGAGGTGAAGGTGAATCAGCTAGCGAGAGAGCAGAGCTTTTCATCCAGGCAGCGTGAGATAATGTATGCAATAAAAGGGATAGTCTGATTAGTGAGGGTCTGTGACTGAAACTGGGGCTGTGTCTCTTCCTTCCTTCACTCTGAGGATGCACAGCCTCCTCCAGCAAACAAGATTGTGCGCTGCTGGGCGAGACTCTGGGGATCAGGGAGGGGCCTAAGCTTTATGAGGCTGGGGATGTGATGGGTATAGGAGGGGAGACTAGCCTTGGTCCAAGGAACATCTGAACTGGCAGCGTTGTGAGACCATCTCTAGGCCAACCCCTCAAATGTGGAAACAGCAAGCATGTGAAGTCTCAAGGAGGAAGTGACTTGTCCAAGGTCACGTAGTAAATGAACGGCTCTACCACCCAACCTCGATCCTTTGTAGCCTTTGGTTAACATATTAAGGTCGAGGTTAGAAGCCTTGGAGGCTTAGAATCCCTTGGGAAGGGTGGGAAGGAGTTGGAAGGGAGCAATTAGTTCTCCTTGGGGAACTGCTCTGTAACTCAAACCCACCCAGCCAGACTTGCAGCTTCCCCACATCCCGCCCACCCCTAGCTCCTCCAGCTTCCATCCTCCCCTGAAAGGGTCCCCCATTCCTGAGCAGCCGCCCGGCCAAGAACCTCCGAAGGCCAGGGCTTAACCATCCCCCCCCCCAGCGCCCCACCTTGAGTGAACGTGCTGAACAAACAGCATTGTTCCCCATACAATGGATACAAAGAACTTGGGAATTCACAGAATGGTCCTGAATTTCAGCTTCCTTCCCCTCCAAGCCCCAGAGAGACCCATTGTCTGTAAACTCCACTTAAAATATGCACCGTTGCTCCAGCTGGGGAGCCACTTAAGACGTTCGGAAGAGCCTCCCCCAGCCCCAGCCCCACCCCCTTCCCCTCCAAGGCAGGGAGGAGGGGAAGAGCAGCCACCAAGAAGGGAGCTGGAAACGACCCTGCTTCCCCACAGTACCCCTGGGCGCCGGGGGCCCCCATTTCACAGCTGAAAGGACTGACTAGCAGCGGGGTTGAGGGACCTAACCCGCTGGTAGACCCCGATCACAGTACCTTGGCTTCAAGGGAGGCTTCAGGACCCCCTCTCTCTCTTCTCCTATCTGCTTACAATAAACCCCCAAGGACAGGGAACTCGCTAGCTTATAAGCACCTGTTCTACTCCTGAAATTTCTCATTATGATGAGACCTTCCTTAGAAGGAGCCCCACTTACCTCCTGGTTGCAGCCCAGTCCTCCACTTTCTGGCTCCTATGTTAATGTGGCCTTCCTCTGGTGTGTGACAGGACTCCTGGAATTTGAAGGCTGCCATTGCAGCTCCCTAAGGTCTTCCTTCTCCTGGGCTGAACAACCCACTTTTCCCCCAGGTCCCATTAGTACACGGTTTTGAGTCTCTCCCCCAACCTATTCCCGTCTGTGCTGCCCAGTGTGTCATTGAGGACTCCTGGTGGTGGGGCCCAGAGCTGACCCCAGCATCCATAAGTATTTATTCAACAAGTATTTATTAAGTGCCCTCCAGTTACCAGGCACTGTGCTAACAGCTGGGGAGACAGACACGATCCCAGCTCTCCTGAGGTTTGTAATTCTGGTGGGGAACTCAGATACTAATATCAGATAAGCACAAGAATTAATGCATAATTACTGAGATAAGGGATCTGACTAAAGGAACTTGATAATATGAAAGCATCTAACAAAGGAACCTGATTAATTGTGGAAGGAAAAAGGGTGGACCACCCTAGGCTTCCTGACATCCAAAGGAAATAGGCTTTAACTAGAGAAAGAGGTAGGGAAGAGTGTTCAAAGTGGTGGGAACAGATTGTGCAAAGGTCCTGTGGCAAGAGGGAGCTTCTCTTATTCAAGGAACTGAATAAGCTAGTGGGATTGGAGGGTGGGGGCGGGGGCAGGGGCAGGGGGCGGGGTGGTGGTGGTTGTAGACCTCAGTGAGGAGTTGGACTTGATTCTAAGAGCAGTGGAGAGACACAAATGTGTACGTGCAATGAGGGCTGACTGAAATTTGCCTCAGAAAGACATGAATACTTAGAGGGGCTGGTCCCAAAGCAGTGCTTCTGAGCTTTTGCACTTACTGTTCCCTCTGCTCGGGATGCTCTGTTCCCAGATTTTTCTGAGGTTTCAGAACTTGCCCAGCCCACCCAGCCTAAAGGAGCTCCCTCCATATGACCGGTCACGCTCTATCCCTTTAGCTTGTCTTATTTTTTTATAGCACTTTCACAATCTGAAATTGAATTCTTTCCTTTTATGTTTACTCTTGCTCTCTCCTCTCACTAGAAAGTAAGCACTGTAGGGTCAGGAATTTTGCCTGTCTTGTCACTACCACATTATAGCATCTGACAGTGCTAGCACATAGTAGGCCCTCAAGAGATAATAAGTGAGCAAATAAATGAATTACTGAATGTATTCCAAGATAAAAGGACCAGTGTTTACCCACAGATACACATATATAAATGTGTAGGTATTTATGGGCAAATGCATATGGGCCTGCCTGGACCGCCTCTCAAGGGGCCTCTTAGACAGTCCAGAGTCATGGCCTGAACAGTTCATTGCCCTGGTTCAGCTGATCCACACCCATCCCCTCTGGCTGGACAAGGACCTGTACAAGCACACGTGCCTCAGGTCAGCTGTTAGGTAATCAAAGATGAGGGTGGAATTTTAAGTGCCCTATGGAAGAGTCTGGAAAGAGATGGATCCATGGGGCCTGGTTGCAGTAAAGCTCCTCACAGGCTCCATCTCTTTCCACCCCCACTTCCCATTGCTCCCCATGCCCTATTCTACCGGGAGGGACTGAACCAAGCATTGCATACGTGCTAGAACAGAGGAGTTAGAAGTTAGTGGGATTTATAGGATGTAGGACTCATTGGGCAACATTTTAAACAAGCATTTATTGACTTTCTGAGTACCCACTAAGGGCCAAGCATGGCTAGGGACTGCCACAAGCATAGGTAAAGCTGATACAGGGCAGATTGTGAAAAATTATTTAGGTGGACATCTTAGAATTTGAAGCTTTGGGCTCCCAGAGTACAGATGGGCTGGGGGTGGGGTTAGAGGGGCAGGCACAGTTAATTCCTGGTTGGCGAGCTCTGGGATAGCTTATTGGAGTATTATTTAAAATAATGACCACGTTGATTGAGCACTTACCACATATCAGGCTCTCTTTACATGGATTTTCTCACTTAATCCTCACTATAAGTCCATGTCTCTGTGTGTGCGCGCGCACGTGTACGCAATTGCTATTATTATCCCAATTACAGATGGAGAGACTAAGGCTCAGGGGTTTAAGCAACTTGTCTGACTTTTTAACAGCTATTAGGTGGCAGAGTGGATTTTCAAGCTCAAGAGGAAGGTCTAGAGCTCCTGCTGTGAACCATAATGGTGGTCTTAGCTATGCCTGAAACAAAGGTAGAACATGGGTGGGCAGATAGGAGAAGTCCATTCTAGGAAGGGGACACAGCTTGGGCAAAAGCTGGTAGGCAATGCTGCCAGGTATGTCTGTTTTCTAAAACCTCTGGTGGCCTGAGATCCCAGGAGATTGAAAAAGAAATTAGCTTTTCTGACTTGTTCCTCTTCCTGGCCTTTAGCATGTTAGCCCCGGAATGGATTCCTATCATAAGGTGTGCTTTTCTCTAGTCCCCAAACAATTTTGTGCAAGAGTGGACACAGAGGTTGGGGGGGACGGTGCTACTGATGAACTGATGCTCTCCTATCCTGACTGGGGATGGGGGCCCCTTGGGGACACTCTCTGGGCCAGGCTGGTCCTCTGCTCATCTGCATCCCTGCTTCCTGACTCATTTCATTCCAACCAATAGATTCGTAGCATGCAAATTTAATGAATAGGCAAAGAAATGATTGGCTCATTTTTCCCCTGATGCAATAATGCCACTATTCAAATCACTCCTATGTACCCCACCCCCACCTCAATTCAGGGCATTTGATCATGTTTCTGGCAAGAATCCCCAACTCCTCTATTTCTCCTTTTCCCACTCTGAGTTAGCAAGTCACTTTAAAATGCCCGACTCATCTCCCAAGGGATGGGATGTGTGGAGGACCAGGAAGCCAGCACCCTTAGGCCCAAACCACCGTGGTCCTCCTGGGAGGCCCCATATGCCTCTGCTGGCTGTGAGTAGCATCGAATCCAGGATAACAGAGCCCATTTACTAAGAGATTTTGTGAGAATCCATGTCCAAAGGCTTCCTGAAACCAAACCCCAGCATATCGGCTGTTCCTTTCAGCCCCTAATTTAGTAATTCTATTGAGAAAAAGAGATTGTGGGGTTTTTTATTTTGTGTGATTTATTCTTTATCATATAAATAATAATAATTTACACAAAGCTCTTCCCCAAACAGAAGAGAATCTGTACATAAAAATAAACAAAAATTAAACTGAGCTGGGCCTGGTGCCCAGAAAACCAGCCAATTCCAAACACAACCAGGGGGAAAAACTCCTCTAGGTCCTGGGAGCTCTGGGGCTTTGGCTGGAATTCTGGATGGAGACTCTGGTCCGGGAAGTCACTGCCCTCCCTTCCCTTGATGCTGGGTAGGACTATGGCACCCCTGGCAGCCAACGCTCATGGAGAGCCAACCAGCAGGCTCTTTGGGCTGGGAGGTGGGTGGAATTTGGACCCAAAGGAATAATCAATTTTTAAAACTCCTGGGCAGTGTTGCTCGCTGCTGGCATCCAGGGGCTGTAAGAGCTACTGTGGCTGGGAAGATGGGATATTGGCCAACGCCAAAAGTGGGTGGAAACTGCTGCCTGTGCTTCCGTCTTTCCCTTGTAGCTCATTAGAGGCACGGGTTGGGCAGAATATTTTCTGATCTTCTGTTCCCTTGGAGCTCTGACACCCCGCTCCCTGGAGGCTTGTTATTTCTATAGATATTGAAAGATGACAAGCAACCTCCTTGGCCATTGATTAATTTCCCTCAACAGAAACTCTGGCTGTTTGCAACTTCTCTCCCCCACCTCTTATTTCCAGAAAAGTCTCTAAGAGGGAGACTGCTTTTCCACATTCCGGCTTTGTATCTTTAGTTGAAGGAGTATATGTGGCTGGAGGAGACTGTAAGCTCTCTCCTCTTGTCCCATCTCATCTCAAGGCAGGAGTTAGATTCACATTGGTCTATAAGGACACAGTCCTTTGCAGTTATGGATTTTTACATGGCGAAGGTGATGCTGATGCTAATGTGATAATGTTGAAGATGATGTTGGCAAAGACGACAGGGAAGATTGAGGGAAAGGGGAGTGCGTTAGCGCTGGGGAAACTGCCCTGTGTCTAGGGCGATTATCTGGCTTAGACTGAAATGAGAAAATGAGAACTGGGAAGGTGGCAGTAATGGCAACAATGATGGTGAAAGGAGGGAACAGGAAAAAGGGAAAGTGAGGGCAAATGTATTGATATGAAGCTCCGGGTGAGGAATGGCAGCATAGGGAAGGGGTGAGGAGCCCAGATCCCAGGGCCAGACATTCTGGTTTTAAATTCCAGCTAACACTTATAACCCTACAACTAACACTTATAGCTTAGGTTAGTTATTCAACCTCACTGAGTCTCAGCTTCCTCGTCTGTCAAATGGGAATCGTTAATAGTACCTGTCTTGGGGCTTCCCTTGTGGCGCAGTGGTTGAGAGTCCAGCTGCCGATGTAGGGGACATGGGTTCGTGCCCCGGTCGGGAGGATCCCACATGCCGCGGAGCGGCTGGGCCCGTGAGCCATGGCCGCTGAGCCTGTGCGTCCGGAGCCTGTGCTCCGCAACAGGAGAGGCCACAACAGTGAGAGGCCCGCGTACCGCAAAAAAAAAAAAAAATAGTACCTGTCTTGGAGAGTTGCTGGTACTACATGTAAAGTGTCAGCTCGCCGTAAACACTGCATAAGGGTGTGCGATGTAAGGGTAGAGAGGGGTTACAGCTACACCCACAGTCAGCGGCGCAGAGCACATCAGGCAGCCTGGGAAAGTTCCAGAGACCTTGGTCAGGCTCTACCACTTAGTCCATGTGACTCTCCCTGTCTAGGCCTTGGTTGCCTTGTGAGTGAAAGGAGAATTGCAGTGAATAATATTCAGACCTCAAAAGTCCCCTGGAGCAGTAAGACTTTTCCGTGTGTGACCCACACATGGGAACATCCAGGCCCAGACAAGACCCTACAGGCTTGCAGGTCCAGGTGTAGACTCAGCAGGCATGCCTATCCTTGAGGTCAAACAGAGGCAGATGCTGGGGCAGGTTGCACCAGCCTCCTTTCAGGGGGAAGTGAAAGGTGAGAGGTCAGGTCCTGCCTTGTGGAGGGGATGGCTCCAGCTGCCCCTCGCTCCAAGGCAGCTTCGAGGCTCCAAAGTGCTGCTCTGATGGGGCCGTGCTGCAGATTTCAGTTATCCTGTGATGGACGTGAGGTTTCCCTAACAGAAGCAGCCTTTCCCAGTTCTGCCCCTGTTCATATTCTCCACCAGTCTCTTCCTCCCCCCTAGGGCTGGAGGACAGAAATGGGAAGCAAAGGTCACTCATGCACAGCGCCTAATGAAATCTTTACAGACTCCTCTTGTTGGGCCCGCCCTCAGAAGGTCAGAGCCCTCTAACGTCTCCAGAACCAACAGGTGGCTCAGAGACTGCAGGGGAGAATCAGCCGCAGGAAGTCCTCCCTCACTCCTGCCCCAGAGGGAGCTCCTACTTCCGGCTCATGGGTCCCTGACAGTCAGGTCTAGGGGAGTGGGCTTGACCTTCCATGTCCAGGAGCCTTCGCCAGTCCCTCCCTCTCCCCACCATCAGCCACTCACCGTCCTGCAGGAGGGAGAAGAGCCCTGCCATGTCCTGAGTTCCAGTCCTGGCACCGTCACTCATATCATGGTCTATGGTCCTGGTATGCGTTGCATCCAGGAGCCAGGCCTGCGTGGTGGGGACTGCCCTCCAGCCTACCCCTTGGCTCGGTGGCCTTCGGGATGTGTGTATGTCTGCATTGGGTTGGTGCTTAGCAGACAAAGTACAAATACTAATACGAATCCACCTATTGAGCTCCGACTCTGCGTCGGGCTCTACACTAGATGTTCCTCATGCATCATCTCACTGACTCCTCACTTACAGATGAGAAAGCAGACTCAGAGAGGTTAGGTCACTTGCTCAAGGTCACACAGAAAGCATCAGAGTCTAGATTCACAGGACTCCTGATGCCAAAGTGTGCTCCTACCTGTAAGCTCTGCACCACCGCCTGCACGGACATGAGGTCCCCCTCCTGACACTGAGTGAGCAGGGTGCACTGAGGACAGCGTGAAGAGCTGAGGGGTGGCCGCTCTTCGGCCTCAGATCCACCTGTCCACCCGTGATCATGTGCACCTGAGACTGTCCAGGGAGCCTCCCAGGAAAGCTGGAGCAGAGCCCAGGGCTGCCCAGACAGCTCACAGAGGCCACCAAGTCTCTGCTGAATCAGCAAACCCTCCTCAATAGACCCTCACCATGAGAACTCCCCCAGTACCTCTCCCCAACCCCTGCCCATCAAGGTGGCCCTCTGACCTGTCTTGTCCCTGTTCCTCCTCCTATCTCCAGAATGTTCCCTGCACTACCCCCAGGCTCCCCTCCTCCTGTAGCCACGGCCCCGCGTCTGGTTAGACCAGTCCAGCCTGCAAATCTGCCAGTTGGGCTTCTCTTCGGGGGTCACAGCTTCTGAGGCATCTCTGCATCTTGCCTGTCCTTCTATAAATCACACGAGGACCCGCGTCCCCTCGTTGCTTCCCACCCCCCAGCTCCTCCCTGCAACTTCTCCCCACTCCCCAGCTACACAATGCAGGCAGGGGAAGGGGGTGCACTGGCAGAAACCAGCTTGTTTCTGAGGCTGGAAAACAGAACTGTAGGAAATTAACAGGCTGAGCAATGTCTGCTGGGCTCGCATTTGTTTTGCACCCTCAGTCTTTCTGCAGCTCCCTCCTCCTGCCCCTGCCACCTCGATCTGGCTCCCCCACTCCCACCACTCAGTATGGGTGCCTGGGGCTTGGGGGTTATGCACCTGGGGCCCTGCAGGAAGGTACATCTTGGTGTGGGTGTGTGTGTTCCTGCATGTGTGTTTCTGTGTGTGTGTTTAGGGATGGCAGACCTGCCCCTCCTTCTCAGGCAGCTTAGCCAGAAACGCCCGCGGCAGAGACAATTGTCCGGGTAGGAATGCTGAGCGCAGACCGGCGGAGCCCGCGGGCAGGCAGAGAAGCACCACACAAGAAATTGATTCCATTAAAAAGTAATCTTAAATTTAATAAAAGTTATGATTTGATTATAGCCACAGAACCTACAGGCGAGAGGGAAGGGGGGTTGGATTCTAGTGATGGATAAACAGAAAGAAAAAAAAAAAGGAGGGGGGATGGGGAGGAGAGAGAGATGTTTAGGTTTGGATGGATGAGAGGATGGAAAGACCTGGGGGTGGGGAATGAGACGATTTTCTCTCCCTCAGACGGAAGAAAAAAGCCTATGGCTGGTTTCCAAAGAGGAAGCAGAGTGAGGAGTGAATGAAGAGATTCGAGGAGCTCTCAGGAGATGCAGTGGTTGGAGGAGGTTGGGGGCAGGGAGGCCAGGCGTGGGACAGGTGGGTATGCAAGAGGGAGGGCCCTGAGCCCTGGGAAGTAGGCGAGGCACACAGAGCACCAATTTAGCGGTCAGAAAGGCAGTTCTGGGTTTAGATCCCTTGTCAGCCTCTTCCTTGCAGCGTGACTTAACCTTCAGACCCTCAGTTTCCTCCTCTGCTAAATGGGGCCGCAGAGGTAGCACCTACCTCTCAAGGTGGTCATGAGGATGAATAAAATTTTGCAGGTGCAGTATCCAGCATCTCTGAGGTGCCCAATGAAGGATAGCTCCCTTCCCATCCCTCCCGCACTGGGGGTCCTCACCCCAGCTCTGGCCCCTCCCATTTATTTGACAAGCAGTGTGGTCAACCCTATCCCTCTCTTTTACTGTTCTTGCAGTGGTGGGGACTGAGTGGGCTTCATCTCCCATCTCAATGAGGAGAGTTGGTTTTCCTGGGTGGAGTCTCATACTTTGTCCTTTGCCCATCTCTCTAGAGCACAAATAGGGTATGGGCACCGAGGAAAGCTACTCACTCGAGGATCCACTTCCGCACTGCACTAAGGGATCATCTGGAGGACACATTTCCCTGCCTACCCTCACCCCCGACCCTGCCTTTCCACCTGCCCCAATTCAGCCCAGAATCATGCTTAGAGCCAAAACCCTCCCAACCCCTGAGAAGTGCACCTTGGGTGAGACTGCTCAGGCGCAGCCCTCAGCGACCGTAATCAGTTCCTGTTATGCACAGCACTTGGCTCTCACGCAAGCCTCCTGTTAGTTCCTTCCAACAAGCTTGGGCCCTGTCTCTGGGCCAGGCGGAGGGAGCCAGGGACCTGCAGGGTCAGCACCAGCACTGGTGAGTGGGGCCTGGGCAGACAGCCACATCATCACCGGGAGATGCTAAGTCAGGTGACAGCCGGAGACCTCAGCTACCCGGGAATCCAGGAATTGGGAACCAGGAAATAGATGCACGATCACAGGAGTCTCCAGGGGACACAAGAAATCATTCTGGGGATAAAGGGACCAGTTCTGCTCAGTCGTCTCCTCCCCTTCCAGGCTGTTTTTAGCAAAGTAGCTCCACTTGAATTCACTCTCACCCTTTGGCATAAAGACACCTGCTGGTCAGAGACACCGGGGAAGATAGGACTGATGGTATTAGCGTCTCCATTTTACTGATGAAGAAATTGAGGTCAGAAAGGGTAAGGTATTTCCCCCAGACCACACAGCTTGCAATAGATGGATCTGGGACTGGAAACCAAGTGCTCAGACTCCAGTTACAGAGCACTTCCTTACCAGGTCCCCACAGCCTCCCGGACCAAGCCATCACTCATTCTGGCTACAGCTACAGAGCCGTCATCACCATGGCTGCCACCACACTGCGCAGCTCTACCTCTTTTGGCTCAGTCGCCACCGTGGTCCCCACCGCAGCAGCCTCTGGGCTCACACACTCATCCTCTTCCAGGAACGGCAGCCCAGTCTTGGATTCTCATGTCCCATGTGGTCTCCAGGAGGAAGAAACCATAGCCCTGAAAGTCAGGGGAGGGTGCACAGCAACCTGTAGCTGAGGGGCCATGAGCATTGCCAGGGATCCGACTGGGCCTACAGACACAGTCTGGCCATTACCCTCAAAGAATGGCCACACCCGCCATCTTTCCGGACCCCTTCACAGGACCACCCTGCCCCTGAACCGTGGCGGACGGGCCAGCTCCTGGGCCGGGGTCTCCAGCAGGGCAGCCCTGCCGCTTTCCTCACCCACCACACGCCGGCTCTCCAAGACAGAGATCTCACCCTGCTACCCAACCTTAGTCCTGTCTGCTGCACATGTTGTTGTTTCATTCTCTGTACCGAGAGCAATCCAGCCACTCCCTGTGATAAAATCCAGCCGTCCCACTCTTTTTTTTCTTTGCAGTACGCGGGCCTCTCACTGTTGTGGCCTCTCCCGTTGCGGAGCACAGGCTCCGGACGCGCAGGCTCAGCGGCCATGGCTCACGGGCCCAGCCGCTCCGCGGCATGTGGGATCCTCCCGGACCAGGGCACGAACCCGTGTCCCCTGCATCGGCAGGCGGACCCTCAACCACTGCGCCACCAGGGAAGCCCCCGTCCCACTCTTTTCCTTCCATGAGAACATGGAGGGCAATGGGTGGGGTGAAGGGATCATTTACTGAAAGGTTCTCCAGGGGATGGCCCCCAGGCTGTGTTCTCCAAAGCAAATCCTTACGCTTTACTTGAAATCGTCCCTAGCTCCCAGAATTGCCTGGGTGATCTTTAGAAGGAGCCACTGTGGAGTCCTCACTCTGTCCTGACACTCCTAATAAATCACCTTCCCCAGCCTCTCCCCAGAGGTGGCCTCCCACGATGCATGCAGAAGGGGGTCCAGGCAGGAAAAAGGTACCAACCTCAGCCAACAGCCTACTCTGTGCCAGCCTCATGCTAGAGGCTTGGCCTATAGGAAGCCCGCTGATCCTTGCAACAGCCTGTGAGGCAGCACTTATGGTCCCCCACTTTGCAGTTAAGGAAGCAGAAGCTCAGATAGGTTAAGTGACTTATCCAGGGTCACACAGGAAGAAGATGGGAGAGCCAGGATTTGAACCTGAACACAACTGACTTGAAAGCTCATGCTCTTTCCACCCCAGGTGGCTTTCATCTCTGGTTCAGCCCCAGGGATGGCTCCTTCACAGGAAAAAGGTCTCTGCTCCAACTTGGCAGTATCTTTCAGAATGAAAAATTCATACACACTTTGAGCCAGCAATCTCTCTTCTAGGAATGAATCCTCAAGAAACGCTCATACGTGTGCCCAAAGTTTATTAGGTGTTCACTGCACAAAATGTATTAGATGTTCTTGTTTGCAACAGTTAAAAAAAAAAAAATCAGATACAACCTCAATGTCGATCAGTAAGGGGGTGGATAAATAAACAGAATTACCACGCTGCTGTAAGAAATGATGGGGCGGACCTTAACTGCAAAGCATGGAAAGTTCTCTAAAACACAGAGTTAACAGGGGGAATGACAACTTCTTGAATATTGTATGTATTTTTATATATTGACTTTTATAGGTACACATCTACTACATATATGTATTTTGTTTATGTCGTTTTTTTTTTTAAAGCATTGATTGTTTCCCAGTGACGGGAAGTGGGAGAGGTGGGGAAGAGTAAAGAGAGAAATAACTCCCAGGCACCAGGCACCAGACCCTCCACCCTCTGTGTCTTTCTTTAGGGCCGTGTCCTCCCTCTCACCCCTGAGAGGCAGACATCGGTGTGTCTGGGACAAGGGAAGGGAGTTTCTTATCAGCGCGCCGCATGACTTCCTTCCACCATGCCCATCCCCACCTGGTACCTCCTGCAAGCAGCACAGAGGAGGCCCGAGGTTGGTGGTCCCCAGGAGGTCATCTCACTAGGTTATAATCAGTGGGGTTCCAGCACATTGTGCCGCTACAGCAAGGAAAGTTGTGATCACCTTCCCCAGGTTGCTGCATGTGTGACGTGTCAAACTGAGCAACCTGGACTGTGGATGAATCAAGCTTGTGACTTAGTTCCTCCTTCAGTCTCTCTTGTTTATCACTAAGTTTAGTATCCTGTAAATCAGATAAAATCTGGGGACATCTGATAAGGAATGGATTGGGGCGGTGGGTGGGTGGGGGGCAATGCTGAGCTCACGTGATAAGCAGGGATTGGTTGAATGTTTTCATTTGTCTTTAAAGATCTGTCTTGGAATGAGGCTTGCATCATAAGAGCTATTAGTAGGGACGTCCTGTCCATTGCAACTGGCTGTTGACTGTCAAGATAAACTCCAACTGACTATGCCTTCCTCCCCACCCTCTGCTGACCCACACCTTGTGCAGGCTGGGGGCTTGGGTGGACTTCGGTCAGTACACAGATAGACAGCTTATGTAGCAGGAAAAAAACTTTCACCCCACCTCAGATTAATCCACCTGCAGAATCATCTTTGGCCGTGTGTTCCCTCCAATAAATTCTGGTATTCTTGTTTCACTGTTGAATGTCAGTTCAGTGATCCTGATGGACCAGCCCTCCCACTCCCCCACTTTCCTATCAGACCTGGTCCTCATCCCTGCAATTGTCTCTGTCTCTGGGTGGTCTTTCTCTCCTTCTGTTTCTCTAAGCTGCTTTAGAGTCCCTTGGATGCAAATCCAATGCAAACTGGCTTAAGTCTTTTTTGCTCACATAACTGAAAAGTCTAAGGTTAGTCTTCAGGTATAGCAGGATCCAGGCACTCAGACAATGTCATCTGGCATCTGTCTCTCCTTTGTGTTGGCTTTACTCTCTGGTAGCCACTCCATATGTGTTTTAAGCAGCTCCAGGCTTAAACCTACCAACGTGACAAACCCAATGGAAAAAAAGCACTCCTTTTCCAGTTGTTCCACAAAAGATCCAGTGCTGACCTTATGGGATCAGCTGTTATCGAGACTTGTGATCCAGGGTTGGAAGGCACAGATGGGCCAGCTCCAGTCATATGCCACCCTGAGATCTTGGGTATGGTCAGGTTTATTCAGCACTTTCTAAACCACATGAACCGAGGTGGGGAAGGGGTGGTTCCCTAGGGAAAATATGGGAGTGCTAGCAGCAGAAGGGAGATGGAAAGTGGGATGCAAATCAGCATGACACTGCCTTGGGGGAGGTCTTCACTTCTCTGGGTGTTAGTTTCCTTTTGTGAAAAACTGGGTATGATGTTGGATCTGATTCTCTGCTCTTGGACTCCTTCATAGCCTGGGTTGTCTTCAGAGCCTTGGGAGGTGATCTGCATGAAAGCAGCTCCCTGATCGTTCAGTGTCACCACTATCCTCACCACTCCCTTCCCCATTTCTGCTCCTGGTGGAGACTCTGTTGTACAGAGCAGTACAGGGAAGAAAAAAAGAGAAAGGAAAAGATAGGCTGGGAAAGGAAGAGAAGGGAAAAGCAACAGAGACAGGGAGGGAGGGAAGAAGTTCAACAGCAAACCTCTGAGGCTATGCTGATGCTGGGCACCTCGGCCCACCTCCCTGCCCCTCCACGGCCCACATTCCCCAGCCTGGAAGTGGTACGTCATGGCTTAGCTGTACCAGCACCTTGGCCAGGCTGGGCTCCAAGCCCCCACTGCTTTGTCAGGGTACCATTATCTCCATTCTGCAGCTCTTGTCACCTGGAGGTTCTTTCTTCTCCTCTGGCTCACATACCAAACCTGCACAGGTGCCTGTGTGCTTGCCTCCTAATGGCCATCTTCTCCAGGGCCCTCTCCACCGTGGCATAGTCAGTGCCTTTGCTCCTATGGGAGCCATCCCTGCCTCAAGACCATTTCCCCCTCCTTTTGCCTCCCTCTGACTGCGTTCTCTACTCTTTGTCTAGAGAGAGCCAAGGCCTCTGCTCCAGGGAGCCTCCTTGTCCTCCCTGGGTGGGAGGCCAGAGGTCAGAGGAGGTACAGCCAGGGTACTGGGCATATCTGGTCAACTGATCACCTAGTGAGAACGGAGCACTCACCCAGTGTCTGGTCTACGATGCATCCACAGTCTTCTTCACAGCTTCAAGTTGCCTGCTCCTTTACTAGTTATTCCATACTGAGGACCCTCTTTCCCTGGGTCCCTTGTCTTTGGCTAGGATGTGTGTGCAACCTTCACTTGGGTTTTAGGAGACAGCAAGGGCCCTGAGATTTCCTCCAATGTATAAACCTTGGACAAGTCTCTTCCCCTCTGGGCTTCTCAGTTGCTCCAGAAAGAAGAGGTCGAAACTAGATCAGGGATGTAAATTCTGGCCCGCATGCTACCATGTCTAATTCAGTGCCCATGGCAGACATTGCTAATCAATAACGACACTTTCTTCTCAGGACACACTCCAGGCAGCTGCTATTCATCACTCAGCATTAGCTCATGACTTGAAACTCCTTTGCCACTCCTGGACTGGTTGATCTCTAAGGGCTTTTCCAACACTGACAGTCAAGGATTCTTTTGGCCTGGTTGAATCAATATCACTTCCCTCATTTCCCATTTCTCCCTCCAGCTCATTCTTTTGATCATCCCATCCCTCTCTCTCCCATCTTGCCTCATGCCTAAGTTCCTGCTGCTGAGTCCATGTACACCCTAGATGATGTCTGGGTCTCCAAGGTTCTGTTTACTGTCATTCAACTTCAGGCTCTTTGAAAGTTACATTTTCCAGGCAGTCACACTTACACATGTTGGGCGGTTCAGTGCCATTGGCTCGGGGGAGGGAGGCAATGATAGGGACACCATAGACAGTCAGAGGAGGAGCAGGAATGATGTGACCAGAGAAGTATTAAGAAAGAGATAACAGGGTGGGCAAACGGAGGGGCTAGAGTTAAATGCATGTCTCAAGGCCATACCGGTGGTAGGAGTGGGGAGGGGGAGTTTGCATGGAATGTATCCTGGACCCCCAAGATCACAGTAGGGGGGAGGATCAGGTAGGACCTAAAAGCGAAGGACAAACAGAACGTATAAATTAGCAGCTCAGCTGACAAACAGAAGGGAAAGGGGATTCTTTGGTGGGGAGGAGCTATCAAGAATTACAATAATGAAGTGGTATTTTAGTGGGTGCTTTATGAGCATAAAAGCATCCCCTAGTTATTGATCAGAAGAGTTTGACACAGGAAGGTGAGTGCTGGCCAGCAGCCAACTAGAGGGTTAAAGCAAAACCTGACCCAAGTCGCAGGACATTCCCGTTAGAACTGCTTGGAGCATTTTTGGAATTTCAGGAAACGCTGCCAACTTTACCCAAGGGGCCTGTGTACTTGTGGGACATGCATAAGGGCCAATCAGCCAGGAGCAGAGTGACTACAAGAAAGCCACTTATCTGTAGGCCTGGGTTCAAATCCCACCTCAGGCACTTACTATGAGACTTTCGCCTCAGTTTTCTCATCTGTAAGATGAGGAGGAGTAGCGTGTAACTTATAGGTCGTTGCAAATATTAAATGTCTGTGAAGTGCTCAGCACAGGGTCAGGCTTGTGACTGATAATAACTGGTAGCTGGTAATGCTAGCATTATTATCACCACGGGTGATGCATCTCAGGGGTTCCACGAGTGACCCCTAATCTACTCACTGTACATATGCCGGGTGCTGGCCTAAGTGTTTACCTGTGTCACCAACTTTAATGGTGGGATTCTCCCAGGCACAGGCACACCATCGAGTTTCCATGTGACAGATACATTTTGTCTAAACCCAAAAGGCTGCAATTCAAAATGCCTGCTCTCGGGTGGGGATCGTGTGCTGTGTAGGAAGAGCTGGACAGCTCCCTTTGGGCCTGAGAGGAAGGGCTGATTCTTTTTAGGATGCAAAAGCCAGATGTGGGGAAGAGCACCAAGGCCAGGCAACAGGCTGGGAAAGGGCCCCGATGCTGAGCAGAGAGGGCAGCTTCTCTAGTCAGTCTTTGTCTCTTTCACTGTTGGGCGGTGGGCGGGCTCTGCTGAGGCTGCCAGCCCCGCCCAGCCTCCCGCTGAAGGAGATGGTAAGGCCAGCGGGGCTTGTGAGGCTGCTGCAGGAGTCTGCCAGGCTGGGGTTAGCGAGGGTCAGTCGGCTGTCGGGATGCCATTTACTAGTGTGACCTGGGGCTAGGGTCAGCTCTGTGAGCAGTCCGTGCCTCAGTTTCCTCACCAATAAGTTAGGGGTGGGGAGTTCCCTTGTGGTCCGGTGGTTAAGAATCCGCACTTCGGGGCTTCCCTGGTGGCGCAGTGGTTGGGAGTCCGCCTGCCGATGCAGGGGACACGGGTTCGTGGCCCAGTCCGGGAAGATCCCACATGCCGCGGAGCGGCTGGGCCCGTGAGCCATGGCCGCTGAGCCTGCGCGTCCAGAGCCTGTGCTCCGCGACGGGAGAGGCCACAGCAGTGAGAGGCCCGCGTGCTGCAAAAAAAAAAAAAGAATCCGCACTTCTACTGCAGTGGACATGGGTTCCATCCTTGGTCTAAGATCCCACGTGCCACGTGGTGAGGCCGAAAATTTTTTAAAATTTAAAAAAATTAAAGTTGCAAAAAAATAAAAACTAAGTAAATTAGGGATGATAAAAATGGGCTCCTGAGAGGACTGAGAATGAAGCACGTGTAGTATTTGGCCCAAGTCCGATAACACAGTAAGTGCTTAAAAAAATGTTAGCTATCACTCTTCCAATTATTACTATCGTTCGTGAGGTCCCCAAACGTACCAGGATTGGGCAGTTACACAAATTCCAGCCAGAAAGTCCATCAGGCCCAGTGCGGGAGTGAATCTTATCAAAGTCCAGCACGACTTGGCCCCAGTCCTTCTGCCACCCTGTGGAAGCAGCCTGGGTCAGCCACAGAAGGTCTGGAGTGTCCCTTCCGGCCAGTGAGGAGCCCCCTTTCCCATGGCCGTCTGATCACACAGCTGGGAAAGACAAGGGGATCTTAGATGGTGCCACTCCTGAACCTCTTTGGCCTCTGTCATGGCCAGGGTCCAGGAGGAGGCAGAGGGATGGGGAACAGATGTCTCTGAACAGCGCCGCCCAAAGTGGCCATCCTGCCCATTCCTGGGAAGCAGAGCAGGGTATAGGGCCCGAACCTGCTGGGATTTCCCTGGATTTCAGTCCTGACTCTGGATGTACGGGGCTGGCCATGGGGGAAAGGAGCCCCCCACCTCGCCCAGCAGTTGCTGAGGAAGTAGGAGAGGACGTGACGTTCATGATGACAGACAGGGGAGGCCACAGGGAGACCCAGACCCTCTCTGTTAGGGACCTTAGCTCAAGAGCCCCGCCCAGGAGAGCGTTCTCCCTCTTCCTGTGCCCATCCTCCACTCCTGCCTTTTTTCTCATCAGGAACAGGCTGCGTTCCTGTGTTTACCTGGGAGGGTGGAGGCCGCTCTGTCTAGGTATTTCTCTGGACACGGTCCTTTCTTGTCCCCACCCGGCGGATGCCTGGGCTGGATTGTATATTTCCGGAGTTGCCTACTTGAAACACAGGCTTTTATTTTTAGAAGATTACAAATGCAGGGGGCTGGGAAGAAAGGCCTGGGGGCCCAGAGCTGGGGTGGGGGAGAAACTCAGGGGTCTGAATATGGTGACTGTGGAACGGGAGTGGAGGGAGGCACAAAGGGGAATAAGTGAGACGGTGGGAAAAGCGAGGTGAGGAAGTAGGGGGGATCCCACTCTCCCAGCACCCTGAGCAGGGATCAGAGTCTTTACCCAGTTAGGCTGGGGAGGGCGGGAGGGTGGAGGGGGAAGGGTCAAGGGTCACCTCTCTGGCATGTAGCTGGATCCCCAGGGAGGCTGAGGAGCCTGGGAAAGAGGCTGAGCAAGCTGCTCCCCTCCCCACTCCCCGAGGCCTTGGGGACTGGGAGAGCAGCTTCCTGCACAGACAGCTCCTCAGTCCCCTGGGGCTGGGGACGTCTTAACCCTTCTGGTGCCGGTATCAGGGGAGGCAGAGAGTAGCACAGACGTGCACCCATGTTCTCCTAGGCGTGGCTCAAATGCTGTGCCCCGCACTGGTGTGTGCTTTCCTCATGCTGTCCTTCTTAATACACATCCCCATCCCCAGGTCCCAACCCCAAAGCCCCAGATGGCCTGAAGTGGCAAGAATTCAGCTGATTCCCTCCTCCCAGAGCACAGAGAGGGAAATGGGGACACTTCCCCCCAAGGGATGGTTGGCACAGCATCTGTTCCTTCCCTGGTGGGTGTGAGGGGATGTCAGACAGGACTTAGAGCTCAGAAGGTTAGGAAGTCCCCATCCTGCTAGGAATGGGAGGCCCCGGCCTGAGGGGAAACTCACGGTAGAGTCAGGAGCCCTGGTTTGCATGCCCATATCTGTGTGACCTTGGGGAGTTACTTAACTCCCTGGGCTTCAGATGCAGCCTCTGAAAAACAGGATATCAGACCAAAGATGATCTGGTGCCCTAAGGGGCAGACCCTTCTCTTGGCCCTTCATTCCTTGGAGTCCCCTGGCCAATGCGGCCCCATGTCCCCGGACACTGAACCTCAGGGCTTTCCTCTCCACCTGCTCCATGGAGGCAGGAAAACATTCGCTTTCTCCCCCTGCCCCCAATAAGCGTGCCCAGCACAGGGCCTTTCGTAATCCTTCCAGCAAGCTTGTGACCCATAAGTAAATAGATGAACCACCCACCCTTCACTTAGGGATGGGATGTCTTTTTCTCTTTCCATTGTCTCCTCAAGAGCACAAGACTAGGGGCAGAAGGTCCTGGCCTGGGTTCAAGTTCTGACCGTTACACACCAGCTGAGGCTTCAGGCAAGTCACATTGCCCCTCCAAACCTCAATTTCTTTTCTCTGCAAAGTAGGGATTAGAAATAAAACATCTACCTTATGGGCTTGTCAGGATAAATCCAAAGAGCCTTTGTAAATTCTAAAGCAAAAGTATTATATACAGAAAAGCCAAGAAGTATGACTATCAGTTACATTATTATTGATCCTAGACCGGGTTCAGGGGTAGTATTGTGTGGTGGTTTTAGCCTGAGGAGTCTTGATAGTCACGTGACTTGGGGCAACTTTCTTAACCTCTCTGAGCCTTAGTTTTCTCATCTGCAAAATGGGGATTCTAATAGTACCTACAGCAAAGGGTTGCTGTGGGCGTAAAAGAGAGAGTACACATAAATGGTCTGCACAGTGCCTGGCGCATAGCAAACTCCACAAATAGCGACGGTTATTATTTTAACACCCCTCCCCAATAATTCCTCCAGCTGCTTCACCCCCCCGCCCTCCCACCTGGAGGAGGTGGTGGTCTCACCTCACCCCCACCTTCCTTCCCTGAGGCAGACATCCCAGCCTCATTTGGATGAAAATGTATCCCGAGGAAGCTGCCTTCCCCGCAGCCCTCAGAGGAGGCAGGGCGGGAGCGAGTGCCGCTGAGGGGAGGTCGGAGGAGGAGGGCACTGTGAAGGGCTGTGTGGCAGTCGGGGGATGGGGATCAGAGGCTGTCCCCGCACCCCAACCAGCCGCCCGGGATTGAGGCCACTCCGCCTGCCAGGCTGGGCCTCATCGATGCTGGGAGCTGCTTATCAGGTTAGCGTGGAGCCGCTGTCTCTGCACATTACTCGACCCATCCGTCGCCGCTCTCCTGCGCGCTCTGCCTGCCCCCAGCTCTGCCTGTGCTAACTAGCTAATTGGATCTTGGCTAACCTGGTTATGGGCCAAGTCAGCCTAGCTCCTCTGCCTCCAGAAGCATGGGTGGGGGCAGGGCAGAGCGGCTGTGCATGTGTGTGAGCATGTTTGTCCTTGTGGAGGAGCCTGTCTCGCTCGAGCCCTTGTTCCAATCTTCCCGGGATCCCCTGGGCCCATGGAGACTGGATCTTGGCGCCCGAGTTGAGCCCAGAGTACCCCAATCCGCCGTGAGTGGTTGAGGGCATGAGGGCATACCCCCATTCCAAACCTCAGCTCTGCCACCAGCATCATCTAGTTGACTGCGGGGAGGCAGAGCCTCAGCTTCCTCCTTTGTAAATTGTATTATGGAATAACAAGATGTGTCACCTCGGGTGGCTGTGTAAATGGAAGACGCACTCCAGTGCCGGGCACTTAGTAGGCACTCTGGGAGTGATAACTGTGATCTGTGATCACGTCGTCGTCGTCGTCGTCATTAGGCATGCTGGGTTCCTGCCACGTCCCCCATCCTGTGGTTGGGGGTGGGAGGGATCTCAGAGTGGGGGGCAGGAGAGGCTTCCATTCACAGTTCCTTGCAGGTGTTTCCTCTGGGGCAAGACTCCAATCTCTTCAATTGTTCCTTATGCAAATATTATGCTAATGATCACGTCAGCACACTCCAGAGCTCCGGGAAGGTGAAGGGTGGGCTGATTCCCCAGGTTTCAGTTCGGCCTGGTCCATCCCCTTGCTCCCACAAAGAGAAGCAAGTGCCGGTCCCCTGACAACACCAGTCCTCAGGGCAGAGAGAGCAAGAGAGACCCCGGTTGAGAGAGAATCAAAGAAAGGCCCCAGTCTTGGTAGGAGATGGACAGCCTCATCATTGCCATAATCACCGACATCAAAAAGGCCTTTGGAAACGTCAGATTCTTCCCCGCCCTGTGCAGGCTACTCTACAATTACAGAGGCGCAGCCCCTGGCCCTGGGGAGCTGGCGTGGGGGTGGGGAGGAGTCAGGGGAAGGGAGGGGAAGGAGGGGAGAGGGCTAGGGTTTGCTAGAAGGCAAGCGGCCGCTCTCTCATGGTCCTTGAGGGCTGGGGCCTTGCTCAGGCCCCTCCCAGCGTCCCAGCTCCTGGCCGAGGCTGGGCTCACCCTCAAGTGGGGAGACCGAGATTAGGAAAGTGATCCTGAGAAGGCCACAGTGGGGCTTGTCCTGCTCTGCTTTCACTTTCTTTCTTTTTTTTTTTTTTTTGCGGTACGCGGGCCTCTCACTGTTGTGGCCTCTCCCGTTGCGGAGCACAGGCTCCGGACGCACAGGCTCAGCGGCCATGGCTCACGGGCCCAGCCGCTCCGTGGCACGTGGGATCTTCCCAGACCGGGGCACGAACCCGTGTCCCCTGCATTGGCAGGCGGACTCTCAACCACTGTGCCACCAGGGAAGCCCCTGCTTTCACTTTCTGACCACCCGTGTGACCGGTCACCTCTGTCATGTTTTGTGAGCTGTTAAATGGGCATGAGAATCCCTGCTTCTTTGTGTTCCTGTGAGGATTCAGTGAGATGCTGTAGGCCTCACCCAAAGATGATCATAACTGGCAAGCAGAGTGAGAGCAAAAGAAAAACAGGTGCCCATTCCCGCTCCGTGGCCCACAGTAGGGCGCTCAGACAAAACTGGTACCATTTTGCACCTGGCGACATGACACGGGGTCTCCACTGAACATCTAACCTGCCCTCTGGGTTAATGTTGGACAAGATTTGCAGTTGAACCTTAGCCTTCTGGCACTGTCCTCTGTTAGAACAGAGGTGGGAGGGGAAGTGTACTTGTGTGGGCACGAGTACAGGTGAGGAGTGCTGATGAGGCCCATGTGGAACCAGCCTGTTCCCTGGGGGAACCCCCTGAACATACCGCCTTTGTGTTGCTGAGATGTCAGGCCTCTAGGCAGCTCAACCGACTGTGACCCCTCCACACTCTGTGAGAGGAGCCCCAGCCCTTGGAGCCTACTCCAGGGAGGTAGTAGGTGCTCAATAAATACAAATTGACTGGAATGGGGAGACAGCCACGAGGACACTGCCAACTAGATAACCAATTGTGCAAGCAGCAGGCCGCTGTAATTAGACCAAGGAGAACGGTCAGTTATGAATATCAGACGCCTGGTGGGGTTAGCAGCCATTGAGGGTGGCTGCAAAGATGAGAGAGGCAACTCCTGTGCCCTCAGGGCCTGCCCTCCCTGATGGCCTTCTGAAGAGGGCTGAACAGCACCGAGTGCCCTCGCTGCCTCAGGATCCCTCTGCCTTTGTCTGGGCGCCCCACCATTAGGGGCCCTGCTTCTCCCTTTCCCCTCCTCCCTCCTGGAACCCACCCCACCCCCAGCCTTCTATCTGCACCTCCATTATGATGCCTGTTAGGATGCAGCCCAATTACAGTTCTTTATGCCCAAGGCTTATCGCCTCCGCCTCCGTGGGATTCGAAACTCCCCAGGGCAGGGTTTATCCGGTGGTGTCCACTGCTGCATCCCCAGTGGTGGAAGCCAGCCCCTGGCCTGTAAAGGATGCTTAATAAATTCATGTTGAAATGGAAAATTAGGGTGAGGAGGAGAAGGGGAGTTGGAGAGAAGGGAGAGAAAGACCTCAGAGAAGGAGAAGAAGGGAGAGCGAGAGGAGAGGGGAGAAGGAAGGAAGACGGGGAAGAAGGAAGAGGGGACAGTGAGGCGGCCGTGTTGTTCTCTGATGGGGAACACAGCCTAGTCCTCCTTTGGTGCTTATAGTCTACTTGGAAACATAAGGTGGCCACACAAAGAGCCCTGCCCCTGTCCTTCTGCCCTGTGGCTGGCTCCTGCATCCGTGACCTGGACCTGCTCTCTCTGCCCTGGCAGTCCAGGCTCCCCTTGGCAACCTGGCTCTGAGGAAGTGCTCCTGGGTACCATCCAGGCAGTGGGGGCCGGGCAGGAACCATGCCAAGCTAGGGCGCATGGCCAGGAAGGAGTCAGCAAGGCGGATGCCGCCCCTCTCTTGCTGTCTTGATTAGAGAAATTGAGATGTTAATAATATTCCGAGATGCAAGGTGCTAATTAAAGTTAATTACTGTTTCCTTGTGAAGTAACCTCTCCTCATGTTTACCGGGAGCAAGGCTGCCAGCCGCTCCCCTGGCTCGTGCCAATCACAATGCCCGCTGCTGTGTCCCTAACCCTCACAGGTGCCCTCAGCTGCCCCAGTTCAGCCCAGGCAGGCACTGCGACTTCCCGGGCCCTGCCTCTTGGCGCGGCACCAGACCAGCCCCGTTGAGGTGCATGGGACACACGGGCGGCGGGAGGGAGTATCCCGTGGGCCTGGCGACAGGACAAGTGGCCTTAGACGTTGGCACCGCTGTCCTCTGCCTCCTCCTGCAGAGTCTTGCCCTGTCTCTTTCCAGTTCCTGGACCTGGAGCAAGTTACTTTACCTCTTAGCATCTCAGTTTTCATATCTGTAAATGGGGCTAATAATTCCTACCTTGTACAGTTGTTGTGAGGATCAAATGAGACACTGCCTGTCAAATGCTCGCCACAGTCACATAGCTGGGATTTAATAAGCTCTCAATTAAGGTTAACTGTGATTGTTGTTGTCTTTGTTAATAATCGTCTCCCTCCCAAATCCCTCTCCTGTGTGGTCTGACTGCAGGCCTGGCAGTGGGTGAGCTGAGTAGGCACTTGTTCTCTACGCATACTGGGGACACCACCCCAGGCACACTGCACACGCCCCCACACCAACACCCTGCCTTGTGGAGGACCTCCCCATCCTGAGCCCCCACCACCACCACACACACATACAGCCTCTTCTCATGGCCCTGTCCCTGGTCTCAGCCTCACCCGGGGAAGTAGAGAGAAGAGGGAGGAAGCTGATAGGGCTCTTTCAGGGGTACAGTTCTGCAAAGCTGCATGTGTGGGTGTGTGTGTGTGTGTGTGTGTGTGTGCGTGTGTGTGTGTGTCCACGCTTGTGTTCCAGGCTTCATAGGGCTTTGAGGGAGAGGCCACCCTCTTGGGATGCAAGTCAGGTTGCCATGACAACCACTGCAGGTGCACAGCACCTCCAATCTTTTCTGCTTCCCCCTCCACAGCCACTCTGACCAATTCTGGGGGAGACACCATCTCTCTGATGGGAGTCTCCCCAACCGCACCCCAGCCTACCACCCCTGTCCCTTGCCTGCCTTCTCAGGAAGCCCCAGGGCTCAGGAGGGGGCCAGGGACAAGGAAGAGCCCTGGGAAAGGATTCCTCTTTCAAGCCCAGGTTCCTCTAGGGGCTTAGTGCTAATGAGTTGATATTGCCTGTCACCTTTGATTTGGGCAGATGGAGGTTTCTGAAGCTTGGGTAATCAGAGAGTCAGGACCCCCTACTGGCTTTGTGTACCTCCCTCCTGCCCTGGGAAGATCCCTGGCTCCTTCTCTGAGGGTGGCACTGGTCAGCGCAGCCTGGGGCATTTCCTGTTTATGGGCTTAGAAGGGCAAGTGGAGGGGACCTCAGTCTGGGCATCTGGCCCAGATTTGGGGGTGAGGGTGAGTTGGAGGGACATTGATGGTACCAGCAGGCCCTGGGAAACTCCCATGGCTCAGCTATTCCTGGTGGGTTTCTGCATTCCACCCACTCTGGCCCCAAACCCAAATTCCAAGTGTAGACTTGCTCAGGGTAGAGCCTGTCCTTGGCTTTCTATTCCAGGCTTGACCTCCTTCTGCTCAAAGGCACCTGCCTCTAGCCCCTCTGGGGGCCTGGATCCTTTCCCCCAAAGCCCATGCCTCATGGCTCCAGCTCCATCTACCTCCATCTCAGCTCCCTCCTCACATCCCCCTCTTCCCCAGTCTCCCTCTCATCCCCATCCCACCCACGCCCCTCACTTTCCACACCTCCTTCCCCCTCTCCACCACAACCCTTCCCACCTCTATCCCTACTCACCTGTGGCTGCCCTGCCTCTGCCTCCCTTTTCTTGCTCTGGCTGCAGACTCCCCAGGCAGATTTCCTCCCATTCATTCATTCATTCATTCAGGGATGGTAAATAAGTTGAACAAGATTCTTGCCTCCTGCAAGCTTTTATTCTAGGGGGAAGAGACAGAAATTGAACAAGTAAACAAATAAATGAAATAATGATAGACTGGCCAAGGTCAAGGAAAAGGATAAAGGGGAATCTGTGACAGAGATCACAAGGGCACTTTCTAATCCCCCAAATAGATGTGGAGTCAGGAAAAGGACCATGGAGAGCAGCCGACAGGGGCCACCTGGAGGCAGAGATTTGGCAGAGGCCGTCCCCCAGGTCATCTGTAAGCGGTGGACACGGAAGCTACTAGACCCTGCTGCTCTCCGCCCATTCAACCCCTGCTTAGATAGATGCCTTGCTCTTCAGTCAACCATGATGGACAGAGACAGAAAATCGGAGAGACCTCCTTCCCGCCAGCCCCGCCTCTGCCCCCACCCCATCAGCTCTTGCCAACTAGTGGCTCTCCTGATAACACTGAGATGAGGGCCAAGAGTACCAGTCCCGGGGCATCTAAAGCGGGAGACTGAGTACACGGGCAAGAAAAACATGACCATGTCAAAATACAGCCTCAAACCTGAACAAACTACCACAGCTGTTAAGAAATTAAATATGCAAGTGCTGAGAGAACTTGGGAAGGCTCCTGGCCAGGAAAGGGGTCACTGCAGGCAGTTTTCCGGGGGTGCGGGGGGGAATGAGCACGTGGAACGGCTCCAAGCCACGTGGAGTCCAGAGCACGTTCACAGACACAGCTCGGGGACTTTGCCCTTCCCGGTGCTGCAGCCCCATGAAATATTTAGGCTTCTGGACTCTGCTCATCCCATCTTGTCCTCCTCAGCAAGTGCACTTCCCCTACATGATTTATGGCTGTCCCCTTTCGTCTTCTTCCAGGCCTGCAGAGGAGGGAAAACCCAGTCCCCAGACTGGAGAAGGGTATGTCCCGAACCCCTACCCCCGTGGGCAGGGGCAGGATCCAAGCCTAACCTCCTATTCCATACTCATCCCCCACAACGGGGACACCCACCCATAGAGGGGAGCCTTGAGAGAAAGGTCATGGGGCTGAGTCTAGGGACTGAGAGGTAATTTAGGGGCCGCAATACTGGGGAAGCAGAAGAAGGAGAAGGGAAAGATGCACACGTCCTGGTTCCCAAAGGGCCTGGGAAAGGAAAGGAGCTGGGGACTGAGGATAAAAGCTGCGTTCATTGAGCACTTACAACTTACCGTGCTAAGCAGTTCACATGCATCACCCTCTTAAATCTACACTACAAAGTTAGGATCTATTATCCCCATCTCATAGCTAGAGAAACTGCTGCTCAGAGAGGTTAAGTTACTTGTCCAAGGCAATCCAGACAGTCCAGTTCCAGAGGCCAAGCTCCACATACTCCAGAGATGTGATGACACTTGGTTAGGGGAGGGAGGTGGGAACAGAGGTGGGTGTGTGTCTGTTGGGGGGAAGTCATGCCTGGGCAGTGTCTGCCCCCTTCCCTCTTACTCCCAAAAGATGAGGCAGCTCTCAGTATAATCCGGCCCCCCTGCCTCTCCTCCACTCCAAAGTGGATCAGCCCCAGCCAGCACTCCAAAATCTTCAGCTGTTTATGAGGCAAACATTGTTGGCCAGAGATTGGGAGACCCTGAAGAAGGGGGAAAAGAAAGATGAAGAGACAGAGAAGGAGAGAAGCAGAGAGAGTAAGAGAGAGCTAGAGGAAGAGACAGACACTGAGCACAAAGCAGGTGTGTGTGACGGAACACGAGTGACAGCTGGGCGGGGGGTATTAGAGTGACCCACAGCCTGGACAGTTATAGCCCAGCCCATCCACTGGATGGTGACAGAAAGGATGGAAGGTGATAGAAGGAACTCCCACTCCCCACCCCCACTCAGCTCCCTTTCCTCCCGCCCTTCCCCCTTCACACCCCAGCTTCTCCTTCCCCTCCCCCACTGTCTTCTCCAGAACAATTCTAATTAGACTAAGTGACTAAGAGCTGGTTTCGGCCCGAACAGCCAATTAGGCCAGGAAGAAGGGAAAGTAGCTCCCCTAAGTCTCGCATCCCTACCCACACACCTCCTCTGCCTTTTACCGACCAAGTATTCTTAGTCCAAAACTCCAGACTCACTCAAGTTCTCCTGGTCCTGCTCCTCCCTCACTGCCCACTGGGCCCCTATGACCTGTGTCCAGACAGCCCTCAGCCCACTGCTTAGTGCCCACCTTGAGGTCCTCCATTCTTGA
This sequence comes from Lagenorhynchus albirostris, assembly GCF_949774975.1. Taxonomy (NCBI): domain Eukaryota; kingdom Metazoa; phylum Chordata; class Mammalia; order Artiodactyla; family Delphinidae; genus Lagenorhynchus; species Lagenorhynchus albirostris. The sequence continues at coordinate 118,201,903 of NC_083097.1, forward strand.
GGCCCTGAGTCCATTCGAGTCTTCCTGGCAGAGGGTGCAAGGAAAGAGAGGGGGCCTCCTTGGGAGGCTAGCTTTCTGAGTCTCTTTATTTCTGATGCTGCTCCTCTCTCTCTCTTTCCCTTCCTCTGGCACTTATTTCTAACATCCATGGACCAGGCCTTCTGGTTGCCATGGAGACATAATGTGCAGCTGGATGTGAGCGGGTGAGAGGAGCTGTGTGCGCTGTGCAGCACGGGTGGCTGTGTGTGAAACGTATCCACGTGTAAGGAAGCTTTCCTCAAGGTCTCCCTGAAGTGAGATCCCAGCCGAGGGGGAGACTCCAGAGGGCCCCAGTAACCCTCAACCACTGCAGGTCAGATACTAAATCATGTTCAATCCAGGCTCTTAATCAGCAGATTCTGGGCGGGGGCCCAAGCTGCCCCTCCTGTCCAAGGAGAGGATTGGGAACCCCAGGAAAGGAACAGAAGTGGGCAGAGACCTTTCCTGTATAGACAGCTGGAGGGAAGATTAAGCTGTGCAGATGGGCAGGCTGAGAAGAGGCCAAAAGCACCCTCCTCACAACACACTCCAGGGCATGGGGGTGGGGAGGTTGACCCAGCAAGCCGGAAATTCCCCTCCATTCTCACCAGGAGGTGGTGAGAAGTCAGAGACCTAGGTTCCTGCCCTCAGGAAGCCTAGCATCTTAGAGGAATCATGCTAACTTCCTTATTGTCTCCCATCTCGGGGCATTGGCAGCTGCAGTTTTCTGTACCTGGAATACTCTGTCCTGAGCTCTAAATCTTCAGGTTCCCTTAGAGAAGCTGCCTGGGCCACACTGAGTAAGGCAGCCCCCTTCTCTCCCCCATCTCCAGTTATCCTCCTTTGTGTCCCACTGTTTGTTTCCTTCACAGCGCTTTAACACAACCTATAATTACCTCATTTGTTTGTTTATTGTCTGTCTTCTCCACTGGAATGGAAGTTCTAAGAGACAGTAGGGACCATGCCTGTCTAATTCAGTGCTGTAACGCCAGCAGCTGGAACAGAGCCTGCCCCATAGTAGGTGTTAAATATGTGTTAAATAAAAGAGTGGACTCATGATTTCACTGAAGCCCCACGATGATCCTCTGTGATGGTAAGCGTTATTAGCTCCATTTTACAGATGAAGAAACCAAGGCACAGTCACCTGCCCAAGCTCATACCAGTAGGAAGTACTACAGATTTCTAATGTAGGTCTCTCTAACTCCAGGTGTGATGGAAGGATGTGGGGACCGAATTTCCTAATATACACTGTACCCTGGTTCCTCTTCCTTGCTGTCTGTGGGTATATGCCTCCACCTCCAACCCAGGCTCTCCAGAGAAACCTCGGCAGAGAAGGCAAGAGGACAGTTAGAATCTGTAAAGAACATAAATCTGACCTTTTCTTTTAGAGGCTTAGAATCCCTCAGTGGCTCCCTTTCCTTCCTTAGGTTGACCAGCAGGCCCTGCTAGCTCTGGCCCCTGCCTTCCTCTTCAACTTCTCCTGCCCTCCTGAACTACCTCACCTTCTCCTTCTGTACCTCCAGGCCCTTACACACACTGCTCCATCAGCCTGGGATGCAGACCCCTTCCTCAGTGGGCTCTTCCGCATCTGCCCTTTAGAACTCAGCTCTGGGACCACCTCTTCCAGGAAGCCTGCTGGACGGTGCCGGAGGAGACACCTCCTTTGGCCCTCTAGCCTGAATTTACGGCTCAGGGCAGGGCTGAACGCGATGTGGTCATTGTTTACCTGTCTGCCTCTCCCATAGAGACCGTGAAATGTTTGTGGTATGAATGAACCAACCAGGGACAGGATTCTAATACCCTAGTCCCTTGACCCCTGATATCATTGGCAGGGCTTGGCCTCAACAGGAGGAGCTCCTCACCCCTCACTGTCTGGCCAAGTCAGGGGTGGAGGTGACATGGGGCCCTCCTGCTGACTCAGCGCCTCCTGTGATGAGAAGGTGAGGCCTCAAGTTTAGGGGCAGGTCACCCTTGCCACAAGTGGAGGGAGGGCTGGAGATTCTGTAACTGGAGGATCGGTGGGGAGCACGGAGCTGCACACTGAGCCAGGGAGTTGACCTCACCCCTTGTGGATTCAGAGGCTGTCAGAGGGGCTTCTGCCCTTCCTTCAGGTGCCCCCCCCCACCCACCCACCGCCGGGCTCTCTGCGGCGCGACTGATCCAGGCCTGATCTTGGCAGTGTCTTCACGCTGCCCGCCCCCGCCGGCCCCCACCTCTTCCGCACAGCACATCCAACCAACTTGTCTCCGACTGTAGCGAGGGGGCGTGGGGAGGGTCCAGGCCCTAAGAAGCCCGGAGTATGGGAATGGATAAAGGGGCCCCCACGACCCCCGCCGTACCGGCGGTCGATCGGGGTTTACACGGAGGCTCATCCAGGATTAGTCCCTGCTCTCGACTAATCCCAGCAGCTGAGCCAACCCCGGGGTCCGGGAGCCAGGCCCACGCTGCGCGAGCCGGGGTACACGGCGCGCGGGCTGAGCGGAAGCGCGCGCGGAGGGAGGGGCGCCCCGGGAGGCGGGGCCGGGAAACCGGCTGATCCGGTCTCTCTTCTACGACCTCTCCGGAGCCGGTGTTTACCCGGGAGCCGGACTGAGGAGGCCGGGGCCGCTCGGGCCCGGAAGCAGGGGAGGGGAGCGCAGTCGTGGACGGGGGCTGAGACCTTTTCGGGTCCCCGTACATCGACTTCCAACCCTCGTTCCTGAGCGTGAGAGGGAGCGACAGACAGACAGATGTCTCCCGTCCTTTCTCCTATCCAGTTCCACGATTCAAACTCGTTGCTAAATGAGGGGTGCGTGAACGGATACCTGCCCCCTGGAAGAAGGCAGCACAGCTTAACCCTCCGCAGCGCGGCGCGCCCCCCAAGCCTAACCCCTAGCCTGCATGTCAGCTCCGGTGGGAATGGGGTTGCCGGGAGAGGATCGGGCCCAGCGGATGGCACGGGGGCCACTTGGAGGCGTATGAAGTAGATGTCTGTCCTCAGTGTCCGTCCTCTTGCCCCCATCCCTGCGTGGAACCGATTAATCCCAGTATGGGTTTCGATCCCTCTTCTCCCGTCCGCGTCCCCCGGGCCCCCTCCAAGGTCTCTACCCCAGACGTAGCCTCCACTCTCCCCGGGACGCCGGCCCGAGGGCCCAAAAGAAGCCAAGTGGGGTCCGGTTTTCACACTTTTATTGTAAAGCTCGGGAATAATTACACGGGTCTTTCATTGACAGCTCAGCAAACAAACCGGAAACGAACCGAACCGGAGGGGTAGGGGAGGTGCCTGCGCATGCTCGCGGCGGGGTGGGGGGGCGGGGGTGGTCAGAGAAAGAGAAAGACAGAGACAGAAATCATTACAAATCGACGGGATTGTGCTCGCAGCGCCAGGGACGGGGGTGGAGTGGGGGCGGGACGGGAGCCCTTCCCGGGAGGAGCGAGGCGGTGGGAAGTGGCACGAACCAAGAGAAACACGACCCCAGTGTGGGCATCCGATGCGCCCAAAACCCCCCTCCCCGACCCCCGCCCCCCAACACACGAGAGAGACACGGCCCCCCTCCCCACTCAGATAACCCGAGGAGACACAGTCTCCCCCTCCCCAAGGGCAGACACACCGCCTGGGAACCCCATGGGCGAGACACAGTCCCCCCTCCCAGAGAAGTCCCGCGTGGAGACGCCCCCTAAGAGGCTTTCTCTTGGCCAACACAAGCCAACCAAACACCAGGAGACGGCCCCACACAGGGAAGAAATGGCTCCGGAGGCCGGGCCCTCAGGAGAGAGAGGTATCCCAGAGCCCCTGCGAGAAAAGACAGCTCAGAGCTGCCCAGTCTCATCCGAAGTGCTGCAGGTCAGAGACACCCCTGGGGAAGAGGTGCAGGGAGGGCCAGAAACATCTCTTCCCAGACATGCTTCAGAGATAGCCCCCTTCCCTGGGAAGAGAGATGGCCCAAGACTGACATGCCTTAAGTACTCCGAGAAACCCTGGGAGGACAACAGGCTCCCCAGAGAGCCTGGGTAGCGGGGAAGACATGCTCCCATGGTCCCCAGCGGGAATACATGTCCCCCCCACCCAGAGACTCCCAAGGGGAGAGATAGGGCCTAGGGAGCCCCCAGAGGTGAGGGATGCCCCAGAGACCCTCCCCCGAGGATGTGAGACACGCTTCAGGGACCCTAGGAGAGAAGTATGTCCCCATATACCCTCCCCCTACCAAGAGACATGCTCTGAAGTAGGGGGTAGGGACAGACTAGGTCCCCTCTAGGAAGACACTGACTGGGTCAGGCTGGGTTTGAGTGGGGTCTCCTCTGGCCAAATGCCGCCTATTTGTACATAAAACTGTACGCGACACAAGGCATTGGGGAAGGGCTTCACAGACCTAGGACCAACAGGCATGGTCCCCAGTGCTGTCACCCATCCCCTGCCCACCTTTGGTTTCACCTCTCAAGTGCCCAGGTGGTGACAGACTCAGTGCCCCAACCCCAACCAGGGGGCTAGGGGCTCTGCCTTTGCCTGTGGGAAGGGCTCCTCCTCTGTGCTTCTCAGCCCTCCCAGCCACCTGGGCCACCCCCTTCCTTCTGGCTTCTCCACTGTGCAAAATGCTCCTCTGCCCTTCCACCTAGTGCGCAGGGGTCTCCGAGACCAGGCCAGGGTGCCCAGGCCACCAGGGGCTTCCAGGGGAAGTCCACTGACCCCAGGAATGTCTCCTGTCTGGACCACCCTCTCCACCAAGCAAATGGGCCTCGTACAATCCTCTTGCCAGAATCTTGACCCCCAGGACACAGTACAGCCCTCGAGGCCACTGACCCACCAGCGGGGTACCTCACGTTACCAACTGCACCACTATTGCACCTGCCCCGTTTGTGCAGGGGGAAGGGGCTGTCTCTTTAACAAGCCCCAGCCCACTTCCTGGGCCTCCCCCAGGGAAAGGAGCCTTTGGCCAATCCCTAGACCTGGTTGCTGCCACCCCAGGCCACTCTACACCACACACCCCCCCCCTCCACTGAAGGGCTGTGTATGCTGGGGCCACGAGCCCAACAAGGCTCTCCTTCCCAGCACTGTTACCCCAAGCCAAGCTAGGGGCACGGAGCAGAGAACAGGTGATTCTTCAGCCCCCTGGCTTTCAGGGGTGGAGGTGGGGTCTCTGGGGTTACAGGAGTCAAGACTCCAGCAGCACAGCTCCCAAAGGCACCAGACGACCCAGCAGCCTGTACCCACCCCTCCCACCCTCGGGCCACACCCCCAGGCTTAGACTAAGTCAAGCAAGGGCCATACCCTGAGTCTCCAGCCTCCCAGCCTGGGCCCCTGGGGAGCCGGAGAGGTATGGGCCAAGGCAGTGGGGGTTTGTGGAAGGAAGAGGGGCTGAGGCTTTGAGATGGCCACAGTGGGAGATGGGGCCTCTGCAGGATGCCCCTCACACCCTGGCCCCCTGAGGTGAAGAAAAGAATCCCACCTCATCATGGCTGACTGGGCTTCTCTGCCCCCCGATCCCCCCACGCCACGGGACCCCTGACCCTGGCAAAGGGAAGCCCAACTGGAAGAAGGGGGCCTGGAGCCCAGGGTGCCCTGAGGCAGCCCTTCCCACCCCCTGAGATCAAGGCAATGGTGGTTTTACAGGCTGACGGGTCAGTCATGGCAGGGGCTTGGGGGGGGTGCAGAGCAGAGAGGGGGCAGGGTGCAGGTACCCCCTGTTGGGGGCAGCAACCAGCCACCCCCTGAGCAAACCTTCCTGCTCCCAACTCACCCAACCAGGCCAGAGGCACAGTCTCCCCACCCCCGGCCAGCTGCCCCCCACAGCCTCAGGGCCCCTCCGTGATGCTCGTCTGGATGTGGGGGCCAGCCTGAGCGGGGATCCCCCCCACCCCAGGGCACAGCGCAACAGTTCCAAAAAAATAGAGATTTGTATTCTTAAAAAAAATTAAATAAAAGCCCAGCTCTGCTGATAGGCGAGTGTTCCCCCATCCCCACCCCCACCCCCCTTGTTTCCCTGGCCTGCACCCCCATCCTGCCACAGACCCAGGGGTATTTACAACATGGAACAATAGAGGCCTGGGGTGGGGGGCACTGCGGCAGGGAAGAGGGGGCGCGGGGCAGGTCTCCCCCCAGAGGGGCCCCCCCAAGACAACACAACATCAACAAGAAAAGTTGCAAATCAGGCAGAAATGGGGACGTCATTCCAAGGTCCTTATATACAGACACTGCATGACCAGTGGGAAGGGGGGGGGCCCGGATGGGACCAGGCATGGGCATGCGGCAGGCAGGTGGGCCAGCCCAGGAGCAGTATAGGAAGACAAGGCCTCCGCCCCACTCCCACCGCCATCCCACCCCACCTTTGGTAACAAAAGCCCTTCAGGGAGCCCCTGGCGGTCAAGAGTTTCCTCTGGGAGTTCCCAGGGAGAGGGGCTCCCCAGTTCAGCCCTGCTGCAGGGCTGGAATGGGGGCGTCCTATGCCCGCCCTGGTTGGCCTTGCGGGGCACAATGAGTTAAAAGTGTGCTGCCCCCCCTTGACTCTGCCATCTGCCCAAAGTGAGGGGGTGATCCCTGGAAGTCGAGGAACCGGAGCCTAGTCATTGTAGAGGAGCCCTCTTGGGCATCAGCTGGGGGGAGCCCCATAAAGGGGAAGAGGGGGCTCCCTAGGGTTTGGGGGCTGAAGTGAGGGAAGAAGACCTGGACCCTGCATGGGGGAAGGGCCAGTGTGGTCATGAGGCCAGTAACCCCCCCACTCAGGGCCCTGGCCAGGAAGTCCACGCTGGAGGGGTCAGGAGCAGGGGCCCTGGCATGGGCCCACCTGGGAGCTGGCCGGTGGCTGGGGAAGGGATGGCCGGCCGGCCAGAAGGGGGCTCACAGGTAGATCTCGCGCTTGGCCGTCTGGGCAGATGCCGGTGTGGCTGCAGGTGGGAAGTCCGAGGTCTGGGTCAGGGGGATTTCCTCCAAGGTGGCCGAGTCCTTGCAGGAATCATGGCTACTGTGGGAGAAGGCACTGTAGGAGGGCAGGAGGCGCACGGGGGCCGTTTTGGTGTTCCGGTCTTCCGGGGGGCTGGGGCTGCCGGCGCCCGCAGGCTCCTGCCCTCCTCGGTCCTGGTAAGGCACGAAGGTGGAGAGTTTGAGGGCGCTGCTCTTGGTCCGGCGGCTGGGAGACGACTGGCCAGGCATCCAGCACGTGTCGGAGTGGCCAAACTCGCTGCACTCCCGGGTACATGTGCCCGTCATGGCGACGTCAGGCAAAGGGCGCAGGTCTGCAGGGGAGAGCCGGGAGGATGGTCCTCAGGCAGGGCAGCCTCGCAGAGCTCTGCTCCACAGCCTCCCACGAGCGCCTCCATGCCGCCTTGGAACGGGGGTGCACGCCCCTTCCTGCCCACTGAGCTCACAGGCACACACACCCTCAAATAGACACACACCCTCCCACCATCCACCGCAATAGACACACACCCTCCCACCATCCACCACATGCGTGCTCACACACACACACACACAATCTGTCCTTAAATAGACACATTCTTTCCATCCTCACCCACCCTCCAGCTCTCCTCTCACACATCCACCATATCTGCCCTCAGACAGGTGCACAAACACACACCCCATCTACACACTCCGTCATCTATCTCCAGACAAGCTGAAACAAGCACATTTACCCTCAGATAGGGGTGAGGAAACCCCCATCCTCATTAAAGACACAATCTCTCTCTCTCTCTACTGCTCTCTCTCTCGCTCTCTCTCTCTCTCTCTCTCACACACACACACACACACACACACACACACACACACACACACTCCTACCCTCAGATAGGTGTGGACACACAAATCTACACCAGGCATCTCTATCCTCAGACAAAGGTGGGCACATGCCTCCCTTCTGAGCCCCCTCCAGCCTCACCATGCTCCCAGTTGCCCTGGGACCCCACCCCACCCCAGCATAGCAAGGCCCTGCTACAAAGCCAGGGGTTTGCGTAGAAGCACACACTCACATATCCACAAGCACACTCATGCAGCCCCTCCCCGCCTCACTCCGGCCCCTACACCACCCACCCCCCCCCCGGCCTTGCCCCGCTCCCTGCCCAGAACACCCATGGGAACAGAAGTTGGCTGTCTGACATCAGCAGTAGCCAGTGTGGTTGCTGGGCAGCGGGGGTCTCCATGGGAACGTCTGGGCCTTGAGTACTTCCTGTCACAGTTGCCCCTGTCCCGCCCTCGCTTGGGGACAGTACCAGGCGGTGGCCCCCATCCAGGGATGTGACTGAGCGGCACCACCCTCCCTGGCTTGGCCTCCTGCCAGTGCAAGGTGAGGAGGGGACAGCTCTGTTGTTAACCCCTCCGGGGCTCTTCAGTTCAGGGCCGAGTGGGGGGACCCAACGTGGCACGGAGCAGAGCACGGGCACTGGGTGGGCGGGGCTGGGTGCTGGGCCGAGTCCCACAGACCCCAGACCCCAGAGCAGCTCCCACATACCTGGCAGTCCACCTCAGGGCCTGCTCCGGCCAGCCGGCTCTGCGCGGGCACAAAAAGGACGAGACGGGCGTGAGATCGCACAATGATGGGCAGGGTGGGGATGGAGGGCACTCTGAGACCTGGGGCCTGGGAGGTTAGACAAGAGCCCTGGGCCCGAGGGGTGAGGTGTGGAACTTTTCATCTTGTGGCGGGCTGGGGGAGTTTGGACTGAGGGAGGGGATGAGATCTGAGGAAAGCTCTAAGCTGGGGAGTCTTTCTATCCCAAGGGGAAGCTGATTTAGTCTCCCCACCACGGGCCACCAGAGGTGCCTTCACGCACACACACGCACTACACACATACATTCTGACAACACGCCCCCCCATCCATTCCCATGCTGACCTCTGCTCCAGCCCAGATCCCACGTCTGCCATCACCCTCCAAGCCCCTCCCACACAAGCCTTTCCCCTCCCCGGGGCTCCCCACTCCTTCTCCTCAGCCACACCCTCTCCTGCTCCTCCCGACAGGGGATCATCACACCCTTCTCTGGGCTCCTCATAGCATCCAGGGTCCCTTCCCTTTTCTCAAGGCCCTCTGCGCTCTCATTACCTCAGGATCCCCTCAAAGTTCCCTCACCACCACCCGAGCCCTCTGGCCCCCATTCTCAGGGTCTCTGTTCCCAGGAAGCAGAATAAAGTAGTGCTGAATTCAAAGTCTTTGGAGTCAGAGGTGCCTGGGTTTGAACCCCTCCCAGCTCTGTCACTTCCTGTATATGACTTTGGGTAAGTGACTCAACCTCTCTGAGCCTCCGTTTCCCCCACTGTAAAGGGGGCACAATAAATTTCTCAGATCCGAGACCGGTTGTGAAGGTTAAATGAATATATACCAGAAAGCACTCAGCACAGTGTTTACTGCTGAATACACGAGAGCTCGAGAGATGGAGGCTACCTCTAAGGTCTCGTCATCACTCACAGGCTTCTACGCATTCCTGGGGTCCCCTCACCGTTCTCGGGGTGCTCCATCTCTCCTATGCTGCCATCGGGGGTGGTGCGCTCATAGTGATCCTCAGGCAGAGCCAGGGGACCGAGTCGGGGCCCCGAGGATGACTTGCTGGACGGCGTCTCAGACTCCTCCAGGCCACTGTCGTAGTAACTGTGCTGGGACGGGTCCTGCAGCTCCTGCGCCTGGCTGGTGGCGGAGAAGGTGACTCGGCGGTGAGGTAACTGCAGGGAGAGGGAGTGTCACTGCCGGCCGGCCAGCCTGCGCCACGGGGCCACCACCGCACCGGGCTACAGCCCCAGCCAAGCCCACCCCCAGAGCTCCTAGCCCTCTAGGCCTCAACAGCAACCAGGAAGAGGCCCAGCCCCCTAGCACAGCAGAACCCCCCAGAAAGCAGAGACCTTAATAGAGGACTGCCCCTTGATTCTAGGTCAGCTCCCCGGACAGCCAGGACCACGCACTGGAAGTCCCAACACAGCACAGGCCCCAGTGTTATGATAGCTCCCAGGCCAGCACAATAAGCTTAATCCAGTACAACCACTTGTTAGAGCACAGCTTCCCAGTACTGGCAGGGCCTCTGTTTAATTCCAGACAGCCAACACCAAAACAGCACAACACCAGCCAACTCCCCTAATTCCAGCATAGCCTCTAAACACCAGCAAGCCTCCAGTTTTTACAACAGCTCCCTAAAAGCAGGACAGACTCCTAATTCCACAACAGCTCACCAATACCAGAACAGTTCCCTGATTTCCAAATAGCACCCTCCAGACTCCAGCTCCTCACCTGTCTCATTGCTCTGTTAACTTCTCATTGCCTCCAGCCAGTGGGGTGCTAACCTCTTTCTGATCTTCTGTTCCTCACCCCTGGTCTGTAATGCCATAGGCAGGACTCCCTGCTGAGTCCCCACCCACCCAGGTGCCCACCGCGTTCCCCTTCAGAGAGGCCTGGGAGTGGAAAAAGGTGGGAGGGAAGAGGGAAAGGGAGCCTGATGACAAACCAGGGCACCTTGGGGGTGGGGTAGCAGAACACTGGGAACTCCCCAGTCCTCCAGATCAGGAAACAGTATTAACTGGAGCGGGCAGGGCCCAGGAGGACCTGGGCATAGGGGGAGGGGCCCAGCAGACATCAGGGATTCGGAAGGCTGGCTTCTTCGAACGGAGACTCCTTCTAGGAAAGAGGAAGGAGCTTCCGGGAGGGGCCGCTGGCTTGGTAGAGCCAGGATTTAGGAGCTTGGCGCGGGGACTGGGGTGGAGGGAGGGCAACGGGGACAGGCTGCTCCCAGACAGCAGCCCTGCCTGCCTGCCATGGGTTGACGATCTGGCAACCTCAGCCTGGCACTCGGTACAACCAACCCATCCCCCAAACACCCACCTGGGACCACCACTGGTTCTCCTGCCAACTGGAAATTAGAAGTTGTGGAGGGCACAGACCCGGGCCCCTGTGGGCCAGGGGTGGGAGCAGCCCGGGCCCAGGGCCCTGCTGACGAGTCTCCAGGCTCCTTCTAATCCTCTAAGACCTTGTGGTGCTTTGTCTTTAAAACTCTCAATAGGAGGTTCTCAAGATGGCCAGAGGAGGGTGTCCCAGGTCTGCAGACCCACCCTCCTGATACCCTACACAATTTCCGTGCCATCCAAGGCAGCTGGGGTAAGGGAGGTTGTCAGCACAGGGAGCTTTGGAGCCGCCTTCCCACCTTGGCTCCCACCCCACCTTCAGGCATAGGCAACCCTTCTTGAGATCCACGTTGGGATCCAAAACACTGAAAGGTCTGGGTGATGACAGACAAGATCCCCAAAACTGACCTGATACTTGGGGCTGGGAGGATGTAAAGGAGCACGTCCACCTGGTGATGGAGTGAATAGGTTCCAGGAGGGTCTGGGAGGCACAGGGCAGTCTGGCTGTTGGGTGTTTTTCTTTCCAGTTTTCTTTTAAGACATTAGCCAGCAGCCCTCCCTCCCTGCAGAACCTGTGCCTGGTAATCCAAGGCTTCAGTCCTGCCTCCTAGGCACATCACTTGGTCTTTTTCCTATGATTCTTTTCTGTAAAATGGAGGGTTGGGTCATACTCAACACTAAATATTCCCTATCATTCTATGACTATCAAATCTTAAAAAGCCTAGATCCAAAATCTCTCTCAGACCCTAGTCCAGAAGTTCTAGACCCTTGCTGGTTATTTCCAATCGGCCGTCCCTATGGACCCTTCAGATTCAACATGCCTGAAACCAAATTCTTTTTCTTTACTCAGCGTCTGCATGGGCAAAGATCTCATCATCCTACCACCCAGATGCAGAAGGATGATATCTATCTGGGGATCCTGGTAGCTCTCCACTCACTCCCCATCCCTATCCCATATCCAATTATCCCTTGAGTCCTGTGGGTCGTTTCTCCAGAAGGTCAGCCTGATCCATCCATCCATCATGCCCTTTTCCACCATCCTTGCTCAGACCTTAGAGGTGCAGTCCTGTACCTTCACCTCTACCCACCTTAAACCCACCATACACTCCAGTAAACTCTCTAAAACTCAGTTCATCCAAAACTCGTGAGCTTTCGGGGCCTCCCACTTCTTAAGGAACTTTTGGCAAAGCATCTATGTCCTCTACAACCTACAGTCTTCCAGTCTCCTGTCTCAGCTCCCTCCTATACCCTCCACTCCAGCCAGAATCCCCTTTCTGCCCTCCCCCTGCCTCCGACTTGGTCACGCTCGCTCGCTCACTCCCGCCTCACCTCGGGATTGGCTCAGCCTCCCGTCCAACTCCAGCTCCTCACTTTATGAAGAGCCAGCTCAGGGTTCTCATTTCCCTCCCAGAAGCCCACCCCCATGTCCTATGCACGTTTTCTCATACTATGTGCCTCAAAGAAAGGGAGGGGGCACCATGGTCAAATAAATTTGGAAAACCCAGAGTTACACAAAGTTTAACAGGTTTTCCCTTCTTGCAGGCTTTGCAGAGCCTTTAACAGGTTAATGTGAACTTAGTCTTGGAACCCCTTTTTTATAGCGTAACAGAAAACAGCAGACTCTGGCAATCAGATTTCCTGATGATTTGTGTTTGAATTTGACTCCGTCGCTAACTAGTTTTCACTTCTGTAAGATGACCTGCATCACAAAGAGTTATGAGCAGTGGATGAGCTAATTCACATAAAATGCTCAGCGTGGTACGTTGCACCTGGTAAGGACTCAAAAAAATGGAAGCAAGTCGTGGCAGAAGTGGTAGAACAAGTTGGGAAGAGCTTTAATATGTGGCAGTTCTCACTGGTGAGAATCGACACCACGATTCTCAACTGCCTCATCTTGTTACTTGTATGTCTTGTAGAAATGTGACCATTTTTCCCTCAAGGTCTAATACTATGCTGAGCACACAGTAGGGATTCAGCCTATGTGTCTTAATGATGACACTGGTGTTGTGGTTTTGTTGTGTTTGAATGTTCAGTGTGGCTCCACGGATGGGTTGGACTGGAGCCGAGTAAGGGATAATCCCTCAGACCTTGAGAAAGAAAAAGAGATTAAGGAGCTAAAGGAACAGAAGAAAGAGAGAGGCGGTGGCAGCAAGGAGAGGAACAAAAGAGAAAGAATGATTGGTCAGGAGCTGCTGGAGGTGACCCTAGAGATGCTTATTTGTCCAAGGGAAACGCGATGAAACCAGATTTCACTTCCCCATGCACCACTCCTCCAAAGCCCCTAGGAGTTTTTACTTTGGGGGCACCCCGGGGCATTGGGGAGTTTGTGGACGGAATCAGAGTAGAGAGCTGGCACCCTGGACCTCCTGGGAGTGTCTCAAGCCTCTTCAGTCGCCACGGAGACAGGTTGCCTCTCGCCTCAGAGACTCCCCCAGGACCTGAGGCCCCTCACCCAGACTTTAGCCTCCTCCTCAGGCACAGCCAGAGACAGGGCAGACCCAGGAGAGCAAGAAGTGAGAGACGGAGAGAGAGAGAGTGAGTGAGAGCTAGCAGCTCAGGGTGGCCAGAGCAAGGAGCTGAAGGAAGGGAAGGGAGGGGGCCGGATAGGGCGCCTCAGCCCTGGTCAGCAGAGGGGATACAGAGCAGGTCAGTCCATAGCACTGGGGGATATCCTCCCCTCTCCCTGGGCCCTCCCTCCCGGCAGCCCAGACTGGTGACCATGGTGGGAAGACACAGGGCAGAGCAGGCTAATTGCTGGGTGTTGAGCGGTATTGGGATGAAGAGGCTGGGAAAAGGACTTGGGACGATCTTACCTCGAGGGAAGGTGCCTGGTATAATTAAGAGGTTCTCTGCCTTCACCTGAGGCAGCCAGGCTGCACTCCACCCCCACCAGCTGCTCTGGTCTGAGCTCTGTTGGGAGATGCTCCAATGTGCACAAACGGGAAAGGTCAAGTCTCAGCCAGCAGAGAAAGGGCAGGACTTGGGTGCATCTCCATCCGCTTTCTTGGTAAAGGGTGCCATTCCCAGGGAGGTCTCACAAACGTGAGGGAAGGGGACACTGCTGGACAGCTCCATTTGAAGCCTGCTCAGAAAGCACTTCCCCCAATCATGGACATGGTCATGGTGGGGCGGCGGGGGGACCTGGTCAATTAAGATAGGGTTGGGGCAGAGGGGCAGGTCTGGGACGGGGGAAGGGACAAAGAGCAGGGATGGGGAAAGTGAGGCAGGACATCGGACAAAGGGCTGTTTCCAGTCTCTCTCGCTCCTTCTCTCAGTTCCAGGAAAATAAGAAGCCAAAACTCCAAAAATAGAGAACTTTATTATCAGGGTGAAGTGTTTGGGGCTGGGGGAGGGGAACTGGGGCCCAGCCCCAGGAGTCTGGGGTGGGGAAGAGGGTGACACACAGTACACAGAGAAGGCACAAGTGGGGAGGCCCCCTTCCCTGACAGAGCGTCCACCTGGTTACCCACCAGGACCCCAGGTCTCCCCCTTTCCCCTCTAGAGAAGCACCCATGGCTGGTCTCGGACAGAGACCCACGTTTGTAGGAGACTTCTTCTCCATTTCCCGCCCCGCTTCTGCCTCCAAACCCTTCTGCTCACCTACCCATCAGTCCCCACCTGCAGGACCCAGCGGGTGGTCCAGTGTCCCAGAATGTGACAAGCCACAGGCCTCTCCCAGTGCGGAGCGGTGGGGGGGGGGGGGCGGGACACGGAGCACACCCTCAGTTTGCATTCGGCCCGACCCTCCAAGCCTGGGTGAGGCAGCAGGGTCATCAGTGGTCCCAGCATCCCCCGATCTTTGGCTCTACCTCCCACCACCGACTTGGGCTGGTGAGCACGGCAGGCCCGAGACACCAGCTCTGTTACTCCCACACCTCGGTCCAGATGGCCCCGTGGTAAGGGTGGGGTGGGGGCCGGGGTATGCTGAGCTTCAAGGGCTGGCCTACCTGCTTGCTGGGGTATTTGGGGGGGTTGGTGCGGTAGCTGTAGTCGGAGTACTGCTCAGAGCCCGTGGACGTCGTGTCCCCAGTGCCTACGAAAGTGTTGGCTGGTGGCAGGTCCTGCACCACCTGGTGCTTCTTGGAGGCGGAGGGTGACTGGGGCTGCAGCTGGATGGAAGGCAGTGGGGAATTAGAGCGATAGTGGCGGCCGAGGTCAGGGCTGCCTGGTGGGTAGTTGAGGGGCAGGTGGATGCGGGGGCTGTCCCCAGGGGCATCGCTCATCAGGTTGAACTTGAGGGATTTCTGCAGCCCGGCCTCATCCTCGTCCTCCACCGGCTTCACGGGCTTGGGAGACTTGCTTTTCTTGCCCTTGCTTTTGTTTCCCTTGGAAACTTTGCTGCTGGGCTTGGGGGCATACAGGTCCTTGGTCTCCTTCTTGCCAGCCTGGTAGCCACTCTTGGCCTCCCGTTGCCGGCAGTAGCGCACGAGCACGGCCAGGGCGATGAGCAAGGCCACGGCCACGACACCCGCCACCACGCCAAACAGGATGTTGCCGCGCTGCTTGGAGCGCTCGTATTCCGGATCCCCAGCAATGTCGATGTCCAGCGGCGTGTCCAGGCTGTGGCCCAGCAGGGTCTCCAGCAGGGTGCGGTTGGCCAGGGTGTCATTGACATACAGGTGGACCAAGGCTGTGCCAGAGCGAGGGGGCTTGCCGCGGTCAGTGACCTTCACCACTAAGCGGTGCAGCCCATGGTGGCGCCGCTCAAGCTCCTTTTCCAGGGTGATGGCGCCGGAATGCGACCCAATCTGGAAGAGTCCGTAAGGGTTGCCGCCGGCGATGCTATAGGTCAGCTCAGCGTTGACACCAGAGTCAATGTCCTCAGCTGTCACCTGGCTGACCGTCTCGCCCAGACGGGTCTGGGGGGTCAGCAGCCGGTGGGAGGTGTTGGAAGGGGCGGTGATAAAGGGTGCGTTGTCATTCTCATCCAGCACGTTGATGGTGACGCCAACGTAGGCCGAGCGAGGTGGGACGCCGCCGTCCACCGCCTTCAGCTGGAAGGTATAGGTGCTTTGCTGCTCCCGATCGAAGCTCAGGCTGGAGAGGATGGTGCCCGTGCCGTTCTGGATAACAAAATCACCATTGTCCTGCTCCACCGTGAGCTGCACCCGGGCGTTCTCCCCCTTGTCCCCATCAATGACCGTCACCATGCCCACTGGACTCAGCGCCGGCATGTTCTCCATCACTGAGAAGTTGTAGCCACTCAGCATAAACTTGGGGTCATTGTCATTGCAGTCCAGCACGTTGACAAGGACGGTGGCTGTGCCTTGGAGGCTGGGGCTGCCCCGGTCGGCTGCCACCACCTTCAACTCGTAGTTTTCCCTCTGTTCCCTATCAAGGGATGTCTTCACCCGGATCTCCCCAGTCTCAGGTGAGATGGTGAAGAGGCCCTTGGCAGCCGGCTCAGGCTCCAGCGAGTAAACCAGCTCAGCATTGGAGCCCGAGTCGGCATCGCTGGCAGTGACCTCGGCGACCACTTCACCTGGCTTGTTGTTTTCTGGGAAGGCGACCTCAGTGACACTCTGGGTGAAGACAGGTGCGTTGTCATTGACATCCACCACCTGCACCTTGAGGGAGTTGGTGCTCGAGAGTGGGGGGTTGCCAGAGTCCACGGCCACAATCTCGATGGTGTAGTCTTTGACCTTCTCATAGTCGAGCGGGGTGGTGGTCTGCAGGAAGTACTTCTTCTTGCTGTCACTTCCCGTCTCACTGGCCTGGCGGAGCTGGAAGGGCACGTCACCTGCCACCACACAGGTGACAGCTGCGTTTTCTCCCTCATCTCGGTCAGATACCTGCACCAGGGCCACAGCTGTCTCTTCTGCCACGTCCTCTGAGATGTTAGCCATCCCGTCTTGGTGAGTCACCAGCCCTATGCCCCGGATCTCAATGGTGGGGGCATTGTCGTTCACGTCCTTCACGGTCACCACCACTTGGGCTCGGGCACTCTTGGGGTTGGTGCCTCGGTCCTTGGCAAGCACCGAGAAGCGCAGGGTGCTTAGGTCCTCACGGTCCACGGGGCCCTGCACAGTGATAAGTCCCGTGTTCCTGTCCAGTCTCAGAAGACGCCTCACAACCTCGGGCACCTGGTGGAACGTGTAGTCGATCTCTGCGTTGGCACCTTGGTCAGAGTCATTGGCCTTCACCTACAGGGCAGGGGGAAGAAACAAGGAAAACGGGGCTGGGTTAGTTTGGTGATAAATTAAGCGACACATTTCTGCCTTTCCAACGAGCACGGCAGACGCAACTAATCTAACAAGGCACCCTTTCCAAAAGCAGCACATGCATGCCCTGCCCTTTTCCCAATCCTGACACTTTGGCATTTATTACGGATCTCTTTCCCTGAAGAGCACAGATACAGCCCACAAATCCTCAGTGGTGCTACAAGCTACTACTAGAGACGGGACAGGGCAGAACTGAACTCTACTTATCACTCCTATACTAGTCCACCCAAATATGGGGATGAGGATCCAATTAGCAGCTAGGGCAGCCCTTCCACCCGATTAAACTGGCCTTCAAACCCTTCTGAAGAGCTGGAAAGGTGTGAGTAGTAGAGATGGTGTGTATGCGTGACATATGTGTGCAACATGCATGCATGCACACACACGCGTTGTGATTACGTGAGAAGGTATGTTTATGCACGTGTCTACTGGCACACGAATGGAGACCCACGTGCCCCTCTGGAGGCCACAGGTGAGGGGATTTCTTTTTTGAAAGGAGCCAGGTAGGGATGTGGGTCAGAGGGAGCCCGCCAGGCCAGGTCACTACACTCTGTCAAAACCGGGGAAACCTGTTTCATCTCTCTTCCCCTCCCATGGCTGGCGCTGGCTAGGCATCAACTTGAGGAATCCAGCCGAGCCTGCGGCCAGGAGGGAGGGGCTGGTGCAGCCCACAGAGCCTGCTGGCAGCGGGCTGGGCTCCCAGCATCACACAATGAACTGTCTGTCCCTTTGCAGTGGGCGCATCCTTCCACGCCAAGGCCGACACACACTCGGCCCAAGTCTATACAAACATGGGTGGTAATGGGGCAACAGGAGCCAGGTGGGAATGGTCATGAGGTAGCACTGGTCAGGGAGCAACAAGAGGGATGGAGTTAGGTCACAGCCCAACAGAATGTGATGGCAGTACGGGCGGGGGAGGAGGGGGTAGGGGGTAGACAGGATAGGCGCCACTTGGCAGAGTCTCTGGGGAGCAGAGCAAGAGTCCTAGGTTCAAATCCCAGCTCTGCCACTTCCCAACTATGAGGCCTTGGGCCAATTATTTAACATCCTCAAGCCTCAGTCTACAAATGTGTAAAATGGGGATAATAATAGAACCTACCTAATGGGGGTGTGGTGAGGATTAAATGGGATGATAAGTGTAAAAATGCCTAACACTGCCTGGCACATGGCAAGCGCTCCCTAAATAGTATTTATCCCTCTTTTTGTCCATCCAGCTCTGAAAATCGGTGCTGACACAGTATTGGGCATTGCACCTAGCAGGCCCTCAGGCCACTGCTAGTCTCCTTTCCTTCCCATCAGGATTTTTTTGTCAGTGAAAACACTGGTGAGCTACCTGGTCTCTGCTCACCCCTCTAATGGTTTCTCCTCGCCCCTCCATCCCCCTGTTCCCCCAGTCTGTCACCAGTTTTTTTCATTATAATCCCCACTGTCTCTCTGTCTCTAGACTGGTCACCCACCTTCTTGTCTGCCTCTCTTGCCATCTCACCTCTCTGTCTCTGTCTCTGAGTCTTGACTTCTGTCTCTCTTTCCCTCCCATCTTGCTCAGTTCTCCTTCTGCCTCTTTCCCATTGCTGGCTCTCTCCCATCCTCTCTTTTCTGCTCTGTCTACCCGTAGCCTCGTCTCTGCCCCATTCTCCTGCGTCATCCCACTTCCCAGCTCTTACACACATGGGCTCTGAAGCCAAACTGTTGGATGTGGCCAAGGTGGAATCTGAACACATCAGGTGGGGGTTACCAGGCAAGTTTCCTAATCTCTGTGGGCTCAGTTCCCCATCTGCAAAATGGGGATAATGCTTACATTGTACTGTGGAGATTAAATGATATAATACACATAATGTATTCAGAACAGTACCTGGCACCTAGGCTATGATTATTCGCCATCCCCGACTGTCTGTCTCCCTTTTCTTTCTCAGTCTCTCTTCTACAGGTTCCAGTCCACCAGCCTCTAAAAAAAGGCCCAAACTCCTCCCCGTGCCCTGCTTCAGCTTGAGGACTTGGGATGAAGGGTTTCCCAGGACGGGTAATGGTGAGCCCTCCTCAGCTTCCTCATACCAGAGACAGACAGCTTCAGCCCATGGGGAAGGAGAAAGGAGCTGGGGCTGGCAGGAGGCCAGGGCTGAGATGACAGTGGGAGATACGCCCACCTGTCTGCAGGGACGCTTTCTTTGCTCTCTCCCAGGCCCTGACCCCACCAAGCTGCCCAGCCCCTGGGGCAGTTCCCATCGAGAGGGGTGTTGAGAGCTTCAGCAGAGGCCACCGACCCCCCTACTGTGCCCAGCACCCCACACCCATGGGTACCCTGTGCCTAGGGGAGGAGGTGGGTGTACAGACATCTGTGTACAGTTTTCTAGAATTCTGAGGACTCACCTGGCTAAAATGATCTCTTGTGACTGTCAGGGATGGGCAAAGCAAGGCTCTGTCCTCCAGCCTCAGGAAACTCGCATGTGGCTAAAGGGCCCCTGGTTGGGAAGACATTCTCATCTCTGGAGAGATTCTACTTGGACAAAAGGCGGTTCACTTGTTCCAGCTCAGCTCACTTGGCTGGGGAGAAGGATATCGTTTGACTTGGGAGGGGGTTTCACTTTGCAGAGGTTTCTCCAGCTCGAGTCTGCCTCGGGGATGGGGGGATCACTGTTCATATGCTATGTCACTGTCACCTGAATAGCTTGACAGAGGAAAGTAAATCCCCTGCTGGGGTGTGGTGGACTTGTGGGAAGGCCTCACCAGGCGGGGGCTGGGGAAGAGAGATCTCACCACAACATCTTGGCCATCTTGCCCTTAAGTGAAGGGAACTCTCACGAGGTTGGGGTAGGCTCCCATTTCTAAATGTGGGTCACCCTGACAGTTAGATGGAGGGGCCTCTCACCTGGATGACTGAGTGTCCTATGGGGCTGTTCTCAGACAGCTCAGCCTCGTAGGACGGCCGCTCGAACTTGGGGGCATTGTCATTGGTGTCGAGCACAGTGACTCGCAGCAGGGCGGTGCTGGCGCGTGGGGGGTTGCCACCATCCTGCACCTTGATAGTGAGGTCATAAGAGTCCACGCGCTCCCGGTCCAGGTTGCCCATCACGATGAGCTGCGGCTGCTTTCCGTCCTGGTCCTCTGCCACCTGCAGCTTAAATAGCCCCTGGGCCTCGGGCCCCACCTGCAGCTCATAGGATGCCACACCGTTGGGGCCAGCATCGCGGTCCGAAGCCACTGGGATGGAGAAGAGTGAGCCATTGTTGGTGTTCTCGGGGATGGGCAGCGTGATGACTGGTGAGGCGAAGTTGGGCGTGTTGTCATTGATGTCCTGGACCTCTATCTGGCCCTCTAGCAGCCGGGGGCTGCCATTCTGCACGAGGTCCGTGATAGACACCTCAAACTCCAGGATGCAGGGCTCACCAGGGAGCTGGTTCTGGCATTCTCGGAGCCCCTCGCGGTCGATAGAGGTCTCCGTGGTAAAGATGTCGCCTGTCTTGCCATCCACCCGCAGGTACGGGGCGCCTACTTCTAGTTTGTATAGGTGGCCCACGTCTGGAAAACCGTAATCGGCTGCGAGGCTCCCAATGAGGGTGTTGGGCGGTTGCTCCTCTGGCACCTTGTACACCACCCGAGTGGCGTGGCCTGGGGACGGAGCCAGCAGCAGCAGAAGGGCCAGCAGCAAGGCAGGCGGCAGCAACCGTTGCCCCCCAGGGCCTGGGCTGCGCCCCAGGGACCCCATCCGGGCAGGTTCCAGAATCAGGAGGGCTGTACGCGAGGGAGACAAAACAGGGGGTCAGCTGGGAGGAGGGCCCAGGCCCTGGGGGCTGCCCAGAGCCAGCCCCCGACTCCCCCTCTGCCCCCGACTCCCCCTCTGCCAGACCTCTGCCACTGATCTCCCGGGAGAGATCTGCCCTAGTACAGAGCCCAGAACCCTGAGTCTCACCCACAGCTGGTGTAGCAGCGGTGTCTGCCCCAGCTGGAGGAGCAGGTCTAGAGCAGTTCCTGCCCAAGGAACGCCCTGACCCACCTGACACTCCCTCCCTCCCTCCCTGCTCTCTACTCTGTGCTTTGCCTAACACCTCCTTCTCAGCAGCATCCTGCCATAGTCACCCATGCTAATTACCCTGATACTGAGATAGGGAGAGACAGCAAGTGGAAGGGCGAGACCAGGAGCAACCCCCCCACCCCACCCCCCACATACAAGGTAGGAGAGAGACGCAGGTACCCTCACGTTCCCCAGACCCCGGATCATCAGCTGCCCACACTGAGGGCCACTCACGTTGGCTGCAGGGAGAAGGGATGATGTCACGTTCCTCTCCCTTCTGAGATGCCAAGTCAGTGTACGCACAGGAGGTAGGACATCTCAGATCCCTTTCTCCTGGCAGTAATCACCCTAGTGCCCGATGTCCCCACCCTCGTGAAGGGCCAGCTTGGACTGGGCACCAGTCAAGGCTTGAAAACAGTTAGGGCTGTGGAGTATGTGTTAGCCCTCCCCGAGCCCCTTCCAAACAAACATGCCCCTGGGCACTCACACCTGTGTGTACACACACAGCTCCCGGGGCTCCTCTACCCTCCCTCTCCACCAGGGTGGGGGACGGCGGGGAGGAGAGACACGGGCAGGTATGTGGAAGAAGAGAGTAGACGTCAAGACTGGGGTCAGGACTGTGGTCAGAGCTGACTAGCCCTGGAATTGGCATTGGGAGCTGCCCCAGCCTATCCTTAGCAACTAGGAGCCCAGCAGGTCTAACTGGGACAGAGCTGCCAATAACACCAGCAGCCTTGCCCTGACCGCTCACTCCCCATATCCCTGCTCAGTCTCTCAGTGAACATCTGGCCCCTCCCCCGCTTAATCGGTCCAGTCCCATCTCATACCTGCCTCTCCCCGCCCACCCCCAAATCCTTCCAGTTAGAGCCCTGTATGCCCCAGCCAACCACAAGCTGCACCGCCATCACCACAAGAGCCTGCTTCTTCTGCCCATCTCCCCCAGCTTTGAGCTGTGCATCAGCAGACCCAGCCAGACCCTCCAGCTAAGTCCCAGTCTTGACTCCCTCCTCCTCTCCAGCACTACCACAACCACGGCCAGCCCTTCTATTCAAATCCAAAATCTTCAGCCCAGTATTTTCAGCAGAGGCTCAGGCTCAATCTTCCTTCCCTAGCTCCTGGAGTACGTGCCCCATACCTGGAAATCCCACCCCAGGCCCTGTCACAGGCCACACCCACCCACTGAAGGCAGGTTCTGGTCACCCAGGAAGCCTTCCCAGGCCTCCTCAGCCCTCGGTGACCTCTCCTTCCTCCAACTCACAGCCACTTATTGTGTGTCTCAATCCCATGGCAATGAATCACTGTGCAGCCTGGGACACCGCCCGCCCGTGTTGTTCAATCCCAGTTATTGTGCACTTATTCCTGTGTTCTCTGCACTTATTCCTCTCCAAGCATCCCGAAGGAAGGGACAGGGCTCCCTACACTCATCCGCCAGCCCCCACCCATTCACCTTCACAGAGCTGGGCGTACTATAGGCGCTCATTCATGCATTCAGTGAGCGTTTATTGGGCACTTACAACATTCCAGGCGCTATCCTGGGCAGTGGGACACAGCGGCGAACAAGACAGATGCAATCTGTCATTGTGGAGCTGACAGTGGTTCTAACTCAAGGACTATTTGTCACTTTTGTTGGGCTGTACCCATTTGACAGATGTAAGGCAGCAGGGTGGAGAAGAGCAGGGAATGTGACATCAGACAGTCTGAGGCAAACCCCAGCTGCCCACTTTCTGACTGCGTGAGCTGGAGCAATTGACTTAGAGCCTCGGTTTCCTTAACCGTAAAATGGGGATAATACTACCTCTTTCCTAGGGAGTTTGAGATCATGTGGGCTAAATGCCTAGCACAGTGAGTATTCAACAAATGCTCCCTCAAAGCACTCACAATTGTAGTTAGGTAGCTGTTTGGGAAATAACTTGTGAATTGTTTCTCTTTCCTATGAGACGGTGAGTGGAGACTGGGAGAGCCTCTGCTCTGTTTACTCCTACATCCTCAGGGCCTTGCCCTGGACCCTGCACACTGTAGGTACTCAGTAACAGCTCATGAATGACTGTGACTATTTCACCTCTCAGGCTTAGCCTATCCTGGAACTTTCTGTATGGTCACTGCTTGTTTTCTTGCCCAATTTCCCTACTCCACTGAGAACTCCCTGGGGTCTGATTTAATCCTTCTCTGTGTAGGTCCCTAGCAGACTCTCAGCAAATGGTCATTGAATGCAGATTCCTTACACAAGCACAGCCCCTCCCTGGTCACTCCTCGCACTAACAGGCTCAACGCCTGTGAGGCTGTTATCAGATTAGTGTGTGTGTTTGCTCTCAGCTGCAATCTTAATCTCTTTAAAGGAGGGAGGGATCTATCTGATGCTCTATTTGGATCCACCCTCCAGCCATTTCCCCTCTCTCTGCATGGACCTGGCACTGGGCTCATCTTACCAACAAGCCTCAACCCAAACACACCTGTCTCCAAAGAACCTCATTCCCTTCCAGGCGCCTTACCCTGCCCCCCCCCCTTGCACAGCACACACACGACATGGGATCACTGTGAGCACCGATTCCGTGCGGAAGTCTTGGCAGGGTGGGGGTTACTTGGGAGTTACCCTGAACATGACAAAGAGGAGAAATAAAGCAGTGCCGGCCTGCCTCCTCTCCCTCCCTCCAGATCAACGGTTTGTAACCTTTTTGGGTCACATTCCCCTTTACGTATTTTATGAAACCACACCGCAGATTTTTCCAAGAAAAATGAACACTCAGAAATTTTGGCTACGAATTCAGAGGTCCGTGGTCTGGCACCGTCAGGGTGACTTTCATTTGTAGCCGCTCTAAGAGCTACAGATTAAGCACTGACCTTGGGGGCTTCCTTCCCCATCTTGGGTCACAACCAGGGGCTCTAACCCCTCAGGCCTTCCAGGCAGCACAAACATAGCATGCTTGTGACACATTCCCCCCCATCCCCCCTCCCCACGCCTGCCCCCTAACTCTCATACACATTCTCTCACTCACCCTGTCACCCTTAGGGGTCAGGAAAGGATTGTGGCATCTAACTTCTGAGTTGGGAAGAAAACCAAAAGGGAATATCCAAGGCAAGCAAGGTTGGGGGCGGGGAGGGGGCGCGGTTTCCTGGGAGGAAGGTGGAATTTGGGGGGGAAATGGGGTTGGGGGAGGGTTGCCCAGAGTAGGTTGCCCAATAAGAGCTGAAGAGAGTTTAGGCTCTTTTAAGCACCTGGAGAGTTCCTTTAAAATGAGTATTATCTGGCTCCACCCTTAGGAATTCTGATTCTGGAAGAGGGACCTGGAGAAACCCCCAGGCAGCAAGGTGGAGGCAGCAAGGGTCAGGAACCTTTTGGGAACAACTCTGAGGTACTCTAGGTCTTTGGAGTTAAGAAAGCAGCATAAATTCTATTATCATCACCTTTATTACCATCATCACTCTCCTCACTATCACCATCGACCCAACTAACACTCCCCGAGAGATTCTGCTACATTTACATCCATTTCCCACCTAATCCTCCCAACCCACTGAAATGGGTACTATTTACTATTAATTTATGGCTCCCCATAATACAGATGATAAAACTGAGGCTCAAAAATAATAATTGCCTTAGGTCACAGAAGTAGTAAGCAGAAGAGTTGGGATTTGAGAAATAAGAATGCCTCCTCACTGAGTTGGGAAAAGGCTGGATGGGGGAAGGCAAATCAGTGGTTGTTATGTACCACCCCTGCCACCCCCCCTCCCCGCCCCCGCCAACACACACACACACACACACACACACACACACACACACACACACACACACACACAATCAATCCCTGGGCTGCCAAACCTGCAGGGCAAGGAGTGAAAGAGAAAGAGAGAGCCTAGGGTTCAAGGTCCAAAGGAACCCAGGCCTCCCAGGATGCAGAGAGAGAGAGAGACAGAACAGCCAGGAGTGGCAGTGCGGCAGCCTTTCCTACCCCCTGCTCCCACCCACCATCCCTGAACTTTGTCCTGGTGGTTGGTTGCTGGGAGTCCTTAGTCCCAGACAGCAGCCTTTGAAACGATTAGTGCCTTATCTGCCCTTCCCTAGGCATTGGCTGCCTTCCCAGCAGGGGTGTCCCCACCTCCACCTAACGACACTGGGTACCCAGGACCCTGAGAAGCCAGAGCCTCAGTAGGGGCAGTGACTCATTCTTCTCAGGCCAGAGGAGCACAGTGAGGTGTGAGGGGGCAGAGTCCAGGGAAGGGCAAGGAAAACGCCATCTGTGTCAACATCTGGGGAGGAAGGAGAGCAGTGCTGAGGGTTCACCTGGAACCTTCATTGACAGTCCACCTCGGGGACCAGGGGCCATTTCCTGCTGAATGCTGTGGCCAGAGAGGAAACACACAGGGGCAGACATCACTGTCCCAGAAGCCAGGTCAGCCCTGACCCTCACTCCTGCACTGTTACACAACAGTCACCACCACTGTGGGCACAAATCACCAAGGGACACAGCAAACATCTGGGAGAGGAGGGTAAGCAAGCTGGGCTGTGTGGGGTGGAGCTGTTCAGAGGCTTCCACAGTGAATAAGTGCACAGCCCTCAGTTCCTCTCCCTTCTTTTTCACAACCCTCTGTTAGCCTCTTCAGGGTTTCCAGGCACCTGCATTCTTGAGTCAGACTGTCGGGGTTCAAACCCTGGTTCCACCACTTCCTAGCTGTGTGACCTTGGCCAAGAGACTTTACCTCTCTGAACATATTTCCATATTGTGAAATGGAAATAATCCCGCCTCTTGAAGTTATTTGGGAGGATTAAATGAGAGCCGATGCATTAAGGTCTATTACGTTGTAAAGGACAGATAGCTTTCCATCACCGAAGACAGCACTTGATTTCCAATATCAGGCAAACAGCAGGTGCTCATTGGTTCAATAAATAAATGAGCCAATCCCCTGCCAGTTGGGAAGACCTATGAAGGCAAGGATGGTGTCTGTCTTACTACAGTACTGCACCCTCATCACCCACCATGGGCCCTAGCAGACAGTAGGTGCTCAATACATGGTTGAAAGAATCTCTCTCTGCAGCACCAACTATCCTCTCTCACGGTAGGGGCAGACCTCACCCGTATCAGAAGGGCCTCCTCCTTTCCCATCTCCTCTCCCCCCCAGCCTTGACTCCTGCTCAGCTCCTCCCCCCACCCTTGCAGACCTTCTCCTGACCCTTCCACCCACACTCCGCGGCAGTTAGCTCACCATCTCTACCTAGCCCAGCTCCCCTGACCAAGTAGCCACAGCAGCAGCCCGTCTTCCAGGAGTACGCCTTACCAGCAAGACCCCCCCTTTCCAGCTGAAATCCCTTTTGGAATTGGGGATTGGGTGGGAGGGAAGGGAAGAAACTAAATGCAGCCAGAACTGAAACCGGACCTGCTCCCCTACCACCCCGCCCCTGGCAGTCTCTGGAGGCCCCTCTCATCCCTCTCTCCTCGATTCCACTCCATCCCCTGGTCTGGTCGTAATTACACATTTCAATCCTCCCAGACCGCCACGTCAAGAAAGTAACACCCCTCCACCCCACACACACCTAGACCTCTGGGCTGTCACAAACACCTTCTGCGCGCTCTCCTTCCTGGCAGCTACCAAGGGTTGGCCCAGAGCAGGTAATGGAAGGCTCTCGGCGTTTTCCGGCACGACGTCCTGGACTCTGCCGGCCGGGGCAGACCTCAGCCTACACCGCCGCGGTCAGCGGGCGCTCCCCGTACACCTCCTGCGCGCGGGGTATCTCCTCCCAGAGGACGCGGGAGAGTGTGTCGGGGGAGGTGGGACGGCGGCTGTTCTCCGCCAGCCTCCGGCTCGGCCGGCCCCACCCCACCCCCACCCTCAGCAGGGAAACGCCGGGCCTTCCCGAGCGCAGGGCGAGGCGCGAGCGCGCCGCGGTGAGAACGCGCCTCACCGGCGTGTCCCTGGTGCCCCCAGCCCCAGGGGCCGCCGCGGGGACTCCCTCCTCCTCCGCCTCTCGGGCCTCAGCCTAGGGACCCCCGCAAGCCGGCGTCGTCTAGAGCCGCGCAGCGGGCGCAGTGAGGGGGCGGGGAGGGAGCCAGCGCCGGAATCACAAAGCAGCGAGCCCGGCCCGGAGGAGAAATTCTCGTAAAACGGACCCTCTAGCGGAAAAAGGGGGCTTTGCCCCACTCTCAATCGTCAAAGACCTCAAAGCAGCCCCGAATATTTCCTGCTAGAAGGAATGGTCTCCGACCACTGCTGAAAAACTGAGGCCAGAAGTCTGGGCTCCCGAGGGTAGCTGGGGGGGAAGGGGTGCGAGTCCTTCTCGCCTGCCGGTTGTGCTCCTGCGCGTGCCGCGCGCGTGCCCTCCTGGTCCCAGGGCCTTGCCCGCACACACGACTCTGGCCTGCAGCCGGGACCCGGCGGAGAGGACGCCCAGGTGTGAGAAGAACACAGGTGTGTGGGCCCCAGGTGTGCTGGGGATCCAGGTGGTTTGGAGAACGAAGCTAAATGGTCCGAAGAGGGTCGCAAACACCGCCCAAGGCTTGCACCCTCTGCAAAGGGACCTAGGGCCATGGAGCTCCGGGGAGGAGGGGTTGGCGCGGCCTGTCAGGTCCAGCTCGTTCCGGGAATTCCCGGCCGGCCGGCCCCGGAGTGGGGGTGGGGAGGCGCCAAGCGGGAAAGCAGGTCCGGCCAGCCCCTAGGGTTCCCGCTGGGCCGAAATTTACACTCACTGTAGGGCGCTAAGGGGAAACGGGCTCTAGGGGCTCTCCGGGTGGCCCGGCGGCTTCCCCTGACGGAATCTGGCCTCCGAGGGTGAGGGACAGAGCGTGTATGCTTGTGTGTATACGCTGCAAGGTGTAATGTCACACTGTTGGTGGAAGGTGTGTGTGACACCCAGTGTTAAGATGTGTGAAGCAGTAGATTCTGTGTTTGTGACCGTGAGGCGCTGCTGTGGGTGCCACTTGCTGTGTTAGGGCGTGTGCCGTCAAGGAGTGTGCTGAAACACTGGGTTCTGTGTTTATGGGTGCAGTCGAGGGGTGCAAGCGAGACATGTGTTGTGTACCTGTGTTCTGGCCAAGGAGTGTAACATAATTTATGTTAGGGTGTGTGCCTTAAAGGAATATGTGTGTGCGGGGCTGGGTTTTGAGTGTTCATCTGGCGAACTGTGGTCGTGACACTCGTATGTGCGGGCATGAGATTGCTTTTGTGTGTCCATGTCGCCGAATGTCACACCCGGTTGTGTTTTGTTGCTTTGTATGGCCACGGGTTGTGTGTCCGTGCTGCTGAGCGTGCAGAAGCTGAAGCAGATTCTAAGCTACTGACGGTGCCCCAGTGGGCGCTGGTGTGCGGGAGGTATGCCTGTGTGCACATATGTATGTATGTGTGTACATATGTCCGTGGTCTGGCCCTCCGGGTGCCCGCGGGGAGCTGGAAGCGCCTGAGTGATCCGAGCTGGTCGCCCAACAAGTGTGTGTGTGTGTGTGTGTGTGTGTGTGCGCGCGCGCGCGCGTTGTGAACGAGGGTCCTTGCTTGCTACATCCTCGGGGACGGCCCCCCTTCCAACTGGGGGCTGCGGGCTTGCCCCAGGCCATCTCCATCCCTCGCGCGGCTGGAGCCCCCCTATCCCCGCAGCTCCAAGCGCTCCGGGGTGCAGGGCGCCCAGGCTGGAGCCCAGTCCAGCACCCGCTCTCCTCGTTCGGCTATTTGCGGCGGACCTTGGAGCCCAGGGTGCCCCAGCCGCAACCCCAACCGCCCCCACCTCAGCCCCGGCGCGCTGAGCACCGACCGGGCCCCCGTGGCCTCGCTCGGCCAAGCGCCCCTCCCTCGGCTCCCGCCGGCCATGGCCGCTCCCGGCCGGGAGCCACCACCGCCTCCACCGCCACCGATCCTTACCCGCCTGTGGGCAGCGCAGGCCGCGGGCCCTGCAGTCCATGAGCCGCCACCGGCCCCGGCCCGGGCTGCGGCTCGGCACGGCACGGCTCTGGCTGGCGCTGCGGTTCAGGCTCGGCTCCGGCTGGCTTTGGGCACAGCAGCCCCGGCGGCTTCGCGTCCGCGCCGCGCTCCCGCTCCCCGAGTGTGTGAGGCGGCGGTGGTGGCGGCAGCGGTGGCGGAGCCAACGGCGAACGGAGAGCACAGCCGGGCCCGCCCCCTCCCTCCCGCCCCCTCCCTCCCCCTCCCTCCTGGCCCGCCCGCCTGCCTCCCTCCCGCCTCCCTGCCCCCTCCCCCGCCCAACACGGCCGGGAGGTGGAGCTCGGGACCGCTCTGGTCCTGCTGGGAGGGGACCCCAGCACCGCTCCCCAAAGCCAGGACCCCTTTGGCTATCTCTCCCCTACCCGAGGCCCGTATACACAGACCGTCCCCCTCCCTGGCTCTTCAGTTTACACTTATCCCACCCGTGCCCCCATCTGGGACCCCTCCCGAATTCCTTTCCTAACCTCACTCAAACACCTGTCCCCTACCCTGCCCCCCTGGGAAGTGGAGGCACGGGAAATGTCTCCCCCGGTGCCTTCTTTTCTGGGCATCTGCTCCTCCAGATCCACCTTCTTCCCGCCCAGACCCCCAGATCACCCCGAACGGCCCTCCCTTCTCACTGCGCTCAGGGGAAGTCCACCCCTCCCCCTCTGGCCGAAGCCGCAGAGCGGTCAGCGTCGGTGGCCGCAGCAAGTCTTGGGGGTGGGGCTATGGAGGGGACCGTGCGAGGGAGAGGGTAACGGGCCCCGGGGGGCTCCTCTAGAATGAGAACTGGGGAGATGTACAAGTGTGAGGATGAGGTAACGCGCCTAAGCTCGGGCTATTAGAGGGTCCCTCAATCACCTGCCCTCTGGGCGGCATGGAGCTGTGACCCCGACACATTTACCAGTGACATACACACATTCACACAGTCACATGGGTCCCTACCCCGCGAAGCCAAGCAGTGTCACGGCCTGTGTCACACGCCCTCGCAGTGCCACACGCTCCCTGTCACAATCACACCGAGTCACACACTGTGTCACACGCAGTGTCTCACACACTCAATACTCAGTTTCTCCCACTCAGTTTTGGCTCTCTGGCGCCATCTAGAGGTGTCTGAGCAGCCTGGGAACTCCTTTTCCTTCGCTCAGGGTTTGGTACCCCAGGCTTTCAAGTGCCCCAGTCTAATACGACCTCCAGCTTTTGCCACTTATAAGCCAACGCAGTGGGTTCCAGGCCAGAAGAGTGAGAAAGATTGTCCCTGGTAAGGCCTGGAACTGGGTGTGCAGAGGCCTAATATGGGATGACTGGGCCTCTATTTGCCATAGCCTCTGACTACTCCCTATCCACAGGCATTTTCCCATCCCTACCACTCCTCTATCCCTTGTCTCTTTCCTCTGCTTCCTCCCCTTCTGATACCTGTATTCTCTGTGGAACACTCTTCAGGGTAAGGGTGGGCTCTCGGGCCAGCTGAGGGCTGCCCAAGATCTCTCCGAGAGCAGCCCCCCTCGAACTCCCTTTCTGGCCTGGGCCCTGCTCTAGTCTGCACTCTCAGACCTCAGCCCCGGAATCCAAGATGTGGTGCTCTGGATACGAGATGGGGTGAGCTAGTGAAAGGAGGATCTGTCCTATAGGTGGTTTCTCCCGGTCCCCTGCAAAACTCATATGCTCCGCATCACTGAGCACAACTCCAAGGGAGGAATCAGTGGCCCAGAGACAAGAAATCTTCCACAGAGGAGCTGCCCCAGCTTCCCTGCCCCCAGCCTGTGCCCGCTGCCCAATGCAGCAAACCCTCCCCAGTCTGCTTGCTGGGAGCCATTCAAAGGCTCCTCTGTTCTCCTCCCTTGCTCAGGGCTGAGCAAGAGGCAGCCGCAGAGCTGGGCAGGAAATGCTAATCTCCCAGATGTTCTCCTCCATCCTCCCTGCTCCACCACCGTCAAACCCAAATCCTGCACCTCAAGTGATAGGAGCAGAACTGGGCCAGCGCAACACCAGGGTGTGTCTACTCTTCTCCCTACTCCCCATCCCCTCCTACCCCAGCTGCCAGGCTGGGCTCTGGGGGGGCCCTGAGCCTGGGACAAGGTAGAAATGAGGATGGGGCTGTCTTCCCCAAGCAGAAGGGCAGGCAAAGGGCTGAGACTGGGAGGTTGCATCTGAAGAGGAGAGAAGCCAGGCTCCTGGCCCCATACCAAACTGGGAGGAGGACCTGGTTGGCAAGTAGGGAATCGGGGGCTTCTAAACTGATGATGCCTGAGATTCCAGCTGAGACTGTGGCCAGGGATTGGGGGATGCTAGGTGTGGGAGTGGTTGCATTGCTTGTGGCCTAAGGCTCTTGCTGTGATATGTATGTGCCTGGGATGGGCCGTGGCTAATAGAGAGTTAGGATGCCGTAGAGCCTTGCACTGTAACAGAAAAAATTGTTGTCTCTGATGGCAGCTGGGACACTGTTGTGATGCTATGATGCTGGTGTGCCTAGGGTATAGCCAGAACAATCAGAGAGGCTTTTGCCAAGCTGTGTGTGTGTGTGTGTGTGTGTGTGTGTGTGTGTGTGTGTTCATGTGTGCATGTTGAGAGGAGGGCTGTAACTGAAATGCTGTAAGGCTTGAAGCTAAAAGTGTGAGGTTGGCATACCTGAGACTGGCTATAGCTGAGAAGCTGTTCTCTGTTAATATGACGTAGGTAGAACTGTAGCTAGATCTACTGCTTAGGTACTAGGAGATGAGAGGCCGTTGCTAGGAGCCTGTACCTGAGAGGAAGGCTGTTACCTGGGATAAGAGCAGAGCTACTGTTGTGTATAGGACTGTAGCTGGGTTGCTATTGGTCCTGAAGCTATAGCTGTGATGACAGCATACTGGGGATTGGCTACAGCTAAGGTGCTGTTGCCCAGGCTTGTGGCTGGGCTGTTACTGTGTGCAGGACTCTAGCTGGGATGCTGTTATGCCTGCAGCCATAGCTCTGAAGCTCAAGTGGAGCTGAGAGGCCATTTCCTGGTAATATAGCGGGACCACTGTTGTGTGGGGGACGGAGGCCACACTCTGTTTCCTAGGAGATGAGAAGCTGTTCCCTGGGAAGCTGTTCTGGAAGGCAGGATGCTACCTAAGATGGGAGCTGATCTGCTGTTGGAGCTGATCTACTGTTGTACTTGGGAGGGTTCCCGAGTGGCCATTGCTGCGTCTGTGGCTGGCTGGGTGGGGGAAGGCGAGTGAGTTCTGCCTTGAGGTCTGGGAGATGCCAGGAGCCCAAGGCTGGGCGGGGGCTGCTGCTCTGGGGAGGCTTCAGCAGTTGCTCTGCTGTGGAGCTGGGAAGCCTGTTTTCATTACTGTTTTAACTCTTTTTTTAACCTTGTTTTTCTCTCGGCTGCACTTTCGCTCACTCATTAATTTTGGTATTTTTCTCACGGTGCCTCAGCCCCTGTCACGGCTGCCATGGCAACAGGAGGCAGTGTGCACAGCGCCAAAATATCTGATCAAAAAATAACCAAAATAAGCAAACACCGAAACGACTGTGCTGGGGGCTCTGGCCGAGGGAGAGCCGATGGCGCAAGCCCAGGAAACTCTAGGTTCCCAAGAGACCCCTTTTTCTTCCCCAGGGAAGCTTTGCTGAACCTTCTGATAACCTGGGAGGCCCCTTCCCAAGGGAACCCCACCACCACCACACACACACACACACACACACACACACAGATCTCCCAGGACTCTGAGATTTCCAATGGTCCCTGCCTGAGAGGCCGTTTTGCCTGAGGTGGGAGCATTGGGAGGGTGTGAAGGCTGGGGTTCACTTCCCAGGAGCTGACAGTCAAGCCTCTAAGAAGCTCCCTACCTGCCCTCACCATACACATCTGCATCACCCCACCCACCCCTCTCCCTACCCCTCCTTCCTCAGGCTTCTTCCACTTTCTCTGCTCCCAACCCCTACGTGGCCACCTCCACTCTCTTCTTTTCATACCCCAGCATCCTGACAGGATGGATGGCGGGGAGGAAGCTGCAGTCTCTCCCACAACTCTTCAGTGGAGGTGCTAGGAGAGATGCCACAAAAGCACCTGACACTCCTGGGCCTCTGGCCACCTCTAGCTCCAGCTGCCTACGGGAGATTCCTGAACAGCCCTGAACGCTCACACCCCCAATAGCACTTGACCCTCACTTTCCCCCCAATAGCATTCTAGTTTCCTGGGGACCTCCTTCTCTCAAGTGGGCATATCCCCAGGAGGGGCAAAACAATAGAGCCTCATATGAAATAGGAAGGGGCAAAGCTCTTGGTACTACCTGTCTCCCTTCTTTACCCACTAATTTCCCCCCTGAGGGGGCTTGTCTAGATTTCTGGAGCGCTAAGAACCGGAGGAACAAGAAGCTCTTCAACTCTGCCTCGGTCACATCACAAAATTATATCTCTGGCTCCTCTTCTCGGTGCCCCTCCAGCAGGGAAAATCTCACTCCCAACAGGTCTTCGTCCCTTTCTGGGAGCTAGGACTCACCTCCTGCCCCTTACATTCAGTTCCTATAACCCCCTCCCCACCAAGAGCAGTAGTGGCCTTGGCCTCCTGGCAGAGCCTTCCTGGGCCTGTTTCCATAGAAACCAGATAGTCTGTGCAGTGTGAGAAGGGGAGGGGAGACAGGAGCAGGGAGGAGGGACCAGACCTCAGGGGCAACCCCAGAAGAAGGGACCTGGGCAATGAGAGAAGGAGGAAGCTGCCCCATCCAAAGGGAGGGTGGGACCTTGATCTGGGGAGGGGAGAGAGGAGGTAACCAAAGCTTGGTAGGTTCTATTCACCACCCCCCTCCCCGCCCCTGCACCACAGCTTATTATGCTGCCTCCTGAGGAGACCCAGGACTGTCTCTTCCCCTGGCGCAGAGAGGGGGGTTCCTCTCTCCCCACGCCCCTAAGATCCTTCTTTACCAGGAACTGCCTGATCTGGGGTGAATCTCTTTCCCAGGAGCCAGCAGTCTTAGTCTAAGACAGGGGCCATAGGATACCTTCCCTCCCCCAAGAGCTATGCACTCACCCCAGACCAGTGGCTCTGTGCTCTGGAGGCTGGGCCGCCCCGGGACCCAGTGACCACTGCTGACCCCGTGGCGTGCGGCTTTCAAAGGCCCCATTCATCTCCGGGGGCTGAAGGCACCATTGTCCCTGGCGGGGGGTGGTGGGGGCAGTGGGGGGGTCTCGACTCAGAAGGAAGGAATGTGTCTGGAGAAGTTGCCCGAAGGGCTCCAGTCTCCAGGTCCCCACCAGCTCTCCATCGGACCGCTACATGACCCCAAGCCCTTTCCCCCACTAGCTCCCAGCAGCCTTCATGCTCCTCTTGAGGGTGGGGACTGCCGTGGTTTGGGGGAGAAGCCCCGCCCCAACCCTCTGGCTCTCTCGGCAGAACCCTTTCTGGGGCTGGGAGCTGTCCAGCGCCTCGGGTCCTGACGGACCAATGATGCGCCTAGGTGCCATCGGACAAGAGGGGGCTCAGGGCCAGCCTAAGCTGGCCGGGGGCTCGGGAGCTCTCCTCCACCCAGGTTAACACTGCAAACCACACCTGACCTGGGTGGGCATGGGTGCAGCTCTGGACATGGGGATCCATGGGTGCTGAGAACTGACCTGGGGAACAACTTGACCCCTGCCCTATCTGAGGAGAATTGCAGGGTCAAGTGCCACCAGGCCACTCCCCTGGAATTCAGTCTCTGACAGAGTTACAGAAAAAAACAGGAGAGGTCAGGCCCTGCCTCTCCCTCCCCCACCGTCTCTGCCGTGCCTCTGTTTCTGTTTTCCTAGCTCTCTCCACCCTCCTCTTCTCTTTCCCTCCCTGCTGGGTTGGGGGCTGCTGAATTATCACTTCCCAGCTCTGCTAATGTGCTCCCTGCTGCAGGGAGGGATCATAATTCTGGGAGATGATTAAGTTTCAAATTGTTTTTCTGTGTGTTGTTGAAGATGAGGCTTTAATATGGTCCCTCCCCAGATAGGGAGCCTGGCCTGGCCCCAGCTGCTTGCCGCATCCCTCCTCTGCTGGACCTCTCCTCTCTGATAGGCCAGGTCTGGGAACATGTCCCTTGGTGTCCCCTTTAAACTTATGCGGGGTGTGTGTGTGGGGGTGGGGGTGGGTGGACCCACCTTTGACTCAAGCAGGAATACACATAATGTGTGGTGAGAAACACTGGTTTTGAAGTCAGACACGTCAGAATTCAAATCCTAACTCTGCCACTTACTATCTGTGTGACCTTGGATGAGTTACTTAAACTGTCTGAGCCTCAGTTTCTTCATCTGTAAAATGGGGATAATTTAACAATGGCCTCATAGAGAGCTTTGTGGATTTAAAATGATAATGCATGTAAAGTGCTTAGCGGAGTGCCTGGCTCACGGTAAAACCTGGTCAATGTTAGTGGTTATTAGTACACACGTACCCCATCCTGTGTGATCCTGCCTCCCCCATCCTTCCTAACTTTGTTCTTCAGTTCAGTAAATATACATCTAATGCCTGCTATTTTTCCAGGCACTGTGCAGTAGAAATTAAGTTATTCAGGAGTGAGGAAGTTGGTTTTCTTGCTTATCCGCCCTTAAACACCCCTTCATTTGCCTCCTTTCCTCCTTTCAATTTAAGTTCACTCCCATTTTACCCTCCCACCTACTTCCAGCTCTTCCTTCATTCTTCCTACTTCATTCTTCCTTCTTTCTCTGCAGTCTTATCACTTCACCTTGCTTCTTATCCTCCTAACACACACACGTCTTTTA
Organism: Lagenorhynchus albirostris; assembly: GCF_949774975.1. NCBI lineage: Eukaryota > Metazoa > Chordata > Mammalia > Artiodactyla > Delphinidae > Lagenorhynchus > Lagenorhynchus albirostris. Next base: position 118,237,530 of record NC_083097.1, read on the forward strand.
CCTTCTACATCATTCTCCATCCCATTTGGGGCCATCATAGTGAATAAAGGGGTTGAGTTTTCAAACTAGGAGAGAGAATCCTGAGTCATGCCGTGTGTGTGTGTGTGTGTGTGTGTGTGTGTGTGTGTGTGTGTGTGTATCTATTCAGACATTAGTCTGAATTCAATGGTGGATCTGTAACAGACTTCTGAACTCACACATTTGAACGGTATACTTGTTTGCCTTCTATCCCCTATGTATAATAAGCCTTACAACGCTTGAAATGTGTCTGTTTCTTTGCCTACCTACCTACCTACTCTGTCCCTACCTCCATCCTTGTTATACTCTACTCTAAATGGGAAAGTCTACTGGTTGTCAATAACAGAAGCTGATTTATGATAGTGTCTTTTCGTTTCTTCTCAGCTGGCTTCCTACCCTTCACCATACTGACCAATTTTTCCAAGAAGTCATTTCACAACTCTTTGAGGGCTTGATTCAGTGCAGGAAACAGAAACTACTCTAGGTATTTTAAACTGAAGGGAATTTAATATGGGAATTGAATGCTTATAAAAATATTAAAAAGACTTGTGGAAAGGACTCCTAGAAGCTGTACCAAGAGAGCTAATACATATGCCATGATCAGAAAGATGGGGACTCAAAAGGCCACCACTGGAACTATTGAATTAAAGAACACACTGCCAAAGCTTTTCCATCTAGGAATTAGGAAGAAGAGACCAGGAAGCTGGAATAACCGTTACAGGAGAACCCCACATCTCCAGGATCCTGCTTGCCGGCAGAAAGCCCAAAATAGCAGAAGGAAGGCCTCTTCCGCTTTTCTGCCTGTCAGTCACACAAGTGCACTTAATTGTAAGGGAGTCAGAGGAACTGGATTGTAGCTTTCTAGTCTCTGTAACACAGTAGAAGAAAGTAGCAATAGAGGATGCATGCCAACTGACCATATTCAACACTAATTTGGACCTTGCCCTTTAGGAGTTCACAGACTAGAGGAGAAAACACCAGGATCAATGCAGGTTAAAAGGATGAGCCAGAAAGTATCTGTGACAGACCAAATTTCAGCCCCAGGAGGCCTGGGACCTTAGTGGTCTCAAAGTGAGTCCAGACCTAATTTGTAGCTATGGAGCTCAGGCTCTGCGAATCACTGGAGGACTAAAGCTGACGTCAGTGCACGAGGGAGAGGCGGGGAAAGAAGAGACCATGACCCAATGTCCACAATAGTTCCCACTTCCTGGAAGGGGCTGTACGCAATAATCCAGGACCCCGAGTGAGGTCCCAAGAAAACAGGGCCCACACTCGGTAGCAGATCCTCCCTCACACTGACTGGTTTTGGCTTATGTGGCCCTATGTGGCTCACCTGTCACCTGCCTCAGACCATCATTCTAGAATGAGCCCTCAGGATCACCACTGGGAGAAGAGGAGTGCCGAGGGAAGGCTAAAGTGGGCCCATCTCTCAAGCAGGAGAACCCAGGGGTGTTTTGATGGGGAATATCCAGAAACTGGCATTCCAGCTGTCTATCTCTGCTTCCTCCTGAAATTCCAGATGGTTTGGCATCTCTTCTCTTCTCTGACTCTAGGAATCAGGAGCTGAGTCTAGGTGCTTCTCGGACAAGGAAATAGTAGCAGCTTCCAAGATCCCAAATAAATCCCGCTTATCAATGGTGTCAGTTTATATCTGCTGAGCGAGTATGAAAGTGTAGGGATAAGAGGTGGGCTGGCATCTCCTCATGGGCTTAAAATGGAAGGTAGTATATCCCGGTGGGTAAAATCTTGGCTTCCAGAGTCCTGTCCTGACTCAACTGCTTCCTAGTTTGGCCCTAGTGTGACCTTGGGCCAATGACATAATCTCTCTGAGCTTGTTCCCAATCCGTAAAAGGGGAATAATACATACTTGCCTCCCAAGAAGGTTGGAGAACTAATTGAAATGATTATGGATAACCATGGACAAAGTGCTTGGTTCAGTTCTTGGCACATAGTAAGCTTTCAGTAAATGGCAGCTGTTAGTATTTTTGTTATTATTATTGATACCGTACTTTCTCAGCAGCAAACATCTTCCATCTTAATTACCTGGAAACATTTAGAAGAGGGGGTTCCTCACACAAGGCTTGCTCTGGAAGTATGCGCTCTTAGTCACAATTTGGAAAAGTGGGGAGCCAGACCAGCTCAGGATGCCCCTCAAGCCTGTTTCTTCCGGCTGAGAAGTCTCTGTCCCCTTGAATCCTAGTGCTGTCCCTGTGTGGATCCATTAGGGCATCTTAACATCACCCAGGGAAGGGGCCGTGATGTCACTCTGGCAGGTGAGGAAAGGAAAGGCTAGTGATATTCACAGGCCCAAGATCAAAAAAGTTTGGAACCATCTGCTCTGACCTTTTGTGCCCCCTTTTCTCCTTTCCTCTCCTTTCCTCAAAGCCTCCAACTTCATTTAAATTTTATTGAACATCTACTATGTACCAAGCACAGGCACCATATTAGGTACACGGGGGTACAGTGAAGAACAGAGAGAAAGGCAGCCCCTAACCAACTGGAGCTCTCAGTTCACTGTGGCCACAAACTGTACAACTATAATGACAAAAAATATTCATTTAATTACAGTTATAGTGGATGCATCTAAGGAAAATGACAGAGAGTAATAAGAGTGGATAATGGAGGAACTTAACCTCCCTTGTTAGTCTGGGGGAAGAGGGAGTGGGCAGGAAAGGCCAGATCAGACCTGCAGAATGAATAAGAGTTAGCCACCCAAGGAGGGGGAAGTGCCCTGGGCAAAGTGAATTCCTGCCAAGATGTTAGATGATAACCTTATGATGTGTTGCCTTGACCAGAGAGGTATTTGATTCTTAACTAGGGACTCCTAAAGGGATAAATATTTAATGGCGGGATTTTTGAGAGACATGTGACCAGCTGATAGGGTCAGGAGGCCTTCTCATCAGCAGCATTCTAACCAAACCATGTGGCCAGGAGGCCTATCTCTGGGTATGCATTGTGTGTGTGTGTGTGTGTGTGTAGGAATGTAAATGCATGTTCGTGACTGTGAATGTAGGTGCTGGTGTCTATGAATAAATGCAGAGCTGTAGCTAATAACTTTGACATCTGGGCCAAGCAACAGAAACATATCTTTAAATCCAGGTATACACCAACCCATGGGGGAGTTGCAGGAGAACAGAGAAGGAAAACTGTTCACGTGCATGCACATGGGAGCCCCCAGCAGTTAGATCCCCCACCCTTGACCTTGGACCTCCCAGATCATCCATCTCTGCTAAGTATCAGGGGCAAACTAGGCAGCCCTGCTAGCGAAGCATTGGTGTTGAAGGTGGGGGAGGAGAAGAGCCTTTAAAATTTGCACAATCTTCTAGAAAATCATTATTTAAAACGTTGGCATCCTCCATATTTTTGTTCCTAGGCCCCTGGTGAGTGAGTATACCTTTATTGAGAGTTTGAGTGTATGTATGCATCTATATGTGTGTGAATGCTGACTGTACGTGCTTATGTGTATATAAATAGGTGTTTGGGGACTACGGTGTCAGTTGTGATAACTAAGAGCCCCTGTGAGTTTGGGGCCAGCAGACCTGTTTGTGTGCTCCTCCCCTCCTACTATGCCCGTCTCCACTGATCTCATGAGACGCAGAGGCTGGGATTATCTGCTGGTCAGGGCTGAGTCCGTTCGTATTAACAATGGACCAAAAATGTACTGACCACAAGGCAAACAGAAATAATATGCTCACGTTCACCTCCACCCCATAAAGCAAGTGGAACCTGGGCCCGTTGCAGTGAATGAGCTTCAGTAATTCATCCCAGCTGCGGGTGTTGTATTGACACAAAGCTAATTTAACACTGTGGGAGCCAGGGGAGGTAAGGAGCAATTATGCCCTCACCTGCAGCATGGTCACTCTGCTAGCTCTCTGATGCTACGTTGGAAAGCAGAATCCCACAGTGGGAAAAAGGTTGGGGAAGTCGCTTGTCCCTTTCCATCCTTGCAGGCAGTTGACTTTCTGAGGCTGTTAAGATGATGTTCTATTTTCTTCTTGATAATATTCTTGCATAGAGACTTCCCACCCCCATCTCAGGACTTGAACTTCCCAACAGTGACGGAGATGTTTCTTAGGTCAGACCAAGGTCTCTTCTGTATCTCTTTCTGAGGAATCAAAACCACTGGCACTTTCTGTAGGGTGTGATGGGTTTTGGAGGAGTGAGGTTGAGGTTTTTGCTGGAGAGAGAGGGAATCCTTAACATGGTTAATGTCTTAAATGACATCCGACAACCCATCTGATTTTCTTCTTTCTCAAAAATAAAAGTCACTCATTCAACCTCCAAAAAATGTCTGTTGAGTTCCTATCTTTCTTCCTTTAGTCAATAAATGCTTAATAAGCACCTACAGGTACTAGGTGAACCAAAGAGTCTGGATCCTTGCTTTCGTGGGTCAATAGGATAGCAGGAGAGAGAAGCCTTAAACACATGAATAAGTATGTAAGTGCAAATTGTTGCTAGTGCTACTTATTTCTATTCATTCACTCATTCAAACACCAGTACAATGAGGGAGAATAATAGTAAGGAACAGCTTTGGAACAGAAAGGGCTCTTTGAGCCCTGAAGGATGAGTAGCCTAGGGAAGAGAGTGGGAAGAGTAAACCAGGGGAGGGAAAAGCATGTGTTCAATGCCTTGCTTCTTACGGCAAGCAGATGATTAAGCTTTCCTGGGGCCTGGTGGGAGAGAAGGAACTGGAAGAGAAAGGTCTGAGTTCAAATTCTGTCTTTGCCACTTTATAGTTGGGTGGCCTTGGGCAAGCGACTTATCTCTTTCAAGTCTCAAGCTACTTGTCTCTTTCTCACCTCATCTATAAAATGGAGATGATAACGTTTCCCACTTTATAGGATTGTTGTGAAAAATTAAGTAAAATAATGTTCTAAAGTGCTTACCAGTGCTTGGCATATGGTAAGTGTCAATAAATTACTACTGTTGCTATTATGATTATCCTCAAATGCTCCAAGTTATTTATTACCTCCAGGCTTTGGCACAATTTTTTGCCTCTGCCTGGATCACACCCCATTCTCTTTACTCACTTATACTCATCTGTCAAGTAACAGCTGAAATGTATTTCCTTGGAAGGACTTTCCTGACCCCTAGATCTATGGCTCTCAAACTTTAGTGCATGTAAGAGTCACTGTGTGTGTGTGTGTCAGTGTGTGCTTATTACAAAGCAGATTCCCAGTTTTGACAAAGTACCATGGTAACATAAGGTGAAACATTACGGGAAACTGAAACTGAATGGGAGATATACAGGAGCTCTGCTATCTGCAACTTTTCTATAAATCTAAGATTATCCCAAAATAGAAAGTTTATTTTTTTAAAAAGCAGATTCGTATGCAAGTCATCAACCACAATGAGATATCATCTCATACTATTAAAAAAAAACAAGAGAGAGAGAGAGAGAATAACAACTGTTGGCTAGGTTGTGGAGAAATTGGAACACTTGTGCACTGTTGGTAGGAATGTAAACTGGTACAGCCACTTTGGAAAATAGTATGACAGTTCCTCAAAAACTTAAAAATAGAATTACCATGTTCCACCAATTGTACTTCTGGGTATAATCCCAAAAGAATTCAAAACAGGGTCTCAAAGAGGTATTTATACACCCATGTTCACAGCAGCACTATTCACAATAGCCAAAAGGTGGAAGCAAGCCAAATGTTCGTTGATGGATGAATGACTAAACAAAATGTGGTATATACATACTATGGAATATTATTCAGCCTTAAAAAGGAAGGAAATTTTGACACATGCTACAACATGGATGAAACTCGGGGACGTTATGTTAAGTGAAATAAGTCAGTGACAAAACAATACTGTATGATTCCACTTATATGAGGTATTTAGAACAGTCAAATTTATACAGATGGAAAATATAACAGGGTTTCTAGGGGCTGGGAGGAGAGGAAACAGTGGAGGTTTTTTTGTTTGTTTTTTTAATGTGTATAGTTTGTTTTGCAAGATGAAAAAATTTTGGAAATTGGTTGCACAACAATGTGAGTATACTCAACACTATCGAACTGTACACTTAAAATGGTTAAGATGATAAATTTTATGTTATGTATATTTTACCACAATTTTCAAAAATTCAAATAGCAGATTCCCGGGCCCCACCTTCAGAGCTTTTGACTCAGTGAAGAAATGGAAAAGCTGATTGTAAAATTCATATGGAGGGACCTCGAATAGCCAAAACAATCTTGAAAAAGAAGAACAAAGTTGGAGGATTCACATTTCCTGATTTCAAAACTTACTACAAAGCTACAGTAATTAAAATAGTGTGGTACTGGCATAAGGATAGACATATAGATTGATGGAATAGGACTGGGAGTTCAGAAATAAACTCATATATCTATGGTCAGTTGATTTTCAGCAAGGGTGCCAAGACAATTCAATGGTGAAAGAATAGTCTCTTCAACAGTTGGTGCAGGGACAACTGGATATCCACATGCAAAAAGAAGGAGGAGGACGAGGAGGAGGAGGAGGAAGAGAAGTTGGATCCCTACCTTACACTATACACAAAATTTAACTCAATATGTTTCAAAAGGCTAAATATAAGAGCTAAAACTATTACACTCTTAGAAGAAAATATAACGGTAAATCTTCATGACCTGGATTTGGCAATGGTCTTAAACAGGACACCAAAAACACAAGTAACAGAAGAAAAAATGGATATATTGCACATCATTAAATAAAAAACTTTTGTGCATCAAAGGACACCATCAAGAAAGTGAAAACACATTTTGCAAGTTATAGATCCAGTAAGGTTCTGGTATCCAGAATATATAAGGAACTCATTACAACTCAATGACAAAAAGACAAATAACCCAATGTAAAAATGAGTAAAGGGCTTGAACAGACATTTCTCCAAAGAAGATTATACAAGTGGCCAATAAGTACGTGAAAAGATGCTCAACATCATTAGTCATTGGGGAAATGGAAATCAAAACCACAGTGAGATACGGCTTCATGTCCACTAGGATGACTATAGTAAAACAAAACAAAACAAAAAATAAAACACCTAAACAAAAACAAGTGTTGGCAAGGATCTGAGGACTTTGGAGCCCTTGTACATTTCTGGTGGGCACGTAAAATGGTGCAGCCACTGTGGAAAATGGTTTGGTGGTTCCTTAAAAAGCTAAACATAGGGCTTCCCTGGTGGCTGATGCAGGGGACACGGGTTTGTGCCCTGGTCCGGGAATACCCCACATGCCGCGGAGCGCTAGGCCCATGAGCCATGGCCGCTGAGCCTGCGCGTCCGGAGCCTGTGCTCTGCAACGGGGAGAGGCCACAACAGTGAGAGGCCTGCGTACCGCAAAAAAAAAAAAAAAAAAAAAGCTAAACATAGAACTAGCATGTAACCCAGCAATGTCACTCCTAGGTATATACCCAAGAAAATTGAAAACAGGTACTCAGACAAATACTTAGACGTGAATGTTCATAGCAGCAACATTCACAATAGCCAAAAGGTGGAAAAAACCAAAATGTCCATCGATGGATGAATGGATAGACAAAATATGGTATATTCATGTAATGGAATGTTATTCAGCAATAAGAGGAAATGAAGTACTGACATATGATATAACATGGATGAACCTCAGAAACATTATGACAAGTGAAAGAAATCAGACACAAAATGTCATATAGAGCATCATTTCATTCATTTAAAATATGCAAGATAGGTAAATCCATTGAAAGTGGGTTAGTGGTTGCAAAGAGATGGGGGAGGGGAACATGGGAAGTGACTGCTTGATGGGTGATGAAAATATTTTAGAACTAGATAGAGGTTGTGATTGCACAACATTGTGAATGCACTAAATGTCACTGAAATGTATGCTTTTAAGGCTATTTGTATGTTATGTAAATTTTACTTCGATTAAAAAAGAAAAGCAGATTCCTGGCCCCACCTTCAGAGCCTTAGACTCAGTGCATCTGCCACGAGGCCCAGGAATCTGAATTTTCTGCAAGTACCTTAGATACCTGACGCAGGTACAAGTACCGATTTTGAGAAATATCACTATACTGTCTTAAACCTCCTGTTGATCCTCTCCCATAGGACCTGAGCTTCTCCTTTCGTAATACACCTCATAACTGGAATTACTTTTCCCGCAGCTCTTCCTGCACCGCCACCCACCCCCACCCAGCGAGTCTGCAAACTCCCTGAGGGCAGAACCCATGTCTTCCTTATTTATCATAATACTCCCAGCATTTAGAAAAATCACCTGGACAGTACATGTGCTTAATTGATATCAGGTGAATGGAATTACTGAACTGGATTAACTAGACGGGGTCAGAATAAAAGGGGGAAATCCTAAGGAGTCTCTAGCTCCAGAAGCCACAGTCTATGTAATGCACCCAAGGTTTAAACTCACATCTCTCCATGAGTTCCACCGCATGATGCAGTGTATCCATCCCTGGTGTGGAAATCAGCACACTCTGGTTGGGAAAGGCCTTCTCCAGGATCCCAGACTGGGCTCCCCATGGGGAGGCACAGCTAGGGAGCTCCTGGCCAAGGCTGGGCACAGCAGTTTCCGTTCTTGGACCCTCAGACGTGGCATCTAGAGGTGTACACCGCTGTTGGCATCTCCTGGCTGGAAGACTCTGCCAGGTTTTCCCAGCCTCCTGGCTGATCCCAGCACCTTTTGGCTGGGCGACTGCTCCTGCCTTGGCTGCTTGCACATTGTCTTAGAGAACACAGTCAGCAGAATGGCTTCCCTCACTGTCGCTGAGCTGGGCCTGAGCCATCCTACTGTCGCCCGTGCTGATTTCTGAGGCCTCAACCACACTGCAGGAAGCACAGTGCAGTCGAGAGGGTGTAGGTGAGACATCCCTGGGACTGGCTGGACCTCTCATATGAGGCTTGCAAAATGCAGTTTTCTCCTCACTGCTGTTACTCCTCCCGTCCAGGCTCCCTAGAGGCACCCTCGCCTCTGTGTCTTCTCTGAGGAGGAGAGTGAAGTTTTCCAGCTCCGCACTAAGCTTACGACGGTCAATTAACCCTACATCATCAGCCACCGCCTCCCCGCCCCCACAGACTTATGCTTACATACCAGATACCACCAAAATAGGAAGACAGTGTGTCTCAAAGGAAAACCAGGGCCTTTTAGAATTCTTATTATTGGCTAATTATATGGCATTTCTCCAGGGCCCCCAATATTTCCCTCAACATGAAAAAAGTCACTTCCGTTGAGCACATACTACGCACCAGGCAATGGAACTTAACGCTTTCATCATGTATTACCTCATTCAATTCTCACAGGACCCTAGTAGGTATGTGATGTTTTAGAAATTTAATTGTGAATACAACATATACAGAAGATGTCTAAAACATGTATATGAACCATTTAACCCATACTGGTCCCCTATATTAACATACTTATAATTAATATTATAATATCAATAGATTATGTGTTATTACATATATCTGTGATAAACATCCCCTTGTTTTTCTTTATAGTTTTATTACCCATGTATGCATTCCTAAATCGTATAGTTTTGTTTATTTTTAAACTATATATGAATGGAATAATACAATATATATTCTTTTGAGGTTTTTTCTTATCATGAATCTATGTGGAATTCATTTATGTTGTTTCATGTATCTGAAGTTAATTGATATTCATTGCTGTATATTCCACTGTATGAAATACGGCAATTTATATTTCCATTCATTATAGCTGGGTATTGGGGTTGTTTCTCCTTTTTGGACCTCACAAACTTTTCTTTCTTTTTTTAATTTAATTTATTTTATTTTTGGCTGCACTGGGTCTTCGTTGCTGTGCGTGAGCTTTCTCTAGTTGCAGCGAGCAGGGGCTACTCTTCGTTGCAGTGCGCAGGCTTCTCATTGCGGTGGCTTCTCTTGTTGCAGAGCACGGGCTCCAGGAGCTCAGGCTTCAGTAGTTGTGGCACGCAGGCTCGGTAGTTGTGGCTCACGGGCTCTAGAGCACAGGCTCAGTAGTTGTGGCTCATGGGCTTAGTTGCTCCGCGGCATGTGGGATCTTCCCAGACCAGGACTCGAACCCGTGTCCCATGCATTGGCAGGCAGATTCTTAACCACCGCGCCACCAGGGAAGCCCCCGATTCTCTTTAATAATCATATTTTGAGGCTTCCTTCCTGTAAGGCCCTGAGCACATACAGAGGCATCATAAATGTCGGTTTACCATATATGGGAGTTCCAGAAAACAGCATGTGTGGATGAAGAGTTAAGGACATGTGCTCCTACAGAGTGAGCTTAGAACCAAATCATAGAGTCCCAGATATGTAGCCATATGTAGCCCTGCAGGGAGAGCCCCACGTAGCACATGCAGAGGAGCTTGGACTGGATGGGATATACGTAAGGAAGGAATGTGCTTCACAAAGGATGTACTATGGAATAATCTCACACTTTGAGTAATCCCTCCCCTCTACTCAGGACTGAAGATACAGCCTTGGGCCTTAGCAACAAGGGGTCTTAAGGGGCTTGGTCTGTGGAAATCATGTTTCTTACATTCAAATGGTCCCATTCAAGGGTCTGTGGGTCTCCTGATACCTAGAGACACCCTCAGATAGGAGGGGCTGTAAGGACGTGAGTTTTCTGTACCTGTCGGGGAAGTCTGCATGGATTAGGTAGGAGACCCGATGAGATGACCTGTAGGTCCTTCCCAAATCTGGGCCTATGTTCTAAGGTTAGATAGATATTGTTCTAAGGTGTCAGACTTCCTGAACCATAACTTCTAGTTTTTTCTTCTGCCTCATGGAAAAGGGGGTACCCCCTTTCTGTCACAGATGGCCTATTCTGGGAAACCTGGAGGAGCAGCTGTGCAAGATTGGGGGTGAATAAATAGGGTGAGGATCAGAAAGACATAGGAGTATGTCCTGGCTCTGTCCTAGTTGGGAAAATCTCTAAACTACCTTCAGCCTCAGTGTCTCATTTGTAAAGTGTAACTGTATCTGAGAAAGAAAGAATAATCATCCCCATTTTACAGATGAGGAATCTGAGGTTCAGAGAAGTTAAGGTGTTCAGGAATTCACTATACAGAGTAGAGTCAGGATTCAGACTCAGGCTGTCTGACTCTAGAGGTGAAGCTCTTATTAATTACTAAGAATCACTCCTGGGGTGGGCAGAGGAGCCGGGGAAGGAAGAGATACTCTTTAATACATTTGATGCGGACATCCACTGTCAGATGTAGAGTGTTTTGGCGTGAAGGCAGCGTGGTACTGTGGGTGGGCTGGAAGGAGAAGGAACAGAGACTCCGTGTGACTCCTGCCATTTCTTTGTCGGGTTTACAGCCTCTGGCAGGCACCAAGCAGGGGAACAGCCACGTTAACGGGGGCCTAGGGCACCTGCTCCCCAAGCGGAGGACATGCAGCAGCCTTATCCGCAGGGTGCCACTCACTCCCTTCCCCCAGCAGCCAAGGTTTGGAGGAGCGGGGAGGGGTACAGCGGTTGCCACCGTTTATGCTCCTCCAGAGCTTCGGAGCAAGATTTCCCCCAAAAGCCGTATTAAATAAATAAAAGGAAATTCAGCAGATGGAAACATGAATCAATGAAAAGACTCCCATATGAGTGCAAAGATTTATGTCAAAAAACAAAACATCAACATCTGGGAGCTGCCGTGTCTCCTCTTGGCTGCTCGTTTGGAATGGATTTTCCGTGTCGCTTTCTGCCTCTTTCTGGCCCTGGGAGAGGCCAGAGAGGAAGAATGAAGCCTATTTAAAAAACAGTCATTTTTTAAATCAGAAACGAACGCTGTTTTCCCTCTCAAGGCTGGAGGGAACTTGATCCGGGCTGCCGGGGCCCCGAGATCTCCGTGAGAGAGAGCCCCCTGCCGGACGCGGAGCGGCACCCCTCGTTCCCCACACCCCCACGGCTCTCTGGGGTCCGGTACTCCAGATTTCACAGCTGCCGCGGCAGCGCGAGCGCGTTACCCCAGCGCCCACCGCACTGCGGCCGCGTTCCGCGCTCGCAGCGCCGGCGCCCAGACCCGTCACGTGGCTGGAGGCCTGCGTTGAGGAGGTTCGGTGCTCGCCACCACCCGCTGTACGGCCGGCCGCCAGGGAGCTCATCTCACCAGGGCGGGCCTCTGCGTGGGTTCCCCCAGTTCCAAGGGGAAGGATCGGGCACGTATGGTGAAATTAGAACGCAGGCTTTGAGGATGATGCAGCACGGATCAAAGATCGCACTTAGTTCGTAGGCTGGGCCACGCTGGAGTTAAGAGGGCAGGCGTTGGGATCCTGATGTCTGGGTTCAAATCCCAGATCTGCCACAGCCAACTGGGTGACCTTGAACACGTTAACCTCCCTGAGCCAGGGTTTCATCATCTGTAAAATGGGAATAATAGCACCAGCCTCCTGGGGGATTGTGCAAAGAGAATGAGAAAACACACATAAAGTACTCAGCTCAGTACAAATATACATGAAATTGAATAAATGTTAGCTATTGTCATCAGGTTAAAGGCTCAGATTCTCATCATAACCTACAAGGCTCTGCATAACCTATGCTTCCAGCTCTGTGGCCTTGGAGAAGCCACTGACCCCCTCCATCACTAGGCTCCAGTCATTAACCTTGTCTTCCACCCAGCAGCCTAGCTCCCTTCCACCTCAGGACCTTTGCACATGCTGTTTCCTCTGCTTGGAAGGCTATTTTACACCTTCCACTTCGCTCCAGGCTGCCCGTTCTTGGGGCCTCGGTTTACTTGCCTCCAGGAAATTTCCTGATTCTCCCCTCCCCCAAACATAGTCTCTGCTCTATACTTTCATAGCAGCCTTGCCTTCTTACTAGCAATGCTCCCAGTTGTAATGTATCTTCAGTTTTGTTATATGTTTGATGTCCATCACTCCCTAGACAGTTCACTTCTTGAGGCCAGGAGCCCATCCTATTGCATTCACTGTGGTATCCCCAGCCCCCAGGACAGTGACCAACGTAGGCCCACTATTTGTGGTGAAATGGTAGGACTCTGAGGCCAGAGGGAATCTTGAATCTTCTATATTGTTTTACCAGTTCCTTCCAACAATAAATGTATTTATTAAGCTGGGCACCAAGGACACAGAACCGTATAATTCTATCACTGACCTACTGGAGCTCATAGTCCAATGGCAGAGACAGGCATGTAAATAGAGGACAACACAACACACAGATGGGGTGGAGACAGCACAGGGTGTGTGGGGGGTGGTCTAAGTGGACTAAGCTTCGTGCTTTTCCTGCATTATCTTACTAAAACTCACAACTGTCAGATAGGCCTATTACTATCCCCATTGTATAGTTGAAGCATAGAGGTTAAACAACTTGCCTAGGATCACAAAGACAGCCATGGCAGAAGTGGCATTCAAAGAGGGCACATTCTGCTTCAAAGCCAGAGCTCTCAACTACTTGGCCACTCTGCCTCAGAGCAGAGGGCTCTCAGTGAGGTTACCCTCCCTGCCCACGACCCCAGTTCTTGTTCTGCACGGAGAGTGGGGCACTGCCCCTCACCATGTTCTTGCCAGTAGAAATCCCGCCACCCAGCGGCAGAGAGGGAGGTGGGCGCGCAGGGCTGAGGGGCAGATGAAAGCCCTACGCCCTGCTCCGCACAAGAGCTTAATGAGGAATGTTCACAGGGCGGCAAGGGGGACCTGCAACAGCTCAGCTGAAGACAGGAGCACCTCTGGCTTCTGTGCTGCCAAACCCCAGTACTGGAGGGAGGCCCCAGCCTAAGCCGGCTCAGCACCCTGAGGGTGTTGCTCTCACCTTTCACACCCACCTCGAAGCTCCATTGATCCTGCTACCACACCCCCAGGGCTTTTTTTTAAAAGGTTGGATTCACATCCTTCATTTGCTCTCTTGACAGCGGCCCTGCCTGCTCTCCCGGATTCCAAGAAACAGCCAGCAAAGCTTTTGGAGGCTTACAGGGGAACTGCTCTTCAGAGTCTTCTCTGCTGGGGCGTGGCTGAGGTTAGGTCAGGGTTCCTTCGAGGATTTGATGAGACCACCCCTCTTTTTCAGCACCCACCCCCCTCCAGTTCTCAGAAAGCTGCATCTTCCAGCAGTGGCTGGAGTATTCCGACAGGTGGATCTGAGGTCACAGCAGGACATCTAATGGAAGAGACTAGCAGGTGATGTTAGAACTCAGGAAAGAGAACGAGGGTAAGGCTGTTAAGTGCTGCCATTTATCGAGTCCTTTCTGTGTGCAGGGAGCTGTGCTAAGCACCTCATGTGTGGTTGCCCAGTGAATGCTCACATCAACCCTGTCGGGAAGGGACCAGTATTATCCCCATTTCACAGATGAGGAATTGAGGCTCAAAAAATTCAGGTAACTTGCCCAAGTTCACTCAGCTAGAAAGTGGTGGTAGGGACTTCCCTGGAAGTCCAGTGGTTAAGACTCCGTGCTCCCACTGCAGGGGGCAAGGGTTCGATCCCTGGTCAGGGAACAAAGATCCCACAGGCTGCACGGCGCGGCCAAAAACAAAGTGGTGGGGGATTCAAACCCAGGCCATTAGGACTCCAGAATTCAAGCTCTTAACCACTCTACTCTGTTTAGGAGTCAGCCGCCCAGAAGGAAGGTCAAGAAAAGAGTGATGGACAGAGAACTGAAATGTGGGCAATGATGTACTCAGTATCAGGAGGAAGAGGCAATGGCAGAAACAGTGATCAGGAGGTAAACAGACATGGGAGAGGAAGTACAAGGGAAGCTGGAGAGGAGACAGATTCAAGGGGCTGACACAAAAGATGGTGATTTTTACGGGACCTGGTGACTAGCTGGGTGTGGGAGTGTCTGACACCTTTGGGGTGCCGATCACGAGAAATCCAGGAGGCAAGCTAGAGAGAGAGGACTCACATCATTGGCTTCGAGTCTGCAGTCCTGGGCTTTCCTGGGTTCCAGATGCAGTCTACCTTTGGGGTCCATTAGCTGTCCCCCACTCCTCCATATCCTGATAAAAACTTTTCTAAAAAGCTATCTTCAATGAGTTTCTCACATTTGCAGTAAGAGTCAAAAGTAATATGGGGGTGGGCAGAGAAAGGAGTTGAGCCAACCCTGGGTTTAAGGTTTATTCCTGAATGGTCTGGGGAAAATGATACAATTGACGGCCGTAAGGAAGGGTTGGGTGACGAGGTGGTTTGGTATGTGAGAGTTAAGGAGTGGACGGTCAACTGAGTCAAGGGCTCTGGGTCAAGACTGATTGAGCGAAGGCCCGCTGGTGGTTAATGAGGAGGTCTTTGATGACCCTGGTGACAGCTGTGTCAGAAGAGTAGCGATGGAGGCTGGGAGCCGGTGGAAAAGTGAGGGAGTCATGAAGGACTGGGAGGCAGTTTGTGTGTTACTTAAGAAATCCAGCAGTAGGGAGAACGAAACAGAATGGTAGCTGTAAAGGGCAGGAGGATGAAATAAAGGATTTCCCCCCCAAGAAAGGAAAGGCCTGTGTATATTTCATAGAAAGAAAAAAACTAATAGATGTATGCTTGTCTTGAGGGTCAGGATAATTATAGAGACAAGGTTCTAGAAGAGACAGGAAGGGAATGGGACTAGGAGCAAATACCGAGTTTGGCCTTAGAACAAAGGAAAGAGACAGACCTCTTCTGTGTTCTTGTCATTTCCTCCAACTCACATTCGTGGCTTACATTTATTTGTACAGTGTGCAGCTAAACATCCACAGCTGTGCTCACAGCTGCTTTCAAGTTAGATCCTTCTTCACATTACTGTTTGTTGACCACGGGCCAGGCAATTATGTGTTATCTCATGAGATGTGTACAATTATCATTCCCATCTTACAGATGTGGAAACCAAGGTAAAAGATAATTCACTTGACCAAGGTCACCCAGCTGGTAAGTGGGAGAGCTGGGTTGGATGCCAGATAGTCCCATTCCAGTGCTCTTCTGTGCTGCTTCTAGAAATTTTAAAGTTGAAAATTGTTGCCTCTAGGGAGCAGGACTAGAGGGTAGAGAGCTGTGTGTGGGGTCTGCTGGGCTTTGTTATAAGCCGTTTAGTGACGTTTTTACTAGAGTAGGCTCTCCTTTAACAGACCTTTTTTTATTTTTATTTTTTTTACTTATTTATTTTTGGCTGTGTTGGGTCTTCATTGCTATGTGTGGGCTTCTCAGTGCGGTGGCTTCTCTTGTTGCAGAGCACGGGCTCTGGGCACGTGGGCTTCAGTAGTTGTGGCACATAGGCTCAGTAGTTGTGGCTCGTGGGCTCAGCTGTTGTGGCTCACGGGCTTAGTTGCTCCGCGGCATGTGGGATCTTCCCGGACCAGGGATCGAACCCGTGTCCCCTGCATCGGCAGGCGGATTCTTAACCACTGCGCCACCAGGGAAGTCCCGGCAGGCAGCCCATTTTTTAAGTGAGGGGTAGAATCCACTGAGCCTGGCACGATCCCTGCTTTTTGCAGGCAGGCTCTTCCTTAACGCGGTTCACACTTAAGTATAAACTGTTTGACCACCTGGCCAGCCTCATGTCTAGATGCTACCAGAAATAGTAGGCTTTCTATGACATGTTTTTGGGTTTTTCCTCTAATACAAAACAAAAAAAAAATCAAAAACTTGCACAAAGGAGTCTGCATTTTTTAATGATACAAATTCCCACTAACAAAAAGCAAAAGGAACTGGTATCAGTGCTGTGATAATGACTCAGCCTTCTCAGCGATGAAGGTGAGGTCACTGGCTAGAAGGGACAGGGTGAAAATGAGGGCGTGACCCTCTCCAAACCATCCCTCACACGGCAGCCAAGAGCCTTTTAGCATCCCTTGGGCCTGATCATGCCTCTCCTTCCTTCTTTGATGTTTCACGCCCTCAGGACACAGTCCAGACATGGGGTGGGAGTGGGGGGGTGGGCGGTGGGCGCTATATAAGACTATGAACCAACAAGGACCTACTGTAGAGCACAGGGAACTCTACTCAATAATACGTAACAACCTAAGTGGGAAAAGAGTTGGAAAAAGAATAGATACATTTTTATATATATATATATATATATATATATATATATATATAAAAAACTGAATCACTTTGCTGCACACCTGAAACTATCACATTATTAATCAACTATACTCCAATATAAAATAAAAAGTTAAAAAAAAAGACTTTATGATCTGGTCCCATTTACCTCTCCAGACTAAAGGGCTATTGCTATCCTATACCACCCCCTCCACCATCCCCTACCCTAGCTACAGTTGCACTGATCTTAAATTGTGCTCTTTGCCTCCCTGGGACTTTGTACCAGCTGTTTCCCCTGCCTGAATTGTTTTTCCCTTCCCTTCTTCATCTGGCTAGTTCCCAGGCCTCCTCATTCAGGTTCATCGGTTTAGAAGTCACTGCCTCCAGGAAGTCTTCCTGACTTCCATACCTAGGTTATGAGCTTCCCCTGGGTGTTCCAATAGCACCCTGTTCCTTCCCCACAAAAAAAACCACATTCCCCTGTATTCGTGCCTGTGTGTCTTCCCCTCCCACACTGATGCTGGGATGGCCCTGTGAAGTGCTTTAACCAACAGAGTGTGGGAGAAGTGGCCCTGAGCAGGTTCCAGGCCTGAGGCTGAAGAAGCCTGGCAGTTTCAGCTTTTGTACTTTTAGAAGCTCTGAGCCACTATTTAAAAGTTCAGCTACCCAGATGGAGAGGCCCTGGGACTACACGGAGAAAGAAAGAGGCCTAGTTGAGCCTTCATATGACTCCAGCCCCAGCTGCCATCTGACTGCCACCTCATGACAGACCCCAAGTGAGACCAGCAGAATTGCCCAGCTGAGCCCAGTCAGTTCACAGAACTGCAAGAGATAATAAAATGATTGTTTTAAGCCACTAAATTTTGGAGAGTTTGCTATGCTGCAATACATAACTAAAGGACCATTCTGGATTTCAATCGTCTACTGAATGTTTGTCCTGCTAGACTATTTTCTCCATGAAGGCAGGGACCATTCCATTCTTAAAAATTGTTATACACTCAGGACATTCTCCAGCACAGAATAAGCTCTCATATATTTGATGAATGCAAATTAAGAATGTCTACAAGGCGAAGCCAACAACAAATGTCTAGACCACTCACTGTGTTGCGTATACAATGGCATCAACAAAAGGTGATTAACTGGACATCTGGGCAGTAAGTTCCCGATGTAAGACAGCTTACCTTTGTAGAGGGACTGAGTCAGATTGACTTTGGGCCGCAAGCCAACAACACAGAACAACGTTGGGAGCAGAAGAGAATGGCTAATGGTTCGGGCCTGCAAATTCAGAAGCTAAAGGCAAGGGAACAAAGTTGTTATCCCCGATGGTGCTCCTCTGGGCAGCACTGAACAGGTGATCTGGTGTGTCAGTCAGTGAGGACTCCAGCTGCTCTAGCCAAGTACCCCTCACTCAAATGGTCTGTTAGCATTCACAGGCTTCTAGGGACAAGAGACATCAAAATGCCATTTTACACATAGGAACAGACATCATCGTCAAAAATTTTTAACTCGCCTTAAACATGGAGGGCCTTCAATGTATGCGGGATGAATACATTTCTGCTCAAATCGGTAAATCCCAGGATTGAGGTCTGGTGGTCTTGTCTGTAATAATCATCAGCACAAAGTGTCCAGTCAAGTCAACGTGTATTGTTTGAGTATCTTCTGTGTCAAGCCTTACGTGGGATGCAAAATAGGAAAATGCCATCCCTGCCCTGAGGGAGAGAACTGGGGAGACTAAACTTACACAAATGAGATAATTAAATAACAGGACAACATATAATTACTGCTAAATTGTGTGGTAAGAAATTAAGTGCTACAGGAATTGGGAAACGTGGAGAGCAGTGAGGGCTCAAACAGTTGGGAAATGCTGGGAGGTGGAAGAGAGCTGAACCAGCATGCTTGTTATTTTATTTTGACACAATAACACAAGGAATGTGAAAGGTGGCTGCCCCAAATCCCAAAGCCAAGGGTATTTCTGAAGTTTCCCAATATTCACGTTTCTGGGCCTTTGTTTATTGCTTCTTCTGCTTGCAATACCTTCCTCCCTTCTCCACCTGGTAAATTCTTACTCAAATTTAAAGGTCCAACTCAAATGCAACTACTTTTCTGAATCCTTCCATGGTATCCCATAACCCAGTGCTCTTGCTTCTACTGGAACATATCTATGCCTTTTGCGTACTCACCTCCTCTACCACTGCCATTAATAGCAACTTACATTCGTTAGGCTCTTACCATGTGCCGGGAACTATGCTAAACAGTTTAAATGTGTTGTTTAAGCCTCACAACAATTGCATGACGTATCCGTTTTCCTATTTTATAGATCAAGAACCTGAGGCTTAAAGTGGTTAAGTAAACTGACCAAGAATACATAACAGGAAGTAAGAAACCATTCAAACCATTTGTGGGACTCCAGAGGCCACTCTTAAAACACTGGACCATGTCTTCCTGGAGGCTGCAAATGCTGGGATTCAAACCGTTTGTGGGACTCCAGAGGCCACTCTTAAAACACTGGATCATGTCTTCCTGGAGGCTACAAATGCTCTTTACTCCTCGGTCTTCTCAGATTCTAGGATGCTGGCTGACATATGGCTCAAAAATTGCTGAACAAATTAATACCACTGTCATACACATGCCTGGGTCTAAAAGTAGGTACCTCCAGTACTCTTTTACCCCAGATAGAGACTTCCATCAAGCCAGAAGTCACTACCTGGGAGAAAGGAAGAGGGAGAAAGTGTAAGCAACTTATATTTGATTTTGAGCTCCTTTATTTCACGGATTCAGGTGTGGGGAAAGAGGACCGAGTCTTTGCCCAACAAAACAATACACAGATAACTCTGGCTGAGTCTGAAGATGAGACCTCTGATTAACAGGCGTGGGGGCGGGGAAGGGGCCAGTATCCTCTTTGGTATTTCGAAAGCAGCAATTCAAGTTGTTCTTGTCAAATCAGGAAGGACCAGTCGAACTCACTCCATCTGACCCTATTACTGGGCAGACGGAGGCCCAGACAAGGGAAGGGCTCGGCCCGAGGCTACATGGTGAGACAAAGCTGGAGCCAGAGCTGGATCCCCCCGAATCGGAACCCCACTCGCAGTTTTCATCGCCTACCCATGGAGTGGAGTCGGGCAACTCCAAGCAGATGGCCTTGGGCGGAAAGCTCGTACTACTGGTTTCCTCCGTCGGACTCTAAGGTTCCTCTCCTCCACCCACTGGGCCTGGTGTCTCCCACCTCCTCTAGCATCGGGGCCTGGGGAAGATTGTTCCCCCTCGAGTCTCCACGGTGTCTGCAAGGTCGTCTGGCACCACCGAGGCCGCTCTCGCCCCGCTTCTCAATGGTCCTTCTTCTGAGGCGGTTCAGCTTCGCCCCCTGCGACCCCCCCCCCCCCATTCTTATGCCGGCAGCAAATGACACCTCTTCCACCGGAGGCCGGGCCCACATCGCCGTGCCCTTGTCGAAGTTCACCTCTCCGCTAGCCCCAGTACGCCTACACCTCCCACTTCCTTTCGCTGAGCGCCGTCCTTCCGGCTGGGCCCCCTTCTAATTGGCTGGCGGTGAGCTTCCTTGGGGACTCGGCCACTCCGAGGGCGCCACACAGGCCACTCTAGCCGCCGTCCCGGAGTTTGGCCGCGCTCTTTCGGCTGCGAGCTCTATGGTGTTGGCGACGACATGTGGCGGCTCCCGGGACTCCTGGGCCGAGGTAAGGGCCTTCGGCCGCGGGTCTTGCGGCAGCTGAGACTTGGAACTGAGGAGGGGGCGGGCCGGAGGACTGAGCCAAAGCAATAGTGGGCGGTGTTAGAGCGGAAGAGAGGCGGGGTCGTTAGGGGCCGCGCTGCACTCTGAGTGAAGGGGCCGTTCGAATTTGAGGTGTGGGCGTGGCTAGTAGGAAGAGGGTGGAACTTAGAGCCAGGGAGATGGGTGGAGCCATTGGAAGGGGGAGGAGCCAAGTACCCGGAGATGGTGGGCGGAGTTCATGAAAGAGGAGTAGAGGCCAGTGCAGTAGGCGGGGCCAATGGGGTAGGCGGAGCCAATGAAAAGAGGCGCGATTTAGAGACAAAGAGCTACAAACATTGAACGAGAGTTTGTGTATGAATGTCTGGTCATTTTAGAACAGTGGTTGTCAGCCCTAGGAGGGCGTCAGAATCACCCGGGGAGCTTTTTCAAAATATTGATGCTCAACCCTGAATGATCCTAGTTTATTTGGCTCTGGGGTGGCACGCTGGAATCTGTACTAAGCAAAAGATCCCCACGTGTATGTATCCTTGTTTAAGAACCTCTGCAGAATCAGGTGCCAGTGTTTCCTGGGTTCCTGGCGTGGGGCTCTGTCAAGGGTCAGAGGGAAGACTGGTGGGGCCACTGTTGCCTCAGTCCCGCTCATATCAAAGTGACTGATCCTTGCTCTGCACAGCTCTTCCCCGTCTGCTGGGACCTGGCCTCCGTGGGGTGACCTCCAAGTCCACCAGCCCAGATGGGCCTCAGGCTACCTCCTCCAACCTGCTGGTCCCTGTGCCCAGCTTCGACAGGTGAAAGACTGCCATTCCGTCACCCATGTGCTCCCCTAGCCTCCCTCTACTCCCACTTAGGACAGAACTTGATAGCCTCTGTTACATCTTACATCTTCTAGGTCTGGCCACCATG
Organism: Lagenorhynchus albirostris; assembly: GCF_949774975.1. Taxonomy (NCBI): domain Eukaryota; kingdom Metazoa; phylum Chordata; class Mammalia; order Artiodactyla; family Delphinidae; genus Lagenorhynchus; species Lagenorhynchus albirostris. The sequence continues at coordinate 118,259,058 of NC_083097.1, forward strand.
GCCCAGGCACAAGCAAGGGCCCAAGGTCCCATGGATGGAAGGCTGCCTTCCAGTGGATGTCTGCCCGCGACTCCCGGAACACATTGTGGGATGCCATATCATGGGTAAGGTTTCCCCAGTCCTGTCCTTGTCCTTCAGTGTGGATGAGAATGATCCTGTATGGAAGTATAGCCTAGAAACAGGAGCTAGGGCATCATTGTGGCCACACTCAAAATTTGAGTAACTCATGGCATTGGAGCATATTTGGGGAGATATTGCTACTCCCTTTCCCCCTGCTGCCCATGTATATATTCCTCCTTTCATTCAGTAAACATTTATTTAACACTTTCTTTGAGCCAGGCATTTTTTGCTAAGTACTAGGGACATAGCAGAGAACAAGGTAGATATGACTCTTGCCTTCCTGAATCTTATAATTAAATAATACTAAATAGCTAACTTTTAATTTATTAATGTATCTATATATATCATCTTATTTAATTCTTACAAAATCTTGCAGAGGAAATATAATCTCTATTTTATAGATGAGAAAACTCAGGCTCTGAAACTTTAGGTAACACTCTTAAGGTCACACAGCTATTCAGTAGAGGAACCAGATTTTACTCTGGAGCTCGTGCTCTTAGCTACTATGCTCTACAGCTTGGTTGCTATACCTAGTATGGCTTGTAAAAGCACATAGTACATATCCTGACCCGTGATCGTCGCTCAGTAAATATTTGTTAAATCTGATCTATAAAGGCAGAGGCTTAGTAACACGAGGTCTAACAAGGCAGAATCTTTGCCTCTTAGGTTCTGCTTATAAGATATTCTAAATGAAGTTGGCACTCACGTCACACTTGTCTCCATCCCTTCTCATCCCTCTCACTTTCATGCTGCATACTTTGGGCAAGTGGCTTGACCTCTCTGAGCCTCAGTTGTCTCATCTGTAACTTGGTGTCATCAGCAGAGCTGAGACTGGAATGTCTCCATGCCAGGGACACTTCTCTCTGGGGAGCTATGGCCTAGGGGCATAACACACCCTGGGGAGGGATGTGTTTTCCCATTTTGTCAAAGATATGAACCCTAGGGCAATCCTACAGTGAGTCCTTCTAAAACTGGGTCTGCATCTCAGGGGTCCTGATGCCATCCCTCAGCTCTGTCACTACTGCCTATGTGAAAGGACCTGAGCACAAGCTTATCTCCAGTGATATGGATACGTGTCCCTGTTATTGACATTGCTGGGACCTTCTCTTCCTTCAGGTCTCAGCACACACATCACTTCTACAGACAGGCTTTCCTCTACTCCTGTCTTGTCAGGAGTCCCTCTTATGCCCTGTGTAAACTCTTGATTTGTTTCCTTAGCGGCATTTGGCATAATTTGTAGTTATTATATTATTTCTCTGTGTACTTGGATGTCGTCTTTCTCCCTCAGTGAAGGTATGAACTCCATGAGGGCAGAGACTGGGTCTGTCTTGTTTGCCATTGTATACGGTGCCTGTTGCAACAAATATGTATTTGGGTGTCTTTTCTCGTGCATAACACAGGAAGGGACAGGGAAAACCAAGCAGTCACTGGGCTAGGAGCTAGCTTAGGTCTTCTGCAGACCTGTTGGAGAAGAGACACCCACGACAAGCCTGTAGCTGTGAATGTGTATGGTGGGGTGGCTTTGGGGTGGGGGAGGAGTTGTGCCAGGCTAGAGAAGGAGGGAGCCTGATGGGGAACTCTGACCCGTCTGCGTTTGGCTGCACGTGTGCCCAAGCCCAAACTTGCCGTGTTACCTTTTTGCCTGCTTAGATTTTGTTTATTCAGTCACTCGCTCAGGCGTTTATTCAGCATGTATTTATTAGTGCTGTATCTTAGTGCTCTGCTAGGCCCTGGGGATACATAGGTGAGCAAAACAGACATGGTTCCTCCCTCGTGGTGCTTAGAGACTAACAGGAGAGACAGACCTTGATGAGTAATTGTAGAGATGGCTGTTTAAGTACCAGTGTGATCAGGGCTCCATGGGGGAAGTTCGGGTGCTTACGAGAGTGCGCAGTGGGGGAGCGGCTACAGCCAGGAGTCAGGAAGGACTTCTCGAGGAAGTGATGTTGGAGATGTAGGCGGAGACTGAAGGAGCTGACTGGTGGAGAACTGTGTCCCCTGAAGTGCTGTCTTCCTCAGGGCACCCTGGCCGTGCTGGCCCTGCAGCTGGCAAGGCAGATCCACTTCCAGGCGTCCCTGCCAGCAGGACCTCGGCGAGCGGAGCGCTGCTTTTGGCGCAGTCCTCTGGACCGTTTCCTCTCATCTCCCTTGAGGCACCCGCGCTCCTGTGAGTTCTCAGTCCCGGGGACAGGAGAGCTGGGCTGGGAGTTTCTCTGGGCCAGGAAGCATCTCTGGACACACCTCAGGAAAAGAGCCGTCAGCAGCTCCTTGCCTCTCCTATCTGCAGTCAGAGGAAGAGGAATGGGAGGAAGGTCTGTCCACCGGGCGTGTGGGCCACGCCTGTCCTCCAGGCCCCTCCCATGTCCTCCCCTCCCCTTCCATTGACAGAGCCCCTCAGGGGTCCAGGTCATTTTAGATCCTAGGAGTGGCTTCCTGCCCACTCCTCAGCCAGTTCGGTCATTCTCTGGTCAGTCATTCATCAATAATGAATGGCCATCGTGTGCCGTGGCACAGAGGCAATGCAGCACAGTGATTAAGGCTCTGGAGTCACACTGTCACGGTTCAAGCCCAGAACTGCTCATACTAGCTTGGTGTCCCTGGATGAGTCACTTTTAACTTCCCTGTGCCTCAGTGTCTTCACCTATAGAATGGGGAAATAATAAAACCCACCCCCACAGGTTTCTTGGAAGGACTAAATGAGTTAATACATGTCGAGGACTTAGAACAGTGCCTGGCATGTAGTATGTGCTCAGTAAGTAGCGGTTTAAGTTCTTGCCCTTAGTATTATGATTATAATCATAATCAATATTAACCATCAAACTAAGTGCTAAGTGCTGGGGCTAGAACAGTGAATAAAGTAGATCCCTCCCTGCGACCGGAAGAATTCAAGCCAAGGAGCGATTTATGCTTGGGGTGTGGGGATCAGCATAAATGCGGGCCCCTCTCCGCCCCTGCGGAGGGAAGCCAGCCAAGGAAACGGAGGAGGAGGCATGTGAAGGACATGTCTCAGGAGTTTCTAGATTCTTCCTTTGGTCCGCGAAGCCTCAGGGAGGGCTCAGTCAGCCCCAGCAGGCTGAACCTATCCCCTTCTGATGTGACCGCTCTCACTGGCTCTTTCCAGCACTGCGGAGACACATTCTGCCCAGCCCTGATAGCCCGGCTCCCAGGCACACTGGCCTCAGGGAACTCAGGCTGGGCCAGGAAGAACCCTCCACTCGGCCTGAGAGCCTCCCTTCACCCAGCTCCTTGAGAACAACTGGTCTTCAGGGTGCCTCTGAGGAAGGTATGGTCCCACCTCCTAAAATCAGCAGAAGGCGGTGGCGGGGTGGGGAGTTGGGCAGATGGACATTTGTTGCTGCATATGCCACATTGGGGAATTGTCATTCCTGTGAGCCCCCATGCTTTCTGGGGCAATTTGGAATGATTTTGGTTCCTGGCAGTGGTGCTGGATGGAGGGCTCTGTGGACTGGGGGAGTGAGAGAAAAGGAGTACTAACACCTTCCTCCTTTGCCTTTTCCCTTGCAGATCCCAGTGACGCCGGCTTCCTGCATGCCAGCAGTAGCTTCAAGTCCAAGGCAAAGCCAGCCCAGCCTCAGCCCACTGGCGAAAAGCAGGTATTGTCCAGATTTGGCCACCTGGATCCCCGTAACATTCCCCTAGACAGGTGGCAATCCCAGTGAACTGTCCCATGATGAGTCTTTATATTTCTTCCCCAGGAACAAGATAAATCAAAAAGTCTTTCCCTCGAGGAGGCCATGACTTCCATTCAGCAGCTCTTCCAGCTCAGTGTTTCCATCGCTTTCAACTTCCTGGGTAACTGGGTGGACCCTGTCTCAAGGAGGGTGGATGGGAAAATGGAAAGGGTATGCGGTAGGTCAAGTAGAGTCAGGGCAGGGAGTGGTTTACAAAGAGAGAGTTTATTTTCTCCCAGGTAGGTCGACCAAATCTAGCATGGTGGCACAGTGGTGTCAGGGACCTATTCTCAGTCAGATGGTTCTGCCCTTCTTAAAATGGGCTCCCATCTCAAGGTTCAGTTTGCCTCATATCCAAATTCTATCTAGCTAGAAGGGAAAGGTGGGAAAACTAAAGGACCACTCCTCCCCAACCTAAAAGTTACACAAATCATTGTCCAGAATGAAGGCTCACGGCCTTACCTAGTCACAGAGGAGCCTGGAAAATAGAGTCCTTAGCTGAATGACCATGTGCTTACCTGAAAATTCAGTTACTGTGTCAGAAGGAGAAAATAAATCTCGAATGACACCTTGAATTTTCTGCCGCACTTAGGCAAGAACAGGCTCCTGAGATTTGGAGCAGGCCCTCAAGTGCCCTTCCTTACCCACATCTGGAGACTCCAGATTCCTCTCCACCATTTGTCCTATTCTCTGCAGTGACTTGGCTTCTTTCAGGCCTTCTCATGTGGAGACCCAGACTGCCAGCAGCACCTCCTGGACTCTAGTGGGCAAGTGAGTGAGAGGCTAGGATTCATTCAGTACAAATATATTAAGCATTCACCTTTGGTTAGGTCTTAGTTTAGGTGTTGGGGGTACAGTGATTCACAAGACAAAGTCCTTACTCTCATGGAGCTTCCATGTGAGTTGAGGGAGAGAAAAACAGCAAACTGGTAAACAAATAAAAAAGGGAATTTCAGGGCTTCCCTGATGGCGCAGTGGTTGAGAGTCCGCCTGCTGATGCAGGGGACAGGGGTTCGTGCCCTGGTCCGGGAAGATCCCACATGCCGCGGAGCCATGGCCGCTGAGCCTGCGCGTCCGGAGCCTGTGCTCTGCAACGGGAGAGGCCACAACAGTGAGAGGCCCGCATACCACAAAAAAAAAAACCCAAAAAACAAAGAGTATTTCAGATAGTGATAAATGTTATGGAGAAAATTAAACAGGGGGATGCATTAGTGACTTGGGCAAGGAGCAGCTCTGATTTGGAAGGCCTCGCGGATGGAAAGATCCTTGACCAGACTGACAAAAACAAGCCAGTCTTGTTTCCATCTGGAGAAAGCTTTCCAAGTAAAGGGAACCGCAAGTGCAAAGGTCCTGAGGCAGGATTGAGTTTTGTTTGTTAAAGGAACAAAGAAAAGGGTGAGCGTGGTTGTAGTTTAGCGATCACCAGGAGAGTAGAAAGAGATGAAGTCAGAGAAGCAGGCAGGGGCCAGATCAGATCAGGCCTTCTGAGCCGTGGTGGCGTGTGGTGCTTCTGAGTGAGCCAGGAAGCCATTGGAGTGTTTTACGCTGGAGCAGGAAGTGGGGGTAGTCATGTGATCTGATTTACTTTTCCAAAGATCTCTCTGCCTGCTGTGTAGACAGACGCAGGTCATAGGAATGCCAGAGGGGAAACAGGAGACTAGATTGGAGCTGTTACTGATGGCTAAGCAAAACATGATGGTGACTTGGTTTAGGTTAGAGGCAGAGGATCGGTGTGGGGGATGGGGACAGGGTGGGATCCTGTGCCCTCTCGAGTCTTCTCCTCAAGAACAGAGGGCTCTGTGAACCCTTGACAGTGAGTTTTCAGGCAGCCAGGAGGTGACTCATTCACTGCTGGCCGAACGGAGCCCGGCTTCTGCCTCATTGGCTTTTTGTGATTTTTCATGGGCAGACAGTCTTCCGCGAATTTTCTTGCCCATTCCTTCCTTCATATGCATATTCATTTATTCAGCAAGTGCTAAGCACTGTGGCAGAACACAAAGGGAGCATAAGCCATAATCATATTTTGCATTTGTATAGAGCTTTCACCCTATGCAAAGTTATTTCTTCTACATTCTTTTTCTGCTTCTGCCTCCAGGATTTTACAGTCTAATTGAGGAGACAGGGCTTGTACTCTTGAAACAGTTCAGTTCCTAGAAAAAGGCTTGTGTGTGAAGTAAGTGCCGAAAGCGTGTTTAAAGCCTGAGTGTGGTCTGAAGATTCTAGAGCAGAAACAGGTTGGGAAGGTCTGATGATAGAGGCAGAAAAAGGTATCCCAGGCAGGAGAAACAGCTTGAGCAAAGGCTTAGAGTTGAGAGTAGGCTGTGCTCAGCCCCTTCCCTGTTTTCCTTTTCGTTTGGATGATAAAGAGAACATGGGCTTTGGAGCTGAGCTCTCTTTCTTATATTCTCTCACAAAGCAAGATTGACAGTGTCAGCTGAATCAGTTATGTTATGTTGGTTACAAGCAGCCTAAAACCACTTTGGCTAACCTAAGCACAAAAGGAATCTATTGGGATCTGTCGACTTGCCAAGCCTCAGAAAGGACAGGAATCAGAGAGCTCCAGGGATGCATGCGGCAGTAACTGAGAAACAGCGTCTTCAGAGTGCTGCCATCAGAATAAACCTGCGGAAGCTGTTTTCTTTCCTGTTGCAGCCAGATCAAGATTCAGACTCCTGAGAGAGGGTCTCATTGGTTGGGAAGAGGGCAGGCACATTGATTGACAGCACTGCGGGGAGGGCTGTTCCCAAAGGGAAATTAGGATGTTGTTACCAAGAGGAGGATGGTGTACAGGAGGGCAGAACCCACTGATACCTATGGCAAACCAGTGAAATATTCAGAGGATGGAAGTGCATGCGAAGTGTCCAAAAAAAAAAGAAAAGAAAGGAAGGAGCATGTGGGTATCTGACTAAGAATGTGGGGAAGTTCACAGAGCAAGCTATGTTTACGCCTAGTGCTTTCTTACAGGGACAGAGAACATGAGGGATGGAGACTACATGGCAGCCTTTTCTTACTTCCAGAAAGCAGCAGACCGTGGCTACAGCAAAGCGCAGTACAATGTGGGCTTGTGTCACGAGCACGGCAGAGGCACCCCCAGGGACCTCGGCAAGGTACTACACTTCCTCCCTGCCCCCAGGCCCATGGCCTGTGCTGCACCGCCCAGAGTGACCTCCAGAAATGAGCAGTGGGCAGGGCTTGGGAAAGTCCAGCTTCTCTCTTCTAGCCCGGAGGGAAAACTAAGAAAGAAGTCTCCAGCTTCTAGGAATTTAGACTCAAAACACAGGAAGGCCGGGGACCTTGTCTTTCTTCTTTGCAGCTGTATCCTCACGACCTAGAACGTTACCTTGATGAAGGGATCAATTAATTCTAAAAAGTAGGATAAGTATGCATAGATGTTATATATAAGAATTTATATGTAACAGTTTCTTAGAATTGTATACGATGGCCAAAAAATGGGAAGAAACTTGAAGTTCCTTCAACAGAGAATTGGTTAATAAGATCTATGTGGGCCTTAAAAATGATATGCTAGATCTATATTTATTTTCAGGGAAAGATATTCATGGTGTATTGTTAAATGAAAAAGAATAGGTTACAAAAAATAGTGAGTGTAGTTTTCTCTCTCTCCCTTTCTTCCTACACACACACACATACACACACACATTTATATATGTGTGTGAGTGTATATTAACATATTTGTGTATATATGTTAATACATACAGTACGGGGGGAAAGAAATTTGCAAGATTGTACACTAAAATGTTAACAGAGAATGATCTTTAGGAGGCAGGATTTCTTGGAATTTTGTTTCTATTTTTGGCTTCTCTGTATTTTCTGACTAATCTATAATGATTATGTGTTATTTAATTGAACACTTCACTCCATAAAAAGGCAGCGTACAGAGTTATCAGTTGACTGGATGTTTTTCCCTTTGCCCCAGGCAGCCTCTTACTACCAGCTGGCTGCCAGCCAGGGCCACAACCTGGCTCAGTACCGCTATGCCAGGTGCCTGCTGCAGGATCCAGCCTCCTCGTGGGACCCTGAGCAGCAGAGGGCAGTGTCCATGCTGAAGCATGCTGCAGACTCAGGCTTGAGAGAGGTGAGTGCCACTGGTGGGGATACTCCTGGGCACTTGGGGCAGGTGGGGCCTGGCAGTGACCAAGATACCTTTTTCCTTCTTCCTTGACCACAGGCCCAAGCTTTTCTCGGGGTGCTCTTCACCAAGGAGGCATACCTGGACGAGCAGAGAGCCGTGAAATATCTTTGGCTTGCAGCCAACAGTGGGGTATGAGGTGTCCATATCCAGGCATGATGGGGATCAAGTCTGATAAAGGAAGGGATTTTGGAACTGGTACCGTGCCTAGGAGACGGTTGATAAGAGCATTGGGCTGGCCTCAAGCCTTAACTCTTGCTGACTTACCGTGTGCCCCTTGGACAGGTCCAGTGGTGTGCTGGCATTGGCTTGTACCAGCCTGCGAGAATTGTCGTCAGCTTGGAATCAGCTACGGGGAGAGCATTAGCATTAGAATTGCCAAATGCTACAAAACAGGGCTTTTTCCCCTGGAGAGCTGGTTGTTAAACGTTTACTAGCATACTACTGGGCTGGTCACTTCTTGTCTTCCTCATCTCTTAAGATTGGGATACTAATGCCTGCCTGACCTGTCTACCACTTCACAGGGTTGTCGTGAGGATCAAAATCTGAGATAATAAGTGTGAAAGTGCTTTGTAAAGTGTACACGTGGAAGGTGCATCGTCACAAGTGGCTTAGTCCAGGGAAGTCAGAAGACGCGTGAGGTGAAGACATTGAGCAGTTTGGCGGGGTAGAGGATGTCTGGTTGTCTGTCACCTAAGGATTGGCATCCAGGCAGCATGGAGTTTGTTCCACAGAGCATTAGTTCCATGGAACGTTTATAAATCACACGAGGGAAAAATGGTCAGATGGGTTTGGGAAATACTTTGTTAAACAGGTATCTTTAATGCAGGAAATCTCAGAGCTTTATGTCACTGTGAATTACTGAAAAGGCATCTGTGGGTTTGCTGTATCGTCAAGTGTCTTTGACCAGTATATTTTTTGAGTTGTATCTTAAAGGACCAGGAGCCCTGGGTTAAAGCCAGCAGGGGCCATGCACTAGAATTTCCCAGCATAGGGGCTGCTGCTTCTCTTTACTTCCTGGCCAACACAGTGATAGCGTTATTGAACTCTTGGGCATCAGAATACTTCTCCTTTTTCACTCTGTGTTGTCCAAAGTATCTGCAGTAGCCATCAAAAGGGGACCAATGTCATCAAACAGTACCTGCCTCTGTGCCTGTCTTTCTATGAAAGAGCCCCAGTCTTCCTTGGGCTCAGTGGGTTGTGTGACCATGTGTGGGACAAGCCTGGGGGCACCCTGGCTGGCATTAGTCACCCAGCATGCCAGGAGAAGTGCACAAAGGGATGTTGTGTAACACACACATAACAGCATGGGTGTTTTGGCCTAACTGTCCTAAGCTGGCCTGTAGCCATGAGTCCACCATATTTATTACATAGACTTTGACCTACGTGTTACAGAAACTCTTTAGAGGGTAGAAGAGAAATAGAACCATGGTTGGGAGATTGAATATAATGAAAATATTCATTACAGAGAGGGAGAGATGAATGATGTGGGCAACTAAAGGTGTGAAAATAATAACACTAATCTAAGCACTTTCCACATATTGACACATTTAATCCTCACGACAGGGTAATAAGGTAGGTGCTCTTATCATGCCTACTTTACAGATGAGGAAACTGAGGCACAGAGACACAGAATATGATGCCCGAGGTTACACAGCTGGTAAGTGGTGGAGCCAAGATTGGAACCCAGGCGTCTGGCTGGAGAGATTGGGCTCCTACTCCCTACCTGATACTGCCTCTCCCAGGAGCCTAATTCTCAGTGAGAGGGGAGAGAGGATCCAGAGCCAGGGACAAAGAGATTAAACATGTTCTCTGTAATGTATGCTTTGTAGCTCTCTGGGTAGAGATCAGGAAGGCCTTCAGGGCCTTCGGAAGCCCAGCCTCCACCCTTGCTCCTGGCTCTTTCAGGATAACATAGGAGCCCGACTCCCTGGGCTCCCAGAGCAGGGCCAAGTGCTTCCCGCAGCCTTCACTTCTGCACACTTTCAGCACCATCCTCAACACGAGAAGCCTCCACGCTGCTCTGGCCGGAAGCTCCCTGGGTGGAGGGATCCCTGTGTCCTCTGTTCTGGGCCTCTGGCTCTTCACAGTTGAGATCCCTTGGTCCAGGGAGGGTTGCAGCTGGGCCTGACCCTGCAGGGGTGAAGCACCGGCCTGCTGACTGCTGCACCTTCCTCCTGCCCCAGCGTTTCAGTTCTTCAGTCCTGCATGCGTGGGCATTTGTGTGTCTGTCCGTCTTCTCCTTTAGGATTCACAGAGCAGGTACCACTTGGGAATTTGCTATGAGAAGGGCCTTGGTGTGCAGAGGAATCTGGGAGAGGCTGTGAGATGCTACCAGCAGTCAGCAGCTCTGGGGAATGCGCCTGCCCAGGAGAGGCTGCGGACCCTCTTTTCCATGGAGGCAGCAGGTACAGATGAGAGTCAAAGCCAGCAGGTGCCTCCCCGAGCTCAGTACCCTGTGACGGAGAAGGGGGTGGCAGTAGTCTTTGGTCTCTTTGTTACTTCTGCTCCATTGGTGGGAACGAGCACAGCTTTTTGAGTCAGACAAATCAAACCTGAGTTTTAACCCCTGCTCCATTCCTGAACTTGGCCTGTATGTCTTTGCACCTCTGTTTCTTCACCTCTGAAAACTCATTAGATTGTAAAGATTAAATGAGATGGGACTTCCGTGGTGGCGCAGTGGTTAAGCATCTGCCTGCCAATGCAGGGGACACGGGTTTGAGCCCTGGTCCGGGAAGATCCCACATGCCGCGGAGCAACAAAGCCCGTGCGCCACAACTACCGAGCCTGTGCTCTAGAGCCCACGAGCCACAACTACTGAGCTCACGTGCCTAGAGCCCGTGCTCCACAACAAGAGAAGCCACCGCACTGAGATTAAATGAGATGACAGCAAAGGGCTTAGCACAGCCTGGCACACAGTAGGTGTTGAATAAATGGTAGTCACTCCAATGACTTGTCAGGAGAGACACCATCCCAAGGCTGCCTCCGTGCCCTGACTTACCATCTAGGGCTCTGGGAGCCCTGCTCACTCCTGACTCATTCGGGCTGACCTGGGTTAGTAGTGCCAGGGGAACCAAGTCCTTTAAGAAGCCCCTGCTCCAAAGTAGGAGTCTAAGAACACAGCCTGAGTAAGAGTTGCTCTCGCCTCTCCTCACAGCCCCGGGGCCCAGCGACCTGGCAGTGAGAGGATTGAAGTCGTTTTCCAGCCCCTCCCTCTGCAGCCTGAACACCTTGCTGGCAGGAGCCTCGCGCCTGCCACATGCCTCCAGCACGGGGAACCTTGGCCTCCTCTATAGAAACGCTCGTCTCAGAGCCAGCCCCGGATCCCCCAGCAGGGCTGTTCTCCCACACCCACACCCCTACCCCTTGGAAAGGAGACTCGTCAGACTGGGTTTCGGCTAAGGTGAGATAAAATGCAGCCACCGGTACCTCTCACTGGTGCTGGGGGGAGGGGCGGGCAGGGAGGAGATGGGATGCAGCAAAAAAAAACAGGGTGTCAGTATCCCTTTACAGGGTAGAAATTCCATGGGGGCTCAGGTTCCCAAGCAATTTCAAGTGCATGGCTAACAAATGACTTTGACCATTTCCCCTAGTTGGTAGGCTCAGCCTCACAAATGGGCAGTGGACACATTCATTTTTTGGCCACGCCACACGGCTTGTGAGGATCTTAGTTCCCCAACCAGGGATTGAACCCGCGGCCTCAGTGGTGAAAGCGCCGAGCCCTAACCACTGGACTGCCAGGGAATTCCCCATTCACAGTCATTTCTGTGCTGTGCATAAAAAAGATTCGTTCAGTGACCTGTGAAAAACTTTGCTGAAGGTTCCAGGGACCCTGGTCCTCGCCTTAGCCTTTGCCTTGGAGCAAATCCCTTCCCGTCCCCCTTGCCAGTCTTCGATTTCCTCAGGCTTAGACCACATCATTTTTTGCCAGCGTCTGATGTGTGTGTCTCCAGTGCTTCACCAGAGGATTTTAGGTAGTATTCAAACTAATATTTTTAAATTTTAGTGTTTGTATATTAATATATATTATAAAAATGCGATTAGCATGTCATAGTGTCACAGATATTAAAAATAATGAATCAAGTAGAGAAAAAACGTTGTGACATTGCGTAAAGGGGAGCACAGATCCAGAGAGGTGGCAGAAGTCACGGGGTGGTTTCATGAATGCCTAAAACTCAGGAAACGCTGAATGACGTCCGCTTTTGTTCATCCCCAATGGATTCCCGACTGTCTCCATTTCACCTTTGATTTGGAAGGAAGGAGTTTAGTGTCTAAATGCCTGATGTAGCTGCTTGACTTTTTCAGACCTTCGCACTTCACTCAGCCCTAGAGATGGAGCCTGCGAGTTCTCAGAGAGATACCACAACTTGAATCCCAGAGAAGAGGCCAGATGTTCACCCGCCTTCCCAAAGAACCTTAAGTACCTGCCCAGCACAGTACAGAAGAAGAAAGTGTGTAAAGATCCAGGTTCTGGCCACGTCACCTTGAAGCAGTGGCCTGACTTGCTGTGTTGTTTCCTCAATTGTAGACCAAGGGCAGCGGTGTCTGCCCTCCTACCCTCCAGGGCTGATGTAGGGCATTTCACTGCGGAAAGGACGTTGGTGCTCACTTAGGCCTGAGGAGGCAGAGTGATGCCCATGGTTACCTGGCTTTATGAGTCACCAGCCCAGGACAAGGACCCCAGCCTCCCAACTCCTGGCCCAGGGCTCTTTTTTGCACAGTTCTCACTGTAATTTTACGTGAAAGCGTTATTATCATCCTGCCGATACGAGGGGTTAAATGGCAATTGGGCCCTTGGAGTCTTGGAGCAGGAGAGTATAGATTTTGAGATCCTCTTTTGTGAAAGGTTTGTGCCAGAAATGGATGGGAGTTTAATAAAACTGATACTGGATTGTCTCATCACTCTTGCCCTTGAGTATGCTGGGGAAAGCCAGGGAGACAGGCAGGGGAAGCAGAAAGCCGAGGCTCCATCCTCATCTCTAAACTCTCCATTAACCAATTTAAAGGGTCTTAAAAGCTTCTCCGAGAGAGAGACATAGCAAGAAATGATTTCTGAGTCAACGCTAATGATTCCAATTACTGAATTTGTGCATAGCTGTTCCCCGGCTTCTGGATGTTAGCCCAAGTTCAATAGCAGAGATGTGGTTGAGGACGGTGGGTGGGAGGGACTGAGGCCCAAACCCCCTAGGAACTGTCCAAATGCGAAAAACCACCCAGCATGGCCAGCTCAAAGCGGGGAGGATTTGAGGAGGGGAGTTGTCCACATTTCCCTCTCTGCTGCCCGCCCCCCTCCCCAGCCTCTAGTGGTCTCATCACACTTTTCCCAGCAACTTCCTCTCACTGCTGGAGCCCTAAGCTTCCTCCAGCTCGAGCGCCTCTCCTGCCCTCTGCTCCCTTTCCAGGGCTGCCCTGCACACTGGCCTCACCCCCACGGGTCCCCTCATGTGGCTTTCTTCCACAGATGGCTCCTTGGAAGCAGGGACTTTGTCTTTGGATTCCAGTATCCTCAGCACTTAGCACAAGGTCCCGTCGTGCAGGTAAGGGCTCAATACACGCATTGGTTAAAGCTCCGGTTTTTAAGCTGTGCAGTGCACTAATCTCTCTGCAAAAAAAAAAAAAAAAGATTTCTGTGGTCAAATAAGTTTGGGAAACAGTGTACTAGACGTCCCCTTTTTATAGATGCACGATGCACGTCAGCATATTCAAGGTTCCAAGAAGTCCTGCAGTAAAGAACTTGGTTAACCCAGTGCTTCCCTCATAGAGTCGGGCGCAGAGCCCGGCTCCCTGCAGATCGCCGATGAACTTCCCGGGGGCACCCTCTGTGTAAAGTAAAGTGTCACTTCCTGCCTTCCCGTGGAGCTCCACTTGCCAGCCTCTTCCCCTCCTGTTGTCACTTGGGGTTCTCCGATTATGGGCTCCTCTGGCCATGCCTGGGGCAGAGGGGCAGTTCGCACAGTCCGGGGGCCCAGGGCCTTCTGTGTTGATGGCCAAATAGGGTTCTCCCTCCCTCTCCGTCCTTATAAGTTAAGTGCTGATCCAATTTAGGGTACCAAATGTGGAGGGAGGATATTTTTAAGCTCTCTTTGTGGAGCACGAAGGATGGAAGAGTCGTGAGAGAAATGCTGTCAAGGGGCCAAGAATCCTCGCTGTTCAGTCCCTACGGTCTCTGTACAGCCCAGGGGATGGGCTTCCTCGCAGACCCTGGAACTGCTGTGCTTTTGCCATTAAAATTCCGTTATTAATGACTCATTGTTAGTGCCCTGAAAGGAAATGTAAGGGGAGGCTAGGGAGGTGGCCTTTGTTAGCAGGGCCAGCCTGGGTCAGGACGACCCGAGGTTCGAGCCCTGATGCCCTCAGCAATGAGCCCTTTGCGCAAGGCTCTGCTGCCTCAGTTTCCTCATCCGGAGATGCTGTTTTCAGGGAGCCCTGACACTGTGGAGGGAATGAGGCTGTTTGGTTCATCATATCTTCAGTGCTAATACAGGGCAGGGCACTTAGTAAATGTTCAGTAAATATTCATTCAGTGAATGAGGGATTCTATGCGTTGTCTTTTCTCCACCGGACACCAGCACCAAACCTACCCAGCAACATAGGAGGTGCTTTAAAATATCTGTTGAATGAATGATTCTGTATACCCCTCCCCTGACTGCCATTCCTAGTGCTACTTCTGACCTGTAGTAATTGCTCAGCAAATATAAAATGTTTGTTGAATGAGCGTCTCTGATCCTGCCCCCCACCCCAGACCCATTATATTGTGCCCAGTACTCAGTAGGGACTGGAAAACACTGATCTATTTTCTAGGTCCACACTATGTGCCAGGCTGAGCCTGTGCTAAAACTCCCCCCTCCCCTCCCCTGTCCTCTCTTCTCGTGTTGGAGATTTGGTTCTCTCCAGAGTCCCAAGGGTGGTAGTTGCCATCTCACTCATTTCAGTCAGCGGAGAGGTAGGGATCAGTGAGCTGCCAAGCTGAAGTTGGGTAACAGACAAGGAGGCTTCCTGTCAATCTCAGGACGGCCCCCAGGCTCCGAGTGAGCACTGCCTTGCCCTCCTGGTGCTGGAGGACGGCTGACTATTGATAAAAAATGTCCCTCTGCGCTTTCCAAATTAAGACGACATTTAACTGAGTGCTCGCTGGCTCGCCAGCTCCTTCAGTCCCCCGGGGGACAGCCCATCTTGGTGGAAACGGTTTTGAGCACGTCCAAGGTCTCAGCTCTGACATCTCGGCTTATGTCAAGAAGTTTCTGTAACCTTTCTGTTCAGCAGACTCAGTTCTGTCAGCATGCACACTGTCTCACTCTCAGTCGGTTATTGGGTATAAGGTCTGGCATCAGCCTACTTGGAGGGGTTGCAACGTTCGGGTGAGAGCACTTAACCCTCACGTACCTACAACCCCGCCCTGATCAAAGGTCGGTTGCCTCCGAACAGGAACAGCTCTACCCATGAGTTCTCCAGGTTCGGCGGGGAATAGAGGATCACAGTGGGCCTTAATGTTATTTAGGTCACAGACCCCTTTGAGAATCAGATGAAAGCACTGACTCCTTCCCATAGAAAAATGAACATCTTCCCAATTTTGCATGCAGTTCAGCAGGTTCTTAGATCCTGAAGCCCAACCAAGAACCCCAGGTTAAGAACCCTTGATGTATTAGAAAGAACATCATCCTGAACCTCAGATGCAGATGCTAGCCCTGTCACAAGCCTGCCGTGTGGCTCCGGGCCAGTCACCTCTTTCTGTCTTGCCATTTCCTTGGCTATAAAATGTTCAGACTCCTTGTGACTAAAATTGCCCACGTCTGTGGAGGTTTAGATAGTGACTGAGAGCAGTGCTGCTTATATTTTTATAGGTCACATGTTCCTTTGAAAATCTGATAACTCCGTATCTTCTGCCTAGAAAAACACCTGTACACAAAGTCTCGCCTGGCATTCAGGGGGTCCAAGATTTAGGACTTTTGAACTAAAGTGAGGCAGTGATCCAGTTGCGAGCCCTGGTTCCAGTTTCCCTAGGTCACCTCCTCTCCCCATCTCTTCTCTCCACCTCCCAACATCAGCTCTGCACTGAAAATCCACTAGTAATTGGGGGCCAGCACTGCCTACTCCAGTGCTGTGGTTTTCTGACTTTGTCTTCACATAATGGAACATTTTTTTTTCTCTTTTCTAAGGAAGTCTTACCTGGAGCTCCAATATAGAGAAAAGGGACTCCTGTAGCATCTATTTACCCATTTATTCATTTATTCTTCCATTCAACAAGTATTCATCAAGTGTTGCCTTGTGCCAGGTACCTGGCTGGTCAGGTTGGAGACCCTACCTGCTTGGTGTCCCCCAGCCTCTTTCATTGACTTGGGGAACCCAGCAGCTTGCAAATCACAGACCTTGTAAAGAGTTTACTCTGCCTCGGCGTGATGATCAGAGACCTAGAGACCCTGCTCCAGAAGCATTCCTGAAGCTCCTGAAGCACTGTGAGGGCCTCATTTTCCTCATCTGTAAAATGGGATAATGGAATAATGATGCCTCGTTGCATTCCAAGTGTGGATGGTTTTCATTATCCCTAGTTGGGAGTATGATTGGCCCATTTCTGTGGACAGTGAACATGTGTACTGAGCTCCAGAAAAAGGGCAAAAGGAGAGGCACAGAAGGGAATTTTTCCCTTTAGTATCCAAGAAAGCCGCACATTACTGAGAAGCTGAATAGACTGCTTGGAAATTTCCAGGGAAATTATAAGGCTGAGCCTTGGGAAAATATTTGCTATTTTTTTCACTCCTTCCTCTCCTGGAAGGTTTGTTGCTGTCAGTGTCAATTTCATAGACCCGGTTCACACACTGTCCTCTAGGGCCTGAATTCACTGCTGTGACAGAGGAAGATTTACTCACGATTGGTGGGTCTGGAAAGATGACTTCTGTACCTGAAGGGCTGCTTGCTGGGAAAGCACAGGAGTCTGCAGACACCCACCCTGCATCAGGTCAGTTCCAAGTCCCTCTCGCTATGTGCTTGGAAGAGCAGAGATGTGAAGGCCTGAGTGGCTTTGGAAATGTTCTTTTCAACTGTGTTTCTTGAGGGGATCTCAGGCAAGTCTGCTACTGGCAAAAGCTCACCTATGGGGGCTCTTCCTTTCCTTTCCTTGGCTGGCAGTCTAGTGTCAAGGTCGAGGGCATGGGTTTTGGTGTTGGACAAGCCTAGTTCCGATTCCTGGCTCTGCCTCCTCTCTCTGCTTGATCTTGGGCAAGACCCTCAGCCTCTCCAAGTCTCATGGCTTTGTCTGTGAAATGGGGATAATAACACCTCCCCTCCTAGGGCTGTGGAGAAATGAAATGAAATCCTATTGTAAAGACTTGTGTCTGGCTCGTGTTAATGCTCTATAGTCATGCTTTTCTTAGCCTTAATTTTCCAGCTGAGAATCGGATTATTTGATAATGTAGCAGCAGCAGAGGAGCAGGGGTCAAGAGTACCCATGTCCATCATTGCCTGCCTAACACTGTGCACCCTCCTGTCCAGGCCCCGCATGACCCTCTGGCCAGGGACTGGATGACAAAGAACCTTCACTCTGTTCTTCCATCCTCCCTCTCGACAGGTGCAAACAGGATAACGAGCCACTGCTTTTCCTTTATTAGTAGGTCAGAGAGCTTTGCCTGGTGCCCCAGGATCCAGCCCCCCACACCCTCCAGTGTGCACCCAGGCCATCCTTTCCTGCTTGTGACACTCCTTGGCATCCGCTCTGCAGGAGGATGAACCCTCTGTGCTCTTACATGTGTTTTGCCAGCAAACACTTATCTCAGCGGCCAACTGTCTTCCTCCTCCAAAAAATCCACAGGCAGAGCCAGCCCCTAACAAGGGGTTGCTTTGGTCAGCCCGCTGTTTGTCCTGGGGCTCCTGCCTCCTCTGTGGGGCAGCACTGGTCACCTTAAGTTCTCAGGCCACCTCTGGTCAGTGAGTTCAAAGATTAGAGAAACCACCTCCTGTCCC
Organism: Lagenorhynchus albirostris; assembly: GCF_949774975.1. Taxonomy (NCBI): domain Eukaryota; kingdom Metazoa; phylum Chordata; class Mammalia; order Artiodactyla; family Delphinidae; genus Lagenorhynchus; species Lagenorhynchus albirostris. The sequence goes on from NC_083097.1 coordinate 118,276,971, forward strand.
AGAGTCCTCAGGGCCTGGGCTTCCTAACATCTCCCGGGGCCCCTGGTTCCTGGATCCACAGGTCCCTGCTGCTGCCGCCGCTGCTGGTCCTGCCCTCGGCCCCCTTCTTTCCAGATCGGCCCCCAGGGCCTTCCGAGCCCGAGGCCCCGCTGGTGGCTAGGTCTAGACTCAGGGTCCTTCCGCAGACTGAGAGCCGCCGCAGCACCTCGGAGGCGGCCTCCACCGGCACGGCGGGGCGCTGCTCCAGCAGCATCTCCAACAGTGAGCTCATCTCCGACAGGAAGGTGCTGGCCAGCCGCGTGCCCGTCGGGCTCAGCTCGGGCCCCGGCGCCTTGCCGAACGTCTGGAAGGTCCTGGGCTCCTCCGAGGTCGCAGCGTCCGGGGAGAACACGTTGTCACGGTAGTTGGTGGCGAGGGGCAAAGAGAGTCTTGCCATCCAGGCCGGATCGGGGACGCTCAGCCGGTCCAGGGCCAGGCCTGCAAGGGGCGGAAGGGACGCGGTGAGGGCGGAGCCCATGGCGGGCGGGGGTGGGGTCGTGGGCAGGGCGGGGCGCCGGACAAAGGAGGAAAGGGAAATGGAGGGGACCGATGGGGCGGCCGGAGGTGGGCGGGAAGGAAGAGGCCCTGACAGGGAAGCGCTCCGGGCAGGAAGGCAGCGACTGATGTCCGCGCGTGAGCTGAGTGAGGACGCGGCAGGGGGAGGAGGAAGGCCTAGAATTAGAAATGGCCCGTTTCTAAAGCATCTCCCGGTCCGTGGGGCTGTTTCAGGTTTAGGTGTCCTTCATCCATCCCTGTACAGCCAGGATGTTCACTCCCTCAGGACACCACTAGCTGAGGATGCCGGGGGTGGGGGTGGGGGAATCCCCGTTTTTAGCCATTGCTGGAGTTCCTGGCTTGGCGCTGCCTTCGGTTCCTATTCATAATAATAGTGACCACTTATTAAGTACTTCTGTTCTAGGCAATTTACATAATTATCTCATTTAACCTCCACACAAACCTTTGAAGTCAAGAGTATTTTATGGATGAGGAAACTGAAGTTCCAAGAAGTTGTCACACAGCTACTAGGCACCCAAGCCCAGATTTGACCCCCAGGTCTGATGACTTGGAAGCCCCCTGTCACTACACCACTGCACCCAGTCTCTGAAGAGCTGGCCCTTCCTCCCCCTGGATGCTAGGTGGCTCTGGTTTCCCAGGCCTACTAAGGTCTGTACTGTTGCCTCCTGGCCCCATGCTCTCAACTCCTCAACCTTCCCCTCTCAAGCTGCAGGAAACCGCGTGAAGGGGCTGGCTGCCTAAGAGCTGTCCCAGGGAAGGGCCGGGGCGGTGAAAAAGTGTCCCCCAGGCCCCAAATCCCACCATCACACTTCTCCTTTTCCCATCTCTTCAACAGAAAATCCTGTCTCAGAAAACTAGTTCCAGGCCCAATGATAGAGGCCAAGCCAGAGGGAAGAAATTATAGGCCTTGTGGTTAAGAATGTGTGTCTTTAAAAAAAAAAAAAAAAGCACAACATCTGCTTTAACATGTATTTAATATTTGCTTAAGGTACCCTGCTTTAAAATCTGTGCATAGAATGAAAGACTGGAAGGGGACGCGTCATAGTGTTAACTGAAATTACCCCTGGGCAGAAATGATTTATTCTCTTTTTGTTTATCTACATTTGTCTATATTAACCAAATATTACTTTTGTGATTTTGAAAAGTTATTGCAAAATACAGTAAATGCTGTTTCTATTAATAAATGAGTCTCGGTCTTGCCTTCACAGTGTGGAGCTGTGCAGGCTGTGAGGCAGGGTCATGCCCCTTCCCGACTGGTCCAGCCCACGCCTGGGGCTTAGTGAACGTTTATTGAATGATTGAATGGACATAAATATTAACCCTGGACATTTGGGGAATGTAAACCTAAGTTCCCTGAGACTCTGGGGTAATAAGTTTAGAACTCTTTTGGTGTTACAGAATCAGGCTTTTCCTTGCACAAGGGTCAGAGAGCTTTGGAAGGAATGAAGCTTGGAATGAGAAAATCAGTGGAGTGTAGGAGAATGGCTGAAATGTGATGATGAATTCACTCCGCGGCAGGTGGGCACTGGGCAGACCTGGATTTGATTTCCTAACTTTGCAGCTTATGAACATTGTGACCTTGAAAAACTTGCTTAACCTCTCTGAGCCTCCTTTTTCGCTCACAAAGTGGTGAAATAGTAGCACTTATCTTGTCAGGTGGCTGTAAGCATTCAGTGAGCTCACACAACGGTAAAATATGGTCATCATCACATCCTCAGGTGGGGCTTTTATCTGATGCAGCCAAGACCCCAGTGTCAGGCACGTTCCCCAGTAGCCTCATCACAGTCCAGCCCTGTGAGCAGCGCAGGCACTTCTACCCCTGCTGCGCTCTTCGTCACACCACTTGTTACCATCTCCCTGTGTTCTTTGCCCTCTGTGCTGTGGGGAAGCAGGACCACATGGGAACTGAGCCCACAGGTTCCAGCGCAGAGCTGGTGCACACAAATATAATGCAAGGCACTGAGGTCGTCTGAAATTTTCTAGTAGCCACATTTAAAAAGTAGAAAGAGAAGGTGAAATTAATTTGTAAAAGTTTTTTTATATTTAATATCATTTTATCACATCAATATTTTTAAAATTATTAATGAGATACTTTACATTCTTTTTTCATACTAAGTCTTCAAAATCTGGAGTGTGTTTTATACTTCTATCACATCTCAATTGGTACTAGCCATTTTCACATGTGGCCAGTGGCTACTCTATTGGGCCTCACAGCTCCGCATTCTAGACAATGCTGTCCTGTAAAACTCTGTAGATTTGTGCTGTCCCAAGCAATATCCATTAGCCACACGTAGCTACTGAGCTCCGGAAATGTGGCTGATATGACTGAGGAACTGAATTTTTCATTTTACTTGATTTTAATTAGATTTCATTTTACTTAATTTTAATTTAGAGCCACACTGCCTGGGTTAATAACCATTGGCTGCACAACCTTGGGAAAATTACTGAACACCCTGGCCCCTCAGTTTTTTTCCTTTATGAAATGGGGATAACAAATAGTCCCTATCTCAGAAGATTTTCTCATGAGGCAATTAGAACAGGGACTAGCACATAGAAAGCACTCAATAAAAGTTAGCTATCTATTTTTTTAACCAAGGAAAGGGAAGTCCCTGTCATGCCTTCAGCGCACAGAATATGTCCAGATGAAGAGCAGATTATTAACTACAGAAACAGAAAATCAGCGTAGGTTGGACTTACTGTGTGTTACCTGAAGGGGGCTGACTGATGCGGGGGCGGAGGGAGCTGGCAGATTCTTGAATTCTCAGGGTAAAAGGGTATTTAAAGACATCAAAGAAATGCAGATGAGTGGTTTAGGAGGTAGAGAGAGGTCCCCTGATGGTAGGTGGGCTCAGGATGGCTTCCCTTCAATCATTGAAGTGACTCAGGGCAGGCTGTATTACCTCTCTGAGCCTCAGTTTGCTGATCTCTAAATTGGAGCTCATAATATCTACCTGAAAAGACTGTTTGGAAGCTTAACTGAGATAATGTATATAAGACGCTTCCTTGGTACCTGGCACACACCAAGAGCTCAGTAACTGTTCACTATTCTTATGATGATTTTTTTAAATGAATGACCAAAGTAGAATCTGATCTTTAAACAAATGAAGATCTGAAGCTCCAGGGGAAGTGAAAAAATTTTGCTGATAGTCTCCAGAAATAGAAAGGCTGTTTTCCTGCAGTGGATTGGAGCAGAACTCTGAAGCCTGGGCACAGGAGGGTACCATGGGGGCAGAAGCGGGGTCGGGGTGACCCTGGGGAGTCCTACCTGTGTAGGGGTCCAGCAGGTTCGACAGCTCTTCTTCTAGCAGCTGCTTCACAGAGAGGTCCTCCTCAGGGTCCAAGGGCCCTTCCTCCTGATCTGGTTCTGCCTGGCCACCAGCCCTGGCACCTGGGCCATCTGTGTCTGGGATTGCACTCCTGCAAAGGGAGCCAACACAGTCCGCGAGTGAGGAAATTCACACATAGTTTCATTCATTCCTGCTCATGAATAGTCTTCTATTCATGCCAGCATTCATTCATCCACAGAGGGAAGTGGGTCCACAGCCCAGCCTGCAGAGTCAGACCAATCTGGGTTACTTGATCCCAGCCCTCCTGCCTACTCTGAGTCTGCTTCCTCATCTGTAAAATGGGAGTAATAAATAACACCCACCTCATGGGGCGTTATGGGGGTAAAATGAGGTGTTGCATGTAAAGAGCTTAGCACAGTGTTGTAAGCAGTCAGCAAACAGAAGTGACTATGAATGCCCTGATATTACACCATTGTCCCTCCATTGCTTCTCATTACCTGGCATGGAATAGGAGTTTAGTAAACTTTGGGTGATCTAATGCAGTCATCCTTCCACCCCTCCATCCCTCTATCTGAGTATGAGCTCCAGTGAGGGCAGGGATATTTGTCTGTCTCATCCCCTGCTCTCTCACCAGTGCTCAGAATAGGACTTGGCACATAGTAGGTGCTTAATAAATACTTTGTGGACTGAGTGACTGAATGTTCCTTCCTCCCTATTTGAGGCTAAATCGCAGACCAGAAGAGCAGGTCAATAGAGGATGCAGCAGAGGTGAGGCATCCGAAAGCTACTCAGAATCTACTATGGTGTCTCTTGCTGTCTCCCTGACCCCTCCCTCCCAAAGGCCCTCTCTATCACCTGGGGGAGGCCAGTTCCTGGGACTACCTTAGCATGGTGGGGACAGGCCTGGCGCCTCATCCCAGCATCTGGAAAAGCTCCCTTTAAGGCCTGGGGGTCCTTGCTGCTTTTTTTCTGTGGCCATTTCTGCTCCTGTGCAGGGGTAGCAAGTTTGCAAGTAATGGCAACAACAACTAATGTTTATTGAGCAATTACTCTGAGTCAGACATATGCTTTGCAAGGTATATTTACCTTCTCATCAAACCTTTCACGTCTGTAAGGGGTTCTCTTGTTGTCCTCATTTTACAAATGAGAAAACCAAGATTTGTAAAGATTAGGTAGCTTGCCCAAGGTCCCCACAAATTAAGTAAGAATTCAAATCCGGGCTGATAACGACTCTGGAATGTGTGTGCTCACCGCTACTCTACACTATTTCTAGCTATCTTTGCAAAAAAAAAAACAACAAAAAAAAGACTGTAAGTTGTCACAGCAAGAGCACTGAACCGGAAGTCAGTGTCCTGAGAGCTGGTCCCAGCTTTGCCACTCACTGGCTATTTGACCTTGAGCAAAGTCACTTTAAGGGGAAAGGACTTAGCATTGTTTGTGTACCTCCCATGTGCCAGGCACTGGGCCATGGGCTTAGAATGCGTGTGATCATTAAATCCTTACCCCATCACTACAAGGAAGTGTGGTGACCTCTGTTTCATGGATGAGAAACTGCATCCCTGAGGCTTGCTTTGCTCAAGTTTACATAGCTGGGTTGGATCAAACTACGTAGAGCCTCAGTTTCTCCATCTGTAGCAAGAGGGAGTTAAATTAGATGTCCTCTTGAGGTCTCTTTAATTCTAGGACGGCCCAAAGGAACACACCCACACACCCACATCCTTAGCCAGGAGCCTTCATATTATGTTCAAGGGTCAAGAGAAAGAGCTAAACGTTACAGATTTAAAGTTCATAGCCCAGCACCTCTGCAATCAGGGAACGGATAGATAATCAGAGCCTCAGGGATGAAGTCACTTCCTTAGTGACTTGGGTCCTGTAAATACTATTAATACAGTTGCTCCAGGACCAGGATGCCTGGGTGGGGGAATGGATGCTGTTCGCTGCAGTCTCCCAGGGGAGCAGCGTCTGGGATGTGCTCACCCTTCCTCAAGGCACAGAGGCTGCAAGGGTGAGGGCAGGCTGGTGGGGGGCTTGAGAAGCCAGTGGGGGCTACGTGCAGCTTACCTGCTGCCGCCGGGCTTGGCCAAGTACTTATTTCCCCGGTGGTTTGGTTTGGGCTGGAATTGGCCCTGATGCAGCAAGGACAGCAGCTGGGAGATTTGCTACAAGACAGGAAAAATCTGTTGACTCCACACAATTCCGACCCAGCACACTTCCTCACCGGATGTTTCCCTCAATGCCGGCGCTTTCTTTTTATAGTCTTTCCTCCAGCTTCAGATGTTCGTGGATCGGATGGGGGATGGTGAACGGTGATGGTGACGGAGGCAGGGATGTGTGCAGACAGGTTCCCTGCTTGGCCATGTGTCAACTACAAATTCCCGGGACCTGGGAGTCTGAGAGAGAGAATGAGAACCCTCTGGGCCTGTCCCCCAACTCTCATTCCCCCAGGAGACCAGCTCCCGGTGGAAGCGGTGGGACGGGGGTGAAAAGGGCATGTCCTGACTGTAAATGTATTATAACCTCGATAAGGATTATTGTAAAGTGTTATTTCCCCCGCTTCAGTGATGTTCAAAGACTGAGCCATTGTTGGCGGGCCAGATGTAAGACTATGTTGTACAGAAGGCAGAAGGGTGTCTTTGAATCATTCGTTTATTCATCCTTTCATTCGCTCGACAAGTATTTAATGAGAGCTTGTTTGTGCCACGCCGAGTGCTTGCTGGGGGGGTAAGAATGAGAACAAGGCCCAGTCTCTGCCCTCAGGGAGTTCCCAGTCTGCCAGGGAGGACAGTCAGGGGAGACAGGACACAGCAGCTGCTATGGGGGGTTGCACCAGGGATGAGAAACGATGGAGGTCAAGTGGAGCAGAGGAAGGCCCCTCACCCAGCTTGCAGCAAGGAGGGAGTTACGGGGTGGGGCTGTGGATACAGGGGGAAGTAATTCACTTATTTCAACATATGTTTTCTGAGTTCATACTACATGCCAGGCGCCTCTGCTGAGACCCGGAGGTTCCACAGGGGCTTGGCAAGTGGAGAGGGGGTGAGGGCCAGGGTTAGGGAGGAAGGGAGTTTCGGTCAGAAGGTGCTCAAGCTGAAAGGCCAGAGGAGACGGTGGCGTTTCAGAAAGGCTGGTGAATGGGGCAGGGGTGGGTGAGACGTCAGGGTGAGGCCCCACAGGCCCTTGTGAGGGAGAAGGCAAAAGACCAAGTCAAGGTCGTTTCTAGCTTGTTGTGTGATGTCAGGCAGGTTTTTAGACATACTCAGACCTCAGTTTCCACATCTCTAAGGTGGATCTAAAAATACCACCCAGACTTCTTTACAGGGTTGTCAGGATTAATTAGGTGGTTTGAAATGCTCTGCAGAGTCAACGGGTTTGGGTTGTTCCTCCTAGAAATGCTGCCTCTGCCTCCCAACTGGGCCCAGCCCCCCTCTTCCCTGAGAGAGTCCCTCTGCCCTCTGGGCAGCTCAAGACAGAAAATGCCAACCTCAGAGGAGAGTTGGAAGGGGAGGTGGCCAGGACTGGGGTTTCACTGTGATGTGGGAGGGCCAGGGTCCCATTGCCTGCCTCAGGGCAGTTCCCACCTCCTGGCTCAGGTCCAGAAACCCTCCTACAAGCACCTGCCACCCTGTTTTCGAGTGACAGCTGCTACTTCAGGGAAACTCCCTGAGTGCCAAACCCTAAGTTGTATGTTGTCATTCAGGCTGTCATTTCACAGTTAGAGTCCAGACTCTGGAGTCAGACTTGGGTTCAAGTCCTAAATCTGCCCCTGTTCCACTTCCCATCTGTGTGGCCTTGAGGAATTACTTAAGCATTCTGACCCTCAGTTTCCTCAGCAGTAAAAAAAAAAAAAAGGGAATAAAAATGAGACTCAGGTCATGTGTTGGTTGTGGCTATGAGGATTAAATGAGTGAAAGTCTATAAATTACTTAGGAATAGATCTTATGATAAGCACTTAATAACTGTCCAGTGGTATATAATCTCATGTCATTCTTCAGTAACCCAAGGAAAGAGATACCATTATATCCACTTTACAGATGTGGCACCTGAGGCTCACAGGGGCTACACAGCAGTTAGAGGCAGGGTTGGACTTTGAACTGGGGTCTGACTCCACTGTGGCACTGTGCTACCGGAAAGACAAGCATTAGGCAAGCTGCCTCTTAACTTGATCCCAACTTGGTACCCTCCTCTCTTTCACCCCAGTGGGGTCACCCACAGGGCTTGCTATCTGCTCTCTCTGTTTGCCAACCACCAGCACAGTGTTTGGCACAAAGAGCTCATTCAATAAGCATTTGATGAATGAATGGGTGAATGAATGAATGAACAAATGAATGAATGCATGGCTCTGGGCAACTTCTGGGGCTGCACAGAGCCCAGGGCAGGACTCCTGAGAGAGCAGCTGGGCCCTCTCGAGGTGGCTTCCTGGGGAAGGGGTGGGGGAAGGAAGCTGTGTCCTTGCTCCGCAGGAAACATGAGCTGATAGCCTGGCTCATGACAGAAGTGTGCCTTGGGCGGGCAGCCTGGCACAGGGAAAATGATCTGGGGTTCAGAGGAGTTGATACGGGTGTGAGATCAGACACCGTCCCGGAAAAAGCTTTCCCAGGTGTGTCCAGTAAATCCTAGGTCACTGGACACAGCCATTCATCATCCCATTTAATTCTCAACCCCCTGGGAGGTAGACACAGCTAAGTTTGGCATCACAATCCCCGTTTTATAGATGAAGAAAATAAGGCTCAGATGTTAATGTTGCCCAGCTCCTAAAGTGGCTGTGCTGAAACTGGAACCTAGATCTGCCTAACTCCCAAGTTCCAAGGTTGTTTCCACTGTCCTATCCCATAGGCCTAGCTGGCAAGCTCTGGGGTCTCAGGCAGGTCAAATGCAGCCCCTGAGCCTGGGGGCAATGATGCCTGTGCCGGCTTGCTTCACCCGGAGGTTGCCCAGATGAGATGAGGGCAGGTGAAATGGAGAAGAGCTTTGCAGAAATCATCATAATCATTTTCTGAGTGCTGACTACACGCCAGATGCTATTCTAGAGGCTTTAAGCACATTCACTTTATTACCTTCAAGCAAACTTGGGAGATGGGTGCTGTTAACTTGGGCAACTTCAACAGAGAAGCTGAGTGACTTCCCTGTGGTTCACAGCTTGGAAGAGGTGGAGCCAGAATTTGAACCTGGGCAGCCTTGCTCCAAAGCTTGTACTCTTAATCACTACCTTTGCTATGTGTCTACTTGCACAAGGCACTCTAAGTGAGTGCTCATATAGGAATTAACTGACCAGATCCTTAGGACAATTCTGCAAGGCAGATGCTCTTACTGTCATCCCTATTTTATAGATAAGGAAACTAAGGCTCAGAGACAGTAAGTCATTTGTCCAGGATCACACAGCTAAATTCTGTTGACCCCAGAGCTGTGCCCTGAACCACTGCACCCAATGCATCCTGAAGTGCGTGGTGAGCCTGAGGAATGAATGTGAAGAATGTGAGGGTAATGGGGTCTGATGCTGTTGTGGGCGGGTGAGGGGGGCTGACAAGAGAGGGAGCTGCCCACACCGAGGTACCTGAACAGGAGGCGAATCCACAGTGAGCTCCTCTACGGGGTTCCGCTCCGCAAAGGCAGCCACAGACAGCCGGACCAGGCTCCGCAGGATCTGACGGGGGCCTGACTCTTTCTCAGGGGCTACTTTGCCATGGAGATTCCGCTGCCGCCTCAGGGTTGCAGAGGAGGCCGGTGGGCTCAGCGGGGCCTCCTTACTGCCCTGGTCCCCAGGCACCCTCCCTGTGGGGCTGCCCGCAACCTTCAGGGGCCTTGAGCGGGGCTGGCCCGTCGCAGGTTGGGGCTCGGGAAGGTTCAGGTTCTCCCGGGAGGCATTCCTCTGCCTGGGATGGTTGAAAAGGAGGTTGACAGTGTCCTGCAGCACCTCTCGGCTCTCGGCCAGCGTTCCCTGGTTACCTTGGTTACGCAGAGTCCTGTACAGGGTCGGTGTGAGATGAAAGGGGGCCTGCAGGCAGGGGTCCCAGCCTGCTTCCATCATCGCTTCCTTGCCCACGTGCTTGGGGGGCTGCCCAGCTTCGCCAGGCTCATCCACCTGGCCCCTGAGCACGGGCACGAGGTGGATGTCCGCCTTCTGGATGTGTTTCTGGGGCCTCTTGGGCTGGTGACGGTAGGTGGACTCGGCCTCCCGACAGTTGTAGGCCCTGTTGTCCTTCTTCTCCGTCCGGCAAATGGACATAATCAGAGCCAAGATCAACCCGGAGATGGCCAGCAGTACGACCAGGCAAATCACCGTGAGCACCGATGTGCTCAGAGCCCCAGGCTCACGGGCTGAGTCCCTCAAGTGGTCCACACTGGTGACAAAGAAGACCCTCAACAGGGCCCGGGTCTGTAAGGAGGGGCTGCCCCGGTCTTCCACCACGATCTCCAGCTCCCACTCACTCCCAGTGAGGCTGCTGGCATTGGTGATGTTGATGAACAGCTGCCCCAGGTGGGGGCTGAGGACAAAGAGACCGGCTTCGTTCCCACTCTGAATGCTGTAGAGGAGCTCTCCATTTGCCCCCGAGTCTGCATCTCTTGCTACGATGGTCACCAAAAGGAATGGCCGGGAGCTGGGGGTGGCCTGTGGTGGCATGTCAGTGCCTGCTGGACCCACGCCATTGGGAGTTTCAATGGGCACCAGCAGGTGACCTGTGGAGGCATTTACAAGCACCGAGAGACTGGCTTTCCCATCGCTGAGCACGGGGTGAATCACCTCTGGGACATTATCATTGGCATCCAGCAGGCTGACCCACACAGAGACACTGGATGCAAGCTGGGGCTGCCCCCTGTCCTCTGCGATCACCAGGAACTCGAAGCCGGCCATCTGTTCATAGTCCAGTGACCTCTGAGCGGTGACCTCGCCTGTGTCTGAGTCAATAGCTACCAAGTGAGAAACCGGGGAGTCCTGGATGTGGTATGAGATTTTCCCATTAACGCCCAGATCTGCATCATGGGCCTTGATGGTAATGAGGTGAAGAGAGGGTAGGTTGTTTTCCCGAGTGGAGACCTGGTACCTGCTTTTCTCAAACACAGGTGCGTTGTCGTTGGCATCACCGATCTGAATGCTGAGCTGTTTCCTGACTGATAAGGGCTGGGGTCCTTGGTCTTGGGCCAAAAGAGTGAGGGTGTATTGCGGCCACTGCTCTCTGTCCAGCGTGGCATTGGTTAGCAGCATGTATGTGTTGCCATTGGTCCTCTTCAGCCTGAAGTGGCCCAGCTCTTGGCTCAGCCAACAGTGGACCAGGCCGTTGTTTCCTGAGTCTAGGTCATTTGCCATGATGAGAGCAATGAAACTGTCCTTGGGAAGAGCTTCGGACACCAGGGATGGTTGGGAGGCCCACGTGATGTGGATGTTTGGGGTGTTGTCATTGACATCCAGGACCTTGATGAGAATTTTGCAGTGGGCTGGGATGGGATTGGGACCCAGGTCCCTTGCCTGGACATCCACCTCGTAGGCAGGATTCTTCTCATAGTCTAGGGGTTGACGCAGAATCACCTGGCCTGTCTTGGCATCAATACTGAAGGTGTCCAGCACCTCTGGAGGCACGTGCTTACTGAGGAAGTATTCCACCTCCCCGTTGGGGCCTTGATCAGGGTCTGTGGCAGTCAAGTTTATGAGGAGAGTACCAGGGGCAGCGTCTTCTTGGATTTCCAGTGCCAGCGAGCTCTCAGCAAACACAGGGCTATTGTCATTGGAGTCCAGGACATTGACCTTGACCAAGCTGGTGCCTGACTTGGGGGGGTTCCCACTGTCATAGGCAGTTAACACCAGATCAAAAGATGAGTGGATTTCCCGGTCCAGCTCCTTCACCACCACAAGTTCCGCGTGTTTGGTCTCATCGGGCCCCACAATGACATCCAGGGCAAAATGCTCGCTGGGAGACAGGGTGTAGGAGTGCAAAGTATTGGGGCCAGTGTCTGGGTCCAGAGCTCTGTCCAGGGGGATCCGGGTGCGCAGGGAGGCGCTCTCAGAGATTTCCAGCTCCTGCTCACCTTTGGGAAACTGAGGCTGGTGGTCGTTGATGTCCAGCACCTGGATCTCCACGTGGATGAGAGCCAAATCCCCTGTGGCAAGCACGTCAAAGGAAACCAGGCAGGGGTCCTGCTGCCGGCAAAGCTGCTCCCGGTCCAGCCGCCTCCCCGTGCTGAGCAGGCCGTCCTTGGAGTCCACCTGGATGGGGAGCGCCTGAGGCAGCTGCAAGACCTGGAAGGCAGCCCCTGTTCGCCCAGACCTCTCCTCCCGGCCCAGTTCCTGAGACAGCTTCCCTATCACTGTGCCGGACGGTACTTCCTCTGACACTTGATATTTCACAGTGAGAGTGGCGACCTCCTGACAATCCCCTGAAAGGAACAAGTAGCCACCTGGCCCCCAAAGTCCCAGCAGAAGTGGCAGAAGTCGCATCATGCTTACCGCCAGAGTGGGCTAGATCCAGAAACCGCTAGAGTTCTTCGAAGGCTGGGCAAGTCCTCCAGTGTTCCCTGGGGGGCTTGATTAGCCCTGTTCTCCTGCCCCCAGACCTGCTGGCACAGCCTCGTCCCATAATTAGTTGATGGAGCCAGCAGAATTCCCAGGCGAGGCCATCTTCATCCGAAGAGATTTGAGGGGTCCAAGGACCAATGGAGTAAAATTGTTCAGGGGCACTGTTGGTCCCCGTTAGCAAATGATGGACAAGAGCCGGTCCAGGAGGGACTTGACCCAGTAGAGCAGGATGTGGGGATCTGACTTCCAAACAGTTGCTAGGCTGGGGAAACAGAGAAGCAGCTTTTTCCTATGGAAACCCCACCTACAGGAAAAGGGAGGGCTATGAGTTTCTATGCCAATTAGAGAAAGAGAGTTTCCATGAAGCTGAGTGGCCCGCCGCTGAGGAGGATGCGGCTGGGGACAGGCCGGATGGGAAGGTGCCGTCCATGTGGCAAGGCAGCCACTGAGGGGAGGGGAGCCCCTGCTGTGGCCAAGTGAGCAGAGAGCCTGAGCCCCTCCCGGGCAAGTCACACCCTGGCCTCTCTTCCCTTCCTTGTCTCTCTTTGTTTCCGTCATCTCCCGTCATTCTTCTCCCATTCCCCTTTTTCCCACACTTGTCTACCTCTCAGTCTTGACTTCGCCCTCATCACCCGTTTTTGTCTCATGGGAAGCAGCGCTGATTAAGAGAGTGGCTATAAGAGCCAAAATGCCTGGGTTCCAATCCTGACTCCACAACTTCCCAGCTGGGTCATGTAGGACAAGTTACTCAACCTCTCTGGGCCTCATCTTAAGAGTGCAGATGGGAATAACAACAGTAGCCCTCTCAGCAGGAAATCGTGGGGATGAAATGAAACGTTGGCCCGGAGTCGTAGGCAATGACGTTGTTATTAGCGGTGGGTGGCGTGATCTGCCAGCTTGGCCTACCTTGTGGCTGCCTCTGGCTGCACTGGCCCTGGGTCAGTCCCTGCCCACATACTTCAGGAGCCAAAGGTGCCCGTGTCCTTGGCTCCTGAAGTACAATGACCTTTCTGACCCGACGGTGTGGCCTCCCTCCCCCTTCCCTTCCGGCTCCCTAGCCTCCTGGCCCATTGTTCTCCACATCTGGTCCAGCCTGAGCCCCTGTCCGGGGGAATCCCCCAGCTCCTGCTCCTTGGTCTTGGAGGTTTTTATACCTTTCCCTCTCCCACACCTTCCTCTCCCTTTCCCTCCCTTCCTCCAATTCTTCTCTTCCCACTGCTGTTCATGTCCAAGAGTCCCGTCACAGAGGTGAGGCCAGGAGGGGGGCGAGTGGGCATTTGGCTTGGGTGGCCTTGAGGTGACTTGCTGCTTCTCATTTCCTCCTCCATCCACTGCCCCCACCATTGTCCAGTCTCGCACTTTACCTTGAGGTTGAGTCCAGAGGTTTCTAAACCTTTTGAAGTGATGGGAGTTAAGGGCCAGCTTCCCCTCAATGGGTGTTGGCAGCTCAGTCCTTGGGGCTGGAGGTGCCTGTTGGGACACAAATGACTCCAATCAGGCCCATTGGCCAGGGGGCTTGTGGCCATTAGGATGGGGCGACTGAGGACCTCCCTGGCCTAAGCCTCACCTTGCACCCCCCTTCCCCTCTGTATTCTCTTTCCCACACCCTATCCTTTCATATTCTACCCCTGGAGGTTTCCCAATAGCAAGGGGTCTGAATCCAATGGGGTGTTTCCTACAGTCTGGCTCTGAAGACAGAACACTCAACAGCTCGGAGACATGGCACAAGTCACATAACCTCTTTGGGCCTCAGTTTCCTTCTCTGTAGAGCGTGGCTGTCACCCATCTCCCGAGTTTGTGGTAAGGATTTGATGAGATAATGCAAGTGAAGGCTTGGTGCAATGCCTGGTACAGAGAAAGCACTCATTACATGGGACTAGCTTGCCTTGTACTATTTGCCAGGCTTTATACCTCGAATGCAAATGGTAAAAATGGTCTTGCATTTGTCCCTTCACGTTTTTTTCCTCCGCCTTCTTGGCCAGGAAGGCTCATTTCCCAGGGCTTCTTCAGCTCGGGCGAGGGCCCAGTGCTACCTGCCCTGCAAGGGGAACCAGCGTGGGCCCCAGGCCCTCTGGTGACAGTCAGCCTGCATGGCGGCCTCACTGTCTGGCCCTCACTCATCCTACTATGTGCAAGGCAGTGAGCAAGACAAAGTGACCCCCAAGGGGCTTGTAGTCTCAAGCCAGGGTGGGGAAAATGAAAGAAGTGGGTCCAGTGGATCGCTCCAGAGTCAGGCTTAGGGATCAGGGGAGGCTCCTCCTGGAGGACACACCCTGAAGGACGGGGAAGAGTGGGGGGGGGGCAGGTGCGAGCAGGTGGAGGGAGCAGAATGGAAGAGGCTGGAGGTGGGCGACCTTGCTTCTCGCAGTCCCACACGAGGGCCTGTGCGAGTGGGGAGGAGGACGGTGGGCTGGGGGTGTCAGCAGGGGCCGCCAGATGATGGAAGGCCTGGGACCCCGTGCTCAAGATTTGGACCTTGTCCTGAAGGCATGCGGAGCTTTGGAAGGGGTCTGAGCAGACTGATGAGAATAGCAGCTACCTGCCAAGCCTTGTCCCGAGTGTTTTACCTGCATCGTCCCATGCCACCCTCACAACCAGGCCATAGGGGTGAAGAAGCTGAGCATGGAGGGTTGGGTAGCTTGCCCAAGATCATGCACATTTGCCCTCCACAAAGCCCCTTCAACTGTACTCTGGGACGTCGATTGAAAGGGAACAGAGAAGAGGGAAGAAGAAGGCCAGCTGGGAGTAATGCAGGGGCGCTTTGGTGCAGGAGACTCTGGTGCTGAGAACATTTCTAGAGTGCCATCTGGTGGCCAAAGGCAGGAAAGCCACAGAGGCAGGGAGGTGGGTGGCTGGAGTTCTCAAATGTCCACAGCTCCAGACCCGTGTTCCTGTGCTGCGTACAACACAATGGAAGGAGCTATACCCAGGTGACAATCATTTCACTTAGTGGGAAACCTAATGTGACCCAACGCCCACAGGAGGAATTATGGAATTCATGATTTTACATGTGTTAACATTTATATTCTGGAAAGGGCATTGATTGTGTGTGTGTGTGTGTGTGTGTGTGTGTGTGTGTGTGTGTTGCCTTGACTGGGATTCGGGGATGTAAAAAATGGACTCACAGGCCAAGAAAAATTTTGAATTTGGATTTCGTAGGTGGTTTTTTTCTTGTTCTCTGTTTCACTCACGTTGGGGGCAGGAAGCTAAGACAACCCTTTAAGAGTCCAAAGTCAGCAAACCAGACCTTTTAAAGGCTATTACCTCTGGGAACGAGGTCCCCTTTTAGTAATGTTTCCTCCTCCTTTCTGGCTACCGGGTCAGTTGATCTTTAGCCGCCACATATCAGGGGGTGAAACTGGAGTTCATCTGGAGAGCCTTCGTCATCCTGAGTTTTGAAAATAGCTTTGAAGGCGCAGACGTCCTCTGAAATAGGTCCGAAATAGCTGAGGACAGCCTCCATCTTTTTGAAAAGAGGGCAGGCTTGGGCTTGGTGCTTGGAGGCCTTGTTCACCACCAGCCTTGGGGTTGTTCACACTTGGGTCCGTTGTTTGGGAGGGGTCGGGGAGTGAAGTGAGAAGGGTGGGGGGGTCAGAGGATCCCTGGTGTCCTGAGGAACCTTGAGGGGTCAGACCAGCAGGGTGGGACTCTGACCCTTGGGGGACTTGAAGACCAGCTGGAGGAAGGCTAAGATCATGCCCCACCTATGAATGTCCTGCGGGGTTGGCTGCTCACCCCCGGGGCCCCCTGTGAATCTGCCCGGTCGCTGGCCATAGTCATCACCACCCACCAAGGCGGTGTGGATGAAACTGGGAAGCTTCATCCTCAGGATCATTCTGGTTGGGGAGGTGACTGGACCACCTAAGGTCTGCCTCTTTTTTTCAGCAAGACCTTGTTGAAATTGGAGGCAGTGTAGCCAGGGCCATTGACCGGGAGACTCAAGTGGCTGTTCTGGGTCACCTGGTCCTGGCCCGCACTCTGTGATCTCTGTTGGGACAGACCACAGATGTCCATTCCCACACAAGGGCACCTCTTTCTGGGCAAAGAGCAGAGAGAAGAATGCACTTTGCAGGGAGAAATTTGCCAAGAAATAAGACTTTTCAAGAAATGAAAAGGCTTTGTGTCTTGATTAAGAGTGGTATCTCTCAGAAGCGTCCACGTATCACGATCACTTGAAAAGCTTTTCAAAATACCAGGAACAGGGCAAGAAAATTCATACTTTTCTCTTTCGCAGCCTGCCAAAGAGAATTTTATAATTGCCAGCTCTATTACCCCCTCTCTGAAAATGCTTCATCTTTCAGATCATTTGGGACCGGATTGAGAAAGTTGATTGGACCTTTTTTGCTGGCAAGAGAGGCCTAATTGATCTACATAATAAAAGGAAAAATAGATGAGGGGGTGGGGGATTGCTGAAGCTTGAGGATATTGTGGAGGGAGGTACCCTACAGAACGGGCAGAGGCTGTGAAGGAAGTAGATGGAAGATAAGGACTTTCCAACAGATAGTTGTAAACTGTGGATCACCTTCGTGGTTTTCAAGATAAATGCAAGAAAAGATTTATCATTTATTTTGTGCTTTAGGAACCACAACACGGCCCCCGCGAACAGACCACATAAATTCTGAGTTGATGAGGGTGACACTTATGTCTCTCTCCCCAATCCTCAGAGGGGGAGAGGGCTACTTCCAGCATGTAGATTTCGGTTCTGATATACTGCAGGTCATTCTGCCACGCACCCCTTCTCCACCCCACCCTCACTGAGAACCACTGACATAGAACTTCTTAGAAGCACCAACAACCTTGTAAGGGCCAAACTCTACAGCCATCAGGCCTTTCTCACTGAGCATCCTCCTGGTCCCCACCTCCCCCCGTGCTTGTGTCAATGCTCAGCAGAAGCTCTGCGCACAGCTGGTTCTTCTTCCGTATTTCTGCAGGCTCTTCTGTCTGCTTCTCTGAATCCTCCTTTGGTTTGCCTTCCTTCTGACTCCCAGGTGTGGGCATGTCCACCAGATAACTCTCTTCAGCCCTCTCTTCTACATAGGGTTATTAGCCCAGAAATCGTTTGCCAGATTTAACAAATAAAAATATACTGTGCCCTGTTAAATTTGAATTTCAGATAAACAATGAAAAATTTTTAGTATAAGTATTTTTATCTGGCAATCCTATCCAGAAGTAATGTATGATCTTACCACAAGTTCTTTTCTGTTTTCATTTTTCCTCTTCTTTTTATTTTTAGAACTTTGGTTTACACAGTGAATTTGAAAATCTATCAGTAAACACAAAAATCAAACATATTGACTGGGAGCATCATCTGTGCATGAATATTCAGAGGCTGACTCTGTTGATTGGCCTTGTTATGTATTCAGCATTTCTCAGTGACTCTAGGATGGAACTGTTCTCACACTGGAAGAACCACCCCAGAGAAAGCCTGGATCACACTCATTCATTAATTTATTCGGTCATCCAGCCACTCTTTTTTTTTTTTTTTTTTTTTTTTTTGCAGTACGCGGGCCTCTCACTGTTGTGGCCTCTCCCGTTGCGGAGCACAGGCTCCGGACGCGCAGGCTCAGCGGCCATGGCTCACGGGCCCAGCCGCTCCGCGGCATGTGGGATCTTCCCGGACCGGGGCACGAACCCACGTCCCCTGCGTCGGCAGGCGGACTCTCAACCACTGCGCCACCAGGGAAGCCCCCAGCCGCTCATTGATTTGGTGGAATTCGGCATGTTCTTCTCCATTTACAAGGTCAGGGTTTTTTTGGCAAGGCAAGTGGTAAATAGCTAAAACTGACCCACATTTCCCCCTTTCCATTGGTTTGGTTTTCTTTCTTCACATAGAATCTAATCAGCCTAATTCTCACCTTGCTTCAGAAAGATTCTTGCAGGAAGGAAAATGAGTCCTGCCATCGTTACATAACTTCTCACGGGGCTCCCCTTTATAAGTTTATGACAGCCAGGAGTTGAGCCTGGAGCTCCGAGAGAAACAGCCGTACACTGATTTATGATGGCCGCTGCTGAATCTCACCCCTCTTTCTTTCTTACAGCGCCATGTTACCTTGGGGTTACAAAACTCTTTTCACTGTTCTTCGGGGGAATAATAATGAAGTCCCAGTTTGCAAGTATAAACATGATCATTCTTTGCCTATTATTGTAAATCAAATTTTACCTTTTGCATCAGAAGCACAGAAAACATTTTTATACTGTTAGCCACCGCAAGCCTCTCTGCGAGTCTGTTTTTATATAACCCTGGGATGACCTGAGGTATTGTTTGAGCTACGCTGACCAGGGAAGCTGGCCACACGGGTAGTCTGGCTATTTCTCCTTACAGACCTGAGCACTTTGCATGAGCAAAGTGTAAACTTGATCTAAGCATAGCATTAGGGTTAGTAATGTGGGCTCAGGACTCCAATTGCCTGGGCTCAAAGCCTGGCTTTGTAATTTCCTATCTGTGTGGCAGTGGCAAGCCACTTAACTTCTCTGTGATCAGTCTCTTTAGCCTTAAAATAGGGATGACGATGATGGTAATATGTTACAGGGTTACTGTCAGGTTTAGGTTAGTCAATACAGAACATTTAGAGTGGGGCATGGGACATGAGTAGCGCTCTAGTTGTTAATTATTTATAATGGCTTTTAGTGTAGTAGCTCTCAATTTTTTTTTTGAGGATGAAGCCCCCATTTTAAAGAAACACCAATTTTTCAGATTCCCAGGTGATAATGGTAAATTTTTTGAGATCTACAGAGTGAGCAAATACATAACGACAGGAGACCAGCAGTGATAACTTCTGTAATGAGGTGGGGCTCACCACTGTCCAGTCCTGTCCCAGAGTTGGGGCAGGGCTTTCCCTTCCACGCTGCTGCCCCTCTCTACGTCAAGGCTTGTTTCAGGGGTGCTTGTGAGTGGTGGCCATTGAAAAGGAGGCTGTCCCCTCTGGGCAGGTGGGATGAGCTCAGCAAAGTCTCTGGACACCATTTGGATGCCAGTGATGGACGGGAAGCAGTGCAGTTCCTGATGGAAGCCCTGCTGGTCCCTACAAGACCAGACATATTTTGTGACTTACTCCTGCATCTCTACCCAATGGCCTGGGTCTTGACCTCTGGCCTAGGTCACACACCCCATCCTCTCCTAGCCCTAGACTCCATCATCATCTAGTGTCCCTGGGGACGGGGGATGGAGTTGGGTCTCTTTCTCTCTCTCTTTGTATCTTCATTCTCACCTATCATGATGTCATAAACTGTAATCCTGACTTTCCTAGGGCCTCCCCTTTTAATTCTTAAAGCCAGAATGATTTTATTCTGTATTTCTGTTTCAACAAACCCTAGTTCTTTCACAGGCTCTAAGAGAGGGTCAGACTGATGCAGAATTGGTCCTGATACTATATGTCACCACTGAATGACACCGGTAAAATCACTTCACCCCTTAGTGCCTCAAGTTCCTGATTTGTGAAATGGGGAGATAAAATTACCTTGGTCATGGGGTCCTGGGTGTTTAAATGGGACAATGCGTGTAAAATGCTTAGCACAGTGAAGGGCTGGGCACGTGGGGATAGCTCAATTTAAAACCAAACGACATAACGCCAGTCACATAAAACCAAAGATACAAAAATGTTATTTTTATGGAGTCTAAAGAGAAAATTAAGTAGAAAACTCTCTTTATCCAATCCTGACCTCCAAACTGGACTCTGAATGCTTAGTCCACTTTAAACATTCATCCAAATTATTAACACTGCTTTGAAATCCTCCCTTCTATTCCCTCCATCCTGTGACCTCTGACATGAAGTCATGATGTGATGTCACAATTCACCTCCTACTCCGACTTTGTGAGAATTTCCCGACCTGGTTCTTCGGCTCCCTCGCTTTTTGCATCTGGGAGGTCTCTGTCTGTGTTTGTGGTCTCACCTCCAAGCACTCTGCGGTACGGTTGCCATGCATTTCTCTCTTGATTTTATTTCCTTTGGCTAAACATGAACAGTGATATTAGTGAATGGCTTCAGAGAGTCTTCTTCCTTCCTTTACGTTTTTAAGGAGTATATTTCTGGTTTTGGTGTCCATTACAGGGGTAGTTAGGTTTCTGTTCTGTAATGGTCAAGATTTACAGTACAGAAAATTAGGGCTGATTATTTGCATTTCAAAAATTTCCCTTCTGTGGCAGTCAGGTAAGCCCTTCCAGTGCCCGATTTTTTTTCCCACTTGGCTTTTCCTTTCTCCTGGGTGCAGGACCAGCATCGTAATTTGTGAAGCCCAGCACAAAATGAAAATGCAGACCCTCTGTTTTCCAGAGTGGCTACACCATTTTACATTCCCAAAAGCAACATATGAGGGTTCCAATTTCTCCACATTCCCACCAACACTTGTTATTATCTGTCTTCTTTTTTTTTTTTTTTTTTTGCGGTACACGGGCCTCTCACTGTTGTGGCCTCTCCCGTTGCGGAGCACAGGCTCCGGACACGCAGGCTCAGCGGCCATGGCTCACAGGCCCAGCCGCTCCGCGGCATGTGGGATCTTCCCAGACCGGGGCACGAACCCGTGTCCCCTGCATCGGCAGGCGGACTCTCAACCACTGCGCCACCAGGGAAGCCCCTATCTGTCTTCTTTTTAAAAATTGTTATTGAGGTGTAATTTACATAAAACGTTATGTTAGTTTCAGGTATATCACAGTGATTCAATATGCGTATGTATTGAGAAATGATTTCCACAATAAGTCTAGTTAACATCCGTCACCATACATACAGATTTTTTTCTTGTGAGGAAAACTTTTAAGATTTATTCTCTTCGCAGCTTTCAAATACCGTGTACGATACAGTATTATGTACTATAGTCACCACGGTGCACATAGCATCCCAATGACCTATTTATTTTATAATTGGAAGCTGTATCTTCACCCAATTTGCCCACCCCCTACCTCTGGCAACCACCAAATGGTTCTCTGTATATATGGGCTTGTTTTTTTTCTTTTTATTATAGCAGTCCTAGTGAGCATGAAGTAGCTTCTCATTAGGGTTTTGATTTCCCTGGTGACTAATGATGTTGAGTATTTTTCACATGCTTGCTGACCACTTGTATATCTTCTTTCGAGAAATGTCTATTCAGATCCTTTGCCCATTTTTAAATTGAGTTACCGGTCTTTCTATTGTCAAGTTGTAGGAGTTCTTTATATGTTCTGGTTATTAAACCTTTATCAGATATATGATTTTCAGATATGTTCTCCTATTCTGTGGGTTGTCTTTTCACTTTCTTGATAATGTCCTTTGAAGCACAAAAATTTTTAATTTCTTTTTAAACTGTTCATTTTTAAAAATAATTAATTAATTAATTAATTAATATTTTTGGCTGTGTTGGGTCTTCGTTTCTGTGCGAGGGCTTTCTCTAGTTGTGGCAAGTGGGGGCCACTCTTCATTGCGGTGTGCGGGCCTCTCACTGTCGTGGCCTCTCTTGTTGCGGAGCACAGGCTCCAGACACGCAGGCTCAGTAGTTGTGGCTCACGGGCCCAGTTGCCCCGTGGCATGTGGGATCTTCCCAGTCCAGGGCTCGAACCCTTGTCCCCTGCATTGGCAGGCAGATTCTCAACCACTGCGCCACCAGGGAAGCCAAAAAAGTCTTTAATTTTGATGAACCCAATTTATCTACTTTTTCTTTCGTTTCTTGTGCTTTTTTCATATCTAAGAACCTACTGCATAATCCAAGTTCGTGATTTATTCCAACATTTTCTTTTAAGAGTTTTTTAGTTTTACCTTTTACATTTAGGTCTTTGATCCATTTTGAGTTAATTTTTGCATATGGCATGAGGTAGGGGACATGTAATTTTAACTCCCACTCAGCCTGTTAATAATCGTGTACCCTTTGGTAAATTCTTGAACCTCTCTAAGTTTCAGTTTTCTCACTCGTAAAGTGGGAATAACAGACGGTACCGAAATCATAAGGTTATAGTGAAGATAAAGAGAAAATTTACATAAAGCACGTAGCACAGGGCCTGAAGCATCCTATGCTTAGTAAACATGGTAGTTATTACTGTTATGAACAATGAGTGAATGCCTTCATAGTGGAGGTTCCAGAAAGATGGGCAGCATTTCTGAGACCGGGATCCGAGGAGGGAGAAGAGGCTTGCGTAGTCTATCTGGGGGAGCAGGTCTGGGATGGTTATAGGAACGTCTGCCCCCGGTAGATCGCTGCCTCATGATCACCTGTAGGGATTGGTAAAAATTCTAATTTCCGGACACTGTCACAGAAGTACTGAAAGGACCCCCCCTGGGTAGGGGGCCCCAGAATCTGTATTTGTGTCAACTTCTCCAGAGGCATGCTTATTAAGTGTGCAGGGCTGCGGTACGGGTGACGATGGTCGCTCCTGCAGCGCCGCCTTTGACCTGCGGGGGGCGGCCGAGGGGCCGGGGCGGTCAAGGCGGCTGCGCAGAGCCCTTCTCACGCGGGGGACTCCCAGCCAGATCCGCGCCGCTCAGCTGACAGCTCCGAAGACTGAAGAGGCGGTACGCTGGTTGAGCCGGGCGTCTCCAGGTGGAGCCGGCGAGTGGAGGTGAGGGGACCCGGAGCTAGGGCGGAGGGCGGAACTGTCGGGCCCGGCACGGCGGGGCAGCCGGAAGGTACGGTGGGGACTGCGCTCCGGGCGCGCGAGGCAGAGAAGGGCGGCCGGGCCGGGACTGCTCAGCGGGCTTCAGCTCCCCAGACTCGGGACTGGGCGCCCACAGCCCGGCCCGGCTAAGACCCACGGGGCGCTTAGAGGAGGAAGGGGAAGGACCAAGCCCTGCTCCCTTGGGACGCCCCGGGCCGGCCCACACCCGTGCAGCGCCCTCCGTGTCCAAGCGCCGGGGCAGGTAGCAGGGCTCGGGCCTGCCCCCAAGTTGTAGGTGAGTCTCACAAAACAAGGACTCCACACCCCGCGGTGAGCGGTGGAGACACCGGCAGCGGCGTGCTGAGCCCGGAGCCAGGGCAGACCCCAGCGCTGGAGCCCGCACGGTGTGGCCTGGGAGTATGAGTAGGATTTTCCCAGGCCCAAGGGAAACCCGGAGGAGGAGGGGCCTTCCCTCACTGATGTAGCGGTTTCCGGTTTGCCAAATGTAATATTAAACTTGAATTCTCTCTTGTGTCGTGGCACCGGGGTTTATTCTCGTTCCCGTGTTACGGCTGAGGAAACAGGGTGGTCCGAATCCAGGTTTAGTTATGTATTAGCTGTGTGACTTTGGGCCAGCAAGGACTTAAAATGTCATTTTTCTCTGTATAATGGAAGTAGGGCCAGGACTTGGTCCATGGGGCTGTGGGAATGTAACGAGCTAATGCATTTAAAGGGCTTAGCACAATGCCTGACACACGGTAAGAGCTCCCTAAGTGACTGTTCTTACGGTTATTGTGACGACCGACCCAACCTGCTCCTAGTGGGATGTGGCAACGCTGTCACTGAACCTTGATTCTAGTCCCCCATAAGAGCACACTGCATCTCACCCCAATTCAGTTCTCACTTTTTCCAGTGTCTAATGTAAGGCACTGCTAGATGCTGAGAACAATATACGCAGATGCAAAAGACTTGATCCTCATCCTTAAGGAGCTAATGCAGTCTGGTAGGAGAGGAAGTGCAAGTTCAGAGGAAGAACTGTAATGCAAGGTGGGTTGTGACAATATCATAGGAAAGTTACAGTAGAAAAGTTTGCTGGATTTTTAAAGAAAGACACGATATCTAATTGGAAATTTTTACGTGGAATAGGGGCTTTGGATATGGGTCTTGAAAGCTGAATGGATAGAATCAGAAGGAAATCTAGGTCAGCGATCTGAATTAAGGGACTGGGACCCAGTGGCAGCTTCAGAAGCTGGGGTCTGGTGGGGTAGGTCATGAGGAGCTGCCGATTTCAAACAGCTTGGAGTAGAGCTTAAGCCTGGCTGCTCATTAGAATCACGTGGAGAGCTTGGATAGCTACTGATGCCTGATTGAATTGCTCTGGGGTATCGCCTGGGTATTGGGATTTTAAAAGTAGCTTCTCAGGTGATTCTACCATGCAGACAAGGTAGAGAACACTAATCTAAAACCAGAAACTATAAATTCATCTCACCCCATTTATAATGTTTGAACAGGAAGAAACAAAAAGCTTAATTACATTATCACCATGTACTACACCTGGTAAAATTGTTTACAATTAAGTAATGTGAAAAGACGGTATAGTACATAGTAATACTACTCAGTAAATGTAAATTAATCCTGAATTTCATTCTTAGCTTATTTGGGAGTCACACATCTGAGAACTTGGTTTTAAAATTATGGTTTTATATCATATTTTTTGCATATAATATTAGGATGTTCATAGGATTCTCTAAAACCCATCTATGGACCACTCGCCCCTTCTCCTTCATTCCCAGTTAAGAAGCCTGGTAAAGCATTTAGAATAGGACTTAAAAGTGTGTGTGTGTGTGTGCGTGCGTGCGTGCGTGCGCGCTTTTATTGTTTTGTTTTCAAATATCCTGCTGTCTTGCTTAAATTAACCTAATGTTGAGTGTCCCTGGCAGGATTAATTCATTAGCAGGCAAGAGGACAAACTGGAGGGGGATAGGAAGTGAAGGAATAGAGGAAGCAGAAGAGGAAAGGAAAAACAAAATCAAGAAAACCGCAGGAAGTCGTTTGCTATGGGAGCATGCTGTACTGTCCTCTCATAGGACCTCAGTGTTTCTCCTCAGCTCCTCCTGGGGCTGAAGGCAGTCAGATAAGAAGGGCGCTCTTATTACTGGGGACATGCACATGTCCGTTCAACCACGTGCCTCAGTTAGGCTGACCTAGGAGAGTAATATGCAGCTGTAGATTAGGATTGACTGTGTGTTAGGATGTGTTTGATTTAAGTGATGGTAACGGAAATTCAGAATTTAAATTTGGAGAGGGTCCTAACACCATCTTTTGTATTTTTTTTTCTGCCATTGGCAGGATTTCTGTAGTATACCTAGTGTGAGTTCCACATCTTGGCCTCTTATCCAGCTTCAGCAGTCTCATCTCCATCATCTGGAGAATAAATGAGATTTGCGTGAGTTCCAAACTGAGCTGAAATACGGACTGCAATGCTAATATCCTTTTCTTCTGGTTGTTATTAACAGGTACTAACTGACCTCGAATAGAATATGTCACTGTGTCTTAGGGACACAGCTCAAGCAGAACTGTTATCATCTGCTGGAAAAACGTACTTTTTGAAAATGGAATCATTTTAAATGAATTTGTCTAAGTTTTGTAGTATTTTATAATGTGAAAAACCATGTCCTAACTTTTCAATTCTGTGCATTTCAGTTTAGAAAAATATTTCAGCCAAGAGGGAGCATATTTGCAAATGCAGTTATAGTCCAGTATTTTAATTGATAGAATGGTAATTTTGGTGGTGGTTTTATTAAAGTAATTTTCGTAGATTCTCACTACATATTTTTTGCACATTTAAATTATCTGATAGTGTGGCGCATCTTTCAGTTGCTGTGATTAAAAAGCATTGTACAATTTAATTGTAGCATATTTTCACGGTTGGTGTTACCTTAAAAAATGATAAATGTTACAATTGATTTGACAAAATTCATTATTGTTTCAAAAATTTAATGTTATTTTGCTACTTCCTCAGTTATCTGTCTTACATAGTATCTGTCCCTGTAACATTCTCTAGAGTAGGGTGGTCTCAACTGGGAGCAATTTTCTTCTGCCTTCCCTGTGCAAGGGGGGGATATTTGGCTGTGTCTGGCGATATTTGTGACTGTCACAACTCTTGAGGGAAAGGGATGCTATTGGTATCTAGTAGGTTGAAGCCAGGGATGCTGATATACATCCTCTAATGCACAGGATAACCTCCCACAACAATTGTTTGTTCCAAAATGTCAGTAGCGCAGAGATTGAGAAAACCTGTCCTAGAGATTGCTGTGGATTTAAAAAATTCATTTATTTTTAAGCATATCAAGTATACTTTGACTACTTTTATGAGCAAGGCATTTTCCGAAGTTCAGTGGGCAAGTCAAACTAATTTGTGATTTCTTTGATTGTGCTTTTTTTCTTAAATCATACCTAACTGATAAAGTCAGCAATTAAAAGAAACACAACTCTCCTTTTTGGAAAAGGCTGTTACTGTTGCAGAGCTACTGGAATATTAGATATGCCTGTCATTTTTAGTTTGACAGAAAAGTGAGAATATTGATTAATTCTTTGCAGTTGTTTTTGAGGAACTTTCTTTTTGGGGGGTGTGCGGGGGGGCCGTGGACAGTGCCGCTAGACTTTTCCAAACTCTGTGCCTTTTCTGTTCTTAACTGACTTGAATGATTGTCTTCAGCTCCTCAGAAAATTAAATGTCGTCAGAAGACCGAGAAGCTCAGGAGGATGAATTGCTGGCCCTGGCGAGTATTTATGATGGAGATGAATTTAGAAAAGCAGAGTCTGTCCAAGGTGGAGAAACCAGGATCTATTTGGACTTACCACAAAATTTCAAGATATTTGTGAGCGGTTAGTTAATATTCTCTTAAACAGATTTTTCTAAATAAAGGTTATTCTCAGTTTCTTAGTGTACCCTAAATTATTTATCATCTTGTATTTATAGGCATTAGTGATATATGGTAGTATTACAGATTTAATGCCTGTTTCTCTTTTAATTGAAAATTGAGCTGGGGGTGAACAATTTTCAATTTGATTCTGCCTTTTTGATCACTGAATTCGGATATTATCCTGCATATTTCATGCATCCTAATCGTCTTAACTAGCAGTTCATTAGCCATGAGTCATTGGCTGTTAAATAGGGATAATAAAAGAGAAAATGAAATAATATATGTGAAAACACTTGGAAAGACTTAAAGTACCATGGCGGTTGTTAATCCTATTTGGTTTCCAGAATCTTTTCAACCACCATAAACACATGACACTTGCTGCTACTCTGTGACCTTCTGCTTCAGAAAAAAGTTGAAAACTGGTACTTTTGATACCAATGTACCAGATGTCATCTGTGAACACTTTCTTAAAATGTTTCTACTATAAAGGCTTTGAGTAAACAAATTAAGTGTGATAACTGAAAATGAAACTGTGATTGTGAGAGTGTTGTGTGTTGTGTCTTGCCCTCAGGAGATCCTTGTACTGGCACAAATTCTCCCAACTATGATTCATGGGTAGTTGGCACATGCTGGTCTAAGTAGGTCATGGCTCTTTGATAGAAATAAACGTCCTTTTCTCTAGATTGTGTCTTTAATCATCTACTGTAAAACAACAACAAAAGAAAACATTGTGTTATTACTTGTCATTAGTGTTAGGAATTATACTCAAAAGTGTATACAAGAATAAGTTGTGTATCTTCATTTTAAATTTCATGATGCTTAGTAGATTTTTTTAAGGGCTTACAAGATTTTTTTTTTAAGGTGGCGGCTACGAAGTAACATTAGGGAATAGAAGGTGCTTTGGGGGAGGGTTTTTATCCCCTCAACCAAAGCATTACGTTTTTCTTGAGCACTGCTCAGCAGTAACGGACACTCAAGTGTTGACCAACTGATCCTTTCTAATCTTTGTTTTTGGTTCAGGCAATTCAAATGAGTGTCTCCAGAATAGTGGCTTTGAATACACCATTTGCTTTCTGCCTCCACTTGTGCTGAACTTTGAACTGCCACCAGATTATCCATCCTCCGCCCCACCTTCATTCACACTTAGTGGCAAATGGCTGTCACCAACTCAGGTTAGACCCGAAACTTAATTTCTCCTATCCATCTTTAGAAACTTAAAAATCATCTTTAATTGAACACTACCTTGATGATCTTGAATTCAGTGCATGAAGAACAAATGGGTTTGATTTTGTAATTTTTTTTCCCTTGCCTTCATGAATTGTAATGTTAATAAACTGAAAATGTTTGGTGTTTTAGAAAAGAATGGCGTAATTAGAACGATTAATCATTTTGAATTGCAGTAGGAGTAATTTTTAATCAAGTAAATTGTTTCTCTCTTTGTCTTGTTATTTTCCTATTTAATCTGTATTGTAATGGATACTATAAGGTCCTCCTCATTTTCCTTAGATGTTGGTATTGCTTTTTTTTTGTTTTTTGGGGTATTTTTTGCTGTACGCGGGCCTCTCACTGTTGTGGCCTCTCCCGCTGTGGAGCACAGGCTCCAGACGCGCAGGCTCAGCAGCCATGGCTCACGGGTCCAGCCGCTCCGCAGCATGTGGGATCTTCCCGGACCGGGGCACGAACCCATGTCCCCTGCATTGGCAGGCGGACTCTCAACCACTGCGCCACCAGGGAAGCCCTGGTATTGCTTTTTATTTTTTTTTAGTTTCTTATCCATTCCTTAAATGAAAGATTTAATTGTAGTTAGGAGGACTAAAATTGAGCTAATGTAGTTATAATAATAAATATTTCCTAAGAAAACGTAAGAGTGCTTTTATTTTTAAAAGTCTGTATAATAATAACAGAGTTATTGACTACTCTCACATAGGTGTGAATGCACACGAATAGAAATGTGTATGATTCCTGTAGATATCTCATTAAGGCTTGAGATCTTATATTATGATCTTCATTTCCTCTGGGTTGTATATCTTTTTCTAGTAACAACCTCAACTCTTGATTGAGACATAAATATGGCTTGAAGCTAATATAATGTATTCTGGGGTAGATAATGGATTAGTAGCAGTTATTGTTCTAGAAGTCATGATGAAGATTGATAGGCTGATGTATTAAGACAAAAGCTGTCAGAGTTACTTGACCTCAAGGAACAGCTGTCAGTTTTTCCTTTTTGATCATGTAATTTTCATTCCCACCCCTGCTCATCACCACTCTAATCTTTAGATGAGAGTGCTTTTGTAAAATTGAACTTACAGTTTAAAAACAAAATTAAACTTTAAGAAAGAATAATACATGTAGAATAAAAAGGAATTTTACCTTACATTTTAATATCTGTGTCAGAGGCAACACATGCAAGACAGTGGATGATTTGCCCAAGAATATCAACGATGTTTGACATTTAGATCACTGAGAGTTGACTGAATTATCTAGATATTTATAGTCCCATTTCTCTAGAGAGCTCTTGATACTTTATGTCCATGCATGTTTGCACATATACAGTTTCAGATTCCAGCCAAATAGCATCTACTTAATGCTGGCTTTTAGGGTGTGGGGAGAAGAGGGTTATTCATGATTTTATGTTACACAGCTAAAATTACAGTAGGGTTCTCTATCAAATTTTTGTCCTTCCTTCAATTCTTGTTTGTTACTGGGCCCTGATTCCTTGGCATCATGAATTTCACCTGTTGATAGTGAAGTTGATTCATGGCCCTGTCCCTCACTGAATTTGGTTGGTAGATAGAAGTGGGTTTAGTTTTCTAGTATTTTCCATTATTCCTCTTCCAGTATATACACACAGTCTCTCTCATGCTCTTCTCTTTCTTCCTCCCTTATTCCTCACATTTATGTACATCCCAGATGCCTCTTTTGAGAAGGGACTAGAGAAGAAAAGAGGATGGAGGAGAATGGCTTCTCCACTGGACTTGGTAGCTCAAACAATACTCACGAACAAGGCTTCCCTTTTAGTATTTATTACATTTTAAAGATTTCATCAGGTTTCTGGTTGATCATATAAGCATATTCATGCAAATGTATAAAAGCATTAGTTGTCCAATCTTGAAGTAGTCAGTAAGTGTTTAATTTTGTGCCTGTATAGGGTTTAGTGAATAGCACTACACAGCGTAGGGAAGAGAGAATGTGGTCCTTTTTCACTTGGTATTCAAATTTACAAAATTTATTTACATCTGGAAGGCTTATTTTTTGATGTTTACCTTAAAAAGAAAAGCTGCTTATGATTCCTGAGCTCTACTTTAAAATATTTTACATTTCTAATGGAAAATCTAATTATATTTGCCTTTCAAATTGAACAGACCAGCTTTTTGGTTTTTTTTTGTTTTGCGGTACGTGGGCCTCTCACTGTTGTGGCCTCTCCCGTTGCAGAGCACAGGCTCCGGACGCGCAGGCTCAGCGGCCATGGCTCACGGGCCCAGCCGCTCCGCGGCATGTGGGATCTTCCCGGACCGGGGCACGAACCTGTGTCCCCTGCATCGGCAGGCGGACTCTCAACCACTGCACCACCAGGGAAGCCCATGAACAGACCAGTTTTAAGGAGGAAAAGTCAAAATAGTTTAAACTTTGGTTGCTTAGGTTAGGAAATGTGAGCTTTGCCTATGGCAGCCAAACCATGTTAAGGGCTTATAATCATGTCTGGATTCAATATCAGCCTGCCTCCCTCTGTTAGCCAGGATCTGGTGTAAGCCCAGATTGCTTAGTTAAAATCAGCTTGTAAATCTGAATACCAAGGACTCTGAGGTTAGATTCTGTTAGTGATTCTTTCGCACGAGGTGGCTTCTTGATACGACTGAAAGAATTAATTTTAAGGTTTGGATGGTATTTTTAAACTGTTCTTTTCCTAATCATTATTGTAGGGTACCTACAGGGCTAGGACTCCAAGGAATAGAAATAGTTCATTTTAGAACTAGATCTCTTCTCCTACACGAGGTAGCAATACTAACGTGAAGAAAAATAAGGAACAGAAAAAGTCCCCCATTGCAGTGGCTCGTATGTAAACCTAGTTCTGCATTTGGTAGAGTCTTGCTGTTTCTCTTGTTTTAATGATACTTCTCTTAGCTTCTGACCTTGTGTTCTACTGTGGCTTGTGTTGCTGAATAGTTTAAGAAGTGCTTCGATAAGAACACTGATGCTGTTGTGCAGCACAGTTTATCACAGAAGTGAAAAATCATGTTAGGAGGTAGAAAACCCTGACCTAAAAAGATTTCAAGGGAAATCAGGAGTTGACAGCATCGTCATCTTTCCAAACTTACCAGCATCCTCATGTGTTTTCCCCTAGCTGTCTGCTCTCTGCAAGCACTTAGACAACCTGTGGGAAGAACACCGCGGCAGCGTGGTCCTGTTTGCCTGGATGCAGTTTCTTAAAGAAGAGACCTTAGCGTATCTGAATATTGTCTCTCCTTTTGAACTCAAGATGGGTTCTCAGAAAAAAGTTCAGAGGAGGATGGCTCAAGCTTCTTCCAACACAGAGCTAGATTTTGGAGGAGCTGCTGGATCTGATGTAGACCAAGCGGAAGTTGTGGACGAGAGAGCTGTGCAGGATGTGGAATCGTTGTCCAGTCTGATCCAGGAAATCTTGGACTTCGATCAGGCTCAACAGATAAAATGCTTTAATAGTAAATTGTTCCTGTGCAATATCTGCTTCTGTGAGAAGCTGGGTAGTGAGTGCATGTACTTCTTGGAGTGCAGGCATGTGTACTGCAAAGCCTGTCTCAAGGACTACTTTGAAATCCAGATCAGAGATGGCCAAGTTCAGTGCCTCAACTGCCCAGAACCCAAGTGCCCTTCAGTGGCCACTCCTGGTCAGGTAACTCTTTTTCTCTGCTGACAGCTGCCCCCTGATTCTCTCTCACAAAGGGAGACATTTCCTCAGGAACTTCTTGGTAGGGCTCCTCAGGGCAGTCTGAGGCCTGGGAGCCAGCCCACAAGTCGTTTCATTGTATCCATCAAGAATGCCATGATCTTAGTTTAAGCAAATGTAAATGCTTCCTTTGCTGGCTTTGGAATGTGTGGTCCTCCGCAGGGATGAGCAGTTAAAAAAGTAAAGTAATTCTGGTGATTTACTCTGTATATCTGCTAGGTGGGGGAAGTACGACCCTGTCTTTATGTGACGTTGGGATCTGGAGGGGTTATCTCTTAGAATAGTTAACCAAATGTTTTACAGACTTTTAAAGACAGCCTGCTTGGTTTCCTTTTTTTTTCAGTCAACTCCATTAAGGCATAAATGTACTCATTTAAAGTGTACTGTCTGCTTAGTTTTTTTTTTTTTTTTTTGACATCTTTATTGGGGTATAATTGCTTTACAATGGTGTGTTAGTTTCTACTTTATAACAAAGTGAATCAGTTATACATATACATATGTTCCCATATCTCTTCCCTCTTGCGTCTCCCTCCCTCCCACCCTCCCTATCCCACCCCTCCAGGAGGTCACAAAGCACCGAGCTGATCTCCCTGTGCCATGCGGCTGCTTCCCACTAGCTATCTACCTTACGTTTGTTAGTGTGTATATGTCCATGACTCTCTCTCGCCCTGTCACAGCTCACCCTTCCCCCTGTCTGCTTAGTTTTTACACATGTGTAGACCCATGTAACCACCATCTCAGTCAAGATGTAGACCTCCCATAACTTGGTTTGATTTTGAAGGTGGAGTTTTAGTTTATGTGCCTCTGGTTTACACTAGCTTCCTAAGGATCTCCTCAGGATCAGAACTGGTTGGGAAATCATCAAACCTATGATGTTTTATATTTCCCTCCAGGTCAAAGAGCTAGTGGAAGCAGAGTTATTTGCCCGTTATGACCGCCTTCTCCTCCAGTCTACCTTGGACCTGATGGCAGATGTGGTGTACTGCCCCCGCCCATCCTGCCAGCTGCCTGTGATGCAGGAGCCTGGCTGCACAATGGGCATCTGTTCCAGCTGCAATTTTGCCTTCTGTACTTTATGCAGATTGACCTACCATGGGGTTTCTCCATGTAAGGTGACTGCAGGTAGGTTGTAACTGTGTGAACTCAGTCTCCCAGCGCTCCACCCGCCTCCCCCCACTCACCGGAAATAAAAAGAGACATCACTTCAATTCTTCAGTTTGGAAGAATTGTGTTCTTCTGTATTTGTTCAACACATACTTTTGAGTCAGTTACTGTCCTAGGTTCTGGGGATACAGCAGTGACCAAATGCCCTCATGGAACTTACCTTCTAATGGGGGAGATAGGCAAACAAAATAAATAAGAATATTCGATGGTGGTAAATGCTGAAGAGGGAAAAAAAAATAAAGCAGGGACAGGCTATGAAGTGTTTTGAAGGGGAAGGGGCTTTGGATTTTATTTAGAAAAACCAGGGGAGGCCTGGCTGGCAAAGTGGTTTGAGTAAAGAAGGAAGTAAGGAAACAAGCCACGCAGATATCAGGGGGAGCATTCCAGGGAAGGAATGACAGGGTAATTTCTGTCTATGAATATGGAATAATGTAGATCCTGGTCGGCAGATGCAGAGCACCTAAGCCATCACTCTTGTTTCCACTGTACACATGTTTGATCAGTCATCAAGTGCTTTCTCAGTGAGCCCAGGGAGGCCTCAGAATCTTCCTCAACACAGTGCTTCAGAAGGCCACCCTCTATTGAGGTAGTCACAGGAGGTAAAACCTGTTAGCCATTTCTGATCTAGATTGAGGTTTGAGGAATCGGGCCCTGGACATCAATTTGACTAGACTTTGGTGACTTAGTCTTTCTCAAACTAAAAGGGCTGATGATAATAGCTACTTCATAAGGTTATTGTAAGTTTGAAATGACCTATTGTAGTGCTACTTAAAGTTGTTGTAGTTGTTATACTGGTCTGTGACAAGGTAAATACAGAAATTGAGAGTCAGTGTTTGAAACTTTAATAATGATTTTGCTATCGCTATTCACTGACTAAATTTTATGGCAGTCAAATCTAATAAAAATTTAGGCTTATATTTTTTGTCTTTTTACCCTCATTTTTCTAATAATTCATTTGATTATTTTTTGCAAAAGTACTGGTCCTTGACAGAGTGAGGGAAAAAAACTGGTACTTAACCATAGTTTGAGAATGGGCTAATGTATGGAAAATGCAAAATGGTAACTACTTTTTGTTTAGTTTGTGTATTTATTTATTTATTTAAATTATTGAAATATAGTTGATTTAAAATGTGTTAATTTTTGCTGCACAGCAAAGTGATTAAGTTATACATATGTATACATTCTTTTTTATATTCTTTTCCATTATGGTTTATCACAGGATATTGAATATAGTTCCCTGTGCTATACAGTAGGACCTTGTCGTTTATCCATTCTGTATAAATATAATAGTTTGCATCTGGTAACCCCAATCTCCCAATCCATCTCTCCCCCAGGCCCCCTCCCCCTTGGCAACCACAAGTCTGTTTTATATGTCTGTGAGTCTGTTTTTGTTTTGTAGATAGGTTCATTTGTGTCATATTTTAGATTCCACATGTAAGTGATATTATATGGTATTTGTCTTTATGACTTAGTTCACTTAGTATGATAATCTCTAAGTCCATCCATGTTGCTGCCAATGGCCTTATTTCATTCTTTTTTATGGCTGAGTAATATTCTGTTGTATCTATATACATACCACATCTTCTTTATCCACTCATCTGTTGATGGACATTTAGGTTGTTTCCATGTCTTGGCTATTGCAAATAGTGCTGCTGTGAACATAGGTATCTTTTTGAGTTAGAGTTTTGTCTGGATACATGCCCAGGAGTGGGATTGCTAGATCATATGGCAACTCTTATTTTTAGTTTTTTGAGGAATCTCCATACAGTTTTCCATAGTGGCTACACCAATTTACATTCCCACCAACAATGTAGGAAGGTTCTCTTTTCTCCACACCCCCTCCAGCATTTGTTATTTGTAGACTTGTTTGTTATTTTGTTGGGGTTTTTTTGGCCTTGATGTGTGGCATGTGGGATCTTGGTTCCCTGGCCAGGGATTGATCCCGTGCCCCCTGCATTGGGAGCATGGAACCTTAACCACTGGACTGCCAGGGAACTCCCCTGTAGACTCTTTTTTTCTTTTAGAGTTTAGCTTTTATTTTTATTTATTTATTTATTTTTATAAATTTATTTATTTATTATTTATTTTTGGCTGTGTTGGGTCTTTGTTGCTGCACGTGGACTTTCTCTAGTTGTGGCGAGCGGGGGCTACTCTTTGTCGCAGTACACGGGCTTCTCATTGCGGTGGCTTCTCTTGCTGCAGAGCACGGGCTCTAGGGTGCGCGGGCTTCAGTAGTTGTGGCTTGCGGGCTCTAGAGCGAAGGCTCAGTAGTTGTGGCACGTGGGCTTAGTTGCTCTGCGTCATGTGGGATCTTCCCAGACCAGGGCTTGAACCCGTGTCCCCTGCATTGGCAGGCAGATTCTTAACCACTGTGCCACCAGGGAAGTCCTCCCCTGTAGACTTTTTAGGGATGGCCATTCTGACTGGTGTGAGGTGGTACCTCATCGTAGTTTTGATTTGCATTTCTCTAATAGTTAGCAGTGATGAGCCTCTTTTTATATGTCTTTCGGTTATCTGGATGTCTTCTTTGAAGAAATGTCTATTTAGTTGTTTTGCCCATTTTTCCATTGAGTTGTTTGTTTGTTTTTTGTTGAGTTGTATGAGCTGTTTGTATATTTTGGAAATTTAGACCTTGTCGGTTACATCATTTGCAAATGTTTTCTCCCAGCCTATAGGTTGTCTTTTCATTTTGTTTATGGTTTCCTTTGCTGTACAGAAGCTTGTAAGTTAGATTAGGTCACATTTGTTTATTTTTGCTTTTATTTCTATTGCCTTGGTCAGGAAATGTTTTGCCTGTGTTCTCTTCTAGAGGTTTTATGGTGTTATGTCTTATATTTAAGTCTTAAACCACAAAATGGTAACTAGTAATGCCAGTATTACTATAGTTATTAATTGTTAGCAGTGTCATTATCTCTAAGAAGGGACTCTGAGCGGAGAATGAGTAAATACAGTACTTCCAGTTGCCTGTTGCAGAGTTTTGTAGTGGTTATAGGCAGATGGGATGGAGAACTCACCAGAATATAATGTTAGCCTTTACTTTAGACTTCTGTATCCTTATCATTGAGAGGCTGAAGTACATTTCGGGTGTTTCACAGTGTTTGGGGAAGAAATCAAAGATAGGCTTGGGGGCTTCAGCAAAATTAGGAATCTCTTTCTCAGTCTCTATATCTATATATTTGATATTACCATACAAAATATATGATATACTAATCATTTTATTATTTTGAGAACATTAGAGCAGTAACCTTTGTCCTTAAGATGTCTAGGAACACAAAAACGTTTTGAATTAGTAGAGGAGATAAAAGTGACAGGATAAAAAAATACATGTCTGCTACATCTAAGTAGAAGTGATGGAGTCATGGGAATGAACAGTACAGAGAAAGGATTCACAAGTGAAGCAAAAGTGCAGATAGAATTCTGCCCCTGAAGATGTCCACTGCATTTAGAGGGAAGATGTCCACCTGTAAATAATGTGAGGAAAGTAAATTAATAACATAGCTAGAACATTGTTGAGAGAGGTCTTTAATTAATTGTGTTGAAAAATTAAGGTAATAGAATTGTGAGCAAAAGCCTTGTCTACAACTAAAGCCTTTGGGAATGGCTGCCCATTCCATTTGAGTTAAGTGATAAAGCAGTAGAAACCAGACTGAAGAGTATTAAAGGGAAAAGTTGACAGGAGGGACTTTTCGTTTCCTGTGGGTGGTAAACTTTATTCACTGGCTTCTTTTTATATACAGAATTGAATAGCTGGTCTTTGCCCTGGTGCTCTTGTTTAATTTGGTAGGCCTGTTGTTATCAAATGGTGAATGATGCTGATTTAGTAGAAAATCAGCGTCTGTTTCAACCTTTGTGTCATTTAGATAAGTCAGTCTTAAACTGTACTACTAGTTGTACTAGTTGCACAAATATATCAACATTAATAAGTTAAAAGCAAAGGAAAAAGATAAGCTGTTGTTCTGTCACCTTTAACAAGTCCAGCTTTTCTACTTGGAGGATTCCTGTCTGTTCTTTGTCTTTCATGCATGTGTAATTTTTACCTAGTTACAACCTAAATACGCTTTTTTCTGAATTCCATAATGAGTATTTTAACTGAGTTGTAGCCATCCTAATTATAAGTTTTAATAACTAAATATTATATCTTAAGTGGCTCCACACATAATTATTCCCTTGGACGTTTAATTCGTTTGCCATTTTTATATGTAACTTTACTTTGGATTAATTCCTTATGATGAAATCCCAGGAATAGCATTATTGAGTAGTCAAAGGTTATGGCCAATTTTAATGGTTTTTAGTCAGCATTACAAGTTGTATAAAAGTTAATTTTCCATTTCACTTTCTAGAGAAATTAATGGACTTACGAAATGAGTACCTGCAAGCAGATGAGGCCAATAAAAGATTTTTGGAACAGAGGTATGGTAAGAGGGTGATTCAAAAGGCACTGGAAGAGATGGAAAGTAAGGAGTGGCTAGAAAAGAACTCAAAGAGCTGCCCATGTTGTGGGACTCCCATTGAGGTAAAGGTTTGGGGACAGACATGGAGGCAAACCTAATTGCAAGCATGTTACGATTTCCTCAAGAAGCCTTTTAATTTTGTGCCTAATTAAGAAAACACATTTTGGTATTTATTAAACTTTCTTAACTTGGAAGATGTAAATTTACTACTAAATATTGTTATTGACCTAAAATGTATGTAGGCTTCCCATTTCAAAGTGCTTTCATACGGTGACAGTTGTTCTCACATTATATCCACCTCAAAATTGAGTGGGTTATAAAGAGGCCATACTCGAGCTACAGTCAACTCTTAACTCATCTACCTGACTAAAAAAGAATCAAGCCTGACTTCTCCTCCGAACTATATACCCTGGAATTTAATAGCTGTTTTACAAGTGCCTGCTTATGAAATGGAGACATCTGAGTCAAGATAGATAGATACAGCTACTGCTTCTTGACAAAATCTTAATATGTTTCAAAATTGAAATATGTCTTTGCATTTGATTCTGTTGTTCCAGTCCATCATATCTGAGCTGACCCTTGTGGTGATGCCCCAGTTACTCCATTAAGGAAACTGGCCTTCTATTTAACCACTTCTGACATGCCTCAGCTCTTATAGAATGGGGGACTTGGTACCAAATGTTTACTTAGATTTACGTAAAAAGTTTAAATCCCACATATTAAATCCAAACATTTTAATATTAATCTAACTATGTGTTCCACTTATACATGTTTGGTTTGTATTTACTGTTTATCAGAAGAGGTTTTGCTAAGTATCTAATTGTAGGAACACCTGCTAAGTGTTTTCTGTATTTTACTTGTAATGCAAACGAGTTAGGCATTCATAGTTATCATTGTGTGTTACCTGTATATCTCCACCCTGCATTAGAAAAGGGAGAAGACAAGGAGAATGTTGTACCAAATCATTTTGTCATGTGCATTTCTCTTTTGCTTTTGTAGCCTTGATATTTTTCTCTGTCTTTCCCACCAGAAATTAGATGGATGTAACAAGATGACATGTACCGGCTGTATGCAGTATTTCTGCTGGATTTGCATGGGTTCTCTCTCCAGAGCAAACCCTTATAAACATTTCACTGATCCTGTTTCCCCATGTTTTAACCGGTACGTACACACAGACTCCTAGTCTCAGCAGTTTTGGGTACTTGGTTTGCGGACCATAAGCCCAGAAAGTTTTACTTCAGTACTTTGCTTATTTAGAGAATTCTCATATATTTTCCCCCATGTATGAATTTTCTTGAAAATGAGTTTTATGATGAAAATATACTATCTGGGGATTTTCTTTTATTTATTATCCTCCTCAACTTTTTTAGTGAAAATTTTCAAACATACAGAAAAGATAGGACTATGATTAATAGGATACCTTCCACCAAAATGAACAATTGGTAATACTTTGCCATATTTGTTTTCTAAATTTATTGCTGAACTACTTGACCCTAAGTTGGAAATATGATGCTTCATGTCTATATGCTTTTTTCTTTAATTAATTAATTTATTTATCTTTGGCTGCGTTGGGTCTTCATTTCTGCGCGCAGGCTTTCTGTAGTTGCAGTGAGCGGGGACTACTCTTGGTTGCGGTGCACGGGCTTCTCATTGCGGTGGCTTCTCGTTGCGGAGTACAGGCTCTAGGCACATATGCTTCAGTAGTTGTGGCGCGTGGGCTCAGTAGTTGTGGCTCACGGGCTCTAGAGCTCAGGCCCGGTAGATGTGGCACACAGACTTAGTTGCTCCGCGGCATGTGGGATCTTCCTGGACCAAGGCTCAAACCCGTGTCCCCTGCATCGGCAGGTGGATTCTTAACCACTGTGCCACCAGGGAAGTCCCTCTATATGCTTTCACATGTCTTTCCTAAGATAAGAAAAGTCTTCTATATAACGACAGTACTGCAAAAAATTTAACAACAATGGCATACTATCATATAATAAAATATTTAAGACTTATCAACTATCCCTAAAAATATCTCTTGAAGCTGTTTTATTATACCAGGATCTAATCAAGTTCAATCACTTTATTTGGTTCTGTCTCTTTAGTTTCTTAATGGAGAAAAGTTTTGCCCACCTTCTTTTTGTTTGTTTGTTTGTGTTGAGGGGAGCATTGACTTTTTGAGGAGTCCAGGCTGTTGTCCTGTATAACTTCTTACCTTCTGGAGTTTTGTTTCTCCATGGTACCTTTGAGTTTGTTTCTCTATCCTCTCTATTTCCTGTAAAGTGGAAGTTAGCTCTAGACTGGAGTTTGACTAGATTTAGAGTAACATTTTTGACAAGAATACTTAATAAGGGGTGATGTACTTCATGTTGTACCACATCAGATCCATAAAGTCAGGCTGTCTCACTGTTAGTATGATGCTCAGTTCTATCATTTGTTCCACTGTAAAGGTAAGGTTTCTCTTTTTGTTATTAGTAAGTGATCTGTGGGGTGATTCCTTGGCACAATGTGAATATCTTGTTCTCCACCAGCTCCAATTTCAGCATCAGCTGATAATCTTTGTTAATAGACATTTGTGGAATACCTACAGTCAATCATTGGTGTTATGAAACTATAAGATAAGTTGAAGAAACAGTTCTTCCCATGAACCATTGGAAATATAGTGTTGAAAATTGCATAAATTTTAAGTAACATAAGGGGAGGAAAAGAAATTGGCAACTGAAAAATATTCTATAGATGGAGAGTGCAAGGACAGTGAAGATGGAGAGGATGGAGTGATTAGCGTGTAATAAAGTTATAGTGTTTTTAATGAGTTCAGCTTCTAGACTACCTGAATTTTCCAGTCTTGGCTTATTCCACATATGGTACACATTTAGTATCAGTTTTGTGATACCCATCTCCCATTATTGTTTATGCTTGGTCCTAGAGAGTTGTCTGGATCCTTAAAAGGCCTGTTCCTATAAACTTTAAGGGACACACATTTCAGCCCTCGCCAGTGGAATGATTAAAGGAGAGGAAAAGATATTATCAGAAGAGTACAGAAAGTATATTTGAGAAAAGGAAAGAAATTATATTCAGTTTCTATCAGGTGTATTAAAATGTACCTTATTTTATGCTTCCAGGTTGTTCCATGCTGTGGATGTTAATGGAGTTATTTGGGAAGATGAGTTTGAAGACTAGTTAACTTCTGCTGCTCAAGATATGGAAGTGGAATGGTTTGCCCTAATCTTTTGTCAAGTATACAGAGTAACTTCGCAGGATATTTAGGGTACCATTGATTCCCTCTTCCTGTGTAGAAGATATGGAAGAACAAGTTTAATATTTTCATGTGGTACTACTGATTAAGGCACATTCAGACATTTTTCATTGCAACATGATTGAGGAAATATTAAGCCAAAGGTTCCGAAAATGAAAACTAGAAAATATTAGTATTACAATGTGCCCAAAGCTTTGAGTAGTTAAAAATTAAATATTTATTTTCTTCTCCAAGCTTTAGGTAAGGAGAGAGGGGTCAAGAGTTAAGCTTATAGTCCTTTTTATCTCTGAGAAACATCCCTCTAAGACATTCTGTGGGAGCTCCCTCAGTAGTACTGCTTACAACTGGGGTGGGTAGAAGCCTTATTAAAATTGTACCGAGAGCCTGATGTTATTTACTTCATGTTACATTCTTTCCAACCTGAATTACTGCTAAATTTTCTTTGGAGGAAGCCCTTTACTCTATAACTGATTGGCTGGCCCAGTGTCATTTTGATCTGATTTTCAGAATAGAAATTTATAGATAATTTTAAAAATATTTTTTGATACCACAAACACTGTGGGTCACCTGATATATTTATTAGTGGTCTATAGTCCACTGGTTTTGAGCCAAGTCTAGAATTTATTGATACTGGCTCAGAAGAATTTCAGCCCTATTCAACTTTCCAGTTTCTTCTAGGCAGTAGAGCCTAGATTCAGAACAACTTGTCTTCTGTTCAGCATTCTTTCTGTTGACTCTTGCCCTGCTTTTCATTGGTAAGGACAATTTTAATATTACCTCCAGCAGCTCATATTTCTGTTTCCTCTGCTGGGATAGGAGAAAGCCTAATACGTTCCCAAGACGAACAAGCTGAACTTTTTTTTTTTTTTTTTTTGCGATACACGGTCCTCTCACTGTTGTGGCCTCTCCCGTTGCGGAGCACAGGCTCCGGAAGCGCAGGCTCAGGAGCCATGGCTCACGGGCCCAGCCGCTCCGCGGCATGTGGGATCTTCCCAGACCGGGGCGCAAACCCGTGTCCCCTGCATCGACAGGCGGACTCTCAACCACTGCGCCACCAGGGAAGCCCGCAAGCTGAACTTTAATTATCTGCGTTTTGAACACTGTACCGCCATAGTTCCAGTCCTAACTTTCTGAATTCTTTTTAAAGGGCTTCTCTAATGAGCTATGGAAATTTGTCTTCCTATCCTTTTTTTTTTTTTTT
The DNA here is from genome assembly GCF_949774975.1 of Lagenorhynchus albirostris. NCBI lineage: Eukaryota > Metazoa > Chordata > Mammalia > Artiodactyla > Delphinidae > Lagenorhynchus > Lagenorhynchus albirostris. The sequence goes on from NC_083097.1 coordinate 118,318,775, forward strand.
TTTGGCAACAGCGCTGTTTCAGGGGATAATTTTGGCTTGATACCTAGATCCTTGTTTCTGGGTTTTGCTGGCTTTTTGAAAAATTGTCTTTCCTTGTGGTTTGGTGAGTGGCTTGGTAGCAAAATAAGATTTTTGGAAAAAAAGGACAGAGGAATTCTTCTGCAGCTGTGAACATATTCTTTTTTCATACCTTGTCATTGAAAATTGGTGAATCACTTTTAACCATTTTAAGTGTGTGTATCCAAAGAGCACGGACTGTTTCTGGATTGTCAATGAGGATGCTTAATCTTAAAAATAAAAATTATTTAAAAATTGTCTTATAATTAAAGCAGAGTTGCTGCTCTGTGTTCTGTCACCAAGGCAACTGGTCACATTTAAAAACTATATGGTATATAACACATATTCTTAAAATGAGCAGAAGAAAGTCATAGTACAGCGCCTCCGCTTGTGACTGAACTTAGATTTTAGAACCCATATTTTGTTTGAACTACATGGACTTCAATTCAGCACATTTAATATAAGAACGAAAGTTAACTTAAAGAATAAGTGGAAGATAAGAAATGGAAATTAAAACAACTAATTATACAGTACATACTTGAGAAGAGTGCTTCTTCTCAGTGACTGGATAGGAGTTCAATTCATCTTTCACTACTAGCCACTCAGAAGCTCTTTATTAGTTCATGGGCTAGTTGACATTGCTAGAGATTATTTTATTTTAGGCTGTTGTGCATTATGTTGATGATGTATTGGAAGTAGGAAAGAAGCCTTAGTTTCGTGAAACAAATGGCGTGGTTTTTCTCCATGATTTTAAAAAACACGTGGGCTTCGCTGGTGGCACAGTGGTTAAGAATCCGCCTGCCAATGCAGGGGACATGGGTTTGAGCCTTGGTCCGGGAAGATCCCACATGCCACGGAGCAACTAAGCCCATGAGCCACAACTACTGAGCCTGCAGCCTAGAGGCCGTGAGCCACAACTACTGAGCCCACTCACCACAACTACTGAAGCCCGTGCACCTAGAGCCCATGCTCTGCAACAAGAGAAGCCACCGCAATGGGAAGCCCGCGCACCGCAACGAAGAGTAGCCCCCGCTCGCCGCAACTAGAGAAAGATTGCACGCAGCAACGAAGACCCAACGCAGCCAAAAATAAATAAATAAAATAAATAAATAAATAACACAACAGGTCGTTAGTCTTAAAGATTTGTTTGTTCAACTGTTTCTTCCTTAGGTACAAAATCTTCACCCCTTAATTTTCACAAAGACAATAGGGCTTATTTTTGAGGCATGAGTTACGAGCTAATTTTAAGATGGTATAGTTTTGGGTAGAGTACTTCTGTCTCTGAGTAAAATGGAAGATTGAGGTAACCCCTTATATGACCTGTGAAATAAATAGGTTTGTGGAATGTTGGTATTATCAAGAAAGTATATGAGAGAACGAAGAGTTTTGTGTATCTAGCTTCATTTCATGAAGGCCTTTTTTTCCCCTCAGCATTTAAAATTATTGTTTTATTTTAAAATTAACTTATTTTTGCCAATCTGATAGGGCAAAATGGCACACAATTAAATTTTTTGCACACATTAATTACTAATGAGTATAATTTTTGGAAATTTGAAATTTCATTCTATGAATTGCTGTTAATTTCCTTTGAATTTTTTTTGTTATTTATTTATTTATTTTTGGCTGCGTTGGGTCTTCGTTGCTGCGCGTGGGCTTTCTCTAGTTGTGGCGAGCGGGGGCTACTCTTCGTTGCGGTGTGTGGGCTTCTCATTGCAGTGACTTCTCTTGTTGCGGAGCACAGGCTCTAGGCGCGCGGGCTTCGGTAGTTGTGGCACGTAGGCTCAGTAGTTGTGACTTGCGGGCTCTAGAGTGCAGGCTTAGTAGTTGTGGCGCACGGGCTTAGCTGTTATGTGGCATGTGAGATCTTCCTGCACCAGGGCTCAAACCCGTGTCCCCTGCATTGGCAATTGGATTCTTAACCACTGTGCCACCAGGGAAGTCCCTGAAATTCTTTTTTGATTGAGGTCTTTTTGTAGCTTTGAATCAGGTTCTTTTGAGAACACTGGCTGTCTCTGGAGTTTTAGGCTGTGTGTCTGTTATGGTCATTTTTCTGCTCAGCTTCATGAGGAAATCATTAAACACTGGACAAGTTGATCAGACTTGTGGGTCATCTGGACTCACGGAGGCTCTGCACTAGTTTGAGAGGATTAGCCTGCCACCTCAGCTAAATACTGAATCCAACGAGTGAGCATCTAGTGGCTACATCCCTTCCTGTTGAGGAGATGGGTAAGGGAGAAAACACTTGGCAGCCGTACTCCCAGACCTATAGCATTGTCAGCAAAGTCATTTTTTAGTAGTAGAGGGTTCTCGTTTACATTAGAATTTCATTAATATACTTACTGCTTTTTTGTTCAGAGAAAAAAATTGGAGTTAATCAAATATGATAATCATAAAGCCATTCATGTGGTTGCCTGCTTTAGAAGGGAATTTTAAAATTTTGACTGGAATTTTGGAGAGCCCACCAAGTATTAATTTTATCATAAGCACCACCAGCAGGTGGCAACAGTTCCCATGTTATAAATGCAATAACTGGTTATGACAGGAGTGTACTTTGTTATAGAAGCAGGTTTATTTCTGGGATTTTAATTTTCCTCATTGTGTGTCATTATAGTCTGTTACACACCTTGGTAGGTGGAATCGCATCAAATGAGACAAGCAAGGCAGGAATAGCAGTATTACCAAAAACTGTAAGGCCACTTAAAACTATTTGAACCATAGTTGGCATCCAATTGTGACGTGACATTAAAGTGTCACTCCTGATAGTAGCACTTGCCTGCAACCACTGAAGTAAAGAAATTAAGTTATAGCTGAAGCTGCTAAGTAAGACAAGGAATTGTAACACTGTGGTGCCCTCTCATACTGGTAAGAGTAGCCAAATAGTCTGTTCCCTGAACTTTGGCTCATTAAAAAAAACATCGGCCTGCAGGCCAGGTTGAGAGTTTGTGGTCAGAAAGCTGTTTATGGTACTGTCAACTTTCAGCACCCATAGTCTGTTCTTTGCACAATTATTCAGGCAGCCCAAAGGTTTACCACTCCAGGTAGTCCCGTATTTCTCAGAGCCAGGGGTTGCTTTGGGGAATATTGTGCACATTGAAAATTTAGTGAGATTCTGATGCCACAGTTGGTAAGTATAAAGTCAGCACAGTTATTGCTTTTCCTTGGCTCTTTTTTATTTTTTTCATTGAATCAGCAAACTAAACTAATATTAATATAACCTAAATGCATATAAACTTAAAAGGTGATTGTGTATCTTATTTTCGATCCCGTTCCCCTTCTTGTAACCTACTGTGTTTCCTAGTATTCATTTACTCATTTAACGAATATTTATTGAACACCTCACCATGGGCCTTACTATTTTCCTAGGTGCTGAGAATGTAACAGTGATTAAAGCAGGTATAAATCTCCCTGCCCTTGTAGAACTTAAATTCTGGTGGAAGGAGACAGACGCTAAGCAAATCATATTGTTTATCAGAAAATAAGCACCACAGAGAGAAGTTGGGAGAAGGAATAAGGTGTTAGGGGAAGCAGAGTGATGTTGCAATCTTAAAGAGTGGAGAGGAGTTCATCAACATAGCACTTGAACAAAGGCTTGGCAGTGTGGGAGTGAACCTTGTGGACACCTGTGAGAAGAGAGTCGAGGCAGAGGGAACAGCAGGGGCAAAGGCCCTTGGGATAGGAGCATGTTAGAGGGCTCCAGGCACCGTGTGGTAGCCAGTAAGGACTTAAGCAGGCTGAGGAAGGGAGAATTTTAAGAGGTGGGATGGGAGTGGGTGGTGCTACATACTGCATAGGGCCTTGGGTGAACTTTGGCTTCTACTCTGCGATGGGAGCCTTTGGAGGACTTTGAGCAAAGTGTGATAGGGTCTGACTTAACGTTTCAGGGGAGCAGGGTGAGCAGGGACAGAAACAGACCAATTAGGAGACTACTGCAGTGACTCAGGTGAAAAGTACAGATGGCTTGGACAAGTGTACCAGCACTTGGAGTCTTGACAAATGTTCAGATTCTGTACTTCCTTGAAGGTAAAACTAATAGGATTTGCTGATAGATTGGATATACAATGTGAGAAGGTGAGGCATCACAGTCGATTTCTAGGTCTTTTTGAATAGTTGAGATGGAGAAACCTATAGGTAGCAGAGGTTTGCCAGTGAAGATCAGGAGTTGAGTCGTGGACAGATGAGTTTGAGATGTCTGATAGTTATTTCAGTGGAGATGTTCGGTAGGCAGTTGGATATTCTAGTCCAGGGTTCAAGGGAGAGATTCGGGCTGGAGATATAAATATGGGAGTCAATGTATAGATTGTATTTAAAGCCATGAGACTGGATGAAAGTACCAAGAGAGTGAGTTTTAAGAGAGAAGAGGTCCAAAGACTGAGCCCTGGGACACTGCAAATGCTAAGAATTCAGGGTGATGAGGAGGAACCAGCAAAGGAGACTGAGAGTGGCCAGTAAGGTAAGAAAACCAGCACAGTGTGATGTCCTGGAAGCCATGTCAAATTTGAAGGAAGGAGGGGTCGGCTTTGTCAGGTACTGCCAATGGATCAAATAATATGAGCTCTGAGCACTGACTTGGCAATCAGTGTAGAGGTCATTGGTGGCCTTGACGAGTGCTGTTTCACTGGAGGGGAGGTGAAAATCTGGAGTGTGTTTGAGAAAGAATGGGGTATCTTCACAATAAAAAAAGCTGAACAAACTGAAAATCAGCTTTTCTTCGATCCATCAGAGAACTGAGGTCACAGGGCAAACTTCCACAAAAACTAGAAAGACAGGAAAATGCAGAAAACACAGATCAGCTCACCCAAAGTCGAAGTTGCTTGAGGCAATAATTAGGATTTAAATGAATTGCTAGGGGGCTGAGTGTGGATTCATTTGAGAGTTTAAAACTCTGGGGAGCAATTTGTAACAAGTATCAAATTATTACAACTTAAAACAGGAACAAGAAAACTCCTGGGAGTTTTCCTTAGGGGGCCCCCACGCTTCTGTGGGTTTTACCTCCAGGAGCTGGATCATGTTCCCACTGTGAAGATGGCAGAGGAATCCCCTCTTGTTGGGGGAACGGGTGGCCCCAGGAGGTGGGGGTGGGGTGGGAGGAGTAACCATTTGGAAATACACCCAGAGCTTTGCTTCCAGGCAGAAGCCTGCCCTCAAGGAAAATTACTTTGCTGGAGTCTTCTGTGATCTAGGGGAAGGGCATTTGGATGGTTTGAGCCCTCTCTAGCCTTCCTTGCTCACGTAAGTGGGGAGGAAAAAAAGGCTAAAGGAACTTCTGTAGGTCTCAGCCCAGAGATTCTAGCCCAGTAAAATAAAGCAGATTTAACCATAAGATTATAGAATGCTTCTCCCTAATACTATATCATCTATAGGGCTCCAGTGTTATAACAGTGGATTACAGCTCTTGAAAGAGTTGCAAGACACAGCCTCTATTTTAAGGAGTTTCTAGGGAAACCCAAAGACAACAGGGGAGACAAAAACAAAAGACACTGAAGAAAATTGAAGCATCTGACACCTACAGGAGACATTAAAACACAGCCTAACTGCTAGCCAGATAAACATAAAACCTCACATTAATGACCCATTTATCTCAGTTTCTATTACCCAGTACCTCGTGTCCAACTTTCAATAAAAAATTACAAGGATGCTAAGAGGCGGAAAAAAATAATCTGAGGAGATAAAGCAAGCATCAGAACCAAACTCAGACGTGGCAGAGATTTTCGAGTTATCATAATGGGAATTTAAAATAACCCAGATTAATATGATAAGGTCTCAGAAAAAGTGGACAACATGCAAGAACAGATGAGTAAGCAAAAGAAACTCTAAGAATTGAAAGAAATGCTAGAAATAAAAACATTGTAACAGAAATGAATGCTTTTGATGAGCTCATCAGTAGACTGAACACAGCTGAGAAAAGAATCTTGCACTTGAAGGTATGTCAATATCTTGAAATGTCCCAAACTGAAATTTAAAGAGAAAAAGGAATGAAAGAAAAATAGGTACAGAATATCTAAGAACTGTGAGAATTGCAAAAGGTGTGTAACGTGCATAATGGGAATACCAGAATAAAGAGAGAACTAGGGGAGAGAGATTGGAGCCGGAGTATAGGTAATTCCAGAAATTTTGCTTATTGAAAAGGGTATCAGAGAATGAAGCTATTACAGGAGGGGACAAACAGGGTAAAGAGATTTGTTTTTAAAGCTTGCTTTGTATTCTGGTAGGGGTGATCCAGGAAAGAAGGAGTTTGATGCTGTAGGTGCGAGAGGAGAGTCTTGCTGGAGCAATGCCCTCAAGGAGGCAAGAGAAGATGGGATCTAGTGCACAGAGGGTGACAAGAAAAGGGCAAACAATGAGGGCAGGGCTGGCAGGCGGGTGTATGTGATGGTGGGAACTTGTGGAAGTTCTTTCCGATTGCTTCTATTTTCAAGGTCATCAGCTCAGAGAAGAACTGGAGGAAAAGGGATTAGAGTCTTGAGACATTATGAATTAGGTCTCTCTACGTAGACCGAATGGACTAGGGGAAAATAGTTGGTGTTAAGGGCACCCTTGAGATCCAAATTACTGTGTTGTTTTATTTACCCATTATTTCATAACCCGGGATTCTGTCACAATATGTCTTACTGGAAACTTATGCATGCTTCACTAGCATCTCAGCACAGTAGGGATTTTAGTTCCCAGGAAGGAGGCATCACAAACTATCCCAGAGAGGGATGGAGAATCAGGATTGCTACTTTATATTGGAGGGTCAGGGAAGATCTCTCTGATAAATGACATTTGAGCAAAGACCTGAGGAAGTAAGGGAGTAAGCCATAGATAGGGGCGGGTAGATAGTGGGCTAGACTCTTGTATCCATCTGTTCTTTATAAACAGACGTATTTAATAGGAGAGGTGACACCCATTTATGTCAACATGCTGCTTGTTTTTATTAAATGTAATGAAAATTTAAGCACATTCCATCCACCCTTCCTGAACAACTTCCTATACAACTCCATATATACTTAATGTTACCATTTCCTTTTTGAGTGTCACACTTGGGGTTTTACAGATAGATTCAATTTGTTCCACTTAGCTGTATTTATTTATTTTTTTTAAATTTTGTTGGAGTATAGTTGATTTATTTACAATGTTGTGTTAGTTTCAGGTGTGTAGCGAAGTGATTCAGTTTTATCAATACAGATACATATATTCGTTCTTCTTCAGATGCTTTTCCCATATAGGTTATTATAGAATATTGAGTAGAGTTCCCTGTGCTATGTAGTAGGTCCTTGTTAGTTATCTATTTTATATATAGTACTGTGTGTATGTTAATCCCAAGCTCCTAATTTATCCCTCCCCCCAACATTTCTCCTTTGATAATAATGTTTGGTTTTGAAATCTGTGAGTCTGTTTCTGTTTTGCAAATAAGTTCATTTATATCATTTTTAAAAATTAGATTCCACATATGAGTGATATCTTGATATTTGTCTTTCTCTGTCTGACTGACTTCACTTGGTATGATAATCTCTAGGTCCATCCATGTTGCTGCAAAATGGCATTATCTTGTTCTTCTTTTATGGCTGAGTAATATTCCACTGTATATATGTAACACATCTTCTTTATGCATTCCTGTCGATGGACATTTAGGTTGCTTCCATGTCTTGGCCATTGTAAATAGTGCTGCAATGAACACTGGGGAGCATGTATCTTTTCGAATTATGGTTTTCTCCAGATATTATGCCCAGGAGTGGGACTGCTGGATCATATGGTAGTTCTATTTTTAGTTTAAGGAACCTCCATACTGTTCTTTATAGTGGTTGTACCAATTGACATTCCCACCAACAGTGTAGGAGGGTTCTCTTTTCTCCACACCATCTCCAGCATTTACTGTTTGTACTTTTTTTTAAAAATTAGTTTTATTTATTTTTGGCTGCGTTGGGTCTTTGTTGCTGTGCGTGGGCTTTCTCTAGTTGCAGTGAGCAGGGGCTACTCTTCGTGTGGTGTGCGGGTTTCTCATTGCGGTGGCTTCTCTTGTTGCGGAGCACGGGCTCTAGGGTCACGGGCTTCCGTAGTTGTGGCTTGTGGGCTCAGTAGTTGTGGCTCACAGGCTCTAGAGCTCAGGCTCAGTAGTTGTGGTGCACGGGCTTAGTTGCTCCACGGCATGTGGGATCTTCCCAGACCAGAGCTCGAACCCGTGCCCCCTGCATTGGCAGGCAGATTCTTAACCACTGTGCCACCAGGGAAGTCCTGTTTGTAGACTTTTTGATGATGACCATTCTGACTGGTGTGAGGTGATATTGTAGTTTTGATTTGCATTTCTCTGATAATTAGTGGTGGTGAGCATCTTTACATGTGCTTTTTGGCCATCTGTATGTCTTCTTTCATTTAGCTGTATTTAATATTTCTTTATTGATCAAACTGTCACAACCTGGCCAATAGGAGTCTCATTAAACAGGCTGCTTTGTCCTCTCAGTACTGCCTCGGACATTTTTGAAAGCATCCTTGTTTTCTGGGAACAAGATATTCCAGGCCCACTGTGATCCCTGCCCCCAAAACATATAATTTCTCCTCTCCAAGAAGCCCTGAGTGGTATCAGAGGCCCAGTCTGGCCCAGGAGTATACATCCCACTTGATCTGCATAAGAGCTGGTTGTAGCAGGACGACATGGCTGTTGGGCCACCAGGGAAACTGGCCTGGGAAAGACAGATCTTTTTTTTTTTAATCATTATTATTATTTTAATTTTTATTGGCGTATAGGTGATTTAATGTTGTTACTTTCTGCTGTACAGTGAAGTGAATCAGTTATATACATATATCCACTCTTTTTAAGATTCTTTTCCCATGACAGATCTTTTTAAGGTCCTGAGTTCATACAGACATCTCCAGCTTAGCTGTCATCACTAAATCCTTTCTCATTTCGTTCTAATATGATTTTTTTCCTATTAACATATGTACTTAAAATGTAATCCCTTCTTTACCGGATAAACAAAATGTGGTATATCCATACAATGGAATATTCTTCAGCAATAAGAAGGAATGGATGCTTGCTACATGTCATATGGGTAAGCCTCAAAAACATTATGCTTAGTGAAAGAAGCCAAAGAAGATCCAAAAGATGTCTGCTGTATGATTCCATTTATATATGAAATGTCCAGCAAAGGTAAATCTATAGGGACAAAGTAGATGAGTGGTCACCTGGGCTGGGGTAGGAGTAGGGAGCTTTGGGGATGATAGAGAGGGACTGTGGTGAGGAATAGTACAACTCCATAAACTTAATAAAAATCATTGAATGTATATTTAAAACAGGTGAATTCTATGGGAATGTAAGTTATCTTAATACAGTTCTTAAAAAAGTAAACCCTTCTTTCAACTTCTACTTATACCTCAGTTGGTTACGTTGACCCAAGATGTTCCATTATATTGACTTTTTTAACTAAAAAAAAAACCATAAACCTGTCTTCCATACCTTGCAGTTGATACATCCCTCCTGGTCACAAATCTGCCTTATTCTAGTTAACAGTCATATCTTCATTTGGACGCCAAGTAGAGCCAGAATCGGATACTTTATTGCTCATCTGTTCATTCCTACCATTTTTTCACACAGGCACTTCATTTTTATGAAATATTTTGATTATTTTCCCCTCGGGTGATTGAAGAAGATCAACAGTTGCTATGATTGTGACTTCCTGCCGAGCTGCTGTGAGGAGTGAGTATGAAGCTTTGCTCGCTAGCTATTCTCAAAATACATAAATATCAACCCAAACCAGCTTCTGACCTTTGGGGGTGGAAGTCCACAAACAACACATCTTACTTGAAAATACTGGATTTAATAGAAAATATTGTAAACAAGTCCATTGATCCATTAGCTTAAGACAGAATGACAGCACAATCACGTATAAAAGCTAAAGGTGAAATGCTGGTACCAAACACAGCACTTAAAGAGAGGCCTGAGCCAGGCTCCGAAAGGTCTTTCCCAGAAATAGAGGCAGCAGCAGCTTCAAATGGGCACAGAGATAGGGAGGAGGAGGCAGCATCCAAACCATCAAGGCAGAGGAGTAAAAGAAGGCAGAGCAGTGGACAGCTTGTGAACAAGGGGTGAAGGATAAAGGAGCAAAAGCACTGTATTTCCTGATGTTCTGGGAACATCAGACCATGCCACACGAACCTGGGAGGGTTAGAAGGGCAGGGTATTTTCAGTGGGGAAGGACATTAGGCAACTTTAGAAACAGTTGGTATGTTTCTTGGCACTCAGCTCTTAGGGATGTAGAACATGTCACTCGTGTGTTGTTTCTAACTCAACTAAGCTGCTTGCCCTGGCTCCATCACCTTGACTGAACACAACGCTGAACTTGACAGTATCTGCTGGCCCTGTGGACTTATGAAAGAGCACGTATGAGAGGTGCCACAGTGAGACCTTGGAACAAAACACAGGGCTCTGGTGGGAAAAGCGTTTCCGCCTTCCTCCTGGTGCTGGAAGGTCCCTGATGGAGGGGAGTTTGACGTGGCTGGGCCCCTTGAGGCTCTGAGTTTATCAGCAAAAGCCTTCTTCTTAGTCCTACCCACCCAAATCCTCCCTCAAGGAGTCCTCTGAGTTCACAGAAAGGCCAACTGAAAGAGCAGTAAAAACTGGGGAAAGAAAGTAAGGGATAGTTTCCTTCCCATGGCACTTGTTACTGACCAGAGGGACCGCTTCCTTATACTGGTTCTAGACATTAAGAGTGTTTGTTCCTTAATCTAAAACAGTGATTCCCAAATAAGGGGCACGCCTGCTCAAGAGGGGCTCTCAGGACTCTCCAAAGAGGTTTTGTCCCATATACATAAGCCCCTAACTCCCTCCCAATTGAGAATCAGTGCACATAATGATAGAACTTACTAGCAGGAGTGTATTGTACACGTGAACAGTGTCAGAGACAGAGCAAAAAGTTAAAAACCCCTAGTCGGGCCAACATCAAAATTATGGAGTGATTTTTTTTTTTTTTTCTGATTAACAGTAAGTTACAACCAAGTAGCTAAACTCCATGACTGGACTCCACGCTGCATAGCCAAGAATAATAAGTTCACCCACTTATCTGGGGTAACCGTACTAGATTAAAGAAATACAATTCTGTCCTCCTAAAGACAATTTCCAGAAAGACCTGCCTGTCCCAATGAGGTACTTGGCACTAGGATTAGCACAGGCTAATCACTGTATGGTTTCTTAGAAGACTGGCTTTTCTCTGTTTCTTTCTCTTTGATACTGTACAAGGGATCCACCAACTTGTTATGAACAAGCATTAAACCTACAAAAAATTAAAAACAAAAGTCATTAATGCAGGTAGAGGCAGAGTTCCATGATTATCAACAGTAACATCCAGGAGCTCTCAAATTTTGTCCTAGAACTGATACTCATCATCTTTCGTCTGTGGGCCCAAACGATAAACACCCTAAGAATAGGAAAAGAATTTGTTATTCCTAATGAATGCTAGAATCCATGGGACTGTTATAAATTCGTCTCTAGGAGAGTTGGCCATTATAAGGTTAATCTTGGGCTTCCCTGGTGGCGCAGTGGTTGAGAGTCCGCTTGCCAATGCAGGGGACACGGGTTCGTGCCCCGGTCCGGGAGGATCCCACATGCCGCGGAGCGGCTAGGCCCGTGAGCCATGGCCGCTGAGCCTGCGCGTCCGGAGCCTGTGCTCCGCAATGGGAGAGGCCACAACAGTGAGAGGCCCGCGTACCGCAAAAAAAAAAAAAAAATCTTTTCATCAAAGAACAAATTCCTAATTTGCCTGCTCAGTAAATGAGGATTTTCCCATAAGTTTATTTAAAGCAGTGAGTGTCCGCTTTAAGTAGAAGAAAAAAAGATGTGCATGACAGTTCAGTGCCTTGACTACAAGGAAAAGGCCTGTACAAGATCTGGAAAGATAAAAAACCTGAGGCTCAGTATCGCTGCAAGGAGATTACCAAACTGCCCTTGAACTACCACTTTCATTTCATTCTCTTTCCTCCTCCTCAGAGCAAACAGGTCTCTAGAAATGGACCCTTAAATAGTCATGGATGGAAGAGAAAACTGTATTCTGAGAGGAGGGTTTGATTTTATTAAAATCATAGTTGTCAGAGTGGCCAGAGCATGCAAGCTAGATCCACTCCTCTCTCCTGGCACACCTGAACTTGGCAACCTACTCCCTGACCCACCCCACCCTCACCTTTGAAATACTTGACGGTCTTCACTTTCAACTCCAGGGTGGCATCCTCGTCGCACACAAACACCGTGCGGGGATGCTGCTGGAAGGCAGACACGGTCCACATGTGGTTCACTCCCTCCTCGATGGCCTTGTATAGAGCAAACGCCTTGTGAGCACCCGTGATGAGGATCATCACCTGGGGATCAGAAAACAAGCCTGTGATGGAGGAGAAGGAGTAGCGGAACGGGGAGTCTAGACACCTGAATCCTGGTGGCCACCCAGGACAATCGTAAGGACTGTTGTTGTTATGTGTCATTGTAAGTCGTTAGCACGTGGCACGCTGCTCCACGCTCTGTGTGCTCTGTCACACAAGTAGCCTGAGATGGGGAGCACTGTTATCCCCACATTCTAGGATAAGGGAGTGGACTCTGTGATGGGGGTTTCAGTAACTTGCCCCAGGTCATTTCTAACCCAGAGTCCATGCTCTTGACCACCACATGATAGTGCCTCCTGGCACCTTTGATGATGACCGTGAAAGTGCCCTGGGAGCAGATGTGCCGTACATACAGAGGCCCACGCCTTATCCCAACGGTTCTGACACTGGGTCCCGGGGCCGCTAGGTTGGGTGAGTTTCCACAGTGGCAAACTGGAAAAAGACGGGTCCTGATTTGCGCCTCCAGGGAGGCCTTGGAAGCAATGGTGAGAGTTATCTGTGTGGCTGCTAAGGTTGAATGCCAATAAAGCTGCCCCTTAATCTGGTCACTTTCAGTTCAGAGTATTAGACCTGCTCATGTGACTTGGAGTAATGCTTCTTGTTTAAGTAAAACAGGCACAGACTCCCCTCAACACTTAAAATATCGAGAATGTTAAGTGTGGGAATTCCCTGGCAGTCTAGTGGTTAGGACTCCTTGCTTTCACTGCCGAGGGCCTGGGTTCAATCCCTGGTCAGGGTACTAAGATCCTGCAAGCCGTGAGGCACAGCCAAAAATAAATAAATTAAATAAATAATTTTTTTAATTAAAAAAAAAAAGAATGTTAAGTGCCAGAAAGTGATTATAAAGAACTCAGCATTCCAGATATCCTTTCATTGTAATTCACTTCTGCCATGGAGTTGTGAGCAGGATTTACTGTTCCTTTCTTGAAATGAGAAAACAGAGGCATAGAAAGAATGTGACTCTTTGTTCAGGACCCCAGAACTCGTTTTAAAAAAAAGAATTTCCAGATTTCCATCCCCAGGTCCTTTCTGCACACCACAGGAAGAGCCCTCAAACTGTAGTGTTTATAAGATGCAAGGCCAAAAACAGCAGAATGACCTCCCTAGGTACTGATTCAAGGTTACCCAACAGAAATTGCTGCCATTGCTTATTTCACAAAAAATCACTTTAGACAGGGAAACTTTTTCCATGATTTACATGTTTGTTTACAGACTTGGGCAAAGAAACCTAAAGCTAAAATGTCTGTAGCTGCTTCCCACTGAATATATCAGAAAGGAAGAGAAAATGCTTCTAATGAAAGTAAGGAAATTGGAACTACAAAAAATTCAAATGATACCCAAATTTCTATAGAAAGACTCAATTCAGTTCAAGACACTATTTCAATCACACTTCTCCACATTTATGACTCCCTGAGCACAGGGCTATAACCACAAGCATCCTGCGGTTGCAGGGGGAGCTCCCTTCAAGCAGTGGCCTCCACCAACTGCAGGGAACCAGAGGGCCCCTCTCAGTACCTGGACAGGTACAAATTCATATTCTGATATTAGTGGTGCTGGGTAGGCAGAGACCAGGAGCCTGTGGCCTCCTGGGCAGTCAGTGCTGAAAAGGTTTCACCTCACACTGGGAAGAATGGTTACTTCCAGAGAGGAAGGACGGCAGTGATAGGGTCAGTTGGGATTTTAGCCTTATTTACAATGTCTTCATTTTTAATAAAATGGATTCAGGTGGTACCTGTATAGTTGAAATTAACAGCAAAAAGCCAAGTCCAGCCCCCCTTGTGCCCTTACCTCTCTAGCATCCATGACAGTGCCCACACCCACCGTCAGGGCCATGGTGGGCACCTTGGCGAGATCTCCATCAAAGAACCTAGCATTGGCCAGGATGGTGTCCATGGCCAGCGTCTTCACACGGGTCCTGGACACCAGACTGGATCCCGGCTCGTTGAAGGCGATGTGTCCGTCAGGGCCAATGCCTGCCCAGAAGAGACAGGGCAGCCCTGTCAGTCCCAGGGATCCAAGATTTCAAGAACGGACAATCTCTCCTTCCCCACCTGGGGTCTGAAAAAAATCCTTGAAAACCAAGCATATGATCTTCCCCTCTCATTTCTAGCTGAGGCACACACAGACATTGTTAACTTGCTGCCACCCTCAGAAAGCTAAGTACGGAGCAATCCCAAAAGCTTCTGCCCCCCAGATCATCCAAGCGTAACTTCTCTCTCTCCTGCCACTTCTCTATCCCTGCTGGGATGGAGTCACACCGAAGAAAACATACACAGGGTCTGGAAAGGGGCTGCCAAGTTTATAAGATCTCAGAACATGAGCACTCCTAGCCATTTCCTCCCCACCTGGAAGTAAAGAAGGGTTAAATCTGGAGCAGTCAAAGACTGTTCGACTTCAGCCTCCCACCCCCACCCCCCATGGGGGACTCCAGAGGCCTTGACAGATGGAAGTGTAAGAGGGCAACTCAGGGCAGGGACAGGCATAAACCTGAGAGCGGGATACCCTAGGTCCCCACCCTCTCTCCACTGCTCTGGCTGGCTGACCCTGGGCAAGTCACAAAACTTCTCTGGGGTTCAATTTGCTATTTTTAGCATGCAGGGGCTGATGGTGGAATCTTCTGGAACTACATGAGTCTGTGATTATGTTTAACTAAGTCCCATGACTGATCCATAAAACCTTGTCTGAGGAATAGAGAGAATCTTGGAGTCCAAATCCAAATCCATCGATTTACAGACAAGGCATCAAATTGCAGAAAGAGGAGATGCCCCAGATCACAAAGTTTCTGAGCGGCAGAGGCAGGGCAGGGCACCAGGGCTCCCACTCTGTGCCTTCCCTGCTGCCTCAGGCTAATGAGTGACCCCACTGTCACTGGTGCAGAGAGAGGGAGCTGTTTGCAGACAGGCATGGGTCTTGTCCCCTTCTCCTATGTTCCAGCCACCCTGGGTTTGCCCTGGACATCTGCTGCGGTGTCGAGCTCACCTCCGACAAACAGCTCAATCCCACCCGCAGCCTTGATCTTCTCCTCAAAGGCATCACACTCAGCCTGAAGGTCAGCTGCATTCCCATCCAGAATGTGGGTGTTTTCTGGGTGGATGTCAATGTGCTTGAAGAAGTTGTTCCACATGAAGGAGTGGTAGCTCTCCGGGTGGTCTCGACGAAGGCCTGTGGGGCCATGGCTGCACTCAGTCATGCCAGGCTGAGCAAGGGCACCCTCCCAAGGATGGCAGGATACTCCCAGACCCCAGAGACACTTTCAGGGAAGAGCCCATCGGGGAGCCTTGGGCAGTAGCCCTCTCACCCCCAGCCACTTGGAGTAAGCTGAGCTGGTGTCCTTGTGCCCATGACCATGGGCCTGGGCCCTCATTCTGATCTCCTTTTCACAAGAGAATGGCTGGAGGCCAGGATCAGTCTGGACCTCTGGAGGTGGGCTAGCCTCTGCGGGGGAGGGCTGGGCCCATCAGGAAAGGAAGCAAGAACACCCCTTACCCTGTGCCTCCCACCTCACCATTCACCCCCCCATTACACCCTGCTCAGCCTGAACCCCAAGTGGAACACCAAGTGGTTGGAGAGAATTATCTCAGAGCTTCCAAAAAAAGATTTTTTTCAGTTAAGAAGAAAAACAGTGTTTAAAGTGCATGTTTCAGGGGCCTGAGGAGCGGGGAAATGGGCAGTTGATTTTTAATGGATAGTTTCAGTTTTGCAAGATGAAAAGAGTTCTGGAGATTGGTTGCACAACAGTGTGAATCTACTTAACACTCTACTGTACACATAAAAATGGTTAAAATGGTAAATTCTATGTTACGTGTAGTTTACCACAATTAAAACCATTACAAAATGATGGTGGAGGTGGAGAGGGTGACAGAAGCCCAAGGTGGCACTTTTCATCAGTGGAAAGGACACCAGTCTCAGCTCCCTTCCCAGTATACTTGGCAGGAAGGGGACTGGAAGATGAACAGTAGAGAGAAAGTCCAGACACAGACACTGGTGTGAGGGGGAGCACACACCCCAGCCATGGGACCCCAGATCCCCTTTGCAGCCATTTGTTCCGGAAAGAAATGGCATGGAGTTGGGGACGAGGCAGGGGAGGAGATATGCTGGAATTCATTAAGTGCTTGCTCTGATCAAGAAGCTTCCACACCTGTTATATCACTTAATGCTTTCAGCCCATGAGGTCAGCTTTATTAGCCTCATGTCATAGCTGAGTGAACCAAGGCCTGGAAGATACAGTATCACCAATTGAGCCTACCCCCAAATGCCACTGGTTCCCTGAGACCTCCCCCGTCCTCTCCTGGGCCGATCCTGTGAGGGGAGGAGTACGATTCTCCCAAGACTCACCCACATACTCGTCCATGTTGAAAGTCTTCACATATTTGAAGGACAGGTCTCCATTCTTGTAGTATTCAATCAGCTTCTTGTAGCAGCCAAGTGGGGTGCTCCCTGCAAGAGAGGCCACAGCCATGAACCCCCTTCAGCCCCCAGCTCCTGGAAGCCCAGAGGGCGCCCGGGAATGAATCAGGGATGCTCCACCAGGAGAACCTGTCAGACCTGACAGAAACAAATCAGATCTGAAGTCCTGCCCAATGCTCAGTCCCAACTGCCATCCGTTAAGTGCTGGTTTAATGCCTATTTCCCCCCTAGACTGTAAGCTCCAGGAGGGAAAGGGCTGTGTCTTGTCCTGTTCATGGCTGAATCCCTAGCATTCAGCACACTGATGATTGAAATGACTGTGATTAGCACCTAAGTGAATGTCAGACTTAATTACTGACATGACATTCCCTGAGCAACCAGTATGTGAGAGGTACGTGATGGGGATGCAGAGAAGTGAGAGACACAGCAGCCACCCTGGAAGAGCTCACTGTTTAGGAGTGGGGACACGAAGCAGTAATGTCGGCTGTGGTACAGGCTAGCCTGTGGGTTTGGGGAAGACTTCCCCTCGGAGCAGCAAACCCGAGCTGAGTCTCATTAAAAAGTCAGTCATAAAACCCGTAAAAAGGCAAGAGGACTGCTGTCGATTAAGAAACTAAATATGCATGAAGCCTGACTGGACACTGGGATTAATTTTTTTAAAAAACTCTAAAAAATAAATGTGGACAATTCGGGGAAAAAATTTAATATAGTCTATATATTAGATGATATTATGAAATGATTTTTAATTTTTGTAGGTATTATAATAGTATTGTGGTTATATAAGAGAATGTCCTTATTCTGAGGAGATATGTACTAAAGGATTTAGAGGTAAAGTGTCAGGATCTCTGGACCTTGCTTTCCAGTGGCTTATAAGAAATGTGTGCGTGTATGTGTGTGTGTACAGACAGAACATGAGCCACAAGAGATGAAAGCAAATGTGGCAAAAGGTTAACAATTGGTGAATCTAGGTAGATGGTACTGTACTATTCTTTCAGCTTTTCTGAATGCATGAAACTTTTAAAAATAAAAAGATGGAAAGAAAAAAGCCCCACCCAAATCAGATCATTGTTTTCATAACCCACTAATGGCTTTTCATTTCACTCTGAGTTATAATCAGTCCTAACAAAGGCTCTATATAACCTGGCCCCTGGCTAACTCTCTCCCCAGCTAGGAATCCTGCTTCAAGCAATTCTACCTCAGGGCCTTTGCACATGGTGTTTGTTCCCTTTGCCAGCAATGCTCTCCTTCAGGTATCTGCATAGCTAACTCACCTCTTTAGGCCTTTACTCAAATGTCACTTTCTCAGAGAGACCTTCCCTGCCCCCATATCCAACACTGTAACTCCCACCTCTGCCTAAACACTCTCTAGCCCCTTTCCCTGCTTCATTTTTCTCCTTCCCTCTTATCACCATCTAACATACTCTATATTTTGCTAATTCACTTGTTTATTATCTGTCTGTCCCACCATAATTCAAGCTTTAGGAAGGCAGGAATTTGTGTTCTTTTTATTCACTGCTGTATCCCTGGCACCTAGAACAGCTTGGCATACAGCAGGTATTCAATAAGTATCTGCTGAATGAATGACAGTGGCAGCCCCATCCACACAAAATAATCAGCCTATCCCTGTGACATGATCTTAGCCATGGCTGAGCCACAGAGCTTCCCTGTCCTCCCCCTGAGCTTCATCATGTCCATTTTCCAAACTTGTAGCCTTCCCATCAATTCTGTGAGCTTCCACTATCTAGCCAATAAATTCCTTTTCTGCTTAAGTTAGCCAGAGTCGGCTTCTGTGGCTTCCACCCAGAACCCTGAGGGTGCTTCAACTAACAGTAGGAATGTTCCAAGGAACCCATATGGAAATGCTGTGCTGGTTCAAGTGTGATAGTCAGGAAGGGGCCAGGTCTTGGAGGACCCTGAACACCACTCTGAGGGGCTTGGATCTAATTTTGCAGACGATGGGGAAATGGGGAGGGGTTTCAGCAGAAGCCCAGACTCTGACCCAGGGTGGCTCCACAGTTAGAAAACAGGATGTTAGCACAGCCCTGACACAGTCTGAGACGCTGGTGGTTTCACCAGATACCTACCTGAATATACTGTTCCCACAAACCGCTAGAGCAGAGGTCGGAAAACTTCAGCCCACAGGCCAGATCTGGCCTGCTGCCTGTTTTTGTAGAGCTCATAAATTAAGAGTAGTTTTTACACTTTAAAACTTTTTAAAAACCAAAAGAATATTATGATATAGGAAAATTATATAAACTCAAATGTCAATGCTGGCGGACATCCATGCTCATTTCTGGATTGTCTATGGCTCCTTTTGAGCTACAAGGGCAGAGTTAAGTAGCTGCAACAGAAAGTGTATGGCCAGTGAAGTGTAAAATATTTATTATTTGGCCGTATACAGAAAAAGCTTGAAGACTCCTGCAATAGTGGATTGGTCACTGAGGCAAATCCACCCCACTTCTGAAAGAAATAATCAGAACATTTGCCTTGAAAAACTGGGTTTAAAATATCCTCCCATAAAGGCAACATTCTGATTTTTTCCCCAAAGAAACTAGGACTGTTTTTCACTTAGGTCCTGTGTTTAACTAAGCCTTACAGAAAATGCGTTGAGTGACTATCTTCTCAATTCTCCCAAGGATGGCGCTTAGTTAGTAGCACTCTAGATACAGAGAAGAGAAATTAATTCATTACATAAAACGTATGCCTTAAGGTATTAGGACTTAATTCTGTTAAGGAGACTTGACTGACAGGGCTGGCTTAGGATATAGCCTAAAAATCAAAGTTTTTCCTGCCTAACCAAGATCCCTTCTACTCCAGGACTCTTCAGGAGCAGGCAGCAACAAACCAGCCCAGAGGAAGCTGGGTCCCCTCTTTCGTATGTCCGGGGGCAGGGGAGTCGTTCACTCATAGGGCCAGTACCTCAGAGCCCTCCTTGCAGTCCCTTGGCTGAATGGGCCTACCTACCTGGCCCCTTATAAGCCCATAATGCCCTCGCCCACCCTCCCCATCCCACAACGCACCAGTAGGGAGCCCCAGGGTGAAGTACTTGTCTGGCCCTGGGTTAAACTGGATGATGCGGTTCCTGATGTATTTGGCTGCCCACTCACTGGCCTGAGAATAGTGGTCCAGGATGATGAGCTTCATCTTGTCCTGCAGGGGTAGGTGACAAAAGGAATCAGTGGTGGGCTTCCCTGGTGGCGCAGTGGTTGAGAGTCCGCCTGCCGATGCAGGGGACGCGGGTTCGTGCCCCGGTCCGGGAAGATCCCACAAGCCGCGGAGCGGCTGGGCCCGTGAGCCATGGCCGCTGAGCCTGCGCGTCCGGAGCCTGTTCTCCGCAACGGGAGAGGCCGCAACAGTGAGAGGCCCGCGTACAGCAAAAAAAAAAAAAAAGGAATACAGTGGTAAGGGGTGAGGAGAAAGGGGTGGAGGGGAGAGGCCCTTCTCTCCATGCTGTCTGAGCCCAGAGGGGGAAGTTCAAAGAGCATTGACAGGCTGGGCCAAGTGCCTCCACTACCCACCGGGAGGCGCTGCTGTGGGATAGACCTGGGTTCCAATTTCGGTTCCTCCATTGATCAACTGCAGGACCTTGGTTAAGGACCCAAGTTCTTTGAGCTTGTTTTCTCTTACGGGAAAATGGGGACAACAGCACCTACCTGACAAATTTCATGATGGTGAATGTGAAATGAGAAGATGCATGTAAACCACAGAGTATTCAATATAACATGTTGGCTATCCTCTTGCAGCTCGACCCAGGCCCCCCTTCCCCACCCCTCGACAACCCCCACCTGGCTAGATACTCTACTGTTGAACTCTTCCTCAATAAATAGAGAGGTCATGGGATCATCTTGGCTCACTAGAGCAGGTGGAGGCCTGGAGAGGTGTGTTCTTTCAGTACCAGAGAGGGGCGCTCCCAGCGGCCTGCCTTGCTTTGCAGATCCTGTTTCCCCCAAAGAACACGCGGCAAAGGTAATCGCTCTGGAAGGAGGGCGTTTAGTCCTCCCCGCCGCACTGCGGTCAAATCAGAGTGGGAAGGCCAAGGCTGAGGTGGCCGGATCCGCGGTCCGTGGGGTACAGGAGTTTTTCCCCCACCCCAATGGCGATCCCATCGCCCCTCCCGGGGAGGGACCCGAACGGATCGCTGGGGGTCCCGGCCCCAGGTTGCCGGAGGCTGGGCAGCGCCCGGACCCCCGCCCGCGAGGAGGGTCCCCGCGGACCCCGCTCCCCACTTACGCGGACGCTTCCCGCGGCTGATGCAGCGACTGCGCTGGCGGCCACGCCCCGCGTGGGTCATGTGGCTGCAGGTCACGCGGTGCCGCGCTCTGCCCGCGGGGCTGACTTCTAGGGGCTGCGGCTCCAGGGAGGGCTCTGCCCGGCGGGCCAGGGGCTCCCATTTTCTTAGCGCAGGGGCTGTGTAGGCCCCGGAAAAGCCGTGGGGGGCGGGGCTTGGAGACTGGTTTGGTGGAGGAGGGAGACTTGGGGGGTCCCAGGTCGCTCCCAGGGATGCAGTCCCCAAGGCCGGGGGCTGGCGCAGGGTTTTCAGTGCTGGGGGTGGGGCGCGGGAGGAAGAGCAGAATCGCTTCCTCTAGGGCTGGGCTGGGCTCTGCCTTCAGTTTATTTTTTTAGATATCATTTATTTACCTAGTTATTGCTGCTTTTTTGTTTTAAATATAATTGGATTTTTTCTACCTTAAAAAAAAATCCATCTTTGCAGCAGTATGAACTAGAGAAAAATGTAGGTCCCTGGTCTCCTCTACTTCCCACCTAAGGTAATCATTGCTAACAGGTTAGACTACATCCTCAGTGATTTTTCGTGAATATCCTTACATTGTATTTTACAGAAATGAGAACACACCACACGTGTGGTCCACAGTCAGCTGGGCGACCACATCCTGCAGTTCCCGTGACTTGGTTCGCCTCTTCCCTGGGCCTCGCTGCGACTCCGGAGCAGCTTGAGAGAGTGGGCTTCTAACGGTGAGGCCCTGATGAGCCCGGGCGGTGGAGCTAACACAGTTAGAGGGACTTGTTCTTTGGCCTCAGTGTTGGTGTAGGTGTCTTTTGCTTTTCTGTTTTTTAACATTCAGTTAGAAATCTCATCTTAGCCTGAGGATTGCAGATGTTTCACAGTGAGGTTCCCATCCCAATCTCCAAACACTTCAGATGATACCTCCAGGTCTGCAGCACTTGCCCTCAGATGGTACAGGAAGTGACTTCATGGGACCTAATAGGGTCTGTTTCCCCAGAGTTACCCTTTCTGTAGGGAACCAATGCAGGTGTCTGTTAAGCCTGGAGGCTCTTGATTTTGCATGCGGACTAATCAGGAAGGCCTGGGTTTAAATTCTGGTCTTGCCAATATCCATTTCTTGAGTGAGTGACTCAAGCCAATGACTCAGCTTCTGCAGCTCTTCATTTTCTTATCTGGAACTTGGGAATTGAGTGGAAATCACGTAATAGTGACCTCATGTAGCTGTTGTAAGCATTAAATGAAAACCAGTGGGCCCTCCATATCTGTGGTTCCAAATGCACAGATTCAACCAACCTCAGATGGAAAATATTCAAAAAATAATTCTTGAAAGTTCTCAAAAAGCAAAACTTGAATTTGCTCTGTGCCTGGCAACTGTTTACATAGCATTTACGTTGTATTAGGTGTTATAAGTAGTCTAGAGGTGATTTAAAGTTTATGGGAAGATGTATGTAGATTATATGCAAATACTGTGTCATTTTATGTAAGAGATTTGAGCATGCATGGATTTTGGTATTTGTGGGGGTCCTGGAACCAATTTCCTGGGGAAACTGATGGCTGACTGTGTTAGCATATCATAGCATGGCTAGCCATGTTACCAATACCCCTTATTTCCTCCTACCCTCCTTACAGCTCTCTCTCTCTAACCCTGAAATACTCTCTACCCTAACCTTCTGCCCTCCTCAGGCTCCTCCCACTCCATGCCTGGGTTTAAACTGTTACCCATACCCATCCTTCCATCCTCTTGTTTTGGAACTAAAGTTGGCTAACTAAAAGAACTGTGAGTCCCTCCCTACCCCAGGTTTTTTGCTTGTGAGTTCATCTATGCAGTCTCTGTTCCTTTTCCTTCCTTCCTGTGGTGAAGGCAGATGTGATGCCTGGACCTGGGGAAGCCATGTTATAACTATGAGGCAATAAGCATGAAGGTAGAGTGGAGGATAGAAGGAACTTAAGTCCTTGATGTTTGACAAGTGCTAGACCTCTACTTCTGGACTTCCTCTAAGGAAATAACAAATATCCATGTGGTATTTATTTAAGCCACTGCTGGTAGAGTTTTCTGTGTCTTGAGATTAAAAACATGACTCACTGTTGCAGCAGATGACTCAGGTCTTCCTTGGGGTTTATGCTGGTATTGTGGGGAGATACCTTTCTTCTACAGGAATTTTAAGCTGTGAAATCCAGGAAAGCTTAGAGCTGCCAGTGAGGAAAGTAGAAACAATAGAAAAGTGATACAAAGCCCTGTGACATCATTTGAGCTGCCTAGATCTAGCCATGTCCAAAGCCAAATATACTCTGTTGGGTTTAAGTTGGGTGAATGAATGAGGGAGTATAAAAATAATATCTTTTCTTCCCTGAGGCTAGTTAGGGGAAACTCTGGGAGAATATTGAGTTATCTATTGCTGCATAACAGATTACCCCAAAACTTAATGGCTGAAAGCAATAATTACAATAAGGGCTAAAAAGAAATGTGCTGTCAAGCCATGAAAAGACCTGGAGGAAACATAAATGTGTGTTACTGAAAAGGCTACATATTGTAATATTCCAACCCTATGACATTCTGGAAAAGGCAAAACTATGGAGACAATAAAAAGATGGTTGCCAGGAGTTAGCAGGGAGGGTGGGATGAATAGGTAGAGCACAGAGGTTATAGGGTAGTGAAACTATCCTGTATGACACTGTAATGGTGGATACGTGTGGTTATACTTTTGTCTGAACCCTGGAATGTACAAGAGTGAACTCTGATGTAAACTATGGACTTTGGGTGATTATAATGTACAGGTTTGTCACTTGCAACAAGTGTGCCACTCTGATCAGTATATTGAGTGAAATCTCATGAGAGACCCTGACCCAGAATCACTCAGCTAAGTCAGTCCTGAACTCCTGACCCACAGAAGCTGTGAGATAATAAACATTTGTTGTTTTAAGCTGCTAAATTATAAAGTCATTTGTTATGCTGCAATAGATAACACACTCAGGAAAATTCCATGGGTGGGGTAGGTGTTAAGCAGGGGATTCAACCCCTGTTTCTCTCCCCTGTGCATTGAGGTGTGTCATCTGACCCACCAGAGACTCCATTCCTCAGACCACACATTCCCACGTTGTGCTGCCCTCCGCCATGTTTGTGGAATCCCCTGCCAAGGCTTCTGCTGAGGCTTTCTTCCTGTTACTTGCTGTTTTCTAATTATCTGAGGCCATGTCTTACCTTCACTCCCTGTAGCTGTTTCTCACTGATCTTTGCATTTCCCATACCACCTAGCTCACTACCTTGCACATAAAAGCCAAAGCCCCACATGTTTCAGAGCATTGGCTCTGGAGCCCATTGGGTTCAGATGCTAGATCAACCACTTATTAGCTGGGGTACTTTCTTAATCTCTGTGCCTCAGTTTCCTCAACTGTAAAATAGGGAGAGTAATGGTAGCTACTTCATAGGGTTGTTTTGAGCATTAAAATACCTTGTCACGTGGAAAGCATTTGAAACTATGCCTGACACGTGGCAGCTGCTCCATAAATATCACTTATTAGATTGAATCATACAAAAATTGTCATTTTTCTGGGTCAAAAAAACTAAATATTGGCAATTTCACATAGTTTAATCTCATATTATTATTTCTATCCTTTCACCAGAGTTATATTCAAAGAAACAGTCCGGCAACCCAAAACACTTACAATTGTTGGTAATGTCTCTAGAAGAATGTTAAAGACAATCCAAATCAGAACCCAGAGCACCTCTTAAAATTCTCCTTGCCTCATTCTTTTTACTGTTACCAGGAAACCTTTTCCACTGCTCATTCTAAACTCCTAACTAAAAAAATCTCTGCCCCAACACCCCATCCCACGTAACCAGCCAAAGTAGGTGACTACCTTGCCCATCCTTCAACTTACCTCCATTCTTTTCCTCACAGTAAATTTCTCTTTTCTGATGCAGACACCTGGGTTTGGCTTCCCAGGTGTCTCTCTTTTCCTCTCTCTCATTGCAAAAACCTAGACATGATACTGCCCAAAACTGGCTTCCTAGAGAGCAGAAGAGAGGGGAGAGGCTGAGAAGGCAAAGATGAAATTCCTTCTTTCTTTTAAAAAAATTTTAATTATGGTAAAAACATACAAAGTTTACCATCTTAACCATTTTTAAGCATCCAGCTCAATAGTGTTAAGTACATTCATGTTGTACAACCAATCTCCACGACTCTTTCCTCTTGGCAAACTGAAACTCTAAACCATTAGACAACAACTTCCCCATTTCCTCCTGCCCCGAGTCCCTGCAGCCACCGTTCTACTTTCTGTCTCTATGAATTCGATTACTCTAGTTCCCTCATATATGTGGAATCATGTGGTATTTGACTTTTGCAACTGACTTACTTCAGTTAGCACAGTGTTCTCACATACATACATAGATACATACACACACATACATACGTACATACTATATTATTTTATCCATTCATCTGTCCATGGATACTAAGGTTGCTTCTACCTCTTGGCTATTGCAGAATTCCTTTTAAATGGGGAAATATGAACAAATTTAGTAATTTCAGGCTCCTTCACAAGGGGAAGACAATGTAATAAACTGCATGATTGTGTTGTTCAAATGTTAAATGGGGAAGCAGGTCACAGCCCCAAGAGAGCCACATCGGTCAGAGCCGGACAGACTTGGGTGGCATATCCAGGAATGGATGCCAGAGCCACACTGGCTTTGAATTCCAGCTCTACCACTTACCGATTGGTTAACTTCTGGGAAGTCAATTTCTCTCTGACTAATTGCTTCGTCCATGAAATAGGAAAAATAACACCTACCTTATTGTATGGACTATTATTGCCAAGAGTAGTTACCTCAGGGGAAGAATAAATGATTTAATACATGTAAGGCACTGAGAACGGTGCCTGGCACTGAGTTAGCTGTCACTAAGGGATCATTATTATTACTAGGGTTTTGAGATGGTCCTTGAAAGAGAATCAGGGTTTGGTCGCTGAAGAGGAGGAGGGTGGCATTACAGACAGGGATGATCAGAGGCAGGAATGGACTGAGGCTGGGTGAGTACTGTTTCCAGAGTTAAGAAACAAAAATACAGGATATCCAGTTAAATTTGAATTATGGCTACTTGCCTGTGCATATGTACTTTGAGATAAAAGAAAAATATCGCATGACATACTTATTCTAAAAGCAAATTTTGGGGAATTACCTGGTGGTGCAGTGGTTAAGAATCTGCCTGCCAGTGTAGGGGACATGGATTCGATCCCTGGTCCAAGAAGATCCCACATGCCGCAGAGCAACTAAGCCCATGCGCCACAACTACTGAGCCTGTGCCCTAGAGCCCGCAAG
Organism: Lagenorhynchus albirostris; assembly: GCF_949774975.1. Taxonomy (NCBI): domain Eukaryota; kingdom Metazoa; phylum Chordata; class Mammalia; order Artiodactyla; family Delphinidae; genus Lagenorhynchus; species Lagenorhynchus albirostris. Next base: position 118,345,135 of record NC_083097.1, read on the forward strand.
CCACTAAAGAGCCTGCGTGCCACAACTACTGAAGCTCTTAATCTTTGTTTTGCAGGATTTGCTTATAAAATTCCTCAAAGTTACAGTCTGTGTTTTATTTACATTTTGATACGATTTCTTTAGGGGTCACGTCTAACTTATTGTGTTCTTGGCCGTTGAACATTCACTAATGAGAAATCGTGCTCAGCGTTAGCATTATGAGCCAGTATATAGAACTGGCTGGTCATAAAGTTAACAACTTGTCATAAAGTTAACAACTCTGAGAATTACTCTTCAAATTTCATTGGTTGAAGCCCATAATAAAGTCTTTCACAGCATAACTTGCTTTTCCACTCTTCAGGATTACATTGTACCTTTTGATCAATAACTTTTTTAAATGTGCACAAACAAAAAGGAGCATTGTCATCAGTGTTTATTCTTTTTTTCTTCAACACTGCACCTGATGATTCCACCTGTTTCCACACTAAAAGCGTATTTAGTAACATCCATGTAAAAGAATTGAATTTGTCAATGGATGAAATCCATTTCAAAAGATAATCATAACAAGTGCTGCAATAATTATCCACTTAGGGCTGAAATTTATTTTCCTGCTTACATAATGTTGTCCCTTTTAAAAACAGCTTTGGTAATAAAAGGGATACATTTTCCATCAATTCTTCTTTAACACATTCAACAAGTTCCTTTAAGCAATGGAGTACTGCAGCAACACTGTTGGTTCTTCTTTCTGTTTGCATAATCCTATCGCTAAATTGATACTGAAAACTAGGAACAAACTTCATTCAGTGCATTATTTAAAAAGCCAACAAGAATTTTGGGGTCCTTTTCTTCAGAATTGAAGCATAATGTCCGTGCTTCAAATAAATGGAGGATTCTCTCAACTGCAGTTGTTAGAGAGCCAGTGGTTTTTGAATGTGGAGAAGTAAAGAATACTGAATGCCAAAAAAAAATCACAAAAAGCTTTAAATCGCTTAGTTAGAATAGTGTAAATGCTGAAGTAGGAGAACATTGCATGACAGTTACTTCAATCTCAAAAGAAAAGACATCAGGTACTCTTTTTTTTTTTTAATAAATAAATAAATAATTTATTTATTTATTTGACTGCACCGGGTCTTATTTGCAGCACGCGGGATCTTCGTTACGGACTGCAGGATCTTTGTTGCGGCATGCGGGATCTAGTTCCCTGACCAGGGATCAAACCCAGGCTCCCTGCATTAGGAGCTCAGAGTCTTAACCACTGGCCCACCAGGGAAGTCCCAACATCAGGTACTCTTGAGCACATTATGCAGAGCACAGGCAGGACCACCAACGCCTTCCATAGAATTATTCATGCTTTGCTTCAACTTTGAATAAACGTCGTTTGTACCGTTATGGAAACATCCACCAAAAGTTATATTTGTATTATCTCCAACAAAAATAGTAAAAATTTCTCATTAACTCTTTATTTTTAAAATAAAATTTCGACTTTATTCTGATATCCAAGAAGTTCATTCTGCGATTGTAGTATTGCATTTTGACCTCGACTTTGGTCAAATACTGATATAAACATTGTTATTCAGCCAAAATGTGTATTTGGTGCACTTATTTGGGAAAGATTTTTCCTTCCAGTTTGATTAAGATATAATTGGCATACAGCACTGTATAAGTTTAAGGTGTACAGCATAATGATCTGACTTACATTCATCATGAAATGATTACCACAATGAGTTTAGTGAACATCCTTCATCTCATAGATACAAAATAAAAGAAAAAAATGTTTTTACCTATGATAAGCACTCTTAGGATTTAGTCAACATCTTTCATTCATAACGTACAGCAGTGTTAATTATATTAATCATGTTGTACACTACATCCCTAGTACTTATTTATCTTTTAAAAGGAAGTTTGTACCTCTTGACCACCTTCAGCCAACTCCCCCTCCCTCCACCCCCTGCCTCTGGTAACTGCAAATCTCATCTCTTTTTCTGTGAGTTTGTTTTAATCTTGTTCATTTTTTATTCCAAGTTTCCTTGTACATATCCAAAGAGAAGTGATAACTGTTAATGTGTGGGCTCCATGGGCAAAAGAACAACCTTACAAACAGCTAAATAATGCCAGTTTGATATCAATGTCATCCAGTGTTTTAAGTATATCAGTTAACTCCAATGGGGATTTGATTTTTATTCAACCAATTCATGGAATCAAAATAAAGCTTTAAGAAGTTCATTCTGCCAAAGGTAAAACATCCAAAATTAATGTAAACACAATTATAAATTTAGTTAAAATATCCAGCATTCAAGATGAAATTGTTTCTGTCGTCTCAATACAAATATATATTTTGGTGAATCACAGCTTCATGATAAAAATGTTTTTACCATATTAGGATATTAGCAATGACCTTAGAATTGGTTGTGATGCACATGTAATTTCTTTTTTTTATTTTTAGGAGGGAAGATATTTTGTATTTAAAAAATTTTTTTTTAATTTAATTTTTTTTTTTTTTTGCAGTATGCGGGCCTCTCTCTGTTGTGGCCTCTCCCGTTGCGGAGCACAGGCTCCAGACACGCAGGCTCAGCGGCCATGGCTCACGGGCCCAGCCGCTCCGCGGTATGTGGGATCTTCCCGGACCAGGCCTCGAACCTGTGTCCCCTGCATTGGCAGGTGGATTCTTAACCACTGCACCACCAGGGAAGCCGGGGGTACATCTTTTTGAATTAGTATTTTTCTTTTCTTCAGATAACTACCTAGGAGTGGAATTGCTGGATCATATGGTAGTTCTGTTTTTAATTTTTTGAGCCACTATTTTCCATAGTGGCTGCACCAATTTACATTCCCACCAACAGTGCACAAGGGTTCCCTTTTCTCCACATTCTCACCAACACTTGTTATTTGTTGTCTTTTTGGTAATAGCCATTCTGACAGGTGTGAAGTGATATCTCATTGTGGTGGGGGGGGGTTTAATTAATTTATTTATTTGGCTGTGTTGGGTCTTAGTTGCGGCACACGGAATCTTTCGTAGCGACACTCGGGCTCTTTGTTGTGGCGCGTGGTCTTCTCTCCAGTTGCAGCGCAGGCACCAGAGTGTGCGGGCTCAGTAGTTGTGGCGCGCGGGCTTAGTTGCCCCATGGCTTGTGGGATCTTAGTTCCCTGATCAGGGATTGAACCTGTGTCCCCTGCATTGGAAGGTGGATTCTTAACCACTGGACCACCAGGGAAGTCCCTCATTGTGGTTTTGATTTGCACTACTAACTTTTTAAAATATATACAAAATACTACATATATTTAATGTGTATAATTTGATGAGTATGGGCATATGCATTCCCTGGGGAACAATCACCATAATCAAGGTGATAGATTTATCCATCACCAAAAGTTTCCCATGTCCCTTTGTTTTTGGTTTTCGTGTGTGTGTGTGTGTGTGTGTGTGTGTGTGTGTGTGATTAACTCTTAACTCAATAAGAGACTGTCTGCAAAAATTTTTACTGTTTCTGAAGTCTCATCTGAAAGGTATTCTACTTGCAATAGCCTTATATGCAAGCCTTTTTCACAAGAAAAATATTGCACAAAGGAAAATTTGTTTCTGCACTGTGATTATTTGCATTTTGGCAATGCCATAAAAGAGTGAGACATTTAGATCTTTGATAATCTCTGTAGTGATAAATGGAACTATTATATTATTATGGCAGCAGATTTCATCCTAGCATTTGAAAATTTGTTTGCAATTTTGGAACCTGAAAACACTTCTGGTGGTAGTCCATCCAAACACTTACTTGAGCTGAAAGACTGATGATGATATACAGGTGTGGAAGTCCATTACATTTCTGCTGTGATTGTATTATCTGCTTAATCTGAATTTTTCCTAAAAAAAAATTGTTTATCGCTTTCCTTAGTGTTAGTTAAGGAAATCATACATCTCTTATGGTTAGTTGTTAATATATGCTGGCTTATGTCTGATTTTTCATCTTTTATTAAATGAACAACTGCATACTGCAGAAACTTTCAAAAGGGATTTCTGTCTTGTTTAATAAATGTTCACTGCTCAGAAAGTTCAGCACAAGTTATGCTTGCTCTTTTATATTTGGGGGTTCATATATACAGAAAAATAGATTTCTGATAAAGTGTTAATATCCAAAATATATAAGGAACTCATACAACTGAATAGCAACAAACAAACAAACAATCCCAATTAAAAATAGGTAGAGGATCTGAATAGACATTTTCCAAGGAAGATATACAGATGGCCAATAGGTACATGAAAAGATACTCGACATCACTAATCATGAGGAAATGCAAATCAAAACCACAATGAGGTATCATCTCATACTTGTCAGGATGGCTATTACCAAAAAGACAACAAATAACAAGTGTGGGCGAGAATGTGGAGAAAAGGGAACCCTCGTGCACTGTTGGTGGGAATGTAAATTGGTGCAGCCACTATGGAAAACTGTATGGAAGTTCCTAAAAAATTAAAAACAGAACTACCATACGATCCAGCAATTCCACTCCTAGGTATTTATCTGAAGAAAATGAAAACACTAATTCGTAAAGATGTATGTTAGGACTTCCCTGGTGGTCCAGTGGCTAAGACTCTGAGCTCCCAAAGCAGGGGCCCCGGGTTCGATCCCTGGTCAGGGAACTAGATCCCACATGCATGCTGCAACTAAGAGTTCACATGCTGCAACTAAAAGATTCCCACATGCCACAACAAAGATCCCACGTGCAGCAACTAAGACCTGGAGCAGCCAAATAAAGCAATTTTTTTAAAAAAGATATATGCAACGCTGTGTTCACTGCAGCATTACTTACAACAGCCAAGATATGGAAACAACCCATGTGTCTGTCCATCAATGGATGAATAGATAAAGAAGATGCAGTATAGGGACTTCCCTGGTGGCACAGTGGATAGGACCCCATGTTCCCAATGCAGGGGGCCCCAGTTTGATCCCTGATCAGGGAACTAGATCCCACATGCATGCCACAACTAAGAGTTTGCATGCCACTACTAAGGAGTCCGCCTACCACAACTAAGATGAGGTGCAGCCAAGTAAGAAAATAAATAAATATTTTTTAAAAAAGAAGATGCAGTATATATTACACAATGGAATACTATTCAGCCATCAAAAAGAATGAAATCTTGCCATTGGCAACAAAATGGATGGGCCTCGAGGGCATTATGCTAAGCAAAATAAGACAAAGACAGAATAGCCTATGATTCCACTTATATGTGAAATTTAAAACAACATCAAAAAACCAAGCTCACAGATACAGAGAACAGACTGGTGGTTGCCACAGGTGAGGGGGTAAGGAGTGGGAGAAATTGGTGAAAAGGACCAAAAGGTACAAGCTTCCAGCAATAAAGTAAATAAATCATGGGGATGTAATGTGACTGTAATGTAATGGTATAATATAATGGTGACTACAGTTCAACTTTACTGCAGATAATGTAATGGTGACTGCAGTTCAACTTTACTGCAGATTTTAAAGCTGCTAAGGGAGTAGATCTGAAAAGTCCTCATCACAAAAAAAATATTTTTGTAACTGTATGGTGACATGTTAACTAGGCTTATTGTGGTGATCATTTTGCAATATTTACAAATATCAAATATTTTGTTCACCTGAAACTAATACAGTGTTGTGTCTGTTACACCTCAATAAAAAAAATTGCAGGAAGGTTTAAAAAAAAGTAATAGAAACCACTTCAAGAATCAAAGAGATTGAATTTGATAATCTCACAGCTGTGAGAGTGCATTTGTCATTTACAGGTTCAAACTCTTGACTTACTATAAACTGGGTCCAACTTGACCCAGTTTGAAAGGGCTGCACAACTGCAAGCTAACATAAATTGAGTTTAACATCTGATTTAAAAAAAAAAAAAGGTGAACTTCCTGTTTGCCTGAAAGTGAGACTGCACTTTTAAGGCAAAGTCTCCCCAGCAAAGCCAGAGCTGATTTTATGGAAGGTTTTGGGAAGCCTGGGCGCAGGGGCTGGTGGACTTTCAGAAGAGAAAGGCTTTAAGGATGTAAGGACTTTCAGCTGCTCCCTGGAGCAAGGTTGTCTTTGACTGGCTGGCTTTCGAGCACGGTCCTGGGAGTGAGACGCTTGCTGATTGGCTGTCGTCTAGGAGCGTGGGGACTGTCACTGACTTGCTGGCTTTCAGAGGCTTGGTGGTGGATTTGTTCACATCCAGAAGCATAGTTACTGAAGTGAGAGTATCGCTGATTGGCTGATTTTCAGAACAAAAATCGTAAGTGATTTCTCATCATCGCAGTTACTGGTCACAGCTTGGGACTTTGACCAAAGAACAGTGTTCTCCTTTCCTGAATATGAAAATAAGTACCTTTGATTCTCAGTCTCCCCTTTTATTTCCCTCAGCTAAACCTGCAGGAGATCATAAGAGGTTGAATTTTTATTTGTGGAGATACGCTTTTCAGCTGGTGTTGCCATTTAAGTGATTTAAGCACCAGTTACTGTGGAGGAAAAATAGCTCTGACGCATTTTAGTAATTTATTGAAAAAAGCTGAATGCAAGACCTTCATGGTGTCCTGACAGTCAATACAGGACGCAGGACAAAATATAGGACATGTCCTGTATGTACAGGCAACTCTATGAGCAAAGTGCTAAGGGAAGAGAAGGAAGCCTCACCTCAACAGAAGGAAATTGAATTCTCATTTCCTTCTAGAAGGGCATTCATTGTAGCCTGCTTGTTAAAGGCACATACTGGAAACAACCTAAATGTCCGTCAGTTGGGAACTGGTTGGATAAAGCTTTGGGTACCTGTAAAATGGAATACAGTGCATCCATTAAAAATGAGATGGAGTTCTGTGAACTAATATGAATACTACCATGATAGATAGTTAATTTAAAAAAAAACAAGATGCAAATTCCCTGTATGGTATCATTTGTGCTAGAATATGTGTGGGGGTCATGGAGAGAGGAATAAATATATGTTCCTATATGTGTCGACTGTCTGTGGAAGGATATTCAAGAAACAGTCATGATGATCTTGGGGAAGGGGAACTGAAAGGCTGGGAGGCTGAAGGGCAGGGAGCAGAAGAGGCTTCCTTTTCAGGGCATATCCTTTTGCAAATGGAACACTTTTAATTATTTTTAAAACAATGATTTTTAAAAAATCGAATGTGTGACCTGGGCATGGGTGAGAGGCACAGGTTTGATAGGCTAAGGGTGTGGACAGGATGTTTTTTGAGCCTAGTGACCCGTCTGCACAAGGGTGGACCTCTGAGGCTGGCTAACCAGGTGTGTGGGATGTTTCCCACATCTCCAAGTCTCCACACCACAGAGCACAGGAACTAGCCTGGGGCTGGGAGGGGAACAATGCCATCCCACGTAGCAAATGACCAAGAAACAGAGCTCACAATAAGTGCACTAAATTGCACAGGCAGCCAAAGGGAACAGGGATCGCTGTAATGATCCTGTGTCGAGTTCACTTCCTGGGAGCTCTCCACTGCTGATGGAGATAAAAAGCAGGAAGGGTCCCTCCGAACATCCTTGGAATTTCATCGCTGGAGGTCTCCTCACTGGGGAGTCAGTCTGCTTTGAGGAGAACAGCTCCTTTCCTGGCAGAAACAGATCTCTGCAGCATAAAATGTATAAGAGAGAGAGTATGACAAAAACTTTTGAAAATGGAGGAGTTGGAAACAGTGAACCCACTATAGGGGATCATCATCATAATTATAGCAGCTAATATTAAATGAGCATTTATCGTGTCCTAGGGACTGTTCCAAGTGCTTTGCATGCATTATACTCTCACTTAGTCCTTAAAACAACCCTATGAGGTAGATACCCTTATTCCAGTTTCACTGATGAGAAAACTGGTAACCAGAGGTTTAGAAATTCACCCAAGGGCACATATGTAGTTGATCTGGGGTTTGAACCAAGGCTGTCTGTACTCCAGCCATTTGACCATACTGCCTCCAAAAGAGGGCTTCTCTGGCACAACCTAAAAACCAATGAACAGCATTAAGCATAGGTGCCGTGGGGAACATTTGGTGTTCCCGAGTGCCAGCACAGCTCCTGGAATGTGGGCTTTAAAAATTGAGGTGAGGGACTTCCCTGGCCGTCCAGTGGTTAAGGCTCCACGCTTCCACTGTAGGGGGCATGGGTTCAGTCCCCGGTCGGGGAACTGAGATCCCGCATGCCGTATGGTGCAGCAAAAAAAAAAAAAAATTGAGGTGAAATTCACCTAACATAAAATTAACCATGTTAAAGTGAACAATTCAGTGGCATTTAGTGCACTCACAGTGTTTCATAATCATCACCTCTATTTAGTTCCAAAACATTTTCATCACCCCAAAAGGAAACCCTCTATCCGTTAAGCAGTTTCTCTCCATTTCCCCCTCCCTCCAACCTCTGATAACCACCAAATATGTGTTCTGTCTCTGTGGATTTATGTATTCTGGATATTTCATATAAATCGAATCATACTATATGTGACCTTTTGTGTGTGGCTTCTTTCCCATAGCATGTGTGTTTGAGGTTTTTCTACATTATAACATGCATCAGTGCTTCGTTTCTTGTTATGGCTGAATAACATTCCATTGTGTGCATCTGCCGCAATTTGTTTATCCATCCATTCATTGATGGGCTTTGGGGCTGTTTCCACCTTGTGGCTATAGTGCAGCTGTGAACATTTGTGTGTGTGTGCTTGTTTGAGTACCTGTTTTCAGTGTTTTGGGTGTATACCTAGGAATGGATTGCTGGGTCATGTGGGAATTCTGTTTAACTTTTAGAGGATCTGCCAAATCAGAATGTGATGTTTTGATATTAGAATCTCTCCTTGGTACCTTGGCTTTCTCCTATCCAAGAAAAGGAGAACTCATTTTTCAGGTGAATAAGAGAAACACAGTGTGGTGTAGTGCAGGGAAGACACAAGCTGACCTGGTTTTGAATCTCTGCTCTACCACTTATTGAAAGCATCTGCTACTAAGTTATCAGCAGAAATGGAGATGATCACAGCATCCATTCATTCATTCATTCAATGAATCCGCTGAGGGCTTGTTGCAGGTCTGGCACTGGGGATAGAGTAAGCCATCGTGAAGTTTACAAAATGAGGGGTGGGAGGAGGAAGGGAGGACCCAGGAGTGAATTATTTTACAAAAGGAAGAATCTTTTTGTCATGAGAATAATCGCTCCCTTTAGCCACAAGTAGTCAGTGAGCACATCCAGGTGGGCCTGCATCTTATTCCTCTATCCCCAGCAGCCAACACAGGGCTTAGAGAGATAGGTCATTTAGGATTCTGGAGTGGCAAGCAATAGAAACTCAGTGGCTTGGTTTAACAAGGATTACTGGATAAAGATTGGGATAGCTCCCAGAATGGAAAGAATAGCTAAACAATCAGTCCTCTGGGAGGCTGGAAAGAGGCCAGGAAGTGATGGGCGTCTCAGCACCAGAGGCTTGTAGCTCGGCCTCCCCTGGGGCTCTGTCTTGGATGACCCAGCTCCAACCTCTGCTGGTGTGGCAGGGTTCTGCCTATCACTGCAGTTTGGGCTTTGCACACTCCAGGGGGTTCCTTCATGTCACAGTCGTCAGAGGATTGAATTCTCATTAGGACAATTTTCTAGCAAATGACAGTCAAGTGTCTTGAGGAAGGGTGTCTTTGTACAAAGTCACAGTTGGCGCTGAAAATCAGCTTGGACTGAAAAAGAAAAAAAGCCGGCTGGGAGGACAGAGGAGATAAAGCCAGCTGCAAAGCCACAGCTTTGTGTTTCTCCCACAGTCAGGCAGCAGCTGTGAAATGCCACAGGGACCTCTCTTTGGGTGACTGCTGCTTTCTGACTTTTGACAAAAGACAAAAGCAAAAGCCTGGTTTGCTATTCTCATCTCTTACTGCAGATAACCAACTGCTCTGTGGCCTCACCTCATGACAGCACTCCATCCCTAGTTAATCTCTGCTTTTCTCAATCCTGAGTCCAAAACAGCAACCAGTCCAGAACTGATTCCCACTTCCCTTTGACCCTCCTTGGAATCCTTGAGCTGGAACCCAAAACTTACAAAAGAGCTGCCATCCTTCTGTGGGTCCTCTGGAGTGCCCCACCTCACTGCTTGGAGCCAAGAAATCTGATTCCAGCAGACCACAGGCTTGTCCTTGGTCACCTCTGGCTGGTTAGGCTGGAACGATTTATTACTGACTGTCAGGAATAGAGGACTGTGATGGAGGGAGGAAGGTCCCCAGAGGTAAATGAGATGCTGTCATCAGGAAAAGGTGAAGGCATTGAGCATGCAGACCCAAGAGATGGCTCTTGGAGTAATACTCAATTAATGTGAATTATTATTAATGAAGTCATGTTTTTAGAGACACTCTAGCAGATACCTTACAAAACGATAGATAATAACAATGCCTAATAATGATGGAATATTTGCTGTGTGCTAGGCTCTCTACTAACTCATTTAATTCTTAGAGTGGCCTCCCATCTATCTTACAGATCTCTGCAGTTTCTAGGACATACTGTGTGTGCAGGAGGAGTTATCCAGCATGAATGCTGGTGGCAGGTTGTTTCTGGCTCTGGTACCACCTCGGCAACTGCACTAGCCTGAAAGCATCCCCTGGATTTCCTCTATCTTGGTGGGAGTGTGTGAAGTCAGAAGTGGCTTTAGACCCAACTCTTGCCCTGCTTTAGGATGGGGGACTCAAACTCTACTCTGGCAGCAACAATGATAATAACAACCATTAGAAACACTCATAAGCTGTTCTACCACATGCCGGGGACTGTGCTAAGAGCTTTGCATGTATCATCTCCTTTAATCAGATGAACAGTCCTGTGAGGTACGTGCTGCCTTATTTCTCAGATGAGCACACTGAGGTCTGGATATCCTTCTTGCTAAGGTCACACAGTTAATGAAGGTCAGAGCCAGGACTGGAACCTGAGGCTGTCTAGAACTCAAGTGCTAAAACAGAAGGCTATACCGCTTGACTGACTTGCAACCATCTGTAAATACAGCCTCTTTATATTTTTGTACACGTTTACTTATGTAAATATATTTTTAAGTGAATTAATGAATAAAACATTTGGCACAGGGCCTAGCTCATGAGCCATTATTATTATGGTTACAAATGGGTGTGTTCTTGACAAGTATAAAAACCAAATCCTATCTCTCTGTAACTTTAGCTTGTGATTCTCATTTTATCTTCATTGCTCAGTGATGTTCAGTTTGCCATGGATCTTAAATGCTCTCCACCTCTCCCCTGAATGCCATCTGCCAAACTTCTCACACTCTTAATCTGGCAAACACACACCTAAGAGCAAGCACCTGAAAAGTGAAAGCATCCCTTAGCAAATTCTTTTGGGGAGGGAAGAATCCTGTTGTCTTGGGGTAATAAGTCATTGACCCCTAATTTTTCTGTTTATCATCTCAGGAATCATTCCCAGTATTGGGGAAGGGAAAGGGGGAATAGAGACTATGGTGGCTGTCTCACAGACTGGGGACAGCCCAGGGGAGTCTCTGCCACTGAGAGTAGCCAGCGGGGTTCGAGGTATGGGCTCTAGCCATTAGTACTGCCATCATCGTGGGCAGCGGGGCCAAAATTCAGGTTCCCAGGGCCTGCCCCAGACCCACTGAGGGCACATCTCCAGAGATGGCGCCTGGGAACCTGCATGTAGTGTTTCCTGGTGAAGAGCTATAGTCTTATTCTAATGTCTAGGGGAAGGAACCTGGGATGGGGCTGGGGTCACTGTCAGAGGAGCAAGTATGCTTAAAAAGTGGCTCATGGATGGCTGCCATTTTAGGAGGTCTCCTGATTTTGCTCTCACATGTCTTCCCTACACAACTTTTCATCATGGCTGCAATTGCCTTTTTAACATCAACTTATTTATTACACTATTGTTCTAAAATTCCACCTCTGGAGAATGTGCTGGGGGAGCAATCACTCTTGCTGCTTCTTCCCCCAGACACGTTTCTGCTCCCCAAAGGCTGCTTGCACAGGACCTACCATCCTTCCAGGCCCCTCTTTTTCTTATGTCTTCTGCTCCTTGCTGCTGCCGCTCCATTGTGAGGGGATGCAGGGAGGATGCTCCTAGAATGTGCAAAGACACATTCCCTTTGTGAAGTTCAAAGGTGAAATTCATATGACTCACTTCACATTTGGATCTGAGGCACTGGTATTTTGTGCCCAATTTAGTAAGGACCGGATTGAGAGAATTGGAGGCTATTTGTTTATCCTCTTAGTTGGTCTTCCCCTCCCTCCTTTCTGCATTTGGTTATTTCTTGTCTAGCTGCTGTTGCAGGTTTCATTTATCAGGCTGAGGTGCCTTGGTAGGCCAGCAGAGGAGGCGGGGCCTGAGTCTGTGCCTGGCGGGGGCATTAAGAGGAGGCTCTGGGGCTTTCCTGGTGGTGCAGTGGTTGAGAATCTGCCTGCCAATGCAGGGGACACGGGTTCGAGCCCTGGTCTGGGAAGATCCCACATGCCACAGAGCAACTGGGCCTGTGAGCCACAATTACTGAGCCTGCGCGTCTGGAGCCTGCGCACCGCAACAAGAGAGGCCGCGGTAGTGAGAGGCCCGCACACCGCGATGAAGAGTGACCCCCGCTTGCCACAACTACAGAAAGCCCTCGCACAGAAACGAAGACGCAACACAGCCATAAATAAATAACTAACTAACTAAATAAAGAGGAGGCTCTGGGAGCATTGTGGGAAGAAAGGACTAAACTCGTGTAAAACACCTTGCTGTACTCAACAACAACACAAACAGCTCAAATTCAAAGATGACTTAGATACACATTTCTCCAAGGAAGGTATGCAAATAGCCAAGAAGCACCTGAAAAGATGTTCAACATCACTGACCAGTAGGAAAATGCAAATCAAAACCACAATGAGGGGACTTCTCTGGTGGTCCAGTGGTTAAGACTCTGTGCTCCCAATGCAGGGGCCCCGGCTTCAATCCCTGGTCAGGAAACTAGATCCCGCGTGCCACAACTAAGAGCCCGCATGCTGCAACTAAAGAGCCTACATGCCACAATGAAGACCCTGTGTGCTGCAACTAAGACCCAGTGCAGCTAAATAAATAACTAAGTAAGTAAGTAAATAAATAAATACTACAATGAGATACCACTTCACACCCATTAGAATGGCTATTATAAAAAAAAGAAAACTGATAATAAGTGTTGGTGAGGATGTGGAGAAATTAGAACTCTTGTGGTGGGAATGTAAAATGGTGCATTGCTGTGGAAATGCAGTATGGCAGCTCCTCAAAAAATAAAAAATGGAATTACTGTATGAACTAGCAATTCCACTTCTGGGTGTATATCCAAACGCAAGGATTCGAAATGATAGTTGTTCACCCGTGTTCATAGCAGCATTATTCACAATGGTCAAAAGGTAGAAACTACCCAAGTGTCCATGGATAAACAAAATATGGTATATACATATAATGGCATATTATTCAACCTTAAAAAGGAAGGAGGAAGAGGACATTCAAGATGGCAGAGGAGTAAGATGTGGAGATAACCTTCCTCCCCACAAATACATCAAAAATACATCTACATGTGGAACAGCTCCTACAGAACACCTACTGAACATTGGCAGAAGACCTCAGACTTCCCAATAGGCAAGAAACTCCCCACGTACCTGGCTGTGTGGCTGACATGGTCTTGGTGCTCCGGCCAGGTGTCAGGCCTGAGCCTCTGAGGTGGGAGAGCTGAGTTCAGGACATTGGACCACCAGAGACCTCCTGACCCAGCGTAATGTCAATCGGTGAGAGCTCTGCCACAGATCTCTGTCTCAACGCTAAGACCCAGCTGCACTCAATGACCAGCAAGCTCCAGTGCTGGACACCCCATGCCAAACAACTAGCAAGACAGGAACACAACCCCACCCGTTAGCAGAGAGGCTGCCTAAAATCATAATAAGTTCTCAGACATCCCAAAATACACCACTGGACACAGTCCTGCCCACCAGAAAGACAAGATCCAGCTTCATCCACCAGAACACAGGCACCAGTCCCCTCCACCAGTAAGCCTACATGACCCACTGAACCAACCTTACCCACTGGGGACAGACACCAAAAACAACGGGAACTATGAACCTGCAACCTGTGAAAAGGAGACCCCAAACACAATAAGTTAAGCAAAATGAGAAGACAGAGAAATATGCAGCAGATGAAGGAGCAAGGTAAAAACCCACCAGACCAAACAAATGAAGAGGAAACAGGCAGTCTACCTGAAAAAGAATTCAGAGTAATGATAGTAAAGATGCTCCAAAATCTTGGAAATAGAATGGAAAAAATACACGAAACATTTAACAAGGACCTCGAAGAACTAAAGAGCAAACAAACAATGATGAACAGCACAATAAATGAAATTTAAAATTCTCTAGACAGAATCAATAGTAGAATAACTGAGGCAGAAGAACGGATAAGTGACCTGGAAGATAAAATAGTGGAAATAACTACTGCAGAGCAGAGTAAAGAGAAAAGAATGAAAATAATTGAGGACAGTCTCAGAGACCTCTGGGACAACACTAAGCACAACAACATTCAAATGATAGGGATCCTAGAAGAAGAAGAGAAAAAAAAAAAGAAGGGACTGAGAAAATATTTGAAGAGATTATAGTTGAAAACTTCCCTAATATGGGAAAGGAAATAGTCAATCAAGTCCAGGAAGCTCAGAGAGTCCCATACAGGATAAATCCAAGGAGAAACACACCAAAACATATTACTCAAACAATCAAAAATTAAATATAAAGAAAAAATATTAAAAGCAGCAAGGGAAAAGCAACAAATAACATACAAGGTAAGAAAAACAATAACAAGGGAATCCCCATAAGGTTAACAGCTGATCTTTCAGCAGAAACTCTGCAAGCCAGAAGGGAGTGGTAGGACATACTTAAAGTGATGAAAGGGAAAAACCTACAACCAAGATTACTCTACCCAGCAAGGATTCCATTCAGGTTCGACAGAGAAATTAAAACCTTTACAGACAAGCAAAAGCTAAGAGAATTCATCACCACCAAACCAGCTTTACAACAAATGCTAAAGGAACTTCTCTAGGCAGGAAACACAAGAGAAGGAAAAGACCTACAATAACAAACCCAAAACAATTAAGAAAATGATAACAGGAATATACATATTGATAATTACCTTAAATGTAAATGGATTAAGTGCTCCAACCAAAAGACAAAGACTGGCTGAATGGATACAAAAACAAAACCTGTACATATGCTGTCTACAAGAGATGCATTTCAGACCTAGGGACACATACAGACTGGAAGTGAGGGGATAGAAAAAGATATTCCATGCAAATGGAAATCAAAAGAAAGCTGGAGTAGCAATTCTCATATCAGACAAAACACTTTAAAGACTATTACAAGAGACAAAGAAGGACAGTACATAATGATCAAGGGATCAATCCAAGAAGAAGATATAACAATTATAAACATTTATGACCCCAACATAGGAGCACCTCAATACATAAGGCAAATGCTAACAGCCATAAAAGGGAAAATCGACAGTAACACAATCATAGTAGGAGACTTTAACACCCCACTTTCACCAATGGACAGATCAACCAAAATGAAAGTAAATAAGGAAACACAAGCTTTAAATGGCACATTAAACAAGATGGACTTAATTGATATTTATAGGACATTCCATCCAAAAACAACAGAATACACTTTCTTCTCAAGTGCTCGTGGAACATTCTCCAGGATAGATCATACCTTGCGTCACAAATCAAGCCTTGGTAAATTTAAGAAAATTGAAATCGTATCAAGTATCTTTTCCTACCCCAATGCTATGAGACTAGATATCAATTACAGGAAAAAAACTGTAAAAATTACCAACACATGGAGGCTAAACAATACACTACTAAAAACCAAGAGATCACGGAAGAAATCAAAGAGGAAATCAGAAAATACCTGGAAACAAAAGACAATGAAAATACAACAACCCAAAACCTGTGGGATGCAGCAAAAGCAGTTCTAAGAGGGAAGTTTATAGCAATACAATCCTACCTCAAGAAACAAGAAAAATCTCAAATAAACAACCTAACCTTACACCTAAAGCAATTAGAGAAAGAAGAACAAAAAAACCCCAAAGTTAGCAGAAGGAAAGAAATCATAAAGATCATATCAGAAATAAATGAAAAAGAAATGAAAGAAACGATAGCAAAGG
This sequence comes from Lagenorhynchus albirostris, assembly GCF_949774975.1. NCBI lineage: Eukaryota > Metazoa > Chordata > Mammalia > Artiodactyla > Delphinidae > Lagenorhynchus > Lagenorhynchus albirostris. Next base: position 118,361,233 of record NC_083097.1, read on the forward strand.
TCAGTAAAACTAAAAGCTGGTTCTTTGAGAAGATAAACAAAATTGATAAACCATTAGCCAGACTCATCAAGAAAAAAAGGGAGAAGATTCAAATCAATAGAATTAGAAATGAAAAAGGAGAGGTAACAACTGACCCTGCAGAAATACAAAGGATCGTGAGAGATTACTACAAGCACTATATGCCAATAAAATGGACAACCTGGAAGAAATGGACAAATGCTTAGAAAAGCACAACCTTCCAAGACTGAATCAGGAAGAAACAGAAAATATGAACAGACCAATCACAAGCACTGAAATTGAAACTGTGATTAAAAATCTTCCAACAAACAAAAGCCCAGGACCAAATGGCTTCACAGGTGAATTCTATCACACATTTAGAGAAGAGCTAACACCTATGCTTCTCAAACTCTTCCAAGATATAGCAGAGGGAGGAACACTCCCAAATTCATTCTACGAGGCCACCATCACCCTGATAACAAAACCAGACAAAGATGTCACACACAAAAAAAACTACAGGCCAATATCACTGATGAACATAGATGCAAAAATCCTCAGCAAAATACTAGCAAACAGAATCCAACAGCACATTAAAAGGCTCATACACCATGATCAAGTGGAGTTTATCCCAGGAATGCAAGGACTCTTCAATATATGCAAATCAATCAATGTGATAAACCATATTAACAAATTGAAGGAGAAAAACCATATGATCATCTCAATAGATGCAGAGAAAGCTTTTGACAAAATTCAACACCCATTTATGATAAAAAACCCTCCAGAAAGTGTGCATAGAGGGAACTTACCTCAACATAATAAAGGCCATATATGACAAACCCACAGCCAACATCATTCTCAATGGTGAAAAACTGAAATCATTTCCACTAAGATCAGGAACAAGACAAGGTTGTCCACTCACACCACTCTTATTCAACGTAGTTTTGGAAGTTTTAGCCACAGCAATCAGAGACAAAAAAGAAATAAAAGGAATCCAAATTGGAAAAGAAGAAATAAAATTGTCAGTGTTTGCAGATGACATGATGCTATACATAGAAAATCCTAAAGATACTACCAGAAAACTACTAGAGCTAATCAATGAATTTGGTAAAGTATCAGGATACAAAATTAATGCACAGAAATCTCTTGCATTTCTGTACACTAATGATGAAAAATCTGAAAAAGAAATTAAGGAAACACTCCCATTTACCATTGCAACAAGAAGAATAAAACAGCTAGGAATAAACCTACCTAAGGGCTTCCCTGGTGGCGCAGTGGTTGAGAGTCCGCCTGCCAATGCAGGGGACGTGGGTTCGTGCCCCGGTCTGGGAAGATCCCACATGCCGTGGAGCAGCTGGGCCTGTGAGCCATGGCCACTGGGCCTGAGCGTCTGGAGCCTGTGCTCCATAACGGGAGAGGCCACAACAGTGAGAGGCCTGCGTACCGCAAAAAAAAAAAAAAAAAAAAAAACCTACCTAAGGAGAAAAAGACCTGCATGCAGAAAACTATAGGACACTGATGAAAGAAATTAAAGATAATAGAAACAGATGGAGAGATATACCATGTTCTTGGATTGGAAGAATCAGCATTGTGAAAATGACTGTACTACCCAAAGCAGTCAGCGCAATCCCTATCAAACTACCAATGGCATTTTTCACAGAACTAGAACAAAAAAATTTCACAATTTGTATGGAAACACAAAAGACCCCAAATAGCCAAAGCAATCTTGAGAAAGAAACACAGAGCTGGAGGAATCAGGCTCCCTGACTTTATACTACAAAGCTACAGTAATCAATACAGTATGGTACTGGCACAAAAACAGAAACATAGATCAATGGAACAGGATAGAAAGCCAAGAGATAAACCCACGCACATATGGTCACCTTATCTTTGATAGAGGAGGCAAGAGTATACAATGGAGAAAAGACAGCCTCTTCAATAAGTGGTGCTGGGAAAACCGGACAGCTACATGTAAAAGAATGAAATTAGAACACTCCCTACCACCATACCCAAAAATAAACCCAAAATGGATTAAAGACCTAAATGTAAGGCCAGACACTATCAAACTCTCAGAGGAAAACATAGGCAGAACACTCTATGACATAAATCACAGCAAGATCCTTTTTGACCAACCTCCTAGAGAAATGGAAATAACGAAAATAAATAAATGGGACATAATGAAACTTAAAAGCTTTTGCACAGCAAAGGAAACCATAAGCAAGACGAAAAGACAACCCTCAGAATGGGAGAAAATATTTGCAAATGAAGCAACTGACAAAGGATTAATCTTCGAAATACACAAGCAACTCATGCAGCTCAATATCAAAAAAACAAACAACCCAATCCAAAAATGGGCAGAAGACCTAAATAGACATTTCTCCAAAGAAGATATACAGGTTGCCAACAAACACATGAAAGGATGCTCAACATCAATAATCATTAGAGAAATGCAAATCAAAACTATAATGAGGTATCACCTCACACCAGTCAGAATGGCCATCATCAAAAAATCTACAAACAATAAATGCTGGAGAGGGTGTGGAGAAAAGGGAACCCTTTTGCACTGTTGGTGGGAATGTAAATTGATACAGCCACTATGGAGAACAGTATGGAGGATCCTTAAAAAACGAAAAATAGAACTACCATCTGACCCAGCAATCCCACTACTGGGCATATACCCTGAGAAAACCATAATTCAAAAAGAGTCATGTACCACAATGTTCATTGCAGCACTATTTACAATAACCAGGACATGGAAGCAACCTAAGTGTCCACTGACAGATGAATGGATAAAGAAGATGTGGCACATATATACCATGGAATATTACTCAGCCATAAAAGGAAATGAAATTGAGTTATTTGTAGTGAGGTGGATGGACCTAGAGTCTGTCATACAGAGTGAAGTAAGTCAGAAAGAGAAAAATAAATACCGTATGCTAACACATATATATGGAATCTAAAAAAAAAAAAGGTCATGAAGAACCTGGGAGCAGGACAGGAATAAAGACGCAGACAATGAACTTGAGGACTCGGTGAGGGGAAAGGGTAAGCTGGGACGAAGTGAGAGAGTGGCATTGACATACATACACTACCACACTACCAAATGTAAAATAGATAGCTAGTGGGAAGCAGCCGCATAGCACAGGGAGATCAGTTCATGCTTTGTGACCACCTAGAGGGGTGGGATAGGTAGGGTGGGAGGGAGAGGCAAGAGGGAGGGGATATGGGGATATGTGTATATGTATAGGTGATTCACTTTGTTATACAGCAGAAACTAACACAACAATGTAAAGCAGTTATACTCCAATAAAGATGTTTGAAAAAATAGAAATAGAAAAAAAAAAGGAAGGAAATTCTGACACATGCTACAACATGGATGATCCTTGAGGATATTATGCTAAGTGAAATAAGCCAGCCACAAAAGGATAAATATTGTATGATTCCATTTATATTAGGTACTTAACAGTAGTTAAATTGATAGAAAGTAGTATGGTGGTTGCCAGGGACCAGAGGAAGGGAGAAATGGGGAGTTACTTTTAATGGGTATGAAATTTCAGTTTGGGAAGGTGGAAAAAATTCTGGACATGGATGGTGGTGATGGCTGCCCACCAACGTGAATGTACTTAATGCCATTGAACTATATACTCTAAAATGGTAAAAATGATAAATTTTATGTTATGTATATTTCACCACCACAGCAAAAAAAAAAAAAAGAATGGGGACAATAAGGGTACCTACCTGAAGCATTACAAATAACGGCCAGTATTTATTGAGCCTTTACTGGGTCTTGTGCACTGCTCTAAGAACTTGACACGTTTTGTTTCATTTAATCCTCACACAAACCTTTAAGGTAAATTCTTTTTAAATTTCGTAGCTGGAGAGACTAAGGCCCACAGGGGCTACTGGTCGATCATCTAGTGAAAGGTAGGTTTAAAACCCAAATCTGGTCCAAGTGAAGCCTCTGGCTTAGGTAACTTCTTAGAGTAGGGACTTGGACTTGGCACTGCTGTTTCTCCAGTACCTAGAACAGCACCTGGCACATAGTAGGCTCTTAATAAAATGTGCTGACTGAATAACTCCAGAGCCTGTGCTGTCAGCCACTCTGCTAAGTGGGGTAACACATGGAGAGAGAGCTCAGCACAGTCCTGGCACGTTGTCAGCTGTCCATAAATAGAAACAATTATTACCATCATGGGCCCATCCATATGGCTGGGAGCTCTGAGGAGGGTTATAATTCACCCCCCACCCCGTTCTGTGAGCCTGGCTTGTTTCTTCCTCAGTGCACTCCTAGGCATCTCTCCTTCTTGGCTTCCTTCTACCTTTTTAATGCTTTTGCTCCTCTCTACTCCCAGATGGACTGAGTACATTAAGAACAAGATGGTGAAATCTTTGTGTCTGCTCCACAGGTGCCACACACAGGCTTTAGGCTCAAAGGACCCAAAAGAAACCTTTTGGTTTCTTCAGGAAACCCACATGCTTGCTGAATGGGTGTGTGTGTGGCTTCTCTTCAGCGGGCCCTGTGGCCCCCAGGAACTCAAGGGCAGACAAAGCCCTTACTTCCTGCTCTGCTGGCAGGACCCTGACCCTTAGCTCTGGCGTCCAAAGGTAGTTCTATCCAAGTTGGGAAGCATTCTGGTCAGAAACAGGTAAAAAGGAAAGAAAGAAAGGACTTTGGGGATATTGATAGGAAAGACAAATTCCCAAAACAGATCTACTCATAGACCTAAGAAAGAGAGCGCCACCCAGAGTTAGGGAACTGGTCCATTATCTTTTTTTGTTCAACAAATTCAATATTCACGGATGTGCACTTCCCCACGGCTTTCCTCTCTGTCAGTCCTTCATCCTGGCAGCTGTCCTGGCCCTTGGTCAGCCCTGCAGGCAGCCACTTGCCTGTGAACCCCACAGACAGGAAGTGCCCCCTTGGGAGATCTGCTGACCCAGGAGTGCATGGCTCTGGGATGCCGCCTGGGTGAGGAGTGGGGGCCTTTCCCCTTTGCCCCAGGGGAACAAAGAAGAAGAATCTCCACTATGACCGCAATATAAGTCCCTTTGGAGAAACCTGCACTGTGTTTCCTTCAAGGTCTTGCTTTTTCTAGCAAATGGTCTCTTGACTTCCAACCAGCCAATTTCTGACGCCTCTTGAAGAGATTCTGAACTAACTGTTGCTTTTCTTTTCCTCCTGATTCACCTGCATAGACCAGTCCCTTAAGTACCTCCCCCTGCCCCACCCCAAAAAGCCTGGGTCTCCAGGATCATTTCATGGAGGGACAGTGGTTGATCAAAAATTCAAAGATTTGCCTACCACTTTATAATTTGTTGCTGTTGCTGCTATATCCATGTACCATCTGTGTTGTTACATGCTTAATATTTTTATTTACAGTCACCTTTTATTTTATTCATTTATTTTATTTTATTATTTTATTTCTTGGCTGCTCTATGCAGCTTGTGGGATCTCAGTTCCCTGACCAGGGAGCGAACCCGGGCCCCCTGCAGTGGAAGCGCAGAGTCCTAACCGCTGGACCACCAGGGGACTCCCTATGGTCATTTTTTTAACTTTAGCATTACCCTAACCAATTGTTATCTATGAAGTTATGGATTTTATGTTCCATTATACACGCATGTACTTACACACACACACACAATTTTAAATAAATACATAACAATTAAAAAAATTTTCCGACATACCACTAAAATTATCGGGTGCATGTACCCTACCTCAGGAACACTGACCTAACCTGCAGTGCTCAGAGCAGAATGGAGGTAGATTCTCTCAGGGTTGCATGGAGCACGGGTCAGCTGTGGCCATGGGAGCCTTCCTGGCCAGTGGGTTGGGATCTCACCCGCCTCTTCTCTACATGAGTCCCAGAACATTCTCTTCATCTCTGGGGGCAAAGGCAGCTAGAAGGTGCTGTGTGTAAACCTTTAGACTCACTCCACGCTCCTACTAGCATTAGGGCGTTCTCCCCAAGTTTCTGTTCTTCCTTCTCTTAGTGGAGCTGACTCGCCCTGCTCTGCCTGGCCCTGGGCTGAGCCTCTGTTGTGTAGGCAAATCAGCTGACTTGAGGGGGTTGCCCCTGGAACTCTGAATGGTGTCCTCGGTCCCAGAGAGGAATGCTCAGCTCTGCTGAGTCTCCAGAGGCTGCTTTTCTTTGCTTGATATGTCTCCTAACCCTCTTTTTTAAAGGTTCATTTAAATTTTTTAAAATTTATTTTATTGAAGTATTGATACAACGCTTATACATTTTTTAAATTTTTATTTATTTATTTTTGGCTGTGTTGGGTCTTCGTTTCTGTGCGAGGGTTTTCTCTAGTTGCGGCCAGCGGGGGCCACTCTTCATCGCGGTGCGCAGGCCTCTCACTGTCGCGGCCTCTCTTGTTGCGGAGCACAGGCTCCAGACGCGCAGGCTCAGCAGTGTGGCTCACGGGCCCAGTTGCTCCGCGGCATGTGGGACCTTCCCAGATCAGGGCTCGAACCTGTGTCCCCTGCATTGGCAGGCAGATTCTCAACCACTGCACCACCAGAGAAGCCCTATACCTTTTTTTTTAAGATTTTTTTTTTTAAAGGTCAAGTCTTTATTTTATTTATTTTTGGCTGCGTTGGCTCTTTGTTGCTGCGCGCGGGCTTTCTCTAGTTGTGGCGAGGGAGGCTACTCTTCGTTGCGGTGCGCAGGCTTCTCATTGCGGTGGCTTTTCTTGTTGCGGAGCACGGGCTCTAGGCGTGCGGGCTTCAGCAGTCGTGGCTCTAGAGCGGGCTCTAGAGCGCAGGCTCAGTAGTTGTGGCTCACGGGCTTAGTTGCTCCGCGGCATGTGGGATCTTCCCGTACCAGGGCTGGAACCCGGCTCCCCTGCATTGGCAGGTGGATTCTTAACCACTGCACCACCGGGGAAGTCCCCAACGCTTATATCTTAAATGTACAGCATGATGAATTTTTATATAAATATCCATGAAGACACCACTCAAATCAAGATACAGTCTTGCACTATTCGATACAGTAACTACTAGCCACTCTGTCTACTAAGCAGTTCAAGTCTGGCTAGTTGGAATTGAGATGTGCTGTGAGTGTAAAATACACTTCCAACAACTTAGTACAATAAAAGGGAACATATGTCATTGGTGGTTTGTTTATAGTAATTAAATACCCAAATGACAGTATTTTGGATATATTATATTAAATACAAATATATCCTTAAAATTAATTTCACCTGTGAATTTTAATTTACATACGCAGCTTACATTATATTTCTTTTGGATAGCACTGATTTAGAACATTCCCAGCACGCCAGAAATCTTCCTCATGTTCCTTTTTCTTCAATACCATCTCTAAAGGTAACCCCTAGAAGATATGTAGAACCTACACTTAGGCAAAATGAAGATAATAAACATACCCACCATTTCAAGTCAACTGCTGTTAACACTTGAAATACATATATCCATCTGTACATTTATCTGTATGTATACTGGCAAAAATGGCATCATACTACAATTATATTTTTTTCTAACAGTTTATTGTACTGTACCCATCTGTCCATGTCTATGAGTATTCATCTACAGCATAGTTTTACAAGGTAAATAATGTTCTATTTTATGGATGTGCCATAATTTAATAAACCCCATATTCTTTTTTTTAAAAAAATTGAGGTATAGCTGATTTACAATGTGTTCGTTTCTGCTGTACAGCAAAGTGCTTCAGTTATACATATATATGTATTCTATTTCATATTCTTTTCCATTATGGTTGATCACAGGATATTGAATATAGTCCCCTGTGCTATACAGTAGGACTTTATCGTTTATCCATCCTATATATAATAGTTTGCATCTGCTGATCCCAAGCTCACAATCCTTCCCTTCCCCAGCCTCCCCCTCCACCACCACCTTGGCAACCACAAGTCTGTTCTCTATGTCTGTGAGTCTGTTTCTGTTTCATAGATATGTTCATTTGTGTTGTATTTTAGATTCCACGTATAAGTAATATCCTATGGATTTGTCTTTCTCTTTCTGACTTCACTTAGTATGATAATCTCTAGTTGCATCTATGTTGCTGCAAATGGCATTACTTTGTTCTTTTAATGGCTGAGTAGTATTCCATTGTATATATGTACCACATCTTCTTTATCCATTCCTCTGGCGATGGACATTTAGGTTGTTTCCTTGTCTTGGCTATGTAAATAGTGCTGCTATGAACACAGGGGTGCATGTATATTTTCTCCGGATGTATGTCCAGGAATGGGATTGCTGGATCATATGACAGCTCTGTTTTTAGTTTTTTGAGGAACCACCATACTGTTTTCCATAGTGACTGCACCAACTTACATTCCCACCAACAGGGTAGGAGGGTTCCCTTTTCTCCACACCCTCTCCAGCATTTGTTATTTGTAGACTTTTTAATGATGGCCGTTCTGACCCGTGTGAGGTGGTAACTCATTGTAGTTTTAATTTGCATTTCTCTAATAATTAGCAATGATGAACATCTTTTCATATGTCTATTGGCCATCTGTATGTCTTTGCAGAAATGTCTATTTAGGTCTTCTGCCCATTTTTCGATTGGGTTGTTTGTTTTTTTGTCATTGAGTGTATGAGCTGTTTGTATATTTTGGAAATTAAACCCTTGTCGGTCGCATCGTTTGCAAGTGTTTTCTCCCATTCTATGGGTTGTCTTTTCACTTTATTTATGGTTTCCTTTGCTATGCAAAAGCTTATAAAGTTTTATTAGGTCCCATCTGTTTTTTTTTTTTTTTTGCTTTTATTTCTATTGCCTTGGGAGACTGACCTAAGAAAACATTGGTACGATTTATGTCAGAGAATGTTTTGCCTCTGTTCTTTTCTAGGAGTTTTATGTTGTTATGTCTTATAGTTAAGTCTTTAAGCCATTTGGAGTTTATTTTTGTGTACGGTGTGAGGGTATGTTCTAACTTCATTGATTTGCATGCAGCTGTTCAGCTTTCCCAACACCACTTGCTGAGAAGACTGTCTTTTCCCCATTGTATATTCTTGCCTCCTTTGTTGAAGATTAAACCATAGGTGTGTGAATCCCCTTACTCTTGAGCCTTTAGGCTCTTGCCAGTTTTTCACTATTATAAACTATGTTATAATGGGCATCCTTGACCTAGAGAATACTATGCTTGGTGAAATAAGTCAGACAGAGAAAGAAAAATACTATATAATATCACTTACATGTGGAATCTAAAAAATAGATCTATGTCCAAATGAATCTACATACGAAACAGAAACAGACTCACAGACATAGAAAACAAACTTATAGTTACCGAAGGGAAGAGGGGGGTTGGGGTGGGACAAATTATTAGTATGGGATTAACAGATAAAAACTACTATACATAAAATAGATAAGCAACAAGGATTTACTGTATAGCCGCGGTCCCCAACCTTTTTGGCACCAGGGGTGGGTTTCGTGGAAGACAATTTTTCCATGGATGGGGTGGGGGATGGTTCAGGCGGTAATGTGAGTGGTGGGGAGCGGCAGATGAAGCTTCACTCTCTTGCCTGCCACTCACCTCCTGTTGTGAAGTCCGGTTCCTAACAGACCACAAACTGCTACCGCTCCGTGGTCCAGGGGTTGGGGACCCCTGCTGTATAGCACAGGAAATTATACCCAATATCTTGTAAATAACCTATAATGCAATATAATCTGCAAAACAACAACAACAGCAAAAATGAATCACTATGCTGTAGACCTGAAACTAACACAATATTGTAAATCAACTATATTTCAATTAAAAAAAAATAATGCACACCCTTGCCATTAAATCTTTGCTATGTCCTTAAAATTTTTCTAACCATGGAGTTGCTTGTTAAAAGACTGAGATGTGTGATTTGAAGGCTGCCAGATTGTCCCCCTCCCCACCCTTGACAACAAAAACCTCTTACTGGTGAATGCCAGTTTGAAGGTTAGAGGGAAAAGAATCCTCTCTAGAACACAGACTCACTCCTTCCTATATCTAAAGTGCAGAAGGCACTGCTTCCCTAAGAATACTAGGTCATCTATAATGCAAAAGCATAGGCAGGTTGGGACTTCCCTGGTGGCGCAGTGGTTAGGACTCTGCGCTCCCAATGCAGGGGGCCCGGGTTCAATCCCTGGTCTGGGAACTAAATCCCACATGCGTGCTGCAACTATGAGTTTGCCTGCTGCAACTAAGGAGCCAATGAGCTGCAACTAAGGAGCCTGACTGTGGCAGCTAAGACCCGGCACAACCAAGTAAATAATAAATAAATAAATAAATAAATATTTAAAAAAAAAAAAAAAAGCCCTGAGAGAAATATTTAAATCAGGAGACCTCACCCCTCAGAAAATATCCAGTAGCCTCATTAAAAAAAAAAAAAAAAAAGCACAGGCAGGTCTCGTTCCTCTGGGGCAGAGGGAGAGCTGTTGGGTTCCCAAGGAGGAGATATTTGGAACAAGGATAGGAAAGCTATATCTGTGAGAAGGCAAGTGCTAACTAGGTGAGTTAGAGAGACCAGACATGCTCTCAGGTTAGGTCTAGAAAAAGGGATGGGGCTAGCAGAGCATTGTTCTTGCTGACAATCCACATCCCCAGTCACCCCCCATCGGTCTCCATCCATTTATGTGGGATATTTGCTCTGTGAAGGGAGAAGAAGAGTAGCCCTCCCCCCCCACCGCAACTAGAGGAAGCCTGTGTGCAGCCACAGAGACCCAACACAGCCAAAATTAAAAATAAATAAATAAATTTATTTTAAAAAAATTAGAAGAAAACTGAAGTAGAGCAGGATACTGAGTCATGACACAAAAGCGTAGGCAACACAAAAGAAATGATTGATGGATATGATCGTGTATGAAAATGAAATACTTCAGAAGAGAAAAACAAGTTAAAAGACAAATGAAAGCCGGAGAGAAATATTTGCAACTTCTGAGACAGACAGGAACTAAGAGCTCTTACAAATTCATGTGCGTGAGAGCACGCACACACACACACACTCCAAAACACGTCCCAGAAGCATGTCTTCTCTCCTGGGAGACTGGGCTGTAAATGTGCAAGGAGAGAATTGTGTCTGAAATGTCTTTGTTCTGCCCACGGGGCATTATACATGGTAAGTACTCAGGTGGAGTCTGTTGATTTCAGCTGTTTATTGCAGTTTCAAAACTGTCTGCACCTCTTTCCCTTCCTCACATGTAAAGACTCTCCTCTCTCACTCAGAAAAATCTCATTAAAATGCTTCCTGTGCAGTCTGTGACTCACAGCTGGATTATGGTACCCGCAGTGCTGATTTCAGCAAGAAATCCTCCCCCAGGCATAGGCTGGGTTCCTGCAATGCCCAAAGAGTGAACTAAACTGGAAAGTCTTTGCAACCATTCAGCACCTCTTTCTTATGCCCTTACTATGTATCTGGAGCCATATTTACTTTTTTTTTTTTTTTAATTTAAGTTTGTGCTCATAAGGGAGAGTACAGACAAGAAGAGGCCTGGTCAAGAAGAATGGGCATGATGCACTGGGAAATATGGATGTAGTAGCTCTGCCACTTCTTATCTGTGCGACCAGACAGGCCTCTTCCATCCCTGGGGCTCAATTGCTCCCTGTGTAAAACGAGTGGGGGGACTAGGTGGTCCCCACAGGGTCTTCCAATTCTAACATCTAAGGATTCAGCTCATTTTGTCTCTTGAATGTGTGGGTCCTAATAGCCATTTAACCTTATTTGAGAAGTTTTGGAAGTCCCTTGAGAGTCCTTTTCAGATTTTGGAACCCACCGAGAGTAAAGTAGAAAATGCTTTCATTTACTGAAGTTGTTCCTCCATTTTCTAAGAAAGATTCCGTTCCACTCATATGGACAAAGTAAAACTGCAACAGAATTAAATAGCTAAGGAGGCAGTAATCAAGTTAGGTGGTGGGTCTGCTCCAGTCCCCACGTGTGCTGCGGTGATATGTGTTGCCCTATAATTTGAAAAGTGCCTGTTGGCTTTCCAGGGACTCAGTGTCCTCTGTTACCCCAGGAGACTGTCCAGACCAGGGCTGGCTCCAGACACAGACAGAATAAGCTCTGGGGTTGTTGTCCTGCCCCAAATGACCTTCTATTTGCCTATGATTTTGGAATGTCCATGATGTCAGAAATTTCTAACACTAGCTCCTCCCCTTTGGATTAAGGTATTGGCAGTGATTATTTCTGGCTGCTCAGCATGTCCCTCTCACCATCTACCCTAGTCCACCTATGCCCCTTCTTCTGATCTGGCCACAGATGTAGGTGCGGTAGCTAGTGTAGACCGAACATTAGCTTTCATTTTCCTAGACACATGATTGATCCAGATGGGCATGACACACGATTCTGGGAGAGAGAGGGTCCCTGTCCCCAGATCTAAAACTATCCCTGGGGGCTACTAAGCTGGGAGGATGTAAGTCTGAACTGCTGGCAGCCATCATTCTTCTACATGGAAAGAACCTGATGTGGAATGAGGCCAAGATGAGGCTACAGAGATGAGATATGGAGAGAGTATCATGGAAAGAGGGAACCAAAGAAACAAAAGGGAGGTTCAGAAAGGTGGGGGTGATGAAACAGAGAGAGAGAGAAAGAGAGAGAGAGAGATTTACTGATTCACCATGAAGCTGAAGCTTTGGTTCCTGTAACTCCCCCTTAGAGTCTGTAAGCTGCTCTGCTATCTTCCCAGCTACATAAGCAAATAAATCCTCTTTCTGCTTCAGATGTCTTGAATTTGGACGTGTCCTGAATAATGTATTATTGTATCTCCGGGAAGCTTTTCTTAAACTGTGAATGTGTTGTCCAGAGGGATGACACATGAAGCCAGTAATGTAGATTAGGTTTTCAGATAAGCTGTGACTGGTACATAGAATAGATAGCATTTTGACCAGGAAGATAAAGTAAGGGTATTGCTAGAGAAAGGTAGTGCTAGAAAAGGGCAGAACCCTTGTACGCTGCTGGGGGTAATAACGTAAAATGGTGCAGCCACAGTGGAAAACAGTTTGACACTTCCTCAAAAAACTGAATATATGTTACCTTATGACCCAGCAATTCTACTCCTACGTATGTACCAAAGAGAATTGAAAACATACGTTCGCACGAAATCCTGTACGTGAATGTTCATAGTAGCATTATTCATAATAGCCAAAAAGGAGAAACAAACCAATTTCCATTAAGTGATGAGTGGATAAGCAAAATATAGTATATCTGTACAATGGAATATTATTCAGCGATAAAAAGGAATGAAGTGCTGATACATGCTACAACATGGATGAACTTTGGAAATATTACGCTAAGTTAAAGGAACTTGTCACTAAAGGCCACATGTTATGTGATTCCATCTATATGAAATGTCTGGAACAGGCAAATCTATAGAGATAGAAAGTAGATTAATGGTTGCCAGAGGCTGGTGTACAGTGACTTGTATACTTTAAAAGGATGAATTACATCTCAATTTTTTAGAAAAGATTACTCTTATTATTCTGGTCATTCCCATCTTTGCATCATACCATCCAGAGTTCATTTTGTGGTTTGGCTCTGATTCTCCCCAGACCTAGAGCTCCCCATCCCACCCTGAATCCTCCACAATATTTAGAACCCTTGGGACACTGCCTGCCATGAATAGGAGCTAGGGCTGACTTCCCCTTCAAAGAAGCTAGACCCTTTTCTCCTTGCTCAGTTATTTTGCTGGGATACAAGACCAGTCTTATCAACTCAAAGGGGATAGGCGGCAGTGGACTGAAACTAATTCACAATTTTGTTTAAATTTATTTGTCAAAGGCAGAAATATTCAATTTCATGCATACTCCCAATTCCCTTCACTGGGAGCAGATTTCCAGAAGGCAATTATGTAGAACAAAATGTAATGGGTAACAGGGGGTACCTTGTGAATTATTCATAATCCGATAATGGTTTGAACCCATTTTTATCATGACCTGCTATTGGTGTTAGCTTCTGGAAAGTTCCCAAAGTAAGCAACAGAGAGGCTTCCTTTAGCAATGCTTATATAACCATAAACCTCCTGCCTTTCCCCAAACCACCTGAATAATTAAAATCAAAAGAGGCCTGGGATCCCTTTACCTCCTCAAGTTCTTCAAATCAAAGGGAAATGCTGCCTTACAGACTCCATCTCGCTCACGCATTACTCCTCCTTAGAGACTTCTCAGGGAGGTTGGTACAACATCATGCCAGCAGATGGGCTGGCTCTGGGAAGGTACACAATACTTATTTGTTTTTGATTGTTTGAATGAATGAATGAATGAATGAATGGTGGGAAGAATGAGGTACTTGTAGTAAGGAAGACTGGGCTAAGTGGTTTTGCTACTTATCAGCTGTGTGATTTGAGCAAGTTTCTTGCTCTCAGTTTTTTTTAATCTGTAAAATGACACCTGCTTTGCTGGGTTATTGGAAGAATTTGAGAACATAATAAGTGCTCCGTGAGCAATAGCTATTATCATAGCTAGTCTTTCTTTCTAGTAACAGCCCTAGAACTTCCTCAAATCTGGTAAACAATGAGAGTCAGCCAAAGCTTCTAGAGCCGCAGGTTCCCACATCTGGCTATGTAGCAGAATCACCTGGGGAGTTTTTTAAAATATAAATTTCCAGATTCTGCCTCTGGAGATTCTGATTCAGTAGGAATGGGATGGGGTCAGAGGATATATTTTTTAGTTTTGTTTTGAAATTCAGGTAAAATTTATCTACAGCGAATTACACGGATCTTCAGAGTATAATTGGATGAGTTCTGACAAATGTATATAGAACATTTCCATGGCCCCAGAAAGTTAAATCAACCCCCACCCTGCATAGACCACCAATGTCCTGATTTCTGCCACCGTAGGTGAGTTTTGCCCATTCTTGAATACCAGCAGAATCATACAGGATTCACTTATTTGGATCTGGTTTCTTTTGCTTCTCATAGTGTTTTCCAGATCCATCCGTGTTGTTGCATGGATCACATCAACAGTTCATTCCTTTTTATTGCTGAGTAGTATCCACCACATGTTTGTACCTCAATTTGTTTCTCTCTTCACCTACTGAGAGGACTTTTAGGATTGTTTTTGGCTATTATGTATAAAGCTGCTATAAATATGTTTTCATTTATCATAGGTAAATACCTAGGGGTGTAATTGCTGCGTAAGGGCGTTTAACTTTATTTTTACTTTATTTTTAAAAGCGCTTCAAATGATTCTGATGATCAGCCAGATTTGGGGACCCCTAAGGAAGAGAAAGATCAACCTTGATGATTCGGCTGATGATTTGTTCAGCTTTTGTGTCGCTGTGCAGGTGTCAGGAACGACTTCTTTCACCAGGGAAACATCTTGTGTTGCCCCTCTCTTGGCTACCCAGCTCTTCTTTCCCCCGCTTGCCAATTTCTTACCAGAGAAGAGAGTTCCAAGCCAAGGATCCCCGTGAATTTCTCGATGTGTCATCCAAAGAGTTCCAGGAAACACTGAGGGTGTGAAGGGCATCAGATGAGGCTGCCAACCCAACAAAGATTTGCTCTAACCGTGGGATCGCTTGCTTAGGATGAAAGGCCAACCCTGCAGTCACTTGGGGTGGGAAAGGAAGGCCATTTCCCTCTGGGCCACAGCAACCCCACCACCTGACACAGAGCCGGGCCTGGGGCAGTTTGGGACTGAGGCCTTCAGTGACCACATGGAACTCGAAGAGAAGTGCAGTGGCCAGGGCCCAGTAGACTCCTCAAAGGCTCAGGAAATTGGAGTCAGTGTTGGGTTCTGTAAACTGTGATGGGAGAGGAGAACCTGTCAAAACACAGCAATTTTGTTTGAAGGATCATGCTGGCTGTTGGCTGGGGAATAATATTTTTTTTTTTCTGAAATTGCTTCTCCTTTTTGGGATTATTAGAATTTCACAGTAGGGGTGAAGACATTGGGAGCTGAAGTGGTGCTCTAATCCAGCGTTTCCAAAGGGTGGTCCACGTGTATGTTAGTCAGGATGGTTTCAGGGATTATACAGATGAGTGTGATTAAAAATAAATATTTGTTTCAGCACATAGTCGAAAAAATAAAACTAGCACCGTAAATATGTGATTTCATGGATGTATTGCTTAGCATGGAGCCAAGTTATAAAGATTAATGAATTTTCAGAAAAAGATTAAGTATATAATAAGACAGGTAATACACAAGTGTGACAGAAGATATGAAGGTGGAGATGAGTGACTGTGGTTCGGAAAACTATCAAGCCATGTGTTTGACATGAGCAAACCAAGGTGCCAGGATGCAAGTGACCTGCTTGCAGTAGTCAGACTTCCTCAGAGCCAGGACCAGCTCACCCAAGTTACCTGGTTCCTGGCCATGTCACTAATGTGCTCTTCCCTCCTGTGAGGAGGGAAAGTGATCTCAAGGCCATGTAGCGTAGCCCCGAGATTCAAAGTCAAATGCATTTGCAGAAACCACCTGCAGTTTGCTCAGACCATGAAGTCAGGAGGAGTCCATAATAGGACCAGGCTCCAGGAAATCTGAGTTAATGAGAAGGAACCAGCCTTCTAAGGAAGGAGCACCAAGATCTTGGTAACTCTCCTCATTTGAACTCTCTGGGGGAGAAGAGGACAGAAGTAGAACGGGCAGCTGGTTTCCTCATCCCTGTCCCTCATCCTTCCAGAAGATTAAAAATAGCCTCTAAGTTAAGGCACTAGAAGGCATGAGTGCCCTTTGTGGGCAGTCTACCTCTGCACAGGTTTTTCTGAGGTCTCAGGGAGGGCTCTGATTGTTCACAGAGATAGCGTCAGGCAGCTGGAAACATGTCAGGGCACAGCTTCCCAGATGACTGTCATCTTTGAATCTTCACAGATCCAATAGGGAGCTGTGGAGGAGACACCCCGTTAGGAGTCTAGCATTTGCTGAGCCCCATGGCATTGAGTGAAAAGAGCAGGCACTGGAAATGCAGGCACTTGAACTTTTTCAGCTGCAAGGTAATGTAACTGAGCATGGGAGAGAGGATCTGTTACTGAATCGGTTGACTGCACTCGTGCTGGGGTCCTAGCCCAGACCAAGACCCCTGTCTCTGCCAGGGAGGTTCTTTTTCCGATCAGATTCGCACAGCCAATACAAAACTGATGCTGAGACGGGAAAAGCACAAGCTTTATTCAACAGCCAAAGAATGGAGAAGCAGGAACCTAGTTCACAAATCAACTTCTCAACCCAATTCGGGTGGAGACATCAAATATATAGGAGGGTCGAGGTAAAAGGGAGGAAATTGGAAAGAATGGAGGGAATATTCGTGAGTTATCCAAGAACAGGGGTGTGGTCTGGACCCAGAAATCCAACTCTCCTTTTCAGTCCTTGTATGGGCTTTTCCAGTTGTTGTCATGGCAATCGTCGACTGTCCTGGCGCTGGCGGGCGTGTCATTTAGCATGCTAATGTATTAAATGAGACTATAACGAGGCTCAAGGTCTATTGGAAGTCAAATCTCCCACCATCTTGGGCCCAGTTGGTTCCAACCAGTTGTTTTTTTCTCTTTGTAGCTTCCTCCTGAAACTTAGATAAGAGTAGTTGGTTTCTGTTTGAGGGAGGGACAGAGGTATGATTCTGGGGCAATAGGCTTGGTAACAGAGCCATATTACTATTTCTCTTCCCTGAATGGGATCGTGTGTCCCTCGCTGAAGCATCCCCGACCTCTGCAGTCTGGGAGCCACTTGTTCTTCCTCTGTGTCACCTTCTGGGTGTTGGGTAGTGTGTGACCTGCTAGCCCACCCCTTGGAGGAACTCTCAGGGATCCAAAAACACGAACCCATCTAACCTCAAAGTAGGCGTGGTGGAATACACTGTGTGTAAGTTTTCCCGGTCAGGCTTACAAGAGTTCCGCATCGAGGAAGACACCGCTTTATCCTGGGCCCAAATCAGAGTCTGTGCATGAACTCCTCTGCCCCCACCTCCTGTCCTGGCTCTGGTCCTTGGGAATGGGAGCCCTAAGCATTTGAGAGTGGATAAGTTAAACCAGTGACTATAGTTCCAAAGTTTCTCCTGTCCTTTGTAGGCTCAGCATGAAGATTCTTTAGTTGAGCAAAGCACCTTAATGTGTTTTTAGGATATGCCAGTGTTGGCACGGGAACCTGATTTGAGTGGAGACAGACAGGTGAATACCTCTGCAGTAGAACGTAATAAGGAATTTCCAGGCGCCGGCTGTGAGTTGGGGGTGGGGTGTGAGGTCAGGAGGGAGGGAAACCAGATAAGACCCTTGGGTCTCAGCTCTAAGGATAGAAGATGGTGAGAATCGGACCACAAGTTGGTTTTGTTCTGAGCTATGGGGTGTTCGCCCTCTGTCACCTCCAGACCTTCAATAAAACCTGCTGTACCTGCCCAGTGTTGATGGTGACCTGGACTCATGCATGGAGTGGTTAGGATTCCACATGAGGGTGACACAGGTGAGGTGGGCAGAGAAGACCCCAGAGCAGAGGGTGACCTTAAGAACTGGGACTGAACTGGGGTACAGGCCACAACACTGCCTCTCTGAAACAGAAGTGAGACCATTAAGGTATGAAAGCAGGAGTAGGGGTGGGGTGAGGTGAGGGTGGGGGAGTGGCAGGGAGCACACACCGCCATGGGTCTCACTTTGTAGGGGTGGTCTAGACCCTGGGATGGTCTGCCTTCCCCCAGAGCACAGAGCACTAACCCTTATTAGTACTCTGATCCCATCCTTGGCCTTTACTTGTTAGCCCAGGCCTGGGAACCTCCAACCTGGGTCAATGAGTCTCTCCCCTTGGTGTTTTGGTCTGGGAATGGGAGAGTGCTTGAGGTCAGGCTGTCTTCCATGACTGAGGCTGTGAAAATTAAAACTCATAGGATCTGTCAGCAGCCACGCTTCCCATCTCGTGGGAAAAGCCACTGCAAGGGGAAGGAAGGTTGCTGATGTCCTGAGAGGGACAGGAGATGGGGATGGAGTCCTGATGACTTTCCGACCTCAGATCCCCAGCTGCATCACTGCCTAAAGAACACTTCTCCCTAAGTTTGGTCTTTGCCACTTGCATCCAAAAGTGCCCACTGGACATCAAGCACCATCTACTCACCCCTCATCTGGTGTGCCCCTCCCTCTGCAAGTGGGGAGCTTAGATGAGGACAGAGGAAAATGTCCAGCCTAGGATCGGAGCCCCTCAGCTCCTTTATCTGCACCACACTTACAGATACCGCAAATTATATTTATTTGTTTGTTTACCTGTTTACTTTATCACCCCTCTCCCCTGGGGAAATGTAAAGTTCCATTCTCTCTTGTTTAACATGGTGTCCCTAGTGCTTGGAACATAGTAGGTGCTCATGAGTCATTGAATGAATAAATGAATGAAGAAATCAGACGTGAAATCAGGCCACTGTAGACCGCATACAAAGTCACGGTTGCAGCGGAAAGATCTTGGTGCCAGACACTAAGTCCCAGATGTCTGAAATGTGTGTGTCCAAGCACTCTGCAAGTCGGTTGAGTACATATGCTGGGGGCAAGGCTGGATAACACAATCAGTGCTTCATAAACCCCAGATAAAGAGCCAGAGGCTGGGTATGATAAATGGGCTCTTGGGAGGAGAAGTTCAATGCAGAATACAAAGGTTTTCCAACAGGACTAGGGAACTGAAAGGCAGCTGTAATTAGAAAGCCTAGGCATTCAAAGCTGCCTGGAGGTCAGAGGGGCTGGGCTGGCGGGCTGGGAAGCTTGGGCAGGAAATGGACACGGAGGCACTGCAGTTCTGGGCTGACATAATTGGACAGAGATCAGCAGCCAGTTGCCATGGTAACAGCCAATCCGAGGGGCTGCTTCTGCGGCGTGGAGTGAAGGTTTCTAAAGAAGGGGCTGAAAAAGCTGCCTTTGTTCCCACTCTGAGCGAGTTGCTGTTAGATCCCTGTGGGGGTGATGCCGCTTGGGGCCTGAGCCAACAAGTGCTGGCCACTGTGGCCAGGATGAGGCCACATGAGGACCCAAGAGGGCTGGCTGAGGCTGGGGAAGCTCACTGTAGTCATGTTCTGTAGCTGCTGGTACTTCCCAGTATAGAGCAGTGGCCAATGGCTTGGGTTTCAGCATCTGAGAGTGCAGTGTTTGGATCGCAGTTTGGCCCTTTAGCAGCTGTGTGACCCCAGGAACGAGGGAGCCTCAGTTTCCTTACATGTAAAGAGGGACTATAATACCTTTTCTCCAGGGCAGTTGTGAGGATTGAGAGAAGTGATGCATGTCACACACTCAGTGAGTGGTAGATACTATTGTCATTCTTTTGACAAATGACACAAACTGCTTCTCAGCAGCTTCCCCAAAGGGCATTTAGCTTCTGGGGAGTAAAAGCCAGGTTTTGCTTCTTTAGGGATACCAAAAAGGCAGCCAACAGAGCCTCAAAAACTCCAGGACGTGACAAGTTAGACTAACAAAGTGGTATTTAAAAAGAAAACATTCTTAAAAAAAAAAAAGAAAGAAAACATTCTTTTTTTATTAATTTTTTTTTATTTATTTAATTTTTGTCTACGTTGGGTCTTCGTTGCTGCACGCGGGCTTTCTCTAGTTGTGGCGAGTGGGGGTTACTCTTCGTTGTGGTGCCTTCTCATGTTGCAGAGCATGGGCTTTAGGCGTGTGGGCTTCAGTAGTTGTGGCTTGTGGGCTCAGTAGTTGTGGCGCACGGGCTTAGTTGTTTCGCAGCATGTGGGATCTTCCTGGACCAGGGCTCAAACCCCTGTCCCCTGCACTGGCAGGCGGATTTTCAACCACTGTGCCACCAGGGAAGCCCCAAAAAGAAAACATTCTTAAGGCCGTCTTGAGAGCCGTGAGCCAGCAGAGAGCCCTTGTCCTTTGTTCTTCTGGCCAATTTACAGGCCTGAACAGGATACAAAGATGAGGCCATCCCTTCCCTTGCCTTCCACAGCAGGAGAGAGAACACAGAGGAGAAGGCTCTGAAGCAAGATCTTCCTCCGATGTTCAAGGGATGTGGGGGTGAGGGGCAGAGGAGGTGCTTTGCTTAGACACCAGGACAGACCAGAGGCAGACAGAGCCAGGGCACGACTGTGGACCGGCCCCCCTCCTTCTCGCCCTCCCCAGAAGACGTGCTGGGAGATGCAGACATCCCTATTTGGACTCTGGCACCATCCTCTGTTGCTACGGCAACTCAGTGGGCTCGCTGGTGGGTGGAGGAAGGCAGCCGCTGTGTGGAAATCAGCATTGGAGGCAGCAGCTCTGCCCTTTCGCTGCGGCAGTCAAGGCGTTTCTCAGTGATGGAGAGCCGTTCCCTCTCCCATCTCAGGAAGCCTCAGGAGGCCCCTGAGACTTCAGGGCTGTCGCTCCTGGCTCCGATCTACACCTGTGTCCCAGTGAGGAAGCAGGCTCCTGTGTGGAGAGAGAGCTCCCTGGGGACCCCTCCCTTGGAGTGTCTCCTCACACCACACGTTCTCCTGGAGGTTTCCTCCTTCATTTTCCTGGTTGATGTATTCATTCATCTGTTTGCTCCTTCATTCGATAAGTGCATACTGTGCACCTGCTGTGCCAGGGGCTGGGGGCAAAACAGCAAACAAGACAGACAGAGCGCCTGCCCTCAGGGAGCTCACAGTTTTGTGGGGAGAAAACAGTAACAACTGAGTAGAGGGAGACTCGGAGGGTGGTACACAGGGCAGGATGATACAGAGAAATTGGAGTGGGTGGGCCAATCTAGAGTGGGTGGTCAGTGTAGGTCTTTCTGTGCCGAAATTGGCAAGCTGAGAAGGAGCCATGGAGTTGCCCAGGTGTGAGGAGTGTTCCAGGGATGTGGATTTAGAGGAGGAGGAAGGAAGCAAGTTGTGAGGGCAGCGGGGGATGGAGCTGGAGAGGCAGCAGTGGGATCACGGCCTTGGGCCTCGCCGCGGAGCCTGGATTTTGCTCTGAAGGCAACAGGAAGCGCTGATGGGTTTTAAGCAAGAGAGGGAAGTGATCTGACTTATGTTATTATTTTTTACTTTTTAAAAATATATAAATAACTTTATTTATTTATTTTTGGCTGTGTTGGGTCTTTGTTGCTGCGCGTGGGCTTTCTCTAGATGCGGCCAGCAGGGGCTACTCTTTGTTGCGGTGCACAGGCTTCTCATTGTGGTGGCTTCTCTTGTTGCAGAGCACGGACTCTAGGGCACGCGAGCTTCAGTAGTCATGGCACACAGGCTTCAGTAGTTGTGGCTCACGGGCTCTAGAGCGCAGGCTCAGTAACTGTGGTGCACGGGCTTAGTTGCTCCGCAGCATGTGGGATCTTTCCAGACCAGGGATCGAACCTGTGTCCCCTGCATTGGCAAGTTCTTATCCACTGTACCACCAGGGAAGTCCCTGCCATGTTTTTAAATGGCTCTGCTCTCCTGCTGGACGATGGACTGTAGGAAGGCAAGAGTGGAAGCAGGGATTCCAGCGGGGAGATGGCTGCAGTGACCCAGGTGCATGGGCCTGGCTTGTGCGGAGCGGTGTATAGAGAATCTGTAGGTAACCCCAACGAGGGCTTACTGGGGGACTGACAGGCGGAGATAAGGGAAAGGCGGCTTCACAATGACTCCCAAATGTCTTCCTTGAGCCCCTGGGTGGGTGCAGGTGCCATCCGTGAAGGGAGGGGTAGCAGAGGGCCAAGGGGAGGGGTTGCACTGAATCTCTGCCTTGTGACCTGGAGGAAGGGAGTTTACGTTGCCCAAGCACCTCTTTTCCCATATTCACCATGAAACCCCCGAGAACGAGTACATTTCACAAGCAACATCTCTAAGGAGCTAGGCTGAAAGGAAGCTTTCCTACAACCCACTAACAGGGAAGAAAGTCATATTTCAAAAGCCAACTGCCAGATGTGCTAGGGTGGTGGCAAAACTCAGGGCCATAACAGCCCTTCTGAGCGGTAAGGGACCTGATGGGTCACTTCCTGGCGTGAGAGGTGGTACTGTCACGGATGCCTAGCACAAATGTATGAGGGACGGTGCTAACCCCTTTAAATACATTCTGGTGTTACCCCTGTCACACATTAAGAAACTGGAGCTGAGAGAGAATGAGTACCATGCCGAAGGCCATGCAGGCAGCAGTAGCGGAGCCCCGATGTGGACAGATGGGGCCTATCGACCACTCCACAAGACCAAGAGAGGTCAGCTGCTGGGCTGAATAAGAAGAAAGCAATGGGAACTGAGGAGCTGTTCCCTGGACTGTGAAATGGGAAGAAATCTGGGGAGACGGCAAAGGGCCCCTGAGAGAGAGGAGGTGACCTGGCAAGTTGCCATGAGTCCAGGGCCTGAGAAGTTCAGCCAGTGGCTCCCCGCAGGGTACTGCAGTCAAGGAGTTGTTCAGAAGAGTGATGCCTGGTATTCGCTGTAATGCTTCCTGTTCAGCACTGTGTTGTGACCCCTCTCCTTTACCCACAAACCGCAGAAAAACATTGATGTGTGGCAGAACTAAAGAAGGAATAGCAGCGATGATGAGTGTGGAGAGAGGTGTGAGAACAGAGAGGCCAGTAGCAGATTCAAGAACAGGACAGGGACAGGAAGTGACCAGGGACACATAAGTAACCCTGGAATCCACAGTAATCCTGGGGAGGGAGATGGCCTTGCCGTAGGTTGTGAAATAGGAAAAGCAGCCATTTTATTTTGTTATTGAAGGGAAGGGTACTGTCTGAAGGCTGGAAGACTTGGGGAAGTAGGCTGCTCATGATATTATTACATCACAAGCTGAGGAACAGAGCATCTCCAGAGAGAAGCCCGGTGGAATGCAAACTTCCACTGGGGTCAGTACAATTAGCCATCAGTACTTTGTTCATGGGATCTGGTGATGGCAGCCTCCTGAAGTCTGTGTTAGAGCACATACCAATTTTCCTTCTCCATTGCTGCATCTGAAGTCCTCTCTCTCTCCCTTCAGTGCTGCTTTATTCAACCAGAGGATGGGAAGGAAGAGGGGCGGGGCCTGGAGGAGGGAAGGGTGAGGAGGGGGCTGCTCTCCTGAGAAGTCCTCTATGCTCACCATTCTCTCTCTACCCCCAATCCCCTATGGCAGTGCAAACGGTGCTTTATTTGTTTTTTAGAGTTTGTATTATCCTATGGATTTGCATGCCTCTTTTTGCTTGTGAACACTATATCAGTTTTAGGCCACAATCTCCAAAGGTACATACGTAGCAGTCCTGTACAACCATGTCACTGCTTAGTGGAGATCCCTGAACTTTCTTTTTGGAGGGTAATTCGGGAGTATCTCTTAAAATTTTAAATGTGTATATGCTTTACCTCAAAAATTCCTCTTCTCTATTTTAGAGAAATTATTTTTTGACTGTGCATAGTTTTCACATACAGCATTGGGTGTAATAACAAAAAGTCAGAAACAACCCACATGTTTATTCAGAGGAAAATCCTTCCATAAACTATGATACACCCATACAGTGGAATTAGAATGTGGTGGTTACAGAGAACAAAGTAGATCTGCATACCCGGAAAGGGAAGTAAGGCCAAGACAAAATGTTGAAAGAGAAAAGCATGTTATAGAGTAATACATAGAATATGATCCTGTGTAGGAAAACAACAAAAACAACCTTCCCCACAAAACAAAAGGCTCAAAATACACAAAATACCAAATTGGCTACAGTGGATACTTCTGAGTAGAAGGTGGATATTGTTTGACATTTTATTTATTTATTTATTTTTGCGGTACGCGGACCTCTCACTGTTGTGGC
Organism: Lagenorhynchus albirostris; assembly: GCF_949774975.1. Lineage (NCBI taxonomy): Eukaryota > Metazoa > Chordata > Mammalia > Artiodactyla > Delphinidae > Lagenorhynchus > Lagenorhynchus albirostris. The sequence goes on from NC_083097.1 coordinate 118,385,791, forward strand.
CTCTCCCGTTGCAGAGCACAGGCTCCGGACGTGCAGGCTCAGCGGCCATGGCTCACGGGCTCAGCCGCTCTGCGGCACGTGGGAGCTTCCCGGACAGGGGCACGAACCCGTGTCCCCTGCATCGGCAGGCGGACTCTCAACCATTGTGCCACCAGGGAAGCCCTGTTTGACATTTTTGCAGCAGAAATATATTCATGTTGTGGGGCCCAGAGTCGGCCACCCCCAAATGTGCCTCAATGGCATATTGATTCTTTTGAATTAAAGTGACTTAAGAAACAGCCAGGGCTTCCCTGCTGGTGCAGTGGTTAAGAATCCGCCTGCTAATGCAGGGGACACGGGTTCAAGCCCTGGTCCGGGAAGGTCCCACATGCCACGGAGCAACTAAGCCCATGCGCCACAACTACTGAGCCTGAGCTCTAGAGCCCGTGAGCCACAACTACTGAGCCCACGTGCCACAACTACTGAAGCCCGCATGCCTAGAGCCCATGCTCTGCAACAAGAGAAGCCACCGCAGTGAGAAGCCCACGCACCGCAACCAAGAGTAGCCCCCACTCTCCGCAACTAGAGAAAGCCTGCGCGCAGCAACAAAGACCCAATGCAGCCAAAAATAAATAAATAAATAAATAAAATCGTTAGAAGAATCAGCCAAAGCAAGAGGGACACCCTGACTCTCTGTCTCCCTGAAAGCAGGAAATCAATCTCTCACGTGACAGATGCACTCCCTGCATCTGGAGGTAGAAGGATGCCCTTATCACCAAAGATAGGAAGTCAGGCCAAGAAGCCTATATAAACAAACCTTGTTCCTTCTTTAATGTACTGTCCCAAGCCCAAGCTCTGTTTAGCGTCTTCACTAATCCATCACCCCAAACCTATGTTTCTTTATCCAGTCAATTCCTCACAAATTTATTGCTTCTTGTCTAAAAAGGTTAAAGGTGCCTGCTTTGACCACTTCTTAGGTCCCATTTCTATGGGACCTCCATGTGCATGAATTGAAATTTGTTTCTTTTTCTCCTGTCTTGTGTCAATTTTATTATTAGTCCAGCCACAAGAAATCAAGAGGAGTAGAAGAGGAATTTCCCCCTCCCCAACAGTGTAATTCCTGTGTAATTAAAAATGAGGAAAATTTCTAAAAATAAACAAGTGTCCCTGAGTGTCATGCAGAGGAGGGCTGGCACCGACTGTCTTAGGTAATGACTCAGTTTCTCCTAGTGCACCTCGGAATGCCCTTTTGTTGATCCAGAAATCACGTGGGGCTGTGATAGAGCACCTCCGCAGCTATGTTGTTTCTTAGTTTCCTATCGGAGTTTTTAGAATAATAAAACACTCGTTTATTATTATTTTACACTGCAGTTGGTTTATACCACATGAATGAAGTTTCCAAAACATAGCTGGAAATGCTTCCTGTTGTTGCCTGCCCGGGAAGCATATTGTATACGCAGCCACTGCAATACCTCTGTGGACTGAAGCAGGACCTACGTAAATGTACATGAATAAGTACACACACCCTGCTGTGTATCAAATGTCCCAGTATCATAAACCACCCTCCCTTGCAAGAGTGTACGTGCGTACACGCACACACACACGTGCACACACACTCTCTCACAAGCAAGTGCTCTTCCCACAGGGTACTGAGGACAATGGGAAGCTGTTAAAGGGTTTTGAGCAAAGGAGTGACCCAATCAGATTTGCATTATTAAAAAATCTCTGCCTGCAGTGCAGGAAATGGAAGGGGTTGCGGTGAGACCAGAGTGGGTGAGGGGAGAAGAGGTGGGATGGGAGGCTGCTGCTGTGGTCCAGGCTGGAAGGGATGGTGGTGATGATGAGCGGGGTGAGCATGGTGAGATAACAAACGTGCTTTGTCATTTGTAAACGCCTTATGTGGGGACTCACCGTGACCACCCTGTGCCCCCCTTTGCATCTCCACCCCACGCTCCAGTCCAAGCAGAGATGACAGGCTCTCCTTAGGAACAGCCGAGAAGAGAGGAGGAAGGGCATGCTCAGGTTGCCTCAGCTCATGAGGTGAGGGGGAAACTTCAGTCCTGCTGGAGCCCTGAGTGGCTCAGGATTGCAGACCTCTAATGTGTCACTGACAAAGGAGCTTGTGGAAGTGCTATGCAGGCAAAGGCAGAGGGAGACAGAATTTCACACAGAGGGGCAGGAGCACCCCCCTTTTCCTTGCATTTATTTCTATTCAACTCAGCTCTCTTCTCTGGAAGACAAGCTCTGATGAAGCTGCAGAGCTAGAGACATGTGAGACGCCAGCCTGAGTAAGAGGGAGGAGCCTGGGGCTTAGCACTTAACCTCTTTGAACCTCAGTTTCTGCATCTGTAAAATGGTGATTATCATCCCTCTTGTGGAATTTAATATGAACAAATTACTAAATGCTGTTCTTGTGACACAGAAAGCCACAGTCTCATAAAGTGGTGATGGTTCAGGTTGTGCTCCAGGTGCCCCTCTGATGGCTGAGGAGGGTGAGTGGGTGGGGCTCTAGACCTCTCCCTTCCCTGTTTTGAGGAGGGTAGCCCCATTCTTTAAAATATTGGAATGTTGAGGGCTTCCCTGGTGGCGCAGTGGTTGAGAGTCCGCCTGCCGATGCAGGGGATACGGGTTCGTGCCCCGGTCCGGGAGGATCCCACATGCCGCGGAGCGGCTGGGCCCGTGAGCCATGGCTGCTGAGTCTGTGCATCTGGAGCCTGTGCTCTGCAACGGGAGAGGCCACAGCAGTGAGAGGCCCGCGTACTGCAAAAAAAAAAAAAAAAATTGGAATGTTGAGTAAGATTTCATCTGCACAAAAGGTTGTGCTGCTAAAACAGTTTCAAAACCTCTATTACAGAGCTTTCCTCACTGGGTAATTCAGGTATGTGACCTGAACCCAGGGACCGCAAACGAATCAACTACCATATCTGAATCCTGTGCCTGTGGCAGGCATCACTAATCAATCACAGGCCCTTTCCTGCTGAACCTTAATAAAGCCTCAGAATTATTTATAACTTAACTCTTCTAGCAGCCAGTTCTACTGTGGGCATATGAGATGAAATCAATTTTCCACTCTTGTGACTTCATTGTAGGTAGACCTTGAGCATTCAGTTGAACTGAGGACTACAGCTGCTCTAAAACTTCATTTGGATACAGAAGTTTAAAACTTCTTTGAAACCTTTGCTTTTGTCTTAGATACTTTGGGCTGCTATATAGCTGCTTAGCCAAACTGACCAAGAGACCATAGGCTGGGTGGCTTAAACAACAAAGATGTCTCACAGTTCTGGAGGCTACAAGTCTGAGACCAGGGTGCCAGAATGGTTTGGTTCTGGTGAGGGCTCTCGTCTTGGTTTACAGATGACACCTTCTTGCTATATTCTAATATGGCAGAGAATGATCTCTCTCTCATGATTCTTCTTCTAGGGGCACTAATCCCATCATGAGGGCTCCACCCACATGACCTAATTACTTTCCAAAGTTCCCACCTCCAAATACTATCCCACTGGGGATTAGAGCTTCAACATGAATTTGGGAGGGACACGAACATTCAGTCTGTAGCAGCATTCAGACCTTGTTTTACCAACATGTATATTAGAAAACAAGATCAGTTATTTTTGGTCAGTTACAGACTGCCCTTCATCCTAGTATGTCCCATCCTCCTTTCGTTTTACATATGCAAATCATACCCATCCTTTTTTTTGTGTGTGTAATATTTATTTATTTATATGGCTGCACTGGGTCTCATTTGCAGCACGTGGGAACTTCGTTGCGGCATGCAGAATTTTTAGCTGTGGCATGCAAAGTCTTAGTTGCAGCATGTGGGATCTAGTTCCCTGACCAGGGATTGAACCCAAGCCCACTGCATTGGGAGCAAGGAGTCTTAGCCACTGGACCACCAGGGAAGTCCCCATACTCATCCTTTAAATCCTAATTCAAATGCCACCTAGTTTCTCCTCCATGAAGCTGAATTTTCTTCTCTGACTATTCCACAGCATTCTGTCTGCTTGGTTCATGGCATTTAATTCCTTGTTGTATTGTTTTTTTCTGTAAATGCTTTATGTTTCCATCTAGACAGTGAGCTCCATCTTCATACATGTTTGTATTGTTCCAGAGTAGCCCAGTAGTTACTCAGTAAATATTTGCTGAAAGAACGAATCAACGTAAGAAAATCTGAATACTAGCCCAAAAGGCTATTTCGTTTCGGTAAACTACAAGCTGAAGGGTCCTTGGGCTCTGCTGGTGAATTGAAAGTAGTCGCAAAAATGTAAATTCCAGGAAGACAGGTGATCTTTGTTTTGTTCATGCTTCACTGATGTCTAGAACAGCACCTGGCATATAGTAGGCCCTCAATTTATTTTAGTTGAATGAATAAAGGAATGAACGAATGAATACATAAATAATGGTTCCAGAAAATACTGTAGCCTGGCAATGACTTCTCTTGTGTTTATCTTACATCAGGTAAGGTGTTAAATGATTAACAGGATCTAGCCACTTTTGAGACCAGCTGGACAATTGCCTAGTTATTTGTATGGAAACTTGCACATTTCACATTTTTTCAAACAGTTAAGAGTTGGGGGGCTGCTCCCATCTTCTGAGACAGACTGCATCTGCCTATGGAATGTGTCTCTCTCTAAATAAACTTGCTTTCACTTAAAAAAAAAGAGTTGTGGGCGGGAGAGGTGTTATGTGACTGACATGTGACTTCTACCTCTAAGTGGGAATTTACTTACTCTTGCCATGTGGAAATCTGAGTAGATGTGGACCTTTAAAGGATGAAAATATTCTGTATATTTTTCAATTTATATTTGTTATCAAAATAGCTCCTGAAAATCCTGTGTTTGGCAAATGAAGATTTCCGTCTTCTAGGGTCAGCCTTCCAAGAGAGCTACTGTTGGATTTTCAATTTCTCTTTGCTCCGAGAAATCGTTTGATAGTTTGCTATCAAGCAAGATGGTTCAATAGTTTGCTGGTTTGCTTGAGTGCTGGTTGTGCACTTACTGATGGAGAAATCCACATTCAGACCGATGTAGTAACATTCCCAATCGCCGGGCAAAATCTTGACGTCACATAGGTGGCCTTTTAGAGCCCGGTATTTGTAATCCACTGTCCGGCACATAGTAGGTGCCTGAGTGAGCCTCAAATCTGTGCATTCAGTCTTTTGACAAATGTTGCTCCAATGCCTGCCCTCCACCTGAAGTTACCAGCATTAAATTCAGGTTCTGAGAACACTACTGGTGCTGTCGCTTAGAGTCGAGTTAGCTAATTAACATCGGCATGCTGTTTATTGCTTGTCTGGCCTAGTACTGCCAAATGGTTCAATTCAAGCCATAAAACTAAAGAGACATTAATCTTCCTTTAGTATCTGTCATCAACAGGGGCTCAGTACTGTGCTAAAAAGACCTGAGTAGAGATTTTATTGGGCCCTTCGCCTATTCAAACTAGTGTATAACCATTAACTAGTTAATCCAAATCGGCCCTCAGGGAAGCCTGGCAGAGCCACAGCTCTGGGAGCCAGGTGGCTTTGCTCTAGGCCACATAGAGGAAGGTTAGAGCTGGTTTACAACAGTGGAGGACTGGGGTCCGGCCCTTCTTTGCCAGGATTGGTCAACTGACCTCTCCCCAGGCATTTGCACATCTGTCTTTATTTTTCCCACAGACGAGGAGCTTCATTTTGCTACCTTCCAGCCCTGCCAGTTGGTAACGTCATTCCGACTGTCCTCTCTTCTCAGACACCCTGCCTCAAAAATGCCTTTTGGTGAAAGCGCTGGCCCTTGAAAGCAAGACTTGATGGCTTTCTGTTTCAAAAATCATGCCGAATTGCTGTGCAGACATCAACAGCTAAAGCTTTGGAGTCAGGCAACTGGGGTTCAAATCTTGGCTTTGTTGCTTTGTAGGCGGATGACTTCGGACAAGGTGCTTAACCTTCCGCAAACCTCACTTTCCTCCTCTGTAAAGTGGGGGTGTGTTAACAATAGTACGTACGTATGGTGACGTTGCAAAAATTAAATGACATCGTGTCTGTAAGCACTTAGCACGTTGCCTGCTGTATAATAAGTGCTCGATGTATAGTAGCTATCAAATTATTAGGCCACTGTTAGAAATTGCTTCCAGACGGAGAAATAAGACTTCTAAATCAGTCCCATCTGGTCTTTTCAACAAAATGCACCTGAAAAATCTATAGACAGAAGAGAAACCAACCTGCCAAAGTGACATGGAGCAGATCTGACCTATATACATATGTGTTGGCTAAAACTTGGGGCAAATATGTATGTAATGAAAAAGGAGTATACCTTATAGTATCTGGATGTAGCAAATTGAAGAGAAAGCAGACACACTTTGAGAGATGCGTTTATTACCTTTGAGAGGCTGAGCTGAAGTACAGCTGAGCAACCAGTATTTTGAAATTTATCTGTTTTCCCGATGCTTTATGGGCTCTATCTAAAACCAGTCTAATGACCTTCCTACCAAGGCTGAACAATTTGCTGATGGAGCTGCAGGTTGCTGGGGGCCTCTTATGTGTGTGTGTTTGAGTGGCTTTAATTTCATTTCTGGAATAAAGGAAGTGCAAAGACATTAACTCTGAGTCCAGCAAAGAAAGAACTCTGTCATTGCAATTTAGCAGCAAATGTGCTTGTGCTGTGTGTACTCTGAAAGCCCGTGATGATTAATCCTGCACATTTTTCTGAGCCCAAGAGCAGACACGCAATCATGACATCCGCAGAAGGCAAGAGTAGGCTGAGCTTGATCACTACAGCCCTGGGCCTGCTGTGATGGACAGAAGTAGCAGCATCCACCAGATCTCAGCCAAGAAATCTAGACCTGTGTGTCCACCTTGGTAGCCATCAGCCAGGTGTGGCTATTGAGCACTTGAAATGTGGCTGATCTGAATTGGGATGTGCCAGGAGTGTAGTGGTTGGAGCTAGTGGTTGGAGCTGTACCATGTAACATGAGTGGTCGTGGTTTTCTGTCCCATGGGTCAGAAAAGCAGATGGAGCTGATCGTGCAAGAGGAAGATAGGAATGAAGCACATGTATAGGTTAGGGAAGTGGATGCAGCACGAGGAGTCCTGCTGGTGTTTGAGTCTCCGGCTGCAGTACAAATTTGGCCCAGCTAGATGCTCATTCTTGGGTCCTGTCATCCTGGATCCTTATCACAGATGTCAACTTTTTTCACTCCATCAAACTCAGTGCGTTTCTGAGTACCAAAAGAGTCTGAATAAGTTGTACTTCAAATCTACTTTTTCTTAAAATTTAATTTAATTTTATTATTTTTTTAATCACATGATGTCATTTTTTTTTTATTAGAGAAGTGGTTTTGTTTTGTTTTTTTTTTAAACCCCACATTTGTTTATTTACTTATTTTTGGCTGTGTTGGGTCTTCGTTTCTGTGCGAGGGCTTTCTCTAGTTGTGGCAAGAGGGGGCCATTCTTCATCACCGGTGCGCGGGCCTCTCACTATCGCGGCCTCTCTTGTTGCGGAGCACAGGCTCCAGACGCGCAGGCTCAGCAGTTGTGGCTCACGGGCCCAGCCGCTCCGCGGCACGTGGGGTCCTCCCAGACCAGGGCTCAAACCCATGTCCCCTGCATTAGCAGGCAGATTCTCAACCACTGCGCCACCAGGGAAGCCCTAATTTTATTATTTTTTATTGAAGTATAGTTGATTTACCATGTTGTTGCTCTGCAGCAGAGTGATCCAGTTATACATACAGACACATTCTTTTCTTTCATATTCTTCTCCATTATGGTTTATTGCAGGATAGTGAATATAGTTGCCTGTGCTATACAGTAGGACCTTCTTGTCTCTCCATTCTATATACAATAGTTTGTATCTGCTAATACCAACCTCCAACTCCATCCCTCCCCACCCCCTTCCTTGGCAACCACAGGTCTGTTCTCTGTGTGAGTCCATCTCTGCTTCATAGATAAGTTCATTTGTGTCACATTTTAGATTCCACATATAAGTGATATCATATGGTATTTGTCTTTCTCTGTCTGACTTACTTCACTTAGTATGATAATCTCTAGCTCCATCCATGTTGCTGCAAAGGGCATTATTTCATTCTTTTTTATGGCTGAGTAATATTCCATTGTATATATGTGCCACATCTTCTTTATCTGTTCATCTGTTGATAGACATTTAGGTTGTTTCCATGTCTTGGCTATTGTGAATAGTGCTGCTATGAATATCTTTTCTAATTAGAGTTTTTTCTGGGTATTTGCCCAGGAGTGGGATTGCTGGATCATCTGGCAACTCTATTTTTAGTTTTCTGAGGAACCTCCATACTGCTTTCCATAGTGGCTGCACCAACTTACATTCACACCAACAGTGTAGGAGGGTTTCCTTTTCTCCACACCCTCTCCAGCATTTATTATTTGTAGGCTTTTTCTTCTTCTTTTTTTGGCTGCACTGTGCTGCTTACAGGATCTTAGTTCCCCAACTAGGGATCAAACCCTGGCCATGGCAGTGGAAGCGCCAAGTCCTAACCACTGGACTGCCAGGGAATTCCCTTTGTAGACTTTTTAATGATGGCCATTCTGACTGGTGTGAGGTGGTACCTCATTGTAGTTTTGATTTGCATTTCTCTAATAATTAGCGATCATGAGCCTCTTTTCATGTGCCTGTTGGCCATCTGTATGTCTTCTTTGGAGAAATGTCTGTTTATTTAGATCTTCTGCCCATTTTTCAATTGGGTTGTTTGTTTGTTATTGAGTTGTCTGAGCTATTTGTATATTTTGGAAATTAAGCCCTTGTCGGTCACACAATTTGCAAATATTTTCTCCCAGCCCGTAGGTTGTCTTTTCATTTTGTTTATGGTTTCCTTTGCTGTGCAAAAGCTTGTAAGTTTGTTTAAGTCCCATTTGTTTATATTTGCTTTTATTTCTATTGCCTTGGGAGACTGACCTAAGAAAACATTGGTACAAAAATCTTTTCTTTACTTTTCTTTATCACGTCAGGTCTAAACAGAAATAGATTTTCCATGAAGCTCAGGAAAGCTTAAGCTTTAGAGCCACTCACTTGCAAAGGCCCCTTCCAAAGCCCTATTTTGTATCCGTACTTTTGTATTCTTTTTCTTAAAGAGGGGCCCCCCAAGTTGTAAGTTTCAGACTGCATAAAATGTGGATTTGCCCTGCGTTTGCATTCCTCTCTGTGGTTGCAAATGCAAACCTTGGGTGATTACAGGAAGACTCTTCCTTTGTAACTCCAGACTCATAGCTACATTACGGCTTTTGACAAGCCTTTCTCTGCCTACAATGTTTTTTCCCCAGATCTTTACAGAGTTGGCTCCTTCTTACAGATCAGGTTTTACTTTCAAGGTCACCACCTGCAAGAGGCCTTCCCTGTGTACCCGACCCGAGGAGATCTCGTATCTCTATCACACCATCCTTTTATTTTCATGACAGTTTCTTGTTTATTTGTTTATTTGCTTACTGTTCCTCTCCTGCTGCCCCTTCTAAAATGAAGGTACAACAAGAGCCGGAACACTGTCTGTCTTCTTCATTTCTGTATTTGCAAGCATCTAGAACAGTGCCTGGCACATTGTAGGCATTTAATAAGCATTTGTTAGGATTGTATTTATTTATCGGATATTTATAAAGTGCTTCTTGTGTGCCAGGCATCATTCTAAGAACTTTACAAATGAACAAATAAAGTTCCTAACTTTCTATTAGGAAATCATGTTCTGTAAAAGATTTCCAATTCCTAATTTCCTCTTACTAGGACAAGATTGGAGCTCATCAACAAATATTTATTAAGTTATGCCCATGTTTCAGGCACTGGGCTAAGTACTTGACAAACATTATCTTATTTGACTCCTCATAGAAACCCTGTAATGTAGTGTATTCGCTTGGAACTACATTTGGTTGCATGTAACTGAATCCTGCCAGCAGTGGCTTAACCCACTAAATGTTTGTTTTCCTTATGCAACATGAAATCTAGAGTATGTCGTCCAGGATTTGGACAGCATTTTCATGAATTCATCAAGGACCTGGTTTTTTCTGCTTTCCTGCTCTGTCATTCTTAGTGTGTGGCTCTTATAGTTGCAAAGATGGCTACTGCTCCTCTAAATGTCATTTTCCTGCTTCAGGTGGGAACGGGGGAAGACTTAAGGGCAGAGTATATATATCAGATGAGTATCTCCCTTTTGAGCAGGTATACGCCAATTTTCTTGTAAGCTCCTTGTGATATATAAGAAACATATGAGTACTGCTTATATCTCATTGGTCAAACTGGGTCACATGGCTACCCCTAACCGCAAGGAAGTCTGGGAGGTAAGCATTTTTAATTGGGCACATTGCTGCCCTGAATAAAATCCAGGTTCTGTTAGTAGAGAGAAAAGGAAGTAGATATTGTGTAGGAAATTAGCAGTGTTGGCATGACTGGGTTCTATTATTGTATCCAGGACCCACTACAAAGTCACAAGTATTCTAGGTGTTCTGTGTGTTCAAGGTAACTGGAAACACCAAGTGGTCTGAAGGTTACGTAGGATTTTGGGTGATTGGATAAGGGGAAAAGCATTTTATTTTACAGATGGAGAAATCAAGGCTATAAGTGGTGACGTGTTTTGCTTAAGACGTAGCATCTAAAAAGATTGAGAGGGGAAAAAAGAGATATAGAACTGAGATTTAAACCCAGGACTGTCTGATTCCAAACCCTAATTTCTTAAAAATTGGGCTTTCTTAGACTTAAATATAGTTAAATTGTGATTTTCTGGAATTGAATGAGCCATCTTTTGAAGATAGCTTTTCACAGTAATAACATCTACCATTGGGACTTCCCTGGTGATCCAGTGGGTAAGACTCCATGCTCCCAATGCAGAGGGCCCGGGTTTGATCCCTGGTTGGGGAACTAGATCCTGTATGCTGCAACTAAGAGTTTGCATGCCACAACTAAGACCCCGCTCAGCCTAAATAAAGTGAATAAATAAACAAAACAAAACAAAATCTACCATTGATTAAGCACTTACTGTATGTGATCTTTTAAATGCATTATCTCATTTTGAAAATGGCTTTATGGTTTTTATAAATATCATTCCTAATCGTTGTAAAGAAAACCCACACACACACAAAAAAAACCCAAAACTTAAATCCCCAAAACAAAGAAGCCCAAGCAGTATGGAAAAAAATGAAGGAAAAATATCTTAAGAAATCCCACCCCCAGAGAAAACCAAGGTTAGCATTTTGGTAAACATCTTCCTAGACATCTCTCTTTGCAGATTCACATATTAGATATGTGTTTAAATACACGAGTGGGCGCATACCATGTGTTTTCCTATAGACATAAATTGTCCCAGCTGATCATCCCAACAACCCTGTGGGGTAGGTATTATCATCTCCATTTTATAGTCTTAGGATGGTTAGGTGACGTGCCCCAGGGCACACAGTTAACAAGTGGTAAAGTGAGGCTAGTTTCAATTTTACCTGAACTGATCACCCCAAATCCTTGGCAGAGTTAGAATTACAAAGCAAAGGTCTCTTCCCTGGAGAATTAAAAAAAATAAAGATAGGGCTTCCCTGGTGGCGCAGTGGTTGGGAGTCTGCCTGCCGATGCGGGGGACGCGGGTTCGTGCCCCGGTCCGGGAGGATCCCACATGCCGCGGAGCAGCTGGGCCCGTGAGCCGTGGCCGCTGAGCCTGCGCGTCCGGAGCCTGTGCTCCGCGACGGGAGAGGCCGCAGCAGTGAGGGGCCCGCGTACCGCAAAAAAAAAAAAAAAAAAAAAAGATAGATAGATAAACTGATTGATTGATCGATCAATCGATCTCAAGGCACCTTGGTGATAGGAAAGCACGGATGGCTCAGTGGACTCAGCAGCTGTAGTAAATAACCCATTATGAATAAAATAAAGCATTTTCAGTGCCAGAAGGCTTCTGAGACATTGTTAGTCCGAAGTCTGTGTGAAGCAACGCTGCATTGATGTCACCCAGAGCAATACCACCTGACCCCATCACGTGACTGAGTCTTCTAGGACTGTCGACGTTTACTGCTTATGATCTTTGCAAGTGATCTTCACTCTGGTGCATTACAAACAGCTTTTTTCATACAACTCCCGCACCCCAGTTCCGCTGATGCTTTGCTTTGTAGTCGTATTTGCCAGATGTTCTGGACCAAGCAGAATCATCTTTGGAGCTATAGGAGTTTGAGTAAATGAATGAAATAGGGGTCCCTCCTCTCTTTTGATGAATAGTGTATCAACTGCCAAGGGGCCCAATGAAGTCTTTAAAAGATGTTTTGCCATTAATAGGGTACTGATTAAATTATGACACATCCATATGTTGGAAAACCATATGCTGATGAAATGAATGAGGTGAATCAGGAAAGAATGCCAAGATGTATTATTTAATAAGAAGGAAAAAAAGAACAAGGTACAGAACATAATGTAGAGCATTATCTCTCTCCTGATTTTGGTAAATCTTTTTAAAAATGTGTATATATATATACATATACTTTTTCTGGAAGGACTCATAAAAAATTATTAATAAATAATAGTTGTTACCATAAGAAGGACAGGAACAGAAGTTATCACTTGTTATTCTATACTTTATTTTATATTTTCATACTTTTATATTATTTTATACTTTAATGCTTAAAATTTCAAAACTTATACATGTATTACTATTCTAACATTATAATAATTATCTCATATCAACAGGAGTGATCTGGGCAGTGAGGACAGGGACCATTAAATGTTTTCTCCTCTGTACTTCTTCATGCTTAAAAAATATTCAAACTTATTTTTAAAAGAAGTTTTCAGAGAAATTTTCCTTCCTCCTTAAAAGAACAAGGGGCCCTCTCACCTTACGGACTTTGGTGATGGGAAAATTCATGAAACAGTGCAAGAAAACACGATCTGAGCAACAGTGTAACTGAATCCAGTTTGGGGGACAGATTTATTTTTTCTTTTCCAATTATTGTAATAAATCAAGCCAACTACTGCCAGTTAAGTTCAGTGGTGGTGGCTGCCTGGAGTGCTGTGCGGAAGAACCCAGAGGCTGTTTCCAGGCTTGGCGGTGATTGGTGAGCTGTGGCTGCCCTTGGGGGTTGAGGGTGAGAGTCAGAAGAACAAGTTTCCCCTGGGTGGGTGACACCGAGGGACAAGTTCTCCTCAAGTGATTTCCAGCCTCTTCCCAACCCCCAGCAAGCCAGCCCATCACAATGTGCTCCCCACAATGTGCCAACATCCCGGGGTGGGGGAGTCTAGGTTTAATGGAAATGCGAGAGAACAGGAAACCTGATGGTGCAGGAAATTAGCAGTGAACACTGGGAAACAAGCGTTAAGTCATAGCTCTGTTTGTTCTGGGACGGTGGGGCGGGGGGGGGGGATCACCATTATTTCATCTGAATAGAAGCTAAAGGCAGAGAAAAACTGAGTACCAACTAATCAAAAGGGCCGCCACCCCCCTTTCAGATGGTGGCCCCGCCACCCCTCACCGTTAGTGAGCTCCTGTGGCCAAGGAGACAGAACTAGGGCAGTGTGCGGGCTGAGACGAGCGATTTCATCTCTACAGTCTCAAGGGCTGTGTGAGGCACCAGGGTAGCCCCCCCCCGAGGAGGTGACATCTGAACTGATTGCCAGGTAATACAAAGGAGCCAGCCACTGGCACATCGAGACGGCTGCTTCAAGCCAAGGCATTGTGGGATTTTTTAGGCGCTTCCAGATAGATATGTCACCTCTGGCCTGGCATGTCTGCCCAGGTTTCCCTAACAAAGGGCAAAGAGGTGTTTTCCTGAAAGGGACTTTTCGGGCTTCCCTGCAACTTGTCTTCAGTATGTATCGCAGAGTACATGGCCGTCCGGGCCATGAAGGTGCTTCTTGCACTGTCTGTTGCCAGCATTGACTAACTGGACTTGGTGCTGCTTAAAATAGCGGCATTGAACCATCTGTTTATTCTGTTTCTCCCAGAACTGCAATTAGCCAGCACTGAGGGGTCAGGGAGCCCTGGGAGGAGGATTGGGGGCTTACAGTGCTAGGTCTGTTCACCTCCACAGGCACCCTTGGGGTTTGGTCAAGTCGCTTTGATTTAGTATTTAAAGACTTTTTTGTTTGCTTTTGTTTTCATTTTTGTTTCTCAGTATAAACTGCAAAGGATAAAAAAAAAAATCACTCTCCTCTCAAAATTGGCAGATGAAGGATTATGACCGAACAGGTTTGTTTGGTTTTCTACTGTGGGTGCCCCCTCCCTTCCCCAAAATGCTAAAGACAGTCTTCCAGCTCCCCTGCCTCAGATAGACCATGATTTGTCCCTTAGAACTGGGTGAAACCGGGGTCTCCAGGGGAGCATAAACAACAGGGTGGGAGTAGGTGAGTGGGGCAAGAGCTAGAAATCTGATTCTAGACACGCCTTCCCTCATTCTCTCATTTAACAAATAGAGTACTTTTATGGTGCTCCCACCACAAAGATGCAGGCCTTGTTTTCAAGAACTTAGAGTCTGGTGGGGGAGTTGGGTCTGTAAAAAAACTGAGTCTGACTTTGTTTTGCTTCTTTAATTTATTTCACTGAACCTTTCTGCGGCAGTCCTGTTCACGGCAGGATTAACGGGCAAAACCTATTAAATGTTTAAGCTAGTTTAAAATTTGAACCTCTGGTACATAAATAAATGAATGAAGTTACCTGGATCCTGTTCCCGCAAAGAAAAGGACTTAAAAGGAGTAGTGTTAGTGAGTCTGGACACTATACTTCAGTGTCACCCTCATCTTTATCACCAGATCTTTTTGTGCACCCACCTAGCCATGTCCTTCACCAGACTGCAGTTTTCTTAATTAATTTCTTAATTTACTTTACTTAGTGGTGGTTCAAATTAGCATAGAGTGACAGGATCAAGGCTTCCACAAATGAAATTACATTTGGCTTTAAAGAAATAAGGCTAGGGAATTCCTTGGCGGTCTAGTGGTTAGGACTCTGCGCTACCACTGCAGGGGTGGTTAGGACTCTGCGCTACCACTGCAGGGGGGACGTGTTCAGTCCCTGGTCAGGGAACTAAGATCCCGTAAGCCACGCAGCCAAAAAAAAAAAAAAAGAAAGAAAGAAAAAGAAAAGAAACAAAGCTAGGAGCAAATAAACTTTAAAAATATTTATTTAGGTTGTGCCGGATCTTAGTTGTGGCATGCGGGATCTTCTTTGCTTGCAGCACGCAGACTCTTAGTTGTGGCATGCATGTGGGATCTAGTTCCCCGACCAGGGATAGAACCTGGGCCCCCTGCAGTGGGAGCACGGAGTCTTACCCACTGGACCACCAGGGAAGTCCTGAAATAAACTTTTTGATATCCTGAAAAGATGACTCACAGGATTGGTATTACAAAGAATTATATGACTTTATGCAAAAGATAACCCCCCTTTTAAAGGAAGTGCAGAGTTCACCCAAAAACACGTACACGAATGTTCATAGCAACATTATGCATAATAGCCCAAAAGTGGAGATGACAAAAATGCCCATCAACTGATGAATGGATAAACCAAGTGTGGTATAGTCAACAATTACAATAAAAGAAGTATGGATACACATGCTATAATATGGATGAACTTTAAAAACATTATGCTAAGTGAAAGAAACCAGTCACAAAATGTCACGTGTTGTATGATTCTATTTATATGAAATGTCCAGACTAGGCAAATCCATAGAGACAGAAAGTTGATCAGTGGTTGCCAGAGGCTGTTGGGGGAGGGGGACCAGTGAGGAGTGGCTGCTTAATGAGCGCAGGGTTTCCTTTTGGGGTCATGAAAATGTTTTGGAACTAGATAGAGGTGATGGTTGCACAACATAATGAGGGTACTAGATGTACATTTTAAAAGAGTTAATTTCATGTTATATAAATCGTATCTCAATTTAAAAAATAGAAATTAAGTACAGATACATGCTAAAATATGGATGAAACAGACACAAAGGGCCACATATTATATGATTCCATTGGTAATGAAATACCCAGAACAGGCAAATCCATAGAGACAGAAAATATATAATGGTTGCACAGGACTGGAGATCTGGGGGGAATGGGAATGTTCTAAAATTGTTCCACACTGCAAATATCCTTAAAACCATTGAATTGTACATATTAAATGGAAGAGGTGTATGGTATAAGAGTTGTATGTCAATAGAGCTGTTACATAATAAAAGAGATGTATACATTTAAGCTTTTGAAAAATTGAATCATTTCAGGGGTGGTTAGGGTAGCTTACGACCTGCAGCCTGAAGAATCCTATCTCCTTAGTTTATCTAATTTGTATGTTGAGTTTGTGAATTGAGTTTTCTAAAATTCAGGACTCACAATAAACTTATGAACAGATGACTGAAAAAAGAATCCGGGGTTCAGAAATAAGCACATGTATATAAGGATATTTTGTATATGATATAGGAGACTTTTTAAATGATTGTTCAACAAATGGTAGGAGAGCTAGCTAGCCATTAAAAAAAAATGGATTCCTATCATATTCCTTGTCCCCAAATAAATTGAACTGGATCAAATATGTCCACGTAAAAAAGAAAACCGTAAAAGTATTGGAAGAAAATATAGGTGAATGTTTTCATGATCTTGGGGGATGAGAAAGATCTTCCTAAATTAAAGCAAGAAGTTAAAAAAAAAAGGAGACATAGATTTGACTACCTTTTTAAAAAAATGCAAGAAACTTCAGTACCGCAAATAGCCTTCCTCTCTCCTCTTTTCTAGTTACTCACTCTACTCAAATTTGATCGGTCCTTCAGGGTAGAGCTAAAATTGCTCTCCCCTGTGGCATCTTTCCCAGCCACTGTAGCACATATGATCATTTCTTCCTTTCCTGAACTTCTGTTGAACTTGGTCAAAAATATAGGGATGGAAAGAGGAGGTGGATGGATTGTATTTTACCTGCCAGCTCCAGACAACTGGCAGTGGTGATTCAAAGCACTGTGTTGAGAAGAATTCTGAGCTGCACTGACCTCGGTGGGAGTGTTGTGATCAATTATTGGTATCTATCTGGGGCCTGGGATAGGTGGCATGAGTCACATGCGTTTCCTCTGCCTCTGGGCATCCCATTCTAAGTACCTAAAGCCCAGGGACCACATCTTACACTTCTTGTTCTTAATGATATATCTTTGTGTTGCTACTGTTGTTATTGCTTTTTATATTCCCTCAGAACCTCTCGTGGAGCTATGTACAAGAGTGCCCAATAAATACTGTAATAATGCTATAAAAAATACTCTGAAAAGAGTACCTGGCATTCTGAAACTAGTGCTTTCCAGGAGCCGAATGGTTCCCACATCCAGAAAATATCCCCAGAGTGACCTCTAGTTTATGGTGTGGAGGCAGGAGGGTGGCAGGGGCTGGGTGCACTAGAAGGAGGCACATCTTTACTTTTCTATTCAAGCAAAACCTGTTTACCTTCAAACTATACTCACTGCATGTGGGCTTTGTATGTGGGCAGAAAATGGAAGGGTTTGTTGAAACAGAGAAAGCTGCCCATGGAGTAAGAATTAACAATCTATTTAATGAATGAATGAATACATGAATAAAATAAAAGAACTGAAAACAGCTCTGACATGACAAGGTGTTCCACGGAGCTCAAGCATCGCATGCCCCTGGCAAGAAGCTAGCAAACAGGTCTCTGTATTAAGACCAACTCCAGGTTAACACAGCAGAAGAGACTCAAATGGAAGGTCCGCCCACGGCTGAACAATGCTCTCTCCCAGTCTCCTCAATTCTGCTGTCTGGTTGAATTCATTTCTGCTCATTCTAGCGCCCTGCACCCCGTTTTAGCCAGCATCAGTCCAGCCTCAGGACTGCCTTTTGCAGTGGTCCTAATCTCATCTCAGCAAGTAAGGAGTTACTCACAGAAAGCCCAGGCCACGAAAACTCCCTGGGTCTCTGCGGCTGGAAAATCTGTGTCACCAGAGGTATCGCTAGAGAAGTCATCCCTTCCACTCACTGCAATTTTGGAGATGCAGGGACCACAGGCAGAAACACCTGATAGTTCTTGATATTTGCAGTTTACAAAGTACTTTTACATACATTATCCATTTTAGTTGATCTTCAGGAGGTAAAAGACTAAGTCAGAGACCCACACCTTTTTCCTTGAAATCTATCTGCTTTAGAAGAGCAATTTTTGCCAAAATTCATATGAAAGGTGGTTTTTTCCTGCTGGCAAGAGACACTTTTCTACCTTCCCCAATAAAAGAAGTCTAGACTCCAGGTGGGAGGAAGGCTTATCTTTAGGCACCTGCTGGGTTAGTAAGGAAGGGCTACGCCCTGGGCAGTGATGTCTGTGTTTTGGAAGGGAGAAGGGAGTGACATTTTTAGGCTGCAAGCCTCTTCTGACAGCACTGAGGACAGATCTATTTTTGGAAGCGTTCTCTGCCACCCACGAAGACCTCAAAAGGTAACCAAGCACCTGGCACAAGGTTTCCTGTGGGGAAAGTTGTTAAGGGCTGGAGAGCTTCTGCGTATTCTGAGTCATGAAGTTTGACTTCATCATCAATCTGTTGCAGAGAGAGCACAAAACGCCCCCACGCACCCCGCCCCGGCCTTGTTTTGAATCACATTTGGTTGCATGATGACAGCACACTTGGGGATGGTACAAATTCTCAAATCATAAAAGATTGGGCCTCAGACTCACAGAGAGGAGGCCAGGGTGATGTGTGTTAACCTAAAATGGTAGATGGTATAGTTCCGAGGTGGAAGGAACCTTGTGCTGGGGATCAGCTCTGCCACTTCCTGGCTGTGTGATCATGGGCACGTGACTTAACCTCTCTGAGCTCACTTTCCTCATCTGTAAAGTGAAGGATCAAATCAAATGATTTCTAAGGTCCTTTTAGCCCCAGTCTTCGATGATACACACACACACACACACACACACACACACACACACACACACACACGCAAGATAATTAACTTTCATGCAACTTGTTCCCTCATCCATAGAACAGAGATAGAAACAGACTCTACCCCATGTATTTACTATGAGTGGTAAAAAGATAAATGTAAACTGCTTGGCACAGTCCCCAGTGTAATACATGTGAGTTATTAAAGCACTGTTCATGTGGCCAGTGACATCAGAGGCAGCTTTGTTAGGGCGGTGGACAATAAACAGCGTGACAAACATCCGTGGGAATTAAGCTGGTATTCTGGATGACCTACAGATGAGTATACTGACCATGTTTGCCACTGGAATGACACTGGCTTAACAGGTAAAGGAAAGACAAGGAAAGAGGATGTTTGGTGTTTCAAGAGCTAACAGCTTCCATCCCCGCCACCAAGAGGGTAGCCAATTATACCACTTAAAATTGAAATGTGAGATTTTGTGACCTGTTTTGTTGCAATCAATTCTGGAAAGGCTGTGTTCCCAGAGTGCCATCCCACCTTGTACCACTACCCTAGAGCACTGCTGACTCAAGGAGAGGAATTTGGCATACAAGGGGGCTTCTCTTTGTTCTATCTACGGGCTTTAGTTACTGAAGATGTGGTGAGGATGGCGAGACCCACACAGGAATAATGTTAGAGAGGAGTTCCTGAATAATTTGGCTGGGATGTCAACACTGCTTAAAAAAACTAAGGTGTAATTTCCAGGTCCGTATGTAATCTCATTTAGAACTCGAGATTCTCTCTTGTACTTTGCCTGAGGCCTGCTCTAAGTCACCTGGGAAGAGCTCCCTGAAGACCTGTAGGAACCAGCGTGCATGCCCACAAGCTGCTGTTCAGTTTAAGCCAACCTCAGCTTCTTCCAGTGGGGGCCCCCTGCGGGTCGCTTCTCTTCTGTGTCATAATTAGTGCACATCTTTTCTCCCGACACACCACAGGAATAAATATGAGCTTTAGTATTTCCCTTGTGTAATTGTGTTACTTATTATACTCCCTAAACACAGTAAGAAAACTACTAGCCTGGGAAATGTGACAAACCCTTTTCTTACCCTTCCAGTCAGCCTGAGGGTTAGAGATTTAAGCATTTCCCTAATCACCTTGTTCTTTTTTTCAAAGAACTATTTAATACAATTGGTTGGTATGTTTTGTCCAAAGCTGAGGATCACTCACTTGATTTCTTTGTGGACCCTTTGCTGTTCCTCATTCCTTTGCCACCCACAATGCCCCTAAATAAACTGGGAGCCATTTGTCAGGGGAGGGATCACTCAGAGATTCTGTGGGTTCACCTCCTATGGTTGCACAGATTGTATATTGCCCAAATTCAGGGTGGTGGGCGTCATTTGCATAGACTACAATGGGATGGCCATTCCTGCAGTGGGGCAATGCACAACGTGCACAATCATAGATGGCAGTAAGTACGTGGACAAGCTGTAGCATCATTCCTGGCAGGGAGGATCCCCAAAACTTAAAGCATATGTTCTGTTCAGGACAGAGGGGTCAGTTTGGCATCTTTATAATTAAATGTTAGTGAAGACTCTTGGAAGAAATTTCTCCATTGTTTTCGGTATCTTCTCGTTTTATTTATTTATTTATTATTATTTTTTAGTAAATTTATTTATTTAATTATCTTTTTATTTTTGGCTGCGTTGGGTCTTTGTTGCTGCTCACAGGCTTTCTCTAGTTGCGGCGAGCGGCGCTACTCTTCGTTGTGGTGCGCAGGCTTCTCATTGCGGTGGCTTCTCTTGTTGCGGAGCACGGGCTCTAGGCCTGTGGGCTTCAGTAGTTGTGGCACGCAGGCTCATTAGTTGTGGCTCCCGGGCTCTAGAGCACAGGCTCAGTAGTTGTGGCACGCAGGCTTAGTTGCTCCGTGGCATGTGGGATCTTCCCGGACCAGGGCTCACACTCGTGTCCCCTGCATTAGCAGGTGGATTCTTAACCACTGTGCCACCAGGGAAGTCCTTCTCGTTTTATTTAGCTCAGGTTCACTATCAATTGTATAAACAATGAAGTCTTCACTATGATTGGATGCCAAATTTATGGTGTGCCTGTAATATGTATTACTTCATTTTTGTGTTAACCTCATTCCTGATGTTATTTCAATCCTACAGGGGCCTACTATGTGTCAGGCTCTGTTCACATAGAGACAACAGTGAACAAGAAGGCAAAGTCTATTTCATGTTGCTACTCTTGTTTTGCTTTTTCTTTCTCATCTACTCTAATCTATGATTTCTTGCTATACTGTAAGCACTTATATCCTTTTTGAATCAAAAAAGTGTAAAAAATAAGTAAATGCTGTAAATATATATGTACCTAACAATAAAGCACTAAAATATATGAAGCAAAACTGACACAACTGAAAAGAGAAATAGACAATTCAGCAATAACAGTTGGAGACTTCAACAATCCACTTTCAGAGCTTCCCTGGTGGCGCAGTGGTTGAGAGTCTGCCTGCCGATGCAGGGGACACGGGTTTGTGCCCCGGTCCGGGAAGATCCCACATGCCGTGGAGCGGCTGGGCCCGTGAGCCATGGCCGCTGGGCCTGCGCGTCCGGAGCCTGTGCTCCGCAATGGGAGAGACCACAGCAGTGAGAGGCCCGCGTACAGCAAAACAAAACAAAACAAAACAATCCACTTTCAATAATAGCTAGAACAACTAGGCTGAAGATTAACAAGAAAATAGAGGATCTGAGTTAACTATAAGCCAGCTAGACCTAATAGACAACTGTAGAACACTCTACCCAACAGCAGCAGAATATATATTCTTTTCAAGTAAACATGGAACATTCTCCAGGATAGACCATATGCTATAGCAAAAAGCAAACCTCAATAAATTTAAAAGGATTGAAATAATGCAAAGTATGTTCTTCAACTACAATGGAATGAAATTAGCAGTCGATAATAGAAAGAAATTTGGGAAATGCACAAATATAAGGAAAGTAAACCACACACTGCTACATAATCAACAAGTCCAAGAAATCACAAGGGAAATTAGAAAATCCTTAGAGATGAATGAAAATAAGGCCATAACATACCAAAACTTATTATCTGTTAACTAAAATAAGTAAATAACCACTCTTAGCATTACTTAATTTCATTTCAGAGGATAAATGAGAAACTATTCTTTTATAGTTTCAGGTTCTAGGCAGAAAGCCTCAGTACTTGCCCATATGGGTGCTAAATTAATATTTGTTGAATGAATGAATCAGTTGCATTCCAGTGGCAAGAAGGTAAACTAAGGAATCAGGAGTCTCATGTTGGATTCCTACTTGACTAACCCTTTTCCTCTTACTTTTTTGCACAAGCCATTTATGTTTTAAGAGTTTTTATAAATTCCCATCCTCTTCACTCTTTCCCTTTCTTCTCCATTAGGCCTTCTGCATCAATCTGTGGTTTAAACTACGTAGTCAAGCTCTTAGCACATAAACTTTTTTTGTTCTGCTGTGAAACTAGGTATTGGCAAACTACTGCCTGGAGGCCGGATCCAGCCCACCACCTGTTTTCGTATGACCTGCATTAAGAATAGTTTTTACATTTTTCAATAGTTAAAAAAAATCAAAAGAAGAATAATATTTCATGACCTGAAAATGATAGGAAATTCAAATTTCATTGTCCATAAATAAAGCTTTATTGGAACACAGCCACGCCAATCTGTCTACTATTTTCTATGGCTGTGTTCATGATACAATGGCAAAGTGCAGTAGCTGTGACAGAAAGCTTGTCACAAAGCTTTTGTGGTCCACAAAGCCCAAAATATTTACTATCTATCCCTTTACATAAAAGTTTGTGGACCCCTGTTCTAAGCTTTTGTACAACTATATTCATGACTTGCTATGCCTTTCCCTCTTTCCATCATGACAAACCCTTACTCTCATTCAAAACCCTTTCTCCTCAGTCCTTACCTGATTATCACACCTGGTCACATAATTCTCTTCACCACCTCTTGGCATTACTTAATATAGGCCAACACAAATATAGTTAACTTGCAATTTTTATATTTAAAAATATGTCTTGAATATGTGTTTCCTATCTTCTCTACTTCATTGTGAAGACTCCAAGGTTCTTCTATGTCCTATATTTCCCTCCATACACAGGGCAGTGCCCAAGTTTTGTTGTCAGACAGGTTCGCATTTTGGTTCCACCACTCACTAGCTGAGAAAGTGATGTACATTTCCTGAATCTCTTCATCTGCAGAAGGGTTTTGTTATGAAGAATAAGGAGATGATTATGAAAGGGTCCAAGACCCAGGAGGTGCTCCACAAACAGTAGTAATTATCAGTGGATAATTTCTTTATTTGCAATAGCAAGACATTACCTTTGCCCTTAATGATACTCAAAGTGATGGAGTGAGAATTCAAAGAAGTAGTAAGTCACTAGAAATGGAGCTGCACGGTTCAGCTGGAGTCCTGTAAAGATTAGCTGGAGACATTCAAGGCCTGAAATGAGATATTAGACCAATGAGACTTTGTTTAAAATTTAACAAACCTTTCTTGGTTACTTATTGAGCTCAGTACTGCCTTGGACAGACCTCAGGTGATGTGAAAGAAGACCACATCTATCCTGGAGGAGATTTTTGTTTAAATTGGGGTAGGAGTGGGGAAACAGACATGAGCTATGTTCTTACTTGTCCGTAATTTTTCTCTTCTCTCTCAGGATGGATGATTCAGAGCCAGCAATTCACATAAAAAGAATTGCACATGGAAAGTATTACTGCTATTCTGTGGGGAAATAAGCTTCTAAGTACAGCAGTCTGAAATTAATAACTTTCTCTGTGGAAACTCTCTTGACAACATCTCAAGATGAAGCCAAAGAGTGCAATTTTTACAGCCTTGGATTATCTTCTCTGTCTGCTTGGCTTGTAGCAGGCATGGATCCGTGAGTCAGAAATTCAGAGTTTGCCCCTTTGCTGTACAGTTTGCTCGCCAACTGGAGACCTTACACAGCAGTGACTCAATTTCTCAATTCCCCAGTTCACGCAGCCATTGAATCAACACACATCACCTCAATTTACTTACAAAAGGCTTGTTTTGGGGGGGGGCACTCCGTGCAGCTTATGGGATTTTAGTTCTCCAACCAGGGATCGAACCTGGGTCCTCGGCAGTGAGAACATGGAGGCCTAACCACTGGACCACCAGGGAACTCCCAATCTACTTACAAAAGGCTTTGGGGGAACTCAGAGAAAAAAAAAAAAAGTCCTCACCGTTAACAGAAAACATACTGGTTCAGGACATCAGAAAAGGAGCAAGAAAGGGAGATTGGAAGCTGGAGATCCACTTTTTTTTTTTTCTTTTGAGAGAAAATATTCCTGTGAGAAAGCCCAGTGTTTATATTATGATAAATATGTATGTCCACATGCAGGGAGTATATAGCTATTGAGGGAGAAAGTAATTTAGGAAAGAAGTAGATGAGAAGGACAGCAACTTCTTATCCACAGAAGCCACAAGAGTGCTGCAGACACGCATGAAGGTGGCAGCCGTTGCTCCAGTAGCCATATGTTTCAGCACAGACATCTTTTTTTATTCCTTCTTACCCATAAATTTAGAAAATCTGAGCAAAGAAGTCTGGATTTCTACTTTCCAAGGATGAGATTTCTTAAAATTTCAAATTAGACTTTTTTTCCCTTATATAAAACCACAAGGTAGGAGATTATGTTTGGAATGACTCAGTGTACATCAGTTACATTTGAAGGTTGTTTTTCCGGATTAAAAAGAACAATTGTGGGACAGACTAAGGAGCAGACCCCTTGGAAACTCTCGGACCGGCATGTTGCTGGATTTGTTCACTCTCCCACAGTGGACATATGTGAGGCCAGTGCTTGGAAATAGGGACAGACATGTTGGAGTTTGGATACTGGTAGAGAACTCAAAGTGAGGAAGAGAAATATATAGATTTTTTTTTTTTTTTTTTTTTTTGCTGTACGCGGGCCTCTCACTGTTGTGGCCTCTCCCGTTGCGGAGCACAGGCTCCGGACGCGCAGGCTCAGCAGCCATGGCTCACGGGCCCAGCCGCTCCACGGCATGTGGGATCTTCCCGGACTGGGACACGAACCCACGTCCCCTGCATCAGCAGGCGGACTCTCAACCACTGCACCACCAGGGAAGCCCCTAGAATTTTTGTTGATTACAGTTGGCTTCTACATACAGAGACCTCAGGTTCAAAACGTGCAGCTGAGGTTTAAAATATGTAGTTAAATAACTTGAAAATTAGAAGATAAAACAATAATGAGATTAGTGGCAATTCTGGACTACCAACTTGGAAAGGCAATCAAGAAGAAGTGGGAATGGCGACAGGCTTCAGAGATCAAGTGTTTTTCTGTGTTGGACATGTGAGTAGAAGCAATTCCAGATGTCTGGGTATGATAAAACAGCAGACCTCAAATGCCTGCTCTAGTACAGATAGCTATACTGTGCTAGATACTTGGGGAGATATCAAAATATTTAAAAGACGAATAGTTTCATCTTCATGAAGTTTCTAATTTAGTTGCATGATAATGGTTTAGAAAGCCAACTTGATGGGTTTACAGTCCAGCTTTAACCCTTACCAGCACTGTGTTCTTGTAAATACTTGTAAAATACTTGTAAAATACTTAATGTCTTCAGGCATTACTCCCTCATCTGTGGAACATCAATACTTGTATCTCCTATATGGCAGTTATGCTGCCTCCTTTCCATTCTTCCACAAGGCAAGCTTTCACTTCCCTCACCCCCTTTGCATACATGTTCCTGTTACCTGGAAAGCTCTTAGCATGGCTACATCTTTGAAGTTTTGCCTTTCATGTCAGAGAGCTTTAGTTCAGAAAATATCGTGTCTATATCCACGGATGAGGCTGTTAAAACACGAAAAGGACTACATAAAAATACGGATGCTATTATTATCAGCCACCCGAAACAGGCTTTGAGATCAAGGAGTTCTCCGGGATTTAGGGTCAGCAAATTTTTTCTCTAAATGGCCAGATAGCAAGTCATTTAGGATTTGCAGGCCATACTAAACAAATGGGAGCGGTTGTGTTCCAAATAAAACAATTTATGGACACAGAAATTTGACTTTCACGTTGCTTTCCACAGTCACTGAACCGGATTTGGCCTCTGCCCTGTAGCGGACTGACCCCTAGTCTATATGAGGATGGCAGACAAGAAGGGAGTGGAGAAGAACCGAGATTCTGCAGCCAGATATTAGGGATCAGATGGCTGCTGCGTGAGGCTGTCTCAACCTCCCTGGGCGCCAACGACCTCTGCAACGGGGCTGCGGCCCCCGTGTCTGGGGTTTGTGATGAGGGTTAGAAGTGACACGCAGGGGAAGCTCGGTGCTTGGAACGAGGGGCCCATTTACAGCGTCGCTCTCTCTGCGGTGACCTGGGAGCAACCGGGTTTCGAGCGGAACCGACTCCGAAGCCTCAGCCTCGGGGTGCGGGAGGAGGGGCGGAGCCCACCCGGGGCGCCGGCACCGCGGGGCGAGGCCGGGCCGGGCGGGCCGGGCGGCGCGAGTCGGGGGCGGGGCGGCGGCGCAGCGTCGTCGTCGTCGTCCCCGCCTCCTCCCCAGGGGCCGCGTCGGAACCTCGGTAGCCGCGGCGTTTACAGCCCGAGGAGAGCGGCGGGCCTGGCAGCGGCGGTGGCCACCCAGACCCACCGGAGGCGCGTCCCCGTCGGCCTCCCGGCGCCCCCAGGCCGCAGCGCCCGCGCACCTTCAGCTCGCTCGCTCGCCCTCCTTCCCTGCGGCCGGCTGCGCCATGGCGTTGGCGTTGGCGGCGCTGGCGGCGGTGGAGCCGGCCTGCGGCAGCCGGTACCAGCAGGTAAGCAGCGCCCAGTGTCTCCCCGGCCCTGCCCTACCCGCTGGCCGCTTCAGGCCTCCTCTCCGGCCCCGCCTGTGGCCAACTCGATGCCGCGGCTTGGCAGGCCGCGCTGGGCCTGGGCGGGCCGGGCGGGCCGGGCGGGCCCCGGGCTCGAATTCGAGGCGGCCGCGAGCTGGGCCTGTCCCTCCGCCACCCGGGCCGGGACTCGGGCGGTGGAAAACCCTCCGCCCCACGGTGTTTCTCGCATTTCCCACGGCGGGCGGGTCCCCGGGTCGGAACCCGCCACCCTCCGGAGGCGTCGACCAGGGTGCATTCAGTTTTCCTTTTTTCCACCTTGAATTTGATGTCACTGGAAAGAAAGAAAAAAAAAAGCGTGAGATGGGAAAGGAAACTGGGTGGAGATGAAAGATTAAAATCGCTGTTACTGCTGCCGACAGCTCTCCGCAGCGAGATGCGATTACTCAGGGTTTCAGAGCCTAGTCTGCTCGTCGAAACCCATCCCCCTCGCTTGCGTTTTAAGACAAAAGTCAAAATGAGACGAGGAACAAGTCTGCAGTTCGCAGTAGATTTGGAAAAGGCGATTAACTGGCGATGTCCCTATAATGTCGAGCTACGTTGCAGGCTGCAGGGCGTGTGCCTGAGTGTGTGTTTTCAGAGATTGGAAATGACGTTTAAAGAGATTGAATAGCATAGCTGGGGAGAAAATGTATAGGAGATGATTGGATTATTATCTCGGGTACGATTTATAAATTGAGGCCCTAGGGAAAACAGCTGCTTGTTTTACTCGCCTGTCTGTAGCCGGGTTTCCCTCGGAAATTCGGGAAGACATTTTGCAGGGTTTTTAGAGGTATTCAATCTAAGACACCGTAATTATGGCAACTGAGCCAGCTGGTAACTGATGTTGATTGGAACTGCAGGTAACTGCTTACATTTTGTTTCAGATGCTTTCACTATAATTTGCATACAAATGGCAATCGTGCTTTTATGAAATTAAATGTCCTATCATAGATGATATACAGTTTTATATTTTAGAAGTGAGGAAAACCAGTATGATTAAAACATGTAGATTAACCCTGGTGGGGCCAGTTACTGGGTTGTTTTGCTGTCGTCAGCCCTCTGTTGTAATTTCCTCCCTCCTACAGTCAGATTCCTGATATGACCGATTTTAAGAATTCAGCTTTTTGGTTTCATAAGCACGGCCAAATTGTGGCAATGGAGTCTAGTCCTTAGATCTCTCACAGGCTGGGGTACATGCTTTTTTGTATGACCTTGGGCAAGGCCCTGGGTTCCTCCCTGCTTTAGTAAAATATGATTGACAGGTATCACTTAACTGTCACCAAGGTGTTCACAAATCACATGTACCCCATCGTGTGATTTAATTCATTCTTTTCATCCTGCCTTGGATAAGGCAAAGAAGCAAAAAGCTGTGGCTTTTCTTTGTACTGCCATCTTCTTGAGCTATTAGGTAATGCTGACATAACGCTAGAATACAAAAAATTTGGTGGAGTAACAAAATTACGTATTTCTCAGAGTAGTGTTTAATAGCTTTTAATATGCAGAACAGAGGTATGTTAAGGACAGGCCATCGTTTTTACTTTTTTAAAACTTATTATTTTGAAGAAATCTTCAAAAAAAAAAAAGACAGACCTAATCTTCCTAGAAAAATTGCAAAATATGAAAGCCAAAAAAAACCAAAACCCCACACCAAAAACCTATCACATATAGATAACCAAAGTTAATATTTTGTGTATTCTTGTGGACTCATAGCTGTGTAAGTATACATGAGTGTGTACATGTACAGATAAGGAAAGTTAATATTGATTGAGCATTTATTATGTGCCAGTCATGGTACTAAGTGCTTTATATCCATTATTTCACTTAATCCTCACAAAACCCCTTCGAGGCAGGGTTTGGTATTGTATAGATGACAAGTCAAGACTCCCTAGAGGCTCAGTAACTTGCTCAAGGTCACAGCTTCTAAGTAGTGATTACAAGGATAAATACATGCTTACCTACTTAAAACACAGGTTTATGGCCCAAATATAAGCATATGCATTAGCAGATATATACATGTGCATATGTATTCTTTTATGTACCCATACATACATATACAGGCACATCTTTGTACATACGTGCAGTTCCAAGGGCCCCTGATTATACTTGCACACACTTTGTGCATATGTGCACATGTATGTTTACATACCCACATGTTCTCAAATACATGTGCATTCACAAATTTGCACGTGTATGTATTGTGCACATATATGTACAAAGGCACACAATATAGCTATATAATAAAATGGGTTCATATTTTAATGTCTGCAGAGCATGCAGTTGTATAGCTGAACCATAATTTAATCAATTGGCTATTGTTGGTCTCTAAGGGTGTTTATAATTTTTTTTCTGTCACTGAAGTTTCTTTTATATACATCTTCAACCATTTCCGTAGTATAAATTTCTAGCCATGTAAATGCGTGGTCAGAGAATATACATATTTAAAAGGCTTTTGAATTATGGAATGTTGAATTGTCCAGGCAACTTGATAGGCGCATGATACCCTTTGGTTGTCACAAAGGGCCGTTCTGACTTCTATTTGATCTGGTTAGTCAAATTGAGCTGGTCCTCTAGTGAAGTAAGTGTAATGGAAAACTGTATGATTCATTCATAAATGCAAACAGTGGTTTTGCCTTTATGGCCTTTTGATTGGTAGAGCAATATGTGCACAACTTAGCATTACCACAGACTATACAGATAGGCTGGGCTCATAGGTTTCCTGTCGCTTTATTTTTCCCTTTTTGCATTTTGAAACTGAAATTGTGTGTCCAAACATTCTGAAGCACTGTTTCAGGAAGCTCTAGGTAGGCCCAGTGTTGAGAAACCTGTTGTGTTTTCATCTCTCTGAGGATGTTTACCCTGTTCATCCATTCCAAGCCTTCTTTGCCTCACTGTAATAGATCTTTGGCTATATCATGCATTTTGCCAAATACTTCCTGAAATGTTCTGAGATATTTGGATTTAAATCCATTGAAAGTAGGCAATGATGACACTGCCATATAGACTTAAAAACAGACTGCAGAGGGCTTCCCTGGTGGTACAGTGGTTAAGAATCCACCTGCCAGTGCAGGAGACACGGGTTCGAGCCCTGGTCTGGGAAGATCCCACATGCCGTGGAACAACTAAGCCCGTGCGCCACAACTACTGAGCCTGTGCCCTAGAGCCCACGAGCCACAACTACTGAGCCCGCGTGCCACAACTACTGAAGCCCGCACACCGAGAGCCCGTGTTCCACAAGAGAAGCCACCACAATGAGAAGCCCGTGCACCGCAACGAAGGGTAGCCCCCACTCGCCACAACTAGAAGAAGCCCGTGCACTGCAATGAAGACCCAGTGCAGCCAAAAAAAAAAGGCTGCAGAATGTTTACTTTTAGATCTGACTCCCTGTCTGCTAAAGAAGTTGCTCGCTTGTGGGCATCACTAATAAGTTTGTGTTGTAGTTTGGTGACATTGTAAAGCAGTTTTGGGTAAGTTCTTTCAGGATTGTGAAGGAAGGTTTTGATAGATGAGGGAAAGAATTTCATCTCCGGCAGGCCAAACTTTTTCATGTTCAAGTGTTAGATGACGTCATGATCCTAGAGGAAGGAGTGAGTGGTGCCCATGTGGTTTTATTTTTTTATTTTTATTTTTTTTAGTTTCAGAAGACATTATAATTATATCATGGAATGCCCCTTAGGATGTCATGTCAAGATTTTGAGGTTATTTGGCGTATTTGTGGCCTGTATTGCCAATGATCAAAGAAAACTTTTATAAAAATACTGAGAAGATGGGTGGAATTATTTCTTAGAAGAATTTTTTTAGTTGTGGTAAAATATATATGAAGTTTTACCATTTTAACTGTACACTGTTTTTAAGTGTACAGTTAGTTCAGTAGTTGTTTGTTGATTTTTGGCTGCACTGGTTCTTCGTTGCTGTGCTCGGGCTTTCTTCAGTTGCAGCGAGCGGGGACTACTGTTCGTGGCAGTGCGCGGGCTTCTCATTGCGGTGGCTTCTCATTGCAGAGCACGGGCTCTAGGCGGCGGGCTGCAGTAGTTGTGGCTCGTGGGCTCTAGAGTGCAGGCTCAGTCGTTGTAGCTCACGGGCGTAGTTGCTCCGCGGCATGTGAGATCTTTCTGGACCAGGGATCGAA
Organism: Lagenorhynchus albirostris; assembly: GCF_949774975.1. Lineage (NCBI taxonomy): Eukaryota > Metazoa > Chordata > Mammalia > Artiodactyla > Delphinidae > Lagenorhynchus > Lagenorhynchus albirostris. Next base: position 118,416,554 of record NC_083097.1, read on the forward strand.
CCCGTGTTCCCTGTATTGGCAGGCGGATTCTTAACCAACCACTGTCTACTAGGGAAGTCCCAGTTCAGTGGTATTAAGTACATTCATATTGTTGGGCAGTCTTCATCACCATCCATTTCTAGAAACTCCATACCCCTTAAACAATAACTCTCTATTTCCCCCTCCCAAGCCCCTGACAGCCAACATTCTGCTTTCTGTCCATGAATTTGATTACTCTAAGTACCTCATATAAGTGGAATCATATAGTATTTGTTCCTTCTGTCTGGCTTATTTCACTCAGCATAATGTCCTCCAGGTTCATCCATGTTGTGGCATATGTCAGAATTTTCTTCCATTTTAAGGCTAAATAATATTCCATTGTATGTGTATACTATATTTTGTTTATCTACTTTTTGGCCATTGTGAATAATGCTGCTGTGAATATGGGTGAACAAGTATCAAAAGAGTCCCAGCTTTCAATTCTTTTGGATATATTGTTGAATTTGTATAATTTGTAGGTTTTACCATATGAACCAACAATTTGTAGAATTGTTCGTTCATATGGTATTGCTATTTTTAATTTTTTGAGGAACTGCCATACTGTTTTCCATAGAAATGCACTATTTTATATTCCAACCAGCAGTGCATAGGGATTCCAATTTTGTCACATCCTCATCAACACTTGTTATTTTCTGTTTTGTTTTTGATAAAACCATCTTAATGGGTGTGAAGTGGCATCTCATAATGATTTTGGTTTGCATTTCCCTAATGATTAGTGATATTGAGCATCTTTTTATGTGCTTGTTGGCCATTTGAATATCGTTGGAAAAATGTGTATTCAAGTCCTTTGCCAATTTTTGAATTGGGCAAATTCAAAAATTCAAATTTTTGAATTGTTTGCTTTTTGTTGTTGAGTTGTAGGCATAATTTCTTTTTTTTAATTGAAGTATAGTCGATTTACAATATTGTGTTAGTTTCAGGTGTACAACATAGTGATTCAGTATTTTCGCAGATTATACTCCATTATAGGTTATTACAAGACACTGGGTATAATTCCCTTTATGTGAATATTCTTGTTGCTTACCTATATTATATGTAGTAGCTTGTATCTGTTAATCTCATACCCCTAGTTTGTCCCTCCCTCCTTCCCTCTCCCCTTTGGTAACCACAAATTTGCTTTCTATATCTGTGAGTCTGTTTGTTTTGCATATACATTCATTTGTATTATTTTTTACGTTCCACATATAAGTGATATAATACAGTATTTGTCTTTCTCTGACTTATTTCACTAAGCATAATATTCTCTAGGTCCACCCACTTGCTGCAGATGGCAGTATTTCATTCTTTTTTTGTGGCTGAGTAATATTCCATTGTATGTATATATTAAGAAGATAATGGTGTATGTGTTTGTGTATCTCACATCTTCTTTATGTACATTTTCAACTTTTTACTATGAAAATTTCAAACATATACAAAAATTTAGTGTAATAAATCCTATGTACCCATCACTCAGCTTCAACAATTATCAACAAATGGCTAACCTTGGGACTTCCCTGGTGGTCCAGTGGTTAAGAGTCTGCCTTCCACATATACAATGGAGTATTACTCAGCCAAAAAAAGAAACGAAATTGAGTTATTTGCAGTGAGGCGGATGGACCTAGAGACTGTCATACAGAGTGAAGTAAGTCAGAAAGAGAAAGACAAATACCGCATGCTAACACATATATGGAATCTAAAAAAAAAAAAGGTTCTAAAGAACCTAGGGGCAGGACAGGAATAAAGATGCAGACGTAGAGAATGGACTTGAAGACACGGGGAGGGGGAAGGGTACGCTGGGACTAAGTGAGAGAGTGGCATGGGCATATATATATACACTACCAAATGTAAAATAGATAGCTAGTGGGGAGCAGCCGCATGGCACAGGGAGATCAGCTCAGTGCTTTGTGTCCACCTAGAGGGCTGGGATAGGGAGGGTGGGAGGGAGACGCAAGAGGAAGGGGATATGGGGATATATGTATGCATATAGCTGATTCACTTTGTTATACATCAGAAACTAACACAAAATTGTAAAGCAATTATACTGCAATAAAGACGTTAAAAAAAAAAAAAAGAATCCACCTTCCAATACAGGCGATGCAGGTTCGATCCCTGGTTAGGGAACTAAGGTCCCACATGCCACGGGGCAACTAAGCCCGCACACCACAACTAGAGAGAAGCCCACGCGCCTCAACGAAAGATCTCGCATGCTACAGCAAAGATCCCGCGTGCCACAAGTAAGAACCGACACAGCCAAATAAAAAAACAAACAAACAAAACAAATGGCTAATCTTTTTCATTTACACTCTCTACCATTATTTTGGAGCAAATGCTAGAAATCATGTCAGTTTGTCCATAAATATTTCTGTGTGTAAAAGATAATGGTGTGATATTTTAAGCAGACATTATCACATGAGGAAATATGTCATGAGAGCACTTTTGTAATTTGTTATGAATGTGGAACCAGGATTTGTGAGTGTCAGGAGCTGCAGATCTGCAGCTATCCATTGTATTTGACTCACTCTCTATGAGGTGCTCTAGGAAATCCTCGCATCATCTAAACTGATGCCACCCACTGCCTTGCCTGCATGTAACTTCAAATTACTTTATCCTGGACACCAATTATATTACATTACATTAAATTCGATTATAAAATAAATCCTACCATGAGAGTAATTTTGTATTTTGTTAATTAAAAAAAAAAGGAAGATGAAGAAATTCAAGTGACAGTCTCTGATTTACTTGTTCTTAGGGCTTTAAAATAATTACTTTGGTTTCTTAATCATTTATTCTTACATTATCTGTGAACAAGTACAGCCGTTTAGTGGAATCATATTCTTGTAGTAGTGGATAATGCCCATTTAGTTAAAGCAACTTTTAACACTTTAATTAGAGATTACTGCTGAGAATCAACTTGGTGATCTTATCTTTATTCTCAAGTCATTTTTGCCAGTATGCCAGGCAGTTGGTGAATACCATGTATTGAATCTGTTGAATTTTACACATTCCAGTTGTAATTGCTTCTCGTGGCTGTCTAGATAGAAGTACAGTGTATGTTGTTGCTTTCACCAAGTGTAGTAATAAAGTGAGTGTTATCAGACATCACTTTGCACATCCTTCTGTAACAGGCTCATTTTTTTCTGAATACCACAATTTATATTAAAAGTTCTAAATACCAGCTCTAAATATTGATCCAATTTAAGAACATTTCTAGTGAAATATTTTCTGATTAAAGCAGTTTCTTTCACGTGTATTATATATTTCTTCTCCCCTAGCAATTTAGTATAATTTTGACAGTTTCTCTTTTAAATTTGTGTATTGCAATAATATCAGTTAGTAGTAAATCAGAGGCTTGAATGTGATTTGGAGGTCTTTCTGGAGATTGGATATTTATGAATAGACATACAAAGGTTTAGGGAGGGTTTCTGTTTAATAACAATTTCATTTTATTTGTCATTCAGTGTTTAAATGTGGCATTAAATGTTAAACATTTCTTGTGATAAAATAGTACACAGATACATTCTTTATGTACTGGAGTCAAACAGTAACTTGTAAAGGAAAACTTGACTTCCCTTCTAGTCTCTCCCCAGAGGTGTAACTGCTTCTCAAGTTTGGTGTGCGTTCTTCAGGCTTTCTTCCTTTCCTTTAAAAAAAAAATGTTAAAAGTGTTAAATATTTAAAAATAAACTTTACTTTTTGTAACGTTTTTAGATTTTCAGAAACATTGGAGATAGTGCAGTTTCTGTATACCCCAGACCCAGTTAATCCTTTAACATCTTATATTAGTGTGGTACATTTGTGACAATTAATGAACCAGTATTGATATGTTGTTATTAACTGAAGTCCATACTTTATTCAGATTTTCAGTTTTTATCTGTGTGTTTTTTCTGTTCCACATTACATTTGGTCATTGTATCTCCGTAGGCTCCTCTTGACTGTGACAGTTTTTCAAGTTTTCCATGTTTTTGATGACCTTTACAGTTTTGAGGAGTATTAGTTATTTGCAGGATGTCCCTGAATTGGGATTTTTTTTTAATTTACTTTTAATTAATAAATTAATTTATTTTATTTTATTTTTGAGTCTTTGTTGCTGTGCGCGGGCTTTCTCTAGTTGCAGCGAGTGTGGGCTACTCTTCGTTGCACTGCGCGGGCTTCTCATTGCGGTGGCCTCTCTTGTTGCGGAGCACGAGCTCTAGGTGCGTGGGCTTCAGTAGTTGCAGCACGCGGGCTCAGTAGTTGTGGCTTGCAGGCTCTAGAGCACAGGCTCAGTAGTTGTAGCACACAGGCTTAGTTGCTCCACAGCATGTGGGATCTTCCCGGATCAGGGATCAAACCTGTGTCCCCTGCATTGGCAGGCAGATTCTTAACCACTGCGCCATCAGGGAAGTCCAGGGATTTGTTGGTTGCTTTTCTCATGATTAGACTAAAGTTGTGGGTTGGAGGGAGGAAGACCACAGAGGTAAAGTGCCATTTTACTTCATGTCATATCAAGAATGCATACTGTCCCCATGACTTACCACTGTTGATGTTGACCTTGATCTTCTGGCTGAAGTAGTGTTTGTCAGATCACTCTACATAAAATGACTCTTTCCCCCCTTTTGTACTGTGCTCTTTGGAAGGAAGTCAATGTGGTCACTATGCACAGCCTATACTTAAGGTTTGGGGAGTTAAGTTCCACCACCTCATTGGGAGCAGTGTATCTACATAAATTATTTGGAATTTTTCTGCGTGGGACATTCGTCTCTTCTCCATTAATTTATTTATTCAGTGATACTAGTATGAACTCATTAATTTTACTCTGGGTTATAAGCCAACACTATTTTATTTTGTTGCTCAAATTGTTCCAGCTTTGGCCATTGGGATCTCTTTCAGTTGGCACTTGTATCCCTTTGACAGAGCTCCATCTTTGTGGTTTTTTTAAAGCACTTCCTTACTTTTTGGCACCAGGTTCACCATGTATATTTTCTGTGCCATCCTGGAATCAGCCATTTCTCCAAGGAACCCTGGTTCCTTTTATTGGAGAATGATGTTAGAAACCAAGATCTGTGCTCATTGCTGCTGGTGTGTCATTGCTTCTAGGCCTTCTAGGCTGACAGAGTAAAGAAATATATGTGTGTGTGTATATCCATAAACATTTCATATGTAACCATCTATCTATATTAAACTGACTCTAATCCATTACTACATGGATCACTCTAGCCTCCTCCCCTCTCATTTTTAAACTTCTACTCCAACAATGAGAGACCTGGCTCCTCCCACCTGCCATCCATTTACTTAATTTAACTTCAGTTCTAATGTACATGTGTACATGTACATGTGTAGCAGTGTCAGAATTGTTAACTTACACCCCTGTGGGAAACAGTTTTATCAACTAGAGGACAGGGCATATGTACAGTTTCTTTTGCCTTTAGTCTTATAAAGACTACTCATTTCCAAAGTTACTTAGGTACTTATGTCAGCACCTTTTCTTCTCACCCTCTTTAATGAGGTGGTTTCATAAATTTATAACACAGTTAGATTGTTTTGTCACATTCTGCAAACCATCCTGGGAACCACCAACCACCTAACATTTTTTTTTAAATTTCACATACATTAAAGTTCATACATTATTTCACATACATTAAATTTTTTTTATCGTATTTCACATACATTAAAGTTCACCCCTTGTGCTATAAAGTTCTGTAGGTTTAGACAAATATAGGTTTTGACAAATGTGTAGCATCCTTTTTGTTTTTTGTTTTTCAAACTACTTTTAAAGAAAAATGATGAGTGATTTCTCATTCTTATTTTGCAAGTTTTCCACTAATGATCATGTTTTGCTTCTTTTTAAAAAATTCCTTAAAATTTTTTTTATTTGGAAGTAATAAAAACTGCAGGAATAGTATAAAATAATACCCATATAGTATGTATTGCCCAGATTCATCGTAAACATTAAGATTTGATTAACAATGACTACAATCCTATAAAAATTGAAAGCACTACAGGTAAAACTCAAGTCCTTTTAACCACCAATCCTTTCTCTATGGAACTCAGTGCTTATTTTGCTGTTTACTTTGTTATTAATTTTAAAAATTTGTTTTGTCCTTGTTAAATTTAGGTGAAATTTTGTGGACTGTGTAGTCAGGAATATAGTGTTCTTAGTATCTTGAAGCTTTCATTTTAGGAGCTTTATGATATAATGTCCAAACTTTTCATATAACTTTGTGTTAAAAAGCAGTTTTTGAAGGGTGTGATGTACACTTCAGTATCTGGAAGGCTCAATTTGGACATTAAGTAGAGACTGATTCAGGAGAACAAAAAAGGACTTTATGAAAACATCTAATCAGTAATATATTGCCTGACTTCTGCAATGAAGTATGTAGTTGTCATATGACTGTGGGCTAGAACTTAGAACTTCAATCTCTTTCTAGCTTTATTTCCTCCTTTCATAAAATGAAGTAGTAGTTAGATTAGATCATTTTGTCTCCTTCCAGCTTTATGATTGATTGTTTTTATTTATAGAAGTTGGTGGCTTTGATCCAAAGAGAGCATTCTATTGATGATTTAGCAAATTTCTTTTATGATGAATAATTATTTTTGAAAATGATGTCAGTAAATATATATGCCCAGTAGATTTTTTTTTAAATTATGCATGGTTTAAAAAATAGAAAAATCTCCTTAATATTATGTTTTAAAAGAATGAGTCACTGGTGAGTACAGAGTACTGTTCTGTAATTTCCCACTAGTTAAAACATTCTGTTTGTAGGTCTTTCCCTTCTGGTCAGCTTCAAACAAACATGGTGTATCATGACAAAAAGTTAATGATATGGGACTTTCCTGGTGGCGCAGTGGTTAAGAATCCGCCTGCCAATTCAGGGGACACAAGTTCGAGCCCTGGTCCAGAAAGACCCCACATGTCACGGAGCAGCTAAGCCCGTGTGCCACAACTACTGAGCCTGCACTCTAGAGCCCGCGAGCCACAACTGCTGAGCCCGCGTGCCAGAACTACCGAAGACCGCGCACCTAGAGCCCGTGCTCTACAACAAAGAGAGGCCACCACTATGAGAAGCCCGCACACCGCCAACGAAGAGTAGCTCCGCTCGCTGCAACTAGAGAAAGCCCATGCGCAGCGACGAAGACCCAACGCAGCCAAAAATAGATAAATAAATTAATTAAAAAATAAAAAGTTAATGATGCTTTTAGAAATCAGAAAAGTTAATCAATAATTTAAAATTTTTTCAAATAAACTATTTTTAAGAGCAATTTTAGGTTCACAATAAAATCAATAATCTTTTAAAAGGAAGAAAATACCAATTTTAAAAGTTTTTTTAGCTTTTTTAAAGGAAACTGGCTCTTGATTTCTAGTATTCTTATTCACTGCTTTTAGCAGTTGCATTTTCACAAGTTTGGAAAATCTGCTCATGTTATTATAGAAATAGCATAAGAAGTATGAATTGAGGGTTATCTGCAGCCTTGGGGATCTTACACATGATTGATTGTTGATAGGAGATTCCTTTCAACACTTGTCCTTGTGAAGCAGAATTGCATTTTCAGATGTAATAGTATTTTAGAGTGTACATACTTAAAATCAGATCTACTCAGTCATGCATGTGAGGGTGGGTAGCATTAATGCTCTCAAGCACATTGGTCCAATTTCATTTTAGGTGAGAGTTAATTGAGGTGATCACAGTTATGTGATGTTGTAAGCTTTACAGCCATCTTGTCACCATTCAGCTCTGGCCAAAATGACTAGCTGAGTCGAGGGGGAGAAAAGGCAAATTATGCTGGGCATGAAAGGTAATTATTGGCTTATTAGCTTCACCATTATTGGGAAGGTTAAAATATCTTATTTTCTATGTATCAGTTAGGTTTAAGGTAATCCAAATGCCATTTTATATTTAGGACTTCACATTTTAGTGAAAATATTTAAGTAAGAATCTGTAATTGTGTTTGAAAGGATCTCAGCAATTTCTGGCATATACCTTTTTAACACTGATTTTGTATTTCTCTTAGCAGGTTGCTTTAAATATTATTTAGCTGTACCTAATTACTGCTGTAGTTATTTCTAAGAAGTGAACTTTTTTTCCCATGAGAAAAATATAGACTGACTTTCAAATGCTACAGTGATATTACAAAAGAATATTTAATAATGAAGGAAAATTCCACCGTGTAGTGAGTGAAAAAGGTTGTAAGATGATTTGTATTCCCCCAGAAGGCTGGAAGGATATCTGAAAGATGGGATTGTGGTGGGTTTTATTTTCTTCTCTGTATTTTTGTCAGGTTTTCTCCTTGTGAGCCTAGGAATCTTAGAAAAAAGAATTTTTAAAAATCGCTGTGTGCTGTTTATTATTATGAAAATGTTACTTTTATGCTTGTCTTATGTATAGAGTATACTTTTTCCCCCCAGATTTGTATCTTGGTTTTTAAAGTGTCAAGCTTCCATTCATCCAAGACTTTTCATCTTGTGAGCCATCTGCAATCTGCGTAATAAGGCATTTATGAAGTGCCAGCTTGCGTGTTTAAATATTATGGAATTAAAAGTTGACTAAGTGCCTGTAGAGTGCTGCTTTGTTTGTCCTCGTTCCTTCGCATCTTGCCTTCCTTTTCTTCTTCCCCTTACTTTTAGTACCCAGCACAATTTGATGCATATAGTAAGTATTCACTAAATACCTGTTGAATGACTTCAATCCATGAGAATGTATTATGATATTGATACAATATTAATTATATTAATTCAGAAAATAAGATAGTAGATAAAAGGCATTATCTTGAGATGGAAGAGATCACCTACTTCCAGAGACTTCTTAGGAAGCTTCTGAGAAGATGTAACTTGAGCCTGGCCTTGGAGGATAGGAAAGAGGTAGATAGGGGAGACCAGGACTTGGGAGAAGGGGTGGAGTTGGACTCTCATGATTTGTTGTTTCCCTGGGGAACTTGTTTCACTTCGTGGAATACATCACCTTCTCTGGCCAGGAGCTCTCCTGTTGCTCTACTTCCTCTACCTGGAATGCTCCCTTCTTCCCAGCTCCCCTCTCAGTTTAGGTAGTCTGTCCTAAGGGGAGTTTGAGTACCTCCCCTCTCCCCCAGTTAGGTTAGTTTCCCATGAATACGAGATTACTCTTTCATGACACATTTTGTAATCACATTTTAATCTTTTTAAATTTATTTTTCATATCTTACAGATAGTTATACTTACATATAGGTTAGAGTCAGATCGATCTTACAGGCTTATTACCCAAAACAGCAGTCTCCTGCTTACTTACCTGCTTCTTAGCTCTTTCTTTTGCTGTTTCGCTGTTATCTGTGAAGGTAAAAAACATTTATAGGCTGTTACTTCTTGATTTTTCAGTTTTCAGGGTTTAAAAAAATTTTTTAATTGACTTACCACTAGGAGATTTAAGGATTTAGCTCTCTTTTACCACCCTCCCACAACTGCATGTACTCCCATTTCCTGTCTCTCCATTTTTCTAGTATAGTTATATCCACAATGTAGTTAGATCAGTATTCAGTAATATGTTGTATGCTGTGGTTACTTTTCCTTGCCTGACAGTACCTTATTTTCCCTAGTTAACAACATTTTTTTTTGTTTGTCTGATTTTCTACGTATATATCATAAATTGCTTATAACATGAATTCACCCTCAGACTCTCACTTAATAATCTTAATGGTTTTTGGGGTTTGTTTTTTTTTTTAGATTTATTTATTTATTTATTTATTGGATGTGCTGGGTCTTCGTTGCTGTGCGCGTGCTTTCTCTAGTTGCAGTGAGCGGGGTCTACTCTTTGTTGTGGTGCGTGGGCTTCTCATTGCGGTGGCTTCTCGTTGCGGAGCACGGGCTCTAGGGGCGCGGGCTCAGTAGTTGTGGCTTGTGGGCTCAGTAGCTGTGGCTCGCAGGCTCTAGAGCTCAGGCTCAGTAGTTGTGGTGCACGGGCTTAGTTGCTCCGTGGCATGTGGGATCTTCCCGGACCAGGGCTCGAACCTGTGTCGCCTGCATTGGCAGGTGGATTCTTAACCACTGTGCCACCAGGGAAGCCCCTCTTAATAGTTTTTTGATATTTTCAAACACATCAGTTACTTTATTGATTTCATTGTTGGGGTGGTGTGTGTGGCTCTTTCCTGTTTTTTTGACTTGTTCTAGAAGGCTGTTCTCAAGGTCTGCTGTTTAGTTGTTATCCTAGGGATTTCCTTTTCCAACTTTTTAAATTGAAGCCTTTTCCCTTGATTCACATCTTTTTTTTTCTTTCTTGGTTTATTGTCTCATATCCATGGAACATACACTCCAGTATCTTTCTGAGGAAGAATGCATGGGGGTTAAAGTTTTGTTTTTTTTTAATCTTCACCCTTACTTCGACTTCTGGGTTGGAAACATTTTCCTTTAGAATTTTGAAAGCCATTTGTTGCATTGCCTTCTAGGTTCCACTATTAGGAAGACCGAAGCCAATTGTGATGTCTGATTCTTTAAATGTGGCCTACTTTCTCTGTTTCTCTGGAAGCCTTTAGGAGCTTCTTTATGTCCCCAGTGTTGTTAAATTTCACTATGTTGTACCTTGGTGTAGATCTGTTTACATCTGTTGTGCTAGGCACTCAGTGGGTCCTTTTGGTCTAGAAGCTCATGTCCGTTAGTTCTGGGAAATTTTAAAAAGTGTTTGATTTTTTTTTCCTCTGCTTTAATTTTTTTTTTCCTTCTCTCCTTGGATCTTTTGTACTGATTCTTTAAAATTGTTTATTTATTTAATTTTTAAAATTTTATTTATTTGGCTGCGCTGTGTCTGAATTGTAGCACGTGGGATCTAGTTCCCGCACCAGGGATCGAACCCAGGCTCCATACATTGGGAGTACGGAGTCTTAACCATTGGACCACCAGGGAAGTCCCTTAAAATTTTTTTTAACCTCTTCTCATATTTTCACCTGTTTTTCTCTACTTTCTATGAGAGATTCTCAATTTTATATTCTAACTCTTTGATAAAATTTTAATAATCTGTTATTTTTAATTTTCAAAAACTCTTTAATTGGCCCTATCCCCTATTTTAGTAGCACACTGTCCTTGTGTTATGGTTTTAATTTTTTTTCTCTTATTTCTCTGAGATTACAGAAAGTTTTTTTCTTTCTTTTTAAAGTTCACACCTTCCTGCGTAGTTCTTTCCTCCGTGTTGCATTTATTCTCTTTGCTTTGGTCTTTTATGGCCTTTTACTTAGAAGTATGTGGTGGTCTTTGTCTGCTTGGTTAAGAGTGCACAATCAGTAAAGCAGTTTGGAAGCTCAGTACGCTTGATGGAACTTCTTGCGGGGGCTTCTTGCCTTCTAATCTAACTAGGCTGTTGCTTTGCGTGACAGTGTTTTTAAATCTTTCTTCTTGGGCTGGTCAGTTTCCCCAGAGAATAGGCCTGACTGTTACTGTTCTGGGAGCTGATTGGCGGAGGAAGACTGGGATATCTCAAGGTTTAGTACATAAACCTCTCACTTAATCACTCTTTTCTGATATGTTGTTCTTTCTCCTAAGCTCTGGTGTTTCCAGTCCAGACCTCTCCACCTCAGTCTCTCCAGAGAGAGTCTTCTAATGGGGATTCCCGGAGCTGTGTTTGTTTAACTGGGTCTCCGGGCTTCCCTGGTGGCGCAGTGGTTAAGAATCTGCCTGCCAATGCAGGGGACACTGGTTCGAGCCCTGGTCCGGGAAGATCCCACATGCCGCGGGGCAACTAAGCCCGTGCGCCGCAACTACTGAGCCTGTGCTCTAGAGCCCGTGAGCCACAACTACTGAGCCCACATGCCACAGCTACTGAAGCCTACGCACCTAGAGCCTGTGCTCCGCAACAAGAGAAGCCACCTCAATGAGAAGCCCACACCCTGCAACCAAGAGTAGGCCCCGCTCGCTGCAACTAGAGAAAGCTTGAGCGCAGTAACAGAGACCCAACTCAGCCATAAATGAATGAATGAATGAATAACTGGATCTCCAACTCCCCTTTCTGCTTTTAAATCTCATTTTCACTGTTATTTCCGCTGGTACCTGCTACCACTGATTCTTGAGCCTTTAGAGGGTATACTGCAAGACAGGTTGATTTTTCTGCTTTCTGGGTTAGGATTCAGGTTTCTTGGGTCTGCTGTGTACATTGTTTCCTGTCTTCCTGCTTCTAACTTGCGGGATTTTATTGCTGCTTCGTCTCCTGTTAATCGATTTTGAATTTTTTTTTGCCTCGAATTTAATAAAACTTTAATAACATTTACATTTGAGAGGATTTGGGAAGGTATAAGAGGCAAATGTGTGTGTTTAATCTTCAGCTGGAAAATTATGATTGTCATTACTTCTTTTGATGGTCTTTTCTTTGGTAAGCTTTAGACTTAGTGAGGTAAAAAACATCAGTCATGGCCTGACATGTTCTTTGAGTGGTGTTAATTATAAAATGCAAGCAATTATACACTTGCATATTGGAACATTCTCTGATAGGGTGAAGGGACAGATATGAAATGCTTAATGACTCTCCCTCTTGGTTCTCGTTCTTGCAGGAGAAGGGGACCTCATGACCAGGCCTAAGTTAAGGCAGCCTCTTGAATAGAATACCTTTCCCCATCTGTAATCTCTGTCTCAGTATGCTGTATTCCAGGCATCATCATCATCATCATCATATAATAATAATAATAATGAGCAAGCATAGCTGAGAGAGCTCTGGTAGCTCATGGGGCTAGCAGAGCCAAGCAGGCTGCAGTCAGCGTGAGTCTCTGGATTCTAGGCATGTCTGTCACTTCCTGGGGCTGTACATTTGACTTTACTATCTTATTATTATTATTATTTTCGAAATTATAATCATGCTTATTTTTCAAAAATATTTCTTTATTTTTGTCCGCGTCGGGTCTTAGTTGCGGTGCGCGGGCTTCTGTCTGGTTGTGGCATGTGAGCTCAATAGTTGTGGCGTGTGGCCTTAGTTGCCCTGTGGCACGTGAGATCTTAGTTCCCTGACCAGGGATCGAACCCATGTCCCCTGCATTGGAAGGCAGATTCTTAACCACTGGACCACCGGGAAGTCCCTTTACTATCATTTTAATGTAGAATATTCCATTTTTTGGATATGCCAATTGGTAGTTTTTAGAAGGGAAAACTTTCTAGGAATTAGTGTGATCAATCAAAATACCAATTTTCCTTCGTATGTACCACAGACATTTACTGAATACCTATTTGTACCCAATACACTATGCTAAATGTTTTATTTCCTAAGAGCTGAAGGTCGGAGAGGTCTGTTTTTCTTTTTTGTTTCTTATACTCTTGTTACCATTTCTTTTTAAAATAGGTAACTCTGGAACCATAGTGTTGATGTATGTAATGCATAGTACTTTATGAAGCATGAAGTAGTGATGGGGATGCCACCTGCTGTTGATCACTCATGGAATCATCATCACTGGCCCTTCCACAGATACAGCAGTCATCTGCATGTGGCTCCATACCTAGCCTTATATTATTTGGTGATTTGTAAAGTAATATGAATAAGATAAATGTGAACTAGTAAGTCAAGATGGCATTAAGATTAGCTGCCATTTCTTCAGGTAGGTTTCTGTTAAAGCTACACCTCCATGCTTGCTTGAGTCAACATGTGCTAATAAGGTATCCATGATATGCCACTCACTGTTAAGTGCTGGGGTGAATACAGCAGTGAACCCTATGAAGGTCCCAGTCTGCAGAGGGCTCACAGTCTACACTGTTAACGCAGCAAGAGCTCGTGTGCCTGTGGCACAGAAAGCCAAACTCTGGCAGCGGGTATTTGCAGCAAAATAAGGGTTTATTTGAAGGTGCCAAGCAAGGAGAGCCGGGCAGCTTATGCTCAAAAGACCCAAACTCTCTGATGGCTTTCAGGCAAGGGTTTTTTTTTTTTTGGCTGCGTTGGGTCTTTGTTGCTGCACGCGGGCTTTCTCTAGTTGCGGAGAACAGGGGTTACTCTTCTCATTGCGAAGGCTTCTCTTGTTGCAGAGCACAGGCTCTACGTGCACAGGCTTCGGTAGTTGCAGCACGTGGGCTCAGTAGTTGCGGCACGCGGGTGCTAGAGCATGCAGGCTTCAGTAGTTGCTGCCTAGGAGACTAAAGCCTTTCTTTCTGCAAACAAGAAACAAAGGACAGGCTTCCCTGGTGGCGCAGTGGTTAGGAATCCGCCTGCCAATGCAGGGGACACGGGTTTGAGCCCTGGTCCGGGAAGATCCCACATGCTGCAGAGCAGCTAATCCCGTGTGCCACAGCTACTGAGCCTGTGCTCAAGGGCCTGCGAGCCACAACTACTGAAGCCTGTGCGCCTAGGGCCTGTGCTCTGCAACAAGAGAAGCCACCGCAATGAGAAGCCCGCACACCGCAACGAAGAGTAGCCCCCGCCCATAGCCCCCTCTCACCGCAACTAGAGAAAGCCCGCGCACAACGAAGAAGACCCAACACAGCCAAAAATAAATAAATAAATAAATAAAAATTTTTTTAAAAAATGAAACAAAGGACAAGAAGAGCCTTTTGTACCTGGGAAGGCCCCACAGGGTCCTGTTTGGTTTCATTTCCCCCTTTTCTTTGATAGCCCTCAATCCTGAGAGGAACAGGGGCAGAACCAGAAATGAAATAAAGTTTTGGAGAGGGATTAATCATAAACTGAGCAGGGGAACTCAGTTTTAGGGGGATGCGGTTTCATGAATCCTCTGCCCGTCTCCTTTTCTCCCCTTCTGGAACTGTTAGTGAGTATGATTTACATACAGAAACATGCACAAATCATAAATGTGTATTGTAGTTCAGTGAATTTTCACAAGCTGAACATGCACGTTAACTAGTACCCAGTTCAAGCAACAGCATTACCAGCACTCCAAAAGCTCCCTTCATGTGCCCTTCCAGTTGTGCCCCTGCCCTGGGTGACCACTCAGCTGGCAGACTAGGTTTGCCTGGTTTTGCTCTTTACATAAGTGTAATCGTACAGTAAATGCTCTTGTGTCTGGTTTCTGTTGCTCAGCATTATGTTTATGAGATTCACCCTTGCTGTTGTGTGTTGTTACAGTTTATTCATTCACATGGCTGTATAATATTCCATTGTGTGAAGTTATAATTTAGTTACCCATTCTGCTGTTGATGGGCATTTGGGTAGTTTCCAATTTTATGAATACTGTTGCTTTGAACATCCTGGTATGTCTTTTGGTGAACATGTGTGTTTCTGTCAGGATGTATAACTAGAGTATAATTGCTGGGTCATACAGTATGTATGAATTCATCTTTAGTAGATATTGCTAAACAGTTTTCTGAAGTGGATCTGCAAATTTACATTCCCAGTATGAGAGTTCTGGTTGTTATGTACCCTCAACAACATTTGGTATTTTCTGCTTTTTTATTTTAATTATTATCTGTGGTTTTAATTGGCATTTCTGTGATGACTATTGAAATGCAGCACTTTTTAAATATGTTTATCAGCCATTTGGCTCTCTTCTTTTGTGAAGTGTCTATTCAAGACTTTTGCCCATTTTTCAGTTCGGTGTTTTCCTTTTTGTTACGGCTTTTTAGAAGTTTTTTTTTTTTAATGTATTCTGGATATGAGTCCTTTGTCCAGAAAACTTGTCTTCTTTTCTGGGTTGTCTTTTCATTCTCTCAGTAGGGTCTTTTGAATGAATAAAAGTTCTTAATTTGGGAAGTACATGTGGGTGAACATCTTCATGTCCTTGTGCACAAAAAAGCTAACGATAAATGAAGAAATTGATAGTTCACTTTTGAAGATCTGTAAGATGGATATGTACTACTTCTGCAGGAACTTGCTGATAAAAATATGCCATCCCTTGTGATGACCCAAACACTAAGCTGACCACAGAGTAGAAAATACTGACAAATGAAAAACAAGTAGAGCCCAGAAGAAACCAGTAACTGTACCTAAGAAAGAATTTCCTTTGGCATTTTATTATAATGGTATATAGGAATAGTGCTTCTGTCAGTAGATTTAATGGAAAAGTTATTTTGTCCATGTTGACGAATGTTGATCTTAAAAATTGTACATAAAGCATCATTTAACAAATTTCATCAAGTTAACTTTTTAATATCCCAAATTATCAGCCTAAATAATACTATTATGGCTTCAAATAGCAACCAGTAAAAAAAAAAAAAAAAAAATAGCAACCAGTCTTTCTAGTAAATTAATGAAAAAATGGAAGTGTTCTTTCAGGAATATTAAGGGGTAATAGTCAAATTGGTGTGATTGTGGCATGTAATAGTGCCTGGTAAAATTTCATTGAATGAAATCATTCAAATTTCTGACTATCCATGAGGAAGGCTGTTGTGGGCTATTGCAGAAGAAAAGGCAATGGAGAGAATGGAAAGCATGAATCACAACATATTTACATCTAATTCTATTCCTGTAGGTTATGTATCTACATTAATAGCATTTACTTTTATTTTTGGCTGCACCGGGTCTTAGTTGTGGCCTGCGGGATCTAGTTCCCTGACCAGGGATCGAACCCGGGCCCCCTGCACTGGGAGCATGGAGAGTCTTAACCACTGGACTACCAGGGAAGTCGCCACATTCACATTCTAAGTACTCTTTCTGCAGTACAGCTGTTTTTCAGAAAAGTTGTACAAATCAAACTAATCTAAATATATTGCTAGATAGGCATGTAGTTTGATGATAGCCTTGCATTGTACTGATTTAAAAGGGTTGACTTCTTTTGTAATTTTAATATTGCATTATATAATTGTTTTACCAGTCAGGATTTTAGGAGAGACATATATATGTATGTATGGTATATATGTATCTTAAATATATGTATCTTTATATATATGTCTTTATATGTGTACATTTACACATACATGTATATGTGTGTATTAGTGTGTATATGTGTGTATAAAATCTTAATGGAGACTAGAAATGTTCTGCATGCCAAGTCCAAAATCCTTTCAGTTCTGTTGTGAGTTTATAAATAGGAACAGATAATTGTAAAAAATTGTTCTTGAAATTTAAAAGAACCATTGAATAGATGCCAGTTGTAGTCCACGTTCTGTTGGGACAATTCTTTTTTCATAAAGTGTTGCTTAATATATCCTTTTAAGTGGTGAATAATTAGGAGTTCAGTTTTGCTTTCATGATGATATTTTAGAGCTTTAACGTATCTTAGAAGAGGGCAACATGTAGGGTTTTAAAAACACAAACAGTATTTACCACTCATGGACTAGATTTTATGTAAACTATTTTAAAATGAATCTGATCTAGCTCCTATTTTCATATTGTTTATTCTGTAAACAAAAGATGAACTGTCCTGTCAGAGGCAAGGGGAACAAGCCAGGTGTTTAGTCTCCAGTTCAGCTTGCCTTTGCTAGGACGTTTAATTCCTTCTCCAAGTGGGTTCTGGAGCGCTGAACTAAGAACTGAGTTTTCTTATGGAACCAAAAAGTGGAGAAGAGGTAAGAATCAAGTCATGGATTGGTTAGTACATAGTTGGATGCTACTTCTTAAAACATATTATGTTCAGGGGCAGAGAGACTTACCTATTTGAAAACCATGTGATTGTTCCTTATTTCCCCAATCTTTATAAAATCATGAAGCATGGCAAGGGGTGGGGGGGCACTTATCATTAACCTGGAAGGTTCTTGGCTGTAGATTTTGCTGAAGCTAGGTGACAGAAAACACTGGGCACCATTTACTTGACAGTGCCTTGGTGAAGCCATCAGTAGTGAAAATACTTGGATGTAAGATGTGGATCCCAGGGGTTGGCAGGTTGATGGCAGCTTTCTGGTGCCACCCAAAAATCTCACAATGCCACTATCATAGCCATAGTTGGCTAGTTTAGTGCCTTCATGGATGAGGAGTTATTTCTCCTAGTGCCTTGGCTTCTTAATGAAGTTGGAGTTGGTGATGAGTGGCTACTATCTTGCCTTCCTCTTTTCTCTCTGGATGGTATGCCTACACTTGTTATTTGGACCTCAGGTGAAAAAAAGAAGAAAAACCATCAAATTGGTGATCATAGTTTGTAGCATTTGCTCTCATTTCTAAGGACTAACATAAATACTGAGTTAGAATATTTTCCCTCCTTCCAAACCAGATTATATTCATCAGTTGTACTTATGTATGTTAACGGTGATAACCACAAACATCTTTAAATAGAAAGCTTTACAAACTGCTGGCTTTTCTGAGGAGGTTTACTGTAGTATACTTTTCACCTCTTATTGCCATTGTCTTTTTAAAGCATTATTCTAATTACTTTGCTTTGGTGAATTTTGATTTTTAATTGTTTTCATTTTGCTATTAAGAGGATTTGCATTTATCTTTTCCCTCTGCCATGAGAGCTGCTGTTGGGGATAGTCTAAATCCGGTGGTTGTTTGTTTTTAAAGTTATCTTTAGGTAAACAAAGTAGAAAAAAATCATGATGTTTATTCTCAGCTCTTAAAACAGATTGTTAGTCAAACTATCTTTTAATTTCTTGATCCTAATATTTTTCTTTTCAGGAAAGGAGAATATTAAGGAATTTTTTAAAAATCATGATGAGGTTATAATTCATTGTGTTATTTTTCTTTTTTCTTTTTATCCATTCATATATATGTGTTCCTTGTTAAGCTCTGGAGATATTTATGGGATCAGGACCTATCCCCTCCCATTAAAGGACATAGACATTGATTTAGCAAGGAAATACTGATTTGGAATAGTCAGTTTTCAGTGTCATTTTAAATGAAATGTGCATTATACAGATTTGCAGTTTTAGAAAATACTCTTTTTTTGAGATGTAATCCACATACCATAAAATTCATCTTTTTAAAGTGTACAATTCAGTGATTTTTACTGTGTTCGCACGGTTTTGCAACCATTGCCACTGTCTAATTCCAGAACATTTGAATCACTCCCAAAAGAAATATGACACTATTAGCAGTCCGTCACTCCCCTTTCTTCCCTTCCCCAGCACCTGGCAACCACCAGTCTACTTTCTGTCTCTCTTGGATTTGCCGTTTCTGGAGACATTATATAAGTGGAATCATACAGTATGTGGCGTTTTGTGACTGGTTCCTTTGCTTAGCATAATAACGTTTTCAAGGTTGACCCAGGTTTTAGCACGTATCAGTACTTTACCGCCATTTTTTTGTTGTTGTTAGGTTGATTTATTCCTATCCATCCTTTTGTATGGATATATCATATTTTGTTTATCCATTCATCATTTGATGAACCATTTGACTATTGTAAATAATGCTGCTATGAACATTCATATATAAGTTTTTCTGTGAAAATTTGTTTTCATTTCTCTTGAGTATATGTCTAGGAGTGGAATTGCTGGATCCTTTTATAACTCTGTGTTTAACTTTTTTTTGAGAAACAGCCAAACTGTTTTCCGCAGTGGCTGTACTACTTGACATTCCTACCAGCAGTGTGTGAGGGTTCTAACTGCTCCACATATTCAACATTTGATTTTTTTCCTTTTTTTTTTTTTTACGCGAGCCTCTCACTGTTGTGGTCTCTCCCGTTGCGGAGCACAGGCTCCAGACGCGCAGGCTCAGCGGCCATGGCTCACGGGCCCAGCCGCTCCGCGGCATATGGGATCTTCCCGGACCGGGACACGAACCCGTGTCCCCTGCATCGACAGGCGGACTCTCAACCACTGCGCCACCAGGGAAGCCCCCCTTTTTTCCTTTTTTTTTTTTTTATGGCCATATTCATTCGTGTGACGAGGTAGCTTGTGGTTTTGATTTGCATTTCTTTTTTTTTTTAATTAATTTATTTTTGGCTGCGTTGGGTCTTCCTTGCTGTGTATAGGCTCTCTCTAGTTGCGGTGAGCGGGGGCTACTCTTTGCTGCGGTGCACGCGCTTCTCACTCTGGTGGTTTCTCTTGTTGAAGAGCATGGGCTCTAGGCACGCGGGCTTCAGTAGTTGTGGCGCATGGGCTCAGTAGTTGTGGTGCACGGGCTTAGCTGCTCCGTGGCATGTGGGATCTTCCCGGACCAGGGCTTGAACCCGTGTCCCCTGCATTGGCAGGCGGATTCTTAACCACTACACCACCAGGGAAGCCCCTGATTTGCATTTCTTGATGACTAATGATGTTGAGCGTCTCATGTATACTGGCCATTTGTATATCTTCTTTGGAGAAATGTCTATTAAAATTAGATTGTCTTTTTATTGTTGAATTTCTCTTTGTCAAAATTACCTTTAGCAGAGAACTATTCTTTTTTTTTCTTTTTTTTTTTAAATTTATTTCTGGTTGTGCCGGGTCTTAGTTGAGGTAGGTGGGCTCCTTAGTTGTAGCTCACCAACTCCTTTAGTTGCGGCACACATGCTCCTTAGTTGTGACATGCGAACTCTTAGTTGTGGCATGCATGTGGGATCTAGTTCCCTGACCAGGAATCGAACCCGGGCCCCCTGCATTGGGAGGTGGATTCTTAACCACTGCGCCACCAGGGAAGTCCCAGGAGAACTATTCTTGAATGTAAAGAATTTGGTGGTGGTAGAATATTTTATAGTCAGTATACTATATACAATTAAAAATCTACAAACAGGTGGTTGCCAGAGGGAAGGTGGGTTGGGGGGCAGGTGAAATAGGTGAAGGGGATTAAGGGGTACAGAGTTCCAGTTTTAAAATATAATAAGTAAGTCACGGGGTTGTAATGTATAGCATAGGGAAAACAGTAAGTAGTGCTGTAACAACTTTGTATGGTGATGGATGGTAACTAGATACGGTGATGATCATTTTGAAATGTATATGAATATTGAATTACTATAATGTATACCTGAAAGTAATATCATATGATATTGAATGCCAATTATACTTCAATTACAAAAAAAACTATAGTCTATATA
Organism: Lagenorhynchus albirostris; assembly: GCF_949774975.1. Taxonomy (NCBI): domain Eukaryota; kingdom Metazoa; phylum Chordata; class Mammalia; order Artiodactyla; family Delphinidae; genus Lagenorhynchus; species Lagenorhynchus albirostris. The sequence continues at coordinate 118,437,305 of NC_083097.1, forward strand.
CAATAGAAAATTTATAGTCCACAAACTTCAGCTGTTTCTGAACAACACAGTAAAATAGCATACTCAGTTGTTTACCTAAAGAAATGTGCTTGTTTACTTTCTGGTAATGATACTGTCTCATTTGGTGGGATTTAAAGAGTACACAGAAATAGTGGGTTGGTAATGAGAGGTTTAAAAAATTGCATTTTAAGTAAAAGTTTTAGAAATTAACTCTAAAATTAGAAGTGGTAAATAGCACTTAAAGCTAAAGTTTAGGCTTTTCTGAGACTGTTACTAACTTAAAGAAGTGATTTAAAACTTACCAGAATTTTCTTGCCGTTTAAATAGGACTCACCCAAGAAAAAAATGAGTGGTGAAAATACTTGTAACTTTATGGACTTACCGGATAAGTTCAGCATTATTTTCCACATATTTGTGTGAATTATGAGGCATATTTTGATACCTCTTCTCATGGATTTATGAGTTTTTGGCTTTTCTCTTTGTTGTTTAGTAGGTTTTCTTCTTGTTCTCCCATTCTTAGTAAATAGAATCCAAGAATGACTTTTACGTAAGTGCCTTTAGGTACTGCCGTCCTGTACAGTTGTAAATGTTGACCCTTACTTAGGCTTAATCCTAGCCCTTGCTCTTCTGTTGCTTAAAAACAGCTTATTTCTAAATTGGAGAACATCTTTAGAACTACTTATGGGAGGGCAATGAGGAAGCCTTCTTACTGGGGTGGGAGCTCAAATAAGAATTTAAACCTGTAGGGTTTACGTGTCTTTAAACTTGTTAATTCAAGTTTTCTTCTATTAGAACTGGAGCTATGTATGATTTCTATATGGGAGATTCTGTTGTCCAACTAAAACACCATATACTTATTTCTAATAGCAACAATATGGATAGGATACGGAGGAAGGAAAAACATCCTTTATTTTAGATGTGCTGTATTTCACAGGCTAAATCTAGAGGACAAAGCATTTTAGTACTTATTTGTAGGTAATTTTTTTTTTCAACCTGAGGGCGATCAAGGCTAAGAAGTACCATAGGAGATTGTGACATATTTATAAAATGGGAATGTGGAAGAGTTTTAAGGGTTCTTCTGGGGAGCCATAACAGAGTCTGCTCAGAGTATAAGGAGGAACGCAGGTAATCAGGAAAGTGGGAGTAAGGGCACTGTCCGGGGAGTGGCAAAGAGAAAGACCATCTGAATTTTCACATGATTGAATTATTCCTTTGTCAGCAGTGGAGACATACTTTTGTATTAAACTCAGTAGTTTATATGGCATGTATAGGTAATTGTATAATTCTGTTTGGAAAAGCCACAGTTTAAATCTTATTTGGAGATAAGTAAAATTGATGAGAATTGTTAAAAAAAATTATGTGACTGAGAAGAATCCAGAGCCGCGAAGGTATTTATTATCTGTCACAATTACACAATCAAAGGACCACCCCCCCACCCCCCGCAGTAGGGAGAGAACAGAAAGTCCCACCACTTCTCAGATTTGTCTCTCAGTATCCCCTACAACCAGGGATCTGTAACAGGTAGGTTGCACTCAAGCTTCCACTGACCCAGTTGCTAGAAGAGACTGGGCATCTTTCCAACGCCAGCCCCAAATTGACAGTGACACTTATTGTCTTAGCCTTGGGAGAGCCTGAGGATCCCTGAACCCCAGGGATATGGCAGGGAGGGCTGCACAGGAAAGGTTCCCAAGGACAGAAAAGGAGAACCTTAAAAATACATTTTGGGGGACTTCCCTGGTGGTCCATTGGGTAGGACTCCGCGGTCCCAATGCAGGGGGCCCGGGTTTAATCCCTGGTCAGGGAACTAGATCCCGCACGCGTGCCACAACTAAGGGTTCGCATGCTGCAACTAAAGAAGCCCGCATGCTGCAACTAAAAGATACTGCATGCCACAACTGAGACCTGGTGCAGCCTAAGTAAATTTAAAAAATAAAGAAATATTTTAAAAAATACATTTTGGAACCAGGTAACCAATTTCATAGCCTTATAGGTAAGGCCCACTCTAGTTCTAGTCCTCCCCACCTTTCCCCTCCCCCCCGCCCCTGTTAGTGAGTGCCTGGCTTGTTTGGCTGGCAGAGCCAAATTAATGGCAATAGATGCCCCCAAAGTGTAAAAAGATGTATAGTTAGGGCTTCTGTTATATAACAAGTTATTATTCACACAGATGGTGGTCACTAAATACTTCTTGAAGGTGATTGCCTCTTTCCCTCCCACATCGTAGTGTTTCATTTTAAACACCTTTCTTGGTGGAGCCTAAATTTATCACCAGCATTATAGAAAACACCAGAGTTGGGAACCCTGTAGAGTGAGGTCCTGGGATCATCCCAGTATGTGGGGAGCCTCCATAATCATAGTGGGTGTTTTTTGTTGGTTATGTTTTTTCAGTTAGAAATAATATTAGTATGATTAATTACTAATTATTAATAATAATATGATTCTGAAGTGGTGAATTTTAATGGAGTAAAAATTTTCATCTGGAAGTGTTTCTTTTTTCCTCATCAAAGAGAAAATGGGGGTTTCTGAGCCAATTGGAATTTCTTTGCTTTGTTATCTGTTACCCTGGTGTGGAATGATCAAATTTCACATTTCCAGGTTGCTAGGAGACAGGCAACCTATCTTGTAGATACAGGCATTAAAACTCCATTATGCTTTATTTCTTAGAATTCTGTATTTCTTAGAATTCTCATGCTTTCTTTCTAAAACCTAAATTATGCAGAGGTAACATGATTATTTGACCAAGCTCAGGAGATGAAAGAATTATCAAATCAAAAATATCAAGCTGGAAAAAAACAATATCAAGCAGGGTTTAAATAAAGAACATGACTGGCTACAGTAAGTTAAGGCAACATTCTTGAAAGTGAGTCTGTATTTGCCTCTGCTTTTGCTGCTGACTCTTTTTGCTGCTTTTTGCAACTTTTTTTTTGCTGCTTTTTTGTACTTTTTGCAGCACACAAGAGTGGTTAGGTAGGAGTAGGCTGAGAATACCCTGTCTAGAGAGCTACAGATGATGTTAAAAGTATTCCAAGTGAACATGGCCCCAGGAACTCTATTTAAATAATTTACTGATTTGGTCTCCCAGGAACATTTGGATTTACTGTAGCTATTTTGTCCTTTCCTTTCTTTTGAAAGGAAAATTCATCTTATGTTACAATGCACTTATTTTGGGAATGCCTTAGGTTTAACATTAGATAACTAGGGTTCAAAAAAATGTTCCCAGATGGTAGATGTTGATGAAAATTTGGGAGAAGAATTCAGTTGAAGTTGAATGCTTGGCAGTATTAATCAGAAAGGTTTTGTTGGCTTCCGATTTTGAATAGCATAGAGATTGGAGGCTGAGATATTACTTTAATATCTACTTCATGTTAGGACAGGTCAGGCTTTTCTCTCTTTCTGTTTCAATTCAGGATAGAGTTCTTTGCAGCAGTTGGTTTAGAGGGGTTTGTATTTTACAGCTGGCTCAGTTGGCTCTATATATCTTGATGTTACACAGCTGGGACGCAGACCCCCAAGTCAGTTACACTGATAAATACTCTGTTAGTACTTTACAGATTGACTTCCATTCTCAGCCACTTCATCTTTTTTTTTAATGTTTTTAATTTTTTCTTTAAAATTCCTTTGTAAAATATAGACACAGAAAGCTACATAAATCATATATATTTATATAACATTTACTAAACATTAATGGAGTTGACATTCACAAAACCAGCACCCAGACCAGGTAATACTTCCATCACCTCTGAAGCATATTCCCATCTGCCCATCAATAGACTGACTCTTAGCCAGTTCATCTTTTAAATGAGCTGTAGTCGTGACAGTGGAAAAATTAAATCACATGTCTTTGTTTATGAAGATGAGTTGCATAGACTATATAGACTGGCAGTGGTAGGAAGACACTTTCAGTGTCAGTTATCTAAAGTAACTGGAGCTGTAGATTTGACTAGTGAGAAAGTTACTGAGATATGGAAGAGGAAGATGTATTGACAGAGGTTATATGTAGAATTAGGTGGAATTTTATGTTTTTGTAAATATCTCAATTATTTAAGATATAATTTCTATGCACAAACTGGATATAATGGTAAACTTTGGTTTTACTGTGATTTGTCTTTGCCTTAACAGATTTTTATTATTAGATTATTTTTCTAATGGAAAAAATTAAGTGATAAATGTTCATTACAAGAAATTAGAACATACATATACACAAGGAAAAAATCCCCTCTAATTGCATCTCCTGAGATAACCAGTGTAAACTGTAGATGTTTATCTTTATACACCTGCTTTCCATCACATATCTGTCTTTCAAAACCAAGTTATATGATTCATACGGTTTGGTAAACTTAGCTTTTTTCATGTAACAGTACAGCACGAATATCTGTTCAAGTCATCGAATTTTCTTCATTTTCATTTTTGTGGTTACTTAGTAATCCTTTGTGAGATGAACTGTAGTTTATTTAATAAGTCCCCAATGATTGGTATTTAGGTTGTTCCTAATTTTTGCTGCAATAGCATTTATGGCTACCTTTTTTGCCTCTGTCTGATTACTTCCTTAGGATAAACTCCTGGGAGTAGAATAATTCGCAAAGGATTTGCTCATTTTAAGGCTTTTGAAACACATTGCAAAATAGCTTTCCAGAAAGGCTATTCCAGTTTTCAGGTTTTCCTCTGTCTAATTGGCTTTATGATTGCATTAAAATGTGAAATTTTTATTTAGTTGCAGAATGAAGAAGAGCCTGGAGAGCCGGAACAAGCTGCAGGGGACGCTCCTCCACCTTATAGCAGCATCTCTGCAGAGAGTGCAGGTAGGTAACAGGGTGAGGTGGCTGCTGAGCTCTTGAAATGCATCAGCCAGAGGCTTTTGTCTGCTATGTATTTGTTGGTGTTTGTGTTTGCTTCAGCTTTCCTTAAGAAATCTTTGACATTAGTTTTAGTTTGTAGTCTGCGGTGAAAAAAAGTCACTGTTCTGAAAAACAGATAAAACCCCATTCCAATGTGGCTTTCTTACGGAACTCAGTTTCATCCCAAGAGACTCTTAATATAAAGGAGGTAGAATTCAGGAACCAGGTGATCACCTGTTTTTTCTGTTGCTGTTCTTTTTGTAGTTTGCTCATTAGTTGTTTTGCCTTTTTTTTTTTAAACCAAATCCTGTTGTTTTAATCTTTTTTTTTTTTTAGATGTTGGGGGTAGGAATTTATTAATTAATTTATTTTTGCTGTGTTGGGTCTTCGTTTCTGTGCGAGGGCTTTCTCTAGTTGTGGCGAGCGGGTGCGCGGGCCTCTCACTATCGCGGCCTCTCTTGTTGCGGAGCACAGGCTCCAGACGGCGCAGGCTCAGTAGTTGTGGCTCACGGGCCTAGTTGCTCTGCGGCATGTGGGATCCTCCCAGACCAGGGCTCGAACCCGTGTCCCCTGCATTAGCAGGCAGATTCTCAACCACTGCGCCACCAGGGAAGCCCCCTGTTTTGCTTTTTGATTCTAGTACCTGTGACCTGGAATATAGTATGTTAGATTTCTTTTATGCTAATAAATTCTTAATAAAAAAACTAGAAGTCTCCCAACTCTTTCATTTTGTTTCTCATAGTTTAAAACCATCCTTAATTAACCTTTCATCTTCCCATCTTATACCAGATTATCTTTATAATTTGCACACGCATGTTTAGAAGGGGTGGGGGAGAAGAAAGAAAATTGCAGTAGTTCAGGACTTTTGGTAATTAGATCTTTATGATAACCAGTTCTACTTTAATTACTGAAAATTGACCAGTTTTGATGGAACCTCTTCCATATTCTCTGAAACAACTGTGGCAGAGTGGCAAGTACATGGCTGATGGTTAGAAATAAGAGTGGTGCACACATGTTGGCAGGGGGATAAAAGGCACAAGTCACTATTTTGTATACTCACTTTACCTGTTTTAATTTGTGGTGTATAAATTTGGACAGTCTAACAAATATTGGATTTTTGTTTGTTTTGAATGTACTAAATAAAATGGAAAAGGTTGTCGTTAAACTTTTCATGGAAACTTAAAATTATGTGAGGTGTCTATATTGATGGATCCCATTTTTTAAAACTCCGTTGAAATAGGGAAATAAAAATGTTCTTGATTTCCCTCAACTTAAGGTAGTAAGGGCAGTTCCCTGGTGGCCTAGTAGTTAGGATTCGGGCTTTCACTGTTGCGGCCTGGGCTCCTTCCCTGGTCGGGGAACCCAAGATCACGCAAGCTGCGTGGTGCAGCCAAAAAAAAAGTTTTCCTTAAGGTAGTAGGTATCAGTTTTGTTCATGTATTCAGAATTACTGTGGCTGTGGGCGAATGCAGATTGTACCCTTCAATTTGTAAATTAACTTTTAAATTTAAAGTAAAAAGAAATTTTTAAGGAAATTATATATACAGTGTTTTATATACACATACATGCATGTATATATGTATGTGTATGTGTAATGTATGTAAAATAGTTATTTTGACATAGAGAAAAACAAATTTCTTGAATTGGATTAGGTGGCAGCTTTAGTTTCAGTAACACATTTTCCTAATTTTCGTCTAAAACCTTTGATATTTTATTTTTCCCATTTAGATAGATGGGCGTTCCATCTGGAATTGTTTTTTCTGTGTAGTGTGAGGTAGTGGTCAAGGTTGTTCTTCCATATGGATATCCATTTGGTCCCACACCATTTATTGAAAAGACCATTCATTCTTCTTCCACTGCTGTAATGTCACCTTTGTCATAAATCAAGTGAGTGTGTGTGTGTGTGTGTGTGTGCGCGCGCGCCTGTTTTCTGGACTAAATATTCTGTCCTTAGGTCTATATATTCATCTTTGTGCCTGTGCTTAACTTTCTTAATTCCAGAACTTTATAATCTTGATATCTGGTAATTAGGTCCTTTAGCCTTTGTGTTCTTCAAGATTTCCTTGATACTTCTTGGCTTTTTGTATTTTTATTTACATTTCAGAATCAGTTTGCCAATTTCCATAAAACGGATGAAACAAACAAAAATTCTGCTGGAAGTTTAGTTGGGATGGCATTGAATCTGTGTATCAATTAACATCTTTATAATGTTGCATCTTCCAGTCTATGTTAAATCCCTCCCATTTATTAAGATCTTCTTTAATTTCTCTCAATAATATTTTGTGAGTTTCAATATAGAGATAATTAGATTTATTCCTAGGTATTGGTGTATTTTGGTGCTGTTATAAAAGGCCCGTGTATAATTTTATTTTCTCTTTGTTGCTGGCATATGAAAATACAGTTGATGGTTTATATTAACTATATGTTCAGAGACTTTCCTAAATTCATATATTAATTCTAATAGTTTGTAGATACTCTTGGATTTTCTACATATGTAACTATGTCATCCATGGTTAAGGATAGATTTCTTCTTTTCCAATCCTTATGTCTTACATTTTCTTTTCTTTCCATATTGTATCAACTAGTAGTACCTCTAAGATAATGTTTGATTAGAAGTGGGAATGGTGGGCCATTTTTGTCTGATTCTCTAATCTTAGGGGAGAAAGCTTTTAATAATTTACCATTAATTATGATATTTACTCTAGATTTTTCATAGAGATTTGTGAGAAGGTTAAGGAATCATAGTTTTCTTTCACAGTATTCCTAATTTGCTAGGTTTTTTTGTTATTAATAGGTATGTTATCAATGCTTTTTCTGCCCATGTGAAGACAGAATTTTTCTCCTTTTTTCTGTTAATGAGGTGAATTCTATTGATTGATAATTTCAGTAATATACTACAGTAAAATTGGAAGTTAGTTATAATTAACCAAAGAGAAAAAAGAAAAGAAAAATGTTCATCTTGATGAAGTATAGGAATTTTTTCAGAATTCTTAAGTGTTTTCAAAAATTGTATAGAAATTTAATCCATTTGTAAATAGAACTTTTCTAATAATACATATTGAATCTTTTATAATAGAAGTCAGTGAAAATGAAGATGCAGTATTAGAAAGAAGGAATGCAAGATTTCACACAAATAAATAATGGTTCTGTAACTGAACCTGTAATTACCTAATTACCTTAGGCATGTCACAGAAAACAATACATGGCAAAAATAATGTGAAAGAATCAAAAGGGCCAAAATCTGTGAGAAATGACTTTTAACTTTTTTTCAAGTTTATTTCATGTTTATAAATGGGAGGACACCATGGTACATATTTCCAAACACACAGGTGAATTATTTTTAGTTTAATTTTACCTTATTCCATTATTAATATTACATGCCTTTTGTGAACACACCACATAAACAGCCAAAAAAAAGTGTTCAGAAGCACTTGGGAGGGCAAAGTGAATGTGGAATTTAGATAATTGAAAAGTGGATACATTTAAAAATCATTCCCAGTCTTATGTTCATCTTTAAACACCTTTTGATTCAATTATTCTGTATGTACTGTTAGAGGAATGGCTGGTTTTTGTTTGCCAGAGTTAGCAGAAATCCTCTTTTTCCTCATTTCAACTAATCTTCAGATTATTATGACTTCCTTTTTATTCTGCAGCATATTTTGACTACAAAGATGAGTCTGGGTTTCCAAAGCCCCCATCTTACAATGTGGCTACCACACTGCCCAGTTATGATGAAGCTGAGAGAACCAAAGCTGAAGCTACTATCCCTTTGGTTCCTGGAAGAGTAAGTCCAACTTACCATGTTACTTGGTGCTGGTTTATGGGAATTAAGTTCTTTGCATTATCCACTTTGTGATATTACTTATGATTAAATTGATTAGTAAAAGTACAGCTAGTGTTTAAAAGCAGATACATTTTCTTTTGGGATAATAAACTCTTATCTTTTCCTGAAAACGATGAGGTAAAAGATACAAATGAGCAGAAAAATCACTAGTCAAACCAGCTCATTTTCCCTATATCTCTCCTACTGCCATCACTTTCTCAAGTCTCCTGGCATGGCTGAAACATCTTGGAGCCGGGGCTGATTTAGGAAATACACCAACTTTGCCTTGATTCTGCACACTGAATATTTTGGTGTTAGGTAGATAGCTGCTAGGGAGTCTATGGAGAGAATAAATAAGTGGAACTTCATAGAATTAAACTCAGAAGGGCTCTAACAATCATCTAGATGAACCCCATGCCACCAGCGGTCCAGATCATGCCATCTGTGGAGGCACAGTGAATTCAGATCCCATCTGGCCTGATGTTAATTCATGGGAGTGGGGGTGGGGTGTGATGAAAGCCCATGGAGAATTTTGGACACTCTTGGTTCGTGATGTCAGGCCTATAAGTGATACAGTTGTGTTTTCATAAATATTCATTCAGGTTGAAGCTGATGCAGGTGGGGCCTTGGGTGAGATATTGAGAGAAAGGAAAGCAGGATCCAGTCCCCATAAATGTGGGGCAATCAAGGCTCCAGACCCTAGGCCTGACAGGAAACTAGAGTAAAAGATAAGAACAAGAACAGAAATTCGGTCTGGGCAGTGCAATGACACAAGCCCCAGAAGTTCGGGCCTTAGGATAGTAGACTGTTCGCAGATCATATTTATACTATGAGGGGTGAAATTCATAAAACCACTGCTGGGCAGAAGTAATAGTTTACAAGCCTAGTCTAGGCTGATTCTACCTGGTGAAATGCATTCACTTCTTGTGGGTGCTAGGGAGAAACTAAGACCCCTCATGCAGCTCACTCTCTAAAGACAAAACAGTCTTAATATAGTTACCATGTATTGGAAGCAAACAATGTGGTTGGTACAGTGCTTGATGCTTACATGTATTTTGTATGTTGTTTCCAGTCTTCACAATAACTTTGCAAGGTAGAGATTATATTATCCCTATTTTACAAATGCAAAAATTGAGGCCCAGAGAGATTAAATAATTTGCCCAAAGTCATATAGCTAATAAGTAGCATAGGTGAGTCAAACCCAGATATTCTAGACTCCAAAGTCCTTGTATGTACTCTCCAGACCTCTTGGATTATGGTAACTGTCCCATGAAATAGACCAGGAGATTAGCTCTGATTAATCACAGAACTCTTTAGAATGCTTTTGTACACATTTAAGAACTTCTTAAGGGGCTCTTTTATTCAGCCAACACGTATAGAACACTTTTTTATACAATGTGCTATGTATTTTGCAGTGGATAGGTGGAAGGCTTTGTATAAAGCAATGCTCCTGCCATACAAGAGCTTAAAATGCAGCTGGGGAAAAGGCCCACGAAGACCTATATCTAAGGAACAGCGCAAGAGCAGTGAGCGTTAAGAACTGTGACTTTAACTTTGTGATCACGGGGAAGATGGGATTTGAAGTGGGCCCCGATTTTTGATGGATAAGAATATTCCAGAAGGAAAAGCTCAGAAAGCAGATGTGAATCAGCCAGGTGCAGGGCAGGTTCTGTGGTTGTAGTAATTGGTTTTGCTTGAGCAAAGAGTTCGTGACCAGAACTGTAGGTTGTAGAATCTTCTGAATGCTAGGCTGAGGCATTTAGACTTAACACGTAGGTCACACAGAATCTTTCAGAGTTTTTAAGCATGAGTATGATAAGACAAGTATGGTGTTTTAGAAACATTAACCTGGCAACAGTTTGTAGGAGGAATCCTGGTAGTAGAGATACCAAGGACAGAAAGAACAGCTAGAAGGCATTTGTAATATGATTAGGCATTACTTCCATGTATTTTTGTAGTACATCTTTGAGTAGTTATGCAAAAAACAGAATTACTTTCTAATTTGGCAAAGCCTATTTATCCTACTAGTATGCATTCATAATACTAGCTATTTCGTATTTTTAAAAAGATAAAACGAATACATTCTTATATAAATTTCAAACAATAGAGGAAAGGTGTTAAATTAGATGAAAGCTGCCCCTGCCACTTCTTCAGTTCCCATCCCCCAGGGGAGCCAGTTGGCAGCTTGAATTTCCCAGTCCTTTTCCTGTGTAGGGCAAGTTTTGGTTCTCCCTAAAGTTTTTTTTTTTTTTTTCATTTGAGGAACCCTCATTGTACTGTGTACAAGTCTACCACTTTTACTTTTAAGCGTATATTCATTTATTTTTCAATATCTCAACACTTATCTACAATTAGTTGAAAAGGTAAGTTGCATATGTTGGTGTCATTGTTGGTCAAGATCATCTTCCTTCTAGACTTGCAACACTGTGTTTTCAGGTTAGGATGGAAAGGATCCTATCTGCCGACAAGATTGGAAGTGAGGTTGTTTCAGACCTATGTACCAATATAAACAAATGGTTATGGAGCAGTGGGCAGCGCTGTTAGACTCTTCACGTATGATTACACTATCTTCTTCCACCGCTCCACCCCACCCCACCCCAAGTCAGTCTCATAAAGCACTTGAGCTAGTCAATGGTATCTTCTTAATAGGCCCAGGATTACGAATATTCTGGGCTAAACAGGCCCTGGATTGCTGATATTCTAGAATTTAAGCCAAATGTGTAAGAAAAATTTCTTTTTCTTTTCTTTATGTATATATTTCTTTTCTTTATATTTATATATATATATAAAAGGAAGAGTGAACAGTTCTTTGTGAACTTCATAATTTTTGAAGTGTATTGTTAAAGAACTTGGGTTATAAAGTGAAAAATTCCTTTCACTGAGAAAAATTATATCTTTTACTTATAAGACAAATGAAAATTTTAACATATAGTTAAAGCCTTAATGCTCCTAGTTTTGAATTGAGCCGAAGCAGTATATTTTCTCATTGGAACTCACTTTCGTCCCTTTCTCTGTTTTTCTTGATGTCTTTCCTTTGCCTTGAAATAATTTATTGTGAATTTACCTTTTCTTTTCATTTAGGATGAGGATTTTGTGGGTCGGGATGATTTTGATGATCCTGACCAGATGAGGATAGGAAACGATGGGATTTTCATGTTAACTTTTTTCAGTAAGTATATACACACAGCAGAGCCACTTCCCACAAACCAGAGTGCTTTGGATTATGAGTGAATATGACTGAATTAAAAGAACTAGTTGAGTTAATACATTATATTTATTACATATATTTAATACATTATATTTATTTTAATACATTTTATTTAATATATTACATTATATTTGATGCCTTTTCCTGAGATGTTCAGAGCTTAGTACACTTTTACTATCCTTTCTCTTTGTCTTTTATTTCTGTGAATACCTATGCAAAATATAATTAAAGCAGTTTTGGGGGATGCTTCATTTTTACATGATCTAATAAGCTTCAGTTTTGCAATCTTCAAGGCCCCTTAGCATTCCTCCTACTCATTCCTGACCGTGGAATAGGAATTAAATGCCTTCGATGAATTTTATTTTACAAGCTTCTATTTTCTAATACATCAAAGTCAGCCCGATTTTTCCCCCTTGATGTTATTTTGCATTTAGGTTTCCATATGCCTGACTTGGAAGTGAGCAACAATTTCTTTAATTTACTGTATTAAAAAGATATGAAGCAAATGCAGTGCTTTTAGAGGTGACGTGTTACATAAGCTGTCAAAATTCATAGAAGCAGGAGGTGAATGACTTGAATCAGATTATTGGCGGGCACTAATTTAATGTTCAAATAATGTTTATTTACTCAGGTGTAACACATACAGTAAAGGGCACAAGTCATAAGTATTCAGTGTGGTGATATTAAGGCATTTTTGAAAGCGTATATAGCAGTAGATGTAATAATATAACACCTGATATCCAGAGACTGTGTTTTCTTGTTTGCTTTTGGGAGGAAGACAGAGGATGGATGTTTTGGGGAAGTGGGATAAGGGTTTTGGAGGGTGGGCTAAGCCATTTAAGCAGAAGCAAGTACAGAGGGCACCCTTAGGGCACTCTTGCTCCTTGGGTAACAGGACATGTCTGACCTCTTTTTTTCTCTTGGCTTTTACAGTGGCATTCCTCTTTAACTGGATTGGGTTTTTCCTGTCTTTTTGCCTGACCACTTCAGCTGCAGGAAGGTATGGGGCCATTTCAGGATTTGGTCTCTCTCTAATTAAGTGGATCCTGATTGTCAGGGTAAGTTGTGCAACAGTAATGATAGTCTGTAGAGAAGCAATAAGTAGAATAATTTTGAATATTTGATTTTTTTTATCTGCTTTTTGGAATCACTTAAAAATGATTTTTGATTTGTCTTTGTTCTGGTTTCATGAAATTGAACCTAGATCAGTTGCAGTTGGTTCATGCACCCAAGTTTTGTAGTCAAATCTAGTGAATATTGGTGGTCCAAGGGCATCCATCTGTCCTTGTTCACCAGCTGCTTTCTCTGTTTTTAATGTTTGTAATGTGATAATACATGTATTTGTTCTGAAATTAGTTGTTTTTATAATAAAAGAAAGACTCTGTCACCTCTCTGGTATCTCATCAAAAGCAGACATTCCTCTCGTTAATGCTACTGAAGTTTTAGTCTTTCTTCTCTCCTTCCCTCTCTTCTTTTCTCCCTCCTTCCTCCCTCCTATCCTTCCTTCCAGGATTGGTTATCAGTAGCATCATTGGTTATGCCATAATGTTTGGAGAGCCAAAACTGTTTAACTGTTTAACAAGCCCTACTCCATTAGGGGCCCTTATCTCTAAGGTAAATTAGAGAGAGATCTTCAGTGATGTAGGAGTTACCAGTTAGTTAGAATTGCATGAAGTTAATTTAAAGTTGTAAAATATCTAGTCTCTTAAAGTGTCCTCTGATTTCGGATAGGTTTACTGCCATGGTTAACTTTATATATAAAACCAATGTGTTTATCATAAATTGACATTAACTAATTAATGAGTGTTGACTGAGCATTGGAGTTTTTCAAAGTTATTTATTCTAAAGGAATTGTTAACGTTTTTAGAATTCCAGGTTCCTTAGAGAATCTGATAAAAGTTACATGCTTTTCTCCTAGATGGCTAATGTGTACTCACCTAAAACATGGACTTTAAGTTAAGAACTCAAGCCCTAAAGAGGTTTTTCATTCTTTCTCTATAAACCTTGTTATTTTATTAAGAAATAAAATACTGTATTTAATGCTCAAACTGTGCTAAAGTCCATACTGTGTAAAGCCTCCAATAAAAACAAGATCAAATTAGTTACCAATCTTTTTATTTTTACTAAACTTTTAACTGAATTGAATGAATCAGCTTGTATTAGTTAGGATGGCTTTTTGAGTAACAGAAAACCTAGCTCAAAATGGCTTAGAAAACAATGGGGAAACTTTATTTCCAGTGAAAATAAGTCCTGACATGGAGGTTAGTTAAATGTTTCACTGACATCATCGAGGACAGCTGACGGTCTGCTCAACATGTTAGTATAGCTGCTCCACCCTCAGGGTTAAGATGGCCAAGGCAGTTTCACGCATCACGTCAGAAACACAACAGTGTTCAACAGAAGAAAGGGAACTATTTCTTCTCCTCCTTTTCTTCTTAAGAGCTAGGAAACCTTCTCAGCAGCCCTCAGTTCCATTGGCCAGAATAACATTATGTGCTAGTCCCTGGCAAAGGAATGTGATCATCATGATGTATGTGACAAAAGTTTTCCAAGGTCAAGACATGGCTGGAGGCATAGGAACAAAATCAGGGATCATTAGAAAAGAGGTCAGATAGTTGGGTTTGGCACTGGGTAAGCAAAATGAAAGTTATCATCAAGACATATTTCTACAACGGAAAATAACGTGGGCAAAAAAAAAAAAATTTTTTTTTTAAAAACAAGCAGATTTGAGCACTTTCAAAACAAGGCGTATGTAAAGCCGAAAGCTATCATATTTCAAGATTGCTTTTCCATGAAAGAAAATATGTTTGCGTATATCATAATCATTTCAGATCTGTACTGTATAAAATACTTTCACTAACTTCTTAGAAATTTTTGTAAGAACTAAATGAATAGCATTAGTATACAAGATAAAATCTTGTGTTTTGTAAACTCTTAAGCTAAAATGTGAAATTATATCTGCTGAGGTGCTCTGAAGTATTTTGCTTTATTTTTCAGTTTTCCACTTACTTCCCTGGATATTTTGATGGTCAGTACTGGCTCTGGTGGGTGTTCCTGGTTTTAGGTAAGTGCTCTTAACAAAGACAAAGGAGAGGAAAGATTATGTTAAATTTTAGAAGTAAAATTACTTTTGTTAAGCCCTCATCTCACTTACTATACAGTAATATATTAGCAATAGTAAGTATAATTTTTAAAATATTTCAAGGATTAGGCTCTTGTCACCATCAGAGTAATATAAATGTTCATAGAACGTCTCTTAGTGGTGATAAATTTCTCTTAACCCGTCCATATACACTTCTCACATTTCCTGTGTAGCCAGAGGGGCACACTGATAAGATAACTTTATAGTCCATAGATCTGTTTTCCCCTTGTGAGTTATTGCCGCAAAGCATTCACAAGCTCAACCCCAAATTGCTTATAGGTATATTGTAACCAGCTGAACTACTCATGAGTGTATGTGGCCTATATTCAGTTGGATCTATCGGTAGAAAACAGAAAATGTATAACCTTACTAGACATAACTTCTGGAAGAACCACCAGAAGTTATGTCTAGTAAGAATTGGGGTTCCAGAATTCTTTAGTTTGCTGTTGTTGCGAATAAGAATTATTTTGTGATGAGAGGGAGGAATTTTTTTTAAAAAAATATACCAGCCATTTCAGGTTGTTGGTCTTCAGATTATACTTATTACTCTAAATTTTTATTTTAAAATCTTTTCTTCCAAGATATCTTAAAGCAAAGAAATGAGCAGTGTGGTGAATACTGTTGGTTTCCTCATTGTAGAGAAAATACATATGATACAGTAACAGACCATCATCACTGCTGTCATTTCTACAATAGCAGAGACATCCTGTAGCTGCTAAAGATGGTATAATTGCCTCACTCTGCTTCTGTGACATCATTTTCTCCTATCCTAACATTTCTCCTGTTTCAGGCCTTTTTGTTGTCTCCTTGATTAGGATCCTTTGTTCCAGGGCTGCTAATGGGTCTGGCTAGCACAGTGTAGAACCCATGCCTGACAGGTGCTTAATATATTCAGGACCTACCTGTTTTACCCAGGGTAATAGAGCCATGTATTGCTGACCCTAAATTTTACTTAGAAAATACAAGTCATCCATGATGCCATCCCCCACCTCCCCAGTAGCATCATCTGCTCTACTATTGGTCATTGGCATTCCAAGGAAAGAGAGAGGGTGATTTTTACCCCTTCCCTTGATTACTGAGAAACTTTTTTTAAAAGTGACCTACAGGAGAGTTACTTTAGAGGAGTAGTTCCTTGACTTGCTTATTCTCTAAACTGTACCTTTAAGAGAAAGTCTGACTCCTCATCTTCCCCCAAGCCGCCTAAAGTCCAAGCAAATCCTGAATAGACCAAAGAAGAGTCATTAAGCATAATTTTAGGTTGATTGTTGACAGCGTTGATAATTTAAAGAAATTTAATGGGCTGATTTCCTTCATATATTAAAGTTTCATGGGAGATGAATTTATAGTACTTGGTAATTCATCATTCTTGCTATCTTACTGCTTACTGATAAGCAAAAAGTAGTGAGACTTTGGATGTACTTAGTGTATTTGGATCCAGTGTTTGGGTCATTTTTGGAACCCCTTGCAGAGAGAACTTTTTTTTTTTTTTTTTTCCTGCAGAGAACAGGTCTGTACAAAGTTCTCAAGCTGGCAGCTCATAAGCTATAGCTAGCCTGCAGTTGTGGTTTGTATGTTCCACAGTTATTTTCAGAAGTTTTTTGTTGTTGTTGTTTTTGCGGTACGCGGGCCTTTCACTGTTGCGGCCTCTCCCGTTGCAGAGCACAGGCTCTGGACGTGCAGGCTCAGGGGCCATGGCTCACGGGCCTAGCCGCTCCGCGGCATGTGGGATCTTCCCGGACTGGGGCACGAACCCGTGTCCCCTGCATCGGCAGGCGGACTCTCAACCACTGTGCCACCAGGGAAGCCCCAAGAAGTTTTTTTTTTATTATTATTAGTTGTCTTCGCATGAAAATCAAGAATTTTCATATAAAATACCTGCATTTTTTAACCTTTCAAAATTGAAATGTCTAGCAAAACTGACCTATATTCATTCCCACATGGCACCCATCCTTTGACTGGAGCTGGCTTGTTGATTTTGGTGCCAAAAGGATGATGTTGTGCTCAGTGCTGATGATTCTTGGTTACTGCCAAAAATCATTTCTATTTGAGTACAAAGAGTCTTCTACTCCTTGAGTATATTTTAAAATGTATCCAAAAGAAAGTGATTGCTTAGAGCTGGGGAGATGGGAGGAGGGTAGGAAATGGGGAATGGCTCCTTAGTGGGTACAGGATATTTTTAGGGGCGACAGAGTTCTAAAATTGGATTATAGTTTTAACTGACTAAAAGCCAGTGAATCGTACACATTAAATGGGTAAACTTTATGGTGTGTAAATTATATCTCCATAAAGCTGTTTAAAAAAAATGTGTCTAAGACTCAGGGACCATCTCTGGAGGAGGAGGGCCGGGAGTATGTGAGCTACCATTGGAGGGGGCTCCTCACCTTCCCCGCTGACTCCTAAATTAAGAGTAGAGAAATACAGTTGAGAATATGAGAATTGCTGTAAAGGTAAGGGGAGCCTGACATCTAGTGGACAACATTATGTACTGTCTTTGGAAAAAAAGAAGCCCACAGCAAGAAAGGATGGAATTTTTTTTTTTGAGAAAAACAGTTTATAACCTCTCTAAAAAGAGTATATTATCTTGGAATACTTTTTTGGAACTCAGAAGGTAGCTTTTGGGAATTACCTGGTGGTCCAGTGGTTAGGATTCCACCCTTTCACTGCTGTGGTCGCAGGTTCTGTCCCTCGTTGGGGAACTAAGATCCCTGGAGCCGTGGGGCAAGGCCAGAGTTGGGGCAGGGGAGAGAAGGTAGGTTTTGATAATGCTTCTCAATGAGGCTTCCAAATGTAAATGTTTGGCCCCATCTTATTTTTTTTCCTTTTTAGACCACTTAGATTCTGAATGTGCAAAAGAGACTTTGTTTTGGCTCTTGAGATTATGTATTCTCATTGAGAAGTGGAAAATTTGGTGTGGAAATCCTTTGGAAATTTTAGAGGCAATTGTGTTTTGATAGTTTTTAGCAGAAAAATGATGAAGTATTGGTATCAGAAGGGATATTTCTGGGGAGTGGACTTAATATGGGAATTATAAACTCATTCTTGACTTCTCTTTTTTAAATTAGGCTTTCTCCTGTTTCTCAGAGGATTTATCAATTATGCAAAAGTCCGGAAGATGCCAGAAACTTTCTCAAATCTCCCCAGGACCAGAGTTCTCTTTATTTATTAAAGGTATTAAAGAAAAAAACTTTATTGTAGTCCCAGTGTAATCATGTGATACATTGCAGATGACTATTCAGGTTTAGAGTAGAGTGTACACCCTGCGGTAGGGGATATGGAGAAGGTAAGGAAGCCTTGTCTTTTAGTTTCTAGTTTAGTAAGGGGTGTTTCTATGAAAAAAACTATTAAAAAAGGCAAGTTAGAAAAACTGCCGAAGGAGAAAACATTATCTCATGTTTAGACAATGCAGAAGAGGCTCGACTGGGACTCAGGGTCCTAGATCTTTGAATCGTGAATCCCAAAGCCACTGCTGCCTGCAGTTTTACCGGTTCCAGAGGACTGTAGCGAGAAGGAGCCTCTCAGGCCTGATCACTCAGCTCAGTTATGTGGGGCCCTAAACCCCAGAGCTGACAGGACCATGAGTACTTTAGGAACTCCTTTTGCCTGGCCACTGACAAGCCCATCAAGGCTTCCGTCTTCTCAGGTTAGTCAGAGAGGCTTTGCTGATCCCTTTTCTTCAGGTTCCCATCCTAATGTTACCATTCTGGTGGTAGTGTCAAACCCCAGGAAAGGAAGGGGAGGAAAGGGCCTTTTCCCTTGCCTAGAACAGGAGGACTAAGCCTTGCCGAGGCTCTTTGGTTCACCCGTGGTTTTCCCCAGAGGCTGACTCCATCTTACATCACTAGCTACAAAAAGGAGGAGTTAGGGAATCTTGGGAAAGAGTACACCAGAGAGAGGCCTCTGGTTACAAGATCTAACCTTCGTGGAGTTGACTCTTTGTTACTTAAGACTGTTGAGGACAGGTGGGACCAGGCTGGTTGAAGGCCTCAAGCAAGGATTTGTGAAGGTTGTAGCAGTTGAGATAAACCTGAAATGATAGGTAGGAAGTGTAAATGATCGTGGAAATTGTTGGGTGGGGAAGCATTTCAGAGTCACCTAAGGCCAAGCATTGAATAGGAATAGAGGCAGAGAAGTTACGGAGCTGGCTTAAGGGACAGCAGTGTGATTGTAGCATAAAGGAGTGTTGAGGATTAAGGCTGGAAAGCCAGGCTGAGAAAGTGTTCTCAAATATCTTGAGCACTAAGCCCGTTTGCGGTGGAAGTGTTGAACTCATAGAGCAGCCCTTTAAACCCAGTGATGTGTTGGCTCAACACAAGGCTGACTCCATGTGAACATTAGTTTGTTCTGTATTTGCTGTTGGGTTATCATAGTTTATGTAAGTAATCATATGCTAAGAGTATAGTTCTCAGTTTTGAAGATTTGCGGTGATCTTAGCATGCAGAGTAGAGTTCTCAGTTTTGAAGATTCGTGGTGGTCTCAGAATATATGCTTCTAGAAAAGAAAGTACCGTATTTAATTTGCCAGGTGGTGAGATGGTATTGAAAGTTTTTAAGCAACAGAATAATGTGATGAGAACTACTTAAATGAAACAAAAATTTTTTCAAGCATGGCGTAATAGTAATAACTAATGTTTGTCAACTTTTTGATATATCAGATACTGTACTAAGCACTTTACATGTATAATTAAATGTTCTTACATAAGTAACAAAGGTTACAGTGACAGATAAGCTCAGATACTTGCATGGTAGAGTATATTCATAAGGCATTTCTTATAAAAGTTAAATAAAGCATGGAAAGAACTTAGGTTCTGTTGGTTAAAGTCAGTTTCTTCAAAGGAGCGTGGACTTTTATTTGAGAGATAATTTTAGCCATTAAGAGTACCACTTGTGTGTATGATTTTTTTTTTTTAAAAGAAAAGGAATGTTTTGTTGCATGTTTAAAATGTCCTGAGTGGTGTGTCCTGAATTTGAATTCAGTTACACAGTCTGGGCACAGATGGACACTGACACCACTGGCCTAGGTCCTAATGCCTGTGATGTGCCTGTTTGTGTCTGGGACATCCTAACTTTAAGAGGCTTGTCAGATATTTTGTGTGGTTTTATTGTAGTTAACCATTGTCATCTTTTTTCTTCCTCTACATATCTGATTATAATTTGTAGTTACTTCTAAGCCCTAGGTTTAACTCTTACCTACCATAGATTCAAAAGTTAATTCTTGGGCTTCCCTGGTGGCGCAGTGGTTGAGAGTCCGCCTGCCGATGCAGGGGACACGGGTTCGTGCCCTGGTCCGGAAGGTCCCACGTGCTGCGGAGCGGCTGGGCCCGTGAGCCATGGCCCCTGAGCCTGTGCGTCCGGAGCCTGTGCTCCGCAACGGGAGAGGCCACAACAGTGAGAGGCCCACATACCGCAAAAAAAAAAAAAAA
The DNA here is from genome assembly GCF_949774975.1 of Lagenorhynchus albirostris. Taxonomy (NCBI): domain Eukaryota; kingdom Metazoa; phylum Chordata; class Mammalia; order Artiodactyla; family Delphinidae; genus Lagenorhynchus; species Lagenorhynchus albirostris. The sequence continues at coordinate 118,457,729 of NC_083097.1, forward strand.
GTTAATTCTTTGGGGTCGCCACAGTTCTTCTTAGGATGAATGCTTGAAATCACCTGCAGATTTCCCCTAATCCATTGGTGCCCAACATATCCTGAGGGGACAGATTCCTCCTGCCCTCCCTCCCTCCCTCCCTTTCTTCCTTCCTTCACAGATTCTATAGGTCTAGTCTAATGGCTTTGACTTTCTAAATGGAATGAGGCCACACGCTGTCTGTTCTCTTCATTCTTCAGTTAGAAGGCAATTTCAGGCTTTATTAGAGGATGCATACATTCTTGCTTCTAATACATGACAGGTTGACATGACAATACAGGTTGAGAGAAAGCCTGAACTTCTCAGTTTTCCTGTATTGTTAGGGACTTGGAGGGTTTTTTTTGTTTATAAAATTTGTTATTATTGTTTTGATTTTCTAAAACTTCTGAAATGCTTTATGGGTATATTCTAAATGTAAAACAGAGCATCTTTAGGGTTATGAGTTGAAGTAGGCAGCCCTTAGTTAAGTAATAATGCTGTTGCAAGGGGTAAAAGGATATTATAGACTTGGTGTTCTCTGTATTTTGGAGCCAGAGGCCTTACAGTGCTTTAGGCATTGTCAGAGACTTAGAGGTATATGAATAAAGTTCCCCAGTGGAGGGCATAGTAGGGTTTCTTTGCTTTCCTGTCTGACTTTGATATCCTAGTTGATTTGAAATTGTCCCAGACATGCCCAGAGGATTCAGAGCTCCAAATTAGGGGTTTAGGGACTTACAGCAGCATTTAGAATTTTAATAACTTCCTTACTAACTTTCAGTATCCCCAGAGGGAACCCAAAAAGCTGTAATATCTCATGGGACTGAATTTCCTTTGTCCATTTGACAGGGGTAAGAACTGTCCATCCAGATCCAAAAGTAGAATGTTTTCTTTCTCTAGTTCAGAGGAAATTTAGTTTAATTTAGTTTGAAGATGTACTAGAAAACCATCATGTAAGGTGTGAAGATTTTCTTTTCTTTCACCAAGACCTTTTACTTTCTTTACTGGAGGTATCACTAGTTAAAAGCTAGCTGTGGGCTTCCTTTTTGCCAGAAAGCCACAGGTAGGGAATTTCTAAAATAACTTTGCCATAGAGAAAAATAACTCAATTCCCGTGCTAAGATCTGGCACTGTACTAGAAAAAAGTGTAAGAATAGTGACTTTTCTATTTAGGCTGCCCAAAATATAGTACACACACACACACACCGTGAAATGACCTCAAAAGGCCTTCTTTCTAACCAGCCAAAGTAGATATTACAAGAGTTGAACACTAAAGCTCACGTACTACTATCATAGGGCAACTCTCAGGTTCCCTTTCAGAACTTATTTATAAGCTTATAAAGGAAATTTGAGTTCCTGCCTCACAGCAAAAAAAGCCAGAAGGAACTGCTAGAGCTGGGCACAGTGGCAGCAAGAAGTGTGTGACTGTGAGGAAGCAGGAAAAACAAAATGTTCCTTCTATGTTGTTTAAAAAGAAACAGATACCTTTTAGAAACGTCTTTATCTGAAATGGTCAAAAATGTAAAATGTCCATACTTTATCTTATTTACCAATGAACTGGAAAATAAATTTTTATGGAGTACCACTTCTTTTGATGCTGCCAGATAATTGAGGAGCTAGTTATAGTAACCGTAAGGTGGTAACACAGTTAACTGATAATCTAACACTACTGCAAAAGCACTTGTATATGTGAAGTATAATGGATCTTAAATTTGTTACTTTAACCACATCTGAAATAGGAGGGAAGAAAATTTGTAAGCCCTCGCGGCATTAATGAGATAGGGCCCTTCATAATTAAATAGTGATTGCTGTGACCTGGTGAGCTATACATATGAGGCATCAGATATCTTCTTAACTTTTTTCCACGTAGTGATAAGTGTTTTCATTTCCTTTTTTCTATAACCTTCCCCCTCCTTCTTAATACGTCTTTATTTTTAATTCACCTCAAGTTAGTTTCACTTATTTGGACTGTGTTGTAAAGTAGCAAGATAGTAGAAAATGTTTCCAGGGGAATTTTTGCTTAAAAAAAAAAAAAATCACACAGTGTCCTAGAAGAAATTGTTGTCTTCCTCTTGAAATTAAATGATCTGTAGGCTGTTGGATTCCTTTTGTTTCTGAAGTGATCTAATCTAAAGTTTAGTAATGATAGCCACAGTCCCTAAAACGTGGCATTCCATCACTGTTTTTGTAACAGCTTGTGAGTCAAGTTGATCAGAACAGGCCTCTGGGTCTTAGAGAGCAGTGAGTGCCTCTCTAGCAATCTTTTTCATTTGGAATTTGTATGGTGATTGAGATCACCCATTAGTAACCTATCTAGGACCTCTTAATGGATTTTTTTTTTAATATTATAGTTGATTTACAATGTTGTGTTAGTTTCAGGTGTACAGCAAAGTGATTCAGTTATACATATTCATACATCTGTTCTTTTTCAGATTCTTTTCCCATATAGGTTATTACAGAATATTGAGTAGTGTTCCCTGTGCTGTACAGTAGGTAGGACCTCTTAATGCATTTTTAATGTTTGTTGGGTGGCTCTGACTTTGAGGGATCTATTAAAACTAATTTGCCTCCGTGGAAGCAGCATGAACTAAAGAAAGTGGCCAGGTGAACTGTATCTGAACTGTATCTCATATTCTTGCAAAACTCTAGTGTTTTGACTTTATAGTAATCATTCTATCAGTTTTTATCTGTTAATGGAAAGTGGTAAAACTGAATTTACTTAGGCTTGTAGTGAGTGTAGCTAGCCTCATTGAAAAATCTCTATTTGACATCTGTCTACCAATTTTCTTTTTGGTTCTACTTGCCCTTCATGATTCCTTATATTCTTGTGTCTTTGTCCCTGCACATTCTGAAGTCTCCATGAAGAAAAGTTGCTCTTACGTCAATATCATTGGTTTACTTCAAATCAAAACACCAGTGTTAGTGAATTTGGGGTTTGGGAAATATTAAGTGTTCAAAAAGAACATGTTGATTTCCTCCAGTGTTGTAGCTTTTCTGCATCTTGCCAGCCTTTTAAAGACGTATACAGTAGTCTAATTAGAAAAGATACAGAAGGGCTGCTTGTGGCTTTTACAGTAATTTGGAAAGATGGAAAAGTGAGCTAGGGGCCTATGTATGAGCCCATCCAACTCTCTTCTGGTATAGGGTATCACAGTGTAGTTTCTCAATAAATATTTGTTAAGCTGTTAATATATCTCTTTAGAGTATTTTTTTTAGCAGTAATATAGGGAGTTATTTGTATTTTTTCCATTATTTCCATGAGAACCAAACCAATTTATATGCCAAAACAAAAGTGCCTTAGAGTATTAGATGAAAACTGCATTTAACAAAATAGATGGACATCATTTTGAGAGTATTTATTTTAGTCATGTATATTGCTTTTTAAAAATTGGGGCTATATACAGTCCCCCCACCCCGAGATACATGCCCCAAAATACAGTCACTTTTTTTCTAATTGATTGGAAAAAGTACTTGTGGTACCTGTGAGTTTATAGTTGTTTCCTAACTTTGCCCTACTTCAAGTATAGACTGATATCACTGGCATCCTTATTGGAAATCTTCCTCCTGTGAGATTTGGCAGAATTGGCAGGGTAAACAGCTTCGAGTGTGTGTGGAAAATTACCTATGCATTTGGATTCTACTGTGTCTTTGTCCCCAAATTTCAGTCATTGCTGTTGAGGTTAAGTGTAGGATGAAGTGCTACTTGAATTCTGTTCTTTTGTTAGGAGGTTTAGAGAGAGAGAGAGAGAGAGAGACCCCTGACCTCGTGGGTTTTAAGAAAGCATTCAAGTTCTCTCTAGTTCTACAGTCCTTTATAACTTTAAGAACCAAAAATGTAACGTTTATTGAATACTATGATGTCAGTGTATAGTAATCTTAAAGCTATGTAAAAATGTACTTCTTGTGTCTCCAGACATCCTGCCTTCTTTTGTGACTACATCCTTCTTTTAGCCAAAATAACAACTTAACCAGAGTTTCAATATTCAATATCCTTCTCTGGCAGATGTTTTCTGGCAGAGGCCTTCCTGCGTTTATGAATTCTCTCCCAAGAAGCAAGAGAACACCTGCAGGAAGTGAATCAAGAGGCGGAACACAGAGGAATAATCACCTGCTTTAAAAAAATAAAGTACTGTTGACAAAGATCATTTCTCTCTATTTGTTCCTAGATGTAAAATTTTAATAGTTAATGCAAAATTCTGTAATCATTGAATCATTAGTGGTTAATGTTTGAAAAAGCTCTCGCAATCAAGTCTGTGGTGTACTAATAATGCCTTATCTATTTGTAGTCATTTTAAATAGCATGAGCCTTGTCCCTGTAGTCAGTAGGGGGCAATCTTGCTTTATTCATCCTCCATCTCAAAATGAATTTGGAATTAAATATTTTAGTGTAAGATATGTACAATGCTGGCCATTTAAAAAAGGGGTTTTCTCAAAAGTATAACTTTTGTTATGACTGCATTTCTGCACATAATCCATTTTGCTGTTAAAATTAATCTAGAAATTTATTTAATTGTACTGTGAACACCTAGAAACAAAATCATAGTGCAAAATACATTTAAGGTGTGGTCAAGAATATGTTCTTAATTGGTAAATGATAAGCATTAATTTTTTATAGTCTGTATTCTAATTTTGCTGTACCTTATTCTGTTGTGTACCTAAGGGATTGTAAAGGTGTTATCACTGTATAAAATAGAAAGGACAAGGACAAATGCAGCATAATTACTAATAAAATGCAATTGGTGATACTTTCTGTGATTAGAATCCCTACCCCTTTTTTTTCTTTTTCTTTTGTCTCCTGATGATTAGGCCAGGGGCTAGGAGTAGGGAGGGGATTAGTTACCAGGAGCAAAGAAAGAATTAGCTTGGAACTTTTGAGATGATCCCTAACATACTGTACTACTTGCTTTTACAATGTGTTAGCAGAGACCAATGTGTTATAGTGTAGAGTGATGTGCTTTCTACCAAGTGGTATTCACCCTGGTTTGGTATGTTAAAGCTGTAAATACAACAGAACATTAATAAACGTCTCTTGTGTAGCAACTTTTGCTGTGGATTAGTGTTTAATATCTTGGTTTGCACTTGTTAATTGCTAAGGCAGTTTTTTCTGATCTTCATATAGATTGATACAGAATCATTCAGTAAACAGAAAAGAAATTGGTCTTGGGCCAATTTTTCAGCAGGGGAAGTTTCTTTCATATCATACTCAATATATTCCCTAAAATATATTAGTTCTTCAAAAGATAATGGGTTAAAATAGGGAGGAATTGTAGAGCTCTTAAATCATTCTGGAATTCCCAATTATGCTTCATTTTTTAGACATAATCTCAGATAATTTATTTCCAATGTTTTCTGCGTGTTTCCTGCATTTGCCCTTTTTCTCAGGTGAACACAGCCAACTGGTTTAAGTCCTATGAGCATCCAGTTGAAGCTAAAAATGTCTCATTCCTCCTGATTTCTATTTTTGTCTCAATTGTGTTAAATTTAGAGACCAGTGGTTCTTACAATATCAGTCATTTGATATTTTCCACCTCTTCCACTTATTCAAAATATGAAGAAAAAAATGTAGCAAGATGGTCCAATAACTACACAAACCAGCACTAGCTTGGTATGATACCTGCAGATATTCATTTATCTGCTGCATGTGAACATCCAGGATCAGCTTAGGAAGTCTGTTCAGGGGTGTCAGTATGTAGTGCACAGAAATGTACATTATTTGAAAACCAAGCAGGAAAACAGTGCCTCCTGGATCAACGTTTCAGTGATCATTCATTCTAACTCGTTTATTGATTACTATAAGTAATAGTATAGTATGTTTCTGTTTAAAAGTTGTATTTTACAATAGATTAGTGGGGCAGGGTTTGAAAGTCTCTGAAGATTTTTTATATTTTGAATTAGATTATACCAACAATGTAGTTTGGAGGAGTTTATAGCCTATCGTGTTCTATGTTTCAGAACGAAGATCTCTCTAAACAGTCTGAATAAATTTGGACATGTACAACAGAGAGAACTATTTAAATTATCTTACAGGACCAAATAGAGGGGCCCTAAATCACATGAACTAAAACATTGTAGTCTCACTTTGTGTTTATTCTTTAGGTCCTGTGCCTTATTTGGCTTTGTATATTTGAGGACTGAAATATCTGGAATTCTTATTTCTGCATATTTGGTGGTCCTTAAGACTCTGTCATATGTAAACCTACAGTTTGCTTTGCTTTAAAATTAATTAGGAAGGTGATTTCTCTCCTTTTAATGTTCTAAAGATTAACGTCTTTGTAGATATATAAAGTTGGTACCATATGTTACCTAGAGGCCTTACTGTTAGGGTGGAAATGTTTATCCTGCACTGTTACTTTTTATTTTTGTCTTTCATTCTTTTCTGTCTCCCTTTGGTAGGTTCATTATTAAGAATAACCCTTTCAGATAAAGGAGGAGTGTTTAAATTATTTGAAAGGGGATACTGAGGAACCACTGTTATTTGCGTAAGGTTATGGAATAAACTGGCTTTGACCTTGGGCTAGGGGACAATTGGGTCTCATCCATGACTACAGAGGTAGGTCCCTCATGTCTCTTACTTGTTGCTGCCATTTGGAATGATACAAACTAAGCAATCTGACTTGAGCTGTGTCCCACTGTGAGTCATTTGTAACCCAGATGAAATTTCTTTTCACCTTCATTATATTCTTATACTATGTTTAAGGGAAGAAATAACTCCTGAAAGGGAGTTTCAGGGCCAAGTGATAGTTCAAGTTAAGTGGTTGCCTGAGGTGGCAGGGTTCTAGGTGAGAATCAGGAAAAATATACACAGCAAATGGAGTGTTGGCCTCAGCTTTGAGTCCAACCCTACCACCTCTTCTGGATGTCTGACCTTCTTGAAGGGTTGGAATAGTAGATGTTGAAAAATCACTTGGTCCTGACGATGCTGGTAAAACACCGATGATCAAATTTTAACTTAAAACATGCCAAGAATAGACATAGAACTGTACGTTATGTACAGTATGAGGGAATAATTTATGAAAAAGCAGTGTGGCCCCTACTACCTACCTGAATCTGGTTCTTGGTGAAACCTCAGTGATGAATACAGGAAAATCATGTGCAAGATGTAGCTTAATAATTTTCAGGTTCTGCTGATGTTTTTTAGCTCTTTAGATTTTCACCTTTTCAGGCTTTCTGAAGATGATTTGAAGGGTGATGAGAGGCATAACAAAATGCACACGTTTCTGTAGATGGTTTGTGGGTTTAAAAAAATCTTGTTTCACATATCTTTAAGCCTAAATAGCATTTATAAAGTCTGTAAGGCCGATAAGGTGGATGGAGTGAGAGCGTTTGCTAAACCACCAAAGGTAGGTACTCGAGGTTTAACTTTCCCTTTGCATATACTGTACGCTTTTGTACAGTGGATGGTTGTGCTCATTTAGAGCACCCACAGAAAGTGCTCTGTGACAGGGAACTTCTGTGTATTGGTTCTCTGTAGGCTCTGCTGCTAAAATGGAGGACATCTCAAAGCAAGACACCAAGAATTCTTGAAGGGGAGGATAAGTTCAGGTTGAGCGTAAAAGACTTTCAGGAGGAAAAGAGTTACAGAAACTAATTTTGTGTCATTCTAAAAAGGGGCTCTTTTATTACCCAGTTTACTCCTTACAACTTTCTTACTTACAACTTTATGGCCTATAGAAAGACCTGCTCTTTGGACAACCTAAATGGAGAGCTGTCCTCCTGAAGGACAGTTTCTCTGACTAGAAATTGGAAATAGTCCTATCTACTGCCTGGCATTTTGATCCCCTCAGCCCTCCAGTTATTCTCAGAATTTGTCACTTGTAGAATAGATACATTACTCAAGTTTTGGTTTGATGCCTGTTTTGCTGAAAAGTCTTGTTTTTTCTTTACCAAAAAGCATTGTGTTCTGATTTTGAGAGTTTTAAGTCAGTTGGCAAATTAATAAGATGTAAACTGAAATGCAAATCTATTAAACCTGAGTATAGAATATATGAAATAAAGAGAATTCTCTTGCATTTATGCAGGATTTCATCCAGGTCAGAAACTGAGATGTAGTTGTATGAAACAGACATCTCCCAACCCTGCTTTGTATGTTGTTCATCCTGCTCTAAAGTGAATAGTTGTTATCATTTATGTGAGAAATGAAATGTTTCATAAGCTTTTTCCCATCCATATGTGATTGCAGGTTAATAGACAGCAAAACAGAGAAAAATGGTTTCCTTAAATCTTACAAAGATTAGTGCTGGAGTGCTGAGAAGACGGTATTCATTGTTATTCATTAGTTGACTGGAAGGTTCATCATTGGGTCAAAAACCTAAAAAAAAACCATCTCAAATAGAGAAGGTGATTTCTTGCCGCAAAGCATCATCAGCTAAACTACAGAATTCAGGAAGTGCTGCCTTCTGACTCTGAAACCCAGCCTGACTCTTTTCTGAAATTCATCCCAAGCTGCACTCATTTTTCACCATGCTAGTTAAGGTTTGCAGTCACATCCCCTACTGAGAGCTGCTTCCCCCATTTAAGCCCATTACTTCCTGAGTCAAGGAGAGAGGATTGGAGCAACCTATCATCATAACTCGGCTAGAGTTACACTTGATGAAACATTCTTTTTTTCATTTGCACAACAGTCCAAAATGCCTAAAATGTTCCCTTAAAGTGAGGTTTTAGAAAGAATTTTGCCATCTGTTTCCTGATTCCACATCTTTATTTTGACAGAACATTTCTCAGGCCGTATTTGGCAGTCACTAGGTTTAGATGTCATTCTGGTCATTTTAGTATGTTGTTTTTTTCTCTGATTATTGACATTGAGGATTTTTATATTCATGATTTATTTCCAGTTGGTATTTTAACTAGGATTGCAGATAAATTACTAAGCGAGCCACTGGATGGATCAATATTTTCAGCAACTCTTTTATCACTAGCATCACTTGGTACTTACTATATAGTTCTTTTAAAAAGTGGGCACTGGTGGGCTAAAGAATCAAAGTTAGCAGTCCATTTTTTCTAGGTTTGGCTCAATGACTCTCAAACCCTAGATCTCTATAAATCACGGTCATGTGTATGAGAAAAGCCCTTTTTGGGGTAGTTGTATGTATTTTCCCTGTGGCTGTATGTGTGGGATGCGTTTTAATCTGTATGTAGGTCTCCCAACTAATTTTGACCTTAAGCCCTTCTGTGATACAGCAGTTTTCAAGATTTAGGTATTGAAACTAAACTTGTGTTTTTCTAATCCCCATCCTGTAGAATTTATAAATGGTCAGACTTGGTTCCTGCTGCAGTTACACAGAGCTTCCAAATAAGGATAAGGGGTAAGTACTCATCTCCAACGTTCACTTTCCATAGAAGAAACCTGCAGAGCATGTATACCTACGCTTAAAATTATGAGTTAATTTTTCATTAGGGTATTTTCATGGCATCGATTTTTGGGTGAAATGAAGAGTTATTTTGTCTTCATGTAGATCTTCTCAAAGCTCGTGGCTACCATAGTTTCTTCTTTTTATGGCAAGACTATGGGAAGGAATGTGTCTGCAGAGCAATGGGGAAAGGCCATAAGGAAAATGATTTCCAAATACTTGGCTGGCTAAGAGTGATTGTGGACTCTTCCTTGGAGGTCTTTAAAAGTAGGGTCGATCCTCCTCTGGAATGGTTTAAGGGTAAAGGAAAAGGAGTGGATTAGCAGGCCCCTTAAAGTCCCTCAGAGCCCTAGAGGTTTGTATGTGGCCCATGTCAGTGACAGATGGAACAGTAAGTTCGACAGATGTCACGTCTGCCATTCCCAGGCTGTGCTCTCTTTAATGTGGTGACCTTCTGTGAGCACTGTCCTAAATAGTCTGCAAGAGGGAAGGGAGTGTGTCTAAACTTCTGGGAAACCTAACTTGGGTGGCTTATTACCTACTGCTACCTTTTATATTAAGATCCAGTTATCAAAAAAGTTACACTTTGTCAGAATCCCAAAACAAGGACTCAAAAAAGCACCCTCTAGTTTCTGCAGTCATTTTCAACCTTTGTTATATTCTGAAGGAATTTGGTTTAGATGGCATTCCCTAATGTTACGTTTAAGAATCTTTTTCCTAAGGGACCGTGGGAGGAAGAAAGAAAGAAGATTAGGTGGGTAAGGAGGGCCCTGGAGGAAATGAAGTCTGATTTGTTAAGAAGAGAGGGGACCTGTGGAAGAGTGTAGCAAATCGGTTCCTTTTGTTCTTTGCTTCTGCTTTAATCCTTTAGACTCACAGGATAAGATTGCCAGCTAATTGCTAGGAGCCCCCTATAAAAGAGGATTGGCCTAAATTGGAGAATAAATTTAAAGACTGACTAAAGGTTTTTTTTTAAATCCCTCCTTTATTCGGGTCACTTTTCTTTAGATGTGATTATGTCTCCAAGAAGTGGTTGGATACCTTCTTGAGAGGTTTTCTTAAAAAAAGAAGTCTGAAATTCCAAAGACTACCCCCACCTCCACTGTAGGATTTATGTAAGCGTATGATGAACTAAATTCACTAGACTGTAGTTTAAACTTAAAAAATAAAAAGACTAATGTGTTTTATGGTGGCATTTTTATACAAGCGGCTCATTGGTAGAAGTACGTTGACCATTTTAAAGTGCAATTTGATCTTTTAGGGTAAGACGTTTAAATTCTCTGAGTACAGACACTATACTTAGGACAAATTATTATGTTTGTAACTTGGTGCCAATCTCAATCGTGTCTTCATTGGGTGCTTATTTTCAAATAGTACCTGATCCATTCAAAAACAATATACTAAAAATTGTCACTAAAAACATATCAAATTTTAATAGTAAGGCATGGATACTTTTACTGCCTTTTATTTATTGCCGGGTGTATTTTATTAGAAGGAAAGGTAAATAAATGTGTTTTGCAGAAAATATGTAGCGCAAGTCAGCTCCAGTAGCAGTTATTATTTTTTAACTAGATGGTGGAGCATTACACACTTAGTTTATTAGTGACCTTCCCATAAAACTTTTAGGAACACAGGGCAAAACAGAGCTCATAAGTTTACCCAAGCTGGCCCTCTAGAGCACTGCTTTAGTGACATCAGACACCTGAAGGGAAGCCAAGACACCTTCCTGCATCTTCACATCCCAAGTGGCCTTGGCTTCGCCTCCATCTACGTATTTTATTCCCCTCAGAAAGAATTACAGGTGAAATTTAGACACTCACCTGTGTGTTAGAAGTGATAAAGTCCACCTTCTGAAAAATATAGTTTCTGTATATTATACATACTTTTGATCTGGACTTTTAATTTTTATTTGTTGTAAACCACTGTATTGAGATAATGATTGAATACAAAAAGCTGTACGTATTTAATGTGTACAACTTGATGAGTTTGGAGATAAGTATACAGTGACACCATCGCCACAGTCTGTGCCGTGAACCTCTCCATCACCTCCAAAAGTTTCTTCTTTTGTTATTAGTATTATCTTTTTTTTTTTTTGATGATAAGAACGCTTAACATAAGATCTACCCTCTCAGCAGGTTTTTAAGTACACAGCAGTGTTGTTAAATTACGGCCACTATGCTGTGCAGTAGATTGCTGGGACTTACTCATAATGGAAATGCTCCGGCTTCTTGAATATAGATGTTTTAGGCCTTCATTTGATAAATTAATTTCTATTAGCTGATTATGATGTGTATGACCCTGTGCTGGCTATAGGGTATGCAAGATTTGTGCATGGGAGCCCCTGGGCACAAGGAGGTTCTGGTGAGGGAGAGGGCAGGGCATAAGACAAAGTGCTTTCCTGTCCAAGAAATCATAATACACCATCATTTTCTCTGCCTTATTTGCATAGAGGTGTAAGAAGGTTTTTGCATTTTTCAAGTTGTGATGACCTGCCCCTAACTTAGTTTTCACCAGAAGAGCACCAAAGTCTTCCTAAAACCAATACCCTCCAAGGAAAGAGAGATTCCTACCACCTGAAGAAGCCAGGCCCCAAAGGCCTAGAAGGATGGATGGGAAAGCATCTCAGGGCGTTTGTGAGGCTGGGACCTGGAAAACCACTGCGAGGGGAGATGTGCGCATGTGTCCATCCCACGGGGCCGGAACCCTTGCTCCCCACTTGCCAGCTTTGTTGTCTTAGGTCATTCACTTGGCCTATCCAAACTTTGGTTTTCTAATCTGTGTTCCAGAATCTTTTCTCACGGGGCTGCTTTTAGTTCTAAATGGGATAATGTAGTTAAAGGGCCAGGCACTTAGGAGACAGCTCTTTACAGCTCTCCAGCCAGCTCCAGGACAGGACGTTAAAAACCCCAACCTATCATTCAAACCCAGGCATTCATTTCCTTCTGAGGACCACATAGCTTTCATAAATTCTGCCTTTCCTCATTCCTTCCTTCGTCAAGGCTGTCATTAGACCATCCCTGACAAATCAAACCGCTCTTTTCTACCTAAATTCCTGCTGCCCAGATGAGAGTATGACCTACTCTTGCTTTTCTGGTAATACCATCATGTGTTTCTGTAGGCCCTTATATTTATATCCATGTTCATTTGATCCTCACAGATTACTATAAAAGGGATCATTGCGCATTCTTTACCGCCAAGCCACCCCGGCAAATAATTTTTCATCACTCAGTCACATCAAAACACTGTATAAAGCCAATAAACTCTGATTCTCATTTCCTGAGTTCTGTAGGCTGAAATTCTCGCCTCCTTTTTTCTTGGGCCATTTGTATTATATGACAAGATTTGCCGTACACTATCTTTGTGTGGATTTACGTCTTCAAAGCGTCCTTTGAACTTCTTATCCTTCGCTTGTTTCTTTCTGCGCTCACCTTAAGTTCTTCGCTATGTTCCCTGCTCTTCACCAGACCTCCTTACCTGCCACTCTGTACCTCCCCTAACAAGGTTTCCAGTACTTTAGATCACTCTATTTGGCTTTGCCTTTTCCTGAACCAAATCCCTACCAGTCTCTTCTCTCCCGCCGTAGAGAGGACCATCTCCTCGGCGGTCCCCTCACCCTTTCCTTTCTCTACATCTTGCCTAGGCCACGGCAACTCTAGTTACTTTCTGCCTTCTTTACCTTCCTGCTTAGCCCCACCGGACAAGAAGATCACATGCTTTATTTTCCTTCCTGAGCCCGCCAGTTAGGATTCCTGAATGCCCCCAGGTAGGTGTTTCCAGCAAATCCAAGCCCATCCGGTACGCCTGCCTGTTTTCTCCTTTCATTTGGGACCTGGGGAGATTTGCACAGATGAGGCCTTTGTCACAGTGTCCCCACACTCGCCTCTTCTCCATACCCCTCTGTGTTAGTTTGGTTTGGTCATTAAACAGAAGACATCGGGGTGTCTTCCGCTCACTGTTCCTCCTTTCCCTACATGTACACAGATGACTTCTGCATGCAGCTCTGGAAGCTGTGGTCCCTATGGAAAAGTGCCTGGCAGTCGGCTAGCCCTCATCTTCACAATCCTCTCTATGTTCCTGAACCATCTTCCAAGAAATACTAGGATTCTGTGTTTTTATTTGGAATTTTATCTTCTAAAACTATCTTTAACCGTTAAAAAATCGAATAGAATGTCTTTATTGAAATGTGTATGCAACCAGTACACATTTGTGCTCTCATTTAGAGACCTACGTGGAGCAAGGATTAAAACTGAACCTATAAATGAATTTATTCAATAGAAGCAATGTTTTATCTGCTTTATAGATGGGGGTTTCAATAAGATTTTGTTTACAAAAAGTGTTCCACAGCCGGAAAAAAGGTTTGAAAAGCACTGCCCCAAATCATCTCTCACTGTGCCTGAAACTATCAGACCGTCATACATTTTTCCCCCCTTGATCTTACAGGGGTTTCAAAAATACCCTGATTTTGCAAAAAAAAACCAAATCTAGAAATCAACTCTAATCCCACTACCCCCCAAAAGCAACTGTTTTGAGGGGTGGTTTCAGCCTTGTTTTTGTGGCTTTATCATTTTTACATAGTGTAGTACTAGCCACCAGTATAGTCTGGTGAGATGAGGTCTCTTATTAAGCCATTCTGGTCATGTTAGACATTAAAAAGAAATTTTTTACAGTCTTCTTGCTACAGTGGAGATTATCTTGCTTTGTCCTGCTTTTCGACGAGTTCTGATGAGTCCTAAATGGTTATGTTTTTAAAGCCAACTTTTCTGTAGTACTTTTTTTTTTTTTTTTTTTTTTTTTTTGCGGTACGCGGGCCTCTCACCGCTGTGGCCTCTCCCGTTGCGGAGCACAGGCTCCGGACACACGGGCTCAGCGGCCATGGCTCACGGGCCCAGCCGCCCCGCGGCATGTGGGATCTTCCCGGACCGGGGCACGAACCCGTGTCCCCTGCATCGGCAGGCGGACTCTCAACCACTGCGTCACCAGGGAAGCCCAGTACTTCTTTTTTTAAATACATATTTATTTATTTATTGTCTGCCCCGGGTCTTAGCTGCGGCACGTGGGATCTTCGTTGCCACGTGTGAGATCTTCATTGCGGCATGCGGGATCTTTAGTTGCGGCATGTGGGATCTAGTTCCCTGACCAGGGTAGGAACCCAGGCCCCCTGCATCGGGAGTGCAGAGTCTTAACTGCTGGACCACCAGGGAAGTCCCTAAAGCCAACTTCTAATTCCTCTTCTTTCCACTGTTTGATTCCTAAGGACAATGACTAGGCTTTTGCAGCAATTATTACAAAGCCTTCCTATAATCTTAGTCTTTCACTCATAGGATGACCAAAACATTTCCAGTCCTCTGTTCATCTGAAATTTATATCCAATTCCTTGGCCCCAGGAGTTCAACCTACAGTAAAATTGCTGTGTTGCAGACGCCTATCATAAATACATAGTCATGGGTACTATTTATGGAGCATTTACCATGTGCTAAGTACCCTGCTTTATTCTTTATACACATTACCTCATTTAATCATCATCCCCAACCTTTGAAGTGGGTAGTACTATTATCCTCATTTTATACTTTAAAAAAGGGAGGCCCAGAGAGGTTAACCAACTTGCCCCTTAGAGCTCTTAAGTGATGAGGCTGAGACTGATTTGGTTGGTGTTGTCAGAACATGAACTCTTAGCAAAGATGCAGCACCTATCCTGGGAGTGCACCTGCCCCTTCTTGATCCGCAAACACTATTTCCCTTCCCCCAGGCTCCCAGCCGCCAACTCCCCTTCACTGGAGTGGCAGTGGGGGGATTCTGGCCTGGAGGCACAGAACATCTACCCTAACACAGCCGTTGACCTTGGCCTCAGGCTCCCCAGCTCGTACCCCAGGATTCTTTAATCCCCCCTCTAAGCCAGTGAGGCAGGCCTAGCTGCTGATGTGGATCTTTCTAGCTACTGCTCAAATGAAGTGATTCCTGCAGGCTCTCAGAGACAGGACAAGACCCAGGTGTCCTTCACTCTCTCGCTCTCAAGTTACGCAGAATGACATCTTGAAACAGTATTTCAACACTAATTTCTTATTAATGGCTTACATTTATTCAGCACTTAGTGAGTCCAAGTGCTGTTATAATGCTTTTCATGCGTAATATCTTTTAATCCTACAATAAATCAGTAGTAAAAGTTCTGTTATCCCCATTTTACACTGAGGGAGCTGGCTCAGAGGAGTCGAGTGACTTAGGTGAAGTCACACAGCACACAAAGCAAGGATCCAAATGCAGGCACTCTTTTTTTTCTTTTCTTTTTTAGCTTACGAGTTTTGTTTTTATTTTGAAGTATAGTTGGTTTATACTGTTTACAATGTGTTAGTTTCATGTGTACGGCAAAGTGGTTCAGTTTTATATATATATTATATATAATATATATGTATAACATAATATATATATACTTTTTCAGATTCTTTTCCCTTGTAGGTTATTACAAGATATTGAGTATAGTTCCATGTGCTATACAGTAGGTCCTTGTTGTTTATCTATTTTATATATAGTAGTATGTATCTGTTAATCTCAAACTCCTAATTTATTCCTCCCTCCCCTGCTTTCCCCTTTTGTAACCATAAATTTGTTTTCTATGTCTGGGAGTCTATTTGTGTTTTGTAAATAAGTTCAGTCGTATCATTTTTTTTAGATTCCACATCAAACCTGGCCACTCTCTTTTTTTTTTAAATAAATTTATTTATTTATTTATTTTTGGCTGCGCAGGGTCTTTGTTGCTGCTCGCGGGCTTTCTCTAGTTGTGGCGAGCGGGGGCTACTCTTCGTGGCAGTACGCGGGCTTCTCATTGCGGTGGCTTCTCTTGTTGCAGAGCACGAGCTCTAGGCACGCAGGCTTCAGTAGTTGTGGCTCGTGGTTCTAGAGTGCAGGCTCAGTAGTTGTGGTGCATGGGCTTAGTTGCTCCGCGGCATATGGAATCTTCCTGATCCAGGGCTCGAACCCATGTCCCCTGCATTGGCAGGCGGATTCTTAACCACTGCGCCACCAGGGAAGCCCCAAACCCAGCCACTGTTGACCACTAATCGAAACATCTTCAACCTCCTCTGCTTTTTTTTTCCCAAAGGTAATCCATGTTGATTATAGAAACATTTACTCTCTGATTTTGTAAAATTCGCCTTCTGTCAATAATGCTAAATCTGAAGTACATTTTTAACTTCTCAAAGTGCCACTAATTCACATGTGTACAGCTGTGAACCTTCATGGGAAGAGCATGTATTGTAGTCTTTGGACTGCTAAGAATAGTCCTGTTTTCAAGTCAGAGAAGGGTGTTTGAAGCTGCCCAGCTGATGTCATCTCTGTTGAGCTATTTGTGAGAAATGTCTTTATTTAGATTTGAAAACTGATTACTGAAAACAAAAGTTATAGGTCTACTGTTATTAGTCTCCTTTTAAATTGAACTTTATTTTTTATTACTCGATATTTAGGTGAAGATCTGTTGCAAACCTGAAAGGACATAATCCATAATAGTTTTATTAGCCTCTAATAGACCTTTCCAAGAGCTTTGTAAATACTCTAAGCAGTGCTTCTCAAACCGTAACGTGCATATGCATTGCCCAGGGATCTTGTTAGAATGCGGTTTCTGGTTTAGAAGGTCTGGTCTGGGCCTCAAGATTCTGCATTTGTAACAAGCTCCCAGATGATGCCCAAACTACCCATCCAGAAGAACCATACTTTGAGGAGTGAGGCTCTTACCATCTTAATATTCAAGAAAGAAATTCAAATTCAGAATTTGAGTTTACAAACATTGTTTACTAAATAAACCAAAACTCAAATAGCCTCCGTACTCCAGCTCCATAGCAATCTGACTTCCTTGGAGTTTCTTTGGGCTTGACCTTGACTCCTTTTTTGGTTGATGTTAGTGCATGTGGGGAAACTCACCAGCTTCCACCTCCTTGCTTCTTTGTGAGCTGAGTCAGTCATCTCCTACTTACTGGTGTGATGTGGGTGGGTCATGGCTTGAACTAGCCCATGTGTCCTGCTTGAAGGATCTGCAGTCAGTTTTCTAGAAGACATTTTCTCAGTCTCAGTTGTTAAGAGAGCACTGTGAGGTGGGACAGGGGGCAGAACGATGTGGAGCCCTTAGGATTGAAGATCAGCTTGGTCCTCCCCGTGTGCATTTGTCTGATAAAATGCAGGCAAGGTTTGCCTCTCTCCCACCCCCACTCCGCCTACTCCAAGCCTTGGCCGTGTCCAGAATGGACTCCGGATGGCAGTTGCGGATGCTCAGAGCACAAAGAGTTTCTTGTTTGTGCAGGGGTCTATCAGTGTTTAAATAGAACGGACGGAAGCGCAGGCACACCATATCAGCAGCTTATCGGGGCCCCTGGTTTTCCATGTACATTTGCTGGTCTCTTGAGTTTACCCAGCTCCATTAGCACCGAGTTAAAAATTGCAAGGCCAGGCTGTACTGTTCCGAGATAGGGCAGGAAGAACAAGCCGGTTACTGAGTGTGGTGGTGGTGCCGAGGGCGGTCCTTGATATCTTATTTGCATTCTGCCCACGTAGAGAGTAAAGCTGTGGTAGCCTCTGTGTTTAGAGGCAGCCTGAGAGAACCAAAATCTAGTTTAGGAACGCATCCAGGAGATGGGATGACGCCCGGCCTCCCTGGCGCAGAAGTAGTGGAGATACCTCCTGTGACCCTGGCTCTCCATCTTAGCTTACCAGGTCTGCAGTCAGCTCAGGAAGTGGTTAAAGGAGGTGGCAAATGTGAACACCTTAAAATTGTATGCAATTTTGGCATTTGCAAGCATGTCTGCATGCATAT
The DNA here is from genome assembly GCF_949774975.1 of Lagenorhynchus albirostris. NCBI lineage: Eukaryota > Metazoa > Chordata > Mammalia > Artiodactyla > Delphinidae > Lagenorhynchus > Lagenorhynchus albirostris. The sequence goes on from NC_083097.1 coordinate 118,475,876, forward strand.
TTCTCTGGGAGCAGATCCATGACCCAAAGGCTAAATGTTCGTGTACTATTTGGGTTGCATCTTCCTGGAAGGAACTCTTTAGGACAGGTAGATGAGTAGCCTACTTTAGAAATGAATCCATTCCCTCTATGAGCCTCACTCCTACTTTGAAAGCACTGCTTATATGCCAGGTGCTATGCTAAAGACTTTATAAATATTACCTCATTTAATGCTCAGAATAATCTAATGAGATAGGAGTTTTCATTTCTGTTTCACAGGTGAAGAAACTGAATCTTAAAGAGTTGGAATTTGTCCAAGGTCACAGAGCTAACTGAACGATAGAGCTAGCATCTGAACCTGGGCTTTCTGATTCCATAGTCCTTAGCACCGTGGAAGGCTGTCTCTAGTGTTTTAATATACTTGTCTAGCCTTTGCATATACATTGGTTAATTTGTCTAACTAGCACAGACTTGTCCCAAACTTTGGTCATCTAAAAATTGGCTTCATGGATTTTGTCCTATTTCTATATCACCTATATTATTAAATTACTCCTTAGTTTAAAATTTTTATTATTAATCAATTTGTTATTACTTAGCCTCATCCTAAACAACATCCGTGAAATAACCACTGATGTGCTAATTTCATTTTTCTCAAATTCACACTAAAATAAATACATACCCATTAAAATGAAAAATGTTATGCCCCTCCTAACATCATTTAAGGTACCCTCAAGGTATGGGCACTGCACTTGGAACAATCCTGATGTAAGATGTAAAGGCTGTCCCTATTGCTTCAGAACTGTGGGTGAACTAAAATAGCCTTTACACTCCCACCCCAGGCAGCCTTTCCCACCCAGGCCTGCCTCATGGAACATGGTGCTGAGAGCCTCAGAGAGCTGGCTGGGTTGACCCCAGGGAAGAAGCTCTTCTGTGTCTTTCAGGGCCTGTTTTCATTGCACTAATGAGGCAGCAGTGCCAAGAAAAAGCGTATTACTTAGCTTGACTTGAGGGGGTTTCAGGATTGCAGAGACTGGGGCAAGAATCTGTACTCAATGCTGTGTGCTCCTCCTGAAAGGGAACTGTTGGGATTCTGGGGATTATGGAAGAAACTGCCTTGCCAGGGGCAGAATTTGGGTGGTTAAGGGGTCCCAGCCTCAGATGAAGGATGAAAGAGGCCTCTAACTAAACCCCATTTGTTCCCGTTTCCATTCAACCAAATGTTCCTCCCCAAATTCCATCCCCTCTGGGCCGTAAATTAAAGGGAAATTTGGAGTCCAATTGTCTGAAGTTGTGTGTGCATTTGACCTACAATGCTGTGTCTTTAATATAAGCAGCTAAAGAACAATTCCTCATTTCCTGACTTCGCTGTTATGCCAAAAACGTGCTAAGACCCTCAGTGACCGAGCATCCTCATTTTTTCCCCCAGTAAAGTCTCAATTTACGTGTTAAACTTCCTGGTCTTGGACCTTTAGCAACTTTGTCACTTGGCAGTCCCTTCAGCGGGCAAGTAAGACACAGGAGGGCCTGGGTGGTGGATTCCAGGAATCTGTCTTCTTTCCCCGGCCTCGAGAAATCACAGTGGGAAAGGTTCTTTTTGAGGACCAGCTGGTTCTGATCTCTCTGAGTAGACCCACCTGTAGCGGAAGTGACGTTGGTCTGCCCCACAGCTGATCTGGTACCTTGATCATTCCAGTCAAGGATTGCCTCACGGTGAGTCAGGCTGTTAATATTTCAGTACCAAGATGTGAAAACAAACCTGCAAAAAAAGGAAGAGAGAAAGAAAAGTCTGGGCTTCCCTGGTGGCGCAGTGGTTGAGAGTCCGCCTGCCGATATAGGGGACGCGGGTTCGTGCCTCGGTCTGCGAAGATCCCACGTGGCGTGGAGCGGCTGGGCCCGTGAGCCATGGCCGCTGAGCCTGCGCGTCCGGAGCCTGTGCTCCGCAACGGGAGAGGCCACAACAGTGAGAGGCCCGCGTACCGCAAAAAAAAAGAAAAGTCTGCTCTTGGATTGGTCTGGGCATTTCACATTCTGACTGTCCTCATCCTTGTAGTTCAGCAGTAGCTGAATCGGGCTACTCCTCTGGAATCTGCAGTAGTTCTGGTCCTGCAAACAAAATTCCAGCTCTCTGGGAGTGCAGTTCCTCTACTGTCTGTACCGCAAAATGGCATGGCCTGAGCAAGGATTCCCAGGTATGGGGCTGTTTAAAATGCCTCTCGCCGGCCTTCCTCTTCACATCCCATCTTCCACCACCGCCCTCCTCCCCCCAGGAACCAGTGGCTGGAGTTGACACAACACCAGGCGCACATGGAGCACTGCCAGTCGCTGGAGATTCCGAGGGAGATAAAAAACACATCTTTGACCACTTCTTTACCAAACAGACCCGAGATGTGTAATTAAAGGCCCCAGGACTCTGCTGGAAATAGGTTTAAACTTGAGGTAATCCCTTCTGGCACTTCCTCTTCCTAATAACCATCAACAAAAATCACACAAATCCACCTGGCTCCAGCCAGTAAGTCTGTAACCAGCAAAGGTCACGGGAGGAGCGATAAGAGAAGAAAGCGGCCACAAACAGCGTTACTGGAAACACGTGTCGGGACGTGTTAGAAAGTGACTCCTGCCAGCACCATCCTGGCCCTGAGGTGGGCCGGCTCTGCTGTCGAGAAACTCATTCTCTGCCACTGGGAAGGAATGTCAGTGACACGCACGCACGGGAGGGGAAGCCGCGTTTGGGGAGCTCCGCCCAGCCTTCGTCTCTTCTCTCTGTAAGATGTGACTCAGCCACAGAGACTAGAGGTGAGGTGATTCTTCATGGTCTTTTGAAGTTAATTTCCTCCTCTTTCCAGAAGTAATGCATAACCGTTATTGAAAATACTATTGATAAGCAAAAGGAGAAAGAAAATGATTTCCCCCAATTCCACCGTGCGGTGACTGCAGTATGATTTTGGTGCTTGTGTATGTATCTAGGTGTGAAATGTATAAACACAATAGGCGTGGGAAAGGTTTATGAAAAACTTTCAAACTGCATGACACTGTGCAAACTTTTTAGCCTGCTTTTTGTTTCAGTCTATCCCAAGCATCTCCTTTCATTGCCTGCATCTCATCATTTTAAGTGTGGGTCGTATTCCATCACCTGACTATACCATAATTTACTTCAATAATCTCTTGTTATTGAATGTTTAGGTTGCGTCCCAATTGCCATCCCTCTTCTCCCCCCTGCCCCCAAGCTATGTTGTGGAAACATCCTGAATACTGGGATTTGGGCTGAAAGGGCGAGCGCTGGCTGGTTTGAGTCCTCCCAGGTGAGCTCAGCGTCCTCTACCTTCGCTTTGGAGGGAAGGAGACTTTGGTTTCTCAGAGAGAGTTGGACCCTCACTGGGTGGACCATGTTCGAGGCACCTTGAGGACAACACAGAGCAACCTTGCAGGAGGGGGATGAGAGCCAACCAGGCCCTCCTGCGTGCAAGGAGACATTGGCTGTGGAGGCCCAGTGGGGGTGGAGTGGGGGGTTGCTGAGGGCAGTGACATGGAGAGCTTTGAGAGCTTGAAAGAACAGGAAGAGTCTTCCTTCCCTTCCTAGGTGCCTGTGCTCCTCTGGGTCCATGCCAGACCAAGGGTCGTGATGCTGAAACATACTTGGGTCACTGGGGAACTTGGCCCCCAAGGTTATGCAGACTGCTTGCCTATTTGTTGCCCCCATGTGTTTTCTACCTGTGAGGTCGGCAGCGGGGGATTGCAATTAGGGAAAACGCCAAGTCAGGACGAGCAGAACGAGACGAGTGGTGAGCATGTACAGAGTCCCTACTGTGTGTTGGGCTGGGGCCTGTTAGCTTCTCTGTTTTCCAGGAGAGGACCTTGAGGTGGAGGAATGTTGAGTTGCTTGCCCAAAGCCATAGAGCTGAAAAGGTGGAGCTGGGGTTCCAGTCCATGTCAGACTCCAGAACCTGCCCCAAGCCATCCTGCCAGGCTACCTCATTAGGAAGCATTTACAGAAGCTTTCTAGCTGGGAAGGTTTAGAGATATAACTTAATTATAGTTAACAGGACAAAGTAAAGTTGTAAAAAGTGCCCCTGCTCAGTGGTATTTAGGCAACTAGCTTTGCACAAAAAGCTGGGGTTGGAGGCGGGGAGGGCAGGTCCTGGAAGTATCCTCGTCAGAATAGTTTTATATGAATTTGTCATATAAACAACAGGAAGTAGGACTAATGCGGCTGCACTGAGTGTTGGCGTCTTGGGCTAGGATGTAACTTCAAGTGTTGACTATTTTGAACTGAATTTTCTAGTTCAAATATCTTCGAGTATAAATATGTAACCTCAGAATTGTTCCATCTCAAATTTGAGTACACATTCAAAAAAAAGTTGGAATATGGCTTTAAAAACAAACAAGGACAGAATTCCAGGTTTCTGCTTGTCCACATTTTCTTCTGCCTTCAGATCCGGCCTGTGACACTAATAATTTTGACCTGTTTGACCAAAATGAAAAAAAGGCTTTGAAAGGCAAGAATGTGCTTGGCGGTACGTGTATGTCGCAGCATTTAAAAACTGTGTCAGTGAATAGCATATGGTGAGGAAAACTGGAGTCATTACAGCCACGTGGGAGCCTGGAGATCGTGTGTTTTCAGTGCCGTCCCTGGGAATGAGGGAGGAAAATGTGGCCCCGAATGAAATGCCAGCCCACAGAGGCATGGACGTTGTGGGGAGGGAGATTTCCTTGGGAGAAGCTGCTGTTGCTAAGGTTTTTGTTTGCCCACCCACCCCCTCCGTCAGAAAGACAGTGGCACCAGGTCTGGGAGGGATTATTTGCCTACTTAGGGACTCTTGGGGGAACCCACGTCCTTGGGGCCTGAGCACCTGGACGCTGTGGCCTGGCTGTGTGTCATGCTCTCGTCCCGCTGGAGCCCAGAGGACTTGCTGAGGGTGGGGGGCAGGCCTGACCCCGGAAATGGTCTTAGCAGCATCGCTCTGCACACAAACAAGCCTTTATCCTGATGGGGGTTGGGGTGGGAACTTCTACTGCTATCTCCGTCACCTTGCCCAGGTCTCAGGGCTGGATTGGAGGCAGCCGATCCCATCTGCCTGGTGAGTCCCTGTCACCCATGGAGAAAATTGGATGGCCTAGCAGCCAGGGGCTGGGGAAAATGGGGACCAGCACTGACAAGGTACCCATCAGCCTAAGGACAGAACAACCAGGCGGGGCTCAGGGCCTGGAGGTGGCCTTTGGTCGGAGCAGATTCCCGAAGGGCCCTTAGCATCTGTGTGGGGCTCTGGCAGAAGTGACAGCACATCCTCCAGCAGCTGGGGAGGAAGTCAAGGGAACGCAGGCCCCTTGGAGGGATTCTGGAATGACTGGGGTGGGGGAAGGGCAGATAAGGAGGGGGAATTCGGGCCATCTCTGCGCACTTCGTCACACTTTCCCACCACATTCGGCATTGCCCGCGCCCTCCCTGTGCCGGGCAGCACTGCAGGTATTAAGTGCATAAAGATAAGACAAGATCCTGAGCTTAAGGAGTCCGTAGCCATAAACTGCAGAGGCAGAGAACCCTCTTTAAATATGTCCTCACACGCATGGCAGCAAGAGGAACCAAGTGCGAAAGGTGCTGCTGGGGGAGGTACCACACAGTCCGCTTTGTTACTCCTAGTTACATTGCGTTTCTCAGTGTTGTCTCCACAAACGGCTCGGAAGTGCCTTTAGGCCAGAGGCCGGGTTTCTGCCGTGACTCCTGCATGAGCCTCACCCACTTTAGAGTTCCTGGTAAATGGGGGTCAGTGCTTCCAAACTGACCGACCAACCTTGAACCCTGTGGCAGGAGTGATGTATTGGGCTGGCCAAAATGTTCATCCGGGTTTTTCCGCAGGATGGTACGGAAAAGGCCGAACACAGTTTTTGGCCAGCCCTCTGTTTGGAGGTGACAGCCCCTCAGTCTCTCTAGCGGAGGAGACAGATTAACTTCCACGGCTGGTTAACTCAGGCTCTGCTTTCTGAAAAATCCATCGCACATCAGCTGAGCTGCTTTGGGCAAGTTACTTAACCTTTCTGAGGCTGTCAGTGGAGGATGATGCTGACCTCACATGATCTGAAGGGCTGGCTGCCTTAGTTTTGCGCCCGGCTGTGTTGGGCACTCCAGGCAAGGCTCGGTTTCTCAGGCCTCCAGCTCTGAGTCTCTCTTTCTAGGATCTGCCTCCTCCCTTCTGCTCTGAGCCAGATTCTCTGCAGGTCCAGAAAGGGATTCATCCTAGATGTTTGCTTTTAACGAAAAAAGGAGCGTTAAAAAAAAAAAATGCTTCGACCTCCTATTGGCTTTTTGGAAGACATAGGGTCTAACTAAGAGTAAAGACCGAGGGACAGTGTGTGACCAGAGGAGAGTTAGTCTTTATTATGAAAAGTAGAAAGTAGAAACTAACAGAAAAGTAGAAAGAATAACAGTGGTGTAATGAACACCCACCACCTAAATTTTTTTATTGTGATAAGGCATACATAACATAACATTTACCATTTAACCATTTTTAAGTGTAAAGTTTGGCGGCATGAAGGACACTCAGTGTTGTGTAACCATCGCCACCCTCCCATCTCCGGAACTTTTCCATCATCCCGTACTGTAACCCCGTATCCATTAAACAACCACTCCCAACTCCCCCCCACCACTATTCTCCTTTGTCTTTATGAAGTCAGCTCTACTAGGTACCTTACAAGTTCACCAACTAAATTTAACAGCCGTTAATATTTGGTTCTATTTGTCATATCTTTTTTTCACTGGTGTATTTTAATGTATATTACAAACATCGTGACATTTCCCTAAATATTTCCGTATACGTCTCTAGGAAGTAAGAATATATTCGTAAGTTACCTTAGGACCGTGTATCACAACTTATAAAATTTGCATTCATTCTTTAATATCGTATAATACCAAATCAATGTTCAAATTTCCCGAGTTGTCCTAAGAATATCTCTTACAGCTGGTTTATTTAAATTAGGACCACAAATTGTATCTGGTTGTTATGGCTTTTAAGATGCTTTTATTCTAGAACTTCACTCCCCACCTCTCCACACCCTTGTGAGACTGGCTTGTTGAAGAAACCAGGCAGATTCTCTGTAGAATCCTTCTGGATTGGTCTGATTGTTGATGGTGGTGATGTTAACTCCTTTTCCATTGGCCTCTTTTCCCGTAAACTGAAGTTAGACCCGGAACCTGATTAGGTTCAGGTGTGGCCACGCTGCACACTTCTTATTGCCTAGAATCGGGAGGTGTATCTTGTCTGGTGGTCCTACTGTGGGTCCCTCTGTGCCTGGGGCAGAGATTGATTGGGGGGGTAAGAGATTCTTGCCTGATCCTGCCACTGTCATTTTCCACGCTGCTACCAGCAAACAATTTGTGAGGTGGACTTTGGTCCCACGTTGAGTACTATCCAGTTCACCGCAAACCAGTGCATCCGTTGATGATCCCTGACTGAATCAGTTATGTCACTGGTGTTGCAAAAGGTGATTTTCTAATTTTTTGTTCCTTCTACGTTTATTACCTAGAATCTGTAAAGAAGAGCTCTCCCTCGTTGCGTGGCACTATCTGATTACCCTGAAATACAGTGCTTTCTGAAAAGATGGGATAAATGCTAGATTCTTTCCTTATCATGACCAATTTTCAGAGTGAGGAGTGGGGGAAGTGTTTAGCCTTTAAGGGGCTGAAGATTGAATATAATGAGGGGTTAAGGTTTTCTCTTCCTTTGTTTTCTCCACTGTGATCTCTCAAGTCTTCAGAAATGGGCTGGAAGCACCACATGGGGCCAACTGCCCTTCCTCAGCAGTGGAGTCCTCCACTCGGAATTTTCCCATTGCAGGCTAGTTCCCTGGGTGGGATCGGGGGAGGGGTGCTTCACTTCCAGGTCCTGTGCTTGCTCCATTTTTTGGAATGAGCTGGGAGGGCCTTTGGAGTTGGGGGGTGGGTAGTGTCATTATTTCTCGGGGGTTCCTCCTGGCTCTCTGCTTGTGGGAGACCATAGATTTCATCAGCTTCTTCCTGAATGGTCAAATGTTTCTAGGTTTTATTTTTGCCCCCTTCATATGATTAACAAGGGACTGAATTGTTATCTATCCATCATCGTTCACCTAATATTTATGGAGTGTGGTCTGTGGGCTTCAGCCTCTGGCTAACTCTGGAGGAAGTGCCCCTTAAAGAATTCACTGTCTAATTTGGGAGGAAAGCGATACACGTAGGAAGTGGAATAGAAAGCAGTGTCAAATAGACTTGTAGAAATAAGCTCCAGTGGATTGGCCTGATAGCCATCATTTATTGAACACTTCTTCTATACTACGCACTTACCTTTAAAATCCCTAGAAGGTAGGTAAACGTTATCATCCTATATTTCAGTGAGGAAACTGGAGCTCACAGAGGTTACATAACTTAGCCAAGGCCTCACAGATCTTAAATCCAGGAGCTCAGCTCTGTCTGAAAGCCCATGCTCCACTCACCACATCATGGTGTTCTGTTACCAGCAGTTAAAAAACCCAGGGATTTAGAGAAGGGAAGAGACTAACTACAGGTATTATCCACAAAATATTTGTTACTTTGGAAATTTAAACTGTTCCCTTCTACATGTGATTGTCAAAATAATATTGTGCGCAATGTATTAAATATATTATAGCCGTAAAGAAAATATTTGTAGGAAAAAATATGTCCATGATCTTACCACTTTAATAAGTGCTTCCAATCTTGCCCTTGGGTATGGGTATTCGTACATGGTGTTAATCATAGTGCATATATTATTTCATGGTTTTTTGTTTGGCTTTATATGTATTATAAACATTTCTGTGAAGTCATTATATTTATGATTTTAAAGACTGGGTGAAAGTTCATGGGGAGGATGGAGCATAACTTACTTAACCAATCTACTCTTTTGGGTCTCATCTAGACACTTTTTAATTTTTTTTAATCTGAAAAAGCCCAAGGGAGGGTCTCTGTGCAGTTTTCTTTTTATCATTTTACGATGTATTTCCTCAGTAAATTCCCAGGAGTCGGTTACCTGGTTCACAGATGTAAACATTTTTGGTTTTTTGGCACTTGATATATTTTGCTGAATTGCTCTTCAGCAGGACTATATACCATTCCTTGCTACCAGCAAATGATGGGGTGCCGTTTCTTCCCCAGCCTGGCCAGCATTGGGGAGGCTCTTGGCTTGTGTTTTACTTTCTGCTGATTTAAAAGGTATAACATAGTCCTTAGACTTCTTTTTCTAAATATATTTATTTATTCGTTTATTTTTGGCGGCATTGGGTCTTCATTGCTGCACGTGGGCATTCTCTAGTTGTGACGAGCAGGGGCTACTCTTCATTGCGGTGCTCGGGTTTCTCATTGCGGTGGCTTGGCTTGTTGTGGAGCTCGGGCTCTAGGCCCGCGGGCTCAGTAGTTGTGGCACGCGGGCTCAGTAGTTGTGGCTCGCGGGCTGTACAGTGCAGGCTCAGTTGTTGTGGCGCACGGGCTTAGTTGCTCCGCGACATGTGGGATCTTCCCGGACCAGGGCTTGAACCCGTATCCCCTGCATTGGCAGGCAGATTCTTAACCACTGTGCCACCAGGGAAGCCTGGACTTTCTAATGTATATAAATACATTGAATACTTGCCCACCATTTGTTCACTGTTTTTTATTACTTCTATATGAATTGTCTATTCCTAAGCTTTGTTCGTCACTTCTTGGGGCCTTTATCATAGTTTTATGTTTTATATGAGATGTTTATTTATATGAGTCAGGTCCAGACAGGAAATAGATGGCGCATTCAGCTGGATAGTTTGCAAAGAGTGTAATAAAGGGACAGTTTCCAACGGTGTGAGCGGGGTTTGAGGAACCAACAGGAGAGAGCATCAGCCTGAGCGACCACTCTGACACCTCAAGAAGCCAAGAGGGAGCAGGTACCACTCCCCGATAAGGATGATATGCAGAGGGAGTCCCTGCCAGGAGCTGTGGCTTTGAGGGAGGGACCTGGCCAGCTCAAGATGACTGCAGGGAGGAAGCCAGGAGAATAAGCCCCCCACCTCCATTCTGCCCTCCTCCTCTCCTTTCCTGCTGGTGCCCTGAGCTCGGACCTCTGACCCCCTACACCTCCGTTTCCCAAATTGTGAGATAGCTTTAGGAGGTCCCTGGATAAAGATTTTTAAAAGTTTAATAGTCATGTGTTAACATACACACATTAAATGCTTATATCTTATTTATGTAAAAACATATTTATAAAATCTATTGTTTCACAAATGTTTCTTTTTGGTGTAAGGCTAAACTGTAGATTTAAGTTTAAAAATGGACTTGCTTTGGGGGACTACATAAAATAAAAGAGTGTAGGTGCTACAGGGGCGTGGCAAAACTGACTGAAGTTTGGGGAAACGGGCTTCCCTACAGGGACTCTCCCACAGCATCTGATTCTTTGATCTCCAGTTTCACACACACACACACACACACACACACACACACACAGACACACAGACACACACACACACACACACACACACACACACACACACCTGAGATAACTATCCTGGAAGGTCAAGGATTCTTGATCACCAATGGTCACTTGTCCCTGATCCCCAGTGTTACAGAAGGGATGCAGGAATGCAAGGGAAGGTTGCTGAGACCCCATCCCAGAGTTTCCCTTACCTAACTTACAGGGGAGCCAGAAGGGGAGCCCTGCGTCTGCTTGAGCTCATCAGGGTGGGCTGCCCCTAAGTTCCCACAGTCCTGAAACTGAACCCTGGGCTGCATTGTGCTCTCACAGCAGAGCCAGAGGGACGGAGAAAAGGGGAGCCTGGACCCACATCCTGCTCTGGGGGAGGGAAGACAAGTACCACCCCCTTATTCCGGCTCTCACTTCCCTGGAGCGTGTAGGTGCACCCCAAAGGACGATACCCAAAGGGACTCTACCTGGTCATCAGTGGCTAGTCTCCCTCCCCTTTGCCACCTGGGAAAGTTGGTTAAAGGCCCTGTTTCCCTGCACCCACCTCTCGGAAGAGGCAGTACTGACAGAGTCATTCAGTAGCACAGGCCACTTGGAATTATCTGTCTTCTCTTTTGGGGGTGTCGGCCCCACCCAAAGAAGGCCCCTGACATGCACCTCTGTTTAGAGCATCTACAGGAGAAACCAGAGGACTTCAGGCAAAGGGCAGATTACATTATGATTTATTATGTATCTTATGATGTCACTCAGAGAAGTGGTTTGACAGAATCTTTTTTGAGAAGTGGAAAAGTTTGAACCGTGATTCCAGGTTTGGAGCCAGGCAAACTTGCACTCTGGGAAGGTGTTCCCTGCCCTCAACCACATAGGTAGAAGGACCAGATGTCCCAGTTTGCCAGGGGGCAGGCCCAGTTTATGCCTATTTGACCCCTTTCATTTAAAAAGGTATCTTGGTTTGGACAATAAATTGTAGCCACCTGAACTGTAGATACCTAGGACTAGCCTCCAGATAGAACACAAAATTTGGGGGTTGGAAGGGATTTCCCATGGTTCTTTTAGTTCATTCTGTTCCTGGAAGACAACAGGCAAGCCCCCCAGCCCTTCCACGGAGGGGGACCCCATGCCTCCCTCCCAGGTGCTGGATCCAGCCCTTTACAGGCGTCTCAACAGGAAGGTTCGCCACCACCACGTGCAGCACCACCCGCCAACCTTGTCCTCTCTACACAGAAGTCTCTGATAAGAGAGAGAAGAAAAGCTGGGACTTCTGGGGGAATGGCCTCTTGTTCTGACAGGAAGAAAGCCCTTGGCCTTGAAGACGAGCCCAGGAAGTAACTTGTTCTGCTGGCTTCCTTGGCATAAAAGCAATGAGCTCGTGGGGATCCCCAGAGGGGAGGCCAGGGAGTGGCCTGCAGGAGACCTCAGGGGCGGCATGGCTGCGGCTGTGACCCTGTCTGCGGGGTCAGGGTCGCCACCACCCAGAACCCAGCTGGCCTGGAACCATCTCAGCCCGACTGGCACCTGCCCCCCGCCCCGCACCCCGGCACCTGCTGAGGGCAGGAGAGGAAGCCACCACTGCCTCTCCTGGGGCCTGGACCCCTGTCCGGGGCTGTCTGGGGCACCAGCCCAATTCTTATCTTCTTCTGACTGCACTTCAACCCCATTGGTCAGCCGCATCCTGGGGAGCAGATGGGACCAGAATGGGCACGTCCCTGGGTTGGGGGGGTTATTTCTCCATTTTGCTATTTGGGGAAGGGTGTGTTTGATTTTATTTAATTGTAGGACATGCGTTATGTTCGTGCTGTGGGGCAGACAGGTGACCGTGCTAGGTGCTGGAAGTACAGGTGGCACTGGCTCCCGACCCTCGCTTGGATTGTCTTGGGTTTGTGGCACGATGCTCAAGGCACAGAGAAAGGAGCAGGTGCTCTGCCTGGGCTGGGGTGGGGGAGGTTCCAGAAAGGAGCAGCATTTGAGCACAGCCTTGCAAGTGGGGAAGGGCTTTCCAGGCCAAGGAAAGTGCTTGAACACGGGTCCGAGGTGTTCTGAGGAATGGACGCAGCTGGGCGGGCTTGGAAGCTGACACGGGTTGGAGAGATGTGCTGAGAGGTGGGGTAGGAAGACCCTCTGGGGTCTCACAGACTGGCTGTGTGGCGTTGGGCAAGTTATTTCACTTCTGTCAGCCATAGTTTATTTATCTATATAATGGGGCTAATATAACCTGCTTTTATTCTTCTGAGACTGAAAGGATATATTGGATGTAAATCAACCAGCATGGTGCCTGGCATAGAAATGCTCACAAAATGTAAATTATTGGCACTGTGTCTACTGCTAATAATTAAGGTGGACTGTGCTTTTCTAAAACGTATCTCTTGAGTCACTGGAGTGAGAAGCAGGTCTGGACCTGAAAGCAGGTCTGCTTTCATTTAGGCAAATACTACCTGGTAGGAGATGGTGATGGAAGAAAGCTCACAGGGCTGGCTTGCTCCAGGCTCTGCTGCCATCTTTCTCTGACAGTTGCATCAGGCCAGCACTGTGGCTCTTGATGTCAGTAAATGCATTTCTTAATTAATTTTTATTCCACATATATTTATTGCAAACCTACTATGTGTCAGGTCTTGGGTCGGATGTCTTAGGTATGAATATGTGGGTAATAGGTGACAGGGAGGCAGAGAGAGAGAGAGGAAACCTCAGTTCTTTCCAAAACTGATTTTATAAAATGAGAAATGTGTTTGGAGGCTATAATTTAACTGCTTTTTGTGACCCTGTACCTGGAAACTTGGTGAGGGGGCGTAGTAGCTTCTTTCTGTGCGTCTCTTTCATTGGACTGTGGATGCCTCAAGAGTAGCCACTGTGGGGACAGATCACACTTGTCCATTTGGTCGCTCAGCAGATACTTATTGAGCACCTACTGTGTGCCTAGCACTGTTCTATGCACTAGCTGTTTAAATGGTCTTTGAGCTATGAAGAGTTCTTTCAAGACCATAATGATTACCTCTAAATGATCACTTTTGTTTCAGAAACAACCAAGGCTACTTTTCCCTGCCTGTTCTAGCTCACACAGTCTTGGGAAGAGAAAGGAGGAAAACCCGTGGACCTGTATTGTTGTCCGTGCTCAAATCAAATGCCTCTCAGGGGAGTGATGGGTGGGGAAGGGGCTGGAGGAGGAGGGGCCTCAGCTTCTGTTTTGCTCTCTCTGTAGAGATGGGGGGTTTCCCTAAAGGACAGCCTATGGACTCCCCGCTCCAGGCTGTCAGCGTTTCACTCTCAGTGGGGTGATGGTTTCCGTCTGTTAACGGAAGGAGCATCTACTCTCTCTCCCCTCACCTCCCACACGTTTTGAGCTCAGTCTCTTCAGGAGGGGGTTTATCCCCTTGTGTTTCATTGGAGCAAATGGCTGCCTCAGACACGTGAAGCAGACTAAAGAGTGATAACAAAACTAATTTAATAGTAGCAGTCGCCACCGTGTTTGAGTCCTTATAATGTTCCAGGCATACATTCATATATAATGCTTTTCATACGTTATCTCATTTAATCCTCACAACACTGTCCAATTCGTACTATCATCCGCAGTTCACAGACAAGGAAAATTGAGACCAAAAGATGGAGTAAGTAAGCAGTCCACGGTCACACAGCTGTACACAGAAGAGCTGGGAGTTGAACCCAGTTCTCTCAGGCTTCAGGTGACTTCACCCATACACCATCCTGGTAGAGGGGTTGACTCACTTCTCTCCCGACCCTTCGCTTCTCTCATCCCTCCCTCCCTCCTTCTCTGTCTTAAAGATACTTCGGTTGACGAGCCAGGCTTAGAAAACCCCCATGAGCTTTCTCTAGAGTGGGGTCATTGATAGCAAGGCACCCACACTGGGGCCACAAGGGTTAACGCTGGCCCAGTGCTCCAGTGGTGAAGGCCTTGGCCTTGGGAGGCGGCTATTAGTCCTCCTTTCTAATTAAAAATCACCACCACTGGCTTTCCTCCCATGCTAACTAGAAGAGTGTGTGTATGTGTTCGTGTGCATAGCTCTTTATTTCCGTTTCCTGTTTCATATTTAATTCGACATTTTTTCCAGTTTGTGGATGTGGAACACGTGTAAGGTTGGGCCACGGTCTGTTAGTAATCATTCCCGCGTTTGGGGGCTGGCTTGTTCCCGCTGAGCCTGACCAGAGGCTTGTGGATCCTAACCTTCCCGCCTCACATACGTTCCTTTGTCCTGATCACCCTGGTTTCTTAAGGGACTGCCTTTGGGGCAGTTTTGCCTTGCACATTGCTTTCTGGAAGATCTGGGATGGTTCTTGTGTATGTGGGGGCAGGCGTGGGAAGGTAGCACGGAACCCCAGTTCGGTAGATAAAGATGGAAGGCTCTGGGAAAGACAGCCCCCATCAGTGGTCAGTTGGGTGGGGTTGGGGGCTGAAACGCAGCCCCAGATCTTTGTACTTCGTCAAGGCTAGATACGAGTCGTGGTGAATTTTTTTAAAGTATTTATTTGTTTATTTATTTGGCTGTGCCAGGTCTTAGTTGTGGCATGCGGGATCTAGTTCCTTGACCAGGGATTGAACCCCGGCCCCTGCATTGGAAGCGTGGAGTATTAACCACCAGGGAAGTCCGCGAGTCACGGTGAATATGAAGTGTTCACCTCCTGACCTTTCTCTGAGGTTGGCGAGCCTCAGCCAGTCTGGTCTGGACTCTCAGGCAGGGCTGCCCCCGCTCAGCAGCATGGCCTTGTGGACCCCATCGTGGAGTGTGGGGTGGAGGCCCCAGGAGAGGCGGGTGGCTCTGGGGACTGGGGACCCTCCGCTTTCTCATCAGTGCCTCCTTAGCCAAGCAGTGGGTCTGATGAGACAGATGGAAGTCCTGTTGAGCCTTAAGTGTCCTAGGGACCCTCCCCGCAACATGCATGAGAGTTGGGTTCAGAGCCACTGTCCAGGGTCTTGCTCAAACGCCCTGGTCTCCCCAGTGGTAGTAGTTCTCCTCCTGCTAACTGGAGCTTCCCCACTCGCCTGGGTGTTTCTGAGCCCTGAATTTTTTTGTCATTAGCCTCTGATTGCTAAGGATTATCTCGTGTAGAGAATGGAATCAAAGCAATTGGAGAATGAGGGCTGGGAGGACCCTTACCAGTCAGTCTGATCTGGGAAGAACAGAACCTGGGGTCCTTGAAGACTTAGAATGTGCTTGGGGGCAGAGGGGGAGTCTTGGGCCCCTGATGCTGCACAGTTCTGTGTGGTGGGCACACGTGCATTTTCTGGGGAGAGGGTCCCTGGCCTCCATGAACTTGCCAAGGTGTCTGGACTTCTCCAGAAAGGGAAGCATCACTGGTCTAATCGCCACCACTTCACCAATCACCTCACCAAAGGGTGCTGTAGAAAAGTCCCAGAGGAATACAGTGGGGGCTGGGGCACAGAGGGGTGCAGGGTCTAAATTCTTCTAGACCTCATACTTTCAGGTGACGTTTGCTAACAGGTGAGATACCTGTCCCCTCCCCTCAGAAGGATGGATGAGGTAGAAATAAATAGTTTGTATTTCTTTGCAGACGGGAGTAATCCATTTTTATTATTCGCTCTTAGCTTTGAGGATGTACAGTGAGGAGTCTCCATTATAAAGAATTATAACCAGCCCAGACTCCCTGGCTTTGAATACTCCATTATAAAATGCAGTTCCTTTTGTCACAATATTCTTATCTTCTGTTTGTTTCTGAGCTGAACAGAAATGCCCTAAGCTCCACCCTAGCTGTAGATTTTCTAGACCAAAGGCTACTGTTTTCTTCCTGCAGGAACCCTGGGGTGTTTGGGGGTTAAAAGGCCTGGACCAGCCATGTGTGTTTAAAAAACAAGGCTGATTCCACAGCCGGCGGCTCCAGCCTGACTCCATCCTGCTGTTAATGGAGGACAGAGGACCACTTATAGCTTCCTCTTCACCCCATAACAAATAACCCAGTGCTCCCCCAGGCCTTCCTGTGCCCCCCACCCACACTGCCCTCCTGGTGGGGGCAGCAGCAGGCCTGTTCCAGTCTGTTTTCTCAGCAGGCCCTGCTCCTCTCTGTGATAAGGCCATGACTAACCACTGTAGCCTGGGATGGCTAGCCTGGGATGGCTAGGCTGCCTTGCGTCTGTCCGGTGTTTGGCTACTCTAGAGCCTCCCAGGCAGGGTGGAGTCCTTTGTCCTGTAAACAAAGCTTGGTCCAGGTTTGAGCACAGGCTTGTGTGGTACCTCTTCTGGGCAGGCCTCCTTGCCTGCTCTAGCCCAGGTGGGTTACCTCTTTTTGTTGCATTCATTTAACACATGTTTGTTACACATCCTTGAAAAAAATTCCTTATCACAACCTATAGCTACACAGTTTAGCTAATCATCATATCGTCATCATTGTTATCGTTCCTGTTTACTGGAATTCAGTCTGTCCTCAACTTGGTAGTAAGCATCTTACACGAAATGTTTTGTTGACTCAGCACAAGAATCCCATGAAGTTGGCACCATTGGTATCCCATTTTACAGACATGGAAACTGAGGCATTTTTGTGTTCCCCTTTCTTAGCTTTTATCACCCTCTGTGGTCCATTATGTGTTTATTTGGTTACTTGTTTCATATCTGGCTCCCACATTGTATCATGAATTCCACGAGGGCAAGGATTTCCCTTCAGAGGTGTTGGGGGCCTGGCACGGCAGTGTCCGGCACCCAGGAGGTACTCAGTAAAGGCTTGTTTGATGGTTGAATAAGATGCAGGAGGCTGTCACTTGTCCACAGCCTCCCAACTCATCAGCGGTGAGGCTGAGATTTGAACCTGTGAAGCAGTGCCTCTCAGCTGGGTGAGTCCTTGTACCCAAACAGACCTTCAGCTCCTTCAGGCAGGGCCAAGGTCTTCCCTGAAAGTGCACCCAGGCATTGGAGTGGGACCCACCTGGGTTCAAATACTGGTTCTACCACTCAGTTGGGTGACACTTGGAAAGCTGCCTGTCCATTCTGAACCCAAGGGTCCACACACCTGAAGTAGGAAAAATAAGGCCCACCTGACTGGGTTGTTGTGAGAATTAGAAATAATACATGGGTTTCCTGTTTATCCTAAGCTTTTAACCAAAAGAAATTTTTGATCCTTCTTTGACCCTCAAACACATCTTTCTCTCCAGAAATAACTACTATTAATGGTTTGGTGTGTATGCGTTTACGTAAATAATATACATTTTACATAAAATTATTCTAGGCATGTTCTTAAATTTGCTTTTTTCATTAGCCTCTATCGGGGGCCTTTCCCTGTGAAAAGGGAACAACGTGGGGAATGTCAGGGACCCAAGTCATTGTCCATGGTTCCTTCATGGTGCGTATCACACGGTCATTCATTTAGGATAGAAAATCCACCAGGGGGAGGGATTTGGGGATCCAACAGCTCAGGTAAAGCCAATTCATTTCATCTCAGGACCAACAGTGGCAAACAAAAAACTGCAGGTAGACTAAGAATAATTGCCAATGATCCCAAAGCCTGGGTTTCATCACTGGTTATCGTTGGTTTTTCTGCATTCGCAGGGTGGGTGGGGACGAGGCTAGTTGTGACCCCTTCTCCAGCCCTCTTGCCCTGAGGGACGGTGGCTGAGTGGACAAAAGGCCCAGAAGGGAGGAGGGCAGGAGCTGGTAGAGTGGCCCCTTTCAAAATCCAGTTACAGGATTAGAATTTGTAAAAATGGATTATTGCAGACTGTCTATACAGGTTTATGTCAAGGGTCTATATTTTCTCCAACCACAAACTTACACAGTTTGGAGAAGTGAAATGTCCTTCTTGGCCCGGCTGGGCCAACAGCCCTGGGATGGATGTATTAACAGTTCCCAATGGGGTTATTAGCCTCCTGTTAATCCCTTTATGGTTTACTTTTTTGGTTTTGCTTTGTAGAGAAAATTCAGGTTAAATATTTATTGTAGAGGAGAGGAATGCTGCTCCCTCCTGCCTCTCCTGCTTTGTTGCTGTTAGTTGTCTACTTGGCGATAGCATGCAAACAGGATCAACTCTAAGCGGTACCAAATGCTCTATGGGCAGAGTCTAGTGCCCGGACCCTCTGGCCCAGCAGCCCTGCTCACCAGCCCAGAGGCATCCTTCCTGAGAGAGTCCACACACTATTTCTCTTTCATAGAAAAATGTCCCACATATACATTACTGAATGATGACTTATTTTTGTTGTTCTTTAAAATAAAACAACTAGAATTGTCCACAGCAGTGACTTCAAACACCCCTCCCCACTCCCCCGCCTCCCTGAGCTGAGGCCACAGAGTTAGAGAAACAAATCCCGCCACACCTCCAGTCACACTGCCTCTGGCGGTGTACACACATCTGCGTGTTCTCTTCCCAACGCTCTGCATTCACCAGGCCGCACGCTGAACAGCTTCCTAGCTCGTTTGATCAAGAAATGGTTTCGCTCAGCATTATTTGACAAGATCCGCCCCCCTTCCCCCACCTTATTTGCTGTCTGGGCTCCGAACACCCCCCAGGTTCCAAAAATAAAGCCCATCCTCAAAGGTGAAGACTCACCACCACCGAGGCTGCACCAAAGTTGCTGGCTCAGAACCTGACGGCCCTTCTGAGAGAAGAGGCCAAGAAACATGGCAAACGGGGCAAGACTCCACTGGGGAAGCTTTCGTGTCACCCCTGCTGTGTCCCAGGCCTTGTGTGTGGCCCCGGGGATAAAGTGATGAAAGATGCCCAGCCCCCTTTCCCGGCAGCGCTTAGTGCAGTCCCGAGGGGTGGGCATGGGCGTGGCTGTGACGTAATCACTCATGTGGGTCTCAGTCCCATGGAGATGGCTGTGAATGATGTTCATTCCAGACATAAAAGTGCTGCTGTTCGTTGGAAAAAAAAAAAAATCACTCTGTAGTCCTGTGCCTTACAGTGCAGCAAGCAGAGAGATGTGGAAATAATAATGGTAATAAATAACTGCTGAGCACAGGGGTCAGGCCCTGTCCCAAGTGCTTCTAAGCCTTATCTCACTGATGCCTCAGAAGAGCCCTGTGAGGTCGCACTCCTGTGAGTGTCATGCTCATTTTACTGGTGAGCACTTGACCTCAAAGAGAGATGGGAGCTCCAGGGCGTGAAGCCGGGGCTCAGTGGAAGCAGCGTTTCACACCTGGTCCTTCTGCTTCCCGTGCCCACACCTTAGGCCCTGTGCAGAAAGCACTGCCCACCTGGCACTGTGACACGTCTGACCCATCCTTTGGCAATTTGTTATGAAATAGAAGTTGGGTTTTTTTGTTTGTTTGTTTGTTTGCGGTACGTGGGCCTCTCACTGTTGTGGCCTCTCCCGTTGCGGAGCACAGGCTCCGGACGCGCAACCACTGCACCACCAGGGAAGCCCAGAAGTATTTTTAAAAGTGAACAACTAACTGTTTCCAAAAGAACCTTGATTCCTTGTAGACAGATTCATACTAAGGAGCCCGATTTGTGTTCTATCAAAAAGAGGTAACATCGTTATTTAATAAAAAGAAACATCTTCATTGGTTTGTAGTAGGGCCATAAATTTTGTTCACTCCACTTTCAGATGTGCAGAGAAAGTATATCTTTTTTTTAATAGTACAATGTATTAAAATTTTTATTTAAATATAGTTGATTGTCAATATTATATTAGTTTCAAGAATACAACATAATGATTCAATATTTTTTATAGATTATGGTCCATTTAAAATTACAAGATAATGGGAGAAAGTTATAGCTTCTTCATTTACGGTTATAACTGGTAGAAGCCCCCACCCTACCCCTACCTGCTGGGTGGCAGAAAAAAAGCCAGTGCAGCCCAGTGTAGCTTATGATGGAGTCTGACTTTTTTTTTTTTTTTAACTTTTTATTGGAGTATAGTTGATTTAGAATCTGATCTTTTAAATCGTCTCTTGAGGGCTTCCCTTGTGGCTCAGTGGTTGAGAATCTGCCTGCCAGTGCAGGGGATATGGGTTCGAGCCCTGGTCCGGGAAGATCCCACATGCCGCGGAGCAACTAGGCCCGTGAGCCACAGCTACTGAGCGTGCGCGTCTGGAGCCCGTGCTCCACCACAAGAGAGGCCGCGACAGTGAGGAGGCCGCGACAGTGAGAGGCCCGCGCACCGCGATGAAGAGGGGCCCCCGCTCGCCGCAACTGGAGAAAGCCCTCGCACAGAAACCAAACACAGCCAAAAAATAAATTAATTTTTAAAAAAAGTACATACCTCATTGTAATATTAAAAAATAATAATAATAATAGTCTCTTGAGGTTTCACTCAGTCTCTTCTCTCTGGTCTGAGAGGCTGTGCAGGGAGGGGCTTGGGGGAATTCACAGTCTGGGGTGAGGGTTTCCTCTGTCCTTCTGCTTGCCCTTGGGTGTGAGCTGGCTGGTGTCACAGAGGACTGTTTGGGGCCACTCCTGTCGCTAGGTCACCATGGTGTCTGTTGTACGTTTGAGTTCATTCCTACTCAGCTCAGATAGCGGCTGTTGGGACATCCTGCTGACCTGTGTAACCCTCAGTAGACCCTCCTGTGCTTCTGCTTGGTCCTCCATCTGCCCCTGGGCAGGAGTTCCACCCTTGGCCTCTGGTTCTGTACTCAGTGTGCCCGCCGAGCAGGAACCGAGAAAGCTCCACAGGCCCCCCGGACCCTCTCCTCTGGCCAGGCTGCTTGGCCCGCTGTTCTGTATTGGAAACCCTTCCAGAGGCCACATCAGAAGCGGGGCAGGAAGCTCCCCTGCTCACTGTGCGTTTTTCGCCTGACCTAGCTCCCACCTCCTCTCTGAGAGAAAATTGAGAAATACACGCCTACACGTCAACCTCTTGATGTTTCTGCTTGCCGTCCTCTCCCCACAATCCTTTGGGCGAGAAGGGGTGGGCTTTTCCTTCCTCTCCATTTTATTTGTTTTCCCAACTCCAACCTCATGGCTACGTCTTAATGGCCAACGGCAGCGAGGGATGCCTATGCACAGCAGTCATTTTCTCCAGAGAAATGATCATTTCTAACTTCTTCAGTCTTTTCCTTTCATGTCCTTAAAGTGGGTGTTTGTCAAGAGTTGTCTAATCACTTTTGACAACCTCCTTTTCACTCCTACATTGGTGAGTTAGTGCCCTCCTTGGCGTCAGTGATTTTGTTCTCGGCCACAGAACCTCAGAAAACACCAAGACATCAGAGTCATGTTCAACGCCTGGTGTCTGGAGCCTTGCAGCATACTGAGTGTGTACCTCCCTATAGGGTGGATGGGTAAACTGAGGCTTAAAGAGCTTAAGTTCTCGAATAGATCACAATGAGAGGAGCTAATAAAAGAAGGTCATGGTAGATGTTGAATTTGAGATAACTTTTCCAATATTAGATTTTTTTGTTCTTCCGCAGACTTACCACATGTTTGTTTGATGTTTGGCTTGTCAAGTTCAATTTTCACTTTAGATAGGTAGGCTTTTGTTGATTAAAATTTTTTTTTAATCATTTAATTTGTCAAATATTTCTGTATTCATCTGTTTTGAGATGCAGAGGCCTCTTTTATAGAAGAGGGCATATTTTCAGAACCAAAATGTTCCTGGTTCATGGACGGATCTAAGTAGGTCAGTATTTTATGGTACCCCTTTGACTCCCAAATTCAACCTCACCTGGACAAGTCGGCCGGGAGCACCACTTTCTGAAATGTGTCCTTAAGCTCATTGTTAGTAAAGAAGGCACAATGGCAGAAGGTGTGTGTTTCAGGTCAAAGAGTTTGGGGAAACAGGTTAAACAGAGTTAACCGGGCTTCTTAACCCCTGCACTTCTCACACCTCTCACCACACACACCATTGTATTAATCCCAGGAGGGACTATCATAGATATTAGTATGCCCAAACTGATTTTTTTAAAAAATTGAAGTATTGTTGCTGTATGGTATACCTGTTACACAAGTTACAGGTGTACAATACAGTGATTCACAGTTTTTTAAGTTATACTCCATTTATAGTTATTATAAAATATTGGCCACATTCCCCATGTTGTACTATATATCGTTGTAGCTTATTTTATACCTAATAGTTTGTACCTCTTTTTCCCCTATCCCTATATTCCTCTCCCCAATCCCATCTCCCCACTGGTAACCACTAGTTTGTTCTCTGTATCTGTGAGTCTGCTTCTTTTTTGTTATATTCACTAGTTTGTTGTATTTTTTAGATTCCACATATTAGTGATATCATACAATATTTGTCTTTCTCTTCTGACTTATTTCACTTAGCGTAATGCCCTCCGAGTCCATCCATGTTGCTGCAAATGGCAAATTTCATTCTTTTTTATGGCTGAGTAGTATTCCGTTGTATATATACACCACGTCTTCTTTATCCATTCATTTGTTGAGCTTAGGTTGCTTCCATATCTTGCCAATTATAAGTAATGCTGCTATCAACATTGAGGTGCATGTATCTTTTTGAATTAGCGTTTTTGTTTTTTTGGATACACACCCAGGAGTGGAATTCCTGGGTCATACGGTAGTTCTTTTTTAAGTTTTTTGAGAAACCTCCATACTGTTTTCCACAGTGGCTGCACCAGTTTACATTCCCACCAACAGTGTAGAAGGCCTCCCTTTTCTTCACATACTCGCCAACATTTGTTATTTGTGTTCTTTTTGATGATAGACATTCTGACAGGTGTGAGGTGATATTTCATTGTGGTTTTGGGTTTTTTTAATTTATTTATTTTTGACTGCATTGGGTCTTGGTTGCTGCACGCGGGCTTTCTCTCTAGTTGTGGTGAACAGGGGCTACTCTTCGTTGCAGTGCGCGGGCTTCTCATTGTGGTGGCTTCTCTTGTTGCGGAGCATGGGCTCTAGGCACACGGGCTTCAGTAGTTGTGGCACATGGGGTCAGTAGTCGTGGCTTGCGGGCTCTAGAAAGTAGGCTCAGTAGTTGTGGCACATGAGCCTGGCTGCTCTGTGGCGTGTGGGATCTTCCCGGACCAGGGCTCGAACCCATGTCCCCTGCACTGGCAGGCGGGCTCTTAACCACTGCACCACCAGGGAAGCCCCGTCATTGTGGTTTTGATTTGCATTTCCCTGATGGTTAGTGGTGTTGGGCATCTTTTCATGTGCCTGTTGGCTATCTACATTTCCTCTTTGGAAAAATGTCTGTTCATTTCTTCCACCCACTTTTTAATAGGGTTGTTGGTTTTCTTGATGTTGAGTTCTATGAGCTGCTTATATATGTTGGATATTAATCTCTTATTGGTCATACCATTTGCAAATATTTTCTCCCATTCAGTAGGTTGTCTTTTCACCAACTTATGTTTTGATGAGCATTTCGTGGGACTAATGTTGCATGGAACCCTCTCTGGAAAGTGCTGACCTAGACTGAACCATGTAGAGGAAAACAAGGAACTCATATTATCTTCGTATTTCCTTCTGAACACAATCTGTGATCCCTGAGTCAAAGAGGGAGCCTGCAGGACCAAACGGTTTTCATGGTCAGTGCAGAGCCGAGGGTCACAGTGCTTTATTGTTTGGGCCCAGCAAGTTCTCTTCCACAAACAAACCAGCACCAGCTTCCTTCCACCTCTGACAGATGCAAGTCGCTCCTGAGGAAGGTGTTGGGGTTATGCTGCTTGGTTTGGAGGTGGGAGAGGGTCTCTTCAGTCACAAGAAGTAAATATTCTTCAACCTTTCCCTCACCCATCCCTACATCAAACACGACAGCTCTCCTCCAACCAAAACAACACTCCAAAAGGAACAGGTGAGGGGAAATGAACAGGCGTTGCAAGAATCTGCCTGACACTTCCTTCTCTGCCCTAGTACCATATTGCTTTAAACCACAAATGTGATCCTAGCCACGTTAGATTTGAATGACAACGGGAAGTAGTTGGAACGAGATTCCACCTCTGTTTTGTTGTCATGTAGCCCCTTTAGCCAAGGTCTTAGAGATGGTAGAATTAACAAGAGCAGGCAGGTATTAGCACAATTAGCAGTTTGGGTTGACTCTCCAAGGTGGTGGGCTAACAGCAGTTGAATGGCTCAGTTAACTTTTCTAAGGGCTTCAGGAAGGAGCTAGGCCCCATCTCCCAGCTACACTGGAACTGTAGATTGGGTTGGCTTTTCTGGTGCATAAAGACGGCCTGAATGCTTGGGATGGGGGGGTGGAGGGGTCAGGCTGGAAGGGCTCTGAAAGACTCTATAGATGAGAACAAAATCTTGCCCACCTGGGAAAGACCTCTTGGGTTATATACCACCCCCTAACAGATTTATATGTCTGAGGTATGAAGCCAGCTCTTGGAGAAGCAATGCTATAAAAACAAAGCCACAGAGGGTATAAATTTGCTGACTGCACAAGCCGTAAATCAGTGGTGAGGGGGTCCAGAGCCCTGAAGAGGCCCAGTGCCTGCAGAATCAGAGGACAGCCCAGCTCACGGGGCTTCTGCTGGGCCTGTCATGTCCACTGCAGAATAACCAAAGATTCCCCCCTGCTTCCCCCACCAGCCTCTGTTTTGGAAACTTAGATGCTGCTGACAGAGCCTGGTGGCCTGTGGGGTTTTTCCATTTCTGAAGGCCACCAGCGCTTCTCGGAGCTCCTGCCATATGACCCTGGCTGTCCTAAATCATTTTCTTATTGCTTCATATCTTAGTTCTCTTCAGAGACTGTTGGCTTAAAGATATGGGTTGTGTCTTGTATGTTTCTGTGTACTGCACAGCAGCTACTCAATCCTTTGCCTTTAATAGATGAATAGGTGACACTCTTGGGGAAGGGGGTGTCTGACCTGCCCATTGATCCCCTAGTTACTAAAGAGTGCCCCCTCCCTCATCAAAAATGGGTGCAGGTGCCAAGTTTGTCCTGTGTAACCCTACTCCCCTATAAGAGGTAGACTTCTGACTGATGCTTGACCACTCAGTTTATGTCTCCGGGGAATTTGGGACCGGGAACCAGGCACTGGTTGGTTTCCTCTAGTCTTTTGAATGGGGCCTGTAAGGCAGGAGCTGGGGATCATCACTGCCGTCTTCTGCCGTGTGAATGGAGAACAGAGGAGGGAGGTCTGCCAAGAGAGGAGAGTGGAGCAGATGTGCAGAGAGCAGCATTGACAGGCGACTATGTGGCCAAAGAATCAGAGGGGAAGGGAGCCTGCCCTGCTCCCACTGGCTCTCCAGGTCCTGGTTTCTGCCCTTCACGAGACCTAGATGCTCCTCCTGTCTTTGGGTTCCGAGAGATATACCTGAATCCTTATAAATTCATCTTCTTTGCTTAAACAAGTTTGAATGGGTTTCCGCTTCTTGCAACCAGAGAACCTTAACTAAGCAATATGAAAAATAAGGTATCCTTGGTTGAATTCCCAAGTTATTTCATCAGCACACCTTTCTGGCTTTGCTTATAGAATATATCTGGAATATGACCATTTCTCACCATCCCCAGGACAACCGAGTCTCCATTATCTCACTTGGATTGTTGCAGCAGCCTCTCCACTGTCTCCTTCCTTTCACTCGTGCCTCCCCACAGTCTGTTCTTCACCCAGCAGCCAGGGGGCAGAGGGTCCTTCCCTTCCCTTCCCTCCCTTCCCTTTCCCTCCTGTGTTTTCCCATCCTTTTATGAATAGATTGGTCCTGAAGCCATTAGGTGGGACAAAGCATGATAGGTGCCTGGTGCACCTGGGGAGAGCTGCTGTGGTCCAGAATGAAGTCAGGGTCTGAATAGAGTAAGGAGGGGGTCTGTGTAGAAAGACTGCCTGGCTTGAGGCATCAAAACCCAAAGGGACGATAGGGTATCCGAGGAGGAGGCATATCAGAGCCTTTGAAAGGTGAAAAAGGTGTCCAAGTGGTACAGGGAGCACCCTCATGTAGAAAGATGGGAAGGCAGACCTGGGTGGGAGAGGAGGGTACCTACAGGGAGGTATATACCTACATAATAGGTATGACCTGTTATGGGGTTTTAGAGTCCAAATAGAGTGAGGAAGGTGTCTGTGCAGAAGAGGGGCCTGGCACGAAGGTTCAGAGTCCAAGCAGAGTGAGGAACGTGCCCATGTGGGTGGAGGTTGTACCAGCGTGGGAGTCAAGAGGGTAAGAAGGGCATCCAGGGGAAAGGATGGTGATGGCAGATCGGTGACATCAGGGAAAATGATCGAATGATCGATGATTAGGACTGATGAGAGCCAGGTTTCTCAGTGTCAGAGAAAAGAGTTACAGTTATGGAGAGGGATAAAACTTAAGTGAACCCTGTGGTATTAGACTGGAATGGGAGATGTCTATCAGAACTCATGGCTTTCAACACATAGATAGGTAGGTAGGTAGATAGATAGATAGATAGATAGATAGATAGATAGATGTAAATATCCACTATCTCTGACCACTGAGGGCCTGGGAATAGTGACACCTCAATAGCAATGAACACACCTAGCACCCAGATCTTGGTTTCTAAATATCATTTTCCACAATCAGGAACTACAGCTCCTTGGAGAAATGGTTGATACCTAGATTAGGGCATGGAAAGTACAAGAAGAGGCTGGAACATCTTCTTGTGCCAGAAAGCAAGGATGTGCTCAAAACTTGGTGGGGAAATGTCAAATGGACACAGAAGCCAGCTTGAAGGGGCTTCTCCTGGCCGAATCTGGGACAATTTGAACCACAAAATAAATAATGACAGTGATGAATTATAACTTGCTGACTGAGTTAGGAAACTCTGATTACATACTAATATAAATTAGAAATGAATATTTACATCGTTTGAAATATTCTCTCCACAAGCTATTTTTAATTTCAAAAGGGAAAAAAGTAACTCTACAGTGAAGTCTGGCAGACATGACATTAATCAAATGATCAAAGTGAGCATCGCTGGCAATGGGACAAATTGAAATCATGCACCACCGGTAGGATATCAATCAGCCTTACTTCTCTGTATTCTTGCTAAAGATGCATAACCAGAATCTAATCATAAGGACCACACTGAAAGACATTATCCAAAATAACTGATCAGTAATCTTCAAAAGCGTCTAGGTCGTGAAGGCTGAGGACCTGTTCCAAATTGAAGGAGGCTAACCAGATGTGATGTCAATGTGTGATGCTGAACTCTCTCTGGGCCACCAAGGTTCAGCTGATCTAAGCCAGGCTCTCTGGTCTTGGCTCCAGGCTGTGGGTTGAGTCCAGGTCTGCACCATGTGTCCCTCATCCTCCTTGGATTGTCAGGTCCCTGAGACACATTCTTTTCATGGCCAAAAAGGAAGTCATGCGCAACCATATTTCAGATTTCATCTCACTTCATATCTGAAATGTCTAATTGGCTAATGCAAGTCACAAGGCCCAGCGTCAAGGGTGGAAAGGCACATCCTGCCCTCCATGAAACCACGGCGGAGGTCTGGGTGGGTGCTACTGCTGTTGTGGACCAGTAACCCCACCTCCCACACTTACTGTGTGCCTTAACGCTTTTCCAGGCGCACTACATGGCCTGTGAGTCCCCATGTGGGTGTGTGTTAGTGCCACCCACGCTGCTGAATCCCAGGAAGGGACTCCCCCTGACTGATCAATGGCTGCTGAACGTTTTTCTCTCCTTGTTGAGGAGGAGACTAAAACTACCCTGTGAATGTTCCCTACCTTTGTTGGTTCCAGGCAAAGGAGGCCTCCCTGCAGTTTGGACGTATCTGCTAAAATGTAAAATGTGCCAACTTTTGGAGTCATCAGTTTCATTTCTCTGTCCTAGAAAATAATCACAGGTGTGATTTTTTAAAAAGGGGCACGAACAAGTGTGCTTCTTTAAATAAGTCTTTTTTTTACGTGGGCCTCTCACTGTTGTGGCCTCTCCCGTTGCGGAGCACAGGCTCCAGACGCACAGGCTCAGCGGCCATGGCTCACGGGCCCAGCCGCTCCGCGGCATGTGGGATCTTCCCGGACCGGGGCACGAACCCGTGTCCCCTGCATCGGCAGGCGGACTCTCAACCACTGTGCCACCAGGGAAGCCCCAAGGGTGCTTCTTATAGCATGGTTTATAAGAGCAACGAAGAGGAACTTCCCAAAGGTCCTTCTGCAGGGAAAGAGTTGAATAACTCTGGCATTTCCATAATAGTTCAAAAGAATGAAGTATAGTCATGCGTTCTTATCAGTTTAGTTAGAGAAGTGGAACCACCAGGGGGTACTGGGTGTGTGTGTGTGTGTGCGCGTGTGCGCGCGTGTGTGTGTGTGTGATGGGGATTTGACTTTACACAATTGGGAGAGCTGGTTGAACAGTCTTTGGGAGACTGTAGTCTCCTCATCTGATGCAGGAGCTTGAAGTCCACCAGGCAGGCAGGTAGAGTTTTAAGAATGATATAAATAAAGTGGGGAGAGGGCTTCCCTGGTGGCACAGTGGTTAGGAATCCACCTGCCAATGCACGGGACACGGGTTTGAGCCCTGGTCCAGGAAGATCCCACATGCCGCAGAGTAACTAAGCCCGTGTGCCACAACTACTGAGCCTGCGAGCCACAGCTACTGAGCCCGTGTGCCACAACTACTGAAGCCCTCGCACCTAGAGCCCGTGCTCCACAACAAGAGGAGCCATCGCAATGAGAAGCCTGCGCACCGCAACAAAGAGTAGCCCCCGCTCGCCACAACTAGAGAAAGCCCATGCACAGCAAAGAAGACCCAACACAGCCAAAAATAAATAAATAAATAATCTATTTTAAAAAAAGTGGGGGGAGTGAGGACCAGCGGGAGTCCACTGAAATCCATGTCAGTCTCACCACCTCCAACTTCTTCAAGAGAAGCTGATGCCTTTCATCACAGAACCAGACATGGGAAGGGCAGAGCAGCCACAGGCCAGCAGATAAACGGCATTATGAGTGACCCGAAACCCTGCTCTCACCTTTCAGGAGTAAAAAGGAGCGTGGTCACTGTGTGACATGTGCCCTCCAATCTCAGCAAAACTGTCTCCTAGCCCAGCCTAACTGGAAACACACTGGGAAGGGAGATCCTGAGCCGGCCTTCAGCCTTGCCAAACCCCTGCATTACAAACCACCACGCTGCAGGTGGGGAAAGATTTCCAAGACAAATCGATGTGTGAAAAATGCAAGTTGCAGGGCATTATGGACAAATGTTTTAAAAAATAACGTCCACAAAAATTATTTCCATCTGTACACATATAGGTTTGTACGGGCATAGAGGCAGATGTGGAAAGATAAACCCTGACTGTGGTCACCTCTGGAAGGGGATTGTAACCAGGGAGGGGGTTGTCAAGGGGCTTTTGAGTTTATCTGGATTCAAGTGCAATGGAAAGCAAACACTAGAAAGAAAAAAATCCCTTTCTGTGTTCGTCACTTTTCAAATCAAGGGGGCTTTACTTCTCTACGAGGGCTCCAGTTTTTAGGTCTTTGAAAATAAGCAATGAAGTAGATATTTCAGTACTCTATGAGGTATATATAGAGGATGAAAGTGTTAATCCAGTGTCCTGCTATTCTCTATTTTCCATAATTAACAGAACAGTGAGGCTTTACTGGTTTGGCCCTTTGCTCCCGAGTGGTAGGGGAACCCCAGGGATTCTGCCTTCAGTCAGTCTGGGCTGGGGGACGGTGTGAAAACCCTGCTTATAACCTCTCCTGGGCAGAAGTCATCATCAGTGATCAGGTCGCATCCTAATGCCAGGACTTCCTTCAGGGAGTTGAGGGGGCCAGTCCCTCTCCATTTATTTTTTTCCTATAGTGATGTTGAATAGCCAGCTGGCATAAATTCTTTTTTAAAAAATTAAAGTATTTACAATGTTGTGTTAGCTTCAGGTGTGCAGCAAAGTGATTCAGATACATATATATAGATACAGATATACTTTTTCAGATTCTTTTCCATTATAGTTGATTACAAGATATTGAATATAGTTCCCTGTGCTATACAGTAAGACCTTGTTGTTTATTTTACACATAGTAGTTTGTATCTGCTAATCCAAAACTCCTTATTTATACCTTCCCCCCTTCCCCTTTGGTAACCACAAGTCTGTTCTCTATGTCTGTGAGTCTGTTTCTGTTTCATAAATAAGTTCATTTGTGTCATATTTTAGATTCCACATATAAGTGATAGCATATGGTATTTGTCTTTCCTTGTCTGACTTACTTCACTTAATAATCTCTAGGTCCATTCATGTTGCTGCAAATGGCATTATTTTATTCTTTTTTATGGCTGAGTAATATTCCATTATAAATATGTACCACATCTTCTTTATCCATTCCTCTGTCAGTGGACATTTAGGTTGTTTCCTTGTCTTGGCTCTTGTGAATAGTGCTGCTCTGAACATAGGGGTGCATGTATCTTTTCTCCGGATATATGTCCAGGAGTAGGATTGCTGGATCATATGGTAACTCTAGTTTTAGTTTTTTAAGGAACCTCCATACTGTTCTCCATAGTGGCTGCACCAATTTACATTCCCACCAACAGTGTAGGAGGGTTTCCTTTTCTCCACACCCTCTCCAGCATTTATTGTTTGTAGACTTTTTGGTGATGGCCATTCTGACTGGTGTGAGGTGATGCCTCATTGCAGTTTTGATTGGCATTTCTCTAATGATCAGTGACATTGAGCATCTTTTCATGCAGCTGGAACAATTTTTGAGAAGGTACCTGTCCCAAGAACTTTGCTAGTGTTTCAGGTTCCCCCCCTGGAGAAATATTGGGAGCCCTCTCTCTGAAGATGGTGCCCACTGCTCTCTGAGGGGTTTTTTCATGACCAATAGTCTCAGCTACTTTTCCAAAACATGAAACTGATAGATAGCAAGTGTCAAGCATGTCTCGATCACTAAAGGGGATCATGTCCCCAGGCCCAGGGGACAGCCTCCCCCATGGAGCTCCCCCATCCAAGCCTCTCACTCTCCTGTCTTCTGGGAAAGTGTCAGGTGTTTTCTCCCTTTGGGAAAGTCTTTCCCTTCTTTTACTTTCCCTTCTTTTATTTTCTGTTGAAATCCCATGTTTCAAGTTTTGGGGAAGAAGTTTCTCATCAGCTAAAATGGGTTGGAGTTCTCCTTCATCCCCCAGATTTCCCTTCGAGGCAGGACTTGCTGTCCAGCTGCAGGGCTGTCAGCAGGCAGCTCCCAGCTCTCGCGTCCCTCAGGATCTGCCTCTGCTGCTAGAAGCTGTCCCACCCAAGGCTGTGCCCTCCCCAGGGTGGCCCACGTCTAGTGGCCGGGGGAGGTAAGGGTATAAAGGCCTGACCACTTCAGCCTGACAGGGATAAATCTGGTGCACCATTGGCCCCAGGGCTTTCCGCCAGGTCGGGTCTGCATTGCAGCTGGACTTTCCCCTCCGCTGCTTCTGCTTCTGCCCCCTTCCTTTTACAGGTGTTGATCGCTAATAAGCCTCTTGCACCCCAGACTCCACATCTGCGTCTGCTTCTGGAGAACCCAACCTGTGACAGTGGGTCCGGGGAATGGTTCAAGAAAGCAGGCGATAAGGTGGGGTTTGGAGCGGGATCACTTATCCCAGGGCTGACAGCAAGCAGAGGTGGAGCCCAGGCTGCCCCTGGGATGAGGTGGTGGCCCACTGTTAACTCACCTGGTGGTGAGGTGGAGGATGCACTAGCAGGCGTGGGAGGTGTTGCAAGGTATGGAGTTCACAGAGCTGTATGGATGAAGGGATTGGATGGCTATTACTAAGCCCCACTGATGCTGTACAGAAAGATAATAGCCAGCTGATTCCAGTAACAGGCAACTGAAAGGCAAGTGTGAAAGCCTGAAGGCCTCTCTGTTGCATACAAAGATGTTCTAATCTCCAGAAGAGGGCAAGGACCCAAGCCCGTTCAGTGGCTAACCTTCAAAGAAAGTGAAATGCCCAGCCAAGCAGTTCTATTATGCCAAGGTCAAGACCCTAGAACCCTGACAAATGGGATGGAGACATCTCAGGTGGGTGCCCCAGAAGATTGTGAGTCCCCAAATTCTGCTGGACATTTGGAGCCTGCAGAAGTGGCCCAGCCCTCCCTCGTAAGGGCTAGCACAGTGCTGGACAACAGTGCAACGGCCTCTCCCCTGAAGGCGCAGGTACTTCTAGGATATGTCCTCTCCTTCCTTCCTGGCCACTAGGCCTGAACTTACGGTTAAGTTGAGCATAACCCAGTGAGGGATGTTATGGGAGGAAAGGGCCCATCCCACCGGCAGGACCAAGCTAGGCAGCGCTTGGAGGGGTCGGGAGAGTGTGCGTGGGCCTGGATCTTAGGGTGTCTATCAAAGGACCAAAACGTTAACATCGAACAGGAAAGAGTTTGACTTTGGTGTGCCCTCCTGAGATGCGGGACCCTGGAGGTGGTACTAAGTCACTCCTAGGATGTTCCCAGAGGCATGGAGAAAGTGACCACCCCTGCTAAGCAAAGTTGAAATGCCAAGTTACCATGGCAGATGATGGAGGAGGGGGTGAAAAGGCTTGAAGGGTAGGTGTGCTGAAATAGAGCAACTAAGTACAGCCAGAACACCTGCCTCCTCATCTTCCCCAGGAGGGCTCAGAGGACACACCAGGCGCCAAGAGGTAAAAAGGATATGCTGGTGAGAGGGGCCCCCGCATCACTCAGAGTTCAGTGTTGGCTCTTCTCTGTAGGCTAGGGCTGAGGGTAGAGTGGCTCTTTGAGACTTTGTCTCCCCGATAGCTGTGGTAATGATAGGACCCCCAAATAATAGAGGTCAGGGGACAGTGCTTCAAACTCCAGAAGCCAGGGGACCATAATGATCATGATGGCTGGCAAAACTGAAGTGGTAGCAAGGGTGCCTGACAGAAAGTTATGGAGGTGGTTGGTATATCAGTGTCTCTGGGGCAAATAGCTAGTTAGTTAGTAAGGGTACTATTCAGCTTGTACCAGCAGAAGAAATCAAGGAGAGACAAATTAGAGATTGGGGTCCAAGAAAAAGATACCATCTTTTGCCAGGTTTCCAGACCTAAGCCAGTTTTTAGACCTGGAAGCCCCTGACTAAGAGGTGGCTAGGTCTCCCAGAAAGAAGAACCCTGTAATGCTGTGACATATAATATCCCTATCCTTCCTTCAGAGGGACCTGTGGCCATTTATTCAAGTCACTGCACTGGGGAACTGGGACTACCTAGGTATTTGAGGACTGTTGTAGACAGGGTCTGAGTTGACATCAATACCCCAAGACCTGAAGTGTCACCATAGTTTTCCTTTGAGATGGGACTGTAGGGGTCCACATAATAAATGGAGTCCTGACCAAGATCCAGCTTACGATGTGTCTACTGGGTCCTGCCATTACCAATGGCCATTTCCCCCAACTCCCTACCCTCTTGATTCAAAGTTTCTTGAGAATAGGCCCAGGGGGTTTTTTGTTTTGTTTTTAAATTAATTAATTAATTTATTTGGCTGCATTGGGTCTTTGTTGCTGTGCGTGGGCTTTCTCTAGCTGCAGAGAGCGAGGGCTACTCTACAACTAGCCCGTTGCGGTGCACGGGCTTCTCATTGCAGTGGCTTCTCTTGTTGCGGAGCACGGGGTCTAGGCATGCGGGCTTCAGTAGTTGTGGCACACGGGCTTAGTTGCTCCGTGGCATGTGGGATCTTCCCGGGCTAGGGCTTGAACCTGTGTCTCCTGCTTTGGCAGGTGGATTCTTAACCACTGTGCCACCAGGGAAGTCCCAGGCCCAGGGTTTTTAAATTCCCCCCGCTGTCTGGCATGATGCCTGGCATGCATCATGGGGTAGGGACCTACTAAATACTAAATACAAGCTTTTCTTGACCACTGCCTACTCGATACCTCCCCTGGAGCTTAAAGCTTTTAACATTCATTCTTCACATTTGGAGCTTTAACCCATACTGAACTTCCTTATTATTTTTTTAAAGTTTTTATTTTGAAGTAATTACAGACTTGGAGAAGTTGCAAAAATAACCTCTCAGTGAGCTTCCCCAATGGTAGCATTTTACGTAGCTATAGTATTACATTGACAAACCAGGAAATTGATGTTGGTGCAATACCATTAACTAGACTACAGATTTTGTTCAAGTTTCACCAGTATTTTTACCTGCACTTTACGTGCAGAGGTCCCCTGTGATTTTAATTTGCATTTCCCAGTTGAACACCTTTTCATGTGCTTGTTTCCATCTGCATAATCTCTTTGGTGAAGCATTTGTTGAAGACTTTGCCTGTTTTCTAACTGGATCCTTTATCTTCTTACAGTTGAGTTTATTTAACAAGTTCTTTTTATATTCTCGATACAATTCCTTTGTCAGAAATGTGATTTGCAAATATTTTCTCCCAATCTGTGGCTTGTCTTTTCATCTTCTTAATAGAGTCTTTCACATTTCAAAAAGTTTGTTTTGGGACTTGTCTGGTGGCGCAGACACCTGTGTCCCCTTCATTGGCAGGCAGATTCTTAACCATTATGCCACCAGGGAAGTCTACAACCATCGTTTTCACTCCCTAAATAGTGAGACTAAAAGTAGGGACCACATCTTATGTCTCTTGCCATCGCCCTCTGAACTTAGTATTCATTCATTCATTTAACAAACATGAATTGAATATTCATTCTGTGCTCATTATCAGGAAGTGCTCATTATTAGGAACTCACTAGAATTATGCTAGGTGCTTAAAATAAGCTCCTGTGCTCATGGGGCTTTTAATCTAGTGGAGGACAAAGGTGATACACAATCAAAAAATATTTAGTTAACATTGTGATGAAGTGATCAGAAGGAAAAGAAAACCTTACAGAGGTAAAGACCAATGGGGAGAGAGGCCCTCCGAAGTGGTTAGGGAGGAACACTCAGAAGGAGGTTGCCCTAAGCTAAGACCTTCAGTCTTAAGATCTGTGATACCATCGTGACTGTGATCAAGAAAGAGGGGAGAGAAGCCCTAACACTTTTTTGATCCATCCATCTCTATGCCCTCCAAATCTCACAGCTGAAAAAAGGCACCTGAAAGTAAGATATAAAATGAATACAGGGCTTCCCTGGTGGCGCAGTGGTTGAGAGTCCGCCTGCCGATGCAGGGGACACGGATTCGTGCCCCGGTCCAGGAGGATCCCACATGCCGCGGAGCGGCTGGGCCCATGAGCCATGGCCGCTGAGCCTGCGCGTCTGGAGCCTGTGCTCTGCGGTGGGAGAGGCCACAGCAGTGAGAGGCCTGTGTACCGCAAAAAAAAAAAAAAAAATGAATACAGTACAACTATATCTCCTGACACAGAAAAGTATCCCCAACCTATTGTCTGGTGAAAAAAAAGCAGTTTTAGAAAATTCTGTAACATTGCCCCCCTGCCTCTCCCACATACCATCCTTTAGCCAGGGGAGTTCCCCAAACTCCTGATTTCTTCCCCTTTGTCAGAAGTTAGTAATGGGCAGTGAAAAGGCTCCATGTATTTGAGAAGGTTCCAGCTAGTCTCCTTTGGTTACTGACCCTCTGAGCTATGTCGTGGAATCACCCACCCCTGCCGTCCTCCACTGTTCCCCATTCTCGAGTCTACCTGGCGAGAAAGCAGCTCACAGGGCTCATGCTGAGACTGGGGAGGCTGTGGCGCCTGGTGGATGGGGAGTGGATTCCCACCGCTGCCCTGCACCAGGCAGAGCCCAGTGGGAGCCTAGCCCACGGGGATGCAGGGGCGTCCCCAGCATCGGCCTCCTTCTCCATCGGTTGTCTGCAGCCCAGCGTGGTTTTGTGGTTCCCCTTGGATTTTGGATGCTCATAAAACTAGCTGCCAGCTGCCTGGCTGCCACGTGGGTGAGGCTCTGCGGGAAGAGTGCCCTGCTGGGGGCCGGGTAGGCCGAGAGGGCCCAACACAGCTGGCCGGCGAGCCTTTTGGTTGGCCACCTGGAGCCCTTCTGCAGGCCGGGGAGGAAGACCCAAACTACCAACTCGGGGCCTGCTAGCAAATAAGGAGGAGATGGGCAGGATTACGTGGCAGTGTCTATCCGAGGTTCTCCAAGGGCCTCCAAGGCTCCCATTCCCCTATCCCCTCGTGGCTGTACCCCTCTCCCGGCCTGCCCTACGGCACCCAGATCTCCAGAAGCCTGGCAGCACTTAACACAGGCCTGGCACAGAGGGGCCAGCCACCACCTTTCCAGGGCATTCTCAGCCTATGAGTGTTTTGGGAGGCACAGGAGTCTGGGGAGTGAGGCTTGAACAGGTTCTTTTTCTCCTGTGAGTATAGTTGGCCAGTAAGAACTTCTGGGCAGGGATCAAAGTTGTTGCTTTTAATATGGGGGCCAATCGGATCTTTGCTAGAGGACGTCACAGGGCCTCCCTTGCTTTGCGGGGGGGAGAGAGCAGTGGGGTCCAAACACCTTGGTCCTGGCACTCGGGGAATGTGGCCTGCCAGCTCTGGGGCTCAGGGGGGCCTGTTCCAGCGCTATGGTCTCTGGATGATTAAACCTCGTAGTTGCCCTGGATACACAGGCTGAACCTCACTGAGCCCAGTTACTTATTACCTCTCCCACAGGCTTTACCTGGCTGAGCCAGCAGCCTCGGCTCCTGGCGTTTGGTCTGCTCACCCAGACTCACTGTTCTGGAGAGATGTCCCCCAACTTCTGTCCACAGACAGAGGAACAAAGGCCACCGAGGCTGGGATGGGACTCAGTCTCTTCTTGCACTTGACTCGTCCCTCAGATTTGATGTTTTTTCCCCAAACCTTGCAGTCTTGTCTGGCCCTGAAGGGAGGCCCTTCCCCTCCTCCTTGGAAACCAGAGATGCCAGGATCCCTGAGAATGGCCTGGGACTGCGGTACGGCCTGCAGGCCACCCATTGTGTTCATGACACGTGATCTGCCTGTTTCCTTTATCTATTTTAAAATTTTATTTATTTTATTTGGTTGCACGGGGTCTTAGATGCGGCTCGCGGGCTCCTTAATTGCGGCTCACAGGCTCCTTTTGCGGCACATGTGTTCCTTAGTTGTGGTATGCGAACTCTTAGTTGCGGCATGTATGTAGGATCTAGTTCCCTGACCAGGGATCGAACCCAGGCCCCCTGCATTGGGAGCGCAGCGTCTTAACCACTGAGCCACCAGAGAAGTCCCTGTTTCCTTTAGCCCTTCACTACAGTGACTCTGATCCCAGAGGCCATGATAACACCCAAGCCTCCAATAAGCCTAAGGGAATTGACCTCAGTAACAGACTGCCTGAGTTCAAGTCCTGACGCCATCACTTACCTGCTCTGTCATCTTGGACAAGTCACATGACCTTGCCGAGGCTTAGTCTCCTCTTCTGTGTAATGGGAACAATAATGCTACCACCTGTCATGAAGATTAGATAAGATAATGTATGTAAAATGCTTAGCACAGTGCCTGGTATATATTAATTGCTCATTAAATGGTAGTAGTCGTTTCTGTCACCCCTTTCCAAATTTACCCATCTGGTGTGAGGATTGTTCTTTCTGCTCAGTGACAGTGGCTAGTAGAAGTTAACTTACTTAGCTGGTTAAGATATTAATAACACTAGAGTACTTACACTGTTCTAAGCACTAGATATCTATTTTCTACTTAATTCTCCTAAGGCCTCTCTAGGACAGGTACTATTACTATACCCATTTAAAATGAGAAGAGTGAGGCACAGAGAGGTCGAGTAAGTTGAGTTGGCTGAGGATACACAACTAGTGAGTGGCAGATCCAGGATTCAGAACCAGGGAATCTGGCTCCACAATCTACAGACACACTTCTTCCCCCAGAAGACACAAGGCAGTGGAAGAATGTGCCTTAGACATGCATGGAGTGATGGTCAGGCTGGGCTTTTAGTGCTTTTCCTATCACCCCAGGGAGGAAGCCACCATCTCTGCTTAATGCCTGGTGTGTCTGCAGCATCTAACTGTTTGCAAGGCGTTTTTCACACACCTGCAATTTACCTGCCCCTTCCAGCAACCAGGCAGGGCAGGCAGAAGAGAGTGATTGTTATTTCTATTTTACTGAGGCTCAAAAAGGTGAAGCAACTTGCCCAAGGTGACCCAACTAGTATAAAATTACAGGTCTTCGGTTTCTGAATGCAAATTCTTTCTCCCATATCATCCTGCCTTTTGTTGATGCCAAGGGCGAGTTCTTATACCTAAAAAATATAATATAATAATAAAATCCTGGAACTGAATCCCTTAGAGCCAGGCAGTTTATATTTGAGTATGCTGGAGCATCTCCCGTGATGGAGAGCTCAGTACCTGTGAAAGGCACCTGGAGAGTGGATTCTGGTGGTAATACAAGGAGGGGGTGGCCAGGGCCGCAGCTGGCCTTGGGGATGAATGCCGCATGAGTGAGGCCGCGCGGGACAGAGCCTCTATTAGGAATGGCCCTGCAGCCAGGCCCACGGGGGCTCCTCTAAGCCCTGCCCCAGGGCCCTCTCAATCCTTCCTCCCGAAAACCACAATCCCTCCCTCGGAAGGGAGCCCTCTCTGCACAGACTGGTTAAGGATTATTAGCCCTTAAAATTCCTTCAAGATGAGTTGGTATTTATTTCCCTGCAAAGCTTATGTAACCGTAAGAGGATACTGGGGCTGCCAAAGCTGTCTGTGGTTTGGATAGGGCTTGCAGTGGTTTCTTCTGGGAGCTAAATATTATAATGAATGATCTCATACTATCATTTTCTTTGGACCCAAGTCGTGCTTGTCCCAGCGGTACCGGGAACTACCTCCCAGGCCCCTGCTGTTTTCATTCAGGCCATTACCTGCAGGTAGGGTGAAGGGAACAGGGGGAGCAGAAATTAGTCCCTTGAGACGACTTGGCCACTTGGCTTCTTCAGGGAGGCTCAGGTCTGGGTCTTCAGTCACGGCTGAGACGCTGGGTGGCCCATGGTGATTGAGCTGCCAGGGAGATGACAGGGAAAGTCCAGCCACCGTCTGTTTCAATCTGAGCTTTTGTAAGGAGGCAGACTGGGGACTTGGAACAGGGACGGGTCAGGGAGAGTGTGACTGCTGGGAGATCCCAGGCCAGTCCCAAAGAACCGCCAGCGCTGGGCAGCCTTATATTGGGATCCTCCGGTTGCTTAATTAAGAGGTACCATTTATTGAGCACTTGCTTCATACCAGGCGCCAAACCTGTACTTTGCCTGCATTCACATGGGGGAGGCCATATAAGGCAATGGGTTGTAGTATAGACTGTAGTGACAATGGCTTGGTCTGCATCCCAGCTCTGCCACTTGCTGGCTAGTTGACACCGGGCAATGATGTGATTTGCCTGTCCTCATCTCTAAAAACGGGGGTGATAACAGCTCTCCTTGTGGGGTTGTTGGGAAGATTAAATGTGATAATTCACACAAAACTCTTAGCACAGTGTCTGGCATTAGTAACGAACTCCAAAAAATGTTAGCAATTATCATCATCATCACCTCACTTAATCCTCATAACCACCCTTTGGGGTGAGGACTCTTGATCTCATTTTGCAGGGAAAGAAATGAGGTTTACAGAGGTCATGTGCTCAAGGTCATGTAGTTAATGAGCTGCAGGGCTGGGATATGAAAGCTTGAAGGCTTCATTCCTAGTGTCCTCTTGGCCTGAAGTCAGTAGAGGTGGGGTTTGCTGCATTGATTCCTTCCTTGGGGAACTTGAAAGCTGCCCCATGCAGGGTGAAGGGAGGATAAGAGCTGGATTCCTTGGCCATGGACATCTGCCCTGGGGAAAAAATGGCTCTTGGAAAAGCCTGAGGAGCCCATGAGATCGTGAGCTCCAAGCGGGCCTGGGACCACGTTGGTCTTATCCACCATGTCCCAGCTCTGAGCACTGTGCTTGGCATATGGCCAGCACTCAGAGTCCTTGTTTGAAAAACTTACGTCTGCAATAATCCTTTGAGTACCATCGTTTAACAAGTGAAGCCTGGCTTTTCTTTCTGTTATCAGTAACCTCTTTGACCTCCGTGACATGATGCACTCAGCAGCCACTGGAGTGATCAGTTCCCCCTGGGAACACAGCTCCTGTGGACAGAAGTTGGCAGTGGCAGTCAGAGCTCCGGGGCCTGAGAGAGACCACAAGAAGGAAGGCATGATGGGAGCTTTCAAAGCTCTGGTTGAGTGCCTTGAGTTTAATGGGTAAATGTAAACCACCTACCAGGTGACTGCAGTGTGCTTGGGGGCTGCAGATGCAAGCTGAAGAGACAGATATGTTCCCTGCCCGCAGGAGGGCACAGCCTGGTGGGGAAAGGATGGCAAAGGGTAATCAAATGAGTCTCTGGTAATTATAAATTATGATAATCACTAAAAAAATTTTTAAAGCCCCTATGTACAAACATAGAGAATAACAGGGAGGTGGAATTCTTTTTTCAGAGTCGTCAGGGCAGGCCTCATGGAGGAGGTGACATTTGAGCTCCTTAGAAAACATTGTATGACCTCAAATGAGACTCAGTCTTCTTTCCCCATGGTCTCGAGGGAATTTGAGGCTCTAAGGCCCGAAGTTGGCGCCAAAGCCTAAGTAAAGCCACGCTAAGCCGTTTCTGAAGGCTGTGCTGGGCCACAGTCTCATGAGAAGAGGTCCTGTCCCACCCAGGAGCTGGGAATAATTAACAGTGAAGGGGCTCAGAGAGGAGCTTAATTAAAGAAAGGAGCAGATGGCTCTAGCCAATGGGGTTAGAGGCGCCATACGTCCCTGTTTCCTGAGGGCATACATGAGGCTTGTTTGCAAGAGTTTTTCCATGTTTATCCACTAGGTTTGGGATCTTCTGAAATGTTTCAAGTGTCCCTAACAAGAAGGCAGCTCTGGATTTTTTTTTTTTTTTTTTTTTTTGGTGGCGTTGGGTCTTCATTGTTGCGCTGGGCTTTCTCTAGTTGTGGTGAGCAGGGGCTACTCTTCGTTGTGGTGCGTGGGCTTCTCATTGCAGTGGCTTCTCTTGTTGCAGAGCACGGGCTCTAGACGCACGGGCTTCAGTAGTTGTGGCGTGTGGCCTCAGTAGTTGTGGCACGTGGGCTCAGTAGTTGTGGCATGTGGGCCCTAGAGCACACGGGCTTCAATAGTTGTGGTGCGTGGGCTCAGTACTTGTGGCTTGCAGGCTCTAGAGCGCAGGCTCGGTAGTTGTGGCGCACAGGCTTAGTTGCTCCACGGCATGTGGGATCTTCCCGGACCAGGGCTTGAATCCGTGTCTCCTGCGTTGGCAGGCGGGTTCTTAACCACTGCGCCACCAGGGAAGTCCCCAGCTCTGGATTTTTGCTTTACTGCTTTGTAAACTATTTTCAACTTCTAGTGCTCTCTCTTGACCATCCCTGCCCACATCCAACATGTCCTGTGGGTTCTACCTCCAAAGTATCTCTTAAATTCAAAGTATCTCTTAAATATCTCTTGTTTCGAGCTCCATCATTCCTCCCACCCCATCCTAGCCCCTATTGTCCACAGGGCCATCTCCACGTGCTGCCAGGATTGCTTTTAAAGATATTGATTTTGGTTTTTTTTAATCTCTTTCTTATTGCAATTTGGAACCAAATAATGAAAACCCCTTTCCATGGCCTGGGAGGCCCCATGATCTGACCCTGCCCCCTCTCCATCTTCATCTTGTACCCTGTGCCCCCTCACCCCGCAATGCTCTTCCCCTACATTCAGGGCCTGCACCAGGCTGCTCCCCTCTCCCCAGGATTTTGTCCGATTAGATCAGGTCTGCGTGCCAGTGTCACGTCCCAGCTGGATGCCTGCAACAGAGACAGTGATGGACGCCTAGGCTTCAGTGCTCAGTGGTTGGAGGCAAGGTGCTCTGTGAGCCTCAGTTTCCTCTAAACATGGGGCATTAAAAAACTACCTTTGGCAGTAGATGTTTAGTAAATGGTAAAGTCTCGTTCCTACTTAGGCTGAAACAAGAGTGTTCTTGGTGTTCTTTATACTTTACACTTTCCAGGGCATTTTCCCATTCATCACCTTATTTAAAGTTGTTGAAACCCGGCCTTTAGGTTGGGCGAGTACTGTGATCTCCTTATCAACTGGGAAGTGGCCTCAGAGAGGTTAAAGCCCTGCTCAAGGTCACACAGGGAATGGACCGTGAATCTGGGACAGTGATGACAGCCATACTTGACCTGAGGGTGACAATGTGGAGGGGCCAGAGGAAGATGGTGAGGCCCAGTCAGCCAGCACCTAGCGGGCAGAGGCAGGGGAAGAGCTTTGCTTTCAGGTCCGCCCCAGCCCATCTTCCTGGCTGCAGGGAGAAGCTCAGAGTCCCACTCCCCCGCAACCCAAACCTCAGGTTCTTGCGTCCCATTTTCCACGACTTTCACCCTCTCTCTGATCTTCTACCGGCCACTTGTCTTGCCACTGATCGTGGCTTCCCCAGCCTTCTCTTTCCAGTTTAATCAGCCCAGGATAAGCCAGGCAGTTCCCACCCAACTGGCAGTATGGGGAGCTTGGGCCAACGGTGGGACTTGGCTGGGGGTGGTGTGGCCGTCACTGGGCAGCATAAACTCCTTCAAACAGCTTTTCTACGTCCTCCACATTCCCTGGGGCCGGGGGTGCTTTTCCTAAGAGGAGCCCAGTTCCTTCCAGGTGGGGAGCCAAAGGAAGACGGTCTTAAGGTCTTTAACTTCCGGAATTTGCATTCTTGGAATGAGGACCTTGCCCAGCTAAGGAGTAACAGTACCACCGATACCCATGATGGAGGGAGGTTCAGCAGAAAGGAGAGATTTTGCTCTGGGGCTGCCATTTTTTTTGTTGTTTGTTTTTTGTTTTTTGCGGTACGCGGGCCTCTCACTGTTGTGGCCTCTCCCATTGTGGAGCACAGGCTCCGGCTGCGCAGGCTCAGCAGCCATGGCTCACGGGCCCAGCCGCTCCGTGGCATG
The DNA here is from genome assembly GCF_949774975.1 of Lagenorhynchus albirostris. NCBI lineage: Eukaryota > Metazoa > Chordata > Mammalia > Artiodactyla > Delphinidae > Lagenorhynchus > Lagenorhynchus albirostris. Next base: position 118,518,800 of record NC_083097.1, read on the forward strand.
TGGGATCCTCTGGGACCGGGGCACGAACCCGTGTCCCCTGCATCGGCAGGCGGACTCTCAAACAATGCGCCACCAGGGAAGCCCTGGGGCTGCCGTTTTAATGCTCTCCCAGCGGGTTGGATGGGTGCCTGCTTCTTAGGGCTCGGGTGGGTAGGGTGAGAAGGTGGCGGGGCAAAGTGGATGGGGGGAAGGGAAGCTTCTCAAAAAAGATCCAAAGGGCTGTGTAGTGTAACTACATGGGAGGAAGCTGTCCGAACCCCAGCTCTGCCATTCACCAGCTGTTTGACAGCATTATGAAGTGGCTTAACTTTGCCAGACCTCAATTTCTTCTTTTATATAAAAGCAGGGATAACACTTCCTTTATTAAGTAGGTAACTTCTGTCTTCCTCCTGTGTGCTTGACCCTGTGCAGTGAATAAGACAGACAGGAGACAGGATCTCTGCCCTCATGGAGCTTGGGGCTGGGCGTCAGGGGGTAGGGAGGGAAGCAAACAAGGAATACACCAACAATAAACACACAAGATAATTTTGGGTAATTCTCAGTGTCAGGTCAAAAGCCAAAAGGGAGTGGGAACAGCGAGGCAGGCCTCTCTGAGGAGGTGATGTTTGACCTGAGATCTGGAGGAGAGAAGTCAGTTCTACCCAGAAATGGAGGAAGAACATTCCAGGCAGAGGGAACAGCAGGTGCAAAGGCCTTGAGGTGGGAACGATCTTGATATGTTTCAGGAACAGGCAGTGGCCACAAAATGTATGATGTAGTGAGCTAGGGGGAGAGTGTTTTGAGTAGAGGTGGGACAAGCAGGCAGGAGATCGATCTTGTGGGGTTTTCAGGCCACGATCAAGAGTTTCGAGGCCATGGGATGGTTTTAAGGTAAGCAGGGGAATGACGTCATTGGATTTGTATTTGAAAAGCTCACCCCCTTGAACTTTCTGAGCTTCATTCTCCCCATCTGTTAAAATGGCTGTAGTAATACATATCTCATAAGATTACTGAGGGGATTAAAGGACATGAAAGCAACAAGCAATTTGATTCACACATATTAAATGCACAAAAAATGTTAGGACCACCATGTAACGACCTTGCGGAGGCATGCGGCTCTCCGCTTAGGAGTGGGATGGCTCCTGAAGGGTTAATCCAACCTGTCTGGGGAAAAGCTATCCTACTCCGCTAATGTAATGGTAAGGGATACAATTCAGGCTGTTTATTTTTTAGAGATTTGGCACTCCTATTAAGCAATCACCCTGTTTATGTCACTGCTAATTGAAGTAAATTGCTTTCTGCAATCAAATGGGGAAGTTCCCCCTTCCGATCATGAAGGGACTTGGACTCCGGTTCCTGATTTCCAGTATTTAGTCTGCCTTGAGTCCTACCCTTTAATTAATTGCATACATTCCACTGATTTCCCTAAACCTGCAGTTGGCTTGCTGTTGGGTCCGCAATGCATTGATTTTGAAATTGCCCTCTGGGATGGGAAGTGTTCCCTCCCTTACACCCTTCCCCCAACCTGAGCTGCCTAGGCCGGTGGGGCTCTGGGGAGGGGGCTTCCGGCAGATGTGAGAGGTGGAGGTGAGCAGCAGGTGTGACTGCTGCAGGTCCCGCAGTGGAGAACAACTACAGTGCATTAGAGCCAAAGCCTCAGATAAATCAGGCTGGAGGCTGTCTGGGGCAGGGGCGGGGGCACAGATCTCCGCTCACCAATCTGCTCTACCTCCAGCTCTTGTGAGGGGCACGGGGCGGCGGGGGGGGGGGAGTGAGGGGGAGGCAGGCAGAGAGTAAGCGCCCTAATGAACCCTGATTCTCCTCGCTAACCCGCCACCACCACACACACACTGTCGTGCGCACAGGCCTGGCTAGAATGGGGACCTGGGGAACACAGTGGGTGTGTGGGGAGTTCACCATACGACAATGAGTGGGACAGAGGCTGGGACCTGGGGCTGTGGAGGATGGGTGGGAAGGAGCTGGAGGGGCATCCTAAGGAGGGGCAAGCGGCGAGTTCTGAAGCCCATGGCCCAGCCCCCTGGAAGGGCACCCCAGAGCCTGCTCCTAGCCTCAGTGGTCGAGGGCAGAGGATGGGGAAAAGAATTTGATGCTGGCGAGAGCTGTCAGGTTGCATGCCTTTGGAAGTTCTTCTCCCAACTTTTGCTGGGCAACGGAGAAAGTAGGCAGAAAGTATCCCCCATTATTCTTCCTCTGTGCCAAAAGGAAAATAGAGGGCCCCAGGATTCAGTCCAAGGTGAGGTATTTTGGATGCTTTACCTGAGGTGTGAAGGGTATCTCTTTAGGGATCCATCCTGTGCCCCTGCAGAAGGCAGCCTTCCAGCTCAATGGCCGCTGCCTCCGGGAAGTCCTGCCACACGCGCTCCGCAGGACCCTCCCTCTCAATCCCCACGGCACTGCATGCCTCTGGGACAGCTCGACCCTCTTCTGCCTGTAACCGGCCCTGTATTCAAGTTTCTGAGACTCTGCTAGGTCTGGGGATAAAGACTCAAATCAGACACACTCCCTGAGTCAAGTAATCAGGAGCTAATTACACCAGCTATAATAAGTAGCATTTCCTGAGCACTTACTGCGAGCCAGGCCCTGTGCTAAGTGCTTTATGTACATTGACTCATTTATGCATTGACTCACTACACCCAGACAAGGTAGGGACTCGGTATACTGAGTCTGCACTAATAAAATCAAGGCTGAGCTACTCTGGAAAACTGTGTGGCAGTTTCTTAGAGAGTTAGACATCAGTTTACCATATAACCCAGCAATTCCACTCCTAGGTATATACCCAAGAGAATTGAGAACAGATAGCTACACAAAAACTTAGACACTAATGTTTATAGCAGCACTATTTATAATAGCCCCAAGCTGGAAATTATTCAAATATCTATCAGTTGATGAATGGATTAAAAAAAAAAAATCTATCTACTCAATACAGTGGAATATTATTTGGCAATAAAAAGGAATGAAGTACTGATACATATTATAATGTAGATAAACCTCAAAAACATTATGCTCAGTGAAATAAACTAGACACAAAAGGCCACGTGTTGTATGATTTCATTTATAGGAAACATCCAGAAAAGGCAAATCTATGGAAACAGAAAGTAGATTAGTGGTTGCCTGGGGCTGAGGGTTGAAATGAGGATTATCTGTAAAGGGGCACGAGGGATTTTATGGGGTCATAGAAATATCCTAAAACTCGATTATGGTGATGGTTGCACAACTCAGTAAATTTACTAAAAATTATTAAATTGTATGGCCGTAAAATTGTGAATTTTATGATATGTCAATTACACTTCACTAAACTTGTTTTTTAAAACTTGAGGCTTGTAAGATCATGTAACCTGTCTAAAGTGACTGGCTGTGAAACGGTGAAGCCGGAACTCCAACCCAGGCAGCCGGGTTACAGAGACCACATTCTTAACCACTGGACAGTGTTGCTTCCCTGAGATAGCGTTTATCTCGGCCTTGCAGGGGGAAGCTCACACAGGCCTGGGAAGAGGCAGGCATTCTTGGAGTGTTTCTGGAGGAGGTAGTAACAGTGGGTTGGGTCTTGAGGTCTTGTGTACAAGTTCATCTTCTCTACCAGGAAGGCTTCTGGGCTCCCATCTTTGACCCTCACTTCCTCTTAAGAGCTGAATCTCACTGAGTAAACAGAAGAGGGAATGTCACAGAAAGAGGAGAATGACACCCGCCATCCTCCTGGCATGAGGAAATCCATGTTGGGTACTAATGCAGCCTCTGGGGCGGGGTGCTTAGCTGGAGCTGGCAACAGGCTGAAGACTCAGGCTCAGGCCCGCTGACATCCAGGGCTGAGTTCCCCACAGGCAGAACCTGTCCTCTGCCCCTGCACAGGCTGACAAGAGGGAAAATTTCAGTCCCCTTGGGAATTCTTTCAGGGGCACTCCTTGCAGGAGTGTATTTGAATTAGGGCTGGGAAAGCAGAGGGAAACAAAGGCTTTAAGAAACCTTTCCAAACCCCTTCTGGTCTGGTCCTCACCGACTTAGTCTCTGTGGCGTTCAAAGAGCAGGGCGGTTGGGAGCAGCCGCCAGTGCAGGCACTAAGGGCTGTGTTTTCTGCAGAGAATAAAAAGTCAAGAACGAAACTGAAGCAGAGGACTCCTCGCCATACACCAGCAATTCTAAACAATGTCCGTGATAAACTGTTCCTTCCCACGGGGCAACCTGCTCCTCTGCCCTGCCCTGGTATGCTACTGCCTGGTCACATTGATTTAGTGGCAGGTTACACAGACTCATTACAAACTGGCTTAAGCCAAAAGGGTCATATAGTATAAGGAACTGGGCTCCCTCATGCAGAAGCCGGTGGGGAGGCCTCTCTTTTTCCTCTGGGACCCTGAGACAC